>NC_134373.1:35529036-36845572 GCF_035582795.1 Mycteria americana
TTTTCTCATGTAGGAGTCGCTGCAGAGGCATCCCTAAAAACAGTCCATTTCCACTGCATCCAGAGATATAGAATTTTGTGTAATCTGTGTTCATAAACACAGCTGCTCCAAAGGAATACTTGACCGGTATTATCAATTCTTCTCCCAAAGGATGAGAATAAATGAGAGTAACACTGACAACTGCCCAGGCTAAAAGGCAATATCACTCAAGAGATGCCATCATCAGCTACAGTGGGAACATTTGACTGAGTAAGTAACTCGGAAGCATCAAGGCCTCTGCCTTTAAAATTACACTATACTTCATACATAATTTCAAGCCATGTTCTGCATCATTCATTTAATGATAAAAAATTATATTTTCACTCTTACTAACAATATTTAAACTATGATGTACCTGCAGGGAAATACATGATTGCTCTGCAAGAGAACACTTCAAATATTGAAATTGGCAAGTCCTTTATCCATAAGCCAAGAGATTCGTTGCACTTGTTAAAACTGAAATATGCAATACTGAAAAAGAAGGATATAATTATAATTTATGGAGAGAGTATTCAGTAAATAGTTTTATTCAAGTCGTTTGTGTGTGCTGCTTTAAATAACCATCCTTCTGCATGAAAAAGTCTTGAGTTCAAACAGAACAAATGAAGAACTGGAATGCAAGTTGGTGTTTTATTCCATACAATGACCATTCAAATAGAAAAATCTCTACTGATTACATTCATTTATGGGCCTTGGTAAGGATAAGAAACTATTTTAGCTAATTTATGAAGATTAGAATAGTCATGACTTATAGGAAACAATTTATATAACCAGTTCTAAAATATACTTTTAGATCAGGAAAGAGCTAAAATTCTGGCAGTGGCCGCATTAGCAAAGAGAAGACACACAATAGTATTGATTAAAATTTGCATAATATCTGCTTAATTAAAAAAGCAGTGTTATATATTGCAGCCAATAGATTAATCCACTTTTCAACCACTTTTAAAAGAATAGCGTAATTCTAGTTCAGAAATATTTTTTCCTCCAAGCAATTTGCCAAATAAAGGGCTAAAATGTAAAATATTTTTTCCATTAGTTTTAGGTAATTGAAATGCAAAGTGCTGAGCACTTAATCTTTCCAGGCAGGAAAAGCTGCCTGCTGTCAGATTTTATTAAGTCTTTTTGCTGCTCTTTGTATAGTCAATAACAAGTGTCTAAACTCAGGAAATGATGTAGAGGTAGTGTTCAAAGGTAAGGATATGATAAGGTGGTGTTTGCATTCAGGATAATATGAAAAAGTCCGACATGTACGCCAGAAGATTTTTCTCCGTGTCAACTAATTAGCATGTTTATTGGAAGCATTAATTATTCTGACAACCACAGAGATTGTTAAGTGTGTTAACTCCTCGCATGCTCCCTTCCTACATGCCTTTCCAGGCAGACTGTTTACATGCAAACCATCACAGGTAGATTTCCGTATCTTAATGAAGCTCAAAGAAACAGTTCTTTACAATTCTAGCACATGTTAGGAAGTAAAAAATAAATTCTACCATGAATAAGTGAGTTTCAAAACAAAGCCAAGACAAATACAGTTTTGATAAAAATTAGAAAGTCCTTGACACCTTCTCGGAGCTGGCCTTCCATTTGAGCGTGTGGTGCTATCTGAACCTCAGAAAGATTGATCAGATTTAAATCTACAGCTGGAAAACCAAGTAATAGTTTACAAAATCCCAAAGCAGCCACCAAAGATAGGCGCACATCCATGCCCTAATTGCTCTTGATGAACAATTGCCATATAAACAATGCAGCTTCCTGATGTGTCCCAAAATGCAGTTCCTGGAATCCCAATATAGGAAATCTCACTTGCAGTCTAATGTGTCTGGTTCTTGTTACTCTCACACAGAGATGGGCTCCAGCAGCATCTTCCATACTTTGGCTCTGGAGCTGGAACCTGCTTTATCCACGAGCCTCCTGCCAAAAGCCTGTGCTGCCACATAGCGCAGCTGGGACTGCCAAAAGTGCTAGAGAGGGTTTGGGAGCTGATGCCTCACCAAAAAAAAAAATCCTGAATAGATAAATAAAAGCATTGGCAGGTTTGATCATTCAATCCTATGTGCAACACTAAATAAGGGTGTTTTATCTGTTCATAAATGAAAGTAATTTACAGGCAACATGGCTACTTAGAGCAACAACTGCATTACTAGGACCACGCTTTCCCACCAGCCTCTTCCACAGTGTCACTCCTGCTCACGTCTAAATTTTTAGGGCCAAATAATAATTTTCACTGTGCCCAAAATCACTGCTTAGAACAGCGATTTCCAGCCTCAGCCTCACAAAGCTGTTCCCCGCAGAAGAAAAAAGGGATTTTTTTTTTTTTAAATCTTTGTAGTGCGCCAGTACACAGCTTTTTGGCAGCAACACAGATATGCCCTATTTTCTCCTATCTTTCTTCTTTCCCATTATTTTCTTTCCACTTTCTTTGCAATTTTTCTTTCTTTCATTTCCTCTAGTGTTATTTTCCTTGTCTATCTTTCTTGTACTTTCAGCTTCCTATTCCCAGTTCTGTCTCTTTACACCCATATCTGAGTTGATCTTTCTTTCCTGACTTCTCCTCGCTTTACCTCATCTCCAACTTTTCATGTCACCATCATCTCTGAATTGAGGCCTTTCAGCATCCAGTTCACACATTCTCCTTCTGCTACATACACGCATAAAAGTATCTGTTGTTGACTTGAATGCATATGCAATGAAAATTGGGTGTTTATTAATAGCTTGCAGTTGCTGAGCTCTGATTGAGACTTTTTTACATCCCACTAAATGTTTTTCTAAAGATTTCTTGTTACTCCTGTGTCTGCATCACAGACCAGCAAGATGGGGACCTTTGTCTATATACACTTTGAAAAACTTCAAATCTGGGGCCATCATGCAGCCTTTTCTTATTCTCAGGTCAGCTTTTCCTGGTTTCCTCTTCCCCTGAAAAACTAAACAGACACAGATCTAATTACCAGAATCTCAGACCATCATTAGGAAAGTAGACACAGAGTGAACTGAATACCACTTCAGGGAGACCATTACTTGAACAATCCCACAAAGCTTTTTAATATATCTTTCATTAAAACTGCACCCCCAAACATTTTGCAAAAACTCAATAATACACTTGTGAGGCTGAATAATTTGAGGTAAAAAGAGAGAATTTAAGAATCTGCATACAAAGTAGAAAAACTCAGTCAAGATATAAAATCCAAAAGAACAGCGAAGTGACTGTGGGTGAGTCAGTAATGGCGGTTGCATGCAGATCTGAGCTCACGCCACTGATACTAACCTGATATAAGCTGATACAACACAGAAACATGTCTGTCATGGACACGCTGGTCTGTAGAAAGGTATATAGAGAGAACGAGTCTTGAAAACCCAAAGCTTGCTTTACAACTGAGGTATTTCAAGAAACAAATAAAAAGCAATGTTGCTTTTACTCCTCCAATGATGAGCACATCTGCACCACTCATGGGAAACAACAAAACACTGTAAACAATGGCAGCAAAAGACAGTTTGGGGCACTCAGTACTTGTCTAGCAGAAATCCCGGCAGCCAGTCTGCTCCTACTGCTACTCAGGCTGAGACACAAAAGTTTCTATCAAGAAACAAAATCTGAGAGAGCTGTTAACTGACTGCACACCTCTGCACTTCAAGGCAGGTCCTGGCCTGGAGTAATGTGAACAGGACTCCAGTGACTTCAGTCATTTTCTGTAAAAAGTTACAACTCAAGGGTTAGCATTTTATAACTATTTAGGGGCACAGGGATGCAGATAACTGCAGTTCAAAAATCCACTAGAGACTTATCGCCTTTTTAGGCGTATAAAAATCTACAACTCAGATATTAAATAAACGAGTGTCGCATACTAAACACAGCATTAAGTATGACATTGTATGGTTTCCCGGGCATCTTCCAATAACACTTTTGTGTAGTAGCAAAAACAGTCCAAAAGGAAAAAATAACTAAAAGAACTGGGATTTAAAAAAAGAGGAACAAAGATAAAGAAGAAAAGAACGACAGTCATAGAATAATGAACTGAGCACAGCTGATAGATTTCTTACTTATTATGACAATTAAGTTAATTTATTCTTGGCACTAAAATATACCTTTTGGATGAGATAACTGAGGTTGGCTACAAAACCGGTTCTTTCCCATGGGAAGGAAAGGGGATCCAAGCCAACAATGAAGATCTTCAGCCAAAATACTATTTCACAAAAGACTAGAAAAATCGAAGGGTAAAATAAATTGCTAAAAAAATTATTGGCTTGATATTTAAAACTGCTGAGCGTCTGCAAGTCCCATTTAAGTCACAGGGAGCTGAAGGCATTGACAGCCTTTGTAAATCAGGCTGGATAAGTGGCAGGACCAATACCTACCCAGGCTTACCAGAGAGATTTCAGAAGCTAATGATGTGAAATTAAGAGTTCTCACCTGATTGTAGTGGTAAAAAAAAAAAATAACATTTAAGAAGAAAGCTTTCAGAATTCATGACGCAAACATTTACCAATTTATTTTTTTGTGTTTTCTTTTAAAGACTCATTTTCTCTGTCATGTTTCTGATAAGCAAAACATTTCAGTGACAAGTACAGGATTATAAGCAAACCTATGCTAACAAATCAGTATTCAAGACACAGAAATTTTGGTAAGAATATATATGTGTCAAAGCTTGCCTCAGTGATCTTTCACTTTTAGCTTTGTTTTTTTTAAGAATATAGAATCATAGAATTGTTTAGGTTGGAAAAGACCTTTAAGATCATCACGTCCAACCGTTAACCTAGCACTGCCAAGTCCACCACTAAACCATGTCCCTAAGCACCACATCTACACATCTTTTAAATACCTCCAGGGATGGGGACTCAACCACTTCCCTGGGCAGCCCCTTCCAATGCTTGACAACCCTTTCCATGAAGAAATGGTTCCTAACATCCAATCTAAACCTCCCCGGGCGCAACTTGAGGCCATTTCCTCTTGTCCTATCGCTTGTTATGTGGGAGAAGAGACCGACCCCCACCTCTCTACAACCTCCTTTCAGGTAGTTGTAGAGAGCTATAAGGTCTCCCCTCAGCCTCCTTTTCTCCAGGCTAAACAACCCCAGTTCCCTCAGCCGCTCCTCATCAGACTTGTGCTCCAGACCCTTCACCAGCTTCGTTGCCCTTCTTTGGACACGCTCCAGCCCCTCAATGTCTCTCTTGTAGTGAGGGGCCCAAAACTGAACACAGTATTCGAGGTGCGGCCTCACCAGTGCTGAGTACCGGCGGATAATCACTTCCCTAGTCCTGCTGGCCACACTATTCCTGATACAAGCCAAGATGCTATTGGCTGCCTTGGCCACCTGGGCACACTGCTGGCTCATATTCAGCCGGCTGTCAACCAACACCCCCAGGTCCTTTTCTGCCAGGCAGCTTTCCAGCCACTCTTCCCCAAGCCTGTAGCGTTGCATGGGGTTGCTGTGGCCCAAATGCAGGACCTGGCACTTGGCCTTGTTGAACCTCATACAATTGACCTCGGCCCATCGATCCAGCCTGTCCAGGTCCCTCTGCAGAGCCTTCCTACCCTCAAGCAGATCAACACTCCCACCCAGCTTGGTGGTGTCTGCAAATTTACTGAGGGTGCACTCGATCCTCTCGTCCAGATCATTGATAAAGATATTAAACAGAACTGGCCCCAACACAGAGCCCTGGGGAACACCACTTGTGACCGGCTGCCAGCTGGATTTAACTCCATTCACCACAACTCTTTGGGCCAAGACATCCAGCCAGTTCTTTACCCAGCAAAGCATACGCCTGTCCAAGCTATGAGCAGCCAGCTTCTCCAGGAGAATGCTGTGGGAAACAGTGTCAAAGGCTTTACTAAAGCCTAGGTAGACAACATCCACAGCCTTTCCCTCATCCACTAGGTGGGTCACCTTGTCATAGAAGGAGATCAGCTTAGTTGAGCAGGACCTGCCTTTCATAAACCCATGCTGACTGGGCCTGATCACCTGGTTGTCCTGTACACGCTTCCGGATGGCACTCAAGATGATCTGCTCCATAACCTTCCCCGGCACCGAGGTGAGACTGACAGGCTTGTAGTTCCCTGGATCCTCCTTGTGGCCCTTCTTGTAGATGGGCATAACATTTGCTAACTTCCAGTTAACTTGGACTTCCCTGGTTAGCAAAGACTGCTGATAAATGATTGAATATACTGAAAATCAAGAGGAAAAAATCTTCAAAATCCTTTGACACTGACATGTTTATGCTTACAGACAGTACAGAGAACACCATGATCCTTTATTCTCATCTTTCCCAAAACTAGAAAACAATATCAAAGAATTTCAGTTGTCTCAGGCATAAAGGACTGGAGGGTACCATCTCATATTTCTTTGTTTAAGTTTAGGATGTTTTAGTTGCAGCCTTCACAAAAAGTTCTTAAAACCGGAGTGGTAGTGGCCATATTGACTTTTTAACAAGTACGTACAGATCTTTGGGGGGCTAAGAGGCAAATTTTCATCATTATGTGAGGAATTCTTCCCTTTGGCAGGTAGGAGGGAGGCATTTCTAGGATGAAGTCTTCAGCTGGCAAGAACTACCTCGAAGAGTGATGAGGTTTGTAGTCTTTGAATGTGCATATTCTCAAAACTAGTATGGTTTTACCCTCAGGATTTTCCATAAGCTGCTCTTCTGAGACCAGCAATTTCCTTTCCAGCAAGTCTGTTCTCTTTTAAATTAACTTAATTGGATTGTGGTCTCTCCATTTCCTTCCAAAGAACCACAAAGGTTTGTCACACACTTTCTTCTCCTCTGAAAAACAGGAAATGGACTCACTGGAGTCAGGTCAAAGTCTCTATTCGATCAGACCGTGGGCCAGAGGAAGGTCCGATAACCTGAGATGTGCTCATGCCTGCACTGGAGGGGGTTAATCAGCCCACCTGAGTATCAGTGTTTCCATTAGAAATACTTTGCTCTTGGTCAGCACTCTCCTACAAGTACCAGCAGTAGCAGGAAAAGACCAGAAGAAATTTATTTGTGCCTAGGAAAAATTTGTGTTCCCTCACCCAATTAATATTCCCTGCAGCATATCAGCAATGTGCTGGCCAATAGCCGAATAACAATTCCCTCTGTTTGCAGGAGCTGAGGTCAACAGGGTGGCAAGGAGGGGAAAGTCAATTTTGGGAAGTCCTTTTAAATATTATTGTCCACTTGTGCACATGTCAGAGGAGGGAGCTGCCCCACACGGCCCATGGGCAGGGACTGACCCATAGGGATGATATACTTTCCCAGAGCCCGCTTATCCCCAGGGCTGCAGGCAAAGAGGGGGGTGAAGGCAGTTTTGGCCTTGCTTCTTGCTGTCCTCTTTCATGGGAGATCCATATCATCCTCACCATACCCCGTGAGTGACCCTGTAGGCATCTACTACATGTTGCAGGCCTCCTGCCTCCTGGTTGTCTGCCTCATTGCTAACCCAGCACAGGCAAGGAGACCCTGCTCACACCATCTGGGTCCTCTGCTCCTGTCACGCCCCTGGAGAAATGTCAGCATCCCCATGTCCCCTGCCCAACACTCTGCCACACAGAGGAGAGATGTAAATGTGCAGACATCAGCAACGGCAGAAGAGGTTCCCCTTGTCCATCCTAATCAGAAGATGGGTCACACAGGGACAGAAGCAATCCTAGGTGCTGGTTCATGTAACAGATGAAAACAGTACTGCTAACACCACCTACAAAATCCCATTTCCTCAGGTGCATAAGCAAGATCACCCCAGAAGCAGCTGAACAGCCATGGCATCTCTCACCATCAGAGGTACCTCCAGTCCAAAGATGTTCAGAAGCCTGGAGAAGTCATGGACGCTCTCCTGACACAACCTGCAAAGAGCAGCACAAAACTCAATATGATTGCTCCAGTCCAGCAGCCACACAGGCTGCTCCCCCAATGTCCTCTGGGGTATCGGTCCATTGAGTTTAGGGTAATTCTTTACTGGATGGTACCACCCAAAGCGTTTGAACACCTCTTTGCACTCAGACTATAATGTTTTCACTTCTATGGACATCTCTCAGTGAGCACAAGTTTGTGAAGAATGCCATAAACTGCTGACATCTTTGGGCACATTGAAGTAACAGTGAAGAATTTCAGTGTTCTCTGAAATGAAATCCTAGGTAACTGCTTTGAAAATTGTTGCAGTCTCAGGAACAGTGAAAAATTATTTTAGGAGCATTCATCAGGAAGACTAAATATGTTCAATTTCTTTAATGACACAAAGGCCACTGCAAATGGTTGCGTGTTTTGTCACAAACACACTTTGAAAAGATCTGACTACTGAGATGCCATTAAATTAGAACTACTCCTGTTGAAAAGTGTCTCAAATTGCCCTATTTTTTAGTAAGAAGAAAAAAATGTTTTTGTTCCTTCCTGTAATTTGTCATAGCCACACAAATCTATTACATGGCTTGACACTTTTTTGAAGAGTAATTTCTGAGAGAACTCATAAGAGAAAGATGAATCCACGTTTCAAGATACAAAGAGTGAAATAACGTGCAGATCATCAGCAGCACCCACACAACTAAGTGGACATTTTCCCTCCTTCTATACAAAGGATTTGTATCACTTTTGCACTGCTTTCCATTCCCAGAGCCCTTGGAAAAACCCACCAGGGGACAGGAGGATTTTCTGCTACCAGCCACAGATTTTCCAGAAAGCCTGTACTACCCTGCACGAGTCAACCTATTCCCCAATACCATGGGAGGCAACCTGGGGAGGAAGAGATGAGGCAGTGCCTGGTACAAGATGCCACCAGTTTTCAGAAATGACTCTCTGGCTGCAGAAAATCCTGGGAAAATGAGGACTGAATCACTTACTGACCAACAGATTAGAAATCTTCACCTTCAATGGTATGGGACATCCAAGCTGACGATTTCACCTATTTCAGAGGGGAGCGATCCATCTAAGCACTCCATATGCTTCTGTTCAGTATTTTTCAAGTGATCAATTACAAGAGAGACAAACACAATCCAGCACATAATCACCCCTAGTAACCTGGCATCATTAGTGAGCACCCAGGCACAGCACAACATTGGTAACATGAGTCGGGAAGACTGAAAGTGTTGCATCTCCAGTACACATCAAAAACTGTAGGTGAATAACCTGTAAAATGGGAAAATATCAATTCATCTGGAAACTGATAACTTTTTGACCACTTTTTGTAGATTCACTATCTGAAAAATCTGGGGTAGGGGGAGGAGCAGAGAAAATTTTTCATGTACTATAGTCTCTCTGTGCTATTACATTTTCTAAAGCATAAAGTTGGGTTTATAAAGCAGGTGTGATCTAGGCCTCACCCATTGGTTTTTCACCACCATCCACATTTTCAAGGATTTCAAGTGTTCAAGAGAAACTCACCTTGGAGATGATGTTTTTAAAGTCCTGAATGCACTAACAGATTTACTTGCTTTCAAGTACAGGCTGATTTTGTTGTACCAAATTTAATATGTTGAGCCAGGTTACAATACCTGGTATCACAGTACCACTCACTTCATATATCAGTGGTGACGCTGTGCAGTTATAACAGGGTAAGAGAGATCAAAGTCTGACTGCTCTGTGTTAAAGAGAGTTTGCCTTCCCCTCTACCTTTCAGGTGAGCTAAATACTTGTTTCCAGTCCTCTTAGAAACAGTCCAACAAAGGTTAGCACTCTGAAATTCAGTGGAGAGAATGATTCGTAGTGTAATAGACACCTAAAAAGATTCTTTTTTTTCCTATGCAGTTCCCTGAAGCCCCCTTCAGCAGATCCATTAAAAAATTGTCTTTGGTTTCCTAAACGCAGCTAAAATAAATACAGGAAATTCCACTAAGGTCTTCCACAGACTAACACATGTTTTATGGTGCTATTTCTTTTATGTAAGGATGTCTCAGTCTTAGACAAATGTGATAGGGAAGATAACAATGATGAATTAAAATATGAATGCAGTAAATAATTCTTTTTTCCTCTGAAGGAGGAACACAGTATTTTTCTAAGATTTCTCCACTAATGACTACTTTTACTGTTTTCCTCCTCCAGGTCATCCTCACTTGGCTCAAGGTAAGGTAGGTCCAACACTCAAAGCAGAACTTCACCAAATGGCTCTTGCATCTTGTCTAGAAATTCTGGCTGAGGTAGGAAACATCTTTGAGAGGAAAACACATACAAGTGGGAGAAGGAAATGTCTACAATTTTGCTTGTAAGCAACTTAGCACAATGGGGCCCTGATCTCAGATGAGGCCTTGAGTGCTTTGCCATGCAAATAATAAATTCATTTCCCTCATGAAGATGTGTCTTCTTTTAGGACACTGGGCTTTTCTCCAATCATGTGACAATTTCTCATTTCAGATTAAGATACAAACACTTTCACGGATCTATATGCTTGTACAAAAGAATTGCTTTAGTTTAAACACTTTGCTGGTGAAAATCACAGAAACCTATTGACGCATGAAATTTTGCATATATTTCCAGTGCTAGTCAGGTATTTGTTACAGCTCTGGGAGCACATACCAGGGGTAATGAGGAGCATTCCCTTTTTGATCCTTTTATATTCTGTGGTGTGTCTTGTCTGACTTATTCACGTATCAAACACCAGTCACTGTACTATAAAGAAGCTGCTAAGCCCCAGAAACAGGCTGTAATAAGTTTTTCAAGCACCTGATGTGGAAAAACAGAATAGTTGTTTATATATCCTAGGAAGTTTTGCAAATATGGGTTAAACATGCAGTATCCATAAGATGCAAAGGATTTTATTTTACAACACCAGCAGTAATAACAGTGTGAGAATTTTTGCTTTATTTTGTTATCATAGCAGCTAATGAAGCCATTACGTTTTTCTGAATTCAGCTCACTAATAATTTCAGTGAAAAAATTATTCAAAACACTTCACCAGAGGCATCCCTAATGTTCCACCAGTAAATAACATATTTCATTTATAAACCTGTTTTCCGTCCCACTTGGCTGGTCCTTTAGAAGCCTGTCAATAGACTAAGGAAATCCAATTTTCAAACTCGGCTAAATCTCATTTTCAAAAGTGACTTCAATGCTCAGAACTTGTCTTCAGTTCAGTCAAAGATATGATTGTAATTCAGATAGGCATCTCTGCGCTAGATAACTGTGCAAGGTACTGATACTGATACTCCTGCCACAGCACAGATGCCAGCTGGGAAAACTTGCACTAAATCCTGGGTGGGTTTCTGGCCCCTGCCTGGGCTGCCATGGTTATACTGCTGCCGGATGCTTAACGCCTTCTTTGGTCTCGCTATGCAAGCTGCAGTCTGAGTTTTGCCTTTCACAGACTGGGGGTCCTCGTGCATTATTTTACACTGATATGTTTTATCTTACACTTGTGATGATAGGCTAAAAATTATTACATAGCTAGGATCCCATGGAAAGTCAACAGAATCTGACTTCTGGGCCAGGCCCACTTTAAAAACATTAAATGAAGATCCTTTGCACAATCATAATTTCTAACACATTTTTAAATGTACAATATAAAAGTTGAGGAGCTAATAACAGTACCATTGTATAAAAGGCAGGAAGAATCCAACTAATCAGTCAAAAATGGTTAGACCAAACACACTTCTAGCACATATGGAGGATTTTTTGCCTTTTAGTATGGGTGTTAGGCAAACAGCTGAGTTTGCCGCTGAGCTGTGTGTTGCTACATTGCAAGAGCCACCGCAACAAAATGTAACCCCTTCACAGCCGGTGCTTTTAGTGCCTCTGGGTAAAGCTCACTCTAGTTCAGTAAGTCCTGAATGTGAGTAGGCATTAACACTTACAGCAATTTTTAGAATGGAAAAGCACATATATAATACAAATCCACTCCTCATTTTGTTCAACAAAACATTTAAGCATGTGTATAGGCCCCTTGAGGCTCCAGTAGGAGTGCTCCTGTGTTGGGAAGTACATTATGGAATTACAACATCACAGAAAGGTACCAAGCTAAAAAAAATGCATATCTTTTGCAGGCAATATTTTGGCTCAGAGTGAAATCTTAGTGGGCAAAGACAAACTAGCAAAGTCCAGAGGGCTGGAAAACCTTAACTCATTATGCAGGTAACAGACGTTACAAATTCCTTGGAAGGAATTTTCTCATTTAGCAGCTGCAAAATTTTAAGGAACTCTAAAACATTATATGAGGAGAAATAATAAGTCATGAGAAAAAGAAATCTGTAACCAATTGCATAATTTTATCTGGAGACTTGTGCAGTATGTTAGCAGTTCAGAAAGAGCTTGTTGCAGACACAAGACCATAAGAATGGGTACGTGCAATTCCACAGAAGAATTGTGTAAATAAGTAGATCTCATGAAAAGCTACCGCCTGCCATTTTCTGTACTTGGCAAAGAACATTCAGCTGATTAAGCAGTTGAAATTGATTTCTGATTTAATTACTTGAATTTCTGATTCTCAGAACGTTCACTCTTACATACAGTAAAATGACCTCATGACAGCATTAGGACCCAAATAATATCACATCTGAAAAAAGCTGTAGCACTTTACCTTGTTAGAGACTGCCTACCAAAATGAGAAAACAGTAAATTTACTAAATTATTTGGGGAGTACTCACTGATAACACATACAGTCAGCTTCTTTTCTTCTGCTAGCTTTTAAATGATACTGTCAAGTTGCTATGTATTTCCTCATTTTTAAAAACATTTTCTTTTTCTCCCAGTCTTATTTCTAAAACCCTCTGGAAGTTAGTTGTTTCCCTAGCCTAAAAAACACTATAGTATTTCTTGCGTTTTATTATATGCATGTGAATGATTTATTACTGTAGGGTTGCTCTTAAGTACAGGTTGACACTTAGGATTCTCCCCAAGTTTATGAAATAACTTGATCGCAGTTCCAGAATTTTCAATATAGTGCTGATTTTAAAACTTGTACTTGCACTTATCTAAGCAGTGTTTTAAACACAATAATTTCTAGCATGTTCTTTTAGAAATATATTCCATAAAGCAATAAGGAAAGGTCAAACTGGTGAGTATTAAAGCTGCTACTATTATTTTAAGAAATGTCATGCTAGGAGCAAATGAGGTTATCACCTGTTAATCATTGTACAAAACAGGCGTCTTTCAGAAAATCTCTTTCGCTCTGATCAAAGAAGATTTGCAATTCCAAAATGAGGAAAGAGAAACCTCATGAGTTTAGTGATTAAAAAAACTCGTCTGCTTTGATCTTCTCAGGAGGAAGGTGTTACGAGAAAGTATGTTCCCCTCTATTCCGTTCGACAGCCTGAGCCTTAGCAGAAGCTGTTTTACTTTCTTTGGAACCATCTCAAGATGCTGAAAATCTCTCTCTATGAAGGAAACTTCATCACAGTCTCTCAAGAATAAATATGTCAACATGCAGTACCATGAGGAGCTAAAAGGAAACAAGTGAAAGCCTTACACAAAAGAAGCTGAAGGTTTGACAAGTATTTTCTTGATGCTGCTTGTTCTGGTATTGAACCAGGAAAAGCTGGACTTTTCTAATTCTCAGTGTCCTACTCTGTCAAATCTAAATGTCAGCTCTTCACAAAGAACATAAGACCCTACTCAAGGCCTTATGGCTTGGCCGAAGACTTTGAACATGAAAAACCTGTCTGATGCACACTGTTCTTAGATTACTGAAACTTTGGGGTCATAGTCTGCTGTTAATGAGTGGTGCTTGCTTTGATTTTTATGATCAGAGGGGATATATTCATTTAGACTCCTTTGACTGCCTTAGAAATACCATCAAAAGCCCCAAGAGAATTAGGTCAGACTTCTTTTAGAAAACTCAGTGTCCATTATAAGAAGGACAAAATCTCTCCAGTGAACCCTATTTAATGTAAACTGAGAGGAACTGCATATTGAAATGATGTACAGCCTTGTGTCTGAACTCTACACTATCAAATGTATAAAACAAACTTAGCTTCTCTTTGTGCTCACCTTTGATGTGCCTCATTGATGACGATGGGAGTTCAACACAAGGACAATTTAGATGCCATCCAGAAGACGGGGATGCAAACTAACAGCTTTTTCAATTGGCAGTTTTCTACAAAGCCTTGTAAGAGGGTCAATGCTACCTTCAATAAACATGTTTTAGTGTCAAAAGCATTAAAACTTGCCAGGGTTTCAGTTGTGAATACGTCCAGTTCTCAAGTTCTACCAAACTGACCTGTGAAGGCTCCATACAGATCCCTACAAGCCCTGAAATACTATAGCAGTCTTCATATAGCAAAGTCCTGGGAACAGAGAACTGCTTTGCATATACAGGGTTATTTTTGTAGTCGCATTGAGTATAGGTAGCAAGGTTTTGGCAGCAGGAAGGCTGCCGGGGTAGCCTCTGCTCACAGAGAGGCTCCCTGTGCTGGACATTCTGCATAGCAGTGAGGAGTGAGGAGCACCAAGGTCAGTGCTTCGAACATCAAGGTCGGAGAAGAAGGAGAGGGAGGAGTAGGTCCAGGCACTGGAGCTGGTATTTCCTTGCAGCCTGTGGAGAGCCCACACTGGAGCAGGTGCTCCTGACAGGAACTGCAGCCCAGCTCCAAATTAAATTCATTTCCTACAGGCGAGTCTGTTTGCCCATGTCAGTAATTGGTGAGTGATCTCCCCATCTTTATCTCAGCCCATGAGCTTTTTCATCCTATTTTCTCCCCCCAGCCAGCTGAGGAGTGGGAGTGAGCGAGTAGCTGGGGGGGAGTCTGACAGCCAGCCAAGGTCAACCCACCGCAATACTACTTCAGGTAATTCGGATGTTTGATTTGTGAGGGCACCATGCTCCCCATATATGCTAAGAACACCCTGTACAGATTAGTATTTGCCATTCTTGGATGTTTTGTTCATTAAGGGAGACGGAAAGAGAAGCCAGAATGTGTCAGGTAGAGATAATTCTTCTGTTTCATTGAACAGTCAATCTGGTTGTTTTCCACAATTATTATGCATTAATGGTTCAGAATGGTGTAAAGAAAATGGGAGTTGAGACCTAGTTTGCTTTTTCTGATAACCCAGCTATTCGTTTTAACTTCTGGGAAGGCTGCAAACATACCATATGGAGCCAAATACCTTTGAATCTGACAGCTACTTCCCCATAATTTCTTTAGTTTGCT
Source organism: Mycteria americana (assembly GCF_035582795.1). Taxonomy (NCBI): domain Eukaryota; kingdom Metazoa; phylum Chordata; class Aves; order Ciconiiformes; family Ciconiidae; genus Mycteria; species Mycteria americana. The sequence continues at coordinate 35,544,114 of NC_134373.1, forward strand.
TTTAAAAGGTTCAGAAGTCACCTAGCAGTTCTTTCACTGAGCTGACTTGCAATGACCTTAAAGACCTGAATTACATTAAACTGAGAAAAGCATCTATTTACAAAGTAAATGTGTTTTCACCCATTCAAAGGGGAGAGGAATCAGAATGTAGTGCCCAATGGGAACCATGAAAAGTTAGCATAAAATCTAATGAAACAAGATGGAGGTAAAGAAGGAACAGTTAATTTATACTTTTAAGGCTTTCTGTATGCAGAAGGAGACAAGAATAATTGGCATGGAAAGCCCAAAAGATTAAAATTTATTTTTAAGGTATACGTATCTGAGGCAAAAAAGTAAGAGACACTTTCATGCCAAGTGCAACTCTCCTTTGCAACATCATCCAAGAAAGCTTACCCTGGGCACAGAAGGACAAAAAGGTTTTATAAATTTCTCCTACCTAAAAATGGTAATGTCAGCCTCTCCCTCAAATTTAATTCAAGCAATTATGGAAACCATGAACTGGGAATTGTCATTTATGGAATACGTGTAGACTAGCATAACAAAAGGCTTTGTGTTTCCCATTAATAGTATGACATGCACTGCCACATGCCTGGTCTTCCCTCAAAATTTAAATGAAACAGACACTTGGACCATGTCAAACTGCATCTCATGAGCCCAGTCCTATCTTCAGTTACTGAAGAGCAAAGCAAAGAAGTCAGCAAGGAGGAAGACAAGGAGGGTACGCAAAGCTTGTCCTTGAGCTCTGACAAGCTGCAAAACTCAGGTCCTGACCAAGGTGCAGACGTCTTGCCAAAAGGTCAGTAAAGTCAATAGGTATCACAAGGAGTGAGTCGGTATATTTGTCTTAGAGAAAAGAGGGGTTAGAGCTTGGGGAAGGGGAGGCAGTTGGTTTGGGTTGTTTTCTTCTTTATGAACCCTCTTCATCCTGCTCTCCTGTCCTTTCTTCCCATCTACAGAATTTGTGTAGCCGGTTTCACAGTGCTGCTGCTGTGGGCAAAGGTGGAGGCCTGGCAGGGGACTGATTCGATTTGCTTCTGCTGGGATATTTATTTTCACCAGATGGTAGTCTAATGATGGACTGTAAAATATTGCTGAGAAAAATTTTGTAATTGTTAATTACCTATTGTTAGGATGACTGGAACCTGTTATCCGGCAATTTTTTTTTTTTTAAGAAAAAATTTATAGGATTTTATATATTTACAATACTTACATTAGTCTGGAGTCATTTTCAGCTTCAAATTGAACCTACTTTAAAGATAAATTGGCCATTCTGACATTTAGAAAACAAAACAAAAGATTAAACTGAAAAGCCAGAATTCCAAACTTAGAGCAGAACACTGATTTCCTTCAACTCGCAGTTAACACCTCCGATTCTCTTATGATGGTGAAATTGTCATGAACAATATTTGCGTTGGTTTATTCTACTATATTTCAGCCTGAAATAACTCCAGCTTTTTATTAACTGCAAGACTGAGTCCTATTCATCAGTTAGGCAGGTGTATTGCCTGATAATGCAATAAGCTTTCCTGGATGTATGAGTTGTTTTATTTCTTTTATACCAGTAATCAGTTCCAAGAGCACAATAAAAACAAAAGGTTTATTTCTTTCTTACTGGTAGCAGAGTTGTAAATTATCATCCATCAGCAATAACTGTTGCCATTTAATAAAAAAATAAACCTTTCCTTAATCTCACATGGAACATAATAGATAAGAATAAACAATGATATTAAAGTTGGTGCCAAAATGAAGGATTGCTGCAACTGAGGATGTGCAGTGAAGTTATTTATGTAGATAACACAGCCTGGCAACAATAAGGAACTAATTTAGTTGTAATAAAATAGATAATCCAAAATTTTCTGAAATATAAATAGTTATAAATAGTAATAATCCTAACTCATTCTCCAAGTATTTCAAAGACAAAAAATTGGTCAGAAACACAAGCTAAATTAAAAAAAAAAAAAACCCACACAACAAAATCAAGGCTGATTCAATCTTCAATTAATTCTTAATATTTCACCTGCCAAGTAGCTGTAAGTTGTTTACCCAGGAAACCCTGAGGACCTCCAAAGAAGCATTCCTCTATCAGTCCTGTCCTGCTTAGCTCAGACCATCAGGCTGTTACCAGAGGTCTTTATTTCTAGATTTTTTCAAACTACTGCTGAGCTAAATATCAACTTTAAACAACCAACATGGAGATTGCTACTTCACAAAGTCTGCAGATCTTGTGACCACAGCCAGATGTGCACCACATTTTTAAAATCACACACCAGAAGAAAAGTTTCTGTCTTGAGTAGCTGAAAAAATTCAACAAGAAAAGTCTGAGAAGCCAGGCTTTCAAACATGGTCAGCAAAAACTACTGGATATGAACCTCTCTGCAAGACATAGTTTGTACTTAGATGGAGCGATCAAGCACTTACACAGATAAACATGCACACATTCTCTAGGAAAAACCAGGATAACCAAAATGAAATGCCTTAACCAAAATCACTGTTTTGCCTCTCATTCCAGTCCAGTTACCCCTTTCAGCTCTCTGCCCTGGCATAGACCACCCCTGAGTTTCTCCACAGCAAAAGGACCTTTGTGCATTATTTAACCACTTTCAAACTTTAACATCTTAAAGTGACAAGTGCCATATTTGTTTGAAATATATCAGGATTCTATAAATATTTCACATTTTCTCATCACATTTCTTTTTTGTGAAACAAGACAAAGTGCACAGCGTGTACAACTGCCCCAAAGCACTTCTTATACCAGCAGCAGAAAAGCCCTTTCCCAGCTACTCACCCCGTGTCTCGCACTCAGAGCTGCCGCAGTCTCCACAGCAGGAAAGGAAGATCAGCAGCTCAATAAACCAACAATATCAACGTGTGTGAGCAGGAGATCATGTTCCCAGGAAAACTAATCTGTGGATGGACTGATTGCCTTCCCACCTGTTCTCCTGGGAAGGTGCTATTTCGTCCCCCATCTTTCAGCTAGGTAAAAATACTCTTTTCCATTTGCATACTGGCCAGCTGGCAACTGGATCATCACTTCTGTCCTTCAGGAGACGGGGAGCCACTTCTCCGCTTGCAGAAGGGCAGAGAGGGGAGCACAACCCCATGGGAAGCTCCTTCACCTTAGGTTGGTAAGGGGATGGAGGAAGCAGAGTGCAGGACCAGACCATGGTGAGGAGCAGTCTCTGGGTGAATGTTGCCTGTCCCAGAGACCTCATCCAGGCGTGCAGCTGCAAGCTGAGGTTGGGAGGACAGTACCCACAGCTTCCTAGAAATCCTGAAATTCAATACTGCCTTCTCTAAATATAGAAATATGTTAACTACAGGAAAGATGCATTATGACCCAGCAATAAAATTCATAGGGATGCCTTTTTTTTTTTTTTGCTTAAGGTTTAAAAATGGAAAATATCTTTTCATTATCTCTTTTCTTGATATATAAGCTTTATAAATCACTGGCACTCCATTAGTCTACACTGGGAAAGCAATTTATATGAGCAAATAATAATGCAATTTCATTACTTTTTATTTCCTCACAGAGCTGACCAACTCGAGGCCAAGGAAGATGCAGATGAGAGACTCCACAGAGTAGAGGATAAAGACACGTGGGCCAGAGAGGATGCCAGTGAGGATACACGGGACAGTCAAATGCAGTGTAGCATGCTCACAGGCAGCAGATTAATATCCACTCCTTGGTCACCAACCAGAATGGTCCATTAGAACAAATTGCCTGACCTTAGGTATCACAGCTCTACCTTTTATTCATCTACATCTATAATAAGCTCAATAACTTGTCAGCTCATCTTTATTTGAAAAAAATCAAGGGATAGCTATGAATAAAAAGCTCAGCCTGCATATGCAACAGAGACACGGTCAGGTTTGTGTATTGAATAAAGCACCGTACACAGCTTGCATGCAACTGGAGGTCTGCCTTTGCTAATGCTTTTATCTGAGCCTACTTTCAGGTTTTGCTTCTTGCCTTTCTACCTCTTCCCCCTTGCAGACCAGCCTCTCATCTTGGGTAGCAGTCCCACGCATCTGGACCAGAAGTCTGAGTTCAGCAGATAAGGGATAACCCTTCAGAGGACACGTATAGACAAGTGGCTCCCAGGTCACCAGATGCTCTAAGCATTTCATGCCAGTGCTGATCTATTAGTAAGAGACACTTCATACAGGACTCCACTAGAGTCATCTCAGAAGGAAGAGGAGAGATCCCAGACCTGCACCAGTTTGGGTGAATAGTGCCATTTCCTATGACAAGCAAGCAGAAGCTATCACCCAGGTAAATGTCAGACTTGTCAGAGGGAAGCTAGCTTAGCTCGGATGGGGCCTTGGGAAGGTTTTGGCTTGGACTGAAAAAAGCAGGTACCAAATTCCAGCTTTGCAAGGCTGCCAAAACCTTCCGCCCACAAAAGGGAAATGTCGAGTCCCTCTGGCCCAGGTTTCATATCCGATTAAGGCTCAAACACGTCAGTCTGGAATTCAAACCCCAAAGCACATACAGACCATGCAGCCACCCACTTGACTTCTGACAGGGAATTATATTTGACTTTCCTGCCAGCTGGACCACACAAGCCATCTGTGAGAAATAGTTGCATGAAAAAATGTTAATAGAAGAGATAGATAAATCTTTATTTCCTATTCCTAGTCACTTCATATGGATTAGGGTTAAATTTTGGGAAGTTACATCTCACTTCATTGGCAAAAGGACTCCTACTAGTACTGGCAAAAGTACTCTTACTAACACAGTTGCCTCTTCCAGCCCATTCCATAATATTTTTTTTCTCTCATTCCTCCCCTCTTTCATGTCCTCCTTCCCTACTCCCAGTCTCTGGAAGCCCAGGTAAGCAGCAGCTCTGTCCCTTTGGCCATTAGGGCTCATCCTAAAAGAGTTCTACTGGAGGCTGGTCCTGAGGATCCGTCAGAGCCTGGGGAAAGCCTAGGGTCCCAGATGAGCACCTCCAAATTCTTTGCCGTGGATGTTCAAAGAAAAATTTGTAGGAAAAAAAAAAATCCTTACTGCAAACATGTTTTAAGGACCAAGTGTATCATTTGGCCTCTGCAAAGAGAAAAAGGCTCCAAACTTCTTTCATAATGGGACTTTACACAAATAGCATAATGCACAAAGGCATCAACTCCTACTAAGAGGAGGGGAAATTAATTGCAAACATTTGCTAGAACAAGGAGTTCAGCAAGACAGCCAGTGTAATGTTACAGGCTTTAGTATTTGGGCATGAGAAGTCATACTTCATGAACTCACTCATTACATATCCTAAGAAAATCATGACTTTCTTACTGAAGATGAAGAAGGGAGAGAATCTGTTAAATAGTCTCTGAAAATGATACCATATGCTTCAAAGATTAGCAACATAAAACTTCTTTCATATTAACTGTAGCAATTCTTCTGTGCTGTAATAGCTTAACAAATATACTTAGGATTTTTACAATAAAGAGAAAGCGATAAGGCAATTAGTTACTACCCAGAAAAAGCTTTGAAACTATTTATTCAACATACCATCAAAATTACACATTAGATTAGCAGGTTGTAAATGATAATCTAGCGCAAACCTCAAATGGTGGCTTTTGAGTCCCAGAGTGATAACGTTATTCCCAGCTAGAAGGGAATAAAAATACAAATTATTTTTTCTTTGTGACAGTGAAAACTTTCCAGTTACAATTCACATGCAGTTCAGTATTTTATGCACAAGTGGAGGAAGCAAGCAACATTTAAATGACAGAGTTATCAGTCTTTTTTGTATATTGCAGCTGTTTGGAAAGCCACAGGGCAAAGGCATTTATATATGAGATAAGCTCAGTCTGTAGAACAAATTAATGCTGGATTGTGAATTAAATGGCATGTCTTCGGACAGCTAATTAGCTTTGTGCTGCCCAATTAAGCTTTGAAAGGACATGTTGTGTTTCTTGATGGAAGAGAAAACATTTCCAGGCTGTTTCACATTCTCTGTGCTTTCTCTTTCTTTGACTGAGAAGTCCAAGAAGAAAAAGAAAAATCCAGCAGCCTTACCAAAAGGTATCAAAGTCTAATCTACAAAGTATGCCACAAACTTACTTTCAACAGTCCCAATAATCTTTGATTTGATGTCAAATGGCTTAAAAATATAAGCTAGCTTGGGATAGGAAGGAACGATAAATCCATGTCTTCAATGCTTTTAAAACTAGAAAAGTAACAGGACCTCTCCAAGGAGAGGATAGAAAAGCTGTATAATAGCTTTCAATGATTTGTTAATATTGCATCTTTCTTCAGTTAATCCAAAAATTTTCCACCTCTCTTTTCCCTGCTAGCATCCTAAGCATGTGTATTGAGCAATACGCACTCAAATGTCACTTGAGTTCCTCACTCAACAATATGAAACAGACATTAAAGTTTCAAATCTTGATTCACTAAGAATTATGTTTCTCTTGTTGTTATACAAATCCTTTGAGACTCAAACAGTAAATGAAAATCTTCCAAGATCAGGTCTCTGTAAGTTTGTGTAAGATCAGTAAGTTTGCAGACAACACCAAGCTGGGCGGGAGTGTTGATCTGCTTGAGGGGAGGAAGGCTCTGCAGAGGGATCTGGACAGGCTGGATGGATGGGACGAGACCAACTGTATGAGGTTCAACAACGCTAAGTGTCGGGCCCTGCCCTTTGGTCACAGCAACCCCACGCAACACTACAAGCTTGGGGAAGAGTGGCTGGAAAGCTGCCTGGTGGAAAAGACCTGGGGGTGTTGGCCGACAGCTGGCTGAATATGAGCCAGCAGTGTGCCCAGGTGGCCAAGGCGGCCAATAGCATCCTGGCTTGTATCAGGAATAGTGTGGCCAGCAGGAGTAGGGAAGTGATGGTCCCCCTGTACTCGGCACTGGTGAGGCCGCACCTCGAATACTGTGTTCAGTTTTGGGCCCCTCACTACAAGAAGGACATTGAGGTGCTGGAGCGTGTCCAGAGAAGGGCAACGAAGCTGGTGAAGGGTCTAGAGCACAAGTCTGATGAGGAGCAGCTGAGGGAGCTGGGGTTGTTTAGCCTGGAGAAAAGGAGGCTGAGGGGAGAACTTACTGGTATTGGGTAGACCCAGCTACCTGAAAGGAGGTTGTAGCAAGGTGGGTGTTGGTCTCTTCTCCCACATAACAAGCGATAGGACGAGAGGAAACGGCCTCAAGTTGCGCCAGGGGAGGTTTAGATTGGATGTTAGGAACCATTTCTTCATGGAAAGGGTTGTCAAGCATTGGAAGGGGCTGCCCAGGGAAGTGGTTGAGTCCCCATCCCTGGAGGTATTTAAAAGATGTGTAGATATGGTGCTTAGGGACATGGTTTAGTGGTGCACTTGGCAGTGCTAGGTTAATGGTTGGACGTGATGATCTTAAAGGTCTTTTCCAACCTAAACAATTCTATGATACTATGATTCTCACAAGAACTTCAGTACTTCCATGTTTTTTCTCTGCTGGTAGTAACTAGATAGCTGACTTCTAACTTCCCTTTTTCTCTTTGCCAACCTTAGAGTATAAATGCCTGGTTAAACTGGCATGGAGATGAGGTAAAACTAAATGAGATTCCTGGAAAGGAGTAATGGTTTTGAAATCTAAAACCATGGTGATTCAGGCTGCATTTAGCTCTAGCAGTGGGATCTCTCTTGTAGGATGAGGGATAAAATTCTCTTTCCTAGTTAAATTTTCACTACTCTGCACATTAATCTACTGCTGAGCTGCAAACTGCACATGCAGAGTATTAATTCAATGTGAGCCAATAACCACTGAAAAGGAGAAACCTGTGATCAAATGCTGCCCTTTGCCATCATGGACTTCATGGATCAGCAGTGTCTTACCAGGTTTCTGTAGTGGGGTATTTTCTTCAGCCTGAATCTTAAAGTTAAGAGCATTTAATAAGTATTGTGGATTATGAAATAAACAGACATCAGGCATTTCTGTCATAAATCACTGAAGATCACACTAGCAAGCAGGGTACAAAATCTGAGAAAATTCTGAAGCTATGAAATGGTTTTTCATCTTCAGTCACCATTTTTACTTATTGTACTTTTCCAAGCAAATTCTGACTTTGAGCAACTCTACCCCAGAAGCAGATGTGGAAATCCAGCCCAAGGAAGGACTGTCTTCTACTAACCTGCAGGTGTGAGTACACACTGCATATATAGTGACATGACTATATACATACGTATGCATGCATATGTATTATACATAGCATTAAAGTTGGCCAGTATAAACCTGCACGCTATTCTGGCACTTCAGAGATTCCCTTGTCAGAAACAGATAGAATAGCTGCGTATCAAGACTATTTTTCTGTAACTATACTTTTAAAGATTTGTACTGCCAAAGCCCCAATTCAGTGCTGTACACCTAAATGGCATAGAAGTATATGAATATATGTATTCTAGATATAAAAATATGGCATGTACACTCATCTGTAAGACCATGGCAGAGAACCCCTTTTAAATATGTGCAGTTTTTGTACTTTATTTTCTTGCTTGAATCTGTTTTGTCTGAAGAAAACACCTAGTGTTCCTGCTCTTGCAACTCCTGTTCAGGGAGGAAAGAAAAATTCCTCAGGGTTAAGTGGGAAAGTCTTTGAAATCAGAGGTGAAATCCACAGGTAGCAATACCAAGAAAGCAGTAGTTTTTATGAGCTCAAATGAAAATTCGTCCAGAAGCCGTCAGGAAACATTAACACTACCTTAACAACCATTTTCAAAGTGATGTTTGGAATTTCTTGGATGGTTGTTTGGTCTGTTACAGATATTCCAGTACAGTCGACCTTTAAAATTTAATGCCATCAAGGGCTTCATTGTGGCTTTCCTCAAATGTTAACATGAATTTGCTTTTGATGCTTCGCTACTAGCCTTGGCACAGGAAAAGAAAATGGCAGCAGGTGCAGCTGGCAGGCACAAGTCCCCATGCTGATGGACAACTGCGGTGCCACAAACAGAGCAAAGAAGCCTGTTCTCCACATTGGGAACTGAGTCTGAGTACATTATCATCTGGTGTTGACAGTGGTTCTCCAACAAATATATGAAGATTTCCCCCAAACTGTATTTTCATTAAGAAACCTAATGGGAGATATTTATCAGATGTTAGTAGCAAAACCAACCATTTCATTATTTAAATATCAGAAAGAGAAAAAAAAACATTTTTAGTCACCTCTCTTCTGTGAGCCACACCTCAGTGACAAGCAAAGGGCTGAGATTTTCAAAGTCAGACAGAGGATTTAGATTTGCAGTTGCAACTACTTGCATGATGGTTAAAATGTTCAAATTGCACAAATGGCCTTGAAAATTTTAACAGTTATAGCTACTAAGCAAATGTTTTCAATTCTTTGGTTACTCTCATATTACATCTCAGGTTTTTTTTCTTTTTTAAAGGCACCTTTAGTTTTGTTTCTGCCTGGATTCTCTCTCAACATTCATACCACCACATTTAACCAAGCAAACTCTGAAAACTCAGAACACGCTTCAGATATGCCAGGCATCATAAGCCTGTATATAACACAGAAGTGCTTCATACAGAAAGCTGTCAGAATTGAGAAACAGCATTTGTCTGAGCTGTATTTAGCATTCTCAGAGTGAATCTAACATTGTGTCAAGAGTGAAGATCAGCGAGAGCCGACCATGAAAGGAAGAGAGCTTGCTTTGTTCTGAGTCCAAGAAAACATTCAGCATCACTACTTCCCAAATAGTATATGAATCCTGTCCACCTTCGTTATTCAAAGCCCTTAATATGATGGGTTGAAAGCAGGAATACTTCAAAATGCACCAGCAATAGATCTACAACCATTAAACATTGTGCTATATTACCCCTGCAAATTCTGTAGAGCCAGTTCTCAAACTAATGCTATGAAGCCAGCACGGAGGGGAACAGTAGCTCCTTGAGCACTGATTTCTAAGACTTTGTATAAGCTAAGGTCACATGGAAGGAAACCAACATGCACAAAAAGGAAAAGCAGGGGGAAGAATTAAACAGAAAACTCACAATAACTGAAACCCAACAATATATTTTGGAAGAAACAAGAAACGAAATTTTTCAGTAATGTAAGAAGTAATAGCAGGTGAAATGCTTCTTTCACAGGTATTATCAGCCTCCAAGCACGCGGCCCCTGTGTTTCAGCGCTGGCTACGGGGCGCCTCTGGGGCAGCACTTTCCTGTGCCCGGCACTGCATGCTGCAGCACAGCCTCAGCGATTCCTGCGATTGCGCCTGCACCAGCCCAAGCTGATGAGCAAAACTGCTGCTTTCCTTAGCTGCGTCCCCCATGCTCCTTCCCAGCAAAGCCCCTTTTGAGCTCGGAAACCTCCCTCTGTGAGAAATGCAGGGCTGCGGGTAAGTTGTGATAGACATTTCAACCTTAGTAGCCTGTGCACAAAGATTAATGTCAGCAGAAACCTAGATAAAAGCTTGACTGTGTCGAATGCCAGAAATGTTCCCTATTTCCTCTTTCATTATGAAAAATGATTTTATCTTGACTTTTCAGAAATACAGTGTGATTGCTCTTTCAATTAACTTAGTGTTCTGTTTTCCATTAGTACAGTACAGAATAACTGTAACCCATTGTACCGTCCCAGGGCTTTTTTCAAAGACGCTGATTTACAGCAGAAAAGGGATTTTGTGTTTCTTGCCAGTTATAAAATTGCTAAGGTAAAGCCGGGAAGCAGACATGTTAGCATTCATTTCATCTTCAGCTCCTTCTATTTCCCCAAGAAGGCTGCAGCAGGCAGTTCAACATAAAAGAAAGTTATTAAAAATTCCACAGCCTTGAAGCAATCTTCATAAAACTGATAATAAATTCAATTTTCAAGTTGCTTAATACAGCCTTCTCTTGACTAACACAGTTATCCTAACTTAAGGACCTTTTAAACTAATGACCTGGAAGGAATAGGGAATATTTCATTTGAATCTGTGCAAAATTTGAAGAACTGCTCTGTACTCTGATTTTCTGCATCTCTTAGTACCATTAGTAGTCTCTGAGCATCCCTCTCTGCCATGGAAACTTACAGGAAAGAACAGAGTGATTCATAATGCAACACAAGTGATTAGGTACATCTGAACTCAGAAATATTAATAAGTTGCTGGTCATATATTTAAAACAAAGTCATGCATAAGTAATACCTTACAACTCCCGTTCAAATATTACAATAGGTAAAATAATGAAAGTTTACTTAACTAAACCACCTAGGACCAGAACATATAATAAATGAACTTCAGACTTTGTTTTTGAATTGGAGTTATGGTCATTTACATCTTATAGCTCTTTTTCAAATACAACACTTGATTTAAAAAAAAAAAAAAAAGACTTTACAGAAAACAGTGGCATGAACTTACATTAAAAACTAGATTTCCAGATTTGTCCAGCTTAGTGAATATCAGTTACACCGCTGAGAAGATAGTTTCTAAAAAGCTTGCTTCCCTACATAAGAAAACACACGTAAATCAGTCTGCAGTAAGTCTAAAAATCAAATGGAAGCTAAACATTTGTCTTTGTCAGCCCCGTTTGAAGGGGTTGTTAGGGGCCTAGATTTCTAAAGAACTTTGTGAAAAACAGTCATGCAGAGGTACAGAGAGATCAATCGTGCGTGGTCCCCGGTGACGATACTGGCCTCACCATCGCCTACAGCCCCCTCCCGTTCCAGGCTAACTCACACCTGGCACAGCCCCACTGCAAACAGGGGTTCAGCCTCTGATCTAAACCAGCATCTCAATCAGCCACTGGCATATTTACAGAGTCTTTACTGGCCCACACAGTCCATAAAAACAATTTGCTCAGAGAAGACTTTCCTGTAGCAGAGAGCCACGAGCACTGGAGGTGATTCTCAGGCAAGCATAAGTGACAGCCAAAGCTCCCAACCTGCATCTTAACAGAAAGGCTTCAGATCACCCAGTTTTGCCTAATATTCAGATTCCACTGTACTACTTGCTGATAGGGTTAAAACACCTGCACCCTGACAGGGGGATGGCCTGCTTTGTGAAGCAGCACGAGCAGTTTAAAACAAACAGAAAAGGTAATATTTTGCAGCAGAGTGTTCCCACAGTCCCCATCAAAGCCTCTCAGCCTCTCACAGGGATGAACCCTTCTTCTATGCACCATGACTATTCCTTTTGAACTTCTGCTGGGGTTTTAGTTCTGATTTGAGAACAAGCTTGTGTATTGATTAGCAAGAGAAAGGGGGAAAATCCAGCTTTGAAATTGTTCTTTTGAAGATATTATCTTCCAACTTCATGTAAATATCCAATGAAGGTGGGAAATATTTGCAGTGTCATTCAGGTAGCTGGATACAATCTTAACGCATATAGAAGTTTCTGTTCTGATACTACTGAGTGTTGCAGAGATTTGGATGAGCAAGTATCCACTTGGACTCACATGCTATCTCCAAGAGCTACTTTTTAAATCAAATTAGCAGATCAAAATTAGTTTGTATTTAAACAACTGCAGAAATGAGTTTCTTTCAAGTACACACTTTTATAAATTGCAGTTGCAACTTCATTATCTGATTAAGTACAGTGCCTGTTGTAAAATTCAGGGAGTGGTAAGTTCATACATCAACTGAGCATGTATTTATGAACAGCTTTCCTGAGTCTTCAAATTTTAACATATGCCACAGGGACATAGGCTAATATCTGGATAACTTTAGCGCTAGAAATTTCTGAAGATGCTTTGATTAGTTGGGCTTACGAGCAATGTATGTTCCAAACAAGCCTCCCTCACACCTGGGAAAAAAAATCAAGCAGCTCACATAGACACAATAAGACCACTTCAGAGCATAGTCTACATAGAGACAAACAAATGAGAGGAGAAAACCTTAACCCCACTTGACAGAGAATTTAATCTCCGGGTAAGGTCCAGAAGAGAAATCTCCCCCAGAGCAGGGACCTGAGCCAGCTCCTTCTCAAGCTCATTCCAAGGCCTTGGTAGTAAAACCATCCTTACTCAAACTGCCCCTTGGTGTCACACAGAGTGCCACTTTCGAGAAGTGTTTACTATTGACCTCTGCCTGCTCCCTCTAAAGTCAATGCCAAAGCTCCTACTGACGGCAGTAAGAGCACAGGCAAGCCAACGGGAAGAGGCTTTTAAGATCTTCTCCATAATATGCACAGTGAGAAAGCAATTTTACTTGCACCATTGGTTTGAACAAAGCATTACCATGCTTTGAGCACACCTATTTTCTAGTGAGCTACAGTGGTTGTTAAAGCATAAGCACAATCTGCCATCACATAATAAAGTCAACACATTACAGTTTAATTGGATGGAGTCATTTACACAGTAATAACAAGGATTAAGACACAGAACACAACAACCCATTTTCTTAAATCTATAACCAGCTGGTTTCACTGCAGGAGTAAAGAGTACATGCCTCACTCACCTCTTATTAGTCTACATGTTTTGCCAGGTAATTTAAGAAATGTTTACCAAAAAATCCACCATTTTCAGAAATTGAGGCATTCAGCAACGCCTCTGCTCACAGGGGAGTCAATCTGCACAGGAGTGCAGGAAGGGCTCCTCCAGCTTTTACAAAGCTGCAATATTCCTGGATACAGAAAGCAACAACCCAAAAGGCAAATGAACTCCTTTGCCAGAAGAAAAGCCCCAGTGATACAGCTGTTCTCTGAAAGCCTTTGCTCTCATGTACAACCCTCAGCTGAATGCTCCTAGAAAACTTCTGGACAACTACCTTGAGGCCATATTTTTTGCAGGACATGACTGTCAGCCACAGACAAAGATAAATCTGTTTGGAGACTATTTTCCCCACCCTGAGTTTCACCCACTGAGCAATGCCACGGCAGCTGTGCACGCACCGATCACACGTCACATCGACACGTCTCGGGTACACACAGGGTTGGCACCATTTTATAGTTCACACACTGCACCTGGGCAATTGAGGGGCATAACTTGAAACGCAGAGACAAGGGGTTTCTAAAGCTCCGGAAGGCAAAGCTATGGTCACTGTGAGTTTCTGAAAGTTTCACAAGGCCTCGTTCCTAAAAGCATCTAATCATAAAATCTTGGGAGGTAGTGAGTGGTTTCTGAATGTCTCCATGCATTTAAAAAGCCTGGACTGAATCCCTCATTTCTCTCTAATTTTTGTTAACCTTCCAGTTTCAGCAGTTTCAAAAAGAAGAGGAGGCAAGACTGAATTTTGCTGTTTCACAACACATCTGAGGCTGAGTTGTGCCGTGGGGATTGGGCAGGCGACAGCCACTGGCAGGTGCCACATGGGTGCCCCTATAGACCTGCCTCCCCCTTGTTCTCTGCAGTGTGGAAAAATGGGAAAACATGGCTAAGCAGATAAGCCAAGCTAACGACTTGTTGTTGGGCCAAACTGTCATTCTCTCAGTGGCTTTTTTTATTGTTTGATATTCTTGTGTTACTGAGCTGACTGGTGTGAGGCGGCATCAGATACACAGTGTCACCAATCCATACAGTGACTAACAGATGACAGCCGTGGGCTGGTGAGAGCCAAGCCTCCCCCCAGCATGTCTGTGAGCAGCTACCAAGAAGAAAGCAGTAATAACATGGTGCTTATTTGCTGAAATACAGCTTAATTCAGTAAACTGACAGAGACAAGGATTGTACAATGATGTTTTGAGAGATGCTATTCTAGAAAGAGAAAAATAAAGTAACCATAAGAGATTAATTATTTGCTGCAAGCTATTTGCCAAATTAAATCTCAGTATGTCTTTTAATGTATTTGCTGGTTACATTTTTTTCTAAATGAAACTTTATAATCTTTTAACCACATCTTACTAATTCATCCTTGCTGGCTTGATTAGCACTAATCAGATGAAACATTTGATTGGATAAATACACTAATGTTTTCTCTTCAATTGCAAACACGTACTGTTGGTGCCACTTTGCCAGAGTCAAACATACAACTTCGAAACGTGGAACTGCTTTCCAACACCATCTTGCCAATAAACTAAATGTTATGGATTATTTTAGAAAATAAATTCTAAAGTTATGCAACCATTGACAAACCTGATTCATTGCCAAATCAAATGAGTATTTCCATAAGTTCTTTGGCATAATTCATCTGAATCTCACAATTATGTTTCTTCCCTCCCAATGTTTGCAGAAGGGCTTCATTTCCAGCAATAGTAAATACTGCTCCACAGTACAGGCAGCGCAAAACAGATAATCCACTCTGAGAATATCTACATGCAGAGACTGCGTCTCTGGTCATCTGCTGCATGGGTCAGGGCAAACAAGTCGGACTAATCCCCAAATCTGTTTTCTCCAAGGAGCTCTGTATTAGAACTGTCTAGAAAACGAAATTGAGATAAAACCCAAAAAACTCAGTTCTGTGGTATTTTAGCATTTCCCGAAAGAAAATTACGTTTCTCAAAGAAAGAAAATATCTTCCCAGGCAAGTATCTTTCCAACTACAATATATTCTCGAGACCACCCTGTGCAGCCCGGGCCAGCTCCAGGCACTCACCAGGTCCTCGCTCAGAGCAGCAGCCTGGTGCGTCTGCTGGCGGGACACTGGGTGGGTTTTCAGCAAAGCCCGTGCTGCATTGAAAGATGAATCCAGTTCAACACGTTTCCATGAAACATTTTGCTTATGACAAATTGGCATATTCTGACAAAGAAACGTACCTTCAAAAAATTTCTGAATAGCTTCACTTGGTGTGATTTTGCTACACAAAGAGATCTTGACAGTGTTTATTGCCGTCCACCAGGACTCCATTAGAAGAATGGAAATTCAGCATAAGCTGCTTCTTGTAAAGGGTTGCCGCCATTTAAAGTTTCATTGTCACACATAATTTTATTTCTTTGCTCCTGTTTCTCTTCAAGACGTATTTTACACATTATTCTATTGTATTATATGTTCCTGAGTAATCTGTTCAGTGAATTTTTGGGGGTAGCAATTCATTGTATAGACTGAGCTAAATATAGGCTTTTAGCCTGTTTAATGCTACCTACTTAGAAACAAATACATTTAAAAGAATTTTTTTGAGTAAATGTAGTTATAAGCAATACTCAAGGTACTTTTATCTATATGGTCTATTTCCATAAACAGATTTGAACAATATTCTCCTATCTTCACTGAAACAATTGCTCCTAAATACATATTACTATGTAAAAGAAAGAAAACCCTGCAAACCAACAGCTCGCCTTGTGTTGTGTGGATATATGGCATAAGATTGTCCCTGCAAAAACTGTCCTTTAAAAGCCCCATCAGGTCCCACAAAGCAAAGGTGTTCCCATTGCACTAGGGTCCCTCAGCATCACCACCAACCAGCAGCCGCCCCTGCTTCCAGGAGCACCCACTTCCCTCCGTGAGGCTGGGTGCAAGCCTGGCACCCATGCCCACGGCATTAGGGCAGAGCCTCAGCAAGGGTAGGGTGAGTGAGAGTTGAAAAAAGGGGAGGCAGGCAGCTCCGTATCTCCCATTAGTGCATGTTCCTCCTCTGACTGTTCCTCCCCTAGAACCCTCCTCCCACCCCGTCCAGATTTTAGCCCTTATTGGAGCTGGTTTTCTTACTCAGGGAAAGAATGGCACTGAGACACTACACGGAGCTTTTTCGCTTATTTGGGATTTGGAAACAGCGGTTGCATACACAGCAGGGCAGTATTTTAAAACGTGACTGAGAGACATGATACTGGGTATGCACACTAGAGGAACTTAAGTCCTAATTTTAAAGTTGAGAACAGCTTTCTAACATGTCTAGCACTGAGCGCTCCAACAGCAAATTAGGACACATTAATTTTTTTTCCTGCTTTAACGTGCAATACAAGAACTGAAATATGCTTAGTATATTATGAAGCATGTGCTTCTCTCTCCACTTGTTGCATATGGAAATCCATGATGTAAAGCCTTTACAGCGACACAAATATTACAGTCTGGTTTTAAGCTAAAATGCCTCCAGCTAACTTGAAAGATCCCTTAGAACAAAAATTAGAATGATCAAGTCATACCTCATTCATTGTCTTAATTTAAAGCCATGTACAAAAATTAATCTGTAGTTCAAAGAAAGAGTCTGGAAGTTTGTGAAACACTTTTCACTCTAAATTGTTCATTGTTCACAATTAGCAATTACAATAAACTCATTTAGGTTTCCCAGAGGTAGTGGCAAAGCAGTATTGCCTTCCAAAGTAACAAAAATAATGCAGATGCCTTTGATATCAATTACTGCCTTTACAACTCTGCACCTGAGAAGATTGCTTGTCATTGTAGAAGGAGCTCATGTAATGGTAGAGAGCCAATTAAGACTCCACTGATGCCAGTGTAGTCACCCCAACCTCTCCTCCCTCTGGTCTGCAGTGGGAGAGTCATTGCCTGTAGACATTTCAGATTTCCAACATTTACATTCAGTGCCTAAAGTCATGTGGGAAGTATCCAGACCAAAGCATTGCAGTAGCTTTTATTGAGTTACAAGGTGCTTCTGTAAAAACCTCCTTGGTTTCTGACAGAGTTTAATGTGCTTGGGTGAAGGTACAGCAAGAAATGGGGGAACCTATTCCTCCAATTTCTTACTCTGAAGAACCTACTTCATCACCAGGACCACAATGAAATTAGAGAAAAATTTGTCAAAAATATTTGTTTTAAAAGAAAGCTCGTTTCCCAATGACATGGCATCATATAATCATAGAATCGTTTGAGTTGGAAAAGACCTTTAAGATCATCAAGTCCAACTGTTAACCTAGCACTGCCAAGTCCACCACTAAACCATGTCCCTAAGCACCGTATCTACACACCTCCAGGGATGGGGACACAACCACTTCCCTGCGCAGCCCCTTCCAATGCTTCACAGCCTTTTCCGTGAAGAAATTGTTCCTAATATCCAGTCTAAACCTCCCCGGGCGCAACTTGAGGCCGTTTCCTCTTGTCCTATCGCTTGTTATGTGGGAGAAGAGACCGACCCCCACCTCTCTACAACCTCCTTTCAGGTAGTTGTAGAGAGTGATAAGGTCTCCCCTCAGCCTCCTTTTCTCCAGGCTAAACAACCCCAGGTCCCTCAGCCACTCCTCATCAGACTTGTGCTCCAGACCCTTCACCAGCTTCGTTGCCCTTCTCTGGACACACTCCAGCACCTCAATGTCTCTCTTGTAGTGGGGGCCCCAAAACTGAACACAGTATTCGAGGTGTGGCCTCACCAGTGCTGAGTACAGGGGACAATCACTTCCCTAGTCCTGCTGGCCACACTATTCCTGATACAAGCCAGGATGCTATTGGCCACCTTGGCCACCTGGGCACACTGCTGGCTCATATTCAGCCAGCTGTCAACCAGCACCCTCAGGTCCTTCTCTGCTGGGCAGCTTTCCAGCCACTCTTCCCCAAGCCTGTAGCGTTGCATGGGGTTGTCGTGACCCAAGTGCAGGACCTGGCACTTAGCCACATGAGTAAGCCCTGGGTCCAATTCAGGTCTTTAAACACAAATAAGAGTTATGGGGTAGATGACTTGTTTGTAATTATGTACAAAATATCTTGTCAAAAAACAGTGAAAGAGTATAACCCTGTATAATCTGACAAAAACTTGTTCTTCAGTGTTAGCTCGATGATTTACCAGGGAAAAATCGTCTCTGGCAGGAATTATTTAGTACGATTCATTTTGTACTGAATTTTCCCCAGAGGAAGGGGATTTTGTTTTAACTCCCCGTATGTTTGTTGACAAAGCCTTCACGGGGGCTTACCTGCAATAACTTCCCTTACTTTAAGAAGCAGGCTAAGAGAGAAGACGTGATTTTACATCTCTGCTGGTGGAAGAGTGGAGGCCAGGGAGCAAGGACACCAAAGCTTGCTCTCTACCCCTCCCCATTGCCTTACACATGGGTAACGCAGGAACTTGTACATCCCACGGTGGTTTGCTGCTTGCTGCACATATTGAGAGAGGAGAAATAGTCCAGGCCAACTTGTCTGTCCCGTGTTAGCCACACATTACACCCACCAAGACGCTGGGAGCGCACAGCAGCCACCTCGGGCTGAACAGGCACAGCTACACAGCCTTCTGCAGGCTTCAAATGTGCAAGTGCAACCTCAAGTTTTCTTTCTTCCAGCACTTGCTGAAAATAGTTTGGATGCTCAACAAATTTAGGCTTAAGCATTCACCCCCCCAGTCAGAGACCAGAAAACCTTGTTCCTCTAGAGCATCCTCTGCCACTCAGACAGTACGTCGTTCTTATTCCCTTGCTATTCTCCCGTGCTGTCATTGCTGTTATAACGCCAATCACTCATTTTTGCAAACTAAATATTCCTGCCCATCTCTTTCATTATCTCTCTAAATGAAAGCACCAAAGTAAATATGAGTTAAGATTAGGCTGAGTATACTCTGGTTTTTATTAAGAGTATTGTAAAGGTTGTAGTGAGGTCCAGTGCTTCCCTCACCCTTGCTTATCCAGTTAATAGCTTTTCTATGGTACAGACAGGCTGCTAGATTACCTTATCCTGGTAATAAGTGAAAATCAGGCACTGCGTATTTCTAAGGGCCTAATTAAAGACATGCCTCCTGGGCTTCTGATATGCTCTCAGTTGCTGCTGAAAGACCAAGAAGCTACCACAGCCAAGGCAATCTGTTCCCAGCTAAGGTCATCTGAAGGTTTGGCACCTCTTCTCACAAAGGACGACCAAGTAATAAACACCTAGGTCTTTAGCATCTTAAAAACAGACTATATTAAATGCTTCAGGCGTGATCCTGAAGAACTTGGTAGCACATGTGATAAGCAGTATAAGCCTGCTTCCTGCAGGTTCCCAGATGACTCAAAGATGTTGGTTTTATCAGACAAAGCCCTAAATTACCCTCACACCTCTCTATTTCCTAGCAACGCAACTGCTGGGGCTGTAGTTGACCTCATGAGCTGAGCGTTGTCAGTATGAAAAAAGCCAAACATTCTCCTTTAGAGTCCTTGGCCTTTGAAATTCATATCTACCTGCTCCCCGATGAACCAGAGACCAATAAACCTTCAAGGCACTCTTGCCAAACATAGCTTTACACCACCGTGCTGCAAAAGACTACAGTGGTGCGAAACTGAACAGCAATTCTGGGAATCACTTTGGTGCGTACATTTGTAGTGGGTTATGCGATTTGGGGTAGGAGTGGGGAAGAATTTATAAAGATCTGCTCTATATTGAATTTCAGAAATTTTTCCAAGACATGCATCGTGTTGGATCTTTAAGAAAATAATCCAAATAAATGTATAAAATGTTGATCTTGTCTGACAAGGCCAAAAAAACGCAGAAGGTTCTCTACCCTCAATGAACATCAAAATAAGCAAAATCTAAAGCAAAACACTACAATAAAATGTTTGCTTCTGTGTCTTTCACACCAATATCCTTTAGCTCCTGATGTCCTGCAAACATTTTTGCCAGCTGCTATTGCACAGGGACATGCATTATTTATGCACTGTGTATATTTACAAAAGGCAAGATCTTTGCCATGCTCAAGTCTCTGAACAACACATAAAAGTGCTGGGTTGCACAGAGGAGCCCTAACACAAGCCCTGCAGAGCCTCTTCACGGGCCACTCCCTTGCAAACCATAACCCAGGGATGTGCCGGGAATGCAGCTGCTGGAAAGGCCACGTCCGGAGCAAGCAGCTTCACGCAGCTCTGCTATCAGCAGGCAGTTGTGACCCAAGGCATGCAGCCCCAGGGCACTGAATAATCAAGAGGGCAGCAGAGCAGCCAAAGCCACTTTAATCCCTCTCTCCCTGGGCTGTACCCTCTATACTTTGCCTCCTACCAACACAAAATCCTACCCATGGTTTTGCTAAATACCTGGAAGTAATGCAAGATAAGAAGTGCTGCAGAATGTGGGGTGTTATAATTGCACGCATATCTTGGACAGAAGAGATACGATCCCTATTAGTGACCTAACGTAGCTGGGGCTGACATGAAAACTGGTTATCTTCACTCACCCTCACAAGCAAAGTGCTGCTCATGTTAACGCTGCACAGAGGACCCGCGAACTTTTCAGCAGTGGCTGACCCTGAGCCTGGCCCCTTGTGCCGAGTGCTGTGCAAATAGAGAGCCAAACCATGCTACCATCCCAAACAAACAAAGTATCTGGAAAGACCAGTGAGGATGCAGTAATGCAAATGGACTTCCGTATGCCACTTAGATGGCCTTCCCATGGTTTATAAGAACATGAGTCAATGTAGATTAAAGCCTTTAGCAGAAGAACAGGAAGATGCTGGGGAAAACCCCTTTCACAGTCAAGAAGCTTCAGATGTGGTGAGCACCTCATACCTGACCAGGCTGGTTTCACCCAAGAGATGGGATCAGCACAGTTCAGGCATTTGGGGGGTAACAAGGGCAGTCTAAAACAAGACCTGGCACACCTGGAAACAGGGACAGGATTAGGTGGATCCACATTACACACAACTGGTTGTGTAACCTAAGTGCTATCTCATTCGTTAGATAACAAAGGAAGGGTTCAGCGCTGCAACCCTTTTCCCTGACCCCAAACTCCTGTTCATGTGGAGTGCAATGAATAAAGATTTTCAATGAGATTGGGTAAGGTTTATCTCTCAGGCTGGCAAACCACTAGTGTTTCTTCACGTTTTAGATTCCCAGAACAGATACTGCTTGTGATCTTGTTTGCAAGTATGTTATTACACATTTTTATTACAGTAGTTTTATTCATTGTATTCCTTAATTAGGATTCTCAATTTTTTTCTAAATTCACTCCTTTTAAACGCTTGGTTTCCTGAGTTGCTTTTGGCCCCCAGTTATTGCTGGAAGACAGCAGATTACCAACTATTATGTGATTTTATGTAAAATTAAAGGCAATATAAGTTTGAAAAAATAGAAAGACCAGTTATGCAGCCATAGCTTGTTTCTCATTAGCCTGTAGCAATTTCACGTAAAACTTCTGCCATCAAGTTGTCTACTACTTGCTTTTTAAAAATAAAATACTAACCATCTTTCCAGAAAGGTGATTGGAACAATATATTAAACATGCAAGTTGTAATGCCTTCAGGATACACTGTTTCTCAAAAGGCCTTAGCTCAATTAATCAGACGTAAAGAGTTTGGCAGTATCACCATCTGTATGTTGGTGTCAAGGACATCACCCATGTGTCACTCCTGTAATCAACCCAATTTGCTAAGCTCCCAAGTTCCTTGCCACAGCCTTTAGTCTTCCTGAGGTGGAAATAAAGCCCACTTGTTAATCATGAGGCTAATGGATTTTGCTGTAATTGACAGTGACAGAAGTAAAAACAAATTGCCTTGGGTAAACAATGAACTAGCGAAAGCCTCAGCAGCAGCCAGCTATGATCTGCATTTCTGAAATAACAAAAGCTGCACAAATAATGCCGAAAGTAAGCGGCAGTGAGATGTGCGCGCTTCCCAGTATTTCTTAAGCCATCAAATTCCACTGGTAATTTTACCCAGAGCAACAGGGGACTGAGGTATCCCAGGAAACTGAAAGCCTTAGAATATAGGTAGAGCAAGAAACAGAGTAAACTCACCCAAATCAGCTCAGAGTTGGCCAAAACTCTGCACCTGGTCCCCAACACACAAGAATTCACTGACTTCAAAACAGAGCTGGGCACAGGGTGACCGCAGCAAACACTGCCACTGCCAGCTTGTGGCCACAAGGACCCAGTTAACCCAAAGTTAATCCAAACCACCGAGGGACGGGGGCAGCTCTCCTCAGTGCTACCTGGAGGAGAGCACAGCTGAAAATGTCAGAGTGGGTACAGCCTGGACATAACCAGGGCCAAGCCAGGCTTACCTGTGCTGCCTCCAGCCTGCTGAACCCAAAGCAACACAGCCATGCTTGTGTGGGTAAGGCCTAAAATATCAAATTGCACTTGACCCTAAGTGCTGCTGCACAGCTCTGGTGTATATCTGGATATACAGTATGGGCTGTATCTGTACACATGGCTAGCCTGGAGAAACCATCCACGATTACCCCTTTAAGAGCTGCCCTCACCTTGTAGTCTCCTTACAACGTGAGCAGTGAAGAACATTACCTGGAACCCCATGCACCTGCTTTAAACAAAGTAAGATGTTTTGTTGTTTGTATCACAACGGTACTGTTATGCTTCAGTGTCATGAGATGCATTGTTCCAGACACAATATATAGCAGGAGACCAGTACTGCCCTACAAGTTAAGACCAGGTAAGACCAGGATGAAAAGCAAGTTATCCAGAACACCACTGCCAGACTATCCTCTCCTCAAAAGTCTGTATTTGGAATATTCAGCTGCACAATGCGCTACCCTTTTATCATAACTTAAGGTGTTAAAACATCTACCTAAATGTAAAGGAGGAAAAGCCTTTTCTGTTAAAGTTGTATTACTCAAAGCTATAGCAATAATTGAAGTCAGTGCTATTTGATTTGTAAACGCTGAGAAGTATGAAAAATCTAGCCCTTACCATGTAATGCAGGAACAAACAGTTCAAATGCAGTGAAGGCCAGGATTTACAAGCAAAACTTACCTAGAAAAAAGCTTAATAATGGTCGTTTTTATTTGCACCCTGCTGCCACTCCAGTGGGTGCAGTCCAACAACAGATGTCCATTTTGACATCAATCCCTACTTTAGGATTATTAAAAAAATAACCAATTCATCATAACATTTCAGAAAAACATATCAATTTCAGAGCTACCAGCTCCCTGGTTGTGGATCACAGATTTAAAGGGCTACCAGGAGAATAAGATGGGGAAACTGTTACTTTGGAAAGATCGTACATTCAGACTTAGCAATAATCAGAAAGCAGGATGTGCTTGGTAACGAGTGTGGATATCCAGCCTTATAGTTGGCCTGGGAGCTGGGGAAAGTGCTTACTGTTTCCAGACATAACTTTTCCCTTTGTCAACTTGCCATATAGCCTTGTTGCATTGTGAAAACAAGGCTGCATTTACACTGTAGTTTAGCTTCTCTGGGCACCCGCAGGAGGGAAAAGATTTCACATTCATTTTACAGAAGAACAAATTGAGTAATCATGAAATCAAGCAACTTGCTAAAGGATACTTTGCGACACTTCAGCAAATAAGTTAAATTACAGGACCCCATATACCATATTAGAACTCCTTAAGATACTGAGGGTGCAGTAAATGAAAAACCCTAATACTCACAGGAAAAAAGATTCTGGACACTGTTCGGTTTTAGCAGCATGTGACATGCAGCTAGACATGACAAATCACTGGTTCTTTTGCTATCAGTCTATGTATTTCTGCAAAACAGGTCTAATGTACAAAGTAATATTAACACTTTGACAGACATCATTAATACTGCCACTGTACTACTGGTCCATTACCTCTCATATTTCTGAATCTTCCATGTTTAAGAGGTTCTCTGTAACAAATGTAGGAAGTTTTAGAGTTCTAACCTTTCCTAGCTTTTTTTTTTTTACTTTAACTTTTTCCACCAGAAGCATTGTAGACACCACGTTGGCAGCTCTGACACACTGCTAAGCACTTGTGCTCACCTTACAATACTCAGCACTTATCATCACTGATCCAATGACTCACAAGCTGCTCTGATATATGTTATATGTACAATATGAATTCTGAGAACCTGCTGTCAAACAGCATTATAAAAATCCTTTAGAGTCAAGTTCTTTAAACATTTATGGCTAACTGCTATGTGAGTCAAGTGCACTGTTTATATTACCAAATGTCATATCTAATTCCCTGTTATGAACCCTTGAAATAAAATTATGTGATAATTACACAATCTGTTTGAAACCTGACAAATATATTCCCAGTACAAATGATTTATGAAGGTAATGCGTTGCTATAGCATAATGGTACTTCTTAATGGAAGCAGTAAAGCTGTTTCCTATGCTCCAATAACCACAGTGATTTCTTACACAACTACTGATTAAGCAATAGATAATGTAGGCATTTTGGAAACTATATATGCCACAGATTTGTTCCAGGCTGTTCAAAAGTTATGGCCTGTCTATCTAACTGGCCTGTTAGCAAGGTATGAGCTTCATTTGGGCTGTTTCACTCGCTCCTACCCAATTTAGTGCCACTGCAATAGATTTATGTTTAGAGTAATGCACAGTTTAGTCTCTTTTTGTAAGAACTGCTGTTAATCAGAAAATTAATGGCTTGGTGTGAGACATTAGTAATGCCTACCCTGGTCTCCTGCAAGGGACTTCGGATTAGTAACTGGCGAGGATGCAGCTCCCACACCTGAGAAAGGCTCTTTGCTGGTGATTAGCTAGCTCTGATGAGCAAGCCCTGCTGCTCGGAGATCACCACTAGTGACAGTTATTGAGGCACAGGCAGCAAAGTGCAGCGTAGTGGCATCTTTTGTGTGTCCTCCCTTTGCTTCTCCACCGTGTGCTCTCCCTCCCACCAAGAGGGGAAAGTGATGCTCAAGAGAGAAAGTGATTCAGTACACTTTTCCCAGTTTAAGAGCAGCCCTACCAACTACATATTACATTACTTTCCTACCTCCTTTCCCCACCAAATGAGAAGATAAGTCTCTTCCCAATTGTTTCAGCATCATTATAATTAATATGTATGGCAGATGATCAAATTAATTGTTTCTGGGTTCAAATCTAATACTGGTAAGATGTTAACAATTTAAATGAGACCCTCAATTTTCTACACATTTCTGCAGAGAGTTTAGTAATTGCTTTAGCTTTGTTCATTCTGCCAATCCAAGCTTCATAACACTGATTTCATTAATGAGCAGCTGAACATGACTGCCCTGATGATGATTTGTCCCTGTGCTTCCTGCGAAATGTCATTTGAAATGGCCTAAGCTCAGTAAAAGGGCACTGAAAATCTTTAAGTGGCAGCACTTTGTTTTACTCCAAATTGCTACGTGTAGAAGAAAAACTGTATCTTATATAGCCATATCCAAAAACACATCCAGAAATGATTGATGCATGTTCCAAAATCATATCTGGTGGGAAGACGAAAACTCTCACTATGACAATTTTCCTGAGGCTTAATTAGCATAAATGTATATTCTTCAAGTGCATCAGTGCTAGAATCATAGTCTACTTAAGGAGGGGCTCTAATCTGGGTTGTTCTTGCCTTCACCCTCCTTTTTCAGTAATGCTAGACGTGTAAAGCATGAACATTTAATATTTCAGAACCAATGTCAAGCAGACTTTGGGAAAGGGAGTGGTTTAAGAGGAAAAGGGAGTGGTTTAAGATGTAGCCTTCAGCAGCACAAAGGCCATGTTCACTTAGAAAAGACAGGACAAAGGGCGCCTGACACATTCACCTCTGTGGCTGGAACACTTGCTTACGACAGAAAAAAGGGGATTGGCATGGGGAAAAATGCACTGTGCTGTTCTCAAAATTTAGGCATCCTTTCAGATAGACTAAATTGCATCATTTTTTCCTGTTAGCAATACACTTATTACAGAGATAGGAAGATTTTCATGTAGCAGCTTGGTGTCCCAAAAGAAATCACCTTTCCTATAGATGATATTATGTCTAATGGGGTTATCCAGTTATTTTAATCTCAATATTCACTTACTGTACAAAATTCACAGAAATAACACTTGTTTTATAGAAGGAGATTAGTGCATTGGTACCTTATGAAATACATTAATAAAACTTTGATATTTGCAAAGTATATTTGATTAGTTACAGAATTTAGACATTTTAATACATCAAAACATTTCATCTTCGGAAGAAATAAATCGTTGGGGAGACATAGGAAAAATGAAGCCTTACACATTATGGATATGTTTGAGCTGACCTATAGAGAAGAGATCATACAGAGATCAACACCTAGGGATTCCCCACTAAAATGAGAAGCAAATTTGTAGAAGATTTTGATACCTGTGGAAGATTTGTAGTCTCCCTAACATCTTTGCCCATGTTCTATTTTCCTTTAGAAAATCTTTTTACATATTGAAGTGTTTAAAGGGTGCACAACTCACCTGTTTTTGCTGACATATCTTTACTGTAATACTTCCCATGATGGTACTTCACAGAGCTCCTACCCGTCTCCCTCATCTAAGCATTCACCCTTGGGGGGTGGGGGTGTACTTTGCAAGAGGTGATAGCACCAACCTGTTCATTTATAATTTTTGCCAGATTAGACACTTGGATTGATAATTTTTGTGGCAAGCATTTATTTTGAACCAGATTTAAGTCTCTGCTAAGCTTGGCTCATCTGAAAGCAAGACTGGAAAAACATATTGTTTCTTCCTCAGCGGTATGCAATATTTTTCTGTGCTTCGCTGAGAACTTCTGCTGTCTCCATGCTTTCAGGTGGGCAGAGGAACATTGGTTAAGGGAATAGAATAGTATTACAGACATGTTTCTTGCTATTTTAGTGAAAATGTATCCCTATTCATTCAAACCTTCAGGATCTTTTGTTATGTGAGTTTATACATGCTGAGAACTTGACAGATAAATCCTCCAGCTGGGACAGCAGGAGGGGAGCCAGGCATCCCACAATCATCCTTCCTGACAGCTGGGGAGGAGCAATGGCAGGAGCAGAATCAGGAGACCAGTACCATAGACTGGGACCCTGTCGGCTAGAAACACTTACTCAGACAAGGGAACACTTACTTAGCTACACCGTACAAATCAATTCACTGAAATTCTGGGAAGGTTTATAATTGCACTGGGGTTTGCTTCAACATCTCCCCTGCTACTGACAGAGGTTAGATCTCTTCATATAAAAGGTTGACTCTTTCAGTGCTCTATTGCCTGCAGATGACCAAGAAGCCCACTACCACTGCTGAAAATTGTTATAAGAACATTTTTAGCATGAACAAAATAAGATTTCTTTCCTTTGTTCTGATTCAACAATTTCAGTTGAAGCATTCCTAAGAAAAATATGTCTTGTGACACACTAAAGGACTGGTAGTTGGACAAAGTTATAAGCAACTGAAAGCATGGTCCTAAGGAAAGAAACAAACATACAACCAGGCACTGTTACCTGTACTGCCAAAGGAAGGATTAGCCCTAAGAGAAGCATCAGCAAAATACTGTCCTCATGAATAATTTTAAGGTGGTTATTTAAATATCTAACAGCAGGTGTTAGATACTAATAAGTTGTGCAAAGTAATTACATTAGTTCTATGCAATGTAATTCCAAATGAGTGTAACAGGCATTGAAGTAGGGGTGGGAGATGAGAGTAACAAGGGTAAAAGCCTGTAACTACACAGGGGAACTTCATGCATTTATTTATGAGGTAGAAATGGGAGCTTTTCTTAGTTCTTACTGGACATGTAACCATGCCATGGCTAAGCAGAGTGCAGCAGAACGAATGATGCCGACCATACAGCAGTTGTCTGTTCTCCACAACACTTAAAAGAGCAGCTTGAAAAAAGCAAACAGGTTTTGTTAACTGCTGTGCGTAAAGCTGGGAATAAAGTTCTCTGATATTTTGAGACATTCTCAGATGTGAGAAGGGAACTGCAAGGACCCTCAGACAAATTCGATTCAACTGCTGACTGCCCATTTTCCTTTCCACTGCCTTTCATGCACACACTTGCTGGAGATCTCCCCCTTCACCCCAGCTTGGCTTGTTGATGGTAAGCCTGGATGTCTCCCAAGAGAGAAGCTGGCTCACCAGGAGGCCACTCTACAACCTGTCTGCAGGATGAGGCAGGTCCACCAGCAATCCTCTACCTGGGCAGGTTAGGAGCACTTTGCCAGCAGTGGGAAGGACCTACTGGTACCTGAGCTTGTGGGGTCCCTGCCTAGAGTGGGTTGTAGGCAACAAGGAAGGATTTGAAAAGGTGCAAGAATTTCCCTGGGAGAAATTGGTTGGCGGGAGGAAAGGGTTTCAGGGAGCCAGGACCAACTTCACAGGAATACAAAATATTTTTGAGTTGAGGAAACAAGATGAGGTGGTTAGAGGCTGAGAGAGGCCAGAGAGCAGTGAAGGAAGGAGAAGAGGTTTCCAAAAATCCCACCTACTGTGTACAGTACCAGGCCACCCTGTTGAAAACAGGGTGAAGACCATTGAAGACCATTAAAAATTAGCAATATGGATTAAGATCACATGATCAAAGCCAAACCTACTGGAGAGGATTTCTCAGGTGTACCAGACAAAAGAAACCTAAGAGGGACATTGCCCCTCCAGCTTGCCACCAGCGGAGGAGCTGTGCCCACAATCCCAGCCCTTCAAGAGGTTCACTGCACATTTTGAGGTACTTCGCCACAATCAGACACTTCTCCTGGCCTCGCCTTCACAGACATGTCCCAGGTACTTCCCACTCATAGAGTACTTCAGCAACGGTCACAGGTCCAGGGACTGAAACCCAGGTCCTAGGGGTTCCCCGGTGAACCCCTGGCTCAGAGCACAAACCAGCCTTCATGCTCTGAAATTCTGCATTCACCCAAGACAAGCCACAGTCTCACGTTTTATCTAGCTTGAGCTGGAATTACATAGTTTCTATGATGCTTGGTTTTTCTATCTAACTAGAAAAAAATATTCTAAAGGTTGGAGTAGGGAGAGCACAGCTTTATTACAAGGAAGAAGTTGGGTTTTTTTCATGTAGACAATTCACATGTAGACAATTCATATGTACACAAATATCTTAAAATCAGAGCAAGGGAGAAGATTTTTCTCCATATTTTGTAGCTATTGACCTCTATCAGTGTCCAAAAAGTAAAACATTTGACTTCTGAGGGGCTTTTGGTTGCTTTTTTAATTCTCCAAGAATCCTGGAGTGATGATTAGATCAATTCCTGTCCATTAGAATTTGAAATTAATCTGTTTTGCAACTACTGAGTGCCCTTCTAGTATTTCACTGAGCATTTTTGATAGATGGATGAATTTAAATGGAACAAAAATGTATCTGATAATGAAGTCGTTATGCTTGTCCTGATTTAATCAGAATATTTGTACCATATAAGTCCATTAGAATATCAGTGAGAAGATGATTCATACCAGGTTTCTTCAAGGAAATAACAAGCACTTTTTAAAATGTTATGCTTCCAACAGTGTGACTTGTCTCTCGCAAGCATCCACTTCGCACCAAGCTTTGGTATGTTCGTTGTGCATCTCTGCAGCCCTACAATCCTATTTCAATGCTTTCTTAACAAAGGTGCCATCATTTAGAAGGCACCGCATGAAGAACTGCATTTTACCTTTAAAAGGTAATTCATAATTCAGATTAATACTTAGAGACAAGCAAGTGTGTAAATGCACATGTAACAAAGCTTCTGGGGAAAACCGGGTATCTGTTTCTCAGTCGCATGACGAGAGAGAGACAAGAGTGGGCAAGGACCAGGAAGACGGCATCATCAGTGCTGCAGGACAATAAAGTCCTCCTGGCCACCCAACCTGGGAGTCCCCTGGTGACCAATGACAGGCTTTGGGGACAGGCCGTTTATGCCTATTTGCCAAACACATGCTGTACCTACTTTTGGGGCTGTCTCCCAACCCCAACAACTGTGTCACCATCCCTCCTCCCAACTCCAACAGGTTAGATCCCACCCCACTGACAATATAATCTCTTAACACAACCCTGACCCTAAAATTTGTGGGGCCGCTCCCTCTGGCCCCAGATAATTGAGGAGCCATACCACTCCATCCCTAAATGACTGTGGGGCCATCCCCCTGACTCCCAATACCTTTGGAGCTGGCCTCCCCCAAAAACTTTGGGGCCAGGTCCTGACCCAAACAAATTGCATCCCACCCCCTTGACCCCAATGAAATCTCCTAACGCAACCCCAACCCCAATATAATCTCGTGATGCAACCCTAACCCGAACAATTGTGTGGTTGCCCTCACCAGCACCATATGACTGAGGGACCAGTCCCTGAACCCAAATACTTTTGGGGCCAGTCCTGGACCCCAACAACTGTACTTGCACCTACCCTCTCACAGCCCCAGCTGACCGTGGGGCCTCACTCAAATCACAGGTTCTTCTTCGCCAAGATTACATCCCCAAGATTATACCCCATCAGATTTCCCCATCATTCTGCATTACCCACCAAGTGTACCTTGGTCCTTGAGTAAAAGCAATCCCATGAATGGGTTTGCCTTTCCTCAAGGAAGAAGGAACCCACATGATCATTCCCAGCCAGTGCCAGGACGTCACCTCCATACACTACATAGTGGATTGGTTTAGGCATGGCCAGGTCAGTTAGCACAGCCTCTAGTGTTACCCAGCCAGCTGGCTTCTGCTAAATTTTCATCCCAGTTCTTGCCTGTCCCAGTGCCCATTGCTCTCAGTGTAGTCTCTAACAGTCCATTGCATCTTTCAGTCTTCACAGAGGCTGATGCCTGAGAGGGAATGCAATACACATGATCAATGCCATCTTCCTTGGCCCAGGTGTCTGAGGCTGTTTCAGAAGTGAGTCCCATTTTTGGATTCAGTTCTCTCTGAGGTGCCATGTTGGCACAGCACTTGGTTTCCAAGGCCTAGGATGGTGTTTCAGGTGATGGTATGGGTTACAGTGGATGTTCCAAGCATCCGCTGGTCACATCTCCCATGGTAAGCATGTGGTGTTTGTGGTAGTGCGATGTAATTGATCTGACAGGCCCTCCATAACAATATCTCAGCCACCATCCTCCATACCAGAGAGGTTTTACATGCTCAGCTTGTTTGATTATGGCGTATGTTTTGCATTCATGGATAACCTGTGCAACTGTGTCAGTGGTCAGTTCCACCTCTCGATCATGAGCCCAGCTGTACCTTGCATCGCCTCCTACATGTTCTCATGTGTCATATGCCTACCAAGCTATGAATAGCTCACTCTTATGTTCTCAGTCAAGGCCCACCTCAACCACTTCAATGCTGACAGCCTGGTTTACCTGCTCATTGTTTCTGTGTTCATTGGTGACACGGCTCTTGGGCATGCAAGCACCTACATGATGTAGCTTCATAACAAGATTCTCTACCAGTGTCCAGCCACAATGCAGCAGCCCAGATGGGGTTACCTCTGCACTGCCAGTGGGTCTGCTTCCATTGCTGTACCCTGCCCCACAGGGCATTTGCCACCATCCAGGAGTCGGTATAGAGATTGAGTACTGGCCATGTTCTCTCTCCACAATCTCCAGGGCCAGCTGGATGGCCTTCACTTCCACAGACTCAATTTCCTTTTTTCTTCAATAGTTTCCATGACTTGTCAAGTATAACTCCATACAGCAGCTTTCCACTGCCAATGATTCCCCACAATACAACAAGACCCATCTATAAACAGCATATTGCTTCTCACTTTCTGGTAATTCTGGTAATACAGTGGAACTTCTTCAGCATGAGTTGCCTGCCCCAGCAATACTCCAAAACGTCTGTCTTCTGGCCAGTCCAATCAAGGACCCAGGCCACGGATGGAGCCAGGGAGTATGGGTTGGTGCCATATTGCCATCAGTGCACCATCATGGTAGCAACTGGCACCTGCTGTGGATACAAAGCAAATTAAAGTACACCAGAAGCCCATTGGTACTATTTTGGATCCTTGAAGTACCCTCTCCTTAGGCAGCCCATTGCAGGGATGCCCAGGGCCTCTGGGCTGGTCAGAGGAGGATATTTCTTCCACTTGTCCCCTGTTTGGCTCACCTCGGACTCCAACACAGACAACTGCTGGGATTCCCCTGTCACTCCCAAAATCCAGATGGGTTCTGCTCCCTCATACCCTGATGGCATTAGGGTACACTGTGCACTGGTGTCCACCAGAGCCTTAGACTCTCATGGGTCTGAAGTGCCAGGCCATCAAATCCAGGCAATCCAGTAAACCCAGTTATCCATTTCCTCCACCTGGCTGGAGGTAGGACCCCCTGTTCCTGGTTGGAGCATTCATTACCTGACTCCTGTAACTGCAAACCAGAAGTACATTCAGCAGAATCAGAATCAGAATCAGCCCTTCTACTGCATCTGGGGAACTGCTCAATGGCAACCAGAATACTCATCTTCCTGGATGGATTCTTTCATCGCAATTCCCACATGCAGCCTTCTAGGTTTGAGGCAGGTGCACCATCCACTTCCCCATGTCCTCCCCGCAGTGGCACTGACAGAACCACTTGAGCAGAGAAAGGCCAACTGCATCTGCTGCTCTTGACAGATGAGATGGCAGCTTGCAGGGAGGGGAGGAAGACATTCTCTGAGTTGCTGGACACAACTAACTGTGTCCCTCCCACACCCCCACCCAAAAACTGATGCGGCACCCTCTCACAAATTAACTGCAGCATGCCCCGTCCCCTCCCCAAATAACTGCCATTCTCTTTGAGTCGCTGGACCTGTTGGGATAGTTTGTCCACAGCCAGACACAGGCCTGCAGATTGGGGAGATTCACCAGAGCTGGCAGGCCCATCTGCCCACAGCTACTGCCTCCAGCCTGCCCCATTCTGGAGCATGGTCTATGACATCATTGCATGCTGTCACAGAGCTCTGCGACATGGACCTGCGCTGATGTCATCCAGGTCACTGTGGAACACCTTCACCACCACTAGTTCCCTCAGACACTGGACACCTCCCTCAGTGGAGGTCCACTTGCCTCAGTAGTTCAGAAGAGCTTCCCTGAGGGGATACCTCGCCTTCACACTTGGCAGGAGCCACCTCCAGAGGCTGCAGACTGCTGCCCCTCTGCCAATCCCTCTGCCGATCCCCCAGCCCCTAGTGAGAGGTCCTGTCTGCTGGGCTTCCTCACCCTCTCATTCCTGATTGTGGGCCGCAGCTGAACAGGTATAACTACTGCAGATTCAGCTGAGTACACTCCAGTCAATTCATCATTACCTCAAACCCCTTGTACTCCACACCGGGCACCAAAAAGCACTGTGAGAACAGAAGGCCTTGATGCTGTGCAAGCACTGTTCAGCAATAGCTAAAACATTGGCGTGTTATCAACACGTTTTAGTCCCAAATCCAAAGCTCAGCACCACACAGGCTCCTATGAAGAAAATTAACTCTATCCCAGCCAGACCCAGTCCAGGCTTTATTATGAATATTTTGTTCTGTGTCTTCACTAGTGGCATTTAGCAGATGTTTACAAGTTTTTGGTCATGTGAAAGATTGTATCAAGGTAAAACACTTCAGCAACTTTGAATTACTCATATTAAACTTCACTGTAGACTTTCTGATGACAAAACAGGATTGTACGTTTCTTATACTCCAATTCCTAAAGGCAGGTCCCCAGTACACATGCCTGCAGTCAACACACCGTTCTTTGGACAAGCCTTTGTGTACTGCAAGCATTTCCTTAAGGCTAACCTCACACACACGTCACACGAGGGCTAGAGGAATAGAAAAGGTATCCATGTAGACACAATTCAGTAATGTAGTTCATTTCTGTATTGACTGGTGTAAGCTGAGAGCAAGTTGACTGAAAGACATTTCATAGTGCCAATAGAAAAGCAGAAGAGGACAAGATCAAAGTGAAGTAGCTTTATGGGAAAATGAGGAATTAACAAAATGCTCATAACTTACTGCTGTTGGCAAGACAGTTTTTAAACAAAATTTGGGGTCTGCATGTCATATTTCACATCCTTACCCATATACTGAACAGATGATTATAACTAGTCACTGACAC
Source organism: Mycteria americana (assembly GCF_035582795.1). Taxonomy (NCBI): domain Eukaryota; kingdom Metazoa; phylum Chordata; class Aves; order Ciconiiformes; family Ciconiidae; genus Mycteria; species Mycteria americana. Next base: position 35,578,466 of record NC_134373.1, read on the forward strand.
AGCTAAACATTAGCACATATTTCTAATTACATCCTAAATACCTAAATATCTCGAGTAACAATGCTCTGACTTTAGTTAAAGTATTGCTGCTCTACGTGTTAATATAAATGATACTTCAAAGGTACATCTCATTAGGTAAGAAGACACTTTAGGAAGAAGGACTTAGAAATTTCAGCTCCAGCATATCACAAATTTCAATTCAGTCCAGGCTGTAAACCATGACAAACCTGAGGATAACAATGCAATGAAATTTGCAAATGGTCCTTCACAAAAAAGGTGGGAAAAAACAGTGTTTCTGTAGTTTTAAGCTTCACTTATTTTTAAATTAGAATTGCTTTTTACTTCTTTGTCAAGTACGGGTGGCAGAGAAGAACATCAACACAGTCATAAAAAGAAGTCATGCAAACAACTCCAGAAGTTTCTTTTCACAGAGAGCTCATGTCTAATGGGACCAATGTCTGTTATCTTGTATAACTAGAAAAAACCTACATACAAACTTAGCAGAAAATTTCCTCTCTGTTACAATAGCATTGTTAAGTAAATACTGAAAATGATCACGAGGGGTAGAGTCCCCCCTTCAGCGACCTGAGACTGTCATGAACCATCCAAGAAGCAAGAAGCCCACTGCCTTGCTCCAAACTGCTGCCACTAGGTACCAAGACCAAGTCCAACTCCTCCAGAAGACATGGAAACTAACCTCCTTGGTATTCGGCATTACCTTTCTGGCTAAATTCAGCGTTCTTAATTTCCACTTGTTTGACTGGACTTAATAAAGAAATAAGAACATTTTCCTTGCTCCTCCGTGTTATTTAGATGTGTTGAGTCTCACATACTAGGTGCTTAGCAAAAGTTTCACAGGCAGTAGAGCTCATTTAGTGGTTTATGACTCCGACATGGCAGGCATGTTTCCTCAAGGGCTATTGTGCAATGCACCCACCTAACCACAGTGAAGAAACTAAAATCTGTGGTCAGTATGCAAATATGACTATGAGTCAATCATCTTACCCCTATAAATAGTGAGCAGCCCAAGAGCTCTTGGAGCTCTCCTGCATGGCAGCAGGCTGCACGCCAGGATCTCCCCTTGAGTAGGGACACCTCTCAAGGTTACTCCTTGAGGTTTAGAGATTCCTTGCCGCAACAGATCCTTGATAAGTAACTAATAGCATGCTAAACTTTGAAACCTTAGCTAAGTCAGATAAAGGATTGATTGTGCATATATGATCCTATATAATCCAACATAAACCATTGACCAAGTCTGGGACTAGGACTGGATCCAGCCGCACCTAGACTCCTCTCTGAGAAGTTTAGAAAGCAAGGGGATCCTTTTCTGAACCTCATGACTCAATGGGAGGGTCTCCCTGACACTTTTGTCTGACCCTGTCCTCTATGCAGTAAATAATCAAGTGTACCTTGCCATTGGATCTTGTTAAACCACTGTCACATTTACCATTGAACCTTGTTAACTCACTGTTTTATGTCAATAAAATATATTTTTTGCTTCTCTCTTATGAGTGAAGTGCATCACTCCATCCGCGACCCAGGGCAACATTGGTCTCCACCCTCTCTAACATCCTTCTGCTTCATGACAGTTGTGCAGATCCCCCCTCCTCCCTTTGCCAGCTCCAGAGCTTCACCCTTTACCAAACTGTTTAATTTAAAGTAAGAGACCACTACCTGCTTCCCTGTGCTGGTTTTGCCTTTCTGCAGAAAGCAATGTAGTGATGACCAGAGCAGGTACAAGGCAGGTGGGGAGAGCACACCACCAGAAGCCAAACTCCCCCTTCCTGGTGGTGTGGAGTCATTGCACCTCCTCATCTCTTGAATCAGTATCCTCAGACTCAGGCAGCTGGCCTTCACCCACCCAAGGCACAGTGTATTTCAAGTCAGCACTGAGCTAACCTGAGCTCCATTTTGCACCTATGAAACCCAGAGCAGTGAAAGCTAAGTTTTTCATCCTTCTCCATGTCCCAGAACACAAAACACTTCTCTGTATTTCACATCCTTCCCTTCACATCTGAAGCAGCATCAGCCCACCTAGAGGTTCTGAGTGCATTCAAAAATAAATGTTTTCACAAAAGGCTTATTTGACCTCTGATGGATATTTCCCTTCCAATCATTCCCTTTTTCCAATTGCAATTCAGCTGAGGCTGCATTTGGTCTAAGTTGTTATTTATTGCTCAGCAACAACTCACTTAACAACAGGTGAGTTATTGACTATTGACTGACACCAAATGCAGTCTCATCCTATTCTGTTAGTCATGCAGCCTGCATAAACCATTTCAAGAGTAACACAGAAAGGAGTACAGAAAGGGTGCTATTGCATGGCAGAGCATCTTGACTCTCATTTATTTCATATTTGGAAATGAAACAATGATCAAACCAAGTCTGAATGCACAGCTCCTCATAAGAAATCAGTTCATAGCTAGAATTGGTCTGAGAGTATTGTTTTCTGGAGGTCTGAAAAGCCTGCTCAGTGTTGAGGGATCTTTCAGAAAGAATTCCTGCTCCAAGCATATTAACATTTTAAATCTGCTTTCAGGGAAAAAAAAAATCACATGCAAAGTTGAATGAAGCCAGCCATTTTTTTTCTGCCATGGATGGATCAACTGTAATTGCAAGACAAGGTTCTCATAAAGCAATAAGCAGTGGAGACATCAAAAAAGTGGTGTTTGCAGGGTTAAGATTGGTTCAAATTCTCTAAGTGGCTTTTATGAAGCATCAACTTTCCTTATCTCTAACATACATGAAAATCATACACTTAAGAGCATTCACTGTTAGGAAGCTAGGTTTCAAGTTTTTAGCTACCCTCTTTATTCACACAGGGCAGATAAGCATTGGTGTTGGCTAATGCAAGTGATACATTCTGCAAGAGCTACCTGTACATATTGCACAACTCTAAATTCACGAAGCATCTTCCTGAGTAACTCAATAAAAATCTCTGCTCCAGGCTACTGCAATGGTCAAAAAAATCTAATCAAACAATTGGATGCCTAGAAAATGTGATAGAAAATACTGAAATTAGAATAATGTCCTCAGATCAATATTACTCTTTCAGAATATAAAGAAAAACTGAACAGCCTAGCTGCAAAGAAAGGTGAAGTTTTAAGCTTCAATTTTTACTCAGTCTACAGAAAGGCATAGAGCTTGCAGAAAAAAGTACAAATTGATGGTGCCCTGGTTTTAAAATCGCTTGGTCCCCTCATTACGGCAATCAGTGTGAACGTACGCGAGGAACACAAACCTGAGGCTCTGTCAGCATCTGCAAGCTCTACTCATGCTCTCAATCTTACAGGCAGAACACTTTATGGCTCAAGCTGTCTGAAATAGATACTGTGGACAGCAGCACAAATACTGAATTTGTCAAGAGAGCTGACACTGCGTTCAGCACATCTGTAATTGCAATCTGGCCCCTACCAGAAGTAATTCCAAACAACCACTTAGGAACAATATTTTTCTCCCCCTCCCTTTCTATTTTTAAAGAAACTCAGTGAAAGTCTCTTCAGATGACTCAGCGCTCCTCGCTGCTGCATCCAACCAGAGTGGGAAGCTGACCCATATATGCACGCACACCCACACACAACTGGAAAATATAGCAGCTGCTGCCCATGTCCCCACTGGATAAATAGGGTCCTCTCAATCTCTGCTGCAGCACTTGGTGAATAATTTCAGAAGGAAAAGTGTTTTGCTGCAGCGATCTGGTAAACCCCTTTTCCCATTGCAATCCCGATAGCATCCTGCCTTCCCAGGACTGCTGCACCGCCAGGAACACGCTAACTGCTTCACCAGCCAGAAGGAGCTACAGAGCTTGTCAGAGGGTATAGATACCTAGGCCATCACTTTCATTAAAATCACAAAATAAAAGCATTTACAGCTACATTTATCAGCAGTCTCTGAAAGCACAAAGAGGAAATGTCAGAAGCTTTTCTCTCCAGAACTGCTTTTGGATGAATATACCATTTTCATTGAAGGAAGAAGAGTCTTACAGGAAAAAGTACTTTTGCTATCACACTTGGCTAGCACACAATACACATTTATCTGTTAAGATATGGTCAAGAGGGAATTTTGGTATGGGTAACTTAATCGCCGTGTTACTGATAGAAAGGCAATCCCAGGCTGTTAAGGCTCAGAGCAGGTGCCAGAGACTTGCTAGCTATCAGTATGTGCTTAAATCCTGCAGTACTCAGTGGCAGGTAGAGGTGTTTGCTGAATTGAGGTCCTCAGTATAATAGCATTCAAATGGTAGCAGACCTTAAACATATCTATTCATTTTAGGATAACATATAAAAAAATTTCTGATACCTTAAACATAAAATCTCTGCTTCCCTTCAACCAGTGAAATTGTAATTTATAGCTTGCATATTTAGATTCATGCATTCTGAAACCTGATTTTATTTTTATGCATCTTCACACTGGGTTTTGTTTAAAACTGCTTATTTACCACCCCACTGCATAAGATCACAACTGAAGCTAAAGCAAACACTTGATCAAAGCTGAAGCTGTTTTGTAGACAATGGCAAGAACACTTAGAGAATTAAAGCATTTAAGAAAGAATAAAGTTACCCGATTAAAGAAAGCAAAAAAGTATAAGCTAGAAAGTTGTTACCAGTTATAGTATTTTCTATTTGAATGGCATCCTGTTTTTTTCAGCTTTATGAAATTAATTGCTGCCCTGGCCTATGCAGAACTGGGGCCACACTGAAGACACTCAGACCCACAACTTCTGGCACCACAATTGCCACCCTATCATAGAAAAAAAAAAAGTAACATTTTTCAGGTAAATTGTTTTGCTAATGTTTTTATTTTTTAAACAAATACTACAAGTTTTTTAAAGACAGAAATCAATGACTACTATAATGAGTTTCAGTATAGCAGTTCCAATGCCAAGAGGTAATTATGGTTTATTAGATTTACTATTTTACTGGAAATGCCCACACTGATGATAAATTGTTACACTACTCTGTCTGGATGCTAGACCACATCCAACATTAGAAGAAATGACGAGTTTAATTAGACTAGCTGTGACATCATGCCAGCTCCTTGCACTCAACGGTACCATCTTCCCCATGATAAAACAGGAAATATCTGAAAGTTTAGATTCCATACAGCTAATGAAATAAATTAAGGTTCAAATTTTTCCCAGATAATTTTTTAATACAAATTTAAAGTTTAAAAGTCTTTATGGCTACCTTTCAGCCATATTTGCTCCACAGTAATTTTAACTGTGTATCTTTCGTAATTATGGACAAGCATATTTGATTCACAAAAATATTTTCCAATCATTTTTGTGGCCTTTTTTTTGCTGGGAGCATGGCATTAGCATCAGTGAGAAACACTGCAGTGCATACAAGTTTGAAACAAGTTGAGCAATCCTGAAGTAGTCATCTCTTCCACAACTTGCAAGCTCTTTCCCTTTGCTATAATGCAGAGATCCACTTGAAGGAAGGGGTAGAAATGAAAGAGATTGCTATCGGCAACTGGGCGTGCTGGCCGTGCCCCGGCCAGCTGCCCCCAGTCCCCCCACACCTCTCCGGTCACCGCACCGTGCGGCCCCTCTAGGTGCGCTGCTCTCTCCAGTGCCCATGCAGCAGACGGTGCCGACCCACGCTGCCGTCTGTCAGCAGGAATTTGGTTGTCAGCCACACACGTGGCTGCAGATATCTCTCTCTCCCAGAACCTTACTGACACCAGAAGGCCACTGACCACTGCCAACAGAAATCTCATGAGTGGCACAGTTCAACGTTTTTTCAGAGGCTTTAAGGGGGGAGAGAGGCACCCAAAGCACACACACATACTTCCACCTCTCCATTTTGAGGCAGCGCTGCCATTCCAGACTTGGCTCAGCCCCTGCTGCCGACCTCCCAAGGCCTGACTGCACAAAGCTGCCTGAGAGGGGCCCATAAACCCCCTGGCCCTCCCCATGTTCCCCTCACCTGTGCCACCCTGGAAAGCCCCGGTGCTGCTGGAGATGGGTAACGACCCAGCTGGGGTCAGCCCTGAGGGGGCAGCCATAACCCCATCAGGGTGTTAGATGGCGTAACTTTAGGGATAACTGGGGAAGAAGAGCCCCAAGCTAGTCACAGCCACAGGCATGGCTGCAAAAGAAGCATTGCTTTCCTAAACTTAGTTCCCAAAGAAAGGGGATGTCTGAGAATTATCAAAGAACTGGGAAAAAAGGAAGTAAAGAAAAAAAAAAATCACCTTACAGCAGAGGATGGGGAGGTGGTGACCTGCCAGGGGGCTGCTCCTGGCAACGCCTGGGCTGCTGGCTCTCGCATGCTCTCCTATCGCCCTCTCTTTTTACACTTGTGACTAAAAGTTTGAGTCTTTTTATTCAAGCCTTGCACCGCGTGTGCATATCTGGATGCTGGCTGCAGGGGCTCCTCTCTGAGGAGAGGCTGGGGCTGCCCTGTGCCAGACACAGCCGGTTCCAGCCGGTTCCAGCCAGCTGCGCCATGGTCCCACCACAGGGCACAGCTGAGCCCATCAGCAACGCAGGCGGCCCTTCAGAAAGGGCAAAACGCCACAGAGGCGGTGAGGAGCGAGGAAAAAAGTGTGAGAAACAGTCCTGCGAGTGCCCAGGTCTGAGGAGGAGGAGGAGGAGGAGGAGGAGGGGACGGGTATTTCCCTGCAGCCCGTGAAGGGACCACGGGGGAGGAGACACCCCCAGTGCAGCCCATGGAGGACCCCACGCTGGAGCAGGTGAACATTCCCTGAAGGAGCTATGGCCGTGGAGAGCCCACGCTGGACCAGGGGAAATGTGTCAGGAACAAGGAGCAGCAGAGAGGAGCTGTCATGGACTGACTGCACCCCCCCATGTGTGCAAAGTACATCTTCAACATGCCAAAATGGTGGATATCTTACTTCAGTTCATTGACTGAATTATTTACAGCACAATTTGTTTTGTGCCCCCCACACACCCCCACACCCCCCACTGTTAGAGACACACCGTTTAGGATTATTGGCCTTCTGTCTTTACAGCAGGCCTTTATTCACTGCACCATAGGCTGCAGTTCTGGACAATTCAGAATGGAGAGGAGCCAGCTCAGAGTGTGCCTGCATGGCAAACCTCCAAGGAGCACATGCATTGTAGTGCCTCGGGGGGTAGGAGTATTTCCTCTTATCAAAAACCCCGGCAGATTTCTAAGGAATTCAATGCTGTTAAATAATGCATTTCTGAGATTAGAGGTGAGAAACAGCTCATGCCATAAACTGGTCAAATTTAATCAGAAACATTCATCAGAAGATAACTATGGTCATGGAGGCTGAAATATTTCTCTCTAAACATCTTTAGCTCCGCAGACTTTTGCCGAATCTTCAGCCTGGCTCCCAGAGCAGGGCTGATTTCCAGGCAGACCTTGCCAGGATCCTTAGATCTAAGGCAGATCTGCCACAAGGCAGATTTCCTCTGAAAAGGGTTGTTGTCTCCAAGTCCTGTCAGCCTTTCCAAGAAAAAATGGAAAATGGCCTTCCAGCTCCACAAGTTAGAAAGCCCCACGAGTGCTGAATGGAGTTGGGCTCCGACAGCTTCCAAATTCTTGCTGCAGAGGTGGGACTGAGGCTGGAAAGGAGCCTCCTTTATTTGGGTGTTTGGGTTTTTTCCTAGAATTTCCGGTTGGTAGGAAATTTTGAAAGTTTGCAAGTTTTTTTCAGTTGGGATTGAAACTACGTATCAAACCCACACAGGCAGAAAAAATCCTGGCAAATCTCTGCCTAATCTGTCCTTTAAACCTCAGCAGTGGAAGTCCTACAGCCTTTTTCACTGCAGTTCAAATGAAAAACGGACATGGAGAAAGAAGAAAATCCTTGCCCCCTTCACCAAGGGAGAGTGACAGACTAGCTAGTTGCCAGTCTGAGAAGTGTTGATTTGGACTATATTTTAGCACACCATGATGTATTTTGAGCATCGTCATAAAATCAGAGTGCCCTTGTGCTTAGCTAGCCCAGAAGTACAAACATCTTCCTAATGCCTAGGTCCCCCTTGCTGCAATTTAAGTCCAGCACTTCTTTCTTTACCTGTCATATCCCTGGAAACAGTTTCTTTCTCTTTGCAACATTTTTCTCAGCTATATTTCAGGGCTGAGATCTTCCATCGATCCTCTCTCCTCTACAGGACGCAGATACAGCACCTCAGTCTTTGCTCATACATCTCACTTTCGGTAGCTCTGAACTCCCTTGGACAGGTCCACTTCATATTACTAAGGACAGCACTAAGTACACCAGTGAGACCTTCCCAGAGCACTGTGTACACACTACTTCAAGCATTTTAAATGCCACACTCCTCCATAAATATTGCAGTATTTGCTATTTTTGGAGGGGAGGGAGAGGTGCAAGAGTATGATGTTCGTGATCTCCCTGACGTAGCAGAACAGCTGGAGGATAACTCAGTGTGGCTCAAAGATCCTTTTTGTAAGCATCGTTTGTCACCTGCTTTCCACTTTTTATAACACTTCCTTTTAAAATCTGAGGTCACTAAAAAGCTCACAGTTTAATGTCCTACCCCCTCTCCACAGCAGGATACTTTGCTCTTAAATTCCTCAAGGAATGGTCAAGCCTCCTGAGCACCTTTTCTGTGTAGATTTTTTTCCCATGAGGAAATCTTACCAATTATTGGAGGGAACCAGTGTGCTGTCTTGAATTCATCCTCTTTATTATTTTCTCCCCCTTTGCCTTCCCAAGAACACTATCACTATCATTTCATGATCACAAGGGTGCCTTTCACCATCCTATTCTTAATAAGTCCCCTGTGCTGATCAGTTCAAAGCTAGACAAGTGCTTCTCCCTGTTTTCTCTGCTTCTCTGTCCAAAGTTGTCTCCAGCTTACTCCTGGAACTTCAGTCTGTGTCCCTGAGCAGTCTGTTCCCTCCCATAAAGTGCTTCATCAATCCCAGTCCTCCCTTCAGATGATGCTATTTGTTGTGGTTCAGGTCCCGTACACCTGATGTGCTACCACTGACACCCTTATCCTTCATTCCTTTCACATTTAACCAGGCACTTTAAGTGGCTTTATTGCCTACTACTTTCTGGACCTCAAAGTAGCTATACAGCTCCTTTCTTGGTTCTTCCTCATTCCTCATCCCCCAGGGTAGTATGCACATACCTAAGGTGCTTGGAAAAATGAACCTCCGTTTTTCTTCTTGTCCTTCCCAATGCTGTGCCTCGACTATGCAAATTCACATCACCACCCCTCTTCCTCTCATGTCTTTGTCCAAGGATCAGCTTGTCAGTCCCAAATCTCATTTACTAGTTAGCAACTTTACAACCAAAGATACTCATTCCAACATTTAGATTTTAGACCATCTTTTGATTTTCACATCACCTTTTTTCCTTAGGCTGAATCACTCTACTCTAGATATTTGATGTAAGAGGGCAGGTTCTCACAAAAGTGTTGTTTAGCAAGACGCAAACAATCACAGTGTTTTGCAATCAGAAGAACATACTTCAATAATTCCTGGTTTTTTAACATTGATGGAACAAGAACAGAAAACATCTGTCTATGTATATAGATTTGTGTGTATGTATAGACAGAGATAAACAGAGAGTTATAAATTTATAAATAAAAAAATGTGTTCATCATCAGAATCTATTCCCTTTAGTGCATTTTCCTTTGTCTTTATTATAGATGGCCTTTCTTTAGATCAAAGTCTCGCTTCCTGGAAGCACATTTTCATAATTTATTAGTTTTAGAAAACAAAATCCAAAAGTACTACAAAACTTCACATACATATCACATGACACTTTGAATACAGAAGACGAAATGCTGCTGATTTTGCAGCAGTAGAACACTCACTCAATGAAGTTACACTTTTGCCTAAAGAAGAATAACAGGTTTCAGTCCAGAATTGTATTTGTTTTGATTTTTAGAGATTTTTTTACTGCAGAATTTTACAGTGAAGATGATTTCCACAACACAAAGCTATGCAAGCATGTTAATCAACTTACAAGTGGACACATCTCTGTCATAGAAAATCTGTTATCCCTTGAAGGTGAATAACAAAAAAAATTGTTTAACTAATGCTAAGAAAGGATCATGCAGCCCCAAGAATGCCGAGTGTTTTAAGAGAAATGGGACAGAAAAGAGAGAGGAAAGTGATGATCAGAAGTTCACTTTCAAGCCTCTGTAACACCTTATTCTTCACTAGTTTTTTTATTCATCATTTCAACTACATAGCAAACAGTTTCACAAATCATTTTTTGTAATTGAAGTATTTATGCTCATCCTATGGCCCACCCCTGATGCTGTAAACAGAAAAACTCTCCAAATCTCATGCTGCTGCTGAAACTTTACGCACACTGAAGGCTACTCACACCAAATAACCCGAAAGCCAACGCTCAGTGTTGCTAATGCGGCTCTGTGTGACTGAGACTCTCCGGGAGCCGAGGAGCCCCCCAGAGCTGCTCCCCAGCTCTGCAGAGCACTTGCACAAAGGCTTCCCTGGCTGCTCGGCTGAGACTGCTGCCACATCTTGCATGGTTCATGGCAAACGAGCGTACAAAACTTTCCTTGAAAGGTTCACAAATTACCAAGCTCTGGACAGTTTGCAGGACCAGGATGGGCTCTGTAATTGCTGCAGAAGTCAGCCAGATCGAACTGTTGAGATTGACAGCAGCTGGGAATATCAGAGGATTTTTCTCTCATCGTTCAATAGGAAATATCTCTGTGTACCTGCTCGGTAACTGCAGGCATTACATTGGGGCTTGGCAAACTGTCTACGTCTTGGCCCAGACCAGAGAACAGAAAGCAAATCCTGGCAAGAACTGCAGGGCAGCATCAGCACAAGCCACATCCACGGGGTTAATGAACTCAAGGAGTGAAGCTCTTAAAGGAATGAATATCCCAAAATTAATGAAATTTTTCATTTCATTAGGAAGCGAATACTCTTTCTTTTTATTCCACATCACTGAAACCATAAAGACAGCCCCTATGGAAAGGGAAGGCTCATCTGAAAAACTGATTTCATCTTTATCCATTATCTTTCTAAACGCGGCATCTTAATGCCTGTGCTTTGAGTGTTCTCCAGAGAGACAACGGGATTTCTTAATGGACTCTGTGCCAGGCTGTGGGAGGATGGCTCTGGCATTTATTTCCTTGCATAGCTTCACCTAATATTATAAATGTAGCACTGCAGCTGAGGAAAGATGGAAGTTGTCAGTTATTGCTTTGCATGTGGGAATCTCTCTTTTTCAGTGCATTTGGGTGGGTTTTCTGCCAGAGAGAGCTCCAGTCCAAATTTCTGTATAATATTAAAAACATAATTCCGTTTAACAAACCCAGCAAAAAGTGGCAAGCAATGCAACAGTGAGGTAAAGCCCAGACTTGTTTCCAAACAAGCACTGGGCTAGTTGAGCCAGGCAGCTCTCAAGGGCTGTGCCCAAGGATGTGTCCGGCAGGATAGGGTGGCACAGGGAGCCGCGGGTCGGCTGTGGGAGGTGCGTGGGGCCCTGGCAGGGCCAGGGACTGCAAGAGATAAGGTTTAAGGGGGGTTTTGGCAGCCTCTGCACTTGGTTCCAGCACTGTTGGTCTCACTGCCAGCCCCCATCCCTGGACCCCTCGCAGGAACAGGGAGGGCAGCCTGGTCCCGTTGTCCCCTATCAGCAGTGCGGTTGGGCACGTGGACATTTCGGTGCTGGGAGGAAGGAGGGAGACAAGAGTGGCCTTGCATCTGATTACAAAAGTCTGCAGGTCCAGCTTGGGCACTCATGCTGTGAGTAATTAAATACCACTCTGTTACCTCTCTATTAAGCCCAATACTTTTTGTTTAACCAAAGATGTCCACTCTGGGCTTAAGACAACTGGTTGTGATTTGAAAGTGTTGAGAGACTGCGAATCAGCTGCTTCACTTGGTAATTTGTTCCAGTGATTAATCATCCTCACTGCTAAAAACTGTGCTGGATTTCTCATTTGAATTTATTTGGCTTCAGCTTTCAGCTATTCATTCTTTTTATACCTTTTTTTTTCCCTGAGCCACTTAACTCTATAGTAACCGTTACTTTTTCCCTGTGGATTTCCACCGTAATGAAGTTACCTCTCCATCTCCTTTTTGATAATCTAAACAATTTAAACTCTTTAAGGCTGCTGCTTTCAGATGGAGCCTAAACAATTCTGCAGCCTGAAATTCTGTGTACAGCTTTTTTTCTATATCCCCAATAGTGTTCTTCAGCATCCTTTTTAAAATATCAGTCTCATTAAAATCAGATTAAAATGCATTTTTCCCAAATAAGCCCTACCTCCCAAGTGATCTGCATGACTTTAATAGATTTCCCCTTCCTCATGTTAGTTCTTGCTTTGCACCAGCCACAGGTTTATAAACCAAGTTGTTATATTTACTTTGATGAAGTGCAGTAGTGCTGGGGGGTGCTCCTCTCTGCCGAGCCCGGGGCCACCTGGGGCAGGTGGCAGCTCTGCATGCAGCGCTGTAGCATTGCACGCTTAGTAAGATCCCACGTGACATCTGCCTTTTTCCCAGCCTGGTTCTGTGAAGCTGTGACCTATCCCTCCCGTGACAGCGAGATGAGGGACTGCCTGGGGTTGTACCTGACCCTGCAGGGTGCAGCCGGCTGGGCCACGTGAGCTGCAGCCCCCTGCACCCCTCTGGATCAGCTCCAGCCATCCCTCCTGTCCCACGAGAGCCATTAAGTGTATGTCGTACAACAGTATTTACACTCCTCTACATTTGTCGAGGTATTTTCTATGCAGGCAGCATAATAAATAAAACAAGCAAGGCATGCAACACAGGGTTTCTGTTGATGTGTGTTTGGTGCAGTCAGAGCTCCCATTGCTGTATACCAATACCAGTTCGTCCATGAGATGTGAAATGAGCAATTGTAAAGCTGAGATCAACTTCAGCTGTTCAACATTTTACAGATCTCCTTTTTTAAACCACCATAGGTATCATATTTTTTCATCACAGTACTTCTACAGGTGCCTTATCTATTTTCTTTCCAGCAGTGCTGGTGTGTCCAGCTCGTTCAAGATAAAAAGCTCAGAAGTAGTTCCTTGACCGATTTTAATAACCTAGCTAAAATTGTTATTTACAACACAAGAGTGACACCAAGAAAACGAAGGCTGGGGGATGACAGAAAGGTGGCAGCGAAAGCGTTGCTCTGTGCAGCTGCCATCTCTTCTTCATCCCCACCACCTCATGCAATCCTGCCCGCTGCACCTGGAGCCGTGGTTTTTGCAGACCTGCTGATGGCCATGGCTACAAGCCCGACCTTCTGGACTTCAACTATGTAAAAGAGGAAATGTGGATTCTACACCCTGATGTCTCTGGGGCTGCAGACACAATCTCAATGTGGTTCGTATTTATAATTCAATGGAATTTTGATCGTCTTTGGGGGAATTAGGGAAAATGGGGTTACAATGAAAGATCTGTTTGTATTTTCAGAATGTGCCTTGTGAAATCCCTCTCAGGATTCACCTTTATGCATTCCTTGAGTCAGGAGCTAGTAATGTGATTTAGCTTCTATGTTTTATGGGATCTGCAGCTGCAGAATTAGAAATCAGAGCCAAAATAAATAACAAAAATAAAACAAGTGCCAGAAGGACACTATTGCCATTCTGAGCAGAAGGCAGCTCCTGTAAACAGGAGTGCCAGGCAGAGCCTGCTGGTCTTCCTCGGGGAAATAACAGGACAGCATCTTTTTATGACTGAAATCATCTGGGAAACAGCCTCTGTAGGAAGCTCTCTACAGCTCCTTGTTTCTTGTGTCGTCTTAAGTTAGGGCAGACATTACTCAAGGACCTGCCATAGCTTATAACTTGGCAAATAAAGGATCGTGTGTGCACAGAGCCAAGTGGCTGGCAGAGAAGCAGGTACCGACAAGTGCAAAAATGGGTAGTGGTGGCTGGTTTCTGGCCACGCACACCCTCCTGTGTGGTGCACAGGGGTCGACACTATGCAAAGCCTGAGTTAATATTTAGGTTTTTATAACTAAAGATAATAGAAGAGCCTCACCTGACCTTCTGGGAGGGAGGGAGTTAATACTTCAGGAGGTTTTTTTTTGGAGGCGAACTTAATATCAGAGAAAGCCTCACCAAATGCCAAGTTTTCTTCATTGCGTCTTCGCTGGCTGGTGTGATTGCTATGCGGCACAGCGCAGCGGGCGTGAGGTCCATCGCTCCCACTGTGCAGGGAAAGCACTGGTACAGTGCTGGAGGATACACGATACAGCCAACTCAGCCCTCAGTGCAGCAAGCAATTTTAAAGCAGATGGTCTGAAGTACCGTACAGTATTAACACATGTTAACTCTCTTTCTTTCCTTCCCTCTCCCTCCAACCACACATCTGTAATAATTGTACTGTTTTATTTGCTAATGGAATCAAAGCAACCGAGAGCAGCAGCTTTAATGCTGGATGAAACACACCTCCCCTGGAGTGCTGAGTGTGTGAAACCGCACAGGGGAGCGCTGAAAGCCAGGTCAGTCTTCCTGTAAGGTACCTGTGCAGCGAACTTGACGTCCACGGCTAGAAACGTCCACGGCTAGAAACAGATAATATATTTTCCTTTTTCCTATCACTTTGCAATAAAAGTCTGACCAGTTTTAGTCTTTTGAATACCAATGAAACATATTTTTTTAACAGTTTGGAAACTTCTTTCTGGTTTTATTCTTTTTCCCGGACAAGGACTCTTCTTCTGTCTGGTACTTACTGGAATTGATTTTTAATTCAAATTACTCCACCTCTAGGTCATCCTGTCAGCTTGAGAGGTGCAGCCATTACATTTCTGCCTTCTCAAGTTTGGAACATATTTTTTATTTTGCAGCTATAGAAATTAGCTCGCTCTGCTCCCAGAAGAGCAGCGGTTACAAGGAATGCACATTGTGAGCAGCAGAAAAGCAAAAAGTGGCATTAAGCAAAGCCCTGGCAGAAAGCCTGGGGAGTGCACCAGTGCCCCACTGCTGTGTTTTGGGGCAGCTTGTTTGTTTGTAGCTAATCAGCCAAAACTCAGGGAGCTCCCTGGGATGGGGAAGATGGCTGTAGTGAGGGGAAAACAGGTCTGTAAAGGTGCAGCCACATTGCAGAGACACTGATTTGCTGTGAATTTCCTTTGGATGCAAAGATCAGATCAATTCTCTGATGAGTTTGGGCAGGTAGTTCCACTTCATTTTTATTTTTGTTTTTTTAATCCAGTCCAGTTCGGATTTTCCATGAAAATCTGATTTACATTTGGGATGGAAATTTCCATTTTCCATCAGTTCTGCTGAACTGATGAACTTGGAGTTTCTCCCTTTTTTGTTTTTGAATGTGGCCAGAGCGCTGCCTCTCTGAACACTGCATGCTTTCTCCTGTCTAGCTCCCATTTATTCGCCTGCCTCTGTGCATGCTGGTCACCTTTCACATTTTGGAAATTGCTTTAGATGCAAATAAATCCATTTGTGGCTCCACACTCAGTATTTTAACAGTTACTAGAAAATTCAAAGTAACATAGGACAGATCTGAGCCTTTGCTGCTGATTCACATAATTGTTTTTAGGGGTTTTGGTTTTCTCATTTTCTTCTTTTATTAACAGAAGTTCTCTTCCATTTTAAAGGGCCTCAAAATGTTAATTGTTTGAAATACCAAGCCTGATCATTCTTTATCTTCTCTATGTTTTTCTGCTTTTTCTTTCAGCAAGATCACCAACCAGTACACAGCACATTTAATTCACTCTGTAGACCTCAATTATAGATTAGTAGACTGATTCCTGTCACACAGCATGCTGAGATTTAGAGAAATAGAAGTAAGCAGAAGACATTGGACTTTAAATAGCGGTTCAGACACAAAAACAAGTTACCCTGGCTTGGAAAGTTTACAAGGAGCAGCTGGGCTGCAGGAACTGTCTATGTCCATGCTTTTAGCATGAGTCAAACAGGAGGATATTGGTTTAGTTTTGTCTTCAAGAGGGAAGGATGAGCACAGTCCAACTATCTGGTATTTCCAGTGAGCTCAGACCATGCACACAAACCGCAGGCACAGCTCAGCTTGGGCATGGCAACTTCTTCATTTATGGTCCCGTTTTGCTGCCCTTGAGCCCCACAGTCAGTGACTCAGAACATTTTGGATGGGCTATAGGGCATATTGACTTAATTGTGTTTTATCATTAAATACACGTTTGTGCTTGAGCATCCTCTAGGTTTCTAGGCAGGTGAGCACTTCCAAGCTGAACCCAAATGAGAGGCTCTGAATGATCACCTGGAGGGTCCTGGCTCCAAAATATGCCTCCAACCGCAAGCCCCAGAGCCCCAGGACACTCTGCCTAACTTAGAGCCATGGGCAGGTGTCTACACTTGGAAAGGGTAAATATCTTGCCCTTCTCTCTTCAGTTACACTTCCCAGATGCATTCACAAGGGCCAGAGCACAGCGAAGGAGAGGCCCCAGGGTAGCAGTTACACAGACATCAGCTTCTTCCTACTTAAGGGTTTTTCTCTAAGTATTCAGAAATCTCATGAAGAAATGTTTTTGGCTGTTGAAAACTGTTGAAGGTGGCCCAGTGAGCAGGCACCAGCAATGACACTTTGCCCCTCTGTCTCCCCTCTGCTGCCTTCCCTGCTCCTTGGACACATCTGTCGCACAGCGTTGGAAAATGAAGGGGGTTTCCTCACCCCTGCAGGCGTGTTTGTGGGTCTCAAATAAAGGTTTTGCAAGAGTTGCGTGGAAAGCACTAGAGAAATTCAACATCCTGTCAGGGCTGGGGCACAGGCTGACTTAGGAGATGACACATAGCCCCAGGGCTGCCTCAGGGAAGGGTTTCTTGTGCCCTCATTCCCGTCTCTATCCATGTTGCAGCTCCAGCAAAGAGCCCTGGGATAAACACAACTTGGGCCTTTAATAATGCACAGCTTACAGCAAGCAAGACAGCAACCTTGTGTGCCATTTCCATTTCAAATGGTGTTTCTCCTCTGCTTTCTCCCTCAAGGTAAGGGGCAGAGGCAGGTTTAACGCTTCCCTGGCTGATAGCAGGATGGTTTGGCGATGGAGAGGGGCCAAGCACAAAGGCTCAACCCCCATCACCGGGGACAGCCAGGGTGATGTCAAACAGGGAGTGTCCTGGGAAGGTGGCGCAGAGAGGCTTGGACCCGCTTTCTTCAGTTCTGCCAATAATTCACCGCTCTCGTTTCAGTGTGAACAGATTGGGCCTATGATGCACTGGCGTCTTGTCATCTTAGGAGGCTACTCCATGCAGCAATGATATCAAGGGCTCCCTTCAGCTGCCTGAAGGGTGTTGCCATCTGAGGGGTGATTCAAGGGCATCTGAGACATCCTCAAGGCAGATGCGGCACAGGACCCAGGGATACCCACCCAGCTGAAGGCGTAGCAGGGTGCCCCATGGGGCATCTCAAACGGCACCAGGTACATGTATTTAAGCAGCTGACCTGAGCGGCCGCCTTGCAGACGTCTGCCCCACTGGACTGTAACATGGGAGCGCGGTTCCCAAAAATGCACATTTTGTACCTTAACATCATTCAACAGTCATTTTGGGATACAAATTACAGATCCAAGTGATGACTTTGTCACTATTCCCAGGCAAGGCCTTTCAGCTGGGCCAGTTAAGGCCCAGCCTGGTTACTGCCTGCAAGTCATTTCTTTTAGGATTTCAGCAATGAGCCTGGCTGCCAAGTGACATTTCTGAGCCCTTTTTACTAAGCTGAGGCATTCTCTGATGATCCAAGCCACTCTGTGAAGACATGAGCAGTAATCCGTTCAAAGACACAACCCTCCTTTTCTCTGAAATGTTGTTGGTGGTTTGTTTGTTTCTGAAAGAAAACAGCAAGAACTACAACATGATATACAGTTTATTGCTATTAATTTTTGGACATATTATTTAAATAGATTCCTGAGCATATGCTATCTCTTGAAGGTTTTTATCAGCAGGAATCATTTTCACTATTTAAGAAAATCTGCATATTGAATTGTGGTTTTTTCCTAGTTATTTAAACTCCAAATTAATTTCACTGTTAACTTTCCTGATATCCATTTGCTTAGTATGAATAAGTGGCACAGATGTCCTATCAACTGTTCCCTGCTGCTATAAAATATGTGCAGCTTCTTTGTAACATGGACCAACTCACTTCTTCTGTAAGGGTGAGGAGATATCCATAAGAGCGTATGTCTGAGTGACTAAAAGCCAAAAGCCTTCAGTAGCTGTCTCTAATCACCAGCACTGCGCTTGGTCAGTGTAGAGCTGAGAAAGATGCAGGTAGTAAAGAAAAGGGGACTTAACCAAGACACATGGTCCCAGTTGAGGTCTACCTTGAGCAAAGATCTCTCTTCATGCATTGCTTTCCAAATAAGTGGGAAAGACCAATGAAACTGCTAAGAGAAAAACCTGGAGGCAGAATAGGAATTATTAAAAATGGCACACCCTGCCCGTTACTTGTACCTGCACCTAAGTCAGCCCATGCCACAGGCAGTGGTATCAAATGCTACAGTCACTTCTTGGGATTTTGTGGATGTTATTTCAGCTGGTTGTAGAGAGGGAAGTTCAGAGACAACTTTTCCAAATTCTGGAGGTGATCAGGTGTGAAGTTTGTGTCTGTTTCATAGTTGGGAGAGGGCAGAATAATATACCGCTTTCCGTATAATTCTGCATAATAGAATTTTTCTATCTCATTCTGTCAGCTACAGCATCTCTCTTCATTATTACTGCAGCCCAAGAAATCCTCACTTTAAATCTTCCCCCATCACTCTTCTCTGTCATGTCTACACCAGCCGACATGTTATTGTCTCTTAAAGTTTGTTAGGCAGGACTTCATCATGCCTCACACAGTCCTACACATTTCTCTCATACTATCCTCTCATTTTATTTCACATCATTTATTTTGCATTTCCAGGCAGTTGCCATTTCTGTTAGTCCTGTGGTTTTACATTATCCTCCTGACTTGACTATATGATCATCCTACTGATTACATTTCACCTTCTGCTTTCCCTAGTTCTTATGTTTTTCGACATTTTAATTTATGTTGCTGGCAAGGTTTTGGTATCGATTCACCAAATAATTCTTGCTGCCACCACCTGCTATTAACATGGGTTAGGTGACTACGTACCTTTGAGAACTTGAGCCCTAATTTCCACTGGTTTTAAGGGGAAACAAGCAGCTCAGGGCTGACCTGCCAGTTTGGGAGCCCTGATGTCTTCAAAGGATGCCTGTACTGGACTGGGCAGTAGAAATCTGCAGTATCTTGAATGAGGAAAAGGACAAAAAGCGCAAACATATCATGTTTATTACAACAGTAACGATATCACAGTCGGTATGTGTTGCCTTATTCCAGATTTATAGCTGGGATCTGTGAATGCCCCAGGGCTCAGCATGCAATCCCAAAGACACTTTATTTGCATGTACTCTGCATTCTATAAATAAAAAATGGAAGTGTCAGAGAAGCATTTTAAAACACTGTGTTATTAAGCAGTTACCAGCAGCTCTTGTGCTTTTCGGTCATTAGTCTTCTACAAGCTCTCCCTGTATGTTGTGACAAGCTGTAGATGTTCTAGCTTTGGTGCCAGACTGAAAACCAAAGCAAAAGAAAAAAAAAGGAGGGGGAAAAAGTTATCTTTAAATCTGTGTGTCTTAAGATAAAATACTGCCTGCAGACAGACCCAGCCTGGCAGAAGGAGTGATGGCTAAGCCCCATTTCCTTCTGTGAACAGCCACTTCACTGACAACCTTAGACATGCAGCCCTGCGCACCAAAGGATGCTGATGGTCCATGAAATTTGAGCCTGTGTCAATGATACATTTAATTTCCCATCCTTCACTCCAGTTCCAGATAGACATAATCCATAAAGGACAGGTTTTGCAGTTAGCAAACAGAAACAAAGCCAGTGTTAACACAAAAAGGCCAATTTTTTACCCATCCACTCTTTCTCTACAGAGGTTCAGGACCTGAGAGATGATTAAAGCAACACAAGATTATTACTTGGGCAGAAAGCATGAGGGTATTCGTTCCCTCTGAGGTGTAAAGCATGCAGAGGAAAGAGTGAGACCTCCAAGGTCTCTTTGGGGCCCTCTCTCACACCTCTGTCTCCTTTTCGAGCAGTCTGTGCCCTCCTCAGCCCGGCTAGCTCTTCCCTCTGGCTGGGAGACACAGGACCATCATTCCTGCAGCACGTCTCTGCTTCCCCAAAAGCCCTCACGAGTGGGCTGACAACCAGCTCTCCCTCCCTTTTCCCTGACACCAGCAAGGTTGAAGCTTAACATCCCCTTTCATCAGGGCTGCCAGCTTGGAGGCGAAAACCAAGTGGCCCATAGGGAGGTCCCTGCATTCTCGCTGATGTCCTCCCCACGGTTACCTGCCCTGAAGCTGTCCACGCCCAGGACCTGTCTTCTACTTTGCTGCCCCTTCTTCTGCTGATTTCTCCCTTACCAGGATCTTCTGATTTCAATTCTGGGCATCACACAGGTTCATGTCAACTAGATAACCCAGGGATATATGATGTATTTAGCCACTACAGTCAGCTCCCTTACTTTTCACCCTCTAGAACATAACTTTTATTTTATTTTTTCTTTTCAGTAGAAGGCAGAGCATTGTCGTGTGATGACCTCTTAGAGATGAGTAAATCTCTAGCTCTCCCGCCCCTGCAAAGGCAAAAGCAAAAATTTAATTTGCTTTCCTAAAGCAGGACTCTTCGCACACCATTATGTTAGCACTTACTTACCCACTGTCAGGGCCACGCTGCATAGTGTGAAAGAAAGAAAAGCAATCCCACAGTCACAGGAAATAAAATAATTTGTGCTGTAAGGCACCTCAGTCATTAGGTAATTAATCTGAGTTATTTTTGTCTTCGGGCCAGAATGGAAGGATGAGTCAGTGAGAGCTGAATGTTTGTGTACCCCAGATTTGTTGCCTGTGGACATTCCACCATTAAGGGTCACACCTGGCACCTACACAGGTAACAACAAACACAAGCCCGTGTCTCACTTCCCCACCAGCTCTGCCAGGCTTGGTGACTTGGTCAAGATCCTGCTCTTTACCAAGTGCCTTGAAGCCATAGCCCCCAAAGTTGAGGTGCCAACAGGGAGATGGGTGAGCGGCAAGAAACTTGCCCCTAAGCACCCGCTGGCAATCCCTCTGCTGCCGTGTCCCATCTCAGAGGGTTTCCATGGTCCGACACATTCACGGCCTCCCCCTCTGGGGATGGGGCTGCAGCTGCCAGCTCTGCCCCAGCAGGTGGGTGGACAGGGCTTGCGGCCCCAAGGAAAAGCAGCTGAACCTGAAAGCCAGGGGCTAGACAAGTTCACCATGCAAACATCTTAGCAAGCTAAGTGCCTTTTTGCAAGCACACCTGGGACTGGGTAAACATGAGCCAAATCCTATCCCTAAACCTGAGCTAAGCCCTGGGCTTCCCAGAGCAGGAGGTCACCAGGTGGGCAAGGCCACAGAGGCAGAGAGCTCCGACTCTCCATTTCCCCAAAATGAGAAAGCAAGAATTGCTCTTCATTTAAGCAATTTCAGGAGCTGGTTTCCAAGGCAGCCCCACAAGCAGTTGCAGAGAGAGGACTGCAGGATCGGCAGGCTGCAGCGAGTGGCAAGTGAGAGGGGAGAAGGGGGGAGTTTGCAAACTGCCTTTGTGCTTCATACACGTCCTCACACTCGTTTTTTTCACGTGTCAGTAGAGGGTCCTACCACATGTGCAATTGCTTGCACCCCCATGATCATTTTTCTGATTTACTGTTGGGTCATCCCAGAAAAAGCACCATCGCAGATGAAGCTGCAAGTTTGAAAAGCGCTGGCTTGGGCTTTTTGATTATTATTCTGTTTCTTCTGTGAGAGATGAGCTGCACTCCCAGCTCTGTGTTCTTTATTTGCAGGTGATTTTTACTTAACTGCGCTATTGATCCCAAGATGGATAGGAAGCCTGGCAGCTTAAGCCCTGTCCCCCGAAGGTGTGAAAGCTTCATTAGATTTATGAAATTCTCCAGGATATACTGAGGCTCTGCAGTCCATCTAGCAAAAAGGCTTTACATTTTACTCACGCTCCCATGATTTGTATTCCTTGTTGAATTATCATTTTATTATTATTATTATTGTTTAGACTCAAGGTTCTCCTCTAGCTCAACTGCATGTGAAATGCAGTCAATTAGTAGATGCAGAGAAGAGCAGTCCACCCCCCCGAGTCTCAGATATCCCACCTCTTAACCTCATCCTAACGCTATGATCTCCCCTTCGCGTCCTTTCTCTCTGGCAGGACATATTTGGCATTTTCCTCCGAGGGAATGAATGAGGCTTCAGGAGCTCCCATTGTTTTCACCTGGGATAAACGAAAGCGTCTTTAGAAATGGTCAGAGAAAAGCAAGAAACAATGACCTAGGGTTAAAGATGCAAATAAAAACTGGCGTTCCCTTCTGGCGGCAATGCTCAGAGGGAGCATCACCCTGCAGCGGGGACGGACTTGGGAGGCAGCACACCGCACACGGGGTTTCGTGAAGCAATGTGTATATGCAGTCCAGGGCAGCGGCTCCCCGGTGCCCTGCTCCAGCTCTCTGAGCAGAGTGTGGGTTTTAGACCTCAACTACCTATTTAAGAAAAGGGAAAGGACTGGCAGGCTGAGCTACATCAATATGCTGCCTCTTTTCCCCAGCCCCAAAAAGAGAGAGTTGCTGCTTTCATTGCATCTCCAGCATCTGCCAAGTTCCCACAGAGGGTAAGACATCCCTGGGTTGTTTCACTGCCTCTTATTTAATGCAATAACACTGGCTAAAGTGTTAGCGGGGCACCAAAGGGACCGCTTAGGACCAGAATTATTTAATACCTTCCCTCACCACGTGGCTAGGGGAGTTAGTGGCAGATTCCTGACATTTGTAGAAGAGACTAATTTGGAAGCTGAGAAGTCCAGAGAGGATAATGAAGTAGACAGACATCAGCTAAATGAGAGTGGAAAAAGGCCACCTTTTATATATAGGAAATATAATCCAAAATGTGGAATTTTTATTCAGAAATAAAGTGAAGCTTGGAAAGCAGTAACACAGAAGTAGTCCAAGGACAAGAATGGACAATAAATAAAGTAAGCGTAAGCAGAAACTGGTAGATGTCACCAAAACATGACCGTACCTCGGGGCTGTTCCCCGGCAGGCAGACAGAACCAACACTGCACGGGTACACTGGCAGGATCGGGGAGGAGGATGGCAAGGACTGTTGAGGACCAGCAAGAACAGCCTTGGAGGGGCCACACAGGAGACATGACAGCTACACACTTGAAGATTTTACAAAATGGGAGTATCCAGAGAAATGCAAGCAGGTTTCAGTATAGCTCTGTGCGGAGGGAATGTAAAATAGCCAGCTGGAAGAGCAGGAAACCTCCCTGACAGCCAGGTCAATCTCTCTGTGAAGTCCCGCAGCTTCCAAGGGGTGGGATGGGAGCATCACGCACCCATTTTGGACCAGCGCGAGCCGTCTCCCCGCAGGTGCTGGCACCCGGGCACGGCCACAGCCCTGGCCCAGCCGCCTCCTCCGGGCTGCCGCAGGGGTAACCTTCCGCCCCCCGAAGGCAGTGCTGCTCCGGCAGTTTCCCACTCATCTCATGATAAAATTAAAACATTCCTGTTTGCCCTTTTCCACAATTTTGGTGAAGCTTCAGCATGAAAAATCCTTACATGCTTTTCTTCACAAGAAACAGTGATTATCCTCACCATTAAATGGCTGTTCGGATTGTCATTCCATTTGCTACTTGCAAAAACCATTGGACATGGGCTTTTTTTTTTTAAGCTAGCTCTAGCAGTTATAGTAGCAGTAGTAATGAAAATGCAGCTTTAAAAGACCCTCTACAGCTGTTTGATTTTCCTCATTTCTGCCCTTAGAGCATCAAAATTTTTGCTTGTTTGTTTTTTCAAGGCAGTATTTTTCAGGACTACTTCTCGTGTATTTTTAAGGAGACATCTCACAAGCAACATCCCCAGGTCACAGGCAGTATCCATTTTGTACAAGCATAGTTTTGGCTGTACCTGGTGGTACCCCGGAGCAGCCCGGGGTCACAGGGATCACAGCCTGGCCGGAGCAGTCAGATGTGAGATGTAGGATTCGTGTTTCCCAACATCAGCCCTCAGCGGGCTGCAGCCAAGGTACCCTCACAAACCAAGCCCCTCGTCCTCCCTTACAGTCGCTTTGCAGGCACAGTGTAAGATGGCTCCTTTGGGATGAGACGAGTTATGCCCTGCTTCTCTCCCTTGGCTGCAAAGGGAGCTGGCACGGGCACCCCGATGTCCCAGCCCCACTGCCGAGGGTGACATTGGAGCAGACAAATCCCCGCCATTGCATCCCCTTCGATGCAACCATACCCTCCTTCACAGTGCACGAGGCCGCACAGGACAGTCAGTCCCAGCGCAACTTCATTTAATCACCGGTAATTAGCGGCAGCGCACCGACCTCGAGCGGGCTGTGAGCGGGGATGATTCGTTAGGTGGAGAGTTTCTCAAGCTTCTCAGACAAAAAGCGCTATCAGATGCACCAAGTGTGACTGTAATTAAAACCCCTTTGCTGAAAAACAATTGCAACAGGCAGTCCTGTGCTAAACGACTGCTTCCAAATGCAAGCCTCCACGTATAATTCTGGCTGACCTTTAAAGGGCCTTTCTGCTGTGCCGTTAATTTTCACTGGTCCCTTAGGTGGGCACTTAAGAGAGTCTTCACTCGCTTTGCACACTGCAGTTCCAGGGTTATGCCGTTCCCAGACACCGTAGCCAAAGACCCGTGCAGGCTTATTTTCTTCAATGGCTATTTTTATACAACCTTTTAATCAAATATTTGGCTGCTGCAATCATCTTGATTAATGAATGTGAGCGGGACCCCTCCTTGTTCAATGACTGGGTCCTTCTCTTCATTTCACATCCACATCACACCATTCCCCCTTTAATAGAGGGACAGATGTATACGGTGTCTTGTCAGAATCTAATTTATTATTTCTAAGAACTACTAGAATTTATTTCTTCCTCTTGAACTAGAATCTGAAAGAGTGAATTATTTTCCTATAAGGTAGGCTACCTCAATGATTAAACCTGTGACCATGTTTTTTATTTAAATATATTATTTTTAAAAGCTATTGAAAAAGGTCCCCATTTCTTCAAGGCCATTTTTCAAGATCCTGCTTTATTTAAAAGCACAGCCCTCATAAAAACCTCTGAACGAAAACACTAAACGTATTTCAAAGCTGTCCAAGAGTTATTTGGGCTGATTTAACAATGTCCATGCATTACAGCTAATCAAGGCGACCGCTGCAGTGACAAAGAGAGGCCAGCCGGGTTAAGGTCCTGCTTTGGAGAATCACATCGCAAGCAGCAGCCGCTGCCCCCGAAGAGCTCCCAGTCATCACAGCCCCACAAGAGGCGTAATGGGACGTAATCCGGTGCAGGTTTTGCAGTTCAAAGTACACCTGCGGTGCATCGCAATTCTACAAACAGCTATGGCAAACGTTATATAGCTTTCCTTTGGGGACTAGTGAAAATTATACACATAGGGCCTAGAAATCTATTAAGTTATTCAGCAGGTAATAATTCCTGCCAAATCAGGCAGTTATGTTAGCTGCTTATTAGCTGTATTAGATACCCACAGACAGAAGGCATCCGACATTGTTCTGCGGCACAGGATTATCCTTTGATTTGTTTCAAGCCCCTTGTATTTGTCACCCACTCCCCCTCAGGAAGCCACCACCTGAAACAGGTTTGCTGTTGGCTTCCGCTCTGTAAATTGATCTGTGTGAATTAGGGCAGTACAAGCTGTGGGCTGAATTACACCCAGCTGTCTACAGGGTTGTTTTAAGAGAAGATTGTGCTTTAAACTCAGGTGAGCCAAGGAAGGGATGAGGAAGTTTTGCTGCTGTAGTGCATCGTATCCTGAAGGCTTTGTGGTCTTCCCCAAAACAGTGCTGCACAATGAACACGTACAGACGAACGACCCAAGCGGTATTAGCATTTGTATCTGACGTAAGACTTAACAGATAAAGTAGTCTGTGCTCCTGCGAGATAAGGGTAGAGAGAAGGTGCATCAATAGACATTTTATAGACAGAAAAGGTAAAAAGTAGACTTCTGTAAGTTATGTGGCTCCTTGACCAGTTATTGTGTAGTAATCTTGGGGAGCAATCTGATTTAAATTTCTATTTACCGTTACTATTTTATAGCCGCTAAGAACAACAACAGCCCATTCCCTCCCCTCCTTTGCTCCTGACTGCCCTCAAGATTTTACTGTGGAGCTGCTTATCCGAAACTCCGTCTTGAATTCAGCTGACCCGGGAGCCCTTGGGCTGTTTTGGTCCCTCGGGTGAGTTACGCGTCCGCTTCGTGTCGGGAAGCTGGTGCTTACCCGCTGGTGCCGGGGGGAGAGCGGAGCAGCAAGCACGGGGGACCCGGGGGAGCTCTCCTTTATCACGAGCACATCACTGGCAATGTTCCCTAGCTTTTTAGTTAAAAATGTCATCAAAAGCAACAATATGAAAACAGATGAATTGCTGGTACCAGCGATGCATTCTCCTTGGACAGATCTCCTTTGTAAAAATCTAAAACCTGGTTGTGATGCGGCATAAGAGATATTACAGAAATTTCCACCAGTGCTGCTGGGACACAGGAAAACATGCTGCTATTATTGGAGAAATATGAATTTCTTGGGACCCCTGAAGATATGCAGCACCACTATCCAACCTCTACACTGAACAACCAAAAAGTAAAACAAACAAAAAAAGTCAACAAAAATCCTACTGAAAAAACCTCAGAAAGAACCGATGACCTGCTTTGGGCTTTTCCCAAAATGCTGGCTTTTCTTAGCATTTCCTCCCAAAAGACCTCACTCAAGGTGCTGTTCGATACCGGGGCCAGGGCACACGCCGAAGCAGGGAGCAGGTCTCCGCTGTCACCCCTGCGGGGTGAGGCTCCTGTCGACCCTCTGGCGTTTCCACCCCAGGTCCCTGCGCGGAGGCGGCGAAGCAGCGGGTCCTCGGGCAGACCCTGCCGGAGCCGCGGGCCGAGGGGCAGAGGACGGAGGCGTGCGGCAGCCGGCTGTGGGGAAAGCCCCCAGGCACACAGGCTGTAACCCCTGGGGCCAAGAGCCGTCCACGCTGCAGGGTTAGCATCCCCACTCGCGTATAAAGAGCTCAGCCATATTAGTGCCATAAGTCACCCAGTCTTCTATCGTATGCCTCATTCAAAAACCATACTGGCTTTTAATTACCACCTTATTTCTATGTAATACCTAAAAAATCGTGGTAGAGAGTCACCATATAAACAAACATTATGCAGCAAGTCACAGAAGACTCATGCTCATGATGGAAAGACCTGGCTGTTTAATGGTCTTTTCCATCACAGCTTAATTTTTTAACTTAAAAGGGCAGATATAGAGTTATTAGAGTCACTTTTATCTAAAGTCTAATATACGTGGTGGGTTTCATGGTGTGTGATCCAGCCATCAATGAGCAAAATGTCCTTTCACTTCAGTACTGCCTGTATGCAGTTTTGTTTTCATATCAATATAAAGACAATATTGAAAAGTCAGTTTTGTTTACCTAGTCAACACGTGCATTTTATGTGCTCACTTAAGCCAGCACACTATTTCAGAGGCAAGCCAAAGCTATTAAGACAAATACAAGTACTATAGAAAAACTTAATTCAGTTTTTATATCTTTGCAGTTGCCTCTTTTTTCTATTCTCTTACTCCTTTTTTATTCCCTGTGTGAAGTGTTGAGCACCGTTCCTCTGCTGAAATACTGACACCTCTAGTTATAATCTCACGGCAGTGGAAAAGGCAAAAGCCCCGAGAAGGCGGCTCTGGATCTTGATAGCGAAGTGGTGGCCGAGAGGGTGGAAGGTGATCAAAGCCACTGGGCCGGGCTGGCGGTGCCACGCTCACGTGCTGTCGGGAAGCTCGACGCGTGCGGTTTGGAGCGAGGAGTCTCCCGGATGCACGGTCCCTGCCCTCTGCTTCCTCAGCAGGTATTGAGCGTTTCTCGGGTATTGGAAAAGTGCCTTTCTTGATCTACCATCCCAGTCGGGGTGAGCAGGAGCCGCTGTACCGTTACCACCTTCCTCTTTATGTCTAGGCATTTGTTTGCCCCCTCAGGATGGTCTCTGGGAGTTCCCAGTCCCCCTCTTCTCTCCTCCGGTGCTCCAACACACGCAAAACAGAATATGTGAAGTTATCCCTGAGCTGAGCAAGGAAAGAAACAAAAAAATTAACCAGTACTCAATCTAAATCAGGGCTTAAAGGTGAAGAAAGAAGATCCCCCGGGCTCCCACCGACCCTGCCGAAAGAGGGGGGTGTCTCTGCCCTGGACGCAGGGGTAAGCGTCACCTGCAGAGAGTCTCCAGCTCCTGGCGTGCGCTGCTGCCCCTCCAACCAAACCCAAACTGATTGCTCAGCTGGCATCTTAAAAATCCTTTTAAGTGGCCCTTCCTCGGCTTGCAGTTTGCACAGACACCAGCTTTTGAAAGCTGTATGTCAGATATACTTGCATGTACAAGCCTTGCTCCCAGAGAAGGAAATTCTCCGATTTCAAACATTATCCATTCCTAAAAAAAAAGTTTTCACAATAGAGGGAAAAAAAATCCTGCATTTTCGTTAATTCCCCTGAAGTTTTCCAACTATAGAAACCATAAAATAATTTTTCCTTGAGGAAAAAAGAGTAAACAAAGAAGCAAAGTGACTTTCATGACTTTTTCGCTTCAGCTGCAGGTAGGCAGGGGTCACGCCGAGCAGGCGGCTCCGGGGACTGGCTGCAGCCATACGGCCCACAGTCCCGCTGCATCATCCGGGCTTCCTCCGCCCAGATCAGGGCTGAGTCTGCCGGAGCAGCCAGCGCTGCCCACCAGAGAGAGAAAAATCCTGCTGATATAATCAGATAGGTGCAAGTGTTTTCTCCCAACAAAATTTCAGGTTTCCCGTATGTTTTGAATGAAACTTTTAACAGCATTTTTTTTTCCAGTCAATATTCCTCAGTTTTTATTTAAGCTATTCCAATTTGCTTAAGTGAGTTTCTAACACCAACCCGTCCTAAAGAACAAGGATTGCGTGAAACTTAATAAATTGTTACTCGGCTATTTATTTCCCAAATTTAAATGCCGCTCCCAAGGACCAACAGCCTGCATACATAGCAGAAAGCATGTATTTGGTCCCAAAAGCTGGCAGGCGAGATGCTCTGATGGGCTGAGGAGAGAGCAAGTAAAGCTGCCCCTTCTTCCCAGTAGCAATCATTCCTTGCAATGTCTTAACCTTGCTTGAACTGCTGGGCAAACACTGCCGGGGCCAAGTAGCTTTCTCATTTAAAGGATAATTAACCTTTTGGGCAAAAGCCAGGGGGACCGGGCTGCTGACAGGGGCTGCGGCCAGGAAAACTGGAAACCCCAGCTGCCGTGCCGAAGCAGGGAGCGCTGGAGCTGTGCAGCTGTGGGGCTGTCCATTTAAATCCCATTTTACTGCATACCGACCTCTCTGTCTACACAAGCTCTAGCTATATTTTATCTGTCCTTCTAACACACCTGTTTACAACATGCTTAAACTTTCAGGGCATTGGAAAATAGTGTGTCATTCAGTTTCTCTGTGTTTTAGAGGCTGGAAAAGCCTCCGCTGCATTTCTCATGAGGGTTGGAGCGGGTCACAGCATGTGGTCTCTGATAGCCATTACCCGCAGAAAGTATTTAAATAGCTCTGCTATCCAGCAGGGTTTTCAGCGTGGGTAGGAGGTGGGGAGCGGGCATGAAGGGGAACGCTGCCCATGGCCTGGACCTCACTACAAATGGCACAGAGTCCCCCAGTCCCCAGCATCGTCTCCGGTTTCTCAGCCTGGCGCTCAGCTCTGGTGCCATTGCCACAGCAAACCCACCCCGCTCGTTAAGGGACTGACGGGCACACAGGAAAGACGAAAAAAAAGAAAAACACAGAGGAAGGCATTTGCAGAGCACTACAAAATGAGACATCGACCCCACAGGTTGTGGAGCATCGTCTCCTGCCGTCCCTTCGATCATTAATTTTGACCTATTTAGCTCTGTAGGGCAAAGACAATAAATAAGAAAGCCTTTCCCTAGGTACAACAGGAGAAGGAGAGGGAGCGAGGGACTGTAGGTATTTAACGGGCAGTATTTGTGCCAGCCGAGAGCTGCTGTTACCACAGTTTCCCAATGCACAAGCTCAGTTGTTTTTGCCAGGGCAGCACGTCCATGCAGCGAGCAGCTGAATTAAGAAGTGACCGAGTCCACCGGAAAAACCCCTGTGGGCAACCAGGACCACCGGCATCACCCAGGGAAAGGCACGGGCTGCGCGACGGGATGCAGCTTTGTCAGCACCGTGTCCCTGCAGCTCCTGTTCGCCCATTCCATAACCCGCATTCAGCCCCTCCAGCTCAGCTGCCGGGGCACCAGGCACTCTCTCACCCTAACCTTAGGGTGCTGAACGGAGACAGGCCCCTGTTCATCTCACTTTGACAGATTTCAGCAACGTCCAGGGTGCTGCAGCAGCTGTGTCCTGCAGGAGGACCTGCAGGGCGAGCAGGGGAAAGGGGAGCAGAAGGACAATCAGTTGGATGTGGTGGCACAGATGTAGCAAAATCATACCCCACCTCAAGGTGCTTCATGGCTGAGGGAAGGTGTCTTTTCCAGTTTTGAACCTTGCTGTCAGCTTGCACAGTTTGGCAAATAAACCACGTTTGACATCTTGTAAGTCAGATGAGTTAATGGAGGTGAGCGAGGAGCAGAAGGTTGTCAGGTCACAACTTTGATTTTATCAAAGTGCATTAGGCAATAATTAGAGGAAGAGTTCTAAAAATACTCAGAGGTCCATTAAAGGCGAGAGGCGCACACGGCTGCTGCCCAGCCCCAGCCCAGGACCGCGTCCAGGGCGTCTGCTCGGGCTGAGCACTGTGACTACACCAAAACAGCCTGGCTATGGCTCAGCTCCCCAGAAGAGGGCTGCAGGGTGAGGACTGTCTTGGCATGTGGCTCCTTAATGCCACATTTCTTGTTGAGCAAATCCTAACGTAGTTTTGTAGACCTCTGACCCTCCCGCCCTCCCCTGCGACTCCAGTGCCTTTGCTCCGGCTTGGCTCGCAGGCTCGTGTGACTGCAGCCGGGCAAGCTCAGCTGCGCGGGGGCCACCAGCACCGGCTCCCCCTCACCGAGTCTCCTCCCTGCACCCATCAGGAGCATGAGGTTTAGCTGTGGCTTTGCAGCAGCTACGGCAGCAAGAACCTAGAACGGATTCAAAAGCAACGGGCAGGGAGATACCTACCCATCCCGCTCATGACATCCTGTCCAGCAAAGATAACTGAGCTGGCTTCGGCAGGCACCGTTTGCATGCATTTACACCACACCATGCTGTTTGCATCTGGGGGAGGCTCAGCGCCGTCCCGTGCCCACCTGCCCCAGGGCTTGAGCGGCCCACCCTGCCTGCGGGACGAGCGTGCAGGCAGGCGGGCTGGTGCTGCCCGGCCCACCGGAGGCTCTCTGCAGCCTGTGCAAACCTGCGAAGCCTCACAGCTGCCCCACAAAACTCCTCAGGCATTCAGAGAAGAGATTTAGTCAGGAACAGAACAAAAGTAGAAATGACAGGTTCCCCACTGTTGCTCGTCAGCCTGAATGAAGAAGCACGGGGTCAGGATCTGGGCCCGGGAGGGCCCTAACCCCAGACCGGGGGCTGCGCTGGAGGTGGATGCTGGCAGAAAATTTGACCGAGCACCAGAGAAACCTTCCTGATGAAAACATCATGCTGATGGTAAACTTCTGCAAAACCATTCCTCTTTTACAAACCAACTCCCAGGTAAAAGGACGTTTTGCTCAGAAATGCCTGACGAGCTATACCGACAACAATGCTGTGACATCTGTGCGGTAAGCCTCCTCACATTAGGGTAATATCATTATCTACACTTCGTGGATGACAAGTACAACGCCCTAATGGCACCAAGCTACAACAAATCTCTCTGATAGAGCAGAGCTCTGCCTGGCATTATCTCTGCTGGTGGGTGCATCAGGTCTTACAAGACAGCGGCGTTGCCCCCAGCATCCCCAGGCTGTCTGCTGTGCACTCCCTATGACCAGGTGCAAGGAAAGGCTGAATTAATTCAGAAGTGAATTGCAGTGAGAGTACAAAAACCTCCTCATAGTTATCTCCTGAAGTGGCTTCACACACTGTGTGTGACATCTCCCCATACACTGATTCCTCTCCAACGCATCTCTGACACCCCCTGCGTTGAGAGACCCAGTCCAGCTCAGCGTCCATAGGTAATCTCACACCACTTCTGTTGGCTGGAGCATCTTGCAGGTGTCTGAGCACCCACATCTGCAGGGAGACACCGATTTATTGGCTCCAAATAGGAAGACAGGGCTCTAGTCTTCCTCACTTTGACGTGACTAGAAGGCATCAGCCTTTCCATGAAGGTTTGCCATCAGATGCTTTCAGTTGATGCTTTTTTCCAGGCAGGTTTTCCAGGCTGCAGCCATGCAGGATTTCTTGGGGGAAAGTGCCATCCCGTGGCTAAGTGTGAAACCCTGACTGCATCGTGCCTGCAAACTCGCGGCAGGCAAAGCCTCCTCAGACGACTATACTATAACTACTAAATATACGTTTAAGCGCAGCCATGCTGCAATAAGGCCAATTGCCCACCTCCCATCCCCACGGTGTTTCAGCAGCAAATCTGCACTATAACAGACTCTTTCATCTTCCTTACTTTCTGGCTTCCTTGGAGTTTTACCAGATGCTTCGTATTTGTTATCTGTTAGTTATTATTCTTTGGGGCACAACTTTTGTTATTTTTCACCTTTAACAGGGTCTGGCTAAATCTGAGTTTGGAAGTTGGAGAAAACAATAAAAACAAACCAAAACTAATCACCACCCTGCCGGATAGAGCGTTTCAGGGGTTTTCATCTCAAGCCAGAGCCGCTGCTGACAGACCCCTTGCCGTGCCGTGGGCAGCAGCACCCGGCCTCAGGGCTCTGCCACAAGGGAGGGATGGGGACACCTCTGGTACACCTGCCCGGATACACAAAGCTGGACACCTGCACACATTTTTGTCTTCCCAGCTCAAGCCAATTTAGAAACTCCTCCTCCCCTGGGCACTGAGCACAGCTCAGCAAATACATCGTCTTCAGAAGAGCCAGACCGTCTTCACCTTGAATCACTAAACTTTAGACATCAGTATATCAAAAATTCCTCTCCTAAGACACGATACCTCTATGCTGCTGCAGAGTATTGAGCCCATGTCTACAGGATTTCCATCTGAAAGAAGGTCAGGAGATGTCTTATTTTAATCTGACCTCCATGCTTATTTAGACCTTGAACCTACCTATGCTTGGAACCTTTCAACAAGTAAAACAACTAAACCGTCCCAACAACGAACAGCGCAGACATGCCAAGGGTTCAGCAAAGTCTCCATCAGAGGCTGGCAGGACCTGCTAAAACCCCAGTTTCCAGCAGCGCTCTACAGGAGAGAGAGGCAGCAGCCAGCGTACGCGCCCCAGAGAGGGTGAGGTTAGCCGGCAGGAGCAGAGCTACGAGGAGGGTGCCGGCAGGGCGCAGGAGCAGGGTCCAGCTGTGCAAGCAGGAGGAGAGCTACGTGAGGCTCTGCAGCTCAGGAAGGGGGGCTGAGCCCGGGGTACCGGCAGCAGACACCGGCAGAGCTGGAGAGCTGCTCCCACCGTCCCTGTGTTTCGCGCCTTGACAGAGGAGCGACTGCAGCGGTGAACGGAGTAGCTGTGGGTTGTTACCGCTCTTGCACTCCTGAGTTCTTAGATGCTGTCCCACAGGGGAATTTGGGTCCCCGAGGACCTGCCCAGGTTCATCCGTCCCCGGCAGCAGTGCCAGGCCGAGGCCCCCGAAGGCAGCAAGCGGAGCAGGGAGGTGCCTGCCCCAGCCAGCTGGGGAAAGGCAGAAGGAGCAGCGGGTCCCCCAGTTCAGCAGTGAAAAGGGATTAATCACCCAGTTCAAAACCAAGGGAGATGCAAGCCTGGGCTCTGCAGGGGGAGGTGTAAGCTTTCTCCCAGGATTCGTCACCCAAACAACAGGACTAGGGAGAAAACTTCTCATATAGCGTAGTAGCCAGGGCATTTAGCTGGGAAGGAGAGATGCATTTAAGCCCCTGCTCTAGTTAATGTTCATTTATAAAAATTGGAACTTCAATAAGTTGTTAAAGATTTGTCCTGGGTGTCCACGAAGCAGGGTGTCTTCTGGGCTTTGAAGAAGTGAAAATGGCTTCTTCTGTGCTGGTCTCTTTCAAACGATACACCCTGCCTGGCTTTTCTTTTAATTCATGAAAAGGGGGGGGGGGGAACAAACCCACAAAAAAACCTCCACAACCTTGATTTTTTCTTTTCTCAACCATGTCAGTGTTACATGTTCTATATCAAGCATTACATCTTCAGTGCCTGTAAACTCATTGCTGATGTATTCTCTGGGTATCTCTCCAGCATTAAATGCATTTACACTAAAAACCCTGCAAGTTTGGGGAAAAAAACCTGCAGCCACTCTGCACGTTAGTCTGAATCAGAGCAGATGATGTGGCTTTCCAAACCACTGTGGCAAAACAGAAAACCCAGGAAACATCTTGAACCTTCATCCAAAACATTATTCACAAGTCTCCCTCTTGTCCGGCTTCAGGAAAGATGCAGAAAGGCATTTGCCAGTTGGAGTAACACCACTTATGGAAGACATTATGAGTAATGCACACTACAATTACCAGAAAATTTACACAATCTATATAATACAGGAAAAAGCAGCTGGGGTAGCAAGGGCAGAACACCAGAAATTGCCATGTCTGCTGGTACGGGGATTCATATCTGAGCAGCACGCCCAAACACACAGGGCATCGCTTCTTGTGCAAGTGAGGCACAGCCACAGCTAGCACATGTCAGGCCGTGCCTTGGTAATCAAGTTTTGGTAATCAAGTTTTGGATAAAAATTTTCAGAGATGAAAGAGACATCTGCAATATCCACATAGCACAGAGCTGCCCAGCTCCTGTTTAAAACATGAAGGCTTATACTAAAACAGGGAGGCTGACTGGCACTCGGAGCCGATTGTTCAGGCTTTGTTCAATAATTGAATCAGAAATGAAATCTGGACTACAGAATTGCTACCCTACGTCATTTGCTACTTCAGAGGGGGGAATCAACTAAGTGATAATAACAACTAACATATTTCTCTTAATTTTACTGCCACAGAAGGTGAGAAAAAAGTTTTCGCCCTGCTCAAGTGACAACATGGATCTAAGGCAGTAAGCAGTAAGCACTATCCCGCCAGCTGGCAGCAGCACACAGCTCAGCACGCCCAGCAGTTGCCTGTGGTCAGCTTTGCAAGTGATAACTCATTCATCCCAACAATACCTTAATGCTTGGTCACAAGTGTTTTCACAAAATGAAGAGATGAGCCTAAACTGACTTGGTAGTGGCCTTTGATCGATTCTTAAGTTCAGCTGTATGAAACACAAGCTTCTGACCACACAGAGCCAGTTAAACCTGGAGTCCCGCTTTGTCTAGTGGAATAAATCAAACTCCTGGAGACAAGTCTGCAAGTTTTCAGTGCTCCTTGCAATTTTCTGTGCAGAAACAGCACTGCTTCAGGTCACTGTCCAGTCGCCAGCACAATAAAAATCTCCTTTATGCTGCTCTGTAACATCAGTCCCATTAAATCCTCCATTACGCAATAAGCATAGTGTCTTTGCAGTACGTTTGATGATTAAGAAGACCGACCAACATGGGGCGTTTGCCACCTCACGTTTCTACACATGCATTTTGGAAGCTTCGTGCCAGGCCAGCTCAGTCGCCCACCGTGTCCCACGGCCACAGCTCTGCCCCAGCTGCACCCAGCTCAGCGCTGGGAGGGGAAGGGAGTTACAGCTGGGCACTGCATCCGTCCCCAGCCAGGTTATCCACATGCACTTTATCAAAGAAACCTGGAGAGATTAGGGAAAGGATTTTGTGTATTCTTGGGATGTTAATTACCAACACAACAGGATTTTGAAACTGAGAGAAAAGAAAAAGCTAAATCTGTATGCAGGTACAAATTGTAATTGCCTTCTTTATGTAATCTCCCCAATAATGAGACTTAGGACAAGAAAAAAATATCATTAAATTCTAACCTTCCCCCCTCCCCCCTTTTTTTAATACTTGCCTTTGCAATTAACATTTTGGACGCTTTAAACCCAACCCAGCACAGAACAATGGGAAATACAAGTTTAAGGACAGCAGAGTGTTTTTCTGAAATTGCCTTTTATTCACACTGTACGGTGTCTGTTTTACACGATCCCTGCGATGAACCTACCCCCAGGCTGCTCAGCCCCTCCATCGCCTCACCAGCAACGGCAGCTCAGATCCAGATCCGGTGTTACAGGAGCAGAACACCCATGTAAACCATTCCCAAAGAGTTATTCCCAGCATACGAGACTGTAATTGAATGTTGTATCTGGGGTGTTTAAGTATTGACAACTCTCTGTTCAGTCCAAGTCATTAATGGGAGCTGCTCATAGATCTTTAGTTCCCTAACGCACCAGAAATCAGCCATGGGTGTATAGCTTCTCTGAAATAATCTCTGCAATATAAAAAACAAAAAAACAAAAAAAAACACCAAAAAAATCCCACCAAAAAAACCAAAACCACCCCAAAAAACACACATTGCAAAAATCTCCCACTTATTTCATTCTATGAGAAGCTTAACATCATTTTAAATTACAGCTACAAGAAAATTAGTGTCATGTGAGGGTATGGGTACTTTCCTCTCCTTTTCTGCTATACAAATGACTAATAGAAGTTTAAAGCAACTTTCCTGGAGCCACGGGAAGATGAACACATATTGGAACAAACAAGTATAATGAAAGACTAAGCTCCTACATCCCTGATTTTGTAATTAACTTGCAGGTAGCTAGATAAAATTGTACACGTCTCACCTGAGCAAGTCAGGCAACGTATGGGCTGCTCAGCAGCACTTAGGACACACGTACTACCTCCTCTTCCGAGAGCTGAGGCCCATCAGCGACAGCGAGGCAACGCTGAGACAACACCGCTTCTCTCTGGAGCATGAGATTTCTAGTTGTGCACACAGGATCAAGAGTTTGGTGCAGGAGGTGCCTAAAACCACACTGTCCTGGGCTGCTTAGCTATTTGTATTCTGTTTTGGCAGCAGGTATCCCTCAGCCTAGGAAAAAAACCTCCTGGCCTTACTCCTGAACATACAGAATTAACGATGAAACCCCGGTAGTACCTGCGCTTCCCCCACTGAACACACCTGGAATGCAACACCCATCCTATTTTACACTCGGCAGCAACTCCTGCTCTCAGCCTGACAGCTTTCACACTCAACTGTCAACTCCTCCTCCCACCAGAGAGCTCATATACGAGCTGGCCTGTTTCCTTGGCATACAAGCCATTTGCTGAGCCCGTTACAACCGAGCCAGATCCACAGCTCAGCTCTAGAGGGCTCCCCACCACCAGGCAGTGCCTACTTCTGTAAAATACCAGCCTACACCAGGCAGTGCCTACTTCTGTAAAATACCAACCTACACCAGGCAGTGCCTACTTCTGTAAAATACCAGCCTGACAGACCTGCCTGAAGCAGCAAGTCCCTTGGACACCATCCCCTCCCGGTGCAGCCTGGTGCTTCCTGTTCCCACCTCCCCTCTCCTGCAAGAGCCCAGCTGCTGAAACACAGGACACGAGAACCGCCTGTCTCCCTTTGTCACCCACCATACCCAAAACCAGCCAAATTCTGAATATCTGGCTGTCACCTCTCTCTAATCCAGACAGCTCTTTGCAGAGCAGATCCACCCAGCACCCAAGCCCTGGGCATCTCAATAACTTACAGCCTGTAAAGGATCTGTACAAAACCAGATTCGCTGAAGACAGCCTCTCTCGCACTGCCTCTCAGAGCCTCCCCAGATCGTCCGTGACCCCTCACTCAGGTCCTGCACCCCAACTCCCATCCCTTGGGCTCCTGCCACATCAACTGAATTCCACCGGTGCCTTTTCACTGGCTGCCCCAGCAACAGAGACCTGAACGTGACAGCGAAAGGAAATGGGGCAAAACCATGTCCGATCAGAGTTCCAAAAGATCCACAAACCAGAGCTGTAATTACATCTCGGACTAGCTGCAGTACAACTTTCAGCTAACATATACCAAATCTGTCCTTCAGCTAAGAGCTTATCTCCATACCCATACATTCTGTGCATCTTTGCACATAATCCTAGAGATACACATATAGCTGCGTGAGACAGGGACTGGCATTCACTCCTTTTCTTTACATTTCCTCACTACACTATGTATCTATGTATCAGAAATTGAGTTTTTCAAGTGAATTTTTAAGACTCTACTTTCTAGAGGGGAAAAACACACAACCTTGCCTTATCTTCAGGCCATTACAGTGTATCAGGAAGTCCAGTCACTAGAGCACGACACAGAACCAGTTGCAGAACCAGAGGACTGTTAGAAAAGCACAGCTTAAATTAACTTCTTTATTTTACACATATTTGCCTATCGGTCTTTCTTACCACATGAATCAGTCAGGAGCTATGACTCAAAAAGTCACTATTTGAAAAACTCTCAAATATTGTATTACTGACAGGGAGATGTTAATAATATAGTTTTGTAATACAATTATTTAACATTTTCTTGTTTGCACCAAGGTTCTATTTGATTCGAGCGTGTGAAGTTTTATAATGCTTGCTGTAAAAATACTTTCCCATATTTATCCTCATTTTGGAGTCTCATTTATCATGCTTTGAAGCAACTAGAAGCTCTGGCAATTGATAAGCTTCTCTGAAAAAAATCTGAGGAATCTCTACAGCTCAGGAAAAACCAAGAGATCTCCCTCTTGTGGTCTTTTATGTAAACAACCTTAACTACATTTGTGAATTCAGAAGTGACTAAAGAGGAGTTTTCTTTCATCAAATATTAACAGAAATTGTAAGTAATTCCATTAAATATATGAAGCGTTCTTCCTAGAAAGAATGAGAAACAGATCGTTTTCACTTTATTTTTATCTACATGGTATTTTCTTGCAGAAAAACCACAGAGATTTAAAACGCAGTGCTGTCTCCTGTATACCACCACTTGAAAGGAAGTGGGGGGGGGGGGGGGGGGGGGAAGTTACAGAACAAAGTAGATGAACAAACCTAACAATGGAGGTGGTGTTAGGTTTATATAGATAAGTGCTATCTAGATGAACATATAAACTGCAGTTCTAAAATGCTCACACTTCAGTTTACACAATGCACATAATGATCTCTACCTTACAGACCAATCTTACTCTTCAAAAACCATAGCGGATATGTAGGAACCCATGCTCACAGCTTCCCATGTAATGAGATTAACAAGTCTGACACAAACATAAAAAGAAATTTTGTGCCTTTATTGGAATGGTGTTAGGCTTTAAATACACCAATTTTGATAACCTGATTATTTGGTTTTAATTAGAAATGACACTACAGAACTGCAATACTGGTCCAACAGTCTTGTCTTTACTTTTTTTTGTGGTTTTTTTTTTTTTAAAGCAAGAGATAGTATGAAAATGCACCAAGTAATCAGAAAGCACTAGCAGGCATCGGTTAATCCAAGATACTAGCTTCTTAGTTCCAAAAGCACTCGCATTGTATGGAACCCAGGATTTAGACTGGTCATGATTTGCAAGAACTAGTTGCATGAGTCATGACTTTTTTTTAATTTACTTTCAAGTTGGTCACTGGTAAATTTTTTTCCTCAAATATTACAGTTTCTTTAATTCATATTTTTCCTCAAAGTATAAAAAAGTATGAAATATAAACAAGCTCCTGCATTGCACCCATGAAAGGGTACAATGGAAGCATTAGAGAGCTGACTATCTACACACTGTCAAATCCCATCAAATCTTGGATAATTCATTAATATACAAAATATCAGGGCACAGAAAGAACTAAAATCCACTTTTTTGTTTTGTTACGCACAGGTTCAAATAATCAATCTAAAGAAAAAACATGATCATTTTGGCTTTCCACTACATCCGCATGTTGAGACGCTTATTAAAATAATCCTGCTTAATTGCGTTTGGTCTTTTTCTTATTGTCAAGTCATGTTTGTTATCTTAATACCAGCCATCAGACAAACAAGTAATCAGAAAGACTCCTCCTCCCCACCTCCCTATCCCTGACCCCTCCAAGGTCAGCTTTAAGACATGACTCCAAACACAGGGTTGTGACGACAGATGCTAGGACCAATCTCTTCATAATCTTTTTTGGTATGGCATACTTGGTAGAATTCAGGCTGTAAAGGGAAGGAGAAAAAGAATTAGTCAATGGTATGTATACCTTATCTGAACAGTATTAACATTTATGTAGCAAATAGAAAAAAACCAAATACAGATAACTTGGAAGTCCTGAAATTAATATTACATCACGCACGGCTAAACATCAATGCAAACAACGTATTTGGCCACAAAGCTAAAATGCACCGTTTAACAACTCACACGAAGCTGTAATTGAGCTTTCATTTGCTCTTGCAAATCTTTAAAGTCTAATGCAAAAACTTTGAAGGGGGCAGGGAGCGTATATTTGCTACCTGAGGCCTCTCAGAAATCCCCCAACTGCATTAACAGAAAGTGAAGGAGAGATGAGAACTCCAAAAGCATATCCAGAATGACTAAAACATGCTCAGCTTTATAGCTGACTTACTGTGGAAGCCAACATTGATCCTCCAAACCAAACAGCGTATCTTTGCATATGGTGTGTAATGACTTGTACATCAATGGGCTTAGGCTATAAAAGAAAAAAAAAGAATACATTAAAAGTCACTTTTCGGTGAAAATTAGATCTTTTTTTAAAGAAGTGTATATTCCAAGCTTTCTTTTCAAAAATTAGTGTTTTATTAAATGCTAGGTATGCAAATTTACAATTATAGCATCAGATTTTTTCTTGTACAACCCGGGCTAAGAAATAGCCCTTGCTTATAAATCCCTAGTTACCTACTTTATCAGACATTAAGAGATACTTGCATTCACACCAATTTTCTCCCAAGAACTCCAATACAGTGTTCCTCTCCAATTACCCACATTCTATTTTCTGCTGAATTTCTTGAGGGACTGTTTATTTATGCAGTTGTAAGAACAGATCGATACTACTTACCCCTTTCAAAGAAACACTTCAGAAAGTTAATTTTTAAGTTTCATGTCATTATTTTAACAAAGCATCAGTTGCAGATTGATTGAAAGTTTATCTAGGACCAATACAGTCACAGTCATGCTTTTCAAAACTGCAACACTCATTCCAGTTAGCCCCTTTCCCTCCATATCCACACAAACCTTCATTCCTTGCTTGTGCTTATCAAAAATAGCAATGTACATAACAGTTTCAGAAAGAAGTAATTTGTTAGTTTCAGGAAGAAGTAATTTGTTAGTTTCAGGAAGAAGTAATTTGTTAGTTTCAGGAAGAAGTAATTTGTTAGTTTCAATATGACCTGCTGAAAAATCTGAACAATTTCAAACAGTAACTAAAAATGATTTGTAACAGATTAGCAAAATCCAAGCCAGTGACTACTTGCAATGCCTAGTACTCTGAAGAAGGAAGAATTGCATCAGATTATCCTCCTTCCTAAGTGGTAAAAGTCTAGTAAGGAGAACTAAGAATAAACAGGTTACTTGAACCAGGGAAGTGTATATAACTGAAATTTCAGAGTTGTCTACATGGCATATTATTAAGCTATACTGGGGTTTTTAAGGATTGTCTGAGCTCATCTAGCTAGAATACTACTAAAAAATAAATGAGGAAAATCACTTCAATCTTGCCTTTAAAGGAAAACCCACAAAATTATTTTTATCTCTGCTGGTATCTTTTATGTATGCAGTGTCAACAGAAAAATGCAAAGGTTAGATCAGAGGTCAAAAGTGGAAAGAACATAAATTAAGGATCATGCAGTTTAGTGAAAACATGCAGTCATTTCATAGGATCATAGGATAATTTAGGTGGGAAGGGACCTCAGAATGTCTCTAGTTCAGCCTCCTGCTCAAAGCAGAGTCAGCTACAAGGTCAGAGGAAGTTATTGAGAGTTTTATCCAGCTGAATCTCAAAAACCTTGAAGGATGGAGACTGTACAACCTCTCTGGGCAGCCTGTTCCAATGCCTGATTATCCCCACAATGAAAAAGTTTTTCCTTTTATCCAAGTTGAACCTCTTTTGTTTCAATTTATAACTGTTGTGTCTCATGCGCCCACCACTCAGCACTGTCAAGGGCCTGGTCCCACTTTCTCGATCATCTTCCCACATATACCACTGGGCTGCTATTAGGACTCCCGAAGTCTTCTCTTCTCTAAACAAGCTAGCTCCCTCAGCCTTTCTTCACAGGACAAGTGCACCAGTCCTCTGACTACCCCCTGGTGGCTCGACAATGAGCTTGCTCCATCTCTCTTATTATCCTGAAATTCAAAAGACTGAGGATGATGATTTGCAACTAATCAATAAGCACTAAGCACAGAAAAAAGCTGGGGAGTGACCAACTGCTTTTACATAACAGGCGTAAGTCCCATCCTTTCATTAGGTGAGACTGATTCAGTTCTATAAAAATGGACAGGCAGCACAAGTGCATGCCAGGGGAGATAGTACTATAACTTCCTACAATGAAAGGATTATATATGTATTTTCCAATACCAGCCTACAATTCTCTACAATATAAAAATCTCTGAAACACTTCTGTAAGAACTTTAAATGAAAACAAAGACCTTTCAACAAACAAGAATGTCATTGCAATATGTTATTTTTGCATTTTCCAGGTAACAAGGGAGAGAAAGATGCTTGGTTAAATGCATTAGCTGCAAGAACTAACCTTCAGTCTGCCACCACTAAGTTCTTCACTAAGTTTCAGTCTGGCATCAACAGTCCTTTTCAAGTCTCGCTGTAAACGGCGACCAAAGTCCCTGAACATGGTTGAGCCTCCAGAGAGGACAATATTCTGTTTAGAGTAACAAAAATTATTAACCGCTTCTGAAAATGTAAGTCTCCAACTTTACCCAGTCCTTAAATTCTAAATATAGTTTTTAAAATTACAGTTAACAGGTATGCTTTAAGTTTTAAATTATCTAACACTTAAGCATGACAGAATACGAATTCACGAAGAGGTTGTCACATTAAAATTGGCTGTGCTTTAAAATCCATTTATATCTTAGTACATCTCACTTCTTTTGCTCAGATTTGTTTCCCTTATTTCTTTTTCTTTTAAATAAGAGCTTGAGTAATGGAACATCACATTCTGAAAAAAGTGTAAGTGAAAAACATAAAGCCTTCTGCATATTGGACTCGTTTCTAGAAAAATGGTTAATTTTGTTGTTGGTTTTTATTTTTTTAAATAAGAGTTTCAAATACGTATTTCAATATAAAGCACAATCCTTCTAAAATAAGTATTAAAAAAATTCATTATAGCTACTGACCTTATACAGAGGACGTCTAACATCAATGGGACAATTCTGAATAACTTCATCTACTACTTCTGAGATTGGTTGTGTAAAGTCAGGATTAGCAAACTACAATCAAGAATAAAAACAGAGGAACCAACATGTAGGACCACATATTGCAAAGGAAAGGGGGTAAAGAGAAAAAGGGATGAGAAAGAACCATCCTATTATACTAGAGATGTCATGAAAACTAATAATGGAAATAGTTATGTTAGCTATTTTTGCTGCCATTTATAAAAGGTCTGAAAGAATAATAAGCCTAAAGTACCTATTTTGCCAGCTATTCTCTTAGATAGTTTTTGTTAACCATAACAGGTGAAAAAATGCATGACCTTCTCAGATGCTGAGCACCAGAGCAAAAGAGCGTAACATGAAAAAAGCTGCAACAGGAGAATGTAGAGAGGGATTCGGGGAGGGGGGGAATAAGAGGCTTTATTCCCACTTAATTTTTCCCAGCACTGGAAGAGGAGAGACAGAGTATGAAGGCAAGAA
Source organism: Mycteria americana (assembly GCF_035582795.1). NCBI lineage: Eukaryota > Metazoa > Chordata > Aves > Ciconiiformes > Ciconiidae > Mycteria > Mycteria americana. The sequence continues at coordinate 35,622,290 of NC_134373.1, forward strand.
GACAGAATATTTAGAAACTTGACTTTTCAACAGACAGGTAAGAAAACAGGGTACAGTGCGGTGAGACCTGGCAATTCTATTCAAAATTGCAGGAAGAAAATACAGGTTTAGTAACCCATTTACTTTAAAAGTTTCAAATATGTTTTGCTCTCTTTAGATATCAACCTGAATTTGCATAAAGATTACTAGCAATCAAGAATCAAAACCACGTTGACTTACAATAATAGCTGATATCTATTTACAAATAAGGAGAAATATAAGTCAGGATAACCACTTCTTTAAAAGTTTGCAAATACTATTTATATGCTATCATCTAAAGTGCACCTAAAACAAAAAGTGTAGACAATTCAAATGAACATACCTCAGGATGGAAGAAAATCTCTGGCCCCAGGAATCTCTCGTAGCCAACATCAATGGTAAATTCTTTCTTTGAGATAGCATTAATTCCAGTATACTGTTTAATCCACTTTGTACCATCTGTGTCATACTTGTTAAATTCTTTTACTAAGTCAGGGCAAACATAACTAAAGCGTTCCTGAAAATTGAATAGGTAGAGTTACAAGTATCTACTTGAGTACAGCAGAGAAGATGGTATGAACTTTAAAAAAGTGTAGTAATTTAAACCTTTAAGAATAAGAGTTTTAAATTGGCAGATACAGAATAGGCCTCAAAAATGGCTGAACTGACATTTACTGTATACAGTTAGATAATGGCTCTGCTACTACAAATCATTTCTGTGGGGCACTGAAAGCAGCGCACCTTGCTGAGCTAAATTACTTCTCATCTATTTTTCCTCTCAACTTCTACAATGGTGAGAAATGAGTTCTAAAGTATATTGAAGAATTGCCACAGAAACAGGTTTAAGTGTACTTTAAGCTGAACATCTTTCAGAATAGCTTTGTACTACCAAAAAAGAACGTATCAACATTCAGAAAGAATAAAAGAGTAATTAGAGCTCTTTACATTACACATCCCACCAAGAACATTTCCCACTGACTATTACAATAATGATAATAATAATAAGGGAGGGGAGGAGAAAGGGGAGACTACAAGCGAAGAGTGAAATTCTAGGCCAAACTGAGTACAACCCAACAGCATACCTTAAATTTAAGGTATTTCATGTTATTATATTACATTAGAGATTTTTGTATTATTTAGAAACACAGCACCATTACTTGGAAGGATGATAATTTTAAGATATTATTGTATTTTAAAAATACATATCAAGCTCTGATCTAAAATAACCTTAACATCTGCAATGTTCACATTACCTTCACTGCTTTAGCTGTTTCCAAGGACTGTTCAGGAGGAATTCCTACTTCTCGCTCCCTCAGCAACTGCTGAATGAAGTATGTTATATCTCGCCCAGCAATTGGAATGTGTTTGATACAGCTGCCAATCACATATCCTTCAGCCTGTAAAGAAAATTAATCGGGAGAAAGATATTGACAAGAACTCCTTTCAACAAAGCTTAGGAGGGAGAGAGAAAGAGATGAGTCTAAACTCCTATGCACTACCTGTGATTGTGAGATTGAAGCCCTTTAAGACTGGTTCATTTAATTACCAGAAATGGAATTCCTCAGGAGCCTTATTTTACTTGTTAAAGTGTTTCGCTTTGCATTGGTTCACAATTCTTACAAGGTTAGGAGGAAGAGAAAGGTCACTAGTACATAAGGCAGACAAATAGCTATACTCACTATTCCTTGGCCTTTATTTTCTCTTCAAAATGAGGTTACTCTTACCAAAAAGGTCAAGGAACCTTGTATCGTGAAATATTATTTTAGAATAAATGATGTGGCTCTGCAGTCACAGCCACTGATGTAAGACGTTACAATCCACATGAACCAAAATTAATTTTCTGAAAGCAGGGAGAAAACGCATCATTTCAGCACATTGAGATGGCTTAGAACATCAGACTGGCCCATACTCATCCATCAGCCTACCCTTGTAAGTCACACTCGTCCTGGGGGCCAGTATCAGAGCATTAAAAATATCTGTTCTAAATGCAGAAACCAAGTGTTCGAGACTGGCTTTCAATCTCACCAGACCTGCTACATCCAAACAGGTGAATCCAGGTATCACGCTAATATTAAATGCTTAAAATTTCCTATATACACCTTACATTCATATGAAATGTTCTTTCTAACATAGAAAATAATAAAGTCATAAAAAACATACCACTATTGTTAGCTTCATCAGAGATAAGTGTTTCATTAATTCCTCTTTATCTATATCTATCTATTCCTCTTTATCTAGTTTGTATATGCTAAATATAGCAAGTGGTATACTATCGTATATATACTATAAATAAGCAAGTAGTATGCTATTGCTGTGCATTCGCTCAACATGTTTAAAAACTCCAGAGATCAAGCGAATGTCACTCTACAATGGAGCTTAATGCTTCAAGTAATATAGAATACCTACTCTTATTTCAATTTAAAAAACCAAACCCACAAATCAGGAAAAGTTCAACTGTTTTAAACAGCAATTTGAACTACTAAGTACAATTTAAAAAAAAGTTTACCTAGAAAAGGTCTGAAGTGTCAATTGTTTCCTACATCTTATTAAAAATACGTCATCTTGGAATAACAGTCTGAACAAAGACTTAGCCACTATATTCCACCAAGATTAAAACCAAATTGCTACATCACAGCATATGTTTGATCACCACCAATGCTACTATTTGGTATAACAAATCATTTTTAAAAATTGAGGTTACTGTGACATGATAAAGCTTTGTATAGATTTTAATCTTAAAAATTGCAATCTAACTTCATTTTGAAAAGAAAAATGCATCTGGTGCCTAGACACGCATTTAACTCCTCAAGGAAAGATGGGCAGAGAGACATATTACCAGCCAGTTGAAATAAAGAACATTATTAAATGTTCCAATTATAAAGTTTCAAATACGTAGCTTTGTAAAAGGAAATACATACCTACAGCAAAAACAATTATTGGACAGTTAAGAAACTGCAGCTGTAAGTGTTAATTATTTAATAAAACATCATATGATCATACTAATTCTTGCTTTTAGCAACTTGATATATTAGAACAGATATTCAACGTTCATTAACTTTAAGGTTTTGGGGGTTTTTTTTGGTCAGGTAGGAACTTTCTTCTTTTTGCACGTATCCGTGATGCATGATAACATACTACTAAACATTGGTCAACAGATGGAGAAAAATTGTAAACAATATTACATCTGCCCTCAAATATTTTGTATTATCTCTATTTTATATATGAATTGACTGAATTAAACAAAAAAGTTCCCAAAATTTTTGGACTATTGTAAAGAGCATATTCACTCTTACCAGCAGAAGAAACTGGAAATATGATAAAGCAATACAATTTCATTGATCACTTAGCATGGCCTTGGCAAATCACCTTTTACGATAAGCCACTGGGAGACAATATGCCCTGACAAACTCAGGGTGCAGAGAAGTTCTTCGAGAGTTTCTGCACTACAAAATTAACAAAAAACCCACACCCACAACCCTGGAAGTTATCTGACATTTTTGAAGATTTCTAGCTATGCTTCAGTCTGTGCAAGTGTAAACTTCAGAGAAGTTACAGGACAAACTGTTCTCCGGTTAAACTGTTTCTGTAGTTTTTATGTATACTTACAACAGGGATAACATGAGTGACACCATCACCACTGTCTATAACTGTGCCAGTCAATGTTCGTTCTCCTACTTGTCTTGACGTCCAAGATGCAGCTAAGGCAAGGACAGCCTTGTAAAAGAACAAACACAAAACCCAGATCTTTATAAAAGCACTGCATTGCAGATCCTGCCTTCCACTACCCTTCCCAACAATACCCAGACTGACACCCTCATGGTAATTTACAGCATGGGAACTGATTTAGTAATACTATATGTGGGTACACAACAGCTTACGAAAAAGAGACTGCATAAACATAGTTTTTTGACTCCTAATGCTTTTTTAGCCATGTTCAAACAAACATCTTTTTTGCTACTTCATACTGAGAGGGATTCAATTCTTGGCCTAATACCATTATTATGATGTGGTGTGTTGATTTGGGTATTTTTTGGTTTTGTTGGGGTTTTTTGTTTAATTTATTTATGATGCAACAGATATTATACTCTACTGCTTAGAGGCCGCCTTCTACACAGGTAACGGAGGAACAGTACCTAGCTAACAGACCACAGAATCAATGCACATCAAACATCCAGTGGTGAAACTGCTAACCAAAAGTACGTAAAAGTATTCCAAACACCACTCATACAGTTTTCATAGTGAAATTAGTTTTATCTCAAGGAGAAATACTGTAGCTCTAACATTCAACAGCCCTGCCCTTACCTGAACAGCAATATATAGCCCTGGAACATTGAAAGACTCAAACATGATTTCAGCAGTATATTCTCTATTTTCTGGAGTATTTAATGGAGGCTCAGTCTGTGAGACAAAAAAACCACAAGTTTTACTTACATTCAAATCAAATACTTGACTTAAAAAAAAAAAAAAAAAAAAAGAAATCACCAAATCCTAAATTTTGAAAGATGAGTCATTCAACAACAATAGCATGTAAAAATATAATGTGCAAAGGGTGCTTTTAAAGGCAAATAGTGCAATTAAGAAACTCTAGAAACTCCTCTGACTATAACAGAGTTTATGCAAACTGCATTGCAAAAACATGATTATTAGAGTGAAAACAGAAAAACAGAAGTGCAATAAAAATGTTATAGCAATTACTGCTTAAGAATTTACATTGATGGTCCCCTTTGTGGGTTGGTTAGCTCATTACAACTTTTGATTTCACCGAAAGAATCAAGGACTATCAACCTAAAAATGTCAAAGGATGCAGTTTAGCACATTTAAAGAATGACAATTATTTGAAAAATTTCTCAGTGATTCATTAAAGAAAAAAGCTGTTTTTCTTCAGAAGGCAATCACTATAAAACCAGTTGATATGATCAGCTGTAGAAATGTACTCAACTGAGAGAAGGTAGCAACAATGTACAATGCGCTTTAATAGTATGCTGTAATTTTCAATAAAATACCAAACATACTTAATTAAGTCCCTCCTCTGAAAGAGCATTTTGGATAGCGCTACAGAATATTTGAGGGGAGGAAAAAAGAAAAAAAACCCCACACTTCCATTGCATCAACTATGTAATAGGATGGTAAAGAGGAGGGAGCCAGACTCTTCGAAGGTGATAAGGACAAGAGGCCATGGAGACAAGCTGGGAAATCCTAAGTAGGTATGAGGAGGAAAAAAGGTACCATGAGGGTGGTCAAATATTGGGAAAGGGGCCCAGAGTGAAAGGGGCCCATGGCATCTTGATTCTTGGAGATATTCAAAGCTTGGCTGGACACAGCCTTGAGCAACTGGATCTAATCAGACCTGCTTTGAGGAGATGGTTGCATTAGATGTTCTTTAACAAGTATGGTCAACACCTCTAATTCCAAACTTGCTCTATAAACATCAGACTAAAACAAATTGCCTATTTCAATGGCCTTAAATAAAATACTAAGGAATAGCAGATGCTTCAGAATAACGTTGACCTTAATTCAGATCTAATTTGCCCAAATATGACAATCAATCCTTCTGATTTCACAAAAAAAAATTCACTGTCTAGACACACCATCCAGGTGGCAGCATTATAAAAACAAAATAATTGCAATTATATCAAGTCAAACACACAGGTACTTTTTTTGCCTCAAAAATGGAAACATGGTTATTGAATTCAGTGGATAAGTAACAGGAAAAAAAGGGATGGAGCAGATGCAATTTGGAGGGATATAAGAAGAGAACAGAAAAAAGTTTGCAGTTCCGACACTCTGACTTCTTTAGAAAATTGAAGAACCTGCATGGGATAAACCAGGTCAGAAAAGTTTCAAATAATTTATAGTTACTTTAGTTTCCAAGATAACCATATTCATATTTAAGAATTATTACATAAGTCAGCACAAACATTCTTACTAGTCATATGCAATTTCATAAGTAGGACATAATTTTACCTACCAAAAGAAAATAATGGTCCTCAGGTTCTGCCCTTAGATACTTAAAGATTACTTGCTCCATAAACCTCTCCATCAAGTCCCAGTCTTCAACTATACCATGGCGGATGGGCCACTGTTGCAAAAGAATATCAAAATATAATTGGAAACAAAAGAGGAAAAAAAAAAAAAAATCAGTGTTTTCAACTGCAGTAAAAGCATATGATCTACATATGCAAGAAACCTTGCATTAGGTTTTCCCTATCCCGATCTGACACCTATTCAAAATTCAGATTCCAACCTTGAATAGCAGAGACAATACATTGCGCTTTTCTCAGTACAACAGAATGGTGGCATGAGGATAAACCACAAGTTCCCCCAGCCCAGCATCCTGACTCTGACATTGCTGATTCAAGATGCCAAAGAACATGAAAGAATGCGGTATTTCCACTTAACACTCTCCCAGCCTCCCTTCACTTCAAAAGAAATATATATTCACATACTTTTTTGCAGATTCCCACAGGCTCCTGAAGGTCAACAAAACTAATACCAAACCTTATTTTCCATTAAAACAAAAGTTAATAAGCAAATAAGATTAAAATTAACCAAAAAGCATTCGTAAGAAGTTGTTTACTGTATAGCTGATGCTTTCTAAAGAGTATTGGAAAATTATTTTAAGCATTTCTCTTAATACCTTGGTTGCATAAGTTGGTTTTTCTATTGCTTCATCCCCGATAAAGAAGTCTAAATCATCAACACCTTTCAAAACCCTCCTTTGTGCTTGATCGACCACTTTTGCAGATTCTTTGATAGCAATACCTTTAACAGAGAACACAAACAATATTGTAGATCTTATATCCTGCACTAAAAAAAGAAAACCCCAATATTCAAGAATAGGAACATACTGTAATTGTATTCATCCTTTGTTTCAGGTATAAGCACAGAAAAGCTAAATAAAACACAGTTAATTTGAATTCTAATCATAGGTAAACATAATTAGGATTTGTAAAGTAACACAATACAGATCTAAATACAGATGTAATTGTTAGACACTCAACATGCAATCAGAGAGATAAAACAAAAAGAATCACTAAGGGTATCCCTACAGATCTCATTTTATTCAACAAGCGTGCTAATTTTCTGTACACTACTCTAATAATAAAAAAGAAAAAGGAATGCAGTTGTAGAAGTTGTATAAAGAGCAAGAAAGAAAACATGTTGCCATTATATAAACGGTTGTTTTACTTCACTTGCATCAATTTGATTTCTGGACATATTATGAAAATGAGATATGACACACAAAAGGGACTGAATAGCAACTAAATAAGCAAAATACGTACAAAAGAAGGCAGGAAGGAAGAAGTAGGAGAAAACATAAGGCACACAGAAAAAGAAAATTGGATAGAAATAAATGGAGTATTTTTAAAAGGACAAATTTGTATGGCCACATGATGCACCTTTAGATGCTTTAACACAGATTTTCAGAAAGTCTATGTTTAATTTCTTCCTTTAAATACTACTCCTATCTTATCATTAAGAATAGAATGGAGAATTTCATTTAAGAAAGACTATAAATCTCTCCTTCACTTCAAGGAACTACTGGCAAAAGTTAAGAGCTTGTATCTTGGCAATTTATTCCTTCCAGGATAATTACTCATCATAAATAAAGAAAAAAGTTTTTATCAGAAAAATACTGGCTAAGGCTAAACACAGGATGCTGGAAAGATGGATCAGTGATTAGATATCACAGGAACACAGATGTTCCCTTCCCTCATCTTTTGCATCAGCCCCCTGGCAACCAGGGCTGCAGTGCCAGCAAGACCTGCTGTATTTTTTCAAGTCTTACTAATTGCCTTTAAACACAATCCTTTACACAAATGAGGAAATTCATATATATAAGAAGCATTCATATCAGCCTCAAATATTCAAAGGTCATGATCCAACAGCTCTTTCAAAGGCAGAATTATTTTGCTAATTCTCACCTTCAGTAAGAAGTTCTGTTTGCTCACAACTAAGATTAAAAAAAAAAGTTACGAAAACAGCTGCTGCAGGTTCAAGCCCACCAGACACAGGGCGGCACAGCTACAGGATCTGGAAATCAATAGCATGCTAGGGTAAAGCACCATTAGTTCACTGATGCTCCGCATCCTTCTCCCTCCTCTTCCCATAAAGAGCAACAAAAGCAGAGCTGCGCAGCCAAAGTTAAATGTTGTGAAAGACTGAACAGGATAAAACAGAAGACACTATTTTGAGCTCTTCAGGAAGAAAACTGAATAATAGTGTAACTTCTGTAGCAGCTTACAGGAGAGCAGAGAGGAAGCAAAAGGCTAGAGGAAGCCAAAAAGCATGGCGGGGGGGGGGGGGGGGGGGTAGATAGGAAGTAGAAGCTAAAATCGTGGGGAAGGAGATGTCGCAAGGCCAGTACTTGCTGCAAGTGAAAAAATCTTGCCAAATATTTTTCAGGTCATCATGTGTGAGGAGCTCACACATTTTGGGAAATTTTTCTGTCCAGATGTGTGTTATCTTCAAGAATTTTCAAGTAAAATACCATTGCTTGCCACAGGATTACAGAAACATTCAAGTCAAAGTGGTTTCACCCTGTTACAAGCCTAAAACAAGATGGGAGCTCTCAGTATTTTGCCGACGTTGAGGCTAGCCTGTTCAGTTCTGGTTTTGAAAGTCAGAAATGAGAAGGAAACAACCTGAATCAAGAATCATATCCTGAAAATACAAACAGGAAAATATATCTTGCTGAAACCAGAGCTAGGCTACCACTGTGTCTGTGGATGGGCAGCACTCCAGCAGTATCTCAGAGCATTTGCCTTTGGTTTGCTTGGCACAAGAATTAAGAGCTTTTAGAAGAAGAGAGGACATACTTGCATCAAATCAATTTTTGTGCTTAACCACTATTCACGCCATTTTTTTCTTTTAAAGGTAAAGAAAAGGCCATCTAACATGTAAACTATCATAGATAAACTGAAGTAGATGACAAATCAAGAGAACTACCAGGTAACGGAAAGAAGTTGACTTCTATTTTAACATACAGCAGAAAAAAAGGATTAAGTGAATAAAAATCAAGCTAAATTAATGCTCTGCTAAGATCTAAAAAGCAGCCAGGGAAGAAAGCAGTGAACCTAAGTGTCTTCAAAAAATTGGCCCAATATATTCTCATTTACTTCACTTTTCAAGCAAGTACTTGTCATCTCTACAGAAGCATATTCAGAATTAAATCAAGGACACAACATGAGAGGAGTGGGAGATAAAAATTTAAGAGCAGGAGTGAATAAGATAAGCAGCAAGTGAACAAGGCAGAAGGAATGCTGCTCAAACCTGTTTAACAGCAAACATTTTTTAGGGAATCAAATTGATAACATGCAACCACCATTGCTGGAAGTCAAAGGAGAAACCAAACCTTTTTTCTCTGTGGATAATATTAAGGAAATTAAAGACAAAGTGCTTTGAAAAGATCCATGTTTTTTGGTAACATTTTACTTTGAAACTAGGTACTGCTATACTCTATTTTTGTTTCTCTAATGTGGATTACACCAGTGCTATTTTATGTCATTTGAGGCAGAGGATTAATGTAAACTCATGCTGTCAGTGTAACTGTCTAACTTGGATTACAGTACAAATGAGAAAAATGCCTTTTTCATTAAGGGAATTGCAGTCAAGGACCATTTCAACTGTAGGAGCATCTAGACTAGAGCACCTTTTTTTTTTCTCTCTTTTTTAAATACACCACACTATATCAAAAAGCCACCAAAAAAATCTCATTTCCCCCCTTTCTCTTCTACTTTAATAGCATCTCTGTTGTACAAATTTCTCTGCTTAATGATCTCACAGGTCATTTCATTCCCAGAATTTGTTTAAAGTGTCATGATATCTCTTCTCCTTTTTTGGAACAAGAAAGTGATTTTAAAATTAAATAAACCAAATCTGAAGATGCAGAAAAAGTATGTAAACTCTATTTATCTGAAATTAAATAAAATAACCATTTGCCCATTTTTAAATTTCACAGCAGTCTTTAAATGAAAGAGCAATGTAAGTTTTTTTCAGTGGTTCGTTAACTTTTTTTTTAAATCTAATGTTAAAACTAGTTTTTGTGTGAAAAACAAAACTATAGAGTATATTTTATATGCCACTGAGGTAAACCAAACAAAATTCAACTGGAAAACCAAACGAATGAAGAACTACATATAGAAGAGATTGAAAGGATTCTCTCACTTGTATGAAAACAGAATGCCTTTGCTTTCCATGAAAATTGCCTTTTGAAGCATGTTTTCTAGAAAAATTAACATGGAACCCGAACTATCAAGTTCTATTTTACAGTGACTATGCTTAAGTATTATTAGTTCTAGCTCTTTTCCTGTTGCATTTACAAGGAAAACTGGGTGTACTAATTATTCTTTTTTACCAGGATGTAATACGTGATTACTTTGGCACAGATGAACAATGACAAAATGCCAAGTGGTGTAGGAGGTCAAAAGGTGAAGCATTTCTAAAGGAAGCTGATTGAGTTCCACTCTCTAGAGTAGAGCTGTATCACTTTAGGTAGGAGAAACAGGTCAGAAGACAGGGATCAAATCAGCAATTTTACATGCAGAAAAAAATAAATTAAATGTTTTCTTGTTCTATTTATAAAACACGGTAAATTAAGTAACATAGCTGTAATACTGAAAAACACCTGGGAAGTAGTATAACATTTTAAACCCTAAATATATTAAAACATCCAATTTTATTTTCTAGTTACAATCAACTAAACTTTAACCTGAGAAGTCCCTAGTAAAGGAAAAGCCTTCTAAAAAGTAAATATAGCCACACTACTATATTTCAATATGGTTTCAATTTCTAAGATATTAACTTCAAATATTAGTACACCATTTTAATGAATGTATCTTTCTAAACTGAGGATCCATAGCAAAACAGAACAGAGCCATGCTATCACTCTGTGTCATCACTCAGAAGTCTTTTCAAGTCACTCATTTTTAACTGTTTTTTTTACATAGCACGTTATAGAAACTCTAAGTGTAACGTCAGCATCATACACAAGTAACAAATAACTTACATGAAGGGATAATGAACTGGGGCTCAGTATTACCGGCATATCCAAGCTTTGTATACCTATTGAGGCAAAAAAGGTTGGGTTATAATATTTAATACCACAAATACCAAAGATATCTCCCTTTTTTAATGAACATACCTCTCTTCCCATATCAAAAAGACCCACTGAATTTCCTTTAAAAAAAAAAAAAAACCTAAACAAAGAACTTCTATTTTTTTAAACAGTAAAACAATGCTCCCTACCACAAATCAAGTATCATTGCTAACTTCTACTCTAGTAAAATTTTACTAGAGAACACAACGTATGTAATTCAATTTATCAATGCTTAGGAGTATAATTTAGAGTCAGAGTAGTTCTTCCATGCTCAGCAGTTAGCTTTTGTACAGAATTATTTTCATATAATAAGTGTTAGTGGTAGAAGTGGTCTTGTAACTGCTAACTATAGGGGAAAAAATTCCCTTGCCCATGGACTGCCAGCTGGGCATGTGGCAGGGCTGGCTATCATTACTTGACAAGCATTTCCCACAATGTACTATTGTAGGTGGCAAGTACTGACAGCTGATAATGACAGTGGTAGCAAAAGAAATTCCATTTAACAAATGGAACACAGTCTTGAAAATGTGTTTAATAAGACTAAGGAAAGCAAGAGGAAAAGAACTACACGCCTTTACCCACCCAATTTCCAGAATGTGCTATGGATGTATATACATCAGTTTCATTGTCAGGATGTAAGAAAACTGAAGAAATTACCAATGTATTCATGAAAAATAACTACAAAACTCACAGTACCAAAACTATTCAGCTTCTAGAAATGTTGTTACAAAAGAGTTAACAACAGCATAGGCAAATTCTAAAATGTGCAGACCAAATGCACACTACATTCAAGAGTTACAGCCTACACACAATTTTTTAACAAACACAGACATGACAAAGTTCTCATTTTCTTTACACAGTCAGACAGCTGCACTAACTAAATTAGCACCATCAGCAAAAGCATGAAACACTGTAGTAGCACCTCTACAATTTTCAGCACTCAGATATAAACCTGGAAGATCTTAGGCGGTATAAGGCAATACTAACTTAACAATCCATAAATTTATGTCAATAACACAGCAAAATGCCTGGCAACAAATACAGTAAGAGGTTGGTTTTTACAGGCTAGAAGAGGAGTGCTGCTGCAGTAGGTTTTGCTGTGATGCTACTGATGCAGCGGTTCACAATTTGCTCACGTGTCCACTAATGCCTACACAATTTCTATCGCTGACATTAATTGCGCACATTAGTGCTGGGCCAGGAGAAACGGTATCCTCAAAAGGAAGGTATTTTTCTCTCTAAATAACAAAGTGGTTAGCGTAGGACTTCATTTAACACCAAAAACGGTTTGCAAGAGAAGTATTTTTAAAGCTGTAAAACCCATCTTGTCTCTAACACACTTTAACAGTTGGGAGTAACCATGCAAAAGAACTTGACTTCATGTTGATCTACAGTAATATTTACTGAAAAAATAAAACATCACTGGCAAAATAAGATATATAATGGAAAAGAAAAAAAAATAAACTAAACACCTGAAAGAAATTTACACCTCCTGAAGAGATCAGCATTATGCACTGTACGTGCCTGAACTCAGGACATGCAACTTGGAAACTGCAGACTCAAGTTATAAGCAAGCACATTTTTTTTTTTATTTTATTCTTAAATATCTAGTTCCTAAAAGAAATCTCAAGAATTACACAATCTGATGCTTCCATAACGTGTCATGCAGAATAAAACTGTTTACTGTATCTATAATGTTTTAAGAGGCTTTTAGTTCCACAAGAAAATTAGTAAGAAAACCAGCAAATACTGACTCACTTCCCCTGCAGATCAGGAACTGTGGCACGTATATTTTAAAGCTAAATCTACAGAGGAACTTTGGAGCCTGAAGGCTACATAAACCTACAACTAGATCAGAAGTAAAAAAGTTAAAACCGTTTGATTATTAAACTCAGTATTTCAAAGAAAACAAAAGCTAAACTGTTGCAGGTAACAAGCTGCTTGTGGTGTGGGAGACTGCCCAGCACACACACACACACACAGCCAGCAGACTGAAAGAAAAACAGTCAAATGAAAGATGCATTTTACATAAAAAGACCATATTCAGACATAAAATCAGCATATCTAAAAATACTAAGGCCTACTCAGCAAGAAGTCCCGACTCATAAAAAAAAAGTCCCATTTTTAGGCCTCCAAAAAAGGAAAAAGAAAAAAAAAAAAGGGAAAACCACCAGCATGACTTCTGGTCTCTGAATATTACGTTATAGCTGCAAGTCTCCAATGTAGTCTCCGACGCAAGGCTTCACATCTCTAGTTGACCAAGACTTCCTTGCCACGCTCTCTTTCCACATCAGGAATGCCACCACCACTTGCCCATTGGTCAGGGAAGGGACCTGCTGTCACCTCCTATGCCTCAGACCTGCCTCTCCAGCTCCACGCTCGCAGGCACAGACAGCCTTCTGCAGTATTCATACAGCGACTGGTACTATGGGGCTCTGGACAGTAGCTACGGTAATACATGTAATAAACAGTAAGCTTGATTTTCATAGCTAAACGTACATATAGATAGTCTTTGAGTTAAAACGGAGTTTAAAAGTGTGATAGGCAAGACAAAAAAGGTAAGTTAAAAAATTAATAAAAGTTGATAAAAATCTTCAGTTCTCCAAATGCACAATCGAGTAAGTGTTGTTTTTTTTAAATTAACTTCTGCAAAGATGAGGCTTTATTCAGACTGATCAGATCTATTCTACCACTGTCAGTTCAAGTAAATATTTAAATCACATGAAAAAAAGGATACCACGGGTAAGCCAGATTTCACAAGTATACAGTTTCCACAAGCAGTTCATACAGGGCAAAGTGTGTCTGACTAATGTGTGATTCACAGGGGAACGAGGCACACCCTGTCTTCTTCAGAGCAGGATTCACTGCCACTACTGAAAAAAATCCTGATATTAAAGATATCATAAAGCAGTGCCAATACTGGATCACGATTTTCCAGTAAATGACAGCTTGTCTTGTTTGCTACATAGCACTGAAGAGTGGCAGGAGGGACTTCCATGGAGACAGGCAGGCACATGTCATTTAATGAGACATTAACTCAGCTTTCCCACAACTAATTTGGGGCACACGGCAGTAAGAGAGCAAGGCACTGTACAGTTGAGTATATAAAAGTATAAGCAGATTTCTATTAAAATCTTTAAGACATAACTGATTTACAAAACCCAGAGGTGAAAACCTGAATTCAACCTTGATCATTCAGATGTTTTCCTTTATTTCTCCACATTCAGCTACCTGAAGTGTTTCTGTAGGCCTGTTAGCTCATTTAAGTAGAAAAGGAAGGAAAAAAAAAAAAGAAACAAAACCCCAAACATGGCAAAAAATGTTGTTGGATAATCATGACCTTCAGATTTACTTTAGAAGATAAACTACAAAGTATCCAAAAACAGTCCACAAAGTCTCAATACATATGTGTGTGTAAGTATACAGAGGACCATATACATACAACCTCTCCATGCTATCTATCAATATACATTTCTATGGTGCTGACATTCCCCAGTGACTTCCCTACAACATCTTCTCCAAAAGGCAATGGGGTCTCACACACCATCCTCTGGCCTATGCAGACGTAATGACGTGACAAACAACACACGATTCATACCACAAATGGGGTGGGGGTAGCAACTAATGAAGGTTCCTTCTAAGTTAACTCTACTAATCCACATCTTAACCATCAGTGGAGAAATATCTCTAGAGTCACATCTACCTCAAGCTCACACCCTGAAAATGCAGAGTAGCTCTGTACTGATCTGCCTGAGAGCGCTCTGGAAGGACAGCCAAAAGGCTCTCCACAATGTTCTCAAGTGCACTAATGGGATTTCTTATATATGCTCTCTCACCTAGAATAGATATTTCTGAGGCTATGACATGAAAGCAATGTCACTTGAAGGTTACTTATGTATTAGTCATGCAGACAATTTTAAAGCCAAAAGGAAATAGCACTTAGGGTAAGAACATCTGACAAGAATGTCATTAACAGAACCTCCGTCTGCAAACCTCAAGCCAAGACCATGCGCCTTTGCTCCACTTCTTTCCTGTCCACAACAAATGTAATTCTGTATATACTCTCCCAAGTTATACAACCTAGATATAGCACAGCTGCAATTTTACCAAAAGGATGAGGAATAGGGGGACAACAGCTTCGTGGGCAATGCATTTGTTCAGCTGCTCTGAGAAGTAGAACAGAAATGGGGTGGCCCAGCATGAGTTCTATCCTTGTCATTTTGCTGACAGCGCCATGCAAAGACATGAGTTAGCCAAGCACAAGCAGAGAAGAGCACTAGAGGACAAATGTCACCTGATCTTCAACTTCGACAGAGCAAATCCAGGTTACAGCCTACCCCTCAGCTACTCCTAGTGACCTGGACTAAAAGCAATTTCATGCATAGAACACTTTTTTTTTTTAAATCCACACACAAGCAGGAATAAGATGTACCTCCAACGCTGGCCCCACTGGAAAGATGCAATGCAACTTTAAAAACAAACAAACAAAAAGAACCACTTTTCTGGGGGGAGGGAGGAGTAACAGGAATGGGAGTAACAAACCTGAAACTCTCTGGAAAGGAAGTCGGGACTAGGCTGAATTCAAAATGGTCTCTTTCTCGTTTATCTTCAAGGTGCATAAAGTTAGAAAAACAAATATATATAGAAGGGTATTTTTTTCAGAGGGCTTTTTTGTTGTTTTTGTTCATCAAATTGCTGTCTCTTCATGTTGGTTCTGAATTACTGTCCACCATCTGAGCCACAGCAATCCTTCTGTGCAAGCTCTCACTCAAAATGCAACACATTCATTCCCTTGTATCTTACCTTGCAGATGCAATGGGCTTCCCAAGTACAGTAACCTGTACAGCATACGTGTTAGCTTGTATGTTTTAAGTTCTAAAATTCTGCTTTGGTGTATACCACAGCCTGCGTACCAAGCCCAGAAAGGTTTCTCTAACTAAACACACCTCTGCAAAGTCCTATGCAGAACCTGTCCAAGGGGTCATGCTACAAGCAAGTCTAACATTCAGTGATGGGATTAGGCTTTACACAAAGTTAAACTGCATTTATTCTTAAAAGTAAGCTGATACTGCCTCTTTGCAAAGTACCACACTTGCTCAGGCAGCAGCAGATCTGTACTCCATATCCTCTTCCATCCAAATGGGTTTACAGCCAATCTCCCATTTCCCATAAGAGCCTCTTGCCATTTGCTTATAAACTCCCCTGAGGCAAGAGTGCTTTGCGTTTCTTTCCTGAAACCATGTGGAAAAGACTCCAAGAAACAAGGGCCAAAGGCAGAAAGCAAGATGATTGCCCGGTAACCGAAACACACATCTTAGAAAAGGTATGATTAGAGTTTTGATCCCTACTCTAAAGACTGCTTAATTATTTTATTCCATGACCATACAGGCATAGATATGGATACCTTACAGCCATGCTACGTACTGCTTCCTGGAAGAAATTTTGAGGTTTCCAAGTGATATTGTGCCAATGGGAGTCAAAAATTATCACCACATGTTGACAGCTGTGCACAACAGCATACCAACCACTTAAAAGAAACAATAACAGATGAGTGGTTTAAAAGAAGTAATCCTTGCTAATTTCCGAATGCAATACTGAAACCAGAGCCCAGGAGCTTCAGGCCTGGGAGTCATTATTCGATTAAACTATTTTCCTACAGTTTGAAATCAGATGCCCACGACCTGGAAAATTTAAATGCACCCTGGCATTTCTGTTGTCCTGCTTAGAGAATTCCCACTTATGTACTAGTGTCTCCAAATCCTGCACTGAGCAGCCAAATGCACCAACCTGGATTTCACCCACAGCTTTCTGAAGCTCCTTCATGGGTCTAACCCAAAGAATTTAACTGAGAAAAAGGCTGCATGGGGCCATTTCTTTGGATCAACCAAGAGCAAAGAGAAACTCCAAAAACAGACAGAGGCCTCAATTATGTAAAACAAAGAACAGTAAACAATCTTATGAAGTCTGTTGCCTTTGCACATGAATTGCCTTCATCAGCATGGTCTGCAAACCATCTCACCATTTAAATCCTATCTCATAACCTCACTTCTCTCAAGACACCGCAGCAGTAAATTCTCCATATATACTACTTGAACACCAGCACGGACTGTTACAATATTTGTACATGAATCTGCTTGCTAAAATAAACTTTGTTTATGGAGATCTCCTCCATCATAGCTTGACACTTTGCTGCATA
Source organism: Mycteria americana (assembly GCF_035582795.1). Taxonomy (NCBI): domain Eukaryota; kingdom Metazoa; phylum Chordata; class Aves; order Ciconiiformes; family Ciconiidae; genus Mycteria; species Mycteria americana. The sequence continues at coordinate 35,639,602 of NC_134373.1, forward strand.
ACAAATCTTACAGATAAACAGTTAAGATGATTGCACAAAAAGAGTACTTTTCTGTAATATTTCAATTTATGAAAATTCAAGCATTACTTACATCTTTAAATTACTATTAGGTAACTAACATTATTATGAATGGCTCAAGATAAAAGATACAAAACCAGAAAGGTTATTTTATTATTTCACAATTTCATAGTTTCACAGCAGACCACTGTGTGAAGGCATGCAAGATAGTACAGATGCAACTTAAGTTTGCTGAAGCATGTAAATTCTTTGTTGCAGGCGTGCATAAAGCAGCAAAATTCATTGCTGGCTAAGTTACCTTAACTCTAGGAAAATTGTAATTAAGTGAGCAGGCTGCAGGAAGCACTACAGAAGAGCTCAGAAAGTGGGGAGATTCTAAGGAGGACACACACACCGTAATACAGTCAAAAGGGCATGGAATAAATCAAATGGCAAAAACTCCAAGTTTTCAAACAGAATGGAAAGGGATTCTGCTCTTCATCCCCAGCTCCTTACAGATGGTCTGTCCATCAAAGACTTCATCAAAAAGGGCTTAATATCCTGTTTTAACTGGATAAATTCTACATAGACGGAATTTATAAGACAGGTACAGTGTTTTTACTGTCTGATGTCTTTAGATAACAAAACTGCTTTAAAAAGAAATGGAAAACTTCTGAAACATGGATGAGCCCTTAGTCTTCATACATAGATCCTCATGTTACTGAAAAGCCTGAACAAGCCTTTGTTTTTATTTGTTGCTTTTCTTCTATCACCCTTCTTGTACACCAGATGAGACTGAAAAGCCTAGGGAGTATTTACTTTTCAAATCCCTGTAAAGTGAAATAATGAGAAAATGATGGTGAAAGAGGAAACCCATCCTGCCCCTTTAAAAAAGGTCCCAGCTCTAGCATCAGGTGCAAATTGGTTAAGCAGCAGCAGATCAGAAGTCCCTGAGGGAACTGATTATATTAGGAAAATGGGACTTGTATTAATAAATTAGTTTACTATCTCTTTTCAAATGTCCTTGATAAAACACAAGATAGTAAAAGCCTTTGAAATGAGTCATGCCTTTCATATTTTTATATCTTTAGCTAATATATATACTACGTTTCACACATCACTAGTTTGCGTTTTTAAATAGCAACTGCTTCTGCCAAGTTTTAAAACACTTGTTGATCAAAAATGTTTTAAGTAATCAATAGTGAAAGCCAAAGAATTAGCTCTATAAATGGAAAAAGCACACAAGATTAGAAGTGCTCTCAGATGAAGACTCTTGTTAAGCTGTATATGAGACACATCAAAGGATGGGAAAAGGAGATATTTCAAAAACATATGGGACCCATAGACACCAGAGATGTTACAAATCTGGCAGTCTGCAACCTTGGCCTTGGAATTAATTGCATTACTGCGTATCTAAAACTATTTTCTTACAATATTTCCCCCCAAAAATATCAGTCCACTCAAACAAGAACTTTCACCTTGATAACAAATGCTTCTTCGCCATATACTGTAACTTCATAGTAGAACAAACCATAAGCAGATTGAAGTGGTGTGCGATTTAAAAAGTGAGCTCAAGAGAGAATTGAAAGAGAAATGCTTCTAACAAACATTTATCTCCCAAATAGGAAAAAAAAACCTCTACAAAAGGTTAACTTATCTTTAAAAGTATCTATATTTTTGTCTAGAATATTTATCCAGTGCTGCTTTTTATCAGCAGCTATATCTACAACTCAAAGCACAGATATAACTGTAATCCTTGCTAATAAAATCTAGCTAAAATGGGTGGGGAAAAACCACAAAGTCATGGCCACAAATAGCCAGACCGGAACCCTCCAGGTGTGTGACTAAGAGGAACACGGAGGCAATAGCAGCCTGTGCTACACAGCATTCAGAATAAATTCACACGCGTTGTAGTAAGAGTCTCCAGGTGACAGTTTTTACACCAGTCTGGAGAACAGAGGAAGCTACCACATTGTGCAGCTTCTAATTTACTAACATTTGGATGGAGTAGAAGAGTATCTACTTTCAAGTTTGCTCTATGTTTAGTTGCATCAAAACTTTAAAAAAAAAAAAAAAACCCACACCAAACAGCAGCATTGATAGCTTGACTCTGGAAAAGTTCTCTTCTGCTAAAAGTAAACAGGAAGATGCATTTATTACCAAAAGACTCTAGCTTATGATTGAGTCACTAAAAGCGTACTTGAAAACCAGCCCATATTTAAGTGTTTAAGACTAACAAAATCCAATTCAGGCATTCTGATGATGTTACCATCTAAATTTGTAATCCTAGTCAGTTTTATTTATATTTGTAAAATCCATTTCAAATATTTAATGCTGACATGTACTTTAACACAGAAAATAAAGTTAGCTTTCCTTTGACTACATTTTCCTCAAAGTAAGAAGAGCAAACGGCTTTGGATATTATCTTTGTATAATGAAAGTAGTTTGTGTTGGCAAAAGCAGAATGCTCTCTTTTTACTTACTGGTTGCTTTGAGACTTCTAGACTAATTCATTTCATTTCAACAAGTGTCTTAACAGTGCCTCTGTGTTGCACCACACCCACAAAATACTAACCTATACTGCTAGGTTTTTTAATAAAGTTATATTTAATTTTTTATGCACGTTTTCTGAGCATTTTCCATGTGGTATTTCCCAATAACAAGGAAAGAATGCCCCAAAAGTTTGGAAGTCTGCATGACTAATTACTTAATAGTATAAATTACTTATTATGAGGGGGACATTAATTTGGCAACTTTCTACATCATTTGCCCAAAATAAGCTGAACATTTATCAGGAAGAAAAAAACCCAATAGATTAACTATACATACTTTTCAACAGATAAAACAAGAGATCAATTGAATCAACAAATACATAATTTCTAAGTAAACAAAGTCTTGCACTTGAAGAAATGAAATAGGCAAAATCTGAGTCATATGATGCAGAAAGAGCCATAGCTGATATAAACCTGACTGAACTTGGAAGTTTTTCCAAACAAATGCAATACAGTGGCTAAAACTGTAAAGTTATTCCACACTAAAAAAAAAAGTTGAGCATTTGTGCTTACTCTTTGCACAGTTTCAGCACTTGAGAGCTCCAGCTTTGAACCAATAGCTACTATGCTATCGCCCCAATCACACCAATCTGAGCAGAGGGTAAGATGAAACCATATAGGCAGAGCACGGAGAGGAGAGAAGGAGCACCCAGCACGCACTGCAGGAGACTCAGCACACTTCCAATCTGCCCAGTACGCTGGTTACCACTTCAGCATTTCAGTAGATAACCAAATGTTTTCCATCAAGAACAGCCTTGCATTAAAACACCAGTTTACATATTTATCTTGTTACACCATGCTTCTAATAAAAGACAGCTTCCAATTAGAAACTTGTAGAAAAAAATGCCCCACTAAGCTGTGGACAAAAACATACCACTGAATTTTGTTTAATATAAAAAGCAGGTCTCATTTAATAAGATCATAGAGATTCTGAAGTCTGACTGCAAATATGCAAGCAGTCATATTGTGAAAGCTCTTCCAGATGATAAACAGCATGATAAATCTAAGGCAAGTAATGATAAATAGAATGTTTATACTGAAAAAATAGATAAGTAAGAGATACTGCATCAACTAAAGAATTAAAATTTGGATTCATTCATTGATAGCAGGGTACAATGAAAATAAAGTATCAACAGACAACCTCCTGTCTGCATCTTGCTCTCTACAGACTAAGAATACCAAAACACATCCTGTGCACAGCTGCAAACACTTGCAATGACCACAAGAGAATAATAAAGAGAAAAGGAAACCCCAGGGAAAAAAAAAAAAAAATCTAAATTTAGCTAGAGTTTTTCCCATGTCTAGTCTTAAAAATGCAAACTCATGATCAGAACAAAAAAAAAATTGAATTATGTTATACCCTACATTAAGTTACTCAAAAGTCAAATGATGACTTTTTCAGTTTGAGATATAATCCTCCTTAACAACTGTTTGGTTTTTGGTTTGGGTTTTTTTTTTGTTTTGGTTTGGTTTTGTTTTTTTTTTTTTTTTAAAAAAGCTCTTGGAAAGGACAGATGCTTCATTTTGATGGTTAAAATAATCCTGCTATGAACACTAACAAGTTTGCAACCAAACTGGTATTTTTAAGCATCTACCCAAGGATTATTTTTGTTAGATTGGTACATCTAAATATATTCTAGTTCAGTGATTAAACCAAAAATTAAAAATTAAAGCAATAGAGATTCCTTTTCCTATGCAGAGCAGAAAAAAACTCATTAATTTCATTGGGGATAAACTGAAATATTATTTTAGTTACTTTACCTTTGAATTTAACATTTTCTCCTTAACATCTTTAAATAGAGAATGTTTGTCCAAAATTAGTTAAAAAAACAACTTTGTTTGAAATTGCCAAAGCCTTTTTGCATTTCCCAAAGAAAGTCTGCAATGATGAAACTAAATGTTGAAACATTATGTTGAAACTTTTAAATTACATGAACTAAAAGACCAACTGCAAAGTTTCTTATATGTGCCTATAAAAGGACGGATTACTACTCAGGAACTTGTACAGTATTTCTGAACTAGAAGATGTACTTTCAACTAATTTAGACCAGCAAATGTCCATCAGACTCATGAAATCAACATACTTTCTGGGCAGAGCATTCAAGCCAGGTACTAAACAACGACCAAGAAACAAGAAGGGAACCTGCCCTGTCCCACCCATGCACACCCACAGCCCTACCCTCCCTCAAACCTTTCCTCACAACCAGGGCCGTACTCTGGTCTCGGTGACTGTGCAAGCTTCCCCTGCACGCACCAGTAGGAGCTCTGCTGTACATAGAAGGTGGCTCATTTACCATTAATTTTACAGATTCAACCCATGGGTGCAAATGGGTTTGTCCTCTACTCAGAAATGCCGCTGCCGCCCACCCCACCTTTTATATATATAAAATATAGATATAAAAACAAATATAAATATACACATTTTTATATAAATTATATATTATTATATATTGTATATTATTTTATATTATACATTTATATATTATATAAAATTATAAATATTATATATTTTATATATATATAGCATTAAGTGGGACATGGGAAAAGAAAAGCAGAAATGGAAGGACTGGAAGGTGCCATGCATCTTGCATGGCTTCTGACATTCATTCCAATAAGACATAAACTGATTCCTATAATAGAATTTCAAAATGTATATGTGTGTGTATAGGAATATATATATTCCTAACTAAATTCCTATTATTCCTAATTATATTGTACACTCTGCATTTAGTGTTACAACATGGACTGTGATAGAATCATTTAAGAGACACCACAGGTCATCATGGGTCTTCAGAACCTATTTGCAATTATTAAAAAAAAAAAAAGTATTAAACCACAACTCTCCATCTACCACAACTCCTTTTTCTGTGTTAAGGATGAAGCATTTCCCCCTCCACTCCTAACCACTTCAGCTACTGGCAAGCAAAAGATACTCTTAAAATCCTGGAAGAATATTTTTTCCATATTCCATTAAGGAATTATTTTGTTCATGCTTTCCATACTGAAAAATTACTTCTGGTATGACACAACATAGAGAAAATTCATCCCAAAAGAGAATGTTTTTATGAAGACTGGAACCCATGAAAGGTCATTACAAGATACTCAATCAAAATATTAACTGCAAGAACATCACAGTGCTGAAATATTTATACTAGATAGAAGTTATGATTTGAAAATCTGTGGAAATAACCCACATCTGGAACTTTAGGAAAGAAAAATCATTTCAAGGTACAGTATAACATACTAAAAAAGTTGCAGAGCAAACAAAATACAGGCTGTTACTTCCACTTACCTTGTTTTTATAACACTGGATTTCCCATCTCACATATCTTTGCTGTCTATTGAAGATTATTAGCTTTTCATGGATCTTGTACTCATTTACACTACCAGGTCAAAACCCAGAAGAGAAACAGAACGACGTAATCCTGTTGTAACTTCTCACATCAGAGGACACACAACCCATAAATACTTTGCTCTACTTAAGAGCATGAAGCTATACAGGTGTTGCATGAAGATTAACTACAGAAGTAGGATTTGTAGAGAAGTCCCCCAGTGCAAAGCCCGCTCCACTGCGCACACCATCCGAGCACCAGCCAGGGTTTTGGCTTCTCTGAGGTTTCACGTGCCCAAGTTTATCCTTCCTTCATTTACAGCAAAACTGGTTATAGAAACCAAACAGCCAAGAAACTCCCAGAGAAGCGACTCATTCCAAAGAACAGTTTGCAACTTCATGTCAAGAAAGCTTAGAAATCCTGAGCAGCCCCAATTTTCCAGGCTCTCAGCTCAGAGGGAACCCAGACTGCCATGAGGTTGAGGGACTTTCATGCTCCTACCACGAGGAGCAGGGCTTTCTCCAGTCAACTCTGAAACCTTTCATTCTCCCCTAGTATTCAGGAAAGAAGGAAGAGAAAAAATCCAAATGCATGCATTTTTATAACCTGTGTAAGGGAAGTGAAAAAGGGAGCTAGCTTGTCATATGAGAGGAGCTATGAGAAAGCAAGATGTGAGACAACGTAATTTTTTTTCACACAATCACATAACCAATTTACTCAAGAGAAGGCCTACCAACATACTGACCCTACCGATAAAAGGCTCTGGGGTACATTAGAGAAGTTGGTCACCTGCAACACTCAAGTATTGATTGGTAATGGATCCACCTGACAGCCACAGAAAAACTGCACACGAGCCTATAGAAAAGGGAAAGTTTAGGTACAGAAAATGCAAATACTTTTCTTTAAATCACTTTCATTGCTAAAATTAAGTTCTCATTTTGGAACTGCAGTAGGTTACACAGCCACTTACTTCAGCTCAGCTGAAGAGCCATTAATTTGAACACTTGCAATTATCTGCCATCCCAAATGAGCTACTTCAGTGTTATACAAGTTTATACTAAGGGAAAAAAAAAAAGCATTCACACAGAAAGACACAGCTAAAATCTACTTGTCAACCTAATCAAGCTAAATTCTGAAGTGGCGTAGGAAGAGCTTTTAATCATGACTTGCAGGCTGTGCTGTGTTCGCCTGTAGAAGAGGCAGAAAGAACTATTCAAATACCCAAAAAGGCACAGAGCAAAAGACTGCAGCCTACTGAGATTAAAAAATTAGTAAGAGCCTTTTTCTTTCTTTGGTGTGTTGTTCATATACATTATGGAAATAATTCCATGTTAGTTTTCTTTTTTTGTATTTTTATTTTAAAATGCATGTAATCCTTAGATACGCCAGTCTGAAGTAAGACCTATTCACAGGATTTACCTGCTCTTACCAGGTATCCCTTACATTACCTTATTTTCTAGGTATCAGGTTTGCTTAAGCAAAGAATGCAAATTTCAAGATACAAATGTAACACTGGAAGAATTTTTGCTGCACCCATAATCTGATTACCATGTCACTGACTTCACCCATTTGCCAGCTCCAGCTGTATGATGTGTACTTCGATGATCCCTAAAAAGTTTGACTAACCTGTTAAACCCTCAAACAACAGGGATCACATGATCTCCCCAACTTCTTCTGTGCTTTCATCTCTTTATGCTTTGAAAGAGGTTCTTAAAATTTGTCTGATCTGTGCAGGCTGATGCTGAAAAGCACAACTCTGCCACCCTTCTTATCCAACTCCTTCCCCTCAATCTTAGCTGGCAAAAATGAACACACACACACACACACACACACACAAAAAATCACTCAGATCAACAAACTGAGCCTGTGGCTACATGCACAAGACATGTAGGAAGACACCCTTAATACCTCTCCTACGTCTGCCCTTTTGCTGATTAAGGTAAATTCTCCTTGGACTGTAAATTAATTACCATCCCCTCCCTCTACAAAAACCCTACTTATCGGAAAATTTGTGCACTTTTAAAGCCTTGCCTGTTCTAAACAAGGCAGTTCCTTTCAACCTTTCTGCTTTGGTTGTATTTTCAAAACCTCTTTCTTTTCCTGTTCTCAGGGGCTATCTTTAATTCGTCTGCTTTCTTTCATTTTGATAGGCAAGACAGTACCTTAGGTGAGACCTCAACTGATCTGCACAGAGCACTAGGCTGACATAAGTTATGTGTTGTGTTCTCGCTTATACACACAAAATGAGATGGGCTAGAAGGGCTGCACCAATTAAAAAAAAAAAAGCTATGAGCATGATTATGCTATCACATCCCACTGCACTACTACCCACCTGTTCCTTATCTATCTCAAGTATTAGATTTTTCCTTTGTAAATTCACAACTTTATATGTTTGTCTACTGCAATCAATGAATTCCAACAACCCCCACGCTCTGCAATGTTTCCAACGCTAAAAATCTTTGCCCCCAGTTTCCTGAAGTAGAACTTCAGGGAAGAACAACCTCAGACTACGAAGCACACCAGAAAGCAAAAGCCTGGAGAGCAGAATAGGTTGGGCTGCAAAAAAAAAAAAAAAAAAAAAAAAAAAAGTGCACAATAAAACAGTATCTTAGAGAGATCTTTGAAGACTGGGAGGAAATAAATAAATACAACAGGAGCGAGACTTGCTTAACATCCTATTCAAGAACATTACAGAGTATGTCCCATACACTGAAGTTGATTAATGGAGTACTTACACACAGATCTTCCCCAGGAAGATTTGTTTTAACACACAGGTCCCTTGGTATACCTCTCACATTAAAAAGAAAAAGTCATTTCTTACGCAGCTATATGCTAGCATGTTGTTCCTGCTTGGCACCACTGAAAGCTCTAAGCAAATCTCTCTACTCCAGTGGTCACAACCTATATTTTGCAAACCTATAAAGACGTAATTACTGGCTTTAATGGGACTACCTGCAATGCACAAACATGTCGGATGGGAAAAAGCCTCTAGTGAAATGCGGCAGAGTACGTTACAGATCTTCTGTTTTGAAAGATAAACAGTGCATATACACATCATGTTAAACTCACAAATACTTCCATTACACTCAGCTACCCATGCACATTCCTGCTGTGCTAACCTTCCCCCATCCTACAAAATTCAAGGTTTTAGTTTTTGCTCTAACTACAGGTATGACTTCTTCATACAACTGGTAAACATGCATACATTATAGACACATATGTGCCTGCTCTTCTTAAAGACTAATTTATTCATGTCCTACACAAGATAGATTCTCCTGAAGGGAAGATGAGCATGTGCTTTCAAAAAACAAGTGCCTGGATTTCAAAAGAACACGCCCTTTCAGAGTACTGTAAATATTTGTACGTACACTGCAGTCACTGAGAAACTTCTTTGACTATTTTTACCAAGATGGATGAGAAGTGAAAGAAAAGGACGAGTTAAAAGAATCAGCATGTCATCAGTGCTAGCTAAAGAGGAAGAGTCTTGAAAATATACCATACTTTCCAGTAAAAGCCCAATGCATAATGTCTAAAATGAAATATTTCATCTTTAAAAATCACACCGCAGACAGCAGGTCACAAAGCGGTTTTCACTTCCTGAGTGCGCTCCTGCAAGTGGTACCACGTCACCCTTCCAGGTTGGCTTCCTACAGACACCTCTCAGGGCTTGCTCCCCAACCCAAAGCCTCCAGGAGCCATGCCACGGCAGAAAAGGCAGCCTGGATCCCGAGGGCCTTCTCCCGAATCACTTTTTACGCTATTTATCACTGGCACCGCATTCTCTTCATCATCTGGTAGCTGCCAAATAAAAAGAAGAGTTTCTAAAACGGATTTGGTTCAGGTTTGACACTGAAAACTGCCTTATAAGGTATAAAAGCCCGAAAGCAGGAAGAGGCTTTGACAAAACTAAGGAAGTTCCTCTGCGCTTGCTCACTGAAGGGGGAGGGGTTTTTTTCTTCCACAGAGAGAAGTAACACAGAATAAATGACATTATCCACACATCAGAAAAAAAATAAAAACACAGGAGCCCCCCAGACGGCACCCGGCAGCGCGGTGAGCTCTCTAAGCGAGGGCATTTCAGGAGCTCGCAGGCAGCCCCACACGGCAGCACCAGGCTGATCTTCCCTGCTCGCCACCCCCGGCTCCGGCAGCCGCGCAGGGTCCCCCGCACCCCGGCAGGCACCGGCCGAGGAGCCGAAGGCGGCTGCTCCCAGCGGCCCCGGCCGGCGGGGCGGCCCGAGGCTCCGCGAGGACGAGTGGGGGGAGCGACTGGCGCGGCCCCGGTACGACCCGGCTGCCGGAGGCGCAGACTGGCGGCGGGGGAGCGGGGCCGCGCCGGGACACCCCTCCCCGCCGGGCGGCCGCGAAGGGCCCGACGGGGAGAACGAGGGGAGGGGAAGGGAAGGGAAGGCAGCCGGCTGCTCCCCGCAGCCCGGGCCGGCCCTCCCGCTACCGGCACCGCGGCGACTCGGGCGTGGCTGCCTGGCCCGGCCCCAACCCCGGCCCCGCCGCGGGCAGCGCGACCCCCGCCGCCATCTGCAGCAGCGGAACCCGCCCGGCCCCGCCCCGGGCGGCACCGAGCTGTCAGCGGCTGCCCCGACCGTCTCGCTCACCCCGTGCCGCAGTCCACCACACAGGCCGGAAGCCGCCCTGCCATGCTCCTCGGTAGCGGCGGTGCTAGGGACGGCGGGCAGCCCTGGGCGCGCTCCGGCGGGGCTCGGCGGCGGGGAGTGAGGGCACTTCCGCAAGGCGGGCGCTCCCTCCCCCGCCCGCTCGCAGGCACGGCCCGGCGAGCCCAAGATGGCTGACCCGCCCCTCCCTGCGCGCGGCGGCGAGGGCGGGCGCGACAACCCCAGCCCTCGCTGACGTCCGATCTCGCGGCCTCGCCCCTGCGAGGCGGTACGAAGTGGAGCGGGCGGGAGGGTTCTTACCCAACCCCCGCCGCGGCAGCCGCCGGCCTCCTCAGGGGCGGCGAGCAAACGAGGCCGGCTGAAGTTGTATTGTAATGCTGAAAACCTGAGAGAAGTCGGGGCGAAGGGTTGTGTGGTGTGAGGAGGGCGCTGAAAATGACGAGGGGATGACTTCCTGCAGGCCCTGCCACTCCCCAGAAATAGCATCACCCAAGGGGAAATGCAGGAGGCCATGCTCCTCATGGTGCTCGTTGGTGTTGCCAGACACTAGCTGGGCCGGCGAATGGAACACCTGCTGGGGAACGTACCAAGTACCCTGCGACACCAGCCCCGGGCAGCCCAGCCTCCCTGAAAACCTGATTCCCCCTCAGCTGTACTCAAAGGAAACCCTCAAGCCCCTCTCACCCGTAGACCTCCACAGGAGCACCGAACCCACACCTCACGCTCCCCATCCTTTAAAATCCTGCAGCCTGAGGCGGGGTGGTGTGGTGCTGCCAGGCCAGCCGAGCAAGCAGCGTTTCCCAGCCTCCCACCAGCCTGCTCTGCTGCCCACCAGTACGCTGCCAGCACCGCCATCTCCGTGCCATGCTCCCATGTAACCGGAGCAAACAAGCGTAGCCCTGCCACGATCGGCCATCCCGATGTGATGTGATGGGTGGCATCCATCTCTTCCTGGGTTTAGCCGTAGGCCCCCGTCCTCCTTTTGAAGGACTTTTAGTCCCAAAGGGGGCAAGGGCATCCACTGTTGGGGATCCAGGTGGACAAAATAAAAAAATCTGTTTGAGGGCTTGCTCTTTTCTTTCTCTCTCTTTCCACCTTTCACAGCCCTTCAGGCTTTGAAGGACAGACTGTTTTGTCCACCAAGTCTGTCCCAGTTCTTGCCCCACGGTGTACTGTAGCCACATGCTATTTTTTGTTTGTTTTCAAAATATTTTAATGTTTTAACAGTTCTGGTATTGGGGCTTTCAGGTATTTTCGGTCCTTTGCTTGCTGCTACTACCTTGGCAATGTGAGGATGTGAGCTTCATGGTATAATCCGATGTCACGCTGAGGAGAAATTTGGTAGTCCATCAAAAGGAGTAATTGCCAGGGCTCAGCATGCACTAATGGGCCTTAATGGCCCTAATCAGCCTCACCTCCACCCCACACTCCCTGCCCAAGGGCACAGGAGACCTATTCAAGCTCAGCCCTGGGCCCTCGGTTTTTGTTTGAGCTATGCTGTAGGTGTGTGTAGTCCTAGCCTTGCTTTCTGGCTTGATATTAGACTTGCCTTGTCCCTATGGGCATTCCTGGTTACTATCACTAGTCCTGGTCTGCAGGCCAACAGCCTGGCTTCACCTTGGACCTGTTTCACCACCATGAACTTTTCTGATGATCTGGACTCTTGGTTGAACCTGGCCACTATTTTTGGGCCTGCCCACCTCACCTCAACCATGTACTGTGAGACGTGCCCAGGCTGGTGAGTCCCTAGCCCTGCTGGCCCTGTTACTGCAGGTGGCTCCATGTCCCTTAGGGAGCCACTAGCCCTCAAGGTATCCTCACAGTGGTCTTGCTTCCTTCTTCAAGCATTGGTCTTCCTTGCTTAGTTTAAGCTATCTCTAATTAATAGGCTCATTCCCTGAGTTTACTGTAGGGTTAGACAAGAGTCAGTGCCAGTGCAAAGGAAGGGCTAGGTACATGCCCTTCAAGCTGAGATAGGAGGGAGCAAAACCGTCCCTTTCTGTAGCAGCAGCTAGATGGTTCAGTTGTGAAGTTCAAGCCACCATCTGGTTTCTGTGGGCTGCCAGATCTTCCTGAGGAACATAAGCAGGAGACATTGAGAATATTAACATTTTTATTTTAATGTCAAAGCAAATTATGAATAGAACATTATGAGACAGTTTACAGAAAATGAAAAGGATTTCTGCGGGATATTGTGTAGCCCATGAGCTATGCTGTGCTAGAATATGCAAGATTAATATCTCTGAAAGCTTTTCAGAGAAAGTGCAAATAGCCCTTTTTTTAATGCACATGCCTGTGTGTGTGCATAGGTACATATTTATCTACAATAAATACAGTTAGTATATAAAGTAGCATGTGGACTTTCCACTTTCCTCTTGGTTTTATTACCTGGTATTCAGGGTTATACATGCAGCAGGTTCACCTGCTGCGCCTGGCAGATGGAGTCCTGGAATGAGAGCGAGGCTTAGCGCTCCAGTTGCAGAAGTTCAAGTAACCCCCCGAGGAGTGTGAGACAAGGGCCAAAAAACTGTGGCATGCAGAAAGCGTGGAGCTGGCAGGTCTTGTCCTGGCTACACAGCTCCTAGAGCCGGCACAGAGGGGATCAGCACCACCGAGTTAGAATGCCCAGCTGTAGTGAGTTTTGAACAGTGTAATCGTTAGTGTACCATAGCTGACTGTTCTTTATTACCTAATATTTCCAAATAATGCTCCTGATTAATCTTCGCTAAGCTTTAATAGCAAAGTCAAAAGACAGATAGTAGAACTGCTATAAAAGTATGCTGATGACTTTTTGCTAACAGAAGCATCGTTTCACTATAAAACATTAAATCACACCCACAAGCACTTACTGTAAGGCACTCTACACAAAATATCCCATAGCTGGATTTATTTTTTTCCTTCTTGTGAGTACAAGTGTTTTCTACAAAATGATAGGACACTGAGCAGGAAAAAAGAATACTGCAGTTCATATGGAAAGTGAAATAAACCTGTTAAGTAACTCCATTGCAATCTCTTGCTATCAGTTTGTGTTCTTCCTGAGTCTGCATTAAGAATGACATTGAAAAAGAGCAGTGTTGGTGCCTTTCGTTTTACTGAATTACAGTGGAATTTACATTTGAGCACCAAAAAGCATAGGATTTCTCTCAGTATCAAGGTGCCAAGTCAATCGCAGTTTTGCAAGGGAAGGAGTTGAAAGACTGAACTCCCTGGCCATGAGATCTCATGTTTCATTTTATTAGTCTTGCCAGATGCAGTTCTTAGGTGGCTGTGGACCCAGGCGCCAGTCCAATAAAATAAAGGTGCAAGATTTCTCTTCAAGCAATATTATCTCACGTTGTTGTACCATAAACACAAGTTTGGTGTATTATTCATCAAAATTCAAATAGATCAATCTAAATTTCAGTACTGCTTCCTCTAAACCCTTTGTAGTTTTGTGGATTGGTATCTAGATTATCTTGGTGGATATTTTTAGCATAGAAGTCTTGTGCTCAAATTACAAAATTGAGCTTATAAAGCTAAACTTCAGCTAGATCCAGCAGGATTGCAGTGCTGATGGATATATTTCAAAACTTTCTTGCATTGAAATGTTTTCCAACCCTTACTTATTTCTTCAGTACAGGACTAGTAGGAAAAGCCTACTGTCTGTTTTCATGGTGTAATTTTCTGAATCTTTTCATCCTCATTTGGCCAGAAGTCAGTTCCAAACTTATGCAAAGCTTTTCACTGTTTCAGGGTGTACCAGAAATCAAATTTTTAATGTGTAGAGGCAATGTCTTGGTATGTTCTCAATCTTACCAGTGGAATGGGAGTGAATAAAACCCTAAATTGCCTTTCCCTGGTACCATCCTATACAGCAGACATAATGCAGCAATATCATCATTCTGTGATGCATCACAGTCCAGCTTTTATAAGCACAGTTAGGTTGCAGGTGATCTTTTCCTGAATATCCATGATAACAGAAGTAATTACCATTGCAGAGCATCCTCCTTCTGTTGCTGTCTGCCTCCAGGCAGTTTACAATGTAAATACAAAACAAGAGAATGCAGATGCATACAAATGCATAAGGAATGAGAAGATAAAAGTTCAGAAGGAAAGTATTTCTATTAGTCAACAAGTAAACACAGGAGCATTCTAACAGTCTGATTCGGATGGAGGGAATTTTCAGACAGCTTTCCGCAATTTTTATATAAAGAAGTCTTGGGGCTCCAAACTTTTCCATGATGCAGGTATGATTTACTAGCTCCGGCAATACTACATATTAAAATTTCACAAGTCCTTCAGCCTGAAGAAGTGCATACCTAGACAAAAGCATTACAAATCACTTGCTAAGCTACGTGGGAAGCTTTTCAGCATCTTCCTCATTCTGGATTGTTTTCATGTAGTTAATAGCCTGCCCTTGAGCATGCAGAAAGAACAACTGTGTGAACCCATATACAGATTGAGGCCTGGGAAGCACAGTGAAGTGCAAGGAACAAGAAAAAGCAAAAGGAAGTAAAAGTTGCAGGGGTGAAGGGATTTAGGAAATTCCCAGGAGGGCTGAGAACCTGATCTTGCCCAGGTCAGCATGTTGCCACTTAGATTGGTATAAACTGAATTTAAAAGGCAGGTTAATATCCAGTACATCACACTGAATGTCCCTTAACCCCAGGTAAAGCTGACAATAAAAGCTACAGAAACATCCAAGGAAAATCAGGTCTAGATTATCCATTAGACAATAGTCACTTTATTGTAAGTATTTATTATAAAGTACATTGCTTAATAATTTATCCATCATGTTCTGAGTATTTTAATATAATTAAGTTTTACCAATAGTTAATGGAATACTACAGACAGCTAAACAAGAAAACATTTTATCTACCCTGATATATGACGTATGTAGATTTCTTCCAGGAAGGGCCACAAGCAAAATTATAGTGTTATTGGTTGATTTTGGCATAGCTATAGCAACAGCCATATGGGAGGCATGTAATTTCATGGAGCTGCACATGGTGAAGTCATGGCAAATTACCAGGATCTCATTTGATGTGGCTACTCTCCAAGAGTTCTGACTTAGATCAACTAAACCCATTAACTTTCAAAATATAATTAGTCCAACCATATTTTTTTCTGAAATAACGAATGGGAAAAAAAAAAGAACTGTGATTCTTTGTACACTGAAACTAAGTATCTAAGGAGAGAGAGAAACTTATAAACTGGGCCTTGTTTATATCCTTGGGCTATTATTATGGTAACACCACTATTGCCCATTATATTTGCTAGGAATAATAGCAAAATGTGTGTCAAAAGATCAACCTACAAAATATAAAGGAAGAATTTGACTGAAAATGTGATGACTTAAATAGGAACTTCATGTTCTAGGCACAGGCAAAACCTGCAAAAGGCATGCCGTCTAGAGAAACACTGCATTCCTATTTACAGCTTGCTTTTCCATTCAAAATTGTTTATCTTTATGCTGCTATTCTGTGCTTTCTCATAACAAGTACGTCTTGTTCCTTTATAAAGCTTCTGTAAGTGAATTAGCAGAATGATGGCAGCAGGATTCCTACAACAGCAAAACAGGGTACGATTCTGTGCCTTTGTGTTGTATCTATACTGCACGGGCTCCACATGGTCACACCTGGGAGCCAAATAACAGTAATACATAACTTGGCCATGATCAGAAAATCTGTGCTTTCTCCTGTAATGGAAACATTATTATGTGTTCTCAATTGTACCTATTTACTTTCTTGGCTGGAACAAATGTATATTGCTACCTTTTTCATATGATTTAATTATACACTTCAACAGAACTGAGAACCTAAATCAATCACAGCCGTAAGTATCTGACTTGCCTTAGTGGTTGTACTTGAGGCATCAACTTTTGTGGTCACCATGTCATGAACCATTAATTTGAGTAAAACCCATGATAACTTGCAAACATATGTAAAAAAAACATTTTTAATTTAGTGATCTTTTAATTTTTATTCAAAGATGTCATCCATGTGCTAAATCAAATCAGTCTGTCACTACTTGGTAAGTTTGCAGTTACAGTAGACATTGGAGGTAGCCATAACCGATGAGGTTTCCAGCAGAGCACAGAAGCTCACCAGGGTAAAATCAAGCCTTAAAAAAGTGGCAAGTATAAGAGCAAGAAAAGTGCCAGATCGTCAATGCTTAGAACAGAGGATCAACATGATCCAAGTAGGTCATTTCACAAAAGTAGTAGCATGAAGAATCATAGAGCATGCAATGGCACCATGGATTTTTGAGCTATTCAAACATTTGAAACTGCAAGCAATTGAATGTATGACAGGTAAACAAATTAGTTTCTGTTCTGAGACACTTGTTCAGACTTTAACAGATATTTACCAACTCTTGAGAGGGTTTTGCTGCTAATATTTGAGCTCCCATTCTAAATGGCGTTTCGTAAGAGGATTGTTTAGAAAGACTTGTATTATACTTTTTGGGTTTTTTCCTTGTTTTGTGACTTTTGAAAAAAATATATTCTCTTCAGTTGATCCACACTGTTGACTCCTCAGATTAGCTTTTAGAAGACAACAGATGTTAAAGGCTACTATATCACACCTATGGTCATTGTGCCATGTTACTCTTATTGTACTTACTTCAAGATAACACGGGGAGGAGAGGACAACCAGGAGGAGAATTTGGAACTCACATAGACAGATGTCCTTCTCTGGATGCAGCAGTGTGCTGCTTGAAAATGGTACCAAGCTTTCCGTCAGCTGGATATTATAGCATCCACAGTTCTATTGGCAGAAGCATGAATAAGCACTCCCTAATTGTCTCCAGACAAAATGAGACATAACTAAAAATATCCTCTCTGATAGGTTAAATAATTTGGCTGCCTTCTTTCTAGCAGGATAAGGAATGTTCTCTCTAGCTGAATAAGGAACACTCTCTCCAGCAGCACTGGGGGATAGCAATGAACAGCTCATGCAGTATCTTTTTCAATTATCACAGCTATCTGGAGCCCAAGTTTCTTGTTAAGATGCATGATGTATTTTAAAACAGTGAACAATAATAGTCAAATTAGTCAACAGTGGAAACATTTTAAAAATACTGCATTCCTTAATAAATAAATAAATCAATCTATTTCTAGTGACAATGCTGCATGCATAAAAAATGGAAACAATTTCAAAGCACTATTTCTGAATGCTGGGTACCTCCACGCTAGGTTTATTCAGTTTGTTTGGTAATATATAGAGAAAGAAACTGTTAACTCATTTCTGTAAAGTTGGGGTTTCTTGCTTGTCCTGCTGAAAGACTGTAGGATATTTTTCTGAAATAATGCCTTAATGTATCATCAAAAAGTATAAAAGCTGATTTGCAACTCTACAGTGCTGTGTCACCACTGTAAGGATTATATGCATGTCTTTGAAGAAGACCATAGTCAATTTGTAAGAATATGCTCTTCACATGTCTAGTATCAGAAATATATCAAAACTAACAGAAACATTGTATTCAAGTATTTCACTCACTCTGCTGCTTTTAAAAACTGTACTAAAAGCAAACACCATGGCAAACGATGCAAATGAATATGTAAGTTGGGCAAAATCTTATAGACAAACAGATGACATGAATAGCCCTTATTGCAGGAATAGGGGCATTATGCTTTTTCAAGTTGGTGTGCCATCCTAACAAGCCAACCAACTTAACCTTTAAGGACAACGTATTTTGAAACCTTGCTATCTGAAAAGAATGCACTGGCAAAGCCCCAAATCAGTAGCTCTATCAGTGCAATTTCTCATCTGATAAACTTTCTTTTTTGGTGCAGTTTAAGAGAGTCTGCATTGAAAAGACCATAGGTACTTGTTAACATTACAAGATGTGAAAATCAGAAACTTTCCCTCCTGTATTTCCCTGCAGAGTAACTTCCAGTTTAATCCATCTGTGTGCTTCTATATATAGAACCTATATATACACAGTACAGTACGTCTCCCATGCTAATACTGTAAGAATCAATATGAGACATTTGTTCCTTTGCTTTAGGCCCTTCTTATGAGAATACCTGACTTATCTTGAATATTATGCATGCCCAGCAAGGGATCAGTTAACCGTTACCATACTGGGCAATACTGCAATTCACTTTGAAGAGTACCTTATGTTGCAATGAGCCCCAGTGAATCATTGTGATTATTCATTCAGGAATGTGCAAAAGCACAAATATCAAAATCTGTTCTGTGTTCTCCTGAACATACAGGGTCAGGTTACATGCAATTCCAACTGTTTAGCCTTGTGCTGGGAAAACTGCCTGACTTGACCTTTAGAAAGTTGCTTTTATGGAAATATTCGGTATAAGTAAAAATTACATTTGACTCTATGTTAAGCCTGTTTGGTTTTTTGGATTGCGTCTCCAGACAGAGCAGGTACTCGTGCTCACACATGCATTTCTGCTAGCTATGGTATTCAAATGACTCTCTACTTGTCAACATGCATGAAGGTTATGCGTGCAGTCCCCTCCTGCATATGAATTCTCAATGGCATGGTAATTCTGTAATTTGGGATACTTCTGAAGGTTTGCTTTCCATTTACTTTTTGTTTTGCTTGGATAGGCTTCCAAATGGTTTTTAAAATTGTCTTTTTTTAACAAATTATGATCACAGTTCATCTACTGAAAATAAATGAGTGATAGCAATTTAGTAATTTTCAGGCAATGGGAAATCCCATTGCCAATTAAGATTCCCGTTTTCTCTACTATTATAAATCAGCAAAGTAAAGAGACTGAAATAAGTAATGACAAGTTCCCCAAACGAGTTGTTTTACTAGTCTGCAATATTATTACTAGCTAATATTTGCAAGTAATGTTCAGTAGGAAGCAGAAAAGCTCTCAATTCTAGTTCATTTTCTACAGCTATTAAAAGTAATGGTTGATAAAAAGCTACATTGCAAAAATATTTGTGGTTTTTGCTTCTAATACATCTTCAGCGTAACATTTTTCCTGTAAGTAACGGTAGTTTTCATAGTAATCAGCAGAAATTTTGTTCAAAATAATACAGTTTTAAGCACTGAAGTTTCTTAGAGCCTTGTCATAAGGTAAAACAGTTAAGAAAACAGCCGTGTAACAGCTCAGCAAGGGTCAAAAATACAAAATGTTCGTAAATACACAAAAGAGGACTGAGAACAAAGTGAAAATTGTAACTATCACAATCTGCCTCATGATATACCCAAATGTTGATGTTTTAATTTCAGCATCTCAAGAACTGGATCGGGAGCAGGGGAAGGCAGTGAGGACAGTCAAGCAATGGAATTGTTCCCTCAGTTGCGAGTGGCTTCATGCAAAGTGGGACTTAGGACACTTCAAGGGCAGTTGAGGACAGCTATAAGACACATTAAAACTCAAATGGTGCAAAGAAGGTGAAGTGGAACAACTATTACAAGCTATGGGATAGGATTATTAACCAGTGGGCTAAACCCAAGCAAAATGAAGCATTTTCTTTTATGCCACAAGGCTCTACCTAAATAAATCCTTAACAGCTAATATTTTACAGTATAACTGGGTTCACAGAAGGGATTAGCCAAGTTCATAGCTCCATCAAGAGCTATTAAATTGTGCTGGTTTTGGCTGGGATAGAGTTAATTTTCTTCATAGTAGCTAGTATGGGGCTGTGTTTTGGATTTGTGCTGAAAACAGTGTTGATGGATGTCCTGAAAACAGGGATGTTTTAGTTGTTGCTAAGCAGAGCTTACACTGGTCAAGGACTTTTCAGCTTCCCATGCTCTGCCAGGGGCACCAGAAGCTGGGAGGGGGCACAGCCAGGACAGCTGACCCCAACTGCCCAAAGGGCTATTCCATACCATATGGCCTCATGCTCAGTATATAAAGCTGGAGGAAGAAGAAGGAAGGGGGGACATTAGGAGTAATGGCATTTGTATTCCCAAGTAACCGTTACGCGTGATGGAGCCCTGCTTTCCTGGAGATGGCTGAACACCTGCCTGTCCATGGGAAGCAGTGAAGGAATTCCTTGTTTTGCTTTGCTTGCATGTGTGGCTTTTGCTTTACCTATTAAAGTGCCCTTATCTCAACCCGCAAGTTTTCTCACTTTTACTCTTCTGATTCTCTCCCCCATCCCAGCAGGGGGGAGTGAGCGAGCGGCTGTGTGATTAAACCACGACATAAATATATTGGCTGAATTACAGACTTCCAGATAAGGATGCTGTAAAGCATTTATTTCTAAAAACTGTAAGGATGTGCCATGGAAACAACTACTCTGTAAGTGCCTTGTTTCCAATACCCTTTTCCCAGGCATCCATTACGAGTCATTGTGGAGACAGGATTCTGAGCTAGATGGACTTCTGGTCTAACCCAAGAGAACAGGGGAAAACTCTGCTGTCATGCATCCTACACCAAATCTAGTCCTGAACACTTAGATTACATCCTTCCCCTAAGGAGGACAGAAGTTGATCAAAACTGAGTTTATCAGTTTAAATGTTAATACAGTTTCTTCTGCTTCTGCTGCTTTGTCTTGTTCATCAACATGAACATCTTGTTCATCAAAGATCTGATCCAAATCCTTCTGAAGGAAGCATTTCTCTAAAATAAGTAGATTCAATTCCTTTGTAGAGATCTATTATGAAACCTACAGAGTATTAAATTTCCTTCTTGGGATGTGATTCATTTAATCCAAATCAGCTATTACGTTCTCGTAAGTAGAACATACATGAGCAGAAACTAAATTCTAATTTTCTTTGTAAGGGCAATTTAGCAGAGAAAATTGAGGATGTTTTCTCTTATGAAAATATTACAGTGCTGCTGGGAACTAGATATAATTTTGCTTTGCCTATAAAAGTGCTATTTATGTAACTAAAATATTAACAGCAAGAAAAATAAATATGCAATATGTGTATATTTGCGATATACATACAGTTTTATTACATGTGATTACTGAAACTCTAATTCCTAAAAAAGGAACAGTAAAAAAAAGAAAAAGGGGAAATCATTCTTGTAATAGTTTCTTTCAGAGAAGACGTAAGATCTTCATATGAACTTCTACAATAGGAAGTAAATTACTTAGTTGAGCTAAAAATACAGGAGTCCTGTGATAGTTCTAAGTGTAAAAAGTACAAACTTCTGGGCTTCTGACAGTGCTGACCTATTTTTCTTCAAAAGCCTCAGGAACCACAGCAATAAGCGCCTCATCCTGTGATGAAGAGAAGCTTGGCACTCCACCTTAAGAACTGCAGTTTTCTCCTGTTTGCCTGCCTCAGTCAAAATGTTTAAACTCAAAGCATTAACAAGTTGGATTTAGTTGCATCACAATGCTGTGTGACCACATTGGGATGCAAGCTGCATAGCCTCATAAAAAATAAAGAAAACACATAAGCCTCATAAAAAATAAAGAAAACACATACAAGAGAAGACGTGTGGAGCTACACTCAGAAAGATGGTTTTAATTCACAGTTGGGATTTCATATGCTTTCCACTGTGTGCTGGTTTTGGCTGGGATAGAGTTAATTCTCTTCCTAGTAGCTGGGAAAGTGCTGTGTTTTGGATTTTAGTATGAGACTAATATTGATAACACACTGATGTTTTAGCTGTTGCTAAGTAATGTTTATACTACTGAAGGACTTTTCAGCTTCCCCTGCTCTGCCAGGTGCACAAGGCGCTGGGAGGGGGCACAGCCAGGACAGCTGACCCCAACTGGCCAAAGGGCTATTCCATACCATATGGCGTCATGCTCAGTATATAAAGCTGGGGAAGAAGAAGGAAGGGGAGATGACAAACACGATGGTGTTTGTCTTCCCAAGTAACCATTACATGCGATGGAGCCCTGCTTTCCTGGAGATGGCTGAACACCTGCCTGCCCATGGGAAGCAGTGAATGAATTCCTTGTTTTGCTTTCCTTGTGTGCGCAGCTTTTGCTTTCCCTATTAAACTGTCTGTATCTCAACCCACGAGTTTTCTCACTTTTACCCTTCTGATTCTCTCCCCCATCCCACTGGGGGGGAGTGAGTGAGCGGCTGTGTGGGGATTAGTTGCCGGCTGGGGTTAAACCACGACACACTGTCAAAGGAGACTAAAGGAAAAAAGACACAAAGTCTGTACATCTCCAGATATTTTGCCATCCCCAGCACCAGGTATTGCCACTCACTGTGGGACAGCACTGGTCAGGGGCAGCAAACCAAGCTGAGCTTTATTATGCTAGCTCTCAAAGGTGGATTCCCCTTTTCCAGAGCTTTTCTATCACTGTGTGATCAGGTAAGACAGAAGAGGCTGAGAATCTGCACCTTCCCTCTTGCCTTATTTATTCTCCCTGTTCACAAGAACACATGCAGCTTTTTTTTAATAGAAAACATTCACCCCATTTTAATATAAATTATGCATAATGATTTTCAAGATATTATTTAGTAAAAGCACTATTAGCTATAAAAAAGTATTATGTGTAGTTTCTCTGTCAGAGTACTGTAGTCATAACCCTTTGGTTGTCTTCTCAGGTTTTGCCGCTCATTAACTAACTGACCTTGGATAAGCCATGTAAGTTTACTAAGCCTCCTTATAAATACTTAGAGCAAAGATGTGCAAGACCGAAGAAAATTAGATGCTGTGAGATGCATACGCATTTTTGTAATTACATTTTATATAATTTTCAGCTCCTCCAAATTCCACAGAAAGTGCCATTTCAAGAAGACTGCTATTTTCCTGCAGTTTTGTGTAAGAAATTCATTTTGCCTAAAATCTCTTTCCAAAGTTGTAAAGTCAAAATTTCATATAAAAGCCCCATATTGCATATTTTGGCCATTTTGGCTTCAAGGCAGAAGATAGTGAGGACAGAAGCACAACAAATCAATACAGTATCATTTATAATATATACTCAGAATACATACAAAAAAAGACAGTTTGAACCAAGAGCATAATTCACTGCATTTCCTTGTGTCGTTTAGACTATAAATGCTTCAGGGTAGGGATTGTATCTTACTACTTCTAACAACCAGTTTTATAAAGCATCAAGCTTGTTGGATGTCTCTTAGTGCTACTATGTGCAAATAAAAATACAGCTATATTAAGAAACAAAGGCTCACAAAAAGCCAAACCAGTTTCAGAATAAAAGTTCTTAAAAGGTTTTTATTTTCTTCTTAAGAAGTAACTTTTATTTATTTACAGGAAATAATTCAAGTCCAACAGTAACACTAACCCAGACATACGATGATAAGACGTAACATATGAGAGATAATAGATCTCTTCAATCAGTAACTTCTAGGAAGGGTGAATTATCTTGTTTTATTTCAACAGTTTGCAAGTGTGAATAGCACTTAAATTAATTTCACAACTATATAATATGTATCACCTAATTACAATTAAATATCATTTACCTTTTCACTCATCTGTATACATCCCTTACTATTATTTCCTAGCAGTTTTTACTCTAAAATTCCCAAAATATATAATAGTTGAATTTTGCAAAAAGATGCATTTATGTTAGCAGGTGAATAATCTGCAACATATTACATACACCATTGGTTATCTTTACGTTGGTGCTATGAGCTCAATTCTTAAATACTAATCAACACTGACTAAAAGGAGGTAATGTGGACTACCAAACCAACACAAACAAGACCAGAACCTGATTTTGCAATTTCATCTAAGCCTATGCTAGTTTCTGTTAATCACTATTTTTTGGTAGATTTTAAGTTTGCCTAATATTTCCTTTTACAGCTTGGTTAGTCAATAACTTACGCATCTCAAAATTAAACTTAAGGTAACTGTGCTTTAATGTAGCTTATATGTCTATACAATTTCACTTTTTTTATGCTATTAAAAGTGTGTTGATAGCTAAGCAGACATCTATTTTGAGAATTTAATTAGTTGTCACTACTCGCCGGTCCTGTGAGATTTTGTATCGTAGAGTGTAAAGATTATGGTAACTATGAAACACAGATTCCACCATCTCACTGCATTTTAGGACATTTCTCAAGGGTCTTCCTCACTTTGGTCTTTCTTTCTTCCTTCTTTTTGACAGACTAGTTTCAAGATCCATCCCACTTCTCCATCTGTAGTTCTTCAGTTCGTGCTCTCTTCCTCTGCCTTCTTTGTTCCTCCATTTTTGTGGTTCCTTTCTTTTTTTGACCTGCTTATCTCACTGCTTTGAAAAAGACTGTATAAATGCTAGGAGATGGCTCGTCTATCCGAAGGAAACTCTCCTCCATCAGAGCTATCCTACCCGTTCTCTCGTTAAAGATGGCCAATGCAGATGGGTGCTGCTGCTGCAGACGGCAGTCAGCCCTGCTCCCCAGGAGCCAAGGCAGCGCTACCCAACCGCAGGGGGATGACCCATGCTTCTGATGGAACGAGCAAAAGCCCGGGTTCACTACGCTTTTTCCCAGCCCATCGGCGGCTTTTCGCCATTGGAAGGAGCAGTGACTCCGCGTTCCTTGTTCCCGCCGGCCAGGAAGGCACCCACCGGCCCCCAGCCGCCTCCGGGCAGGACCCCACGCCTGCCTGCGGCTGCCTGTGCCGGGCGGGGCCCTCCGATGCCACCCCAGCACCGGCGTAGCCGGCGGCGGAACACGAAGTGATTTCAAGGGACAAACAGCGTACAGCTGCGTTCCGCCGCCTCCCGGCCCTGGCTACTGCCCGTCCCCGAGGGGGCGCCGGCCGTGGCCGGCTGCGGCGCAGCGCAGGCACCGGCACCTCAGGCCTTTACGCACCGAAACCTCTTGGCTCCGTGTCTGAACAGACAGAAGCGACGGGGAGGCGGAAGCGCCCTCTCACCAGCCCCTTCAAACCGCCCTCCGGTGCCAGGCCGCGGAGCGGGAACACCCGCCGCGGCCCCGCCCGCGCCCGCTGAGGGACAGGGGGCGGCCGGCCCAGCCAGCCGGGCGGCCGGCAGGGGTGGCGAGCGGCTGGCCGAGTGGCTCGATGGGGCCGGCCTGCGGGCGGGGCGGGGCCGGCGCTCGCTCGCGGCCTCGGGGATGGATTCTCGGCGCGCGGCGCAGCTGCCGCCGCTCGCGCACGCCACCATCTTAGAGGGCGGGCGGGAGGGAGGGGAGGGAAGCGGGCGGTGCCGCCGCCGGACGGAGCTCCGGGCCTCCTTCGCGGCCTCAGGTACCGCCGCCGTCGCGGGGACGGGGCTGCGGCGAGCCCTGAGCGGCCGTGCGCGGCGGGAGGTGGGCCGCGGGTTCCGCGGCTGCTGCCCCCGCAGCTCTGCCGCGCCTGTCAGCCGTCGCCGGGGGTGTCGTGGGCAGGAGGCCTCGCCCGCCCCGGCCCGCAGGGCTGAGCGGGGCGAGACCGGGCCCCGCCTCGCTTCGGGAGAGGAACTTTGCTCCCTCACGTCGCGCGTGGGCGGGGGGGCCGCGCCTGCCCGTGCCGGGCCGAGGAGTGCCGCGGCGATGCGCCCGTGTGTGTGACCCGTCCCCGCCGGCCGCTGCCGGGCATTCAGTAGTGGTCGGAGGCAGGGTGTGTCGCCCCCTCCCCTCCGTCTGCCGGACCTCGGCCCCATCCCACGCACGTTTGTGTCAGCGGTGTTGGAGAAAGCGCTTTCCTCTCCCCGCCTCAGTCAGCCGAGGGTGCCCGCCCTGCCCGGGGAAGGAGGGGATGTGCGTGGAGGGATTCCGCTTTCCCGGGAGCGAGCTGGCAGGTGACGAGCTCTCTGTCCTGCCTCGCCTGAGGTGCGAGGAGGCTCGGGCTTCCCGCTGTTTGGGCTGCGTCTCTCTCCCCCTGCGGTCTCCAGCGATTGTTTTACGTGCCAGTGCAGGACGGATACTCATTCCTCCTCCTCCGTGATCCCCAGGGCTTGAGCCATATTTCTTTCTCCTCAGGCATCCACTTTTTTTCTGAGTGTTAAGGAGATTTACTCATTTCCTTCTCTTCTTTGTTCCTGCTACTTTCCCCCAAAGATAGCTGTCGGCAGGAAGGAAGGAGAAGACCCCATTCGCTCTGAAAGCACATTTCTGAATGCGGTGATTTTGCCGATATTTAGCATGCCTGGAAGGCTCAGCTTTCAGATGCAAGAGTGAGGTGTAGTTTTGAAGGCTGCTGTGCTTGTTCTTATCAGAGATCTGTGGCTGTTTATCCTGTGACAAAGCGTGATATGTTTAGATCTTGCACTAGACAAGATCAGATGGGTAGCATGTGAAATGGATATCACTTGTAATTCTTGGCTAATATTAAATGTAGAGCTACTGGTGGCTAAGAGATTGCTCTCTACATGGTAACACTTCAAGAGGCCTTGGCAGCTTGACATGAAGTTTTTTCTTCTGATGTTATCAGAAGAGCATCAGAAGGAGGGCAATGTCAGTTCCACTTGTCAACTTTCACTCTGCTGGTGTGTTTCTAACTTGATGTGGTCATAGATGTTCATGTCCAACAGGGTTGTAGTCATGCTGGGGTGCTGTATGAATGAACCTGAGAAGTGTGTGGTTAGATACTCTGGTAGCTGGTAAAGACTCCAAAGTATGCAATAGATTAATATTCTGCATTACCATTTCTATATAAGAAAATCTGTTTGAAACTTTGTTTCATAAATTTTGAGTAAGTGCTGAATAGGAAACTTTTTCAAGTGTTCCTTTTATTCCTTAGATACGAGAATCCAGCTCTGCCATGACAGGTTGATAGTATGGCTGTTACGTTGTGCGCTGCCAGGTTCCTAAAACATCTCTTTATGTTAAGCTAAATTCTGTTATTTTAGTACTAAAATTAATGTGTTTTCTGTGCAAACTTCGGTCTTGTATAACTTTTTATTTAGCTAGGAAGGGTGATCTCTACTTGCAGTACTCAATAGTGGCATGAAAAACTTGGCTTCAGTTTCTTGGTTTGGGTCGTTTGCTTCACTATATTCTACAGGAAACTTTCCTTGAATAAAGATTACAGGGCTGTAGTGAATGTAATTGTCATGTTGCATAAGACTCACCTTTCCGTCTCTTCTGAAGATTACTGCTTTTGCTCTCATCCTGTGATACCCCTTGAAAGTTGAGTGGAGGTCAGAGTTGTGTTAAATTAACGTTGCTTTAATGTACATTTCCAGATTTAGAAGGATGGGTGTAAAATGTCTGTCAGTTTACTTTCAGCTTTTTTCTGGTTACAGTCAAAGCAGTGTCTCTGTTTATCTTATCTCAAAAGTAATCAAATATGAAATGAGAATCACCTGATGACAGTACATGTTAAAGGAGGGGGTTGTATCCCAGAACTTGTGTTATTGGAGCAGCTGGTATAACTGGAAAAACTAAAACAGTTTCTTCTGTATGCAAACCTTATCTTGGTATGTTGTCTTTCAAATTGTATATGAAATAATCTTGAGTAAACACAAGGAGGAATTTCAAGTTGACTTGCACCGTGGTTTGTGACTGAGCTGCTGTTCTGGGTCTCTTGTTATTCTTGTTGTTATGTACTCTTTTGGGCGGTGTGTGTGTTTTCTTCATAGAACAGCTAGAAGCAATACTCCTGTTTTGCAGTGATTTGGCATTTCTTTTACTTATAATGTTGTCTTCCCTAATTGACAATACAATAAAAGCTATTTCATATTTTGTGAACTTCATAGGATTTTCTCTTTTAGGGTGGAACTTTTAATACGAAAAAAGTGATAATCTGCACAAAGAAACATTCAGTGCTATAGAAATAAGATTGCACATTAAGTATCAATGGTGGAGTTATACATCCTGTCCTCAGAAATTCTTATTGCATGTTCAGAACAGTAGAGTTGGACAGACTGTTGGACGAGGCTGTTGACTTTAATCAGCTACGTGAACATACGTTGTAGACTCCATAGACCATTTTTTATCTTTTTTGTGTATCATAAATTACCGTAACATTTCAAAACCAAAATACAGTGTCATGACAAGGAAAGTTAAGTATGTTTTTTTGTGTGTTTTTTTTTCAGAATATCTTCATGTAACTGGCTGAAAAATGGTTCCACAAGATGACAGCACCAACTCTAACACTGTTAAAATGGTAAATGAAAAAAAAAAAAAAGACTTAAAAAGATCTCCATGCTGTTTGTTGAAAATTATAATGATATTAAGAAATGCCTTTTAAATGAATATGCCTTCAAATGTAAAATTTCAACTGGTATATTTAAAGTTACACCATGTGGAAAGCATATTTATTTCCTAATAATGGAAACAAAAGGCAAACATATGCTGAAGTTTCTACTGTATTTAATAGAGTAGAATATTCTATTTACTTTTAAACCATCATTTCTATTTCATCCTATATGTCTTCTGGTGGCTTAAATGTATCATAACTCTGTGCACTTGATGAATTCAATGTTTTGTAAGGGTAAAGCCATGTTCTTAGAGAGAAGTGTCTTGTACAGTTCTTGTTTTAGGTGTCAGATGTTATATTAATATGCTAAACTTTTATCCTTATCCTGAAATGGGTTAATTATTAGTAATAAGCATTGAACAGGGTTCTGTGTGATCAGCTCCAGTCAGGACTACAGCCCACAGCAGATCTTGCATGCTGATAGAGGGCAAGATGTATGTCTTGCATAATAACTGAATTTAGGTGCAAGTTCTGCACCCCGTTACTTGAGTATAGCTAATGTGGATTAAGTAGGGGCTGAAAATAAGCAACTGAATAGTATCTTTTTCTTAGTGATATTTGGTTTAGTGTGCATGGAGGGAAGAATTTTTAAGCATCTTTTTTGCTTTCTGTTTATTTTTGTTATTGTTATATTCAGTTCTTTTGGGTTCCTAAATTAGGTATGCACAAACTGTTTGAGCTTTGTATGGATAAAAGTCTTCTGGTTTAAGTCTTAGTTATCTGAGATACTGATCTTAATCTCTAATTAGGTTGGTATTGTAAGAAAAATATGACCAGCAGCTACTGTTTGTATGTGAAGGCACTGAACTCCCAACAAGGTTGGGAGGTTGAGCTAAATAGGTGTTCAGGATCTACAGTGAGCAGCGGCTTTGTGGTATAGAAGATGGATAACCACATGCGTGTGTCTTAAAACTACATCTTCAAAAATTTTTTTTTTTTTTTTTAACCAGCTGCAATCACTTGGTAAACTGTGTGGTAAAGGGCTTGGACTTGCTGGATGCTGAGCAGTGTGTAAATCTTGATGAGTTCAGTGGGGGCTGAAGCCGTAGGCTTGTGTGGTCCATCTTTATAGTCTACCTTTTAATCTAATCTGCAAGAAGTGAAAAGCATCATTTTAACTTTTGCCTCCTATTCACAGTTTATAAACTTTCAGCCGTGCTTCACAGGTGATCAAAGGCAAAATTTAGGGTAAGCATTTAGTTTTGCCCTTGCTGCTACCTCTGTTCTACACACTAATTTGTGACTCATTAATATAGGGTATGACTCCTGTTGATACAGGAAATCCCTAAAACAGAGCTTAGCAAGGTTTCACATGTATAAGAAAAGAAAAAAATTCTAGTGCTTCCAGGCCATAAAACTTATGGCTTTATTATTCTTGGTTGTCAGTTCCAGTTTTGTTGTGCCCTCTCTTGGAGTGCCATATACTTGCCAACATCTGGATTTGCAAATAGTTGCAGATTAGATGGGCTTCCGATTGGTCTAGTATAACAGTTTTTCTGAAGTCCCTTATGTGTAATGTTTCTTTCCCTATATAACAATTTTAAAGTGGATTTTTTAAAATGTCTTTATAGGATCTGAGTTTAAAAAAAAAAAGTTTTATGTAAGGTTTTTATCTTTTTTTTTTTTGATACAGTCATAATACTGTATCAAATTAAGGAAAGATACTGGGCTTCCACAAGAAATAATGTGGAAGTGTCTTATCTTTCTAGATTATTTTAAGGCTAAAGAGCCTATATGCTATTCCACTGCCTTCCTAATTCTAATGTTTAAATTCTTTGCTTAGGAATGTAGGCTTAAGAAATAGGGGTGTTCTCTGCATAGCTTAAAAAATTAGAACTTAACATCATCAGGTTCTTCTTTCTTACGTGGACTTCTTACATTCTATTAATAAGAAAGGGATCGTGTTCTTTGAACTATCAAAAATAGTAAATGAGCCTGTTTTCTTGCAATTCGGTGCTGTCCTGCTAGCATTTTTGATGTGGACCGATTCTTAAGGTTCTATATCTGCATGTCCCCAAAATTTAGGACTTGAGCTGCGGCAGACACTTGCAGAACTTGAAATTTTAGAAAATATTTTGCAAAGATAAGTGCATAATATACACGTGCACACAATTTTTCAAACTTTTCTTTTCTTTTTTTTTTTTTTAGGAGACTATCTGCACTTTGACATGACGTGTGAAGTTTGTTAGCCTTTTTTTGTTTTTTTTACAGTTATTGTGGAAGGTATGTATGAGGAAAGTAAATTTTGTTCTTTCTGTGTTCATTTTTATCAGAGCATATTGCTGTCAATGTACAAAAGCCAAATATAAAGAACTATGTAGAATTGTATTTCATTACAAGTTAATGAATACTGGCACTTTGTCAATAAGTGGGATAATGTATCTGTCTAAAACTTCTCAAAATAGTGATTTCTATCTGTCTTGGCATTCTCTGTGAGGTTTTACAGGTTTTAATTCTGTCCTAAAACTTATATAGTAAGTTTCAAGAGGGTTCTGTTTTTCTGCTGAACATTCTAGGCATTTTAGTATTGCCACTTTGTAATTTTTTTTAGTCAACTACTAGCTTGAAGGGATGTCATGCTGCATGATGAAGACTTTGTAGTCACCCATTCTTGTTAAGCTTTTCCTTGTTATGGAAGAACCAAGCAAAGGGCTATATTAGGCACACAGAAATGTTAAACAGACACTTTGTAGTCAGATGAAAAAGTAATAGCTGCTATTACTGTAACATATAAAAAGACTTCAAATTCAGGACAGAAGTATGGGCTCTTTAATTAGAATTTTAAAATGTGCTTATCATAGGTAGAAAAGAAATGGTACAATGTGTACTTATGCTCTGAATAACTTCATATGTAACCTCTTATCGAAGAAGTGCTAGATATTCTATCATCCTTTACTTCCCTCCTGCTGAGGGATCTTAAAGCAAGGGATTTGTACAAGCTTAACGTAGACAAGTGGAGTACCATATTAAGCAACTACAGAATGTGTACAGTATCTGTGCATGATCTCGATGCACAGTTTATACGTGCTATATGCTTTGAAGCAGTTTTTGGTGAGAACAGAAGAGCTAGGGATGCGAGCATCTGATGTAGAGATGTCAAATTGATCAGGCTACTGCAATTCCTTCCTGTCTCCAGGTACCTCTCCCTCTCCTACCTGCAGCACATAACTGGTGGAAGGCTGGAGTGACTTCCATTTCTGGTATACCTTACCGCTATTTATGTGTCATGCTGTAGCCTGACAAGGAATGAGATTTCTTCCTTCTGGCTCCTTTGGAACTCTTTTATGCCCAGCTTCAATTTTTGCTGCATATTATGCAAACACATGAGCAATTTGTAGGCTATATATAATATAACTTAATACAATGGCTTGTAGGCTATTAGTCATAATAAAATGAAGGCAAAGTTTGTAGAGTATAATATGTAGTATCTATTAGACCAATTCATAAAAACTGAAAAAACCCTTATAAGCTTTCAAGCATGAAAACCTCTCTCTTAGCTTACTCAAGTTTAATATAATATCCCTATTTATTCTCTCTTTGAGAACAAATGTTTTCTCCTTTATTCCGTATCAAATAAAAACTGCAATTCCTTGCTGAGTCTTTGATAACTTTGCCCCTCCCTACTTACAGACTTCTGCTTTCTTTTGTCAATCCCACCGTTTTATCAGGAAAGCAGAATAATTATCCAGAACTGATGCCCACACATGGAATATATCAGCATAGATCTAGTGGTGTAATTATACTTCAGGAACTCTGCCTATTGATTTTTCTTTGGAAAGAAGCCCTTTGAGAAATGGAGGAAAAAGTGTCAAGATTTGAACATGGCAGAGACTGTATTGCAAAGGAGAGGCATGAGTCAAAGGCAGGAAACAGTGTAGGGATCTCAAATGCACTTGTGCGTATCTAAGCATTTAAATCATTAATCTGAGGAATAGGCTAGTCTGGAAAAAAGAAATGTAGCTTCCTCACTGAAGACATTATGGCACTGTCTCTTTTATAAAGAATTTGTAAATGATGAAAAGACAGTAAGTGTTTGTATGTTGACACAGGTGGAAAAAACAAAGTGAAATTTAAATTCACTGAACTGTATTAGCAAAGCAGATGACCTCTATTTACTGGGAGACTCAGGAGCTGTTCCGTAAAGGTGAAGTAGATTTCAGTTCCTTGAGTTCTCTTAAAGATAGCGAGTGTTTGAGTTTATGATGATAGATAGCAAGGTATGTTATGTAATCTGCAGTAAATTAACTCTTAAATAAATTTTCTTAAAATATATACATAAGTTAATGTTAATCATAGAACTACCATATACATATTTTACTGAGGTTCATTAGAGACTATGTAAAAGATTCTAGTACAAGTAGACCAATAAATGAGACGTCAGTCTCTGTCACTTGTATTTGAAGCTTTTTAATAATGAAATTGAAGGTTTTCCTAAATTTGTGTCTTCTAATGGGCAGTTGTAAAGCTGTATCAGAAATCTGAATCCCCTTCTAGTAGCATTAGTGGATATAAGAACACATGTAGGTCTGGTATGGTCATGATTAGCACTTGTTTGGAGTAGGTCCAATGGATCTTGTAATTTTTTTGAGTTAAAACACAAGCAAAATTTTTAAAAGCTTGTTTGCCTTGCCTTTCTTATTTTTTGGAAAGTACTTTAATGATCTCTTAACTTTAGCGTTTTCAGTAATGTTAATACTTATTTTTAGTACAAGTTGTGCAAAGTCAAACCCTCTAAAGTCACAGTGTACCACTTTTTTGGCCAATGCAAACAATATCAGTTCTGTTCTCTTGTGTTTACTCTGTGCATTGAATAAAGCAGAAGTACTCTGCCTACTGAAGGAAAAGGAAAGAAGGTTGGTCATGATCTATTTACACACTGCTGTAGTGCTCATGTCCTGCATAAATTTTAATGTTTTAACTGCAAATAGTGTTCTTCCTAATACGAATTTTTGCAGCTCAAGCCATTATCTTCAGAATTTTCTGTTGAGTGGTATACTCCTACTCTTCCAGTATGTAAAAGCAGTTGGCTGTAAGCATTTAAACCCAGCTGTGCTTTTCTGATAATTCACTAGAATTGCTTAAATTGACACCTTTCTATTACTACCTTGAACAAAGACTTCTAGGAGCTGTGAGGTGCGTATAGGAAAAGGAAAATAGGTTTCTGTGTGTCAAAATCCGAACTTGTTTATGCTGTAATTTCTGGCAAGTCTGCATGACTTTTGTAGTAGATGACAAGCTTAA
The DNA here is from genome assembly GCF_035582795.1 of Mycteria americana. Lineage (NCBI taxonomy): Eukaryota > Metazoa > Chordata > Aves > Ciconiiformes > Ciconiidae > Mycteria > Mycteria americana. The sequence continues at coordinate 35,673,329 of NC_134373.1, forward strand.
AGCTAGTTTACTGCTGTAGTTTTGATTTCTCAGAATATGAAATGTTCTTAATTGATTATTCCTATGTGTAACATACTGGGGCACAGTCAAAATCATTATCAGTGTTTTGGGTTTTTCTTAATAGGCAAAGCTTTCTGTTGCATCTATTGTATGCTTACTCTTAGTTTGATAGGTTTTCACTAGAATTGGTGCATGCCTGTATTTCATAAATTATCAGATATATAAATTTTTTGAGTTCAAGTGCATGTGTAATCTAATTTTTGTAAGCTTACAATTAAATATTGTTTGGGGTTTTTTTCTTCAATCACTTTATGCTTTGAGGGATCATAGTTTACCCAAATGTGTTGCTATGTCTTTGGAAATGTTTGTTGAATGCTTAAGTTTAAACATGTTTCTGACTACCTTTAGTAGAATTGTTTGACACAACACATCAAACTGATTCCTACTGTCAGCTTAGAGTGTCTGAATTTACCAAAATTTAGTGGTTTCAAATTTTGCAGAATTCATAGCATAGAAATTCTAAGAAGGCATTGTATGTTTTACCTACTTTTGCTTACTTCAGTGGTAGAACAGTTGATAAATTCTTGAAAAGCCAAGATTTACTTTCTAATTGCCCCTAATGTCTCTGAGAATCTCATGCCAGATCTGTCAAAGATCTACTTTTTAACAAACATAAGCATGTGTTTCCTGGCATATTGGGTCCATTTCATATATATGAAACACTTGCCCCCACTGTTTGTTTGGGGGGTTTTTGTTTGTTTGGTTTTTTTTGCTGTTTGTAATCCTTTCTCAATCTTGAATAGGTTACAAATGGTGTGGATTTTTATCATGAATCGAATGAGCTCCCAGAGCAGTTCATCCACTCAGCGTAGGCGAATGGCTCTAGGAATTGTCATTCTTCTCCTCGTTGACGTGATATGGGTTGCCTCTTCAGAACTCACTTCTGTAAGTATTGTTCCATGCATCTTAAAAGGAAAATAAAAGCCTATTTACGAGAAAGATGCAGCAGAAACATGGTCGCTCAAACACTCAGTGAGTGTTTTACTGTAATGTTTAACCACCTTTTCAGTATGGGGAAGACTGTATCCTTTGAGTTAGTGAACTAACCTGTATCCACTAAAAGTGACAAACAGGCTGAACTCGGTGACGGTTGCTTTCAAGACAGAAGGTGTTATTGATGACTTAAAAATTAAACAACATAAGCTCATAACTATGTACTGTAATTAGGGAGTTCGTTTTGTTTTGCCATATTGATTAAAATAATGCCCATATGTTTCCTGAGAAGTAGTACATGAGCTGTAACATTGCAGACTAGGTGATATGGTAGATTATAGTTAAGAACATCTAGAAGTCTAGGACCAAAGGACTTGGGTCATGGAGTTTAAGCCCTATAACTGCAGACAAGTTTGTCATAATCTAGTTCATATATTCAACATCCTGAAACTGATCTGGTACTTACTTCATGTTAAGTTTTAGGACTTAAAACAGAGCTTTAGCAATGGAAATTGTGTTTTTGATAAATTCTTATCAAATTCAGGTGTCTGAACTGTCCTTAAGTTATGTTCTATATCAGTTTTGAAACTAAGCATATAAAAATGTTTGTGCTTAACATGCTATTATACTAATAAAATGTTTTTTCCAATGAGCTGGTGGAATCGCTATTGATACTGAAATGTTACTTAATCAAAGTAATCTTCTCTAATTTGTGATTATTATGCTATGTTTATAAAAGGGGTCTTTCATTTAGAAAATATTTGTATGTAAATGTATTTTCAGTCCTATTTGAGTTCAGTGGCATATCAATATGTTGCTTTGTTAGATACAAGTAATAAGTAGCTTTTCTCCAGTGGCATAGTATCTTACAAAATGGCTCATTGCCTTGTTATTGGCATTTAAGATAGCGTGGGAGAGGGTACCTCAAGAATAGGTAGGGCCACTTCTGTATTTTGCTCATACATGCCAATACTCGCAGCACTGTCATTTTGGGAGCCAGACTGTTCTGGCCTATATACTTAAACCTGTTCATTCATTTTGTGAATTCTCACCTAATTGGTAATTTTGGATACTGCAATTATTTTCTTTCCACAGTATGTTTTTACAAAGTACAACAAACCTTTTTTCAGTACATTTGCAAAAACATCTATGTTTGTTCTATACCTCTTGGGATTTATTGTTTGGAAACCGTGGAGGCAACAGTGTACTCGTGGGTTTCGTGGAAGGCATGCAGCTTTTGTAAGTATTTTAACTCTGTAAATGTTTTGATATTTGTTGAAGTTTGTACAGAAAAAACTTAAAATAGGGACTATAGAAAAGCAAAGTCTACATATTTGTGAAATAGTGCTTTCAGAAAAGCAATTATAAACTGAATCATGGCACAGGAAGACATGGCAATCGTAATAGTAGTCTTGTGAAGGGGAGAAAAGAAAGGAAAAAGAAATATTCAATGTGTCAGGAATCATAAGAAATGCTCTACTGGGCCAGACCATTGGCCCGTCTAGCCTGGTATTTTATCTTGGGCAGTTGCGAGGATAATTCTCTTTAAGAAGAGCTTATAGGCCTCACCGCTGTTGGTTCCCTTTTACTTGCCCAGCATCTGTAACCAAAGGAATCAGTATTTGAACTTTATAGTTGATTTTTATTACTGACTCTTTCTTTTTGTCTCTGGCAGAACTATAAACTGTTTGCTAAGAGGTTTTGAAGTTTTTAAAGTTATATTTAAGAAAGGTGATAGAATGGTGGTGGTGGTGGGTTGTTTTTTTTTTTGTTGTTGTATTTTTATAGCCTGTATGTACGAGTGACCTTCTGTTGCCTGGTCTAGAACTAAGCATAGTTTGTGCTAGAGTTTGTCCTTTTTTCCAAGGAAATTAAGAGATGCTGGGAAGAGCGCTTGTTCTGTGCCAGTGTTTCAGAATGCTGAACAGCAGGACTCGGGAAGCAGTAAGGCATTTGGCCTGATATTAATCTTGCATTAAAATAACAGAAAATGTGATCCAAGAACGTGCTGTTAATCAACATTCTTTATAGAAAATAGCTTGTATGAAAGGAACTGACTTCAGTTCTTCTGGATATATTAGACTTCAATGACAGTACCAGTTGTAGGTGTAACATACTTACATGACATTAAGCCAAATGATTTTTATTAAAAACAAAACAGAACACCGCCAAACCCCCCCCCCCAAAACCGAAACCTTTTGTTTTTTTAAAAAAATCTTGTGTTAAACACCTAGAACATATAGATATCTTGAAATCTTGATATCTTGATATCTTGAAATAATTTTTGCTAGAACAGCCTTTAATACCGAGTGTCTGTGCATAGTCTGGCACGTGTTAGACTTGATGCTGTTCAGGATCTTCATAAGATAATTGGGAAACAAACAGAATTTACAGATTCTTTACTGGCAGTAATGACGAATAAGGATGATGAAAGCACTAAAGGATGCTTAGTTGTACAGAGCAATTATATTGACCAAATTTATTAATCTGAGCAGAGGAGTAGAATAAGGGGCTATTGCCTAGTGTGAATTGTAGTGGTTATATTGACCAGCTGAACCTCGTGCAGTGCTATGTCAAAGAGATAATATGAACTCGTATGAACTGGACAGCAATGCGTAAGAGTGCTCAATCTGTCACATTTTGTGCGTGGCACTCATGGCACCACTACTGGAATCTCATTATTTTTTCTTTCTAATCCTATAAAAAGTAATTTTTTAAATAATTTGTAGGAAATAGCCATTACTTTTGATGTTAGCATATTTTAAAAGAACAGTGCAGAGACAGGACTGTAGTGTGCAGTTAGAAGGTTCCCACCCCCCCAGAGTTTAGTTAAATATTCAACTGTCTAATTATTACAAATGCCTTTAAAATATCTTGTGTTTATTAATCTGGAACAAAAATTATACATTTACAGATTTTTATTTCAATAATGATTGCTTAGGTAAACGCTCATACCTTACTTTTAAGCCCTCTTCCACATTAGAGGATTTGTTTAATAGATTTCTTATCATCATGGTAGAACAGCAAGCTGCAGGTCAGGGAACAGGGGTAGTGCTTGTTAAGATGCAGAAAGGGAGAGGAAAAATGATACTTGACCTCACCTAATTTAAGTCTTGTTAAAACTAAGGCAGAGTTCCAGGTTTTTATGCAAAGGAACTTTGCCTCAATAAAATGAAGAAACAAGAGGCTTGTTGTTAATACATGCACAATAATTTAGTGAAGCATGTCTCGCTAAGAATGAACTTTACAGGTTTTGGCATTCTAACAGACTGATCCTGCATTGATACCTGGGTAGTTGAATTCAGTGGGGTTCTCCAAGTGGTACAGTGAATTACTGAAATTATCTACCGAACTTGTAAGTCCTCTTGTTTATTGGGGAGGAGGGTTGGACGGAGAGAGGGAATTGTGATAGAATTATGGAAAAAGGCATTAAAAACCTTATTTTCAAAAAATTTCAGTTGTTAATAACTCTGCCTTGATAGATCATTACATTTAAGGTTCTGTAATTAGTTTGCAGATGCTGAAGGTTATTTTGCTGCTTGTACAACAGATAACACTGTAAACAGTTCTCTGGTAAGTGCCTTAATTTGTGAAGGTCAATGCTTTACAGTAACATGACACCATTATCCTGACTTACTGTTTTTAAAATACAGCAGTCTTGAATGTAACAGTTTTTGGCAAAGGGGATTGGTAACTTACACGTTACTAGTAAGTGCTGCAAATAACGACATTGCTTATTATGAGAAATACAGGTTCTCAGCTCAATAAAACACTTTAATGTTTCTGTAGTAGTTTGTGAAATAAATATTTATGTCGTACAAAGGAAACCTTTACATATTTAGATCAGTAGTTGCCAAAGCAAAATGTGGAGAGCTAGTGGTAAAGCCAAACAGTTTTCAAGACTAAAATCCACAACAGAATCATTCAGTTAGTTGAGTATCTTGTATACTGTGATCCTGCATTGCATTTTGAAAGAGAAGTGGACTGCCCTCTTCCTTCCAGTGGACAGAGTGAGTACTGTTTACTGAATCAAGTGTCAGTACTGGTATTCTGCTGATAAGCTGCATTGCCAGATGGCATTTTTGTGGTGATTTTCATCATCCATAAATTATGGTTTGTTATGTCCCTGTTGATCACAGATTGCTGCTTAATCTGCATACCTAAATCAGAGGCCACATGCAGAAATGTATCCAAAACACAGAACTTTTAAAGTTTGCGCAATCTCTGTAATAGAGTAAGGGGAGGCGATTGAGTGTTGACAAACTACCATATGGGTATTTTATACTGAATAGGGAGTTGAGAGATTTTTCAGAAGTATCCTCCATTTAATTCTTTGGTTTTTTCCCAACTTTATCTACATTTAAGAATAAAATCTTCTTAGTCTGCTCAGTTCTTTAAGATCATCTGACTCTAGAAGCAGGATTCATTGTTAATCTTGGACAATTTTGTATTAATTTAAACATCCACAAAAATTCTGGTCCTAAACAAGGAGCCTAATGAAAATGCAGCTACCAGATCTTTTTCATTACTTCACTCTTACAGTTTATTAATTTAATTTAAACAAGCAGCTTAAAACTTGGCTTGTTAGAGGTATTTTAAGCAATTCAAACTTCTGCTAAGTGCCTTATGTATTGGAGTTCCTTTCCCAAAGTTTTTTTGACTTTTAGTTCTAGTTCATGAGGTTTTTACGGTCATGGGAGGAAAATGAGTATGTATTCATTTTTATATATGTATTCTGTGTTTTATGTTTCTAGTTTATCATTTGGACAGACACTGTAGATCTAATGAAATGTCTGTGATTTTGATGAGTTATTTTTTCAATTTCAAATCAGTAGGTTTGAATTTTCTGGGTATGAATTTTGCGTTCATGAGGATATATACAAAAGCACAGTTGTTTTTGAGTACTGCATTTTACCAATGTGTTTAACATAAAACATAGCTTATGTATGAACATTTTTGACAAGCCTATCTACTGTGTGCAAAACCACTTTGTTAAACTTGATGCTCTTAATATTCACCAAGCTTTTCTTTATTTATAATAGAAATTAGAAACATTTCTAGAAAATTTTATTTAGAAACTTTATTTCTAGAAATAAAAAATTAGAAACGTAAAAAGTTTTCTAATTTGCTAAATTAATTCTACTGCTTATAATTTAAATATCCTGCTTAACTGTATTTTTACTTATACTGATTCATTTCAGAGTGAACCTTTATATGTTCCTGTAAAGTTTCATGATTTGCCAACTGAAAAAAATGGCAGTAATAATAGTGATGCAGAGAAAAGTGAGTAAAGACTTTTGGAATGCTGAAATGCTAGTTCTTTGGTGAAGGAGTTACTTTCCTCTTTGTTGGTATAACTGCTGTCATGTTGCAGGAGTTGTCTCCCCCCCCCCCCCTTTTTTTTCCTTAAATCTCTTATTGCATGAATCGCAGTCTCATATATTTACTTTCGGGTAGAGAAAACATAGGCCTATCGTTCAGTTTACCTTTCTTGGTCACTACAGATCCAGCCTATGTTTATCTCAAGGGACCAACTGGGTTCAGTACTTGTGATTCTTTCCTTCTGGGCTTGTATGACCAGCAGCAGTGAGTCAGCCTCTGGAAAAACAAGCTATTGTCCTTTTTAGAGCAGGAGCAAAGCAGTCAAAGTAAGAATTTTAACAGTCTATGTGCATTCTGATCTTACTTAAGCCTCACTATCTTGTGATAGTAGCTGAAATGGGCCTAACTGTCCCAGACAATTATAGAAAAGTTGGCTGTCAAAGAATCCAATTATCTGATCCTCAGCAAGAGTCCCTGCTTATAAAAGGGAAAGTACCTTTGTTAATTTCTAGATGACATGTGCAGAACAGCTTTGGTAGGCTCTGCTGTCCTGTGATAACATGCACCAATCACTTGAGCTGTAGCTTTTCCCTTTACTTTTTTTAGGAAATTAGGTATTGTTTCATGTTGAATTAGGCTAATATTTATATATAGCATGTAATGTTTTCTTTACACAGGAAACTAATGATACTTACAATACCCTTATAAATAAAATCTGATCCTGGTTTGCAAGATTAGTTAGAGGATGGATTTCAAATGAGCAAGTGACCTTTTGATCTCTGCTAAGCTTTGAGGTCTGTTGGACACTCTCATCCTCTGAATGAAACACTGTCCTTGCAGTTAGGTATAGTTGTGTGCAGTTTTTGGCTGTTTGACTATTAGACAATTAAAGAAAATCTTATATGTAATATTTATCAATACAGAGTAATTCCTGCTTAAAAATTTGTTGTTACCTTGTGGGGATTGTTTGACAGGGAGGGAGGGATGGTGCTTTTCAGTGAGGTTTTTGTGGATGGACAACTGTACTGATTGAAAACAATAATTGTGCTTTGTCTTATCAGTGGCCTATCAAATAGCAAAATACTAGTTTAATAAATAAAAATAATGGCATGTCTCCTATTTGGATAAAAACCTGTTATTATTTGTGAAGTATTGTAATCAATGACATATTATAACATCATAGTTCTATTTGCATATTGTGTTGGCTTGAAAAGTTTAATGATAATATGAAGCCTTTTTTTTATCTTCTCCCCCCTCTCTTTTCTTAAGCTCCCAAAAAGCCTCGTGTAAGGTTCAGTAATATTATGGAGATTCGACAACTCCCATCGAGCCATGCATTGGAAGCAAAGTTGTCTCGTATGTCATATCCAACGGTTAAGGAGCAGGAATCAATATTAAAAACTGTAGGAAAACTCACTGCAACCCAAGTAGCAAAAATTAGCTTTTTCTTTTGCTTTGTGGTATGTGCTACATTCTTTCAGAAAACTTAAGTATAGATGCAATTAAAACTTGTATAATAATAGTGAAACAGTATTGTGATGACTTGTATTCTTTGTGCCTCATTTTATAAATACACCATAAAAAGTAAAACCTTCCTCATGTACTGGACATGAAAGTGCAACTTTTTAAAGGGAGGGTGATAAAAAGAGATCCTGAATGTGTAGTTAACTGTAAGGTCAGTTGTAAGATATGCCATGCTTTTGTGCCATGTTGTCCAGTGTTGGGTATGTTTGGTCAGCAAAATCTGGGATTACATGCATACAGGCTTTTAACAGCTGCAGTGAGACTGCATGAAATGGGTAAATGTCTCTATGGCTTCTTTCTGGGACATCAGAGGAAGAGTACTGTTTTACGCCTCACTGTGGCATTGTGCCATCCAGAAGTATGAAGAGAAGATAGTGAATTGTCCTTCATCTCCATTGAGGGCTGCAAGATTTACTTATGAATCCGTTGGTTGCTGGTGTTTCTGCACCATGCCTCAGTTCTCTCTCTCGCTAGAGTTAATGGTGGCAGGATTTTTGAGAGACAGTAAAAATGTAGAGAGCAGATCAGTGATAGCTTTTCTACAAGTAACTTCACTGATACTGCTGAATAGGTTATATGTAATGTGGACCCACCACAGCTTTTCCTCAGGAAGCTGTGCTCTTAAATGTTTAAAATCATCATCATAGTAAAATTATTAGTACTGTTGATGCATAGACCAGAAAATGGTGATGTAATTTTCTGTGTGTATACATAAAGGATGTGCACACAGCAGCAAGAGAATAATAAGCCACTCTAATGATTTTGGATGGATGAAATAGCTTTTTTAAAAATTATTTAAAAATCTGTGTGTCTGAGTATATTTCCATATATATACACATGCAGATTTTCTAGGGTAGAGTTCTTATGTTCAAAATAAATCCTGTTGATGCTATTCATGGATGCTGCTACTACTGGCATGTATGTGTATTTCTTCTTGGATAGTATAAGTATTTCCACCTAAGACTTCAGAGAATGGTAACTTCCCTGAGAACACATCTGAGATCTCATTAATGAGATCTCAATCAAGAAATGATAAAACACTTGCCATTTTTTATATTTATGAAGGAATTCACAGACATGAATCCTTCCAAAATATTTTTGAGGTGTTGAATGCAAGGGATGCTTGCTTTTTAAGGTGGACGTGTGCCTGGTTTAAGTACTCTAAAAAACCTTATTAGGCTGACTGATGTCCCATGTATCTCTGAAATTTCTTTGCAGCCCTTGTGCAGTAATCATCTTGAAGCACTTGCAAAACGAGTAAAAAGTACCTTCAGTTACTATAGAATAGCTATTATAATTTCATTTTAATTATTTAATTATGTTTCAGTTTTGAAGTATGTTACTTCATTATTAAACACGTAGTTGAATGTGGTTGGTTTGGGCCAGTTCTAATTTTGCCTCTGTCTTCTAATGTACCTGCCACTTTAATAGAAGTTAGAAATCTATTTGAGGTAAAAGTCTTGTTCTGATTTAATTTTTGGACAAATAGTTAAGTTTTTTTCTTTAAGTAGGATTTTATTGCACTGATAAACTTCAACTCTGCTGTTGCTATCCATATAATTGCAAAATTATTTTTCTTTTCCCCCAGTGGTTCTTGGCAAATTTCTCTTACCAAGAAGCTCTGTCAGATACCCAAGTTGCCATAGTTAATATCTTGTCTTCAACCTCTGGTAAGTTTTATTTACACCATCAAATGTGCATTATAAGGCTATTTATAAAATAAAAATATTTTTGGTTACAATGGGCCTGTGTAATGATTTACCTGTGGTTTTGGGGGAATTGTAGGGCTTAAAGTTATTGAATATGTGCATTTAAAAATTTCATTATGTAATTGCAGGGGTTTAAGCTATCTTCATGATTCCCCTGCTTTTTGCTTTTCAGGTTTGTGTGTGTGTACTTCTGCAGTTATGTCTGTGTACTGAAGAGATATATTGGGAGTGTAATAGGTTTGAAGGAGAGGTGGTATAACTTTTTATCAAAATAGATACAATTCAGAGTGAAGTATTCTTGCTGGTTATTGTTTTTTTTAAAAAAATGGTTTTAGGGGTAAAGAACTTAAACCACCTAAATATTAAGCATATCACTTGCTTTACAGGTTTTGTGAAAGGCTCTAATATGAGCTTTAAAGTATTTAAATTATGTGACAGTCCATGTTTTGAGGAGTAACTTTTGTTGTTTTATAAAATCAGTTTTAAAAGCACAATTATGTGATCCCCCCCCCCGACTTTTCAGGCTTACTGCAGTTTATTTTGTTAGTATGGCTAGCCTTTCTCAAAGTTGAGCATGTATTTACTCATCTGAGGATTCACATCAGAAGGTGTTAGTTTCATAATAGTTCCGATTAAAATTATGGTTGCTAAGATCAAGAAGTTAAAACAAGTATGTGAAATATAAAGAAGAAAATGTCTGTGGAGTTTTCTGAACAAACTAGTAGCAAAACTTGGTTGTATAAACTCTTCTTAATTTCTCTTGCAGGGCTTTTTACTTTAATCTTAGCTGCAGTCTTTCCCAGTAACAGTGGAGACAGGTTTACCCTGTCCAAATTATTAGCTGTTATTTTAAGGTAAGATAATGGGATGGAACATTTGACCAAAATCTCCCTGATACAGTGAGAGGATAACTATACCTACTATACCTATGGTGTCTGTGACAATATGATATGCTTCACTTTTTAAAAAATCCTTGTTTCACAGATAAATTGAGCAAGTGAATTAAGTCTTTTTAAATATTTCTCATCATGAACAGTTACCAAATCTCATGCTCCTATAGGAAATTAGATTAATCAAGTTTCTTTTGGAAATATGTGAACTTATTTTCTTGTTGTTTGATTATGGTTTCTCTATTTTTGTGTAAATGGGGAAAAAGGAAGAGGCTTGACATTAAGTGTTGTCAGCCTGTTTCACTAAATGCCTGGTGCATTGTTCAGGGAAGTTAAAAGTGAGGGTTTTTTGGTTTGTTTGTTTTTAGCTTAAGATCAGGCCTTAGCAATAGAGAACTCCTTCTGGCTTTGCCAAAAGTGGGTTTTGGTTAACTAAAAATACCTAAAGATAGAACTCTATTTTGATATTTTTCTCCCCCTTTTTTTCTGTCTTTGTAAAAAAGTTCTTGGGTTTAAGTAGCATTTCTTCTGTTTTGCTAGCATTGGTGGTGTGGTACTTGTCAACCTTTCTGGATCTGAGAAATCTGCTGGAAAAGATACAATAGGTATTTACTTTTTTTTTTTTTAATCCTAGAGTATGCAAGGATGAGTACCATCTTTTGACAATGCTCAGCAGGTCATATAGCAAACTCTATATTTCTTACTTGTGTAACATTTCACAATCTCGCTTTTTAGTTTCAACTTCTGAAACTGGACATTTATGATGATTTTTTTTTTTTCCCCCTCTATGTATATAGCTTAATTGGGAAAGTATTTACATTTTCGAGCTTTCTGCATTTTCCCATACTTTTCATATAGTAATGGATTCTGTAATAAATTGTTTATCTCTGACAGTTTTACAATAGGTGTATGTTTAGGAGAGTTGATTCTAGTGTGCATAACATGTTCGGCATGTCTTGAGTGGGTGTGTTGTTTTTTTTTTTTTTCCATCTTTACAGGTTCCCTTTGGTCTCTTGTAGGAGCAATGCTGTATGCTGTGTACATAGTAATGATAAAAAGGAAAGTAGATAGAGAGGATAAACTTGACATACCAATGTTCTTTGGTAAGACTGAAAATAACTCTATTGAAAGTTCTAATACAATGTGTGATTAAATTGTTTGCTTTCAGGCACTGAACTGTATATGAGTGGTAAAGGGGCTCAGAAAAGCCAAGGAAGTAGAGAAAGCCTATTGTTCCCGTGGTTACGAGTACTTTAGAGACTGGTTGTGTGAACTGTTTCTTGTTTAGAGTCTTAACAATGAAATAACACTACCTGTAGGAATGCAGCCAGCCCCTTTGGACTCAATGGAAATTTTTTTTTTCTTTTTCAATTTCAAACCTGTAAATATGTGATGTAATTGTTGTTTGTGAATTTCAAGTAAAGTTTCTTATATTCCTTTACTTTGAAAGATTTAAAATACTGCTTTGTTGCTGCTTTTATGTATGCATGTGGTCAAAATAGCAGAGCTTGCTGAGATTTTAGTTATGTTGAAGGATAGTTATTGTGATTTACTTAATACTGTTTTTATATTCAGGTTTTGTAGGGCTGTTTAATCTGTTGCTGCTGTGGCCAGGGTTTTTCCTGCTTCACTATACTGGGTTTGAAGCATTTGAGTTTCCCAATAAACTGATATGGATGTGCATTGTCATTAATGGCCTTATTGGAACAGTTCTGTCAGAGTTCCTCTGGCTGTGGTACGTACTACATGCTTTGTATATATTTCACATAAATTGTCTTACCTGTGTTCTCAAATGTTGAGATGTCAAATTGCCTGGGTAGGGTTTTTTTTGCCTGTCTCCCCCCTGCCCCCCCCCCCCCCCCCCTTTTTTTTTTCTTTTTTTCTGTCCATATATGCAGTTTGAGTTGGAGGATGTCATCCATCATGTCACAATGTCCTGTTTAAGAGCAACAGCTAACTTTAAAAAGCAGGTGTTGTGGTCTTGTAGTATTTATTAAGATACTGTGTGCTTAGCTCATTCTAGAATTAGCTTTTTGAGACGAAAAGACTTTGTGGTATAGAGTTGCAGTAGTAATAAGAGAGCATGAATTTCTGTTGTAACAGTTCTTCAGTTTCCAAGGCCTTGTGCATGTTGGATATATATGAGTCAGAATCTAGTATTCTATAGTTGATTATGTTTGTTTAAATCTTCAAAGACTTAATGAGCTAAATCTCATTAGAATGCATTAAGCATGAAGATATGGCAATTCATAAATTAGCCTAGCTTTTGTTTAATTTAATTATATGACAGTCTGGATAGGTCGGCAACAGAGGATTGAACGTGAGACTTCTAGATGAATGGGCCAAAAGCTGTAGCAGACTTAAACCTTTGCATAGGTGTTAGGAGGATGATGTTATTAGACAACTGTTTGGTAAGTGAGGGTTCCCAGCTTGAGCGAACTGAGTTTCTTCTGAGCCAACATTAGGTTAAAATAGGGGTGTAACAGAAAATTCTGCAAGTTGAAAAGTCCTGTTTTATTTTGGAAACACTGAGGAAGAGCTTCCAAAAAGAGACATGCTTCCACTGCCATACAGTTGTTCAGTGAACCATGTCAGTTTCCGTGCTACACTTTGAAGAGCTGTGGCAGTCTGTGAGCTTTTGCCTGAGAACCCTTGGCGTTCAGCCTCTCAGCTCTGTGGTAGAGAGACTAGAAAACCTCATGGGATAGCTACTCTGAAACAGAGACATCTGTAACCCTAGGATCCTACGTTCGCAACAGTACTACAACAAAAAATCTAGGTGGAGTTGTAGGAAAACATTTTTGTTGTTGTTGTTTGTTTTCAGATCAAGTTTAAAGTTATTTACGAAATTTAATCATGTGACATTGTTTGTTTGTTGGCAACCTCTTACACCAGGCCTAGTTATAAATGCATTGTAGTATATGTTCCTTTGTAATTTAATTAATTTATTGATGGAATATTTTTGTGATGTTAATGCCATCCTTTAAGATTAGACTACAGTTCAGTATCAGTTGGTAAAAAGGTTAAGTGCAATTTCAACACTGAATGAATTTCATACAATAATGGTAATCTAGTCAATTAAAGAGCTATTTTTATTTGCAGTTCCTTTTCCCTAGAATTTTGGACTAGGACTAATTTCAGAGTTTGTGCTGACATCATCCTTTTACCTGTCCAGTGTGCCACTACTGGTCCTCTACTCTTTCTTTGGAAGTAAATATTATTTAACCTATTTGTTTACTCCACCCAGCCACATAATAATGCCAACTGAATAATGTAGTGGTAGATGTGACTCTTTAATTAAATCTTTTTTTTTTTTTTTAACCTGCTGATAAGTTTTCATTGGATTCTGTACCGTTTATTCATTTTACAGTGTTCTTGTGGACAGGTTGGTTCTAATTCAGAATTAGTCAGTGCAGAGATACAGAAGTATTCTCTTATGGTATAAAAGGGGATTTAGAATATTGGGGAGGCAAAGCAATTACAACAACGCAAAGCAATTACAAATATCTAAACTGGTCATTTTTGCTTGGCTGAAAGTCAGTCATATGGGAAGACCTAATGGCTTGGTTTGGGAGTACTCTTCTAGTTTAATTAGAGAAATACATGCATGAAGTCGTGTTCTAGAAAATGTTTTCCAAATGTGTGTTCAAATCTTTGTGTTTAAAAGGTGTTAAACTTCTGTGAGGTGAATTAAGATAGCATTTTCTTCAGTGAATCACATTTCATAAATATAGTTTCAGTGATGCTGCATCAGTTTTTACAGTAACCAGAATAAAGATTGACTAGGTAAAAAACAATTTTTTCAGAATTCTAACAAAATTCAAAATTTTCAGAATTCTAACAAAAATTGCAACTACAAGATTTTCCTTGTTTAAAACTAGTTGTGTGCAGAACTGATTGCAGTTCCACAAAAAAAGCATAGCTGGTACTGTTTTCAGTACTTGCCAAGGATGAGAATTGCCTTATCTTAATAAATAAATAAATTCTGGATGCCTTTGAAATATGAGGCTGACTCAGTAGTGGTCATTACTAATTTGGATTGGGTAGAGACCCCCTTGTGTTTATTTTCTTCATATGGCAGAATAGGCTATTTCATAGAGGACTATTTGCTAACAAGTCTCATTATGCTCGGTAACTTTTGACTTGGTCAATCATAAAATGGAAATTGCAGTTTTCTATATTGGATGTTACGCCCTTCACTTGGTATCAAAATGGCTCAGGCTAGTCAAGTTTTATTTATAGAGCCTTAGGTGTATATCAAAATACTAAAGATCTCAGGAGCTCATGTGTTCTTTTAGGTCTATCCTACATATACTTTGAGGTTCTATTATTATTATTTTTTAAAAACTTCATGCAGTAAATCAGTCATTTGCAAACTAAATATGACTTGCAAAGGAATTGGGGAAAAAGGGTCAGTTTTCCGTGGCTGTGAATGAGTACTACTCTGATGTATGCATGTAGTTTTGTTGTTCTGTCATTTAAATAAATTGTAATGGCTTTTTGTGACTCAGTGATTTAGAAAAGTCTAACGACTTTGTTCCTGCTTAGGATATATGATGAGACCACTTGTAGAATGCAGAGAAGTCTTACTGGGACTCCGAAGAGTGATTTCAAGGGTGTATTTTAGAGTTAGATTTTAAAAGCGCAATCTGTTAATTTAAGAATTTCTCCATTCGTAAAAAACTATTTCTCCATTTGTAAAAAAATATTTCTTTTTTAAAAAAATATTATGGGTAGGATTTCTAGACATCAGTAACCTTTCTTTTTTAATTAACCAGACTGGGGCAAAACAGATTTAATTGCTGTAAGCTGGTATTAAACTATTTCAAAATGGAAACAAAATGCAGATTTTTCTAGGTAAAGTCACTACGTGTGAAGTAGTGAATTTTCCATCATCTGAAAATGTTTGTATGGAAATTAAACCTCACTGCAGAAGACACGAATAGTCTAGTTAAGAATTTTATACAGTTTTACAGATTTATGACAGTGTGGGTATCTCAATTTTTGATCATTAAAACAAACAATGATTAGCAATTAAGCTTGATCAAATGTCTTCTGCAATTTGATGTATTACTTTAGTTGTCTTTTAACTTTTAAATAAGATATTATTATTATTATTAGTTATAATAATTTATTATTATTTATTATCTTTTAGGGGCTGCTTTCTTACCTCATCACTGATAGGCACACTTGCGCTAAGCCTTACAATACCTCTGTCCATAATAGCTGACATGTGCATGCAAAAGGTAAGTTTTGAGCATTATTAACATAATTTCTTTGAATTAAATGGCAGTGGTATTTTTAACAATGTATACAATGAACAGTATTTTTCTTCTGTCACTTGTTAATAACTGTTGGACTGCATTGTAATGAATACTCTCTTGATATTGACAGTTACAGTAATTTTGCACTTGCAAGCATGCACTTGCACACTTAAATATATTTGATTATGATGCAGCTTGTGTGAAAAGTACCCAAAGTCATCAGCGACACCTGGCCAAATGCTTTTTCTTGAACAGGCACTTTTCAGAGTTAAACAACAACTGCAAGTACAGCACACCTTAAATTAATACCTTTACAGTTACAGAATTGTTCTAGACTGCCTATCTTGAAAATACTCAATTAGTTACAAAACCAAAAATCTGCAGGTTTACCACAAAGGAATGTAGCAGCTACAAGGCTTAATTGCACATTATTAGATTCATGTGGATGTTAGGCTTCCATTTAACTGTCTTCCTTTAAGTTAGTCTAGTTTCACTGGTATTGAGGTAATAGCTGTGGAAAAACTCTGCATGTAAAGAAAGAAAAGAATCTGATAATATGAGTTTGAATAGAAACTATATGAAGTTAGTTTATATTACTCTTCAAGCTGTATAGATACTTTTCATGCTGGTAGGGTAGAATTTTCAGTTTTAAATACTTAATTATGTATGAATGTCAACTTTGAATATTTGAATTTAATATTTAATCAGTGGCAAGGAATATGAAATTCTTAATTTCATGTGAATAATTATTATTTAGCATATACTGCAAGCATGCAGTTATTGGTTTTTTGGGTGGTTTTGTTTTGGTTTTTTTTTTTCTTTAAATCAAGGTCACATAACTGTTTGTGTTTCCTGAAGGCAGGATCACTTGTTTCTGTTCTTTATTTTGGATTTAAGTAATCCCTACTGCTAAAATTTTAATTTGAAAGTTAAACCACCTGTTTAACTCTTTGAAATAGCGTTCATAATTTTATAATGCATCTGTTGTTAAAGCAAGCTTAATTTTTCTTACAGTGATAATGCCCTTCTTTTTTGGCAGGGCATCCCCACATAGTCCATTATGGCTATGCCTTTTGACACCATTCAGTGTAGACACAGATGTATTTGTCACTTGGCTAAAGTGTAAGCATTTCCCATCATATGCCTGTGTGCATTTTGACCGTTGGTGACACCTGTATTTCATTGATGTTAGATGTGCATATACACTTGTGGTATGGAGAGGCTGCAGCAGTTTTTTAGAAAGCAGGGAGTAAAATTATGTGCCAGGTAATGTGTTTTCTGGGCTGAAAATAGTGAATTAGTCAGCATTTGAGCACCTTGGCCTAAATACAGTTTGTTACTGAAATACAAGAAGTTCTTTACTGACATGATAAAATTTTTTGTGTGAATTAGGAAGCAGTTTAGTCATGTGATAGTTTAGCTGAAAATGAAATCAATAAAAATGGGCAAAAATGACCAAACTTAGAACTAACTATACAATACTACTTCTGAAATTTTGAATAGACTGGTAGTCTTGCTCTAGCAGCTGCTGCTTGCTTACATTGCTTTGATGTTCTTTTGAGTCTTGTAGCAAATGCAGTTATGCTTAGTTTGTAAGCTCTGTGTAAATAGAAATGCGAAAGTATGAGAAGAGAAAAATTCTCACTATGCCTGGAACGTAGCTTAAATGGAGTAATGGCTTCGCTGAAGTAAGTGGGGTTGTGCATTATCTGTGGTGATTCAATTTATGACTTGTTTTCAGTCATTACATTTGAATTTTTTCTTTTGAGGTTTGTACTTGTTTGTACAAGACTGACTTATGTACAAGAAATTAGTCAAGTCTTGTACTTAGAATGTTTCCTGCCAAAAAGAAGCTTCACTGCTCAGTGTTTTCACAAGCAAAGTGTAAATTCTAATGAGAACCTTTTGACTTCTGAAATTTTCTGGCAGGCATGTAAAAATGGGGAAAAAAATCCACACAACTTGTATTTCACTTTCACTTAATGCCATGTGGATTTTGGAAAACAAAGCGGAAAAATAAAAGGATAAAAATAAAAAAAGGAAAGTCAAATTGGAAAATAAAAGGAGAGTCAGACCCTGAATAAATACTTGTGTAACGAACATGTGAGATACAGTATGTTTCACATTAGTATTAGCTGAATATTCCAGCATGGAAATACAGCAAAACCTTGCAGTGATTCCAACAATAATAAAGCATTCATTGGTAAGATAACTGTATTTGTGTTGCTGTTCAAGTATCTGCAATATACAATGGGACATAAATTGTAACAGGACAGTAAATAACTAATGCCAGCTATTAAGGAAACAAGGAAAAAAAAACCTGGCAGACCTTTCCCCCAAAAATTCACTTTAGTGAGGTGGAATTAGGTTTATATGTGAGCTAATGCTGGTAGCAAAAAATAAGAATTTTGTATGTTACATGTGTGCATCTATACCTACTTACATATATACATATGTGTGTGTGTGCAAATACATTTTTGGAGATGTTTGTGTATATATATAGTTACACATATCGATATATGAAAAGCTTAGGTTGGCTTCTGAAGTGATTCGTCTAAACTTTCTTCTGGAATACATTGAAAAATAGAATATGCTTTTCTAATTCTCAGTAAACAACTTCATCTCTAGGCTATTTAACCTGAGTAAACACAGAGTACCAATCTTTTAAAATTAATTTATTTTTCATGTACTCATGCAATATCGAGGTATTTGAAATAACCAAAACATCTTTAAGGCTCTGTTGGACGACTTTCAGTTGATGTTGGTAACACAAGGGCAAGTTACATTTTTAACTCATTTTTATCACTTATCACTGTTAGAGTTGCTCCAATTCTTATGAATTTGGTATTTACAAACAAACAAGCCCCACAGATGTAGCTAACTATCAATCTAACTTCCTTGTACACCTTGTATTTGCTCTTTTCCTATTTCTTGTCTTAAATCTTCACCTTCCTGTGTTATCTCAGTTTGTGCTGGCAACATCTTTCATGATCTGAATCTTCATGCCTCTTCCATTTCATCCACCATTCTTTTCATCTGCCATCACTTGGTTCCTTCTGGAGTTTGTGGTCCATGTACTTGCTACCTTCTGTTCCTTTTAATTTTTCTTTGTTTGAAAAGGCTGCTTTGTCTTCCTCTGGGCAAATATAGAGCCTGACTGTTTTTAGGCAGCTGGCCATTGGGTGATGCCTCTTACATCTTGCCATATGCGGGAGAGTAATCAGGGAGGGGTTGGGGGTTCATTTGCTTATTTTTTTTTGTTCCTTTTCTGATTCATATATGTCTTCTACATTACTGCTCTTCATTCTTCCCCTGGCTGTTATGTACTTGCTGTCCAAATTTCTACTTTCCTGTCTCTTTGGTGCTTTTAGCTTGTGGCTGCTGCTTGTATGTTTGAGGGTATGTAAACTCTTACCACCTTCTCATACTGAACTGTTCAGCACGAGGTCATCAGGGGGCCATTTAAGACTTGTCTTTGTAAAGTAAATGTCCTACCGTATCTTCTCTTGCTGTTGGAGGTAAATCCTTTGTCTCTTACTTTTCTGAAAAAGAAATTGCTAGTATTAGAAGCACAAATGAGTGACCCTAATTGAAGGCAAACTCCTGTAGACTTTGAGGTTGTTTGTACATGTGTATTTGTGCAAGTATGTCTCTGTCATACAAACATCAAAATACCCTAAGCCAAGTCCTATGCTCACTGAAGTCTCACAGGCTAATAGAAATTTAAGCTTCCAACTTCAGGCTTTCCAGTTAGTACTTCTGGCCAATCTTGTCTTTACACCACATTTCAGTTTTCTTAAAAGGAACCTATGTAAGAACGCCACTGACATGGCTAATAATGTAAAGATGAAACTATGAATATATGCAGTCTTCATATGACTGTCAAATGGTATGGTAATTACACAATATGCATAATTACTAACTTTTTGGGTCTTTATTATTCTGTAATAATGTGACATAAATCTGAATCTTAAGAAATTACAGCCAAATTTTCAACAACTATTTACATATTCCTTTTGATAACTTACGTGTTTATGAATTTCTGCTAGAAATCAGTAAGGATAACATAAGTCTCTAACAATTGCAGTTTATTAGCTTTTTGAGAGTGAACATCAGTGCTAGATATCAAAACTACCTTTTTTCTCCAAAGTCTTCACCTTTGGAAATTTTCCCCACGAGGGGGAGCCGTGCTCATGGTTCATGGCACTGTTAGCCTGAACGGCCTTTCAGAGACTAGTTCTTGTTCTTGCGCCCTTGATTTTTCTAACCTTCTATAATTTCAAGTTTTAAACAGTCTCAGATGATCATCACTTCTGAGTGTAGTAGTAGACAGGTACGAGTAGTAATATAGATACAAGTTGAATTTAGTTTAAATTGGGCAAATAATGTGCCCTGCCTTTTTTTAAATGAAGAAGAAAATTACTGTAAATTTCCAGTAGTATAGTCTTTCTATGTGCATTGATTTCATCAGTTACCATTCAGTGACAGTATATTCATAGTGAATAAACAGGTGCACAGGTCTTTCAGGTGAGATCTCTTATTCAAGATTTTTGAAATGTGTAGCGGACTTTCTCATTGGTACCAGTCAGACAGCTAAACCCTAAATATGAGACTATTGGGAAATAGCAGTCTTTATCCACACCACAGCACAAACAGTATGTTCCATTGTAAAGAATGGATCGGTCAAGAAATGTCATTCATTTATTAGAAGTAGCAGTGGTTATAGAAATTGTACCAAATAACTTTTCAAAAGTATTTGTAATATTTCACCCAATTTAAAAGAACTGAAACTTTATCTCAAACTTGTAAAAATAATAATTTCAAATAGACAGTATGCCAATTTTTTTAAATTATTATTTATTTATTTTTTACTCTGAGTGAATGATGTTTGTGTTTTAATTCCAGGTGCAGTTTTCCTGGTTATTTTTTGCAGGGGCAGTACCTGTATTTTTTTCTTTTTTCATTGCAACTCTCTTATGTCACTATAACAACTGGGATCCAGTGATGGTGGGAATCAGAAGAATTTTTGCCTTTATTTGTAGAAAACATCGAATTCAGAGGTAGGCAGTCACAAAGTATAATGCTATCTCTTCTTTAGCCTTTCCAATGTCCTATACTCTTTTATAAGCCACAGTATTCATACTGTATTTATTTTCATCTGATTTTATATTCGGGTATATGCAGGGGTAATAATTTCTTAACAGTAGTAGTTGCCAATCCGTTTATTAACCTATGTAATGCTCAGAAAATGGAAAGATGTGAAGTCTGTTTACCTTTTAAAAGAAGTTTCCTAGTGGCTGTTACAGTTTTCTTTTTTTTTTTTTCCCCTTAATGCCTCTATGATAGCTCCTGTACCCAGAACATGCAGTGAAAATTGTGCAAACTTGAGTATGTTTTATGAAGTTAAGGGGTCTTTGTATGTTTTTAATGGCTGCAGTTCAAACCACTAGCATATGTAGTACTTATGTTGGCTTCATAACAACCAATTTAATATTACTGTGTAACTTTAAATAAATAAATTTGGTTTTTTTAAGAATGCCGGAAGAAAGTGAGCAGTGTGAAAGTCTCATTCCTATGCATAGTGTTTCACAAGATGGAGACAGTTGCTGTTCATAGACAAAAGGTATGCTTAATAAACTTCAAACAGTAACAGAGAAAGGTGAGGATTGGTTTTGATGATGGCATTTGTGTTATATAAGCACACATTTTTACAGAGTATACAGTTAATATTGTTCTGTATTTATGGATAGAGTTTTGAAGGGTATCTTCAAAATTATTATTATTCATTACCAAGCATTATTCTCACCTTGATACAGTTCTTAGTCAATGGTTTTGAAATGTAAAGTAGTTTTTTACTTAAGAGTATTACAACGCTCATCAAAAATTGGACATGAGTCAATAAACCAGAAGAGGCATACAACTTCTTGGTATGGATGATGTGTGTGGAAGAGAACTGAAGTAATTATTTCACTCTTTTTTTAATGCTGTTGAGATCTCAGTTTGGGCTACTGCAGTTCATGGAAAACATTGACCATTTAAGGAAGTTTAGAGGGCATGACCAGACTTTATTATTATGGGTCTAGAAAATGGGAATGAATCCTTGTGTTTGTGATTGACAGGAATTAAGTTGTTAAATTGCATTAAATATTAGGGAAAATATTTCTCATGATAAGGATAGGGAAACTAGAGTAGAATAGCTAGGGAGTTTGCAAAATATCCCTCTCAAAGAGGAGGTGATGCAAACCTCTAACAGGAGCATTACATGGTTTGTTGATATTGTCTTGGAGCATAAAGATCGACATAGTTTAGGACTGTCTTAGGCTTATGCTTCAGGGCTTTAGTTTTCAAATAACACATGCAGAATTACATGATGAAAAGTATATTTTTATTTTCCAATGTTGCTTAAATCTAATAATGAAATTAAAAATATCCTAACCACAACAGTAATTGTGTTGTCTTAAGCTTAAAACAAACAAGTTATTTCCTTTATTAATAAGATGGAAACAAATGCATATAGCAATTCCTTTTTTGTAATCTTTAGTCAAGTAGCCCTGATAATTTTCTTTCTTTTTCTTCTTAGTTTAAAAATGGAACGATGCCCAGCGAAGAGACAATCTTCTGGAAAAGTCCCTAAGGAATCATGTTTCAGTGCCTATTCTGAATTTGTAGTGAAAATAAGAAGTTTCAGTTCTTTTGAAACTCTAAACTTTTCCTCTTTCTTGCTTTCATCTGGTTTTATAAATCAACAAATTTACTACATGCCTATCACCATAGGGAGTCTTAGTCCATCTGAGCAACCAACCTGCCTTATAACACTGAGCTGGTGAAGTTACTTGACAAAATCAAGAAAACGAATGCTGTTAAGTGATTTCTTTCTTTTTTTAACTCACAATTTTGTTAAATGCTGGACAATATTGTTTTTAAAAAATACTTTCAAATGAGTTATGTAAATAAGTTTGCAGGCCATCAAGTCTTACAGGCTTTCAGATGAAAAGCTAAATAGATATGTTACCTGTAGTAGGTACAAATTAACTTTTTTATGTTGTATAAACTATTTGCATATTAATAGAAGAAAATAGAAAAATAATTTATTAAGTGCATTCTTATAATTATTGAGGCAGGATCTTTGTACGGTCCTGGAACACTACATATATAGTCTTATGCCATTTTGAGAAACCTTGTAATGGCAATGGGTGCCGATGTTTAAAAATCTTTTGTTACCTAACAATCTGGAATGTTTAAAATTTTACTGAATGGTAAAATATTTCTAATTACAGTACATTTAGGTGTACATTCTCAAAATCAATGTTTGTTTTAAACAGACTGACTCTGTAACCCATTCTTATTCCCAATTATCTCACATGGAAAACTAAATTTGAAAATTTTCACATGTATAGCTGCCAACTTATGAAAGAGATCAAATTAATTGTGAAAGTTTTCAGTCAATGGATTGGCACTACAGTAATCTGCTAAACAATCTGAAAGATAAAGGTGTTTGCATTGATCCCCGCCCCCCCCCCCCCGGTTACATTAATAAATTTATTCTAAAATTGATTTTTTTTTTTTATAACCTGTATGTTCCTTCCACTGCAGTGCTTCTGTCCTATTTGATTCTGAAAAGTTATGAATAATTACATCAAAAATATTTGAAATTAGTCAGTGCCATTTTCCAACTTCTGGCCTATAAGACACTTACATTAAAGTTAATTTTGGATTTTGATGGATTTTATTTTTTTATAATGAATGTAGGATGGATTTTCAGCCAACAGTGTTCTCTTCCACATAACAAGATATTAATAATGTAGGGTACTTCTACTATCCTTCCACACAAATATAGAAGGATGACATAACACAAATGCCTTTTCATGTTTTGACACTCAGTAATGATCCTTCCAAAAAGAAATTTTGGTAGTTTGGTGATACAACTATTAGACAAGAGGGAATGCAGGAAAGCAACATGCTTAGCTATACATTTAGAAGGATTGATTAGCCACCATCTAGAATTTAATGTAAAAATCTGTAATTAGAGGAGGAAAAAAAGAGAACCTGGGAGCTGTTCTGGTCAAATATTGCACCTTTATCAAAATTTTCCTTCCAGTTTTTAATATTGGATTACACTACAAGTTTCAGTGATCTGAGGCATTTCTTTAAGATGAGATAGTAAGTCCTTCTTTGGACACCTGAAATAGGAATTTAAAAAAACCAAACAAACAACCCATAACAAAACCACAAACCCAAAACAAACAAAAAAGTGTATTGAATTTATGTAGGCATTTTGAGAAACTTCACATCTCAATTCCCAAACCCCACAAGTAGAGGGGTTGAAAATGCAGTACGTAGACCTAATTTTACATTTGCTTTGGTAGAATTTTCAGGGATTTTTTTGCTAAGTGGAGTTTCCTTAGTTGTTTGGGGATGTTTTAAGGATTTTTTTTTTTTTTTTTTCCTTCTAAATTATGACAAATTAGAGGATGTTAGCTTCAACTTTTTTCCAAGAAGTAATGTTAAGGCCTACTGGCAATAAAAAGCTAATGTCTGTTTTCAATTAATGATATGTTTCAATGAGATCATACCAAATATATAGTACCAGGCATTAACTACAAATTTGAATCTGTTGGGACTTGTGGCATCAGCAAACTAAGCCTGGGAAAACTGAGTTTGCTTTTGGATGGGCAATTACAGTATTTTTAGCAAAATATTCTAATACTGTCTTTTGAAATTGGTTGTACTGATAGAATTGGAGCTAATTGATATAATGGGCAATTGCTATTCATATTTGTCCCTATGTTCATGGCTCAAAGTGAAAGATCATCATAGTCTCCCACGTATATGACTTTTGTTAACTTGCATTATTCGTTAGTTTGCGAGGTTAACAAAATAAGTACTGGGAGAATATTCTTCTGTCTCAGACCCCAGGAATGTTGAAGAATGTTTTGTTCAGTAAATTCAAAGTTAGGGCCTTCCCGCTGTTTTTGTTTTTAACAAAAATGTGATAATCTTTTTTTTTTTTTTTTTTTTTGAGATATTAAATATTTTAATCTCATGGCACTAGGTAGCTTGAGCAGTCTTTTTGCATTAAATTACAGTTCTTTAAAGAATACAAACAAGGCAAACTGTCCTTCCTGAAAGGATTTTTAAACAGTGGTGCCCCTGTAGTTACAAGAAATGTGTTACAGTTTTAATTACGGAAGCTATGACATGTAACATTGCTCCTGCATTTAATAGAATGTGATGAGGTTTTTCTATAAAATCTTGTGGGTTTTAGTACAATAATATTTTATAAATATAATGTCTAATTTGAAATGTAAATTGCGTAGCGCTCTAATGGGTGCTTGGTAAATGCACAAGAGATTTAGCTTTGATTCTCAGGTACCTCTGATGTAATGGAGACATGCTGGGTTTTTCTTCCTCATGACACAACTGGAATGTGAAGGAGCTCTCTCAAATGCTTTACCCTCTGTGTGCTAGCATAAATTGTCATTGCTCTTACTGTTTCAATTTGGGAATGTCTTTATTATGACTTATTTCTTGTAGGAAGCACATACACTTTAAAAAAATAATGAATTTTTATCTCAAGCATTTCTTTGGATGTCATTAGATGCTTAAGGAACCGTGATTTCCCATGCCTACAGAACGGAAAATGAATACTACATGTGTTGCTCTGTCAAACAGTTGAACTAATTCCTGTAATCCTGTGAGAACCAACAATTTCTTCCGCGTGCAACTGGGGTTTTGGAGCTGTTTGGTTTTTATATATGGAGGAAATGATGATAATTTGCCAAATGCCATGTAGCATGCCTTTGCTTTTAGCGTTTTAGTGAGTCTTGCATAGTCTGATGTACTGTGTACTGCACTCCAGAACAAGGGGAAAAAAAGGATTTCAGTTTTTCTGGTTACTTTCTGTTAGGTTTCAGTCATGCCAAAAAGGTGTTCACTACGAGGGGCTGCTGTAGATGTAATACTAATTCAGCAAAGGAGTGAAATGCATGCAACATGAGTACTCAACAATTACTTAGAAAGTATGGGGCACATGAATGCTGCTGAAGACACTGAGGGCCCAACGTTTCTGTTGCACAGTGTGCACTGCATCTTGCTTGTTGGCTTTTTGCCTGTGGAAATCCATGTGGGGGAGTGGGGGCTGTAGTATGTGACTGATTTGGCTTGTCATGGAGTTGGGCTAGAGTGGACTGCACACTGAAACTCAGAGCAGGGAGGCTAAGGCGCTGTGTGGTTATCTCACTGTGGTGTTGCAAATGCTAAAGTATTTTGCAGAAATACAGTGTTAAGCAGTGGTATTCTTCGAATGACAAACCATGGTGCTGCATGCGATACTTGACTTGTATGGCTGGTATGCTGATGTATGTATGACCTGTATGCCGGTATATGCATTGCATACCTCCTTGTAATGTACTAGCAAAAATGGGAAAGCCTGCAAATTACTTTTCTTGGTGTGTGCTGCTGTAATGTCATTCTCTTTCATGATCCCCATTGTGCCTAGGTACTGCTATTCACAACTATGATTGCTTTAAATAAGGTGCTAAAACAATTTCTTTGTAATTCTTGGTTCCATCTGTCTTTGTGTTGAATGTTATCATTCCTATTCCTTACTAAAAGATCCTCCTATCTTAGGGAAATTAAGTTACTGAGCTAAACTAAGTTATCAGAGGACGGGGAAAACTAGTTCAATTTTAGACATAGGGCGAGTTTATGGACACACTTTCAAGTTTCATATGAAAACAGGGCTCGGTAAGGCCGAGTGTATGTTTGTAATGAAGTTAAGAAGTGGCATACTCAAAGAAGCAGAAACTAATGTTAATATCACAGTGTTGAGTTATATGGCTAACTGTAGGATGGTACTTTTAATCAGTTTTCTTTATTTGGGATAAGTTTTAAGTTAGTTACCGTTTCTGTTATGACTGTCATATGTAGCATCTGTAATTGAATAGTTATAACTGCAGTAGCATTTAAGTGTTGGTTCATAAACAGTTGTTATGCATGATTTTTTTTCCTATCTAATCCAGATTTGCATTAATGCTGTATTTTGTTTTACATGGTTATTGCATAGCATGATTTCTCAGGGAAATATGGGTGATACCATGCGTTGTGAGAGGTGATAACTAATTCTTGCTTTTAAAATTGTTACAAACATTTTCAGGTTTCACTGAAACATTTCATATCCCATAACTTTCATGTTGCGCTTCCTTAGGCTTATCAGGTAAATCATGATGAGGATGTTAACAGCGTTTAAAGGTGTCAATAAAATACACTCTGCCCAACACTTCGTTACTTTTTGGACAAACATCCATTCTAAACTGATGCTGCAATTTCTGTGTGATTTTCTACTTTATTGTACTATGTGCCATATAAATTAATAGTTACACTGCTGATTTTGAAGCTGCACTTATGGCATGACCGTGACATTAACTTCCAGGGTTAGGCAATGCTGTAGTAATACATAATCTGATTCTGGGGTAGAGTACCAGTATCAATCTTCAAACATAAATATATTCATTTATATAATTTTTACAAAGTCTGCTCACTTTGGGGATTTTTCTTTGTTTTTTCCAGTGAAGTTACTTTGGCTAGACTGGGATTTCATCTAAAGCCCACCAGAGTCATAGACAGCATTAATAAGCTAAAACTTTATTGAAAAGAAACTCTGCAGTCAGGCTGACCTTTATGCCTTTGCAGTATTACTGTCTGCAGCATATGTTTGGAGGGGTTTGCTTTAAGACTTCAGTAACATAAATCTGAGGGATTTTAGTGCTGGTAAAAATGGTAAACATACTACTGTAACTGGTCACAAAAAATATTTCCCTATAGCCAGCATGCAGCTTAATTACTTAGAAGGCGAATTTATCTTGCTACATGACTTTTCTTTAAAATCAGCAGTATAAGAAATGTTAGCCACTTCACTTAGTTGTATACTTCTAGGAGAAGTTTTTGTCGATAGTGAGAATATGTGATCATAGTCATCATAGCCTTGAGGATCAACTTCCTCTTGATGATTTCTGATTTGACATTTCCATTTACATTCACTTTGCAAAGAATGCAACAGGGCATTTCCTCTCTAGGTAAAGCTACTTTAGCTGTATTTTGACTGCCCTACTTCTCTGTAATTTTAGAAATCTAACATAAAACATAAATCTAACATATAAATGTGACTCTGCTTAGTGATCTGTGTTCTCACTGTCCTCTGAGATAAAGTATTACAGCATTTCATCTGGTATTAGTAGGTAACCAGACTTTTTCTGAAATGCCTACTGTGATGTGGAACACATCCAGAACTTCATCTGGTTTTCACTTCCTACTTTTTTTAAAAGCAGAAAAAAGCTTTTCTCTGAGGATTTTTATAGAAAGCAGTTGTTTAGTTCTACAAGTGCAGAGTTCTTTAACTGCATCTCAGTTTATAAAGTTGCATCCAATGTTCGTTTTATTTTTTAATGAACTTTTGACTGTTTTGTCAGGGAAGGTGCATAGATTTTGTATATGTTCTACAGAAGAAATGTGACTCCATACTGGAATGGCCTCAGAAATAATAGTTCAGGGATGTTTCTGTAGTTCTTGACATATGTTCCTGAAGTTTTTCCACAGGTGTGTTTTTTTTTAAACCCAACCAAACAAAACCAAACAAACCCCCACATTTATCAAGCTAGGGGGAAGTAGCCATTTAGCATAGAACTAATTTTATAATATGCAAATTACTGTGTTTTCATTAGATATATCCTTCAATAGATTACTGATGTTGCCAGCCCACATGTCTTTTCTTTTTTGCCTGTGTTATAGGTGATGCTTCTCTTCTATGTAAATCTGACCTTTTGCATGCCAATTAAACTAGTTCCTCTACCAGAATGAGTAATTTCTAAAACATTTTTAGAATCTCCTTCTTCTTCCTCTAGCTAGGAGAACAGCCAGGGCTTTCCAGCCAAACAGTATTGCTTTCCTACTGGAGGAGAAAATAAAAAACCAACTTAAAAAAACAAAACCAAAAAAAACCCAAACCAAACCCAAACAAAAATGTTAATTGAGGATAAAGAATCTTACTGGGCAGCATGTGGGATCAGCTGTAAAATCATCAGGGTCATTTCTTACAGAGCACAATTACATATAGGAAGTGCTTAGCCAATAGTGTACTGGATTGGTCTCTCTCTGGTTGATCTTGATTTAATATAGAATGTAGATATTTTAAATAATAATTTCATATTGAAGCTGAATGCTTAAATTAAGCCCTGTGGTTGTAAAAAAAAAAAAAAAAAAAAATCTATTTGGAGAAAGAGTGTACATGCTGAGGAGTTTATTCTCTGTATTTTGGGGTTTTTAGGGTTTTTTTGTGAAGTGTTAGAAAGTCCCATGTACAATCCAGTTACAAACGAGTGCTCTATCAGTTGAAAATCATAAGAGGCTTTTTACACAAAGCTATATTGAAAGCTTAGCCAGTTGTTCAAGTTGACATTATCTGAATGGAATTAGAGAAGTGTAATGAGTATGCAATACAACTTCAGCATTCTACAGCTGAAGGGGTCCTTGTAATGATGTAAAATTTGTGTAAGTTCTCTTTGGAATGGGTATTAGTAAACCAAAATTGTTTATGAAATTTCTTCTTAGTTGTTTATACAGATTGATTTGTAAAACTTCTAAACCTTTTGTGCATTAAAAGATGCACAAAACCAATAGTAGTGTTGATGATCTTTTTGGCATTACATTTTGTACTAAGTTTCAGTGAATTCTGAATAACAGTTTTAAAGCAGAAGCTGCTTTAACTGAAGAACTTTCAACTGAAGAAAACTTTTGTTTGCATGAAGTCTGTACAGTTTGCTGATAATTTGGATGTTCTGAGAGCACAGCTAGTTCCAGGTATATATCATCTATGAAACATCTTTATGCATAATCTTTTAACCATTTTCCTTTGTGCGACCAGAACCTGAATTGCTGATGTATATTGCATTTGCACTTAAATACCTGATTTCAGAGTGTGTTAAACCTTGATCTATTTTTGATAAAACTGAAATGTAGCAGTTTTATCTAATTTCCATTTAATTATAAGTATATTCATGCAGAGAAAAACATATATCATGGCTTGATGCAGTGATTTTAAGCCAAGAAAACAGCAGGATGGCAGTAGCAAATCTGAAATGAAGATGCATGTCTCTTCAGAAATTCTGGCTTCTGGTTTCTTCCCTCCCTCTTTTTTACCAAATTGGTGTCTCCATTATTCCAGAATTACACAGGTGAAGCAAGGACCAGAACTTTTACCTGTTGTTTTTTAAAAGTGAACATTTGCTTTTGCCTGGAGTGTTTTTGCCCTGTCACTTCATTTGGGGGGGTGGGCGGTGTCAGTTAAATGAGAAATACAGAGTAAGTATTTTTAATTAAAATCAGATTTAAGCTATTAAGTATTTTGAAATTCTCTATATTAATAGAGATCTAATGAATGGAAGTTAAAGGCCTATATTGCAAGTATTGAACAGTGCTTATATATTTTTAACAAAATCAGTATATATATGAATATTTGAAACATGCGTAAAGGTGCAAATTGGAAGATTGTTCTTGTGTTGATAGGTTTATAAATTGAAATTCTTAATATCCAATACCAAAACCCTATAAAAGGGCTAATGAAAAGAAAATGTAATGTATTCTGATAAACAGCCTGTGTAATACAATCAATGGGTGTGATGTTTTGTTCTGTATTATATTTATTATATGTAAGTAAACAATAAAGATTATAAATCTTATTTTCTTAACAGGAATTAGTATTTGGTTGGGGTTAATGCTTAATGTATTTTATACCATCAGTTAAGAAAAAATGAATGGTTGCTAAGGGTAGGCTGTCTCGGGAGAATAGCGTAGTGGTAAAAAAGTCTTGAATTGACCCACTTAATTCCCCTCTTCCAGCCTTAAAAATGAGTCTCAGGATGTCTCATTTTACCTGAAGTCAGCTAGGATGCCAGAAGGCTATAACTTGGTCTCAGATCAGTCTGGTAATTTAAGTAGTAAAATACCAATTTGTAATCCATTTTCATGGCTGCAGGTGATTTTTACTTGCCAATACATGAATTATAAAAGATACAAGAAGACTTTCATCAGCAGGGGGAGCTACTGTAGTATCCGTCTGTCCACTGCATTCCTGAACTCCAGTATAAGAAATTATGTAAGTGGTAAAAAGAGAATTAACTTACCTGTTTATCATCCTTGATTCTTGGAGTTAACCAGGACTAGATGCTGACCTTCCTTCATGCAGCTGAACTTTCAGTGTCTTTAATAATTAAAAATCTCTTGGGGATGATAGGCATTTACCTAAATACTTAATAGAAAAATTATTTTCCTACTATAGGCTTTTCTGAGTTTTCTGGACTACCGACAGCTGAATTCTGTTTACTGATATAACCAATGTTGCTGCACAGCTGTAGCAAGAAGCAGATTTTTACACTAAAACAAGGGGATACTTGCTGTGCTGTATCAAATGCAGTGTGATGTTACCGACAATGCACGTACCAAATAGATGAATCTTAAGTTTTAGACCGGAGTTCCTTAGAAAAATTATAAGCATAGGCATAAAGACATGCCAAATATAAATCACAGTGTGGAGAAGCAAGAGTGTGCATGAAACAAATGGTAATGTAGCTAAGGACTTGGGACAGTGTAATGCAGGGAAGATTCCTGCCTCAGCCATCTTCACCTTCACAAATCCCCTGGGAAGAGCCGTGGGTTTACCTGCCACTGCTACATCCTAATGTCTGAAATGAAAATTTGTAATGAGCAAGGGTGATGTAATCAGAACAGTTATTTCAGGGAAGCTGCTCTTACAGTGACTGCACTGTCTTGCGAATGTTGTAGGACCAGGAAGAACTATTAAAATCGAACAATAATAGGCCTGTGACTTTTTTTTTTTTACAGTAGACTAATAAATTGTGGCAAGAAACTTGCTTGCTTAACTGCTTTGAAAAACATTTCTACTCTAAAAAGGGTTTATAAAAATCTGCTGAAATTGTCACTTATGCAACAATTTATTCTTGACACCAAATGGACAAGTATTATATGTGCCCTTTTTTTTGCAATGTGGAAAGGTCTTTGTTCTATATTACTTGGCAAAGAACTTTGAGAGACATTTAATGTAGCAAAATTTTTTAGTCAAGGCTGTAGTGCACTTCAATACTTACAGTTTTGGGGGGCATATTTTAACTAATTAACATGGAGTTCATCTCATCACGTTCGCTGACAAGCAACAGGAATTCTGGAACTCATGAATTGGAAGCAAGTTGGCTTAAAAAATTTCTATATACTTGCAAAGGCAACTTGGCAATAACATGCCTGTTCTTTTTTCTAGTGTCCTAACTGATGGCTGGAATCCCAGTTATTGTGTGATCCCTCCATTTTAAGTCATAGAGACACGTAAAATGTGGAATACTTTTCCAATTTTTGGCAGGTTCTCTCCTTAAAACATAAACTTAACCTAAAATTTATCACTTTCTTAGGCTATATCAGTACTTCATGAGTTGTGCTGAGTGGACAACTGGCTGCCAGGGCAAGGAGTCACAAAACCATATTAAGTAGGCTTTTCAGTAGAAGTTTTGATCAAGATGTGTGGAGGCCCATAAGGAATGCTGGGAGTTGACAATGGTTTGCCATCGTTCACTAGCCCCAAGAGTGGGGGAGCTACTGGTAAATGACTGAGATGAGAAATTGTTTTGTAGGTTGGGGTGTTTTTCATTTGGGGAGGGTGTGTGTTTGGTTGGTTTTGGGGTGGTTTTTTTTTCCTTATCCAAAACACGAATCAATGTATTCTTACTCCATTAGGCTAGTAAGATCTAAACTATTTTCTGTGATATCTTGACACCTAGTACTTTTCTGTATACTATGGAATAAGATAATACAGGCTAGCTAGATTGCTTTCAATCTGTAGGACGTAATTTGTTGACACGTTCTCTCCTGCTACTCTATCCTCTTCAGTTTTAGGAGACACATTTCATACATGAAACTGCCTCGTGCCAGAAGCTCAATGTCACTTGCTAGTAGGTAAGGTTTAAAGCTTCTGAGAAAGATGATTTAAACCCTATTGTCAAACTCTTTCTTCTAACAATAGTATGTATGTGGGAGACATTCCTCTTGGTTTTTATTTATATCTGCAACCCAAGTATATCCCATTTATATTGATTTTAAAAAACTTGACAAAGCTTAAAAATGGTTTGGAAATGTTTCTTTGGAAACCATTGTTTCCAAAGAAACAATGGCTTATTACCTCAATGTGAACTTTTCCTTTCTTCCCCTTATTTTCCCCGCTCTGCTTCCAACCCCTACTGCAAGCTTATGTGAAACAAAATCCAGTTCTAGTTTGTGGGTTTGCAAGATTTCAGGACTTTTTTTGTAGTGTTATCTACTGTGTTACAATTTGCTGTGACATGAAGATGTTCATACCATAAAGGTTCCTTAATTATCTAAATAGGCTCTTTGTGGGAACCTTCCAGTGTTGTGTCATTTACTAGGCTTCTTTGATTTAACTACTAGGATCATGCTGCTAATGATGATGAAAAACTCGATTACGCTGCAACTGTGCATTTACACAATGCAAAGGAAGCTTCATAAACATAAAGGAGCATTCTGTCTATCTCTAACAGTGTTCCTATTATAAAGAAGCTCATTGACCAGTACATTTTTTTTTTGTCATTGGAAGGAAAAAAAAAAATTTAAACAAATTCAAGTTATAAGCAGATGGCTTTTGGCTGTGGCAGGCAAACAGGCAAGGAATGCCCCAAGACAGGTTTCTGACTGTGGGACATGGTGATCTGAGAGGAATGGGAGATGAGGAGGAAGTTTGATGCAAGGACCACTGATGAATGGAGTTTTGTCTTATGCGTACCTTTCCCCAAGTCCTCCTTGCCTTTTTATGTATTTCCTTACTCACAAAGGAATGTACAGAAGACTCTTTTCACTAACTGAGAGGACATCGTTAGTTCATAGTATAAATATTTAAAAATATTATGAAAGTGTATTAGTAATGTAACAATTGTCTTTTGTTAAAAGGACATTTTGACAAGTGTTGACATTGACTTCTACCTCCCCTCTTCACTGTTAGGTAAAAGCTGATATATCTCCATCTGTCACTCTTCTGCATGTGACTGTTTTCCCCATAATTTGTGTATGATCAGCCACCAGTGAATGGAAATATGTCTTGACTTAAGTAGCTGGTGCTGTTTAATTGAAGTGGCTCATTCTTGTAAGCAAGAAGTGCTTAAAAACAAAGTTGGATTCATTACTCTTCATACAGGAGTGTGTTGACCACAGTGAACTTCAAGTGTAGGAAGAGAAGCTCCTGAATAATATGTTCCTAGAATAGGGTAACAGAGAGTCCCACCAAAGTATTTTCTCAAGGAAATGGTTATGCACTAAGCCAATGTCCTTTCTGAGATGCAAAGGGGCAAACAGGACCAGCCTAACCTAGAGAAGAAAAAGAAAAAAGCGATGATCTACCAGGAGCTGATGCAGAGCCATGGTAAGGGAAAGAACAGTCCTTCAGAACTAGGAGGAGATAATAATGGATTTCCAGTAAATGAGGTATATCTGAGCTCTTGCAAAAGGAGTCAGCCTGAGTTGAAATTATTTCTGTCCTTGTCTGTTCCTTTTGTACTTGAGGGTAGGGTGAAAGGTGGAGCTCTTGATAAAGCTTCAAGACAGAACAATTTTGTGAGAATCCCAACTGTTCTGTGAATAGTGGATGAATAAGCTTCAAATTCTCATGGATTAAGATTCAAAACACCCAAAAACTTAAATGGTAGAAGTGTTTATTTTAAAAAACACTAATTTGCTTTTAGGGGTCTAACTGATATAAAGGTTTGGTGACACATAGAGTCTGTCATGAAATAATACTAATGTCTCGTTGGCTCTCTACCAAAGTAATTCCTCAAAACACCTCGTTAATGCTTTTAATGATGTGTCTCTGTTTTCTGTCTCTGGTCTGCCATTATACCTGCCAATCTACCTCCTCCCTTTGCATATGATTTCTAAAACTGCCACATTTATGTCTCCCTTTCTAAATTCTTCATTTTTCTTTTTTTTTTTCTCACAGGTTTAAAAAAAGACTGTTCAATGCTAAATTGTTTGCAAAATTGGCAACAGAAGCATCCTAGCAGTATGCCTGCTAGGCATGAAGAGGCACAAGTGTAGAGGAGTTGAGAATACTGGCTTTGCATATTTCTCCTCACATACCAGACTATTTAAATCTGAAAGTGTACATTGGCCTTGAAGTGTATCTTAAAGAAAGCTCTTAACAAAGCTTCTTGTTTTGCATAACAGTATTTGGGAGCTTGCTATTCTATGTTTAGAGAACATTGTACTTTTTGCTTAGTTTTTTTGTCAGTAGAGGATAGTAGTTTCAAGGTAAAGGTTGCTGTGTGTAAACTCAACACAAAATGGAGTTTAAAGAAACTCTACAGTCTTACAGTCAACTCCATAGTGTTCCTTCTGAATTCAACCTCTACCAAGGACCAGATCTTTTATGTGATGCTTTGAATGTTGAGAGTGGACACAATACTACCTCTTCCTCTTCCTTATTACTGATTATACTTGGGAAAGTCCTTTCACCTTTCAGTGGTTTGGGTTTTCCCCTTCGTAAAATTACAGTAGTGATTATAATTTTATTTTTTTATGAGGAAAAACATGATAACAAATTGTTGGCAAGGTTGCTGTGGGGCTTGACTGCAAGTAATGACTACAGCTTTCAGCCTAAGCCCCGCAGCAACACTGCCATCTTTTCTCTCATATTCCCTTAAATCTCCCTAATTCCTCCTGCCCTGCCTGACCTGTGCTACTTGGGCAGTCACTCCACTTCCCAAAATCCTTAATCAGTCCTCACTAGAGATGCCAACAGTAATAGATCAGTGCTATTGCCAGTGCTGGGCCAGGACCTTTAATACAGATGCCACTAGAGACACACCAATGAAGATTAACTACTATTGTTAGATTTTTTAAAGGAAGTCTTTTAGCTGTTTAAAAAGAGAGTAGGGATTGCTCCAAACAGCTAAAAGACTTATTTCTTCAATGTAACAAATGTCGGTTTATCTCGATTGCTGCTACTGCAGAAGCTGTGCCTGTATCAAAGGGATCAGCGTAGCAGAGCCACAGTAATGGAGATGTAGAAAAGGTAGAAACTATGGCTGGGATTCACAGTGCTTGAGGAACTGACCTAGGCTCCCAAAAAACCACATCTGTAGGAGACTAGGAAAAGGAGTAAGCCAAGGAGGTGGAGAGAGGTACATAGGGTGGCACAAATGCAAAGTGAAGGCCATACAAGTCCTTTCTATCTGCCCATCTCTAATTCTGCCTCTTAAGGTAGTTAGCAGCAGCTCCTGAAGCTGGAAGAGATGGATCCAATGGAGCCCAGGTCCGAAAGCTCCTTCACACAGGGCATCTCTGTAGATTAACTTGACTTTGATGAGGTGATCCCTGGAGATACCAATATATGGAGAGGACATAACATTTAAATCACATTCACAGGAACCTAATGGGCCATGTTGCAATGTTTAGATGAAGTCAAGGCACTCAGTGGTATGCTGAGCAGCAGTCCTCATCAAAGTGCAGTGAAGCAGAGCCTGATATTCAAGTTCTGGAGTTAGCCAAACACTGTAATACCAGTTGGACCATGTTGAACGTGGGACCCTTCATTTTAGGTTTATCTACATTCAGAGATATGTCTAATTCTGGAGAATCATCTCTGCATCCCCTTCTGCACAGCTATGCCTTTAATGCTGCATTGTACAACCTGTAACAACAGATTTATCCTACTATGAGTCCACCTACTTAGCCAGGAGAGAACTCACCAAGAACATGACAAAACCAGGCCCAGTCTAGATGCACCATTTTCAATGTTTAATTATTCTATGAGTTCTTTTTAAAGCAGTGAAATAATTTTTATGTTTGGTGTCCCTTAGCCCAGATGCACCTTGCAGCATCAAAACACCCAAGAGATGTCTGCATATTTATTTTTCTGTCTTAGAAAAATCTGCATATAGTAAAAAACATTTTGAAAACATCCTGGTAGCAATAATACTTCATCACTCTCCACTGACAATTTATTGAGACTGAATGTTTACTTCCTCTGAGCCACCTCGTTGCCTCTAAACCTATTCATGTGCCTCTAAAAATGCTTTTGCTGCAGTCTGCAAATCACCAAGCTCAGGTTAGCTGGGAGAAATTCCTCCACTGGTAAATGGACTGATTATAGTGGTACCCTGGTGTGGTTTTTGTCTGTTTTTTAATCATGTGGTAGTCCCACAATCCTACTGCATTTTTGTTCTTCCCATCCTTGTATGCACAAATTTTACTCCTTGGAGATAGTCTAGCCTCCAAAAGTTGGGAGTCTGAACTGTGTGTCTTTTACAGAAGGAATAATTGTTTACATGTAAACTGTAGTTCTCTGAAGATATATCTCAAAAATTACCCTTCGCCCACATATTCGCCTTCCCACTGAGCTGAGATTTCTCTGCATTTTATGGGCTTTAAAAATAGGGTGTCCTTCTCCCCCCCCCTTCTTAATTTGCTGCTGTATTGGGAGGATCTTTTACTTTCTTTTGCAGACAAAGCAGACTTTTGGAGAATTCAGGATAGCTGAAACATCTCAGCAGGTGTGGTGTGAAACTCTGCTTGCTGTGAACACTGACTTACAACTTTGAGCTCAGAGGCACCCCACTGATCTGTTCAGGTGAACAATATCTCACTTCTTCCAAGAATGTTACAGGCTGGATCATCAACTGGGACAAAAAGGCATGGCCCCATTTATTTGAATGGAGCTGTGCGAATTTACATCGATTAAAAAAATCTGATTTTAAAGGGTAATCCACAGTTAAGCCCTACAGTGGGTAACTGTCTCTAAATGTGGTCCTTATGGTACTTATTTTCTGTAATTTGATTTTTGTAACTTTTCTGTAGATTTTTTTGGTAGCAAATTAAAGTTTATATGACTGGAAGGGGGACATATACCTGGGCCTCATTGTTACAGTGCAAGTGAGAGAGTAGGAGCAACAGAGATTTGTCTTTGCCTCATGCAATCAGCAAGGAAAATGTGGATCACGTGAATTAATTCTTTGTATTTAGCATGGCTTCTTTGTTGCCCACCCCCTGCCAAAAGTAATAGAGTTTTAAATTTTATCTTTACATTTCTATCTTAATTCCTGCCTCAGTTCTTCTCTGCACTGTACTTGGAGGGGTATTATTTCCAAAAATAGTTTATGAATGATATTCATGTTGACAATAATGATGATATTGCTAATAATTCGGTCACTGAAGTGCATAGCTTCTTATTTTTAGTAGTTTCATGGCTACATGCTTGTTATAAATTTCTGGATGCGTCTTAACAAAACATGCCAGGAGAGCAGAAGGGCAGACTGCCCTTCACCCTCATTAATATTGTTGTTGTTTTTCCTGTAGGGACTGGTTCTTATGTCACTAGTCTTGATCCTTTTGTAAAGTAAGTAGGTACTCGCTACTATTTTAACTTTTCTGTCTGCAGTGCATCCTTCTAAGAATCAGTTACATACACTGGAATAATTATTTACTCTTAATTAATGTGCTAGTCTTATTCATGGCTATTGATGATCTTTTACTGGTTGTCTGTTCTTTTATTCTAAATCCAGGGCTGGCAAAATTTCTTTGCCTGCAGTTGCTTGAGAGAAAGGTATACAACTAATTGAACCCCTTGGCTCTGGTCGATGGCCTGTAAATGCCCATCTTGCTCAAACAGTAGTATAGGATTTTCCAGGCTAGCAGGCTGGTCTGGTATTCAGAGTCTAGCTTTATTCACTCAGTTCAATTATCATTTGTCCCAAGAGAAAGGAAGGTGAAGACACCTGGTACTGAAGTATGCTGCAAGAATTAGGAAGCTGATTCACCCACCCTTCAGGTGTTTACTTATCAACTGGAGATCATGTTACCAAATATACACTGTGTGAGTTGATTTATCTAAATAGGAGTATCATAGTATGCACAACTACTAAAATATTCAGACAATTACAAGATAAATGCAGGAAGCCTAACCTGATAGCTGACACAATACCTGGTGTTCAGGTCTGTATTCCTCCTTGGCCTTACAGATGGCAAGACATGATCAGTCAGAAAGAGAGAACATGCATGTGTTGCATTAACAGATCATCATACTGTGTGTCATTCAAATTCACTTTAGGAAACAGGTCCAGGTATGTAAGGTGCAATAATGAAGTAATCATGTGTAGTATTGACTGATGTTAAAGGGCTTAAACGCATAGAATTGCAATTCTACATGGCATAATAGAAATTAAGTAAAAATACTATGACAAAGACAGACCCAAGTGGGTATATTTGTGTAGGTATTCCATACAGCCCTCATGGTTTCCAGCCCGCAGAGTTTGTGCTGGTGTAGTAGAGTTTATCATGAAGTGAGCTCACCCAGGCAGGACTACTAACAATGTGGTACTCTTGTTGACCATTGTGATGCTAGTCTAAGTAGTGCCACCAAATGTTGCCTCCATCAAGAAATAAGAAGAAAAGCCTTAGCTGATAGACCCTGTCATCTTTTCTAATCACTTCAAACACTTAGTTCAGAGGACTGTTTTGCTAAATTTACATAAATGTATCTTTGTATCTTAGTCCCGTTTTCATATCCTGACTGATTTTTTTTTTATGGTGTTCTTGGAGATGGCAGACAGCGTGCATACACTGGCAAGCCAGCTGTGCTACATGCGGCACTCCAGAAAGTTTAGGAGGGAGCAAGATCCTAACAGCTGTGCTCAGCCTCCCAGGTTTAAACATCAGAGGGAGACGAGCAAGTGAGAAGCTGCAGTTCATTGTCAGTGACCTGTGCAGATGGAGAGGCTTCTGGGAGTTCGTAACCAGTGTTTTAAGTTGTGCTTAATGAAGGGAAAATTAGTTGTCCGTATGTAAAGCCAGAGGTGCCTCTGTGCAGCACAAGGCAGGTGTGGTGCATTGGCCTTGGCTGAGGGCCAGGCACCCACCCAGCTGCTCTCTCACTCTGCCCCCTCAACAGGACCGGGAGACAAAATAAGAGGAAAAAGCTCGTGGGTCAAGATAGAGACAGGGAGATCGCTTGCCAATCACCCTCACAGGCAAAACAGACTCAACTTGGGGAAAATTAATTTATTGCTTGGGCACCGGGAGCACCTCCTCCTCCTCTCCAGACCTGGGCACTTGCTGGGCTGTTCTTCACACATTTTTCCTCATTCTTCATCACTTCTTTCCACCTTTTGCCCTTTCTTAAATACATTTTTCCAGAGGTGCCACTGGTGTCGCTGACGGGCTCAGCTGTGCCCTGCGGTGGGGCTGCGGCAGAGCTGGCCGGAACCGGTTGGAACCAGCTGGAACCGGCTGTGTCCGGCATGGGGCAGCCCCAGCCTCTCCTCACAGAGGAGCTCCTGCGGCCAGCACCCGGCCACGCACACCCAGTGCAGCAGGATTTATGGGTTGTGGGGTTGAGTCTGGTACTGTTCTGGAGGGTTTTGGTGTCGACGGCTGTGGAGAGGGAGCCCCAGCAGCTGTGCTTTGGCTTCCTGACGCCAGGAGGGCCAGGTAAACCCCAGAGGCTCCTGTCATGGACCCATGTGTGTGGGTATGGGGGGGTTTATAGTGCAGTTTGGAGTTAAAAAGGTGGCTAAGCTATTGAATAGATATATGGCTCTGTTAGTTTATTCTTCCCCCATGAGGAAACATCTTTCGCTGTGTCTTTCCATAACCTTGTCCTTCAGTGGCCTTGTAGTCACGACCCACGGGTTCTTGTGGACAAAGTGTTTTGCCTGCTGCCTAAATTACATGAAGTGGTTCTCGAGGACCTGCCAAAATAGGCCTTGAAATCATAATCTTATTAACATAAGCTCATATTGGTGCTGTTTCATTTTGATCTACTTATGTGGTCTCTACAGACTTGCTTTAACATTGCCTTGGTTTCATCTGGACATTACAGTGTGGCCTACATAAATGCCTACTAAATTTATTTTACCACTGGCTTTAGTGGGATACCATCCCACGCAGCTGACATGCTGTGCTCATTGACGTGATCATGTAAATAAGCTCAGAAAAACACTACAGAAATTACTAGTTTGCTTACTTAGTATGTGTCTGCTTTCATAGTCCAGGAGCTATATTCCTCCCATACACGCTGCAGTGCCTTTGGCTTGGTGTGGTTTCATTGCACTGGGGAGTTTGCAGGTATGTGCTTTCTTAGCGGTCTGAGAATTCACCCCTAGCACCTATTACTGTGGTGATGGCAGCATGTCTTTGCTTGGCTCGGTCAGATGTTTGGTGGGCAGCAGGTTGCTGGTAGAGTTGAGCTTGGCCCTGTGCTGGAAAGATTTTAAGGCTCAGGCTGAAAGTTGCAGGCAGAGAGATTGCCTCTGTCCCTAGACATGTAAGTCTGAATCTGGGTTAAGCTCCTGCGCAGGGATGTAAAAGGAAAGGCGTTCCCTGGACGAGGCATGCCCTGTCCACTCCCTCGCTAGCAATCCAGCCTGAGGTTCAAAGAGCAGAGACAAATGGATGACTGATCTCTCTCCATCCTGCACAGTTGCTCCTACTCTCGTTCTCTGACTGCCTGGGTAGAGCTTAGTGTCCCAAAGCATGCCTTTTTATAACAGCAAACAATGTATTTTGTCTGCTGTGTTCTCTGATTTGAAATTTAATTTAATGTACAAATGCATATTGAATCTTAAAATTCAAAACCTCTTTCTCATCATTTTTTGCAGGACATTGTGTTGTCTTGCAAGCTAGGCCTGAGGTGACTGAATGTGACAGCATTTTGTAATTTTTGATTGAATAAGCAGACTCTGAAAGTGAAGCAAACCTAATGGCCCCAGTGGAAGGAGTCCATGATCCATGGCTCATGATTCTCTGAGGAAGAGACCTTGGCTTCTTTGTCCAAACACAGCAACTTTTACTTTAGTAAAAATGCTTGAAGATATAAAGGGGGGGGCTAAAGGACCTGAAATATAAAGTATTAAATACAAAATAATTTAGCAATGACATACATCTTTGTGTAGTCTTTTTTTGCCAAGAAAAAACGTGTCCATCACACGATAGTCTTTCAGATAGTATTAGCAGTAGTATAAACTGCTCTTCTGCATAAAAAAGGAAGTGAATTCAAATGGTCAGAGTTGCTGTTGCTCCAAAAATTATCTTTCTTGAAAACTAAATAAAACAGACATACAGAACAGCAAAATAAAAAGTTCTTATCTAGAGGTAATTCTCACTTGCAGCCTCACAGCTGAAGAATTACAGAGACAGCAGATAGTTTTAGCCACTCAGAGACTGCAGGTTTGCATGAGAGCCAGGCTGTTTTAAATTGTTGCTTTTCAAAGCTTCTCTCCTGGCCCACAGCTGCCAAAGACACAGGCTTAGCAGCCTAAGCCAGATTCTCATTAGAGAAAAGGGATGACAGTAAGAAGAGTAATTTACAGAAGGAAAAGGATATACATCAGGGAGAGGACAGTATCAGGAATTAAAAAGCCATTTACCTGGCGGTATGTGGGTTGCTCAAGCTGATGGAGATAACATTTCTGATTATTTCTTCTTTACTTCCTTGTCTGGTCAGGACTTCTTCAAATACCAGGTCGATGAGACCTGGGCAGTGTCATACTATCTCAGGAGCTCTTGAGAATGAAAAGTCAGAAGAAGCAGCAAATTGTTTTGAGTTCATCTTTATATGGGTGCCTAACAAAAATCTTTTATAGCTACCCCAAAGGGATTGGTAAATAACCAACTACTACCACTATATTTTTTCAAGAATCTATTTTTAATCTTGGCATATCATCTTTGTTGCACTGATTTTCTAGTTCATTCTCCTTTTGCTTTCTACTCATAATCAGAACACAGTTCTTGGTAATATTAGCAATATTTATTTGGATAAATTTAGACCTAATAATCTTTTTGTACTAAAAATTTTACAACATTCATCATCACTGGTAACTGACCCTTGATGAGCTTTTATCTGTGCAAGAGCAGTGATGCTCAGGATCTCTTGAGCCCCAGTTGTGAAAACATACAAAGAATGAAATTACAACCTTACTGAAGCCAGTGGGAAAATACCTTCAAAGGCAGGGATAAAAGATCACGATTTTGGGAAATGTTGGACATCCATAAATATAAGTGCATATATTATGTCTCTCTTTATAAATCACCTTGAGAACTACGATGCTATCTATTAAAAGAGGCTACAGTACCTGTTATGTCCTCATGGGATTTCTCCCTTTCCAGCTCCCGTTACAGTGTCTTTTAGTAAGTTTTGGAATCTGGGTAAATTTCTTACTCTTAGAAGTACTTTATATTTAAGACTTAGAAGTCTTAAATTTCTTACTCTTTGTAATGTATTCTGCAAAGGAACCATATTCAGCTGGCCTCTGTAGTATCGTTACTCCAAGTAAATGTATGAGCTAAATGAATTGTCAGGCATCAAATAACAAACGTAAGCACACACTTAAACACTGTGGATTTCATACAAATAAATGAGTATGCACTATTCATTCTCGTACAGTGTGAACCCAGCTTTCCTATATTTCTAAGATTTTTTACAAAGCTTCATGATGGTCTTAATTATTCAGTACCTATTATGAACCTCCAAGAGTGGAACGAGAAGCGCGTTTCCTAGAAATGAAACATGGAAGTGTTCTCTAAGCTATTTTAATGTTAATTCTTGTTCACTTTTTCAGAGCTTGAGCTTTAAACACAACAACTGTGAAAAGATCAGACCAAATTGAGAAATGCATTTTGGCCATAGAGATGAAATTGTGAATTGGCATTTAATCGTGGAAAGTGATTCTGCAGCAGGTCGTTTTAGATTTTTCAATTGGTGTGAGTCAGTGAGCTTTTATAGTAACAAAATTGCACAGTAGGCTTTAATTGTGCATAATTATTGCACTGCATGGTGCAGAGTACTATATTCTAGGCATTCAACTGCATTGTTAAATTTTTTTATTGAACTTTGCGAAGAATTGTACCTGATGGTATTTGATATATGCTTGTTTAATCTGCGTGTGCTTTTTTGTCTTAGGAAAATGAAAATAACTGTAATAGAATATTTTTTCCTTTTTTTTTTTTTTCTTCCAGTTTCCAGATGACTAAGTTTGGGCTACCTATGGGCATCTGCTAAAATTAACTGGAGTCTTATTTCTGCTTTCAGCTGCAAGAATCTTATGAAAGGTCTTTGGGATTTAGGAGTGTAACCTTAAATAAAACAGGGTTCAGGTTTTTTACACTTATCTGTGCATTCTTAAGGCTGAATGATACTTGGTGGACTTCCATCTTGTTACTTGAGTAATCTGTGGCTGTTTCCAATTTGATTATTTTTCTTTCCTGAGTATTTTATGTCTGCTGGATCTGACCAGTGCATCCAGCTAGAACACAGCCTGTGATTCAGGATTAGGAAAATTTTATTCCCTCCTCTATAAGTACATAAAACATTTTTATCACTGTGGACCTAGTGATTTGTGAAATCCTGTTGTACTTTGTTTTTTCTCCTGCTAAGCTTTCAAGTTGTCAAGAGTGATCTGATTGTTTCCCATCTTTTCACCAATAATGGAGCCCAAACCAGCACTCTGTTGCTCTCATGAATTCAGTATCACAGCTCTCAGTCATCAAAAAGCCTTTATGATGTTTCTGGGATGTGACATTTCTGTAGAAGAACAGCTTTGGGTTCAGGGCTTGGGTTTTTTTGGGGGGCGGGTGTGTGTGAAAAAATG
The DNA here is from genome assembly GCF_035582795.1 of Mycteria americana. Lineage (NCBI taxonomy): Eukaryota > Metazoa > Chordata > Aves > Ciconiiformes > Ciconiidae > Mycteria > Mycteria americana. Next base: position 35,717,734 of record NC_134373.1, read on the forward strand.
GAGTCTGATATTATTGTAATTACTCTACCGCAAGATTCTGTAGTTCTCTTTCCCTGCCAGGGATGAAAGTACTGTATAACAAACAGTAACTCTAGCAGATCTTTTCCCTATCTGTACTGATGAACTTGCCATTGTTATAATGCAGATAACAAACCTTACAATAGTCCTCTTTCTTGTTAACATCTTCCAGCACAGCAACTTCTGTAGCTGGCCTCAAAGAACAAACCCCAGGAAGAATGAATTTTGATTGCACCACTGCAAAGCCTTTTTTGTTCTTGTTTGTATAGTAAAAATGAAGTAGCAGAAAGAAGCTTCATTTTTTTAATCATCTATTCTGTATTATCCCAAGACATTCTGAAGAATATTGTTACAGGTGGGGTTAAGCCAGGCATGGATTTTTTCCCCCTTCCAGCCTATTTACCTATGTTTATACCAGGTGATCTATATAATTCAAAAGGAACACGTGAAAATTTCTCTAATGGCTTTACAGTTCCTTCTGTAAGAACGTGTGCATTCAGGAACAATGCAGGATTATTGGCATCCCACCCCTACTCTGAATTGTTGAATTTTACCAGGGAGATGAGCAGTGTCTCTAGCTTTTATCGTTTCTGCTTCACTATTTATATCAGTGGGAAGTAACTGTACAAACACAAAGTCCTGTCTGACACCTGCCTTCCTACGGTGCTCTCAGCCAAGAGTGCAGAGAGAACAGACACCTCTGTGGGAGGGTGAGGGGTAGCTGTTGATAGGAACTGTGAAAGGAAACATTTAAACACATTTTAAGACCCTTCTCTGCTTTATAGGCACTAGCTGTTAAGTGGGGTCTGATCCTCATTTAAATAAGGTCATTTTACAATATGGCAAGTTTAAATGTTTGTTTACTTCAAAAGCCATTGCACTACCAGAGATAATCAAGTTTTTGACGATGTGCCATAGAACTGCATCAACTGTGATGCTTCAGTCTGGTTTTTTTGTTTTGTTTTGTTTAAAAAAAGGTTGGTGTGGGGGAGTGTTTTCCTTTTTCCTTGCTTTAGTTTTTAAGGGACAGGAGAAGGAGTGAGCAACAATAAAAAGGAAGAAATTCTTACTGATTATCTTATTGCCTTAGAAGACAGTTTGGATGTAGTCCCAGATTATACATCTGCCCCTCTGATGTACATCTGAAATAATATTAATACCAAGTCAGACATCTGTGTGCTAGATGTGTTCAGCTGCTTGCGAGTGTGCTGCTGCTGCTGCTGCATCTGCAGAGAACAGCCTGAGCTTCCTCCTGTGCTTAGCAAGGAATGGCAAGAGAAAAGAGCAACCTTCGTCCCCGGGCTCACCACCCAATTCAAAAAGGTCTGTTTGGCATTTCACTCTTCAGTTTTCATCCTGCTTGCTCTAACACCTGGTTATGCTTCAGAATTACAAAAGTAATTAAAATAAAAATGTTTTCTCAATGTATTGTTAACTGGACAGATGCCAGCATTGAGGTCCTGATGGATCTCTGATGGGAGGTCAGGGCAGTTTTTCTATGCAGGGTTGAAGCCTGAAATGGAGAAAATTGCAATGCCTTGGCTGCACCAGTTACTCAGACATACTCCTTTAACTGTGCTTAGCCAGTATGGTTAAGTTAATTACATTTACTTAAATACTTGCAGCATTTCAAAGAGAGCTGAAGCTTTTTTTGCAGCTCAGGTGAAGTTACAGGCTGGGTCAGGATAGTGAAAATGTTTACCATCTTCATTTATTCATATCAATGTATTTATATTTTTGTATTTTTCTAATACTTCTAACTATAAACTAGTCCCAGAGTGGAAAGACCCATTTATATTTGACATCTTTTGTGAGACGGCTTCATTTACAATGTAGAAAGAAGACTGATATTCAATAGGTCCCTCCTTTCAGGTTCCTTTTCCAAAGACTTCATTTATAGGTTGCCAGGTAACCAGAAGTCTTTGACTTTTAAATAATACTTCATACAGGTACAAAAAGTGAGATTTTTCCAGAGCTGAAATGGCAAGAACTATCTGAAATGAACAGTAGTCTTAGCAAATGCCTACGGAGCTGACCACCAATAGGCACACATGCAAATGTGAAAGAAGCAATTTGCTAAACTCTTCAGTGGCTGTATGGGTCCAATTTCAAGTACAGACAGTGTGTATTTTCCTAGCTGATTATTAAATTGAATCTGCATATTCTTACTTAAGGTCATATCGCTGTTCAATAGGTAAATCATATTCTGCATCTCCTCCTGGAAAACCAGGTGTGTGCTGCTCCCAGTCTGCTTTTGCTTCTCTGCTGAGTTGGCTAGGTTTTCTGCAGTATGGAAGAGAGGGATAAAAAAGATAAGGGTAATTAAAATCGTTGGCGTTAACATGACCAGCCAAATGTCCCTAGAGGAGAATGGCAGCTCTTCCTTTCTCCTTCTTCTACCTTCACCTTAGAAGGAGGAGCCCAGTGGTGTAGATTACCCAGATTCCCTCATGGAGCTGAAGAAATGCAGAGTGCCGCAGAAAGAGCTTCATCGAGGATCTGCCAGTTTTTCAGCCATCTACAAGGCTATGGCTCAGTTACCATTTAGGTAGCTACCTTATTCTAAGGATATAATCCAATATAAGTCAAAGTTAAACGTGCTTATTGCTGCCCTACACTAACTGGCATCAGTGAGAGGATGCAGTTGATTTTAGTTGTAATCCCGTGTAACTAAAGCCCCCCAGTCCTGACTGTGGGTAGGGGCAGGAGAGGCCAAGCTGGGACTGGAGCCCGGGGAACAAGATCTTTATGGATCTCAAAAGTTCTTGGTGTGGCCAAAGACAGAATCAACTTTCACAACAGTTAAAGTTGTGATAGTGTGGAGCTAGCCTTAAGAGCAAGAAGCTCATGCAATAGGATTGCTTGAAGACTCCTCCTGCTCTAGCTGGCTTTGTGGTGAGTCTTGCACAAGAGCAGCTTTTGTCTGCATCTTGCTGTGGTGAGTCCAAGGGGCAGTTCACCAGCCTCAGAGTGATTGCCTCTAATTCTTGACTCTCTCTGATGTTTAGCAACAGGGCAGGAGCTGTGGTGCAGCCCTGTTAGCAGGGAGCTGCCCTGAGACCAGTATCTTGTTTCATATGGTTCCCTGAGAATCCCAGTGTGGTAACAAATTTCAGTGCTTACTTGACCAGCTTTGAGTTTAAGCTCTCCACACAACAACATCTTTCTTGTCCCTTTAAAGTCTGGGTTTTGAAAGTTTTCTTTTTCACAGTATTTCTACTGTGGAGATGCTTCTGAGGTCATTGTGAAATATCTTACTCAAGCATTCAAGCCAAATCAATTCTATTTCCAGAGCTTTGTCATGGCAGCAATGTATTAGACCAACTTAATAAAATGTTTATATCAATGTCTGAAGTTCACAGTAATCTGAGAGTGTGCAATGGCATCTGTAGGATAAGTTATACAGCTCAGCACTGAAACATGACCATGGTACAAAGTATATTGTTCAGAAATCTACTGTTGGACATGAAATCCAGCTTTGCAATTTTTGCTTCAGAATTTACATTGACAACTTCTTTATTGTAAATGAGACATACTTACATGCCCTCCTTTGGGCATTCCAGTCCAATCTGAGTACTTCAGGATCAAAACTGGTGCAGAAGACACAGCCTGTGTACCATTAAAAAACACCCAGACTTTTCTTAGCAGTGTGCTTGTGTTAGCTATTCAGATAAGGTAAAACGGATAACACATTTATCAGGTATTTTGCTACGTCTGCCCTTCTGATGAAGTGCTCTGAAATTGTATCATAAAGACTGCAGGTTTATTTCAGCAGAACCCAAAAGTCTTAATCCTTTATTGCTGCAAAAGCACACAACTGTCTTTATAATCAGCCTAAAACAAGACAACAGAACACAGAGATGATTCCTTCCCCACAGAGTCACTGTAGTTCTTGGGTAATAGGTTACCCATTTGTACCTCAGTATATGTTTGTTTATATATGTCAAACTAGGAGTAGTTTAGTAACATAAAATAGAAATTTGGCATCCACAGCCTGCACTCCTCTGTTTGCATTCCTACCAAAACCCGGTAAAAAAACCACAGATACACACCTCCCAAAAGTACCAAAAAGCCTACATCAAAGATAATACATCAATTTGCTAAAATTGCAAATGGAAGTGATTCATCTTTTCCAGATACTGGCTTCCTACTATTAGTTCAGGAATAGTAAGGAGATGTGGGGGAGCTGGAAAAGCTCATTTCAACATCTATTTGCATTCATAATTCAGTTGGGGTTAGACCCAAACCTGTCGAAGAATTATTGCAGTTGATTGCAATAGGATTGTAGTATCCAGCCCTTTACTACACAGACAGAGAAAAGAAGAACTTAGAAACAAAATAAGGCTGTGTGATGCAATGGAATATTCCAGTCAAATCACAGCCAAATCCTTCAGACCCTACTCAAGTGTTAGGCTGTTTCCAGGTGAAGATAGCAAAATTATTTGTAATGACTCAGAAATGTTCAATGAAGTTTCTTGGTCGATATCGCAGAAGGATGACTAAAACAAGTTTAAATCAGCAGACTTGGATGTCTTGCACTCCACAAAATTGAAAAGAGGATTTTTAAAAGGGCATGTCTGGCCTTGTGATGCTTTTTTAAAATCATGAAATGTGGGGTAAAATAGCTAATGTAATAACATATTCCAAAGACTTAAAAAACTTGACATGGGTAAGGAACTATACTTTTAGCCTTATGTCAGTCCTGGGCAAAATAATGGAAAAGTTAATAAGGGATTTAAATGGTAGAGATTCAAAGGACAGAAATATAATAAATGCTAATCAGCACAGTTTTTCTGAAAAATATAGCTTATGCAGCAAACCTGATTTTGAATGAGATTATAAATGTGTTGATAATGGTGGTTGTGTAGATTTTGATAATATTTTCATTACATTCTGATGAAAAATTTTGCATTCTACAGCGTCAGTGAAACATGCATTACAAATGAGCTAATGGATAGATCTCAAAAATGAGATATCATTGGCAATTATTACAGAACTCTTAAAGTGCTCTAGGGAGGTTGGTTCAGGGAACGTTAAACAAAATGTGGCAGACAGACCAAGCAGCTTGGGCTAATCAAGGGTTGGAGCCAGGCATCCCCTCTGGGAATCAGAAAAACTTGGATGTATTTCAAACAACATCTGAAACTACTGGACATTTTCATTAATGATCCAGCTGCAAATACATGAATTAAAGCCTGGGGCAGCGTTGCAGGATGAGGGTAGGGTATCCCGCTTTGCTGCATAGGTTATTTGATAACCTGAACCCACGCACAAAATGCAACCAATGCAAAAAGACAAGCTATAAAGGACACATCTGCAGAAGAGAGAATTTCCTGGAAAACAGCAACTTTAAAGAAGTTTTAGGAGATTAAGTGAAATTCAATGTAACTTGTCAATGTGATACTGTAGCAGAAAGGAGAAGGAGGAAGAAAGAAGCACAAGCTGAGAAACAGCTGATAGGACTAAGAAGGTATCTCCCAGGTGTACCACCCTGGTGAGACTAAATGCAATAATGCTTTTTGATGTGAAACCCTGACTTAAAAGATGTTAAAAGCTGGATTCCATGTAGAAAACAAACAAATATGACTAGAGGGCCAGAGCTAGCACCTTCATATAAGGAAGAAATAATCAGAAAGACCACACATAGGTGACAATACATAGGTGACTGGAATATACTACAAGTACTTTTTCAAGGGTTGTTTAACTTAAATTAGAGTCACAACAATTACTAGTGTCTGGAGGCAAAAATCAAACAAGTACAAATGAGAAACTGTCCTTACATTTTTAAGGAACTACAAAAAGAAATGGTGGTGTCTTCATCTCTTGAGGTCTTCAGGTTAAGAAGGTGTTGTGGTTTAACCCCAGCCGGCAACTAAGCACCACACAGCCACTCACTCACTCCCCCCCCAGTGGGATGGGGAAGAGAATCAGAAGAGTAAAAGTGAGAAAACTCATGGGTTGAGATACAGACAGTTTAATAGGGAAAGCAAAACAAGGAATTAATTCACTCCTTCCCAGGGGCAGGCAGGTGTTCAGCCATCTCCAGGAAAGCAGGGTTCCATCATGCGTAATGGTTACTTGGGAAGACAAATGCCATCGCTCTGAACGTTCCCCCCCTTCCTTCTTCTTCCCCAGCTTTATATACTGAGCATGACGCCATATGGTATGGAATGGCCCTTTGGCCAGTTGGGGTCAGCTGTCCTGGCTGTGCCCCCTCCCAACTTCTGGTGCACCTGGCAGAGCATGGGAAGCTGAAAAGTCCTTGACTAGTGCAGCAACAACTAAAACATCCCTGTGTTATCAACACTGTTTTCAGCACAAATCAAAAACATAGCCCCATACCAGGTACTATAAAGAAAATTAACTATATCTGAGCCAAAACCAGCACAGAAGGGTATAGATGTTTTAGCCAAACAGAAGCTAATATACTTACTGCAGAGAGACTGGGTGATTGTCATGGGATCCAACTAGCCTGTTCACTTCTGATCTTAAATGTAATGAACCTACGAATAAAAAAGCAGAGCTTCCATTGAAGACAGTTAAATTTTGCCTAGAGAAGTACTGCAGCACAATTCCAGGTTTTTGAACATTGAAGAAAGTTCTTGGTTCTGAATACAAATCCTGCCTTACAGTGTTGCTGTTTGCACACATCACAGAATTCTTGAGCTATTTAATCCTCATTAGTGAAGCATTATTAATCCACAACACTGAAGGACAGGAGGTATAATTTAGAGAAATCCTTATGGGAAGAATCTCGTAGGAGATAAAAAGGAATTACAGTGTTTCCACAGACTAGTAACACAAATCATGGCATTCTAATGCAGTTATTTTTTAATGTTGCAAATTTAAAATTCTGTGGAAGAGTTCTGGTATCCTATGGGTGCTATAGGGTTAGGGAGTAATTTTCATTTTTAACTTGTGTTCTATCTAACCTCGCTCTATGGAATTCCCTTCTTTTGTGTTCCATAAGGCTTTCCAGTACTGTAATGTGTTAGAGAATCACTGAACTGTTCAGCTCACTATCTTGGGATTATTTTCTTTTATACTCACTAGCAGTTTAACCTGTCAAAAACAATTATTAAGCAATTTGTATACATAGTAGAGACATAAATGATCTCAAAAAGCTTATGACTGAAAAAAAGAGCAATGACTTGCTAGAGCTTCCATAGTTGTAGAAATCCATAATAACTTGTTTCCCGAAGGTTAGAATACTTGAAAATAATTTGGAAGGTTAGAATATTTGAAAATTATCCATCTGGATTTCTGATAACTTCTCTATTGAGATAAACATTGCCATCTTGTGCAATGGCCACCTCTTCGCTGTGCAGCAGGTGCAACCTTCCTCAGACAGAAGGCCTTGCACAGACAGTAATGCCTTTAGCTGTGTGAACTGGTATCAAATGGAATTGTCACTCCTGGTCAGCTCATGGCCATATTAGACAGGAGGGCTCTTAACAGAACCCCTCAAGTTTGCACTAACTGAGCCAGATCCACCATGGAAAATAATACAGCCATGTCAGTATGGCACTCCAGAGGCAGAGTGTTTTTCCCACAACTTCCTCTCAGCATTTAAAAACAGAGCTGACCCCTCTGTCCAGCCCGTAACACATCCCAGGAGAAAGAGGGAAAAGCTTTATGGCCACCTGCTCAGGGAGGGAGAAATCCCTCTGCACATGGGAGTCACTTCCTACGTTTCTGGTAGGCATTGTGGAGAGGAGCATTTCTCAGGGACGCATCCCAAGTCCCCTGGGAAGGACATACCTCCCCTCAGTTTGAGAAGCTGGATCTGTCATTTCTCACAGCTTAAAAGTAAGAGATGCAATGCCTTGGAAACAGCAGTCTCCATGAGCGATACTGCAATCAAAGTGGAAATGAAACAATAGTGCTTTACACAGCACAGTCACAGAAAGGGTACAGGCGTGATACTATATTCCAAAATGTTGCAGTGTGGGAGGCAAATTATCTCAGTCAATAACAGCAAAGTGAGCAAATAAAAGAGCTTGTATTTTCACTTAACAAAAGGAAATGGCTGTTTTGACCACATTTAGTGCTTCCTCAGCTCCTTCTCACTGGATTCATCCCATAGTGGTGTTAAAGACATAAAGTACTTACATTTAATACTGACATTTATTTTTACTGCAGCACTACATAACTTCCAGAGCAGCAACCTCCAGTCTGGGGCTTCCTACAACCCCTGCAGTCAGGCTTGTCCTCAGTGTTGGTAATATTAGACTTTGCCATTTCAGGACGCAAATACCAGGCAGAGCCCAAAACAGGAGAGAGACCTCAGCCTGTAGGAGTCTCTTACTGCAAGTCTGTTGAGCATCATCTAAAATGGAAGATAACAATTATTCTCTGGCACCCACTGAACCTCAAGCCTGTCTCTAGATTTGCTCGCTTCTTACTTCCTTTCCTTTACCAAATTGTGTGTACATATATGTCACGTAGGAGAGGAGGATGTTCATGAAACTGCACTATCCTACCCACTTCAGGATTTCTGTGGGAAAAAGCGGTCTTTGGCTCTGTCTCTCTAAGCTAGTCTTGGGTACAGATCCTCTACCAAGGATTTCTTTTGGAGATGGGTGCTGAAAATTGAAGTGCAGTTTAAGTCCTGCACAGCCTCCAGAGCTTCACTGTAGCTGCAAAGTCCCCGAGTCAATCATTCATTTGGAGACCTCTGTGCAAGTCTCACACAGATTTTGTAAATGTGTTTTTAAACTTAATTTACATGTAGACAAAACCCAAGACTGACTCTAAAACTTGCAGCCACCTACACACAAAACAATTCCTAGGAGACCTTCTTCCTTGGCACCCTTTTAGGATTTCGATTGATGTTTTGCCATTGCAGGTTTCTTCCTTTCTAGACAGTCTTTTCTTCCTCTGGGTAGTACACAAATATGAGTTAAAACTTTGTACTTTCACAAATTCCAGTTCCTTCTTTCCGGGTAGTATCTGGAGATAGTATCTGGAGAGACTATCTTTCTAGGCTAGTATCTCCAGATAACTTCTACTCCTTATCAAATGTTTATTTAGGAGCAAACCAGGCAAAGTCCATCCTGGAAGAATTATTTCTTTTGGCCTACAGCCAAGTCTTTTATCTATTTGAATGGATGTCCTGTAAAACTAATGACTCTTGAGCAGTCTGTATTGCTAGATCTTTTCTGCGTGCAATGATTCTTCCTGATAGCTCTTAAGTCAAAGAGAAGTTAAGACTGGAAGCTACAATAACAAAGAAAAGTCACCCAACAGCTGGGCAATCAAAGTAACATTCACAAAACATGTGGGATATATCAGCTGATATATATACAAAGATTGGATTTGTCTCTTTACATGCTGTCTCTACAGTGTAGATATTACAGCTGTTATTTGTGCTAGGAGCCCTTTTTGTCAACAGAGAGAAATAGGTACTCCTGGGGCTGCAGGCATATTTTACACATCTTCTTTAGGATGGCATTAGTCAGGTCTTGGTTCCACTGAGGAAGATCTTCACTGACATCAGGCAATCCCGGAGTGACAGTGTTAGATGTCAGAGCGGGCCTTGTGGCAGCAGGTTGGCATTTACAGCTGTTTAAAGCACGTATTTTCTTAGTAGGAATAGTATGCCAAGGAACAAAGACAGAAACTATTGTCAAGAGGGGAGGGAATGAGGGGGAGAGAATTAGATTCAGAGAGCAAAGAGAAAAAAGTGATAACTAAAATATTTTCATACGAACTTTATAGAATTCATGCTTCAAAAATTATATAACAGCAGTTGGTTTGCTCCAGACAAAGTAGTTTCTGTATTTTTCCAAAACAGAAGACTTCTACTTACCTGGTATGGGAAGTCACAACAATTTATTGATCGTATACATGTACTGATAGGTAGTCCTGTTTGTACTTTAACAACCACCCAGACAGAATATGGTAGCACATAAACACAGGTGAAAACACCGTTGAAAAAAAGAGTTTGGGATCCCATTTCCTATTCATTTCCATGTTCAGTTTCAGGATTTGGATCTGTAGGACAGTGACCAGCCACTTCTTATGTCAATGTTTAGCAGAAGAATTTCAGAAGTAAAGGACGTTACACAGATAATGTAAGTCTAACTGCATGCCCAAAGCAAATGAGGAACCCCCTCACACACACTGTCCAGGGACATCAGAAATAAGCATTGCAAGCAACACGAACGTTAACTCCTAGGTAAAGTGTGTGCTCTAAATTTAGATCAGCTCACTTCCACATTTGTTTGTTTTATATTTTCTTTGCTTGACTTACATTTACCAATATAGTACTAAATTGCCAAATAGTCCCATTACACTGTTAATATTTGCCTCTGCATTTCAGTGACAGCTAAAATGCAGTGAAGGAAAAATGCTGTCCTCCCATGAGTCAATACTGAGCTGGTGGGGGAGTATGCCACTGCCACAGAGTTAAATCATTGCCCAGTGTAAGTGGAGGGCAGGAGACAGAGAGAGCTGCTGGGGACTGGTGGGAAGCAGTTTCACTGTGCCCACAGGGCCCTGACAGGAGGCAGTGAGCCTTGCTGAGCCTTTACTGTTTGTCACTCCCCAGCCAGGGTCTCCTTCCAGGGCTGCTCCGGATCTCCACGCCATCTCCCCTGTCCTCAGGCTGTGATTCAAGGCTCTCCAGCTCGCTTCCCCAGTCACCTGCATGGCAATGCTTTTGCTGTGACTGGTGTACGTGCAACTTTGCATCAGACCCAGTGTGCTGCTGCTAGCTCAAGATGGCAGGCTGCCGACCTGGAGCGAGGCTGCAGCCTAAATCATTCAAGCACAGATTGTCCTCCAAAGCTTTCTCAGATTTCCCCGGCTCCTGTGTGCCTGGGTGGAGGAACAGCCCAGCATGCAGCAGCACAGAACACCTGCCCCAAGAAGCCCTGGTGATATGCACCAGCATGAGGACAACAGGAATGAGAACAACTCGGGTCAGTAATTGGAGTCCGGTCGTTCAGCTGGACAGTGACTGAAGGTTCAGTGTTTCACCGAGCCTGCGGTGATGGCATATCTTGGAGCCCAAACTCCTGAAGTTCACCTAGTATTTTGTCTGAGAACAAGAACCGAAGCCCTGCATTCTGGCCAAATTTCAGCTCTGACAGATTTTACATGTTTTACTTTGAAGCCCAGATGTGGCATCCCCTACCCTCACAAATTACTGTGTAATGTTAATTGTCCTGCTCTACCCAGAGGTAGCTGCACCATTGCAACAACAGGTGAAGCACTCTGCCTTTTTTTACAAGCTATTTAAAATTGAATTTGTTGAAGATCCTGCAAGGGAAGGAAGTATACGATGGTAAAATACAAGTTCCTTGAAGTGAGAAGTTGGATATTTTGAGCCTTGGCATCATGTATGTATTGTAAATGAGAAAGAACAGGGTGACAGAAGTACCCTTGCCATGGTGACACGCTGCTAGGACTCCTTAGAAGCAGGTCAAAAAGCTGTCATTAGCTTACTTCAGGCTAAACCCCATCAGCTGAGTTTTGAAGAGAGGCAAAACGATTCTGTAATAGCTCAGCTGGGCACATGACTGCAAGTCCTGATGGTGAGGAGATGGCAAGCACAAGAAGGAAGCAAGGAGATATTTTTTTGCTTCTCCTTGCAAGAGTAAAGCTTAATATTGCTATAAAGAGATTTTTCAGGAGACCAAGAGTGAACAATCAACATTTTTTATCAGATTCCCAGTTGCTTTGTTAGCAAACAAAGAAGAGCGTGTACTCTGAATTGCAGTGTTTTGGTACCTGCGTGTGACAGCCATTTCCATAGATTATTGACCTTGCAGATTCATAACAAAAATTACAGAGAATTCAGACTGTGAGAAGACGCATTTTTACAGAAGTTCTTTCTATCTTGTAACTTTAAGCAACTAGCTACATTCAGAGAAAGAAATCTGAAGTTTTTTCTAGGGCAATAGCATAACAACATCCAAAGGGATGAACCTCTGTTAAAAGGTGGGTTGGAAAAGTACACTGCATGTAAGATTTTTACTTGACAGCTTAAAAATATGGCATAAAGAACCAAGTATGCTCTTAAACAGGAGCTTTGAATTGTATTTCGAAGCCATGAACATCTATTTGGACAAGGCAGTTCAGAAGTTACACAGAGAAAAATGAGATTTGATTCAGTGTCCTGGGGATTGTGCCCCAAGGCTCACAGCAGTAATTTCTTGAACCAGATGTTGTGCTTTGGTGCCACTGTGCTTCAGATAAAGGGGAGTCTGAATGAATTATTTCAGGAAAGGTGTTCAATACAGTCAAATCATGCTTATTGAGACCTGGGCTTAGCATTTGTGTTCATTTTGGTTTTAAGTTACAGCTCCTTTGTCAAGCCTGGGATATAAATAAACTCATTTCCTTTGGTGCCTCATTCCCAAAGGATGAAAAAGGACCATCTCGTTTCAGGAGGAGACTTGCTTTACTTGCTTTTCCCAGCCTGTCTGATCAGCTTCTCTCCATTTGGGGCCACAGCTGCCAGCCTTTTTTTGGCCTCCTAACAGCTACTGCAGTGTCAAGGGACAGCGAGAAGTGCATCTCTGTCCTTACTCCAGAGTGGAAAATTAACCCTTTCACTCTCTTGTCAGACAGAGTGCACTCCCACCTAATCACAGCAATCCACAGACCTCCTAGTGCATTTGGTTTACTTCAGACAGTGCTCTAATTGAGTGAAGGCTTTGAACAGCTTTAATGTCTTTAATTTACCAAGGTGATCAGAAAGCAGGTGGTGTATTGTTCAGCAATTCCAGATATGACTAAGTACAATAATTATGTGTTTTGGCGCTGTAGATGTGTTTTAATTATTATGAATTAACATCAGTTAAAGCCACCAGAGCAACTAGTGAAGAGCTGTGTAAATGCATCTTGCTCTGTAGCCTGTATGCTGCAGGTCATGTGAGGAAGTTAGCTGAAATCCAGCATATTGGTGAGGAGGCTCAGGTGTTGCACAGATTTTCTGTATCTTGGATAAACCATTTAGTCTTACTGTCCCCAGTTTCTTCTCATGTTGCTTGCCAATTTGTAAAATACACTGGAAGTAGTGAAGTGCTTTGATCTATTTATTTAGATGGAATGATTTGGAGCAGAGATCGCTTTTCACTCTGTATCCTGGAAGCGCATCTGAAACCCCCTTCTCTGTCCTCCAGATAAGCAAACACTCACAATATGATATTCCAAGAGGATGGCATTACAGCAGGTAATACTGCACATCGTTAAATAAAAGATGGCAGCTTTCCATATGTCACCTTTCTAGAGGTAATCTAATTAGATTAGAATTCATTATGGATATGCAGGTTACACCGCACATTCATTGCCCAGATTGCATAACCCAGCCTCTCATGTTGCCAGAAGAAAAGGAGCCAAGCAGTTAACAGCATGGTGGTTGTTAGACTATGTTGCCCAAAACCAAACTATTAGGGAAATTAAGAAGAAATAAATTTCACAAATGACTTGTACTTATTTATATTGTTAACTATCATCATAAGCTTCCAAGGAAGAAAAATATAATTCAAGAATAACTCACCAGAAGAATACGAAGAGCTCTTAGCAGTAAAGAAGAGGCTTGTTAGATTTCAGAAAACAGAAAGAAACCTTACGTTATCTGAATGCTGTCTTTAATTATTTAAATTTTTAATGAAAAATAATTTTAAAAGCCAACATGAGCTGTCTCACACAAATTGATTTCTTAAAACATTTAAAATCATTTGGACGCTTCACTTTTGTCTGTGTTGTTTCTTCCTTTTATTCCCACAGCACTTTCCCCTCTGCCTGTGCAGATCAGAGTAGCTGCCTTCTGCAGAACAGCAATCTCATTTTGTTTACCTTGTGTTTCAAAGAGAATTGAACAAGCCCAGGATTCGCCTTCTCTAAACAAATACTGGCAAGACAAAGGTATCACAGCTATTCTAGGGACAAGAGGTTTGTTGAGATGGAGAATGGTAAAGACTGGCAACAAAAAACAGTCAATGTGTTTTTATCTGAAAAAAAAGTTAATCCTTTTCACAGCCTCATTTTCTTTGCTTTTGAGCTAGCTCTCCTTTTTCATTTAAGTTCTAGAGTTTTTCAGCTAAAGAAAGCAAGAAACTGAGGTATTTTCTTTGTTCCTGTCAAGTAGCTTGAACAGTTTGAGAACAGAAACCAGTCAGAGCAGTGTGATTAGCATAGCCAATTAGGGTGGATTTGCATATTCACAACACGCCTATCGAGAAATAATTCTGCAGAGATAACGCAAGTGTGGCAATGGCTGTCTGCCAATCAGAGCACCCTGGCTGCCGTGCTATATGGTAATTGAGAAATAACCGTAGAGCGATTCTGCAGATTGGGCACCCCGAGCCAATCCATGGGCTGGCACTATGCAGCTGGGGAAGAAAGTGCACTTGTAAGGCGGTAGCCATACGATACTCCTGCACACTGGAAAAGGTTAATCTACAATCCATTTACCTAAAATGCAACAGCATCTGTCAGATGAGTTTGTTCTTCCAAGAATTATTCCAGCTACAACCTGTGCTAACTGCCACTTTTGGGGGCCCAACCTCATCAGGAGTTTGGGGGACTTGGCTTTTAATGAGATGGCAGTTGGCCAAGGACTAAGTGCCTTGCAGCCCCTCCTGCCCTTCAGCTCAGCCGGTGGTCCACGGGCATGGCGGGCTGCTAGATGGTGAACTACACAAGGTGAGCTTTGTGCAGTGGCTGAAAGGATGGGCGATAAAGCTCTGCTTTCTTCTGCCCCAAAAGGCCTTTCACCAGAGTGTTATCCAAGGATCAGGCAAGAAAGCAAAGAGCCCTTCAGGAAACCTTGTAGACTCTGTTGGATAACAAACTGGGGCGGATGATCACAGCAGCTTTATTATCTCTGAAAGTGAAAAATCACCTTATATACTACAGCGACAACAATCTGTGCTCCATCTCGATATTTCTCTGGCTCCCACCACTTGTCATCTCTTACCAACAACTGCATCGCCGCAAGCTTTCAGGTGAGCATGACTGTGGCCGAGCAAGTGGTGTGCAGAGCCAGCTGCCACCCTGTGCCCATGTAGTCTGCATCTTCAGGATGCTCTATTTTCTTACCAAGGGGCTGACAAGTGATTTGCTGCAGTGTGCAGCATCCATGTGTGCTGATTTTAGAAAGAAATACAGTGATCTCTATCCTTAATGCTCTTGACTCCTCTTCGGTGCTGGGGGCTGAAGTCACGGTGTGCAACTGCAACAAAATGGGTCAGGAGGGACTCCCTGGAGCGTTCTCCCAGGTACAACTACACAGGCCACGTTCACTTTCAAAACTGCTAAGGGAAAGGCAACAACACAAAAATTAACTTGTGGTACTCCCTGCTACAAGATATCGAGAAAAACTTAACAAAATCCCTAAAATTAGACCATTACACAAATCATAAGTTTATAAACTGGTATCATATCCACCAGGGTAAAGACCACAAGCTCTCAACTTCCATGCCGCAAAGAGGCATTAAGCACATTTAGCTGGGGAGAAATGTCTCCCTCCAGGAACATATTTTTTTTTATAATCATCCATGATAGGGATTTTATACCTATCTCTGGAATACTCACTGCTGATTTATCTAGTCCAATAACCTACGTAAGATTTTTTTTTAATTGTCTCAGTCTATGAGTATCCACAATTGTCTGTTTCTTTCCTATCCCCGTTGTGGCACCAGCTCTTTATTAGAAAGTTAATAAACTTTGTGTATGTTCTAAAGATAATATTGAAAACTGCAAAATTGTGTTCTGCATTTTATAATTGGTGTGGAAAAAACGGGGAGATCTAATCCTATTGGGCCTTCTCTCTCTTTTGCTCTCTCTCTCCCTTTTTCCCTTTTGATGGTAAGCAGCAAATTTTAATTAGCTTCATTTCCACAATTCAGTCATGCATATGTAATCTTTGTTCACACTTTTATAAAGTAAAATTAAGTGAAAGAAATTGGGTAATAATAGAAAGCTTGTCTGAGCAGAACAAATGTGAATTATCAAACATAAGGAAAGATGACTGGGACTACAGGGCCTGAAGTTGTGCAAGGTTTGAGGTGATTTTTCTGAAACAGGAATGCATAAATAATGCATAGAAACAGGTGCTGATTATCCTGTTTTGGGCATCTTTTGTTCATTATATACTTGGGCTGCTGAGGTACAGTGATAACCACTGAATGTGAGGAGACTGCTTAATAACAGCTTTATAATGTTTCTCTTTTATCATGAGCTGAAAGTGTCACATGAGCTTGTCTAGTTAATAAAAATCACTTTGTGAACCCACTGTTCTTAGATTTGGTATTGGAGCAGATCACTGTACTGGGCCTCTCTCTTGATTATAACTGCAAAAGCTGTTCTGCTGTTTTGCATTGTAATTTAAAGGTTTTCTAATCCATATACACACCCTCTAATTAAATGTTTCCAGGGGTTACCTTGGGAGCCTTCAGTGCTATGGTTTGAAACTAAAACTAAAGAGTGCATTAAATTCATTCCCCCTGGGGTGAGACCCAGGAGGGGGGAAGTACATTTTCATCCCCTGCTACTCTGGACCCGAGAGTGCTGAGGGAGGTGGCAGAGGAGCTTGCCAAGCCACTCTCCATCATTTATCAGCAGTCCTGGTTAACAGGGGAGGTCCCAAACGACTGGAGGCTTGCCAATGTGATGCCCATCTACAAGAAGGGCCGGAAGGAGGATCCGGGGAACTACAGGCCTGTCAGCCTGACCTCAGTACCGGGGAAAATTATGGAGCGGTTCATCTTGAATGCGCTCAACAGGCATGTGCAGGCCAACCAGGGGATCCGGCCCAGCCAACATGGGTTCATGAAAGGCAGGTCCTGCTTGATCTCCTTCTACAACCAGGTGACCTGCCTAGTGGATGAGGGAAAGGCTGTGGATGTTGTCTATCTAGACTTTAGTAAAGCCTTTGACACTGTTTCCCACATCATTCTCCTGGAGAAGCTGGTGGCTCATGGCTTAGGTGGGTGTACTCTTTGCTGGGTAAAGAACTGTCTGGATGGCCAAGCCCACAGAGCTGTGATGAACGGAGTTAAATCCAGTTGGCAGCTGGTCACAAGTGGTGTTCCCCAGGGCTCTGGGTTGGGGTCAGTCTTGTTTAATATCTTTATCAATGATCTGGATGAGGGGATTGAGTGCGCTCTCAGTAAGTTTGCAGATGACACCAAGTTGTGTGGGAGTGTTGATCTGCTTGAGGGCAGGAAGGCTCTACAGAGGGACCTGGACAGGCTGGATTGATGGGCTGAGGTCAATTGTATGAGGTTCAACAAGGCCAAGTGCCAGGTCCTGCACTTGGGTCACAACAACCCCATGCAACGCTACAGGCTTGGGGAAGAGTGGCTGGAAAGCTGCCCAGCAGAGAAGGACCTGGGGGTGTTGGTTGACAGCCAGCTGAATATGAGCCAGCAGTATGCCTGGGTGGCCAAGAAAGCCAACAGCATCCTGGCTTGTATCAGAAATAGCGTGGCCAGCAGGACTAGGGAAGCGATGGTCCCCCTGTACTCGGCACTGGTGAGGCCGCACCTCGAATACTGTGTTCAGTTTTGGGCCCCTCACTACAAGAGAGACATTGAGGTGCTGGAGCGTGTCCAGAGAAGGGCAACGAAGCTGGTGAAGGGTCTGGAGCACAAGTCTGATGAGGAGTGGCTGAGGGAGCTGGGATTGTTTAGCCTGGAGAAAAGGAGGCTGAGGGGAGACCTTATTGCTCTCTACAACTACCTGAAAGGAGGTTGTAGCGAGGTGGGTGTCAGTCTCTTCTCCCTAGGAACAAGTGATAGGACAAGAGGAAATGGCCTCAAGTTGTGTCAGGAGAGGTTTAGACTGGATATTAGGAAAAATTTCTTTACTGAAGTGGTGGTCAAGCATTGGAAGGGGCTGCTCAGAGAGGTGGTGGAGTCACCATCCCTGGAGGAGTCCAAAAAACGTGTAGATGTGGCACTTTGGGACATGGTTTAGTAGGCATGGAGGTGTTGGGTTAATGGTTGGACTCGATGATCTTAGAGATCTTTTCCAACCTTAATGATCCTATGATTCTATGATTCTATGTTTCTGTAATTCTATGATTCTATGAAAGCATGAGCATGATTGGGATTACTAACTTCATTATTTTTATTATCTAACATGAGAAGATGGAAATTTAAAGGGAGACAATCAATGTGTCTAAATCTAGAGTTCAACTTATTTTATAGCTTTTGAGAAGACTCTTTACAGTCTAAACAGTTATTTTAAGAAGGTACCGGTTCATCAGCAGCAACTAAAACCCAGAACTTCCTGTTCATGTAAATCAGTCTGCACAAGCTGCGTAACAAACACTGCTGTGGCAGATACTGAGGTCTTCATTAAAGAAAATGTAAAGTAGTGAAGCATGTTGGCATTAGCACATATAGAAGTAAAGTCTGAAGCCCAGTTAATGTTACTTTCTCTTCAGCGCCTGTTCACACATTCAGCCTGACCCCGCCAACCTAACAGCTTTAGCGGAAACACCTCTTTTTGTCCCTGAGAAGGAGCTCCTATTACAGGAAGTGAATTTCAGACTTGGGTGCTTTTCTTCTTTTTTTTTCTAAACCTGCTTTGCTGCCAGTGACTAGGGATAGCCAAGATTTAGGTTAATGGTTAACAAAGCAGCTATAACCACACAGAACCTCTGACGTCGTCCTGCTGGGTCCTGGGACCAAAAGCTGCCTTTTCTTGCAGAGGAAGAGGCAAGCGTTGAAAGGAGAGCAGTTCACGCTGCAAAGGGCTGGAGAACGGGCAGCTTCACTCAGTAGAGAAAAGAGGAGGAAAATCCAAAAGGAGCAAGAGGTGTTTGCCATAAAGATAGGTAAGAGCTGAAATACTTTCCCACTCGGCTTATTGACTCAGTGGCTGTTGCTAACAAAACTCACAGGTGTGGCTAGTTGAGGCGCGTTTGTTGTACCTGACTGCTCTGACCTGCACGTCTCGGTCTGAGGAGCAAAGCGAGAAAGGAGCTATTTGCTGTGAATTTGAACGTCAGAGAGGGCAGGATGACTCTTCCTCCCTTTTCCTCCCCCCAGGGGCTGCTCATGGCAGGACAGACATCTGCTTCAGACTGTTCTCATCTCATTGACCACAGCCATGTCCCTGAGTTTGAGGTGTCTCTTTGGATCAAGATCACTTTGGCCTTACTGTATGTCTGCATCTTTGTTGCGGGCATCTTGGGCAACAGCATCACCATCAAGGCCACCAGGATCCTGCAGAAGAAAGGCTACCTGCAGAAGGAGGTCACGGACCACATGGTGAGCCTGGCTTGCTCTGACCTGCTGGTCATCCTGCTGGGCATGCCCGTGGAGTTCTTCAGTGCCATCTGGAGCCCTTTTTCCACCCCCTACGGCAACATGGCTTGCAAGCTCTACTCCTTCCTCTTTGAAGCCTGCAGTTATGCCACTGTGCTGCATGTGGCCACCCTCAGCTTTGAGAGGTATGTGGCTATCTGCCACCCCTTCAGGTTCAAGGCAGTCTCTGGACCCTGCACAGTGAAGCTGCTCATCGCCTTTGTCTGGGGTACATCTGTCATAGTGGCTCTGCCCCTGCTCTTTGCCATGGGCACAGAATATCCCCTGGAAACCATTGAGGGCTATCAAGGTATGACTGCCTGTGTCAAGCCTACACCCAGGCACCACTTCCCTGTGCCGAAGCACAATATGACCATCTGTACCAGCCTCTCCTCCAAGTGGTCTGTCTTTCAGGCCAGCATCTTCAGCGCCTTTGCTGTGTACATCATAGTGCTGGGATCTGTCACCTTCATGTGCCACAGCATGATGAAAACCCTGATGATCCACAAGGAAGGAACTGTGGCAGTGAAGGGCGGACTAAGACACCAGAAGCAGTACTTAAGAAAAAGTGAGAGCTCGGAGGCCAAGAGCTCCAGAAGACAGATCATTTTATTCCTGGGTAAGAGCCCCATCCTACTCTGCCTCCCCTTCCCTGCCCCCTTTCCACATGGGGAGGAAACCCAGAAGCCTCCATTTTATCTCACCAAGTTCCCCCAAATGGGGCATGTATGGTTTGAAACTGGTGCAAAATGAGGGAGAGGGATACTTTTGGTTGCAATGATATATTTTAAGAAACTCTATTTCCCTGCATGTTTTTGACTCACTCTTTTTGTCATTAGAACAGGTGGGAGGGAAGAAGAAGGAAAAATCTATTTACTGTCTGCTATTTATGTTGTTTGATTATGCTGCATGCCTACATGCAGCAATATGGGTAACAGGATGTCGCTGCTTGACCTTTGGGGTAGCAATAGGCAACGGTTACCTGGATATAAAGAGGCTCTACTTGCATGTTTTCCCATTAAATTACAAATACGTGCATGTTTAGTAAGGCTCTTGATGGGAGGGAAGACTGTCTTGCAAGATCTGAAGCTTGTCCCACTCTGAAGGCATGTCCCTGTTAATTCAGGATGCTCCCTGGAGGGTACTTATTTAGCCTCAGCAGTTGTGTCCGTGTTGCATCGGAGCATTAAGAAAGCTGGGCTGGAGAGCTGCTTTGGTCTTGCAAATTGCTGTTGCCCTCTTTGAATTTTTTTTCCTGGTTTTATTTGAAGGCCTATAACCTTGGAATTATGTTTGATTCTGATCTCTCTCTCCACATTTGTCAGACAAAAACTAATCAAGCTGTCATTTCACCAACTTGGAATCTTTCCGGGCTGTGATCCATGTAGTCTCCACATTTGTTGATGCTCTTAGAGGCACTCTTAATCATGCCCTGGCTGAATTACTGCTAGTTCTTGTTTTGTTGGGTTGCTTAATATGATACTGGATATAATAAATGAACCATCTAGAGTATGAATGCACAGTAGACCTAGTATTCTGTGTTGCTTTTTGGTGCTCTGCTTGATATTTGTTCAGAGGTGGAATTGAAACTCGTGGGTCTGTCCGCTTCTACAGCTTTAAGTACTTTTTTTTTTTTTTTTTTTTTCAATTGAGCATTCTCTGCTTCCTCATCTAGCCCTGCTTTTGCCATAGTCTATGGTTGGGACATGAAGCTGCAGGGTAAGGAGCCCAGGGTGCACCCAGCTCCTTTTCTGCTGCACCTGTATGAGAGTTGGGAACATGGTGAAATCCTGTCATACAGACAAGGCATATGACTCAAAGGTTTGGGGAAAGGGTGGAGCCGCACACTGTACCAGCAGAGAGGGTCACAAAGGCTTCAAATGGGAGATGTGACACTCCAGGCTGTACAGAGCTCTTCCTCATCCTCTGGGTGTACATCTAACAAAGAAATCATCTCCTCGCGCAAGGCGTCTGTTAGAATGGGACGAGAGGCCCCTTATCTGGATGATTAAAAGGGTTCTTGGTATCCTTACTCCACCAAAAGTACTGATTTCTGGGGTAGAGGCTTAGCAGCTAATGCTAAATACAGCATGCTGCACAAAGCAGAAGAGATAAGGCTCTGCTCTTTAAGTTACGTGCTACTGTGGGATCCTTAAATGTCTGTGGATCTCTCTCCCCTTGTAAATTATCATCCACAGCTACATTAAAGCCCAGTCTAAGATCCAAATCCTGTAGCAAGTTCTAGCTGGGTTGAGAGATGGAGGTAAATTGCCGTGGCTTTTCTTCGCCTCCTTGATTATTGTTCGTGCTTGTGATGGTCTAGCGTGGAATAGGGCAGGCCTCATGCTGCTTGCAGAAGTGTTAAAAAGCTAAATGAAAGTGACTGGCTTGTCCTTCATAAGAGAATTTGCTACCAGTATCTGATGCATTCTCTGTGCTCTCAGCTTTCTGGAACCAGTAGATACTTCCATGAATTCCCCAAAATTGTCTCAGTGGCAAGACTCTTAATATGAGTCTTGCTAATTTACTTGGGTTGGGAAATAAATTAATAAACTGAGGATGAAGAACCTGTGGCCTGCATCCCTGAGAACAATGCAAAGGAATTTAATTTGGAGATTTCATAAGAGTGATGCTTTAGGGCAGTTTTAACCCAGAAGAAATGAACATATAAATTGTTTACAAATCACTAAATTTAAATATAGTGATTTAGAAGTCTTCTTTGTTTTTCATTTAACAGATGGGTCAAATTAAAACAAATACTTGTACACTCCCAACATATTTCACTTTTAATGTGAAATGTAAATGACAGTATATAGCATGATGTCTTTGAACATCTAACAGCAATAAAAACAATTTAGCATTTTCTTCTTCTTGATGTTAAAAGTGATAAGTTCTATAAAGCAGAGAATAGATTCATAAATCTCCTGACGATGAGAAAAAGCTCAGTAGAAGGAGACATGAGAAGGAACTGATGCTTTTTTAGTGTCATGTTATTGTGTGGCAGTCGAGAAGATTCACAAATATGAACTGTAAATGTTAAAAGTGAAAGACTACTTGCCGTAGGTAGTATTGATACTTGCAGGATGGGCTCCAGATGGGGTGACACCACTGCTGTGATGGAGGACGAAGGTGCAAGGGGCCAAGTGAGGAGAGCACCACCGTGCTGGGCAGGCTGAGCTCATGTGGGGAAGAGCTTTTGTCCAAGGAAGGTGGCTGCAAGGTTCAGTCTTTCAGCTTAAAGCCCACATGGTCTGGTTGGGGATTTGAAGTCCTTGATGTAGAGATATCAGTTCCTTCTCTTTCTGGCTACCTTGCTATGTTCATGGTGGAGAGGAGGGACTGGCCCAATGGCTGCAATATTAACTCTATCCCTGCTGTTGGGGAGGGGGTATTTCCAGGGGCTGTTCAACTTGAATTTTGGTAGATTTGCTCCAGTGGAGGAATGCAAATTTGTCCCAGTATTTTGGAGAAAATCAATTCTGTTTGTATAAAGTAGGCCGTGCAGCGCTATTCCTTCCAACTTCCATCCCACTATTGCTGTTGGCTTCAAGAAAAACATGATAGCACATGGAAGTCTCTGCTTAATGCTCCTGCTCCTGAAATTAGGCATTTTGTGCTTTTGGGTAGATGGGGGCGTACTTCCTGCAATCTCTTTGTGTATGATTTATTTAATCATCTTCTGAGTCATGTCATAAAACTCCACTGCCTCCAGCAGGTCAGCCCATCCATATTGAGCAGCGTAGATCAGACTGGTTGACACTGTGTGGGTCACCTATGTTTATTGTTGTTAAAGCAGCTTTGTTCATGTTGGGACAGCAGATGGTTCTTCTAGTGAAGGGCTACATGGATCTGGATGAGTGTGGCCTCTCATGAATAGCAGGGAAAATATAATTTTCCCTGAACTTAATTTTTTGAGTGGTTCATGGCAGCATTTGTTAATAAAAGTTTCTCCACTCCCAGCAGCAGAAACTGGATAGCTACGGTGCTTATGAAAATAGTTGGCTGATGGGACTTTGATGAAACGCAAGCTTTTAACAGTATTTAAAACCTCCTAATGCTTGGCCCACTCTGGCAGGGATTGATTCAGCCTTTGTGGCTACTCAATCTTGTCTTTCTCCTGTGGCTGTAAAGGGCAGGGCAGTGATCAGAGAGCTACCTAAAAGGCCACAAGGTGCCACTGGGGACCTCTTGCTGCTCCAACACCTGAGTTCAGGCCCCTGCCACCGTAGCAGTGAGCTCTTAAGAAAGCGTGAGTTTGGAGACTTTTATGTATTATTATTGTCTATATCATAACTGGGTTATAGCAAACAAAGAAGGAGAATGTAATGGAAGGATCCTGTAAAAGAGAGATCCAGCTAGTGCAATAATTACAAATGTTAAAAAAAGAAGGCACTTTCATAGCTGAAACTATGTAAGTTAAAAATCTTTAGGAAATGTTAACAGAGGGCCTGCTCACTGGGAAAGAGGAGTGGTATGGGACAAGCCTCCATGCAAGCTCCTGGTGGGGTGGACTTTGCCACCAGCAGCTCCATGCCAGCAGTGCCCACTTTCTGGCCATGGCTACATCCTTCTTAATCTGGTCAATAATATAAAGTCACACTTATACAAAAGCAGCTGTATGGTTTGTCATCAGACTAGATCTGACTGACTTGAACTTGTACTCTACAATGAAGGCAGTTTTGACTATCCCAGATGAAAAATTTATTGCTTCTAAAGCTTCTGTGATATTTCCCTTGGCAGCTTCAGTTTTGTGCTTCTGCTAAAAGCCTTAATTATTTTGTATAAAGCAGCCTCAAGCCTACCACAGTAAATAAGTTGAAATAAAAAAGTCCTTTAGTGTTGCTACATCCTCTGCTTTTCTTTGTATACACTTCCAATTTGCCTTTTGGAGCAATACTCTTCTGTTTGCACAGCAGAGGGGTCCCACTGCATGGGGCTACTAGGCACTGTGGGTGCTTTGCCATTTGCCAGCCAGCATCTTGGCAGTGCTTTTCTGTCTCCTGACCGTGATGAAACATCCATCCATCCCGTCCAGCTCTTCCTTCCAGAAAAGAGAAATATCAAAGTAATCTGGCTGCTATGAAAGTGTTGAGGTAGATGCATTAAAGCTCTGGTGTAGCTGCAGCAGTTGGCAAGAGCCAGAGCTGCAGCTGGACCTACCTAACTGGAGACCCTGCTGCTACCAGCCTGGCTCCACCAGCTCTCCTGTACCAAGTGGGGCGGATAATTCTCTCTGCTGTCTCTTTCCCTTCACTACAGAACTGCAGCTTTTCTGCTTTGGGACATTCTGATGCAAGATAAATTTTACCTACATGCCTGGACAGCAAATATCCTACAGCTTCTTTAATGAGCAGGGAAGGGAATTGCATATCATAATCTATGGCAGTGCCTCTATCCAAGAAAGGCAGTGAGGTGGTGGTTTTTTGTTTATTTTTCTTTGGTCTAACACTTAAGTATTTCAAATACACTGAGTGTCAACATGAAGACAGTAGCAGTGGTGGTTTCGTGTGATGTGGTGTGGTACAGATAGCTTCAGGTCTGGTCTGCTTTATAGAGCAATAGCAGCGAGAGGCTTTACTGAGACTCTGGTAAGTGCTGTACAAGAAAAGAGAGTCCCTGTCTTTAAATCCAAATAAAATGGCCAAAAGGGAAGGGCTGGAAAAGCTAGACAGAAAGAAGTCAGTGACCTGACCAAGGCCACAAATGCTATGGAGAGTCACAAATGCATCTGCTGGATCTTGTGCTAGTGGCCTATCTGCTGGGCTGCCTGGCCCCTCTCGTGACACTTTTTTGGTGGTGACTGTTAAAACAATGCCAGGCTATTCTATAACAATACCAAATGCTACTGTAAACACCGTGGACACAGCTGTACCTGGCCATAAGCTAAACCTAGATAAAACTTGAAGTCAGAAATTAAAAAGACCTCTTAGAACTTAAGCTGGAGCACCATTTTTTCCCCATATACTAGTGCTGGCAGATTAATGTTTTGCAGAGAATAAAGGTATTGTGTGTAGAAATAGCCTTTCCAAAGATCACTAAGGAAATGTATTTCGTAAGGCACTTGGTAAATGGGTTTTCAGGAGGCAGATTACTTCAAGTAGTTGTGAAAAATACGTAGTTGTCATCTAGAGATGACTCAGGCACAGTATAACTTGACAATGGTAGGACTTCTGTTACAGGAAAATTAGATGCTTCTTCACAGGCTGGAAATTGGCTGGTTTTTTTCCTTACTGAAAAAGGTAAAGCTTGGGGATAGAACAAAAATTGAAAGAATAACCTAATCGATTAGATTCCAGAACACAGCTCCAACCCATGTTCTTTAAACTCGGCTTCATTGACTCCTCTTGGTTCATTTCTTTAATCATTCCACTCAGCTGCCTTTCTTCAGAGACTTTGTTGGAGAGGTGCCTGAAGATAAATACGTTGTAGGCTGGGTATGATTTTCATCTCTGTGTTTTATATGGTGTCTCCATCCCTATATTTCCCTGAGCAGGGCTTCGAATTACACAAGACAAGTAGGAGACTGAATGCACTGAAATGGGTAGCAGGTGCTGAGCAGGGAATGTGAAACACTTAGACCAACAGACAGGGGTCTGGCCATTCAACTGAACAGGACACCCACCCTTTGTCACTAGTAAGATGTTTCTTTTAGGTGCTGCTTTCTGGAAAAGAGATAAAAGCAAAGGATTTACCTACTGGTGTTCAGTAAAATTTGCTTTCCTCTTCTCTGCAAAAGTATTAACCTGGTGTCAATGGCAAAACCGATCAATGTTACTGAATGCTGGTAGCACAAAACCAAAGCTCAGCTGTTCAACAGATGACAATGGAAAGGCTGCATTTGGGGATTATGGCTTCTCAGGGCAATTGTGTACAAACAACCTCCTCTGAAGAGCTGTGGGACTTCTGTTGGTTTTTAAAAAAATACATAGCCACAGTAAAATAGACTCAAGGCAAACTTCCAAAATCCAGATATCTGTATGTTCAGTTTTCCCACACTGTAATTTAAAAATGAACATAAGCAGAAACCAGTATAATTTTCCTCCCTATTGTACAGAAAGCAATTTATCTACTGCTGCTTTTAACTGGACTCATGTAATAGAAGATTGTGCTTTTGGCTTAAGTAGACAGTCTTCCTTTCCTCCTACGCCGAGGGATGGCAAAATGGTACAGAGAGAAAAAGAATGGAAGAATAGGGACTAATTGAGGCCAGCACCCCCAGGGTATTTAAGACTTTTGTAGTTTTAATGGAAAAATCAATGTGTGATTACACTTTGCATTAGAGTACTTAAAAATCACTTCAACATGAAAAGTCTGCAGCTTTAAAAACAACCTAACCCTGCAAATACGGTAGTCAGAGAACCAAATTCACCACTAGTGTAAGCCCCATAATTCTCCATATGTGATATCCTGGCAGATATGGTCTCTGTGGACATGTGACTACTGTCTTTGCTTCTGTGCACGAGAAGCCTACAAGGACAATGAGTGCTTTACTGGTGCTTAGTGAAAATCGTGGCCATGCTTCTGTCTTTCAGTGGATGCCTACAAGGAAACTGGTATTTCACCTGGTCCGATAGTGAGCTATAGGTGTTGGCACGCTGCTTCAGCCTAGCTCGTCCTGTGGCACAGGAAGCACAAGTATCTTTCTATGTCTTTATGCTCAACCATCCACGTTGTCCAGAGACTAAGTGGACAGCTGAGATTTCTTAAGTACTTCTGCCCTATACTTGCCTCTGCCCAAAGTCTTTACGCCTCATTAAAGACTGTTACCAGTGTTGGCCTTAAACTTCGTATTATTAATCTCTCTCTCTCTCTTACAAGCTGTAGATAATAAACCTGTCAGCCCTTGGTTCTTCTAGCACCCCTAGGTATATGCTAAGAGAAGGAAGGAGGGAAGTGCAGGCAACATCCCTCACTGTGGCAGCGTGAGCCAAGAAACAGGCAGGGGGCTGCTGCCTTTGGGGAGCTGAGGTCTGGCTGTCTCATCTCAGCTTCTGAAAAACACAGTCCATATCGTGGCAAACCCTCTCTAGGGCACGTTTTCTTACAAGTAGAAGCCTTGGAAGCTGTCTGTTTCTTCAAAGAGTGGATAATAAAGCAGGAAGATTTATTCCATCAAAGTGGAGAAATACAGATGTTGCTGCAGGTATTAAATGAGTTGAGGGAGATAGCCCTCAGATAGAATACAGCAGCCCATTAAGTAACCCTGTCCCATCAATTTTGGTCTACTGCCTTCATTCTTTGGTCAAGAAACTATTGTCTTAAGCATTAATTTTCCAATTTCTCTCTGTTTTCTTGCTATCTCTTCTGAGCCAGACACCATCTCAAATGCAGATTGCTCTTGCAACTCCCCCGTTTCAGTAGATAGGACTCATTTGTGGCAAGTTCACAGATGATTTATTGAAGTCTTCACCTGTGAAAACTAAATGCATTATCTATTCCTCTATTGTTTCATATTCCAATTATATCGCATTTCACAAAATTAAACCTTTTGTTTTCCTAGCTGATGTTAAGACCATTATCTTTAAACAATGATTGCTAGCCTGTGAGTTTTAATGGAAAAAAGCTTTAATATCTGAGTATTTACTAGTAATGTGAAGCATTCCATTTTATCCCACGTAACTTCTTGGTTTCCT
This sequence comes from Mycteria americana, assembly GCF_035582795.1. NCBI lineage: Eukaryota > Metazoa > Chordata > Aves > Ciconiiformes > Ciconiidae > Mycteria > Mycteria americana. The sequence continues at coordinate 35,745,656 of NC_134373.1, forward strand.
AAAGGCAACATTTGTGTTAGAAACTGAGAACCAACCAACTGCCAACCATTAGGTTAAAGATTATTTTTTCCCCTTTCATTGTTGTGAGTTCCTAAACCTATACTTTTACTGGATAGGTAGTACATTTGAAAAACTAGTAAGAAGGAATTTTAAAATTATGTTTTCTGCTGAAGATAAACAGTTAAGCTTTCAACTTACATTTGGCACAATGTGCTGTAGCACTTTTTTAGCCTTTTTTGAGGGCATCGTAAGTATGTTTATGCTGCTAGATGCCAGCCCTATACTTAACTGAGAAAGCAGTTATCCTTCTGGTCTCTGTTGTGGATGCATAACTAATATCAAGGTCAAAATATTATGGATTAAATGAGTCTGCCAAGAACCTCTTAATCGTATAAATAGTGACTTACAAGGAAAGGTGAAACTGAGAAAGAGGTCTGGTATTGTTATGAGCTAACTTTTCCTTGTTTCCCTTTAAGCTGTTTTTAGGCCTGTGGTTGTTGCATTTAATTCTCTCTTAAAAGCACTTACTATGTTTGTTTTTATAAATTTTTAAAAGAAGGTATTTAAGTTGAAAGTGCAGCTTATGGGGATCTCTCTGACAGCAAGTGTATGCTTGTTACGGAAACATAGAGAGAGTTCTGTGAGCACTCAAAAAACACTTGACATCCACCTGCAAACAGGTGCACATATGTAATAATTACCACGAAACGAAACTTTACTCATGAGTATAAAGAAACCCAGACACAGAGGTGCATTAGAGAAGATAACATTGCTTAGCTATCCATCCTTGGCCTCACTCAGCATAAATGGCTTTCTTTTCTCATGTTTTATTAGGTAGCATCTGCACAGATACTCAGGAAGCTGTTCTGCTCCAGTCTCTAGCTGAACCCTGCAAAAGAGCTCAGATACTGCCCCTTTCAGAGGGTAGTCTAAATATTTTGTCCCTGTTCATACAGCATTTCTGCAAATCCACCTTGCTTTGCTCCTCCATACAATATTGCCAGCTTGCTTTTTGTTGAACGTAATGATTGTCTTGCATAGCTAAAGGAGGGGCTGCCTCACGCTCAGTCTTTTGTTTTAGTGGTATATCTAGCATGGTGCTGCTGAAAGTGATTTTGGTTTGAAGAAATATTAGAGGACTGCCCTGATTGCTCCTTCCTAGAAAAATCCCTGGAGTTCAGTATATGTGTACCCCTTCTATTAAATTGAAGTAATTACAATTATTCTAGCACTTTTTCCATAGAGTATAAAATTTTAATTGTGGAGCTTATTGTTGTGGAGGCCAAATGTAAAAGTGGGCTCCAAAAGAGATTAAATGTAACTTTGAAGGATAGTGCTGTCAAGAACAAGATGTAATCTCCACTTTAGAAAGTCCTGATACTGCTGAGTGCCAGAAACTCAGTGTGAATAGTACAGGAAAATCCCTCTATGCTTGTTCCTTCTCTCGCTGATGTCTATGTGGGATCATCACGAAGAGAAATTAATGGACAGATGAGTCCTAGATCTGTCCCAGTATGTCTGTCTGCTCTTAATCTGAAACTTTCTGTATATGCCAAAATAGGCAAGTAATCAGAGTCTGCCTTCAGCCAGGTACAGGAACATGACCTTTTTTTAAGATAGTAGACCAAAAAGTTTGATTGGACAAGAAAAAAATTGATTAAAATGCTCTCCCTCAAATTTTGGTTATTTTTTTCCTACACCTCCCTGCCCCCCCAAACATAAACTTTTCAAGAAAAAAATGTATTCATTACTGGGTGTGTTTTTTATCTCTCTGTGTGTCAAAATGCGTCTCATTTGATCAGCTCCAGTATTTGTTGATTTTTTTCTTCCTGTGCCTCACATTCTCTCTCTCCAATAAAGACAACTTTTGGCCTCCCTGATTTTGAAAATAAAACTGAACTTAAATTTGCCCCTTAAAAGCATTAAGAATGAAGGTCCTCACCAACTGAGTCTCTTAGTAATGCTTAAGGATATCTAGAAGAGAGATTCCCTTCTCTAAGAAGAGAAGTTCTTGAAACTGCTATGACTGAGCTAAAAATCAGAATTAAACTTTTAAGGTAACGAAAGATTGCAGTACCTCAGCAATAAGGTACACAGAGATTCAAACAGTCTTTATTGTGGACATGACTTTTAACATGTCAGGTTTTTAACCAGTAGATAAGAACTAACGTGGTATGGTGAAGGGCAAACAGAAGTCAAAAGCAAGCATGCTGGTCAAGTTTGCCCTTGCCCTTCAGACAGTGAAGTTGCTAAAAGCCTTCCGACTTTCTGTCACAAGTTTATTCAACAGATCTTTCTGATCAGTTGAAAGAAATGCAGGTCTAAAATGGATGGAATGGGTTGTGTCACAGGTGGTGTTCAAAAGATGGTATTTAAGTGATCTTCTGTCTTGAAAGCCAAAATACCTAAATTCTAGTGGTAGTAATGATGACATCGACTCCTGCTAAAATGTGTAAAAGCATCTATTGGTATTTGCAGATGTACACATACCTTTGAAAATCTTGGACAATGATTCTAGGAGGGTAACCTAGCTACTGAAGTATAATGGGTTAAAATATATCTTTTTTTAAACTTGAACTTTTGAAAAAAACGCAATGTCTAACTCCCCATGTTGAGGTTGGAGAAAAGGGCTACTAAGATGACTGGAGAACGGGGAGACAAACCTTTAACAGAAGCTAAAACGAGGTTGTATTGTTTCATGTTAGCAAGATGAAGAATACAGCTGGCTTTGAGTTGTCTGTAAGTACATTGGGGCAGTGAGTGCCAAGGAAAGAGGAAGATCTGGTTTGTTGCCTGGTTTGAAAATCTTGCAAAACTGATTCAGTAACAGCCACATGTAGAGTGACTCTGGGTACAATCAATCTGATCTCACTGTGCAATTAGTTAAGCTTAGCAGTCTTGCTGTGCATCTTTAGAAATTGCCCAGGGAGCCCAGCCTGTTTAAGTTAGACCTTATGCCAAGGAGTTTGCAGTTGCCTTTGTTTCAGTTGTAGGGCCAAGGACCTTCCCTCCAGCATGCACAAATCTTCCTCTTCAGTTTAGAGACTTGAGTCTGAAAGTTTTAGTACCCTTGATTAACTCTGAATTTACAGAGCTTTAAATACATGCTTAGTACGGATTCGCTAGTTTGGTCTATAAAAAAAACCCAGCAATAGAAGAGCAAAACGAGAGAGTTCTGAAACTGCTATCTGCTGATCTAGTGGGTACGAAGGGCCATCACCCCCCAGTTGGAGCAGTCTGAGCAAAGCCAGAACAGATCTGATCTCTGTGCCTGTGGAGGTTTGTGAGTCTATACGTCTTCTTTCAGTGCTTCTCTTGTGCCCTTTCGTAAAAGATTTTCCCCACCTACTGTACTTGGAGGCAGCCTTGGGAGTTCATTGTTAAAAGTTAATGTCTGGAGATTGAAACTTTCCATCGTCTTGATTCCCTTCCCTTTTCCTATTCCTGCTCATATGCACGTCTACTGAATTCTAAAAAGCTTTTTGATAGCGACTTGAAATTCAAATGCCCCCTTTCTATTTGTCTTCTGGTCCAAGCCACCATTTAAATGCATTCTTTTCTATTATAAAGAGCATATTGACAATTTAGGAAACATTGTCCTGCAGTGCAAACGCTCTGATATTACAAAATATTGCCATGTTCTCTGCATTGATCTAAATGATGGCGTTGGCACAAGAACTAATAGGTCTATAGGGGCCATGAATGAGTACAGACAGAAATGAGAAAATTTCTAATCATGAGAAGGACATGTTCAGGGACAGCCTTCCAAATGGAGAGCTGGACCAAACTAGTTCAGTTTCTGGGGTAGAGAACGTGATCATTTCTGCAAGTCCGTGATGTAGTTGCCTGTGCTGGGAGTGGAGGCATGTCTGTGGTCATAAAGCCCGATCTCCACTGGCTTGGAAGGAAGATGTTATGTTCATTGTTCCTTGGTGTGGCACTGCATGACCCTATCCTTCTTTGGGAGGGTGCTGAACTTGCAAAGAAGGTCCAGCAAGCTTACCCAAGCTGAACATTTTCTTGGCAAATACCTGTGGCCAAAAGGAGACTTTCAGAAAGCTGGCCTGGGACCACACAGCTTGGTGCACACATGGGTCTCTGCCTGAAAATGAAGGATCCATTTCCTGCATGTTTTGGTCTCTGAATCAAGGGCAAGATATCACTTGTGCTGCTCCTCCTCTTGCTGCTGCAGATCCACTCTGCCAGCCTGCCTTGATGCCCTCCTTCGTGACCTATGTGGCCGTCAGTCTCCCTGTGCCTGATGACTAGCATTCAAAAGCCTGCCTCTGAGTCCTATCTCCAGGAGAGAATTGCTTTAACCTTATCAAATGGAACTGAAATTTAAAATGACTTAATGTTTATTTGCTGACAGGCAGGAATGTCGTCTAAATTGACTGTCACAGCTCCAACGTGATGCTGTAGGACCAAATCATAACCTCTTGTTGGCCTTCAATGAAACAATGTTAAGTTTGGAGAGTGGAGATATTATTTTGGCCTCCCTGGATGTATGGATAGCATTCTCATTTTGAAGTTTTATACAATGAAGTTATATTTGATATTTGCATAATTCAAATAGATGAAATCCTCAAACAGGCACAGAAGACTTGATTTCATTAACTTGGGATGCAGCCATTCCCATCTCTCATGCAAATGGCAAATACCTTTCCTGTAAGTATACTTTAAAGATTCATTTCTTTCTCTAATCAAGTGGTGAAATCCTACCCACGGGAACCAGAATTGATTTCTTTTCCCTTCAGACTGAATAGCATAGACTTTATTTGGGTTAACTTCTGCCATGAAATGTAAGGTTAACCCTTCTGTGTGTGCTGCGAATCAGCTAAATGTGTTCCTGTTTGCTGCTCCAACACACTGAAAATGTACATGGTGCAGTTGTCCTGCAAATGTAGCTGTCAGCTCTGCTAAGCTCAGGGAAGCTCTGCTGATTGTCAACAAGGATCTATTTCCACTGAAACGGTGACCTTGAAAGCTGGTTTTTAAATTTCCTCCTGGGCCTTGAACGCTGTAATTGATTATGGTTGTTTTGGTTTTAGTCTTTAACAATCAAGGTGAAGAATTGCTCCCAAATTTGTTAAGATGTCAGGAGGAAGGCAGTTTCGCCACACTGCATGGACGATGTCAGGGAGCCACAATGGACTCTCACAAGCCTTCCACGAAGCACTGACGTTTCTGGTTGGAAATGGAAATTGGACAGAAATGCTCCTCTCGGAGCTGGCACCTGTGCCTTGCTCTCTATGGGGGATCTCTTCGGGCATGAGAGAGCTCCACTGCATTAATGTAATTTAATAGGCACCAGTGGAGAATGAAAAGTGTCTGATGTTGGTCCAGGTAGTCTTAGGGAATAGTCCCTCACACTATGTAGTCTGAGCCCATGGCTGGGACTCCTGTCCATAGCAGTGCTTAGGTGAATTTCCCCCTCTCTTTACTACTGAATTGTCTGCATATCTTTGTATGCTATTTTCTAGTTCACCTTCTTGGTAATAGAGCTCTGCATTTATTTTCTGTCTTTCAGATATATTACTTTCCACTTCAATTGTCTTATATTAGTTGAAACTGATAGCCTGACCCCTTGGCCACTGTGCTACTCTGAAACATTTCCCAGTGCTTTCATTGCAAGCAGGCTGCTCTGCTACATTCTAATGAAGAGCTGCTTTAAAAACAAACAAACAAACAAACAAACAAAACAAAAAAGAGGAAAAAATGTATTTTTCTTGGTAATTTGGCATGCTTAGTTTTCTGGTTCTCTTTGTCTTAGTACACAAAGTAGTCATTGGGGAGGGTTGTTTTCTCTGCACTGAAAGTGAATTTATGGTGTGCACTCTGCCTCTCCTTGCCCACTAGCCTGCCCTGTAGAAGAAAGCAGTAGGAGGTCAGCTGCATTGAACGGCTCAAGAAAAGCCAAGATGCCTTGGGTTTTCCTCTTGTATTAAAGGAAGATTTTACTCTGTAATTGGCACTAATTAGTAAACCCTCCCTTAAGTGTATACACATTATGGTATTTGACCTCTAAAATTCCTAGTGTGGGGATGCACATTGGGTAGCAAGCACTGAGCTTGCTCTGGTGTTTTGGTTCCTACATCAGATGTCAGCTTCCTAAACAAGAAGGAGTTTAAAAGTTCAGCACTGTGGTTCCCAAGAGCTTTTGATCAGTCTGGCTTTACTGCTTCATTTAGTAAAACCTTGCACTGCCCCTTCAAACCTCTGAGTTGCCTGCACTGCTGGGGCATGCAAGGCCCAATACCTGATACCAACTCAAACAAAGGAAGCAGTAGACTGAGATATACTCTGTCTCCGTGTTTCTGGGGGTCCATGTAACACCAAAAACTGTGGATTTTTGACACCAGGGAATGCTGAAATGGTCTATATCTATATACACCCACAGACGTGTGTATGTGTAGATATCCATACATACATAGGAGTATTGACTAATTCGGAGTAGCCATTCTCACCAAACCATTTGTTGTCTCTCAAGGCACGTTGTTCATGCTGAGCAACTGCCTCACACTTTGGAGTTACAGCAGCCTAGAGCCCTCTTGGTTGGCAACATACTGCATTTTACAAGAAAACCAGCCCAAAATAATAGGGCCTGAAACAATTGCTTTGCCTTTGTGTATCTGGAAATTTTGGAGGTTTCTTTTCAGTTTTGGGGTGGGTTTTTGGTTTGTTGGTTTGTTTGTTTTAGTCTTTAAGCAGACTCAGTTCAGGGGCGCTCAGCTCCCATCCTGAGCAGCCACATTTTGGAAAATTCAGCAAAAGCCCCAAGAGCCCAGAGAGTGAGGCAAACACCTTGCTTATCGGGGTGCACTGGAGATCAATGCACTGAATTCAGTAGGAGCTAGAAGCATTTCAGACTTTTGGTGACAAAAATCTTGTTGACTGAACTCTACTGAACTCTACTTTCAAGTCATTTCAGGTCAGGAATAATTGCCATCTTTACATCACCATTTTCAAATTCTTTATCCCTTGAAGCAACACTGAGAAAGTCAGTGTTCCTAAGGTTCAAATCTTCTTTATTTAATTTTCCTACTATTTTAATATGGTTCTGATCATTTTTGCTCAATATGGTTTTGAGGAGAAAATTCTAAGGCGTGAAAAAATCTGCTTAAAGTGAAACGTTATGCTTTTGATCCAAGGACTGATGTTCTATAGAAGGAACAGAAACAAAAATCTCATGATAACCCCTCTGCTTTCCTAAAATAGAAAACCTGCCTAGTTAATGAATATAAATGAATGTACATTCACTTCCTTTTTTTGAGGTTACTAAAGCTGATTAACATTAGATACCACAATTTATTTAAAGCAGTTGAGTAATTATTCTGCTTCCTATCCCATGAACATGCAACTTATTTATTACTGAAGGTTTGGGGTTTTTTTAAACTGTATCCTTGAAATAACATTGGGGACATATCTTTATCATCATCAGAGTTTTAAAATAAGTATTTTACAATAAGTAATTCTGGTATTTCAAGCAAAGTAGAAAAATTGGGCAATGCTATAGAAATTCAATAAACTGTGATGCATCGTCTTACAGGAAAGGACCTGAAATCCTTAGGAGCGAAATAATGTATTGACAATTCGGGGTTACACAAGTAGAATTCAATATTCAGCATAATTAAATTAGAAATTGATAGCTTCAGCAAAACAAAACAGTTTTTCATATAAAATTTAAAACGGGTGAAGCTACTTTGCTTTATTGTGACACTGGGTGGATCAAGGTGCTTTGGCTGAGAGTTATTTTCCAGCAGATCATCATAAAGTGACTTGTATGTGTTGGGCTTTCCTGTTATGTTAGTCTAATGAGAATTTATTCTCTGCTTGCTAGTAGAGGCTGCCATAGCTTCTGCCGTGTTTTTAGTTATGCCAAGCAGGTTAAGTTACTCTGTCTAGGTCTATCTTTGCTAAAATTGCATCTTCCCTTCTCTCCAACCATCCATCCTCAGGACTGAGAAAGACAGAGAAGTGAGCAGATACTGGCTGTAGTCAGAGGTTGTTCCTTGTTGTCCCTTTTGTTAACTTTAATAAGCTGGCTGTTGAACAGAAATTCCTTTAACCTGGTTAAAAGTTGTTCTCTAAGTTTGCGTAGTTTGAGATATTATCGGAGTCTTCTTTGGGCTGGGAGCACTTTAATTCCTCATGGTTGGTAATCGTCTGTAAGGGCATGTAAAATTATGTTTGAAGGAAAAGAATCACTGAGATTCTTAAACACAATATTATTATTTTAGATGTAGTAACACCATTTTCTATTAACTATCACTTCAGTATGAAAATTCTATTTCAGGATTAATGACTAAATCATAGGCACCTCAAGCCAAAATAAATGAAACAGTTGACGTGAGCACCGTAACAGAGCAGAGAGTTTCAGTATTAGGTCTGCCTTCCCACAGGAACACATGCATAGCTCTCATTAATATTTGCAAGTTCTGTGTATGTACCCATAGAGGAACATACACCACTTAAAAGCTGGGGGAAAATCAAAAAGAATCTGCTCTGGAAGTTTCCCCACCAAAGCACTTGAACCTCATCTAAGGAGTATTATGGGACAGTTCTGCAGCTGGTGAACTTTATGGCAAAGTTGCATTTCATCCTCAGACCAGTTGTAAAAAGACAAGTTAAAATAAATCTTCTACATTCTGCAGATGTGCAGATAATTCATGAATAAAATGTAATTCTGCAAGCAACCTATTATGGCTATAATAACAAGTTAAAAACTTCAAAGCAGCTGGATGCTGCTCATTTAGAATCACCAACTTCTGAAAACAATGATACACGGTAGCCTGTCCTGACTTAGCAGAAGCAGTACTGATTTATACAAATGTAGGTACTTCAGTGACGTATCTTGTAATTTATCTATTACATGGTAGTATTTTGGAGCCCAGCCTGAGACCAGGGGCCCATTGTATTATGCACTGTACAGACAAGAAGAAAGAATCTCTATGTCAAAACATACACAATCTACATAGTTAGAACCAGAAAGAATGGTAAAAAACAAATTCGACATATACAGTTGATCTTCTCTAGCTTTTATTAACACAGCTGTTGCATATTAAGTGCATGTATTAATTATTTTGAAACTAGATAAGAAATGTTTATTTACTGAAGAAAAGGACCCAGTTACTTCTGAGAACTACAGGCTACACGACAACTGTGTAGCATGTTTTAGGTAATTCAGTTTTGCATTTCCTGCAAATGCACATGCAAGAATCTTCATTGCAAAAACAATTACTTTTCTTTGAAGAGTTCACCATTACCAGAAGCTCCAACATGTGTTGCATTTTTTAAGATATTCATCATGGGTTAGTAGATGAAAATGAACTGCAATCAGCTGTCAGGGGGAGATGGATTTGAGTAGCAAGAAATGCTGCTATTAGACTTTCATTGTCAGCCACCTCTGATGCTGGTGTTGGAAGATGAGGAGCATTGTTTGCACCAGCTTGTAGCTGCTCAGAGGAAAAATAACTTCTGTGTATTTGCAGATTAGGCTAGACACAGGCTTTGCTTCTCTGAAGAAAACTCCTTAATATAACTTGCATCGAGGCTCTGAAATGCAGCCTGTTTGTATTTCTGCCTTGGCAGTGTTAGACAACCTCATCTCTCCCTGATCTGCATTTGAACAGTCTTCATTTTTATCTCTTTTAGATAGGGGACCTCTCTGCTTTAAACAGTTCCTCTCTTTCTCTCATTTGAGCATAGAGATGTTGGGAGGTTTTTTTTTTTCATCTTGAGCCTGTGCAATAGTCCAGCTACTTGCTTTACAGTGTCTCTGGTTTGTCATTGGCGGTCATATATCCAAATGGACTGACTACAGCTCTCCTGGGTGAGTCTGTTTTGTCTGATCATGTCTTGGAGTAACGCTGGGACAGCCTGCAGGCTTGTTTGCTCATAGTCCTGCACATTCAGATACGTTGGTGCATTAGATGTCTGTGCTTTATGCATTTAGGATGGCAGGCTTCCCGTGACACGTACGGTGTAGGCTTATAATTTCTAATAAATCTGCAGTTTCATGTGCAAAAGAATTATATGGAGTGTAGAAAAATTAAGAGAGCAATGAAACTGTACAGTTTAATTCAGGCACACATCACTCCACAGGAACAGCCATTTGTGTGACTGATGTGGGTGTCACTTTAATGCTTTCTGCACAACCAAATATTTTGGACTTTTGAAAAGACCAGCATCTTATGCTAATAGTCCAGGTTTTCTGAGCCCATGATATCAAGATGTGAAGAAATGAAGCTGAAATCTCTCCTTCCTTTCCCCTTCTTCCTTTACATCTTCCACCCATATGCCAGTTCTAGATCAATCAGCAATGAACAAACGTGCGGGATCTTCAAATGGGACAAATGCATACAGTTTCCTACTGGCGCTTGATTTGAGACCAAATGTGAGTAATTAATCAGTTTTTGGAGACTGATCTTCCTTTTTGCCCTACCTGCAATCCCTTTCTCCTCAGCTGGCTGAACAGCGGTCTGTGAGTATGTACCTGCAGATAACACAAGAAATTGCTTTGAAGCCTTCTCTCCCTGAGTATCTTCCCTGCCTTTAATTTGGTAGTTTATGTGTGGAAAATATGATTATATGGGCTGTGATTTGACAGAGGGTGTTTTCCCCTTGAATGCCCGTAAGACCAAAAGTGATTATGAAGTGTCCACCACTTTATGCTTCAAAGACAACTTCCTCTTTGTAGCTTATAAAATCCTGTAAGCCAGGAATGTCTCATGTTCATAAAATCTATGGCTCCCTCTTGCATCCTAGCCATAATAGTTTTTTTTACGGCTCTTGTGCTCTTCCTCAAGCGGGCAGGACAGTCGCCTGAAAACAAGCACCAAATCTATTGAGTGGAGGTATATGCATAGTCTGACTGAGGAAGAGGTAATATTGTCTGCTCTCTTGTTTTGGAGCCAGGACTAATAGGACTTTTTAATTCTCTGGTTGGAGAAAGAGGTGGCAGCTTCATAAAGCCATATTACTTGTTAACTGTTACAGATGAAGATAATCTCAAACACAAGAACTATCAATAACAGAAAGCACTGGACAGAAAAAGATTTTCTATATGGGAAATTGCCCATCCACAGCATACTAAAGATTTTATTCGTTTCATAAGTCAGGATTCTGACTTCACCCAAAGCTTTTACGACTTCAAATTTTTATCCTACTGTCCAGCTGCCTGTTCATTTCTTTTGGAGAACCAGTTAGGGGTTTTCTTTTTAAAACACCTTTTCCATGCCCCAGCACCATACACCAAAGTATATGCATATACTTTGCTTACAGTCTGGCCAGGGTTATTTATTATTTAACTTACTTACAATTAGGGTTCTAAAACTGAAACTAGTTTTACCCTTTCACAGTTATGGATCAAACAGCAATTTTCTCAGTGCTCAGTAATAGCAAACTCTCCCCATCATTCCCCCCTTCTTCCCCCAAATCAAAAGTAAATAGGATTTAATTTCATTCCCCCAGCCCCTACCTTAAGTTGCTCTGTCTCAATGGCACAATCACTGTGATTTTATTTAACAAGTTTCATTCTTTACACTTTTTGAAATAAACATGTTTACTATCAATAGCTTTGCTAAATTTGTAACCCTTACACTCAGGGACTATGCCCTCAGGTTCTCTGTGTTTTTGCTATAGAAGGATTGGACAGAATTTCAAATGGTATTGCTGGAAGAAGAACAACCACCTTCCAAGTATCTTTTTCTTTTCTTTTAAAAAGCAGCAGAAATTATTTCAATGACACGCACAAAGATTTGTGTTGCAGAATAGCTGGAAAGAGGGTTTCCCTCCATTTGTATTCATGACAGCTTCTACATACCCAACTATCAAAACCTATTATGAAGAGCTGTATTGTAGTGTAGATAGATTTTTATGCTTGTCATAATAGAGATGTATAGGTAAATTTATCAATGGTACATCCGCTGTCACATTGCCACATTTCCTATAGAAAATATTCTTAATGAGAACTACCAAGTTAAATATCCTTACTGTGTAAGTCGGAGTTTATTTGGTTGCTCAGTTTTAAGAAGAATGTTTTAAATTATCAGGGTTTTTTCAGTTTGGAGCAAATTTAGAAACACAGCATTGAAACGAAGAGTAATTTACTGGGCTAGTTACGTTCTACATCCTGTTTTCTAATAAGGTGTGCACGGTCCAACAAGCTTCTTTCTATGACTTCCAGTGCTAGGTTTTTCCTTCTTCCCATTTTTACGTGACTTGTCCAGCTCATGCGAGTAGCTTATTCTGGAATGAATTTTGACAGGTTGATGAAAAACCAACCCTCCTTGATTCCCACTTTGAAGCTAGGGTTTGTTTGAGCTCTAGGGGTGTCTTTAAAACCTAAAAAGAAAAATCCTCTGTGTACTTTGTTAGAAAATCTCCCAATGAAAGGAGTAACTTCCTGCATTTCTTCAGTGTTTTAGTTCTCATCCTGTCCTCCCTCCCGTGTTTCTCCATTCCCTGTTATTAGCTGAAATGGGGCTGAGAGTGGGGTGACCATGCAGTTATAGGGAGGGAGTGTGAGGGAAAGGGGGGGGGGGGGGTGATGGGGACAAAAGTGTCACCCATTTGTTTCAGAACTGAAGCTCAAGGTTTTTTCTCATCAAACTGGAGATATTTAGAACAACAATTTTGTTGTTTAAAAATCTTTTTTTTCTCACAAAGATTAAAATAGAAGTTCTTGGTCTCTTTAGCTCAGCACTTAGGAATATGAAGCACCTAATATATCAAGAAGATAAAGCCAAAAGGCATTGCCATGATGGTTTGGTCTGATCTGCAAAATCTACAGTTGAGGTGTCCCCTGTTCCTCCCACCCCATAAACAGCAAACCCATCTGGGGCAGGGGAGAAGGAAGAACTGAGGTCACAGCCTGTTTTGGGGGCTTTCCAGGTTGTATCACATCCATGGTGACACTTCCTCACGCCCACTAGTGCACACTAACCTCACTTCTCACATGCACAAACCCAGAGGTGTACATCTGCTGCAGTACCAGAAGTTACTGCTGTTATCTTGAACTCTGACTAATTTCCTTTTCAAACATAAAAATGACATCAACCATTGAAAGACAAACTAGGTGATGCCAAGAGGAAAAGAAATCTGAGTTAAAGGATTTAAAAGATGCGTGCCCCTCCCCAGGGAAAAGTCCGGGAGAGTAGTGGGAGCACTGGGAGTACCCCATTACAGGTACCCTGGGGAGGTGACAGGGCCCAGCCACACCAGGAAAACTCGGTACATGCAAATGGGACAGCTCAGCCAGCACAAGTCAGTTACTGCATGTTGACTTGTCCCGTCGGCGGTTGGGGAACCACCCAAAAAGGGCCTCTGTGTGAGGTGTGAGACATAGGACAACTGCTATTCCCCTCACACCGTGCTTTCCCAGAGTCAGGAGCCGAACAACGTGACCTTTCTCTGCAGTGATTTGCAAGGCCTGGTTTTCAAATTGACACGGATTCATCCGCTTGAAACTAAAGCTTACGTATGGGCACTGCACATTGCACGTACAATAGCCAGTGAGGTACCTATGCAATATGGTTTGGCAGTATTGAATTGGATCTGCCCACAACTATAAGTCTGCTGCATGTGAGATTTCTGTTAGATCTCTGCATCTGTTTCTGGGTCCATTCACCTCTTGCAATCACTCCCTGTCGCTGCAGGCTCCGTTATAGCTTCTGGCATGGGTTGTGAGCACATGCAAAAATCTGCAAATTAGCTAATTTCTGAGACACAATGCATAGTTTCCCTGCTGAAGGACTTGGGCTCCAAAGAAAAAGGTATACATCTAGTCAGAGGAGCCTTTCTGACTCCATTTTACCAGGCTTCTTATGTGTTTCTTTTCCCAAATTGCCCTGCAGATTAAACTACTACTCCTCCATGTTCCCTGTCGTTCAGCCCCAAGTACAGTACATGCTATGGCAACAATGTTCAAGATGAACCCAAATTAGGTCTGTGTCTGTGAGGGAGACAAAATAAAAAAAGCAAACTAGTTTAATTACTCCCCATTCAGATGTAATTCAGTTGCATTGCACTAAGAAAAATAAATGCTGCTGGGATGTTATGAGACAATTAGTAAGATAATGGAAAATAGCTAATACCCCTCATGTCTGTGAAAGAATGCTCTCCCCTCTGCTTCAGAGTAGTCTTGAAAGGGTTTTCTGAATTGTATTTTGAAGCAAGAATATCTTTTCCCTTTGGAAATACAACAAAATCCTGTCACAGTCCAAAATGGTTATTTACAGTTTGGAAACCATACAGTTCAAAGAAATCACCTTGGTCCTGAGTCAGGCACAGGGTGCAGATCCAGGCGCTGGGAGAATACTCCTCCTTTGGGAACGAGGAGCGATAGGTACACTTTCTCACCTGGCAGTTCTGATTGTGCCCTGTGTTTCCTAGCAGGCACATCTAAATGCATCCTTGGGCTTTTCACAGTAGCCATTCAAAACATTTCACAAGTATCTCAGGCACTCAAATGTGTCACAAGTGTCTTCCTTTATTATGTTCAAGGTGGAGGACTTTTTCCTCTTCCACTGTGACAGCAAAGTTAGAACAGCAAGTTTGCCAGTAACTTGTCAGCTTATCTTCCCAGCACCCATCAGCCATAAATGCTCTTGCCCCTTGGCTACAGGGTCTGAGGCTCGGGCTCTGATCCCAGTTCCTCTATGGTCCCACTGAGTGACCTTGTTCAAGCTGTACAGTCTCCCTGTGCCTCGGAGACTTCTGCACCACAGGGGTAATGATTTCCGACTCCTTTGTAAGTGTGTTTTATTTGCTACAGTAGAGTCCAATTATCCTGGCTTTTGCTATTGCATGAATTACCAGCTACCAGCACCTGTAGGCACAGCAGGGTGAGCTTGAGCACATGTGTGGGCATTAACGCAGACTTCCTCACTTCTCTTGTTTTGAAGTTCTTCCCTTGGGGTAAGGACTTTGGGGATTTTTTTCTGTGTGTTAGTCTCTCAGCTGCACAACTCCCATTAAAAGTCAACCTTCCTGTGCAACTTGATCGAAAAAAAACCCTGTTTAATGTGAGATTAGTTTAGGCTTTTGTACTTGGTTTCCTTGGGACTCTAATGGAAGTCTGAAAAAGAAAATCACCCCTGAGAACGTCTAGCACTTTGGGTTTCACATAAATGTAATCCAATTACCCCAGTCTAGGCCATGCAGAACTATTTGGTCTGAGGTATACATCAATCTAGGAGAAGTACAATATACTGAACTGAAAAGAAGGCAGATTGGGCATATTTCTTAATAGCATAACACAATGCAATTGCCAAAGGAAAGGCATATGCTTCTGTCCTGCATTACTCAGTGCCTGAACTCAGTAATTTGGAGGGGGAGAGGGAGTGAAGTCCTTGCAGAGAGGGATTTTAGAGGTATCTTCCCTGGAGGCCAGTTTTGTAAAGGCATACCATCTGGTGCATTCAAAATGCAAAAAGATTTGTTCTTCAGAAGTCTGAGCCAGGGATAAAAGTCCATCCCTGCCAGGGATGGCTTAGCAGTATCCAGAGAGAGGGATGAGTTTTATCACAAACAGCGAAATTCTCCTTTTCCTCCGCCCTTAACCTCTAATTCAAACATCAAATAGACTGATCTTACTGTAGCTGCTCGTTTCTGTAATGGAAGTTTCTGATGTCCTTGCTTACTGTGAACGGAGCAATGAACTGTTTCATTACTATTTCTGCTTTGCTTCCAGGCACCTTCATTTTCAGAGAGGTCAGAAAGGGGTTAAACACAAATGCTGACTTTATCCCAAGCAAAGCCTGTACTGGGACTCAAACTGTCTGCTTCTCCCTCGCATGCCCTGAGCAGCAGTCAGACAACTACTGCGGTGCAGAAGCTTATGGCTGCTCTCAGTATCAGCTTCAATACTGGCACCTCTCAGACCTGAGCTGTAATGATTGAGTCTCTTTGCAGAATTAAGCATTTTTTGCCCCATGCCTCGCAGGGTAGATGTCGAATTGCCTTTTAGAGGAACAGTTGGACGTTTAGCTTGCCTTGGAGACACCGCTGGCTCTGGTGCTGGAAGCCCTCAGTGCATCACTGTCACAACTGAAGCTCTCTGCAGAGGCTGGAGGCCTGCAGGAGGCAGCCGCTGGCTCATGCTGTCTCCAAGCACAAGCTATTTGGGGCTTACGGTGTGCTTAACACACTTGTCGGATGGGCTCAGGCTATTCACAAGCTGACCAACAGTATATGCTGTCTAAGTAGAAGTTAAGAGTTTACAACAAAAGATGGTGTAACCACTGGATAAGAAGACATTATTGCATCGTGCCTGAATACTGAAGAATGTGACCACAGCCCCATAGCTCCTGGCATAGCTCATGGCTGTGGGGTGAGTTTCCCTCTGGAAACTGGGAGTGGGAGCCATAAGATAGGAATCTTGAAATACAGAAAAATGCTAATCTCTAGCTATTAGTGCCGTGTATATCTGCACCTGCACAAAAGCAGCAAGACAAGTGCTGTGGGCTGTGCCTGCTTTAGCTCAGCGGAGCATACTGCTCCTGTGGCTCCCCAGGTCTCAGGTATGCTGTGTGCACAGTGATGTGGTCCCCATGGACTACTCTCCATAGCCGGTGTCCTGGCAGCCCTGCTCCTCGCTGCTTATGTCTGCAGAGCTTCAGTCCTGTCTTTATTTTGTTAACTTAACTTTGCTTTAGCATGCAACAAATCGATGCGCTAGTGAGATCTGAGTGCATCGAGCCTCTTTCAGATGTGGCTTTTTGGTCTAAGCAGATATAAAAGAAATCCTAACCTTAATCAATTACTTTATTTAAAAACACATCTTACACTGGCTTTTCTCATACTAGGAAAAAAAATCCTGTCTGACAAGTGGAAGGCGGCTGTGCAACCTCATTTTCCACAGGTACTTCTGCAAGTGAGAAACTCGTAGAAAATAACTTCTGGTCTATTCCTTTTAATTTCTTCTGCTCTTCCTCCAGATTTGTGGATAGACTTTCTTGTGTCTTTGAAGCTTGATAGCTTTAATCTCATTCCAGACTTCCTTCAATTTGGGCACCTAATGTGTAATATCATGGACCTCAGAGGGTAGTAACTCACTGAAAAGTTACTGGTGCCCTGTAACTAATGGATGCGTCAGCCTTGAGGAAGTGAGCTGGGTTCTAGTGGTGATGCTTTGCTTTGTGTTCCCTTTATTTGTTCCTTATTGATCTCTGAAATCCGTTTGATGCAATATTATTGAGTTCTAACAACTTCCACATGAAATCTGTTTTTTGCCACTAATTTTGTGATGTTTGCTTGGTTAAGCGCTTACCTGGGTATAACTACACCTTTTAACATTAGTCACAGCTTCTGCCCTGCCCATTTTATTCCTGTTAATTGAAGGAGAAGACACAGCAGAAGAGCAAAATGTGTTTTCTTATTATGATAACTTATGTGATCAGGCAAATTAATGCAAAATAAATGTGTTATGGAGGAGCAGTGATAACAGAGCCCTTGCATTGTCCTTTGTGTGGCCACGGTAGGGCTGGCTACTATGAATAAATCAAATCATTTAAACTGGGACTTTTTCCTGGTAAGTCATCCTTTCCTACCTTCTGTCTGTCCTTTCTCTTGCTTGGAGGATCTTTGTGGACTCAACAGAGCTCGAGAGCTGAGGAAAGTTTATTCAAATGTAACTTGTATGGTAGGGTTAAACACCGCTCTTTGCTCTCCCCATGTGTACGTTCCCCTTCACAACTACCTCAACTGGTAGAGCACCGCGTCAGTGAGGCCAAAGGAGCGTAGTCACTATCAAACTTGGGAGAATGTATTAAAGCCCTCTGAAAACCTATTAAAGGTCAAGTTAGAAGCAGTGTTATTCTTCACCCGCCTATTCCTTTTAAGCTCTTTTATAACCATCCATGTTGTAAATATCTCTGACTCAGAAGAGTGTTTCAGGTAGAAGCCAGAGCAAAGCAAAATATGTGGCTTAATTTAAAAGTCTTCCTAGGAAAAAAATGTGTTGGCCATTACAGCAAAATGCCAAAGCATCATTAAGTGCTGTAAATATCGTCTTAATAAAACACGGTTATTTAGAGTGGTTAGCCCTAATTTGCCATGCTGTGCAAAGGACATGTGATTTAAAACTTTTTTTCCCCCTGTCATCTTGAGTAAGGAGGACCTTGTGGATTAATGGTGAGATGGTGAAGGGGAGAACTGGTGAGAGAGGCTGTTGCTAGAATAAATTACCCTGAACTTCCCACTTTACAAGTCAGTACTGCTGCTCTTCACCTTCCTTTTGCGGCACCCTTTCCTCCTTAGCACTAAGAAACTCTCCAGAGGCTTGTTGAGGGCTCAGGCAGAAGGGTAAGCTGCTTTTTGCTCTTTATGTGCCCGGGCTCCTTTTGTGCGTTACGGGGCCTTGAGTCATTTCAGCTGTGAGGGTCAAATTTCCCTTCTGTCTCCGGGGGTGTAACAGTTCTAGAAGTCACTGAACTGTTGTTGGCAATGAGCAGGAAAGGTGTATGATGGTTGACGTGAGTAAATGCCAAGGCTGTAATGATACAGCTTTCCTTCCGTCTTGTTCCTCCCTGGAAATGCTCGAGACAGGCAGGACATTTCAAGTGTCTGTAACTGAAGGCATTAAGGTTTTACTCAGCTCTACTTAAATCGGTGGTCTCAAGCATATAGCCCACTGCAATTATATATTGCTCCGTGCTTGATTTTATGGTTCTGCTCCCTTAAACTTCTGCTGGAGCTTTTTCAGGCATAAGTAAATCTGAAATGTACAGATCATTAGAGGAAGTATTGAACCATTTACTTGTAGAATAGACATAGATTAACTGGGAATGGATCAGTGCGCTTTTATCACATAGCATCAATAGTAAGACTGAAAATTTCTCTGGGATAAAAAAAATAATTGTTTGCAGTTACAAGGAGATGAGGGACAGCTTGAGAGAGCATGGTGTGAGATGCATGGCAGCTTGCATCCTCTAAATGGAAGTAAATATTTGTAAGCAGACTTCAGTCCTAGTTTAAGTGACATTTCAGAAGTAAAAAAAAAACACTGAGGGGGTACACAGGGAAAAGGGACTGCACTGAGCCGCGCTTTCTCCTCTCACCTGCCCGGGCGCTTGGTAACTTGCTCTCCGTCACCGAGCCTCTACCTGCCAGTGTGGTGTGGGGAAGCGTTGCTCTCCCCTCCTGCCTCCATGCTGCAATGGCAGCAGGGATCGATTCAGAGGGAGAGTCCTATGGCCCATGTTTATTGAGCGGGTCAGACTAGGAGATTATAGTGGTTCATTCTGCCTTTCTAATCTAATAACCTGCTTTTATCCAGTTACCCTCTGGACTTTAATTTGAGCTACTATTCGATCAGAGCACAAACAAATGATAGAAACCCTCAATGACAGCATGCCAGAGGAAATGCTACAAAAACAGAATTAATTGAAAATATATATTCCAAGAGTGAGATATGGACCCTTTTTCTAATAGACTTAGACTTGGATATTATTACTGAAATACTGGCAAATTCACACATCAATGTAAATTGTCTTGCTGCATCTGTCAACAGGCACCTAAAGCAGTAATAAAGGCAGAATAGCTCCTCATAAATATCCAATACCCTAATTATCAGAGCTTGACTTAACCAATGGCAGGGTAATAAAAAATGAGATTTTTTTGATCTTTTGCCATGAAAAATGCATACTTTATTCTTTGAAGACTGACTGCAGTGTCACAACTTTTGTGGCAAATAGAGCATGAAGCATATTGTCAAAAATATGGTTAGGGAATATGAAGCCACTAAATATTTTATCTTCCTGGCAATGTACTAGGAGAAAAGTATAAACCTTAAATCTATCAGGTTCCTCCTCCCACCTCCCAAACTGTTTTAATAATATAGAAATTCAAGTTCCTGAGAGAAAAGCAACACATCCATTTTCCAGTGTGCTTTGATATAGTGAGTATCATGAATTATGTAGTGTTTGCATTGGGGTTTAAAATGTCATCAGTGTATATCTCTAAGAATTGTTTAGCAGTCGTGTGTTATGAACATCCATTTTTTTCCTTTTTACTGATCAGTCAAGATGTGCTGGTTGGATGCAAACCTCTTCTGACTGGGTGTCCCAGGGGCGGTGGGAGATGGGGGTACAGGAGGGACCCCAGGGAGGGACAGGCAGTCACATCTGCTGTCAGAAAGTGTCATCCCTCCTGGCAGGGTGAGGCCTCTGCATGCCGTCCTTCTCACACAGCCGCTGCCAGCCACTTTGTCACTGAATCTTCTTTCTGAAAACCTGGCAGGACGTCCTGCCTGCCTGGCTGCAGCACAACCAGTGCTGGCCCAGCAGGACAGATGCCCCAGCTCTGCAGCACGCTGGCCTGTGGGTCAGGCAGCTCCATGGTATGGCATTGGCTTGTGACGCTCCTCCTGGGTTTTTCGCATGGTGCTTGCCTGTGCCCCAAGTTGAATTTCAGCCATGAAATTACCTCTATGGCAAGGAACAAGCCACATTCTTCTCTGTAACTTGCATCTCCCAAAGAGTAAGTGTGGCTAAATGAGCCTTCCCCCTTCCTCATCACTTTGTTATGAAAATCAAAGCTCTATGATGTATTACTCCTGTTGGCTTTGTGGCATGGTGTGAGACTTTACTCTTAAGAGACCCTGTCTTTGATTGCCAGCATGGCCTTTGACTTTGCATGAGCAAGGAGATGATCTGCTCTGCCTCATTCCTCATTAGTAACCCTGTCTTACCTTGCGCTGACACCTGATTTTGTCATTAATGAGCATTTGTCTCCAGGTGCTGTTAGGGAAAGAGTAGGAACCGTGACACCGGTGGAAGCAGTTGTCCCCTGGATGTCTGCTCAAAGATCCCTCCAGTGAAACAGCTGGATTAGCAGAGTTACACTTGAAGGGAGATGGATGGAGAGGCTCCAGGAGTAACAGCATCCATCCCATTTTTTTCCTCCTGTGGCCATTGCTGTGGTTAGGAACACGTGAATTCACTTAGTGAATTGGTGAAAATCGGTACTAAAACCATGAGACTATACTGAGCACCTGCATATATGCTGTAGTTCTCATTCTAATTTATTAAAACAAAGCACCTTTTTACAGTGTAATCAGGACGTATTACCGATGTGGTAAGGATACTTAGGGCCCTTGGCTGACTGCTGAAGTTCACCTGACCCTTGTGAAAAAGATGTGCTGATGAGAAAGTTTCTGGGTCATAAAATGGTTTTCTGCTGTTCATTACTATGTAAAGAGAAAAGGGCATGTGTGTGTGGAGTCGGGTGATGTGAGGGCTCCAGTTACACAGCTAAAAAGCCCAGTGTTCTGCTCTCCAAGAGACTGGGTTTTCTGTTATACCAGTGATGTGGGGACAAATGATTTCGGGGTAAGAAGTCAATTCTTGCTTTATAAGTAGGAATCTCTAGACTTAAATGCTGCCTTTTCTCTCCTTTCTTTCCTTGAAAGAGACAAATAGAGGTTTCCCAGACTTGCCCCACATGTGGCTGTGGTCACAGCCTGCATCTGCACAATGGGGAGGAGAGCTGGCCTTCCTCCTGGGGAAGATGTGTGGGGCTTACATCCCCCTCACAGTCTCAGTGAAAACTCTGCTGTTGGCTCAAAGTGTCAAAATCCTGTGCATCAAATTATTGCTTGAGGAGACCTGGAAACAGGAATATGTTATATACAGATCTTATTGGTGAACTCTGCCCTTCTGGTGTAGGAATTTAAGTGCTTTGTACGATGGTGCTGGCATAAAAATACTGCATTCACTACACTCCACATGGTTTGAAATAAAAAGAACTTTGAGCATATAGTAATGTTTTGACAACAGTGCTTTTTGGGAGGCTTTATAACAGGGACTGCTGCTTTCTTGATGACAAAAGTTTACAGATGTATGTGCGTAAAGCAGGAGGCCAATTTTTCACAGCCTGGGAAAAAAAAAGCTCCTTTTCGTAACACATCGCTCATACTCCAAGTGTGTTCACCTCTCTATTTTAAAACACGGGAATGTGTAACAGCCAGGACAGCACTGAGAGTACATCCTTTAGAAAGGATAGTCTATCATCTTGTCTCCAGCTTTATACTCCCTGTTGAACAAATCTGCCAACATGACACTGGATACTGATGAGCAATTTGTATGGTTATAAAAATATTGGCAGAACTCCATTGTTTTGCTATTTAATTCTTAATTTACATTTTTAATGTGCTGTGTCCTCATTCATATTACAGGTTTTACTCTTCTGTGTACATCTATAATAGAATGATTTTTTTTCTAAAAAATAATTATGAATACTAAAGGGCTGTTACAGTTGGACTGTGTTTGAATTAAAGACTGTTCCTGTCTTTTGAGATATGCTTCCTTAGGAAGGGAGTACATTTGCAAGGGACAGGGGAAAATAGCGTAGGTAGATGGTATAGAATAGGCATATTTTTAAGTGTTCTGCCTGAGCTACAGATTGCCTTCCAGTAATCAGACTGGCAAAAAAATGTAGTAAATGATGGGGACTGGAGACCCAACCTCTGAACGGCCTGTCTCAATGTATTTATTAGTCTTCCCTCCCTCCCTCCTCCTCAGCCCCCAGTTTTTGATGAGAAGGATGACATGTTTTTTGCCAACCCAAGAAAATAAGGGCTTAGTAACAGTACCTTCACTCTCTGTATCCAAGCTGTGTTTTTAAATTGCTGTGTCCAGTAAAACTTTTTTACTGGACTATGATTTGCGCTAGAACTAAACTGCTGGTAATTGGTTTGGTTTTCACCTCCAGAACAACTCACCCACAGAAAGCATCCTAATATGGGTGTATTTTTGTGCTGTATTCACACAACGCTTGAGCCGTTAGGGGAGGCAGAGAAATATCATGTCCACTGGCTGAAACAGGGGCTGAGCAGTAGGAGCGAGCTGCAGCCACCCGGCTCCTGCTCTGTCCTGCCTGCCCTGCGTGGGGAGCTGGGAGTGAGCAGCCCTGCCGTGGGCTCGCTGCAGCCGTGAGCTGCAACAGGTACCACCTCCTCCATGGAAAAACCAGAGGCATAAGCTGCCGTAGAAAGAACTGTCTGCAAGCATTTTATTCCATTAAACAGACTGTCATTCCCAGTGATTAATGACTTACGGAATAGCAATACAGTGAAAACATTGACGGTAGGTTTAAAGTGTAGTTTAAGGACTTTGAACCCAGAGAAATAGCAGCAAACGACTTTACGTGGCACAGGCTGATAAACTTGCTGCTGGGAGAAACTAGTGCAAAACACAGGAAGAGAAAATGGATGTGTTCCTGAGAGCAGCAAATGCGCAGGACACCTCAGTGCTCCCATACCAGTACTGTGGTTCCCGTGTCCTGCAAAAGCATTGGGGAAGACTTCTCATTTACAATGCTTTGATCCAAGAGAGAGCTTTAAGGTTGCCATGAAACCTGGCGACTTTAGGGTCCTTTTCATTAGTGCATGCTTTCCCCCAGCAGGGACCATGTGCATGCCCGTGCCGAGAGCGGGTGGCAGCCCATGAGGGTACAGCAGAAGCAATTTTTGCTGTGTAGTCACAGAGGGACTTGCAGGAAGACTTAGAGCAATTCACTGAGAGCAGGAATTAGACTGGAAAAAAGTTTTTACATAGGCATGCAGACCCATGCATTTTTATGAGGACTCATTAAGTTGTGGTCGAGATTAAAGGGCTATGCAGAATGGGAACCAAGTTGTTCAATGGAAGAAATAGGATATTGATTTCATTTGGGGCATATAATGGACAGTGTTGAACCAACCAACTCCTCTTTGGGAGGTGCTCCTGGGAGAGCTTTCTTGAAGTTTAAAGCATGGATTGTGTTCAGGGAACCTGGAAAATACAGACTTACTTTTAGCGAGGCTCCTCACTATGCTGCCGAGGAGCTGGAGACGCACAGGGCACAAGCGGAGGAAGGGGAGAGGGTGCACAGAGGGGGATCATTAGGAGAGAAGCCCACAGCCCTACAGTCTGGCTCAGCTCCCACCGAATCCCAGGGTTATCCATCCATATGTATCCTTCTCCTCCCTTTAAAATCTCTTCAAATCTCTGTGTGCAGATTACAGCGTATGTGGGCCTGTGAGAGGGGTGGGAGCTGGGTGCAGAAGACCTCCCAGGTGTGGAGGGAGCAGAGGCAAACCGGCCGTGGGGTGGGTGTCACTCGCCCGTGCTCCAGCGGGAGAAGGATGGCACAAAGCAGTGCTTTGGGGCAGGAATGAAAGGGGACACAGGTGTGCAAGCAGACCCCAGGGCTTTTGTTCTTGTTGCTGTCAAAGTGCAACTCCCAGGGCACACTGAGCACTTGCAAGTGCTGGAGACAGGAATGCTCAATGAAGCTTGGACATCTTGGGAAATAAGACAAATCTGATCGACCCAGTCCCCTCGTTTAGTACTTACATGCCAAAGTTAGATCAAGCCTTGCAGTGTAGGGGAGACACACAGATGCGTGTTTAAAATGAAATAAAGGCGTTCAGGAGAGCTCTGTTGTGAACACTGTGACTAATCTGTGCAGTCAACAAAGCACACCTGCACCTGTACGTTAACGTATCTCTCACTGAGCTCTCAAGGTAGAAGAATGTCTGCAGAAACTTATTTGACCCCTGGCTTATTCTATATTTGAATGTAGTATTTTATGGTCACAAAAATCTTGTGATGAGCCAGTGTACTCTGTGGGCTTGTTTCATGAGTCTTTTTCTCAAACATGCTAAAGTTTGGAAGAAAGTGTTATTGTGTCGTTTGGGGGCATTTTGCTGCTAAATGTTGTGTATGTGAGAATTGTAAAGTAAAGCTCTTGGTAAGTCTCTTGCTCTGAACAAATATTAAAAGCTGAAGTATGATTTAGGAGCCCAGGCAACTGGTTTCTTTTACTGAAAGATATTGATGCTGGGTGTTTGCAAACTGGAATAATGCTTGCTCCTGTGAGTAGCCTTGCTGCTTGCTTAGTAGGAACCCCTTTGTGGGGCACTAAACATTTTCTAGGATGAGGAGCTTACCAAGCAGCTCTTTGAAATGAGGCTGCTGTCTTTAGATCTGTCTCTAAGATACCTGCACTGTTTTTAAGCTGATATGTTTACCTAAGAGACATGTAAAAAAATTCATTAATCTACTCTGTTTTGAATTCATAAGACTCTGTGCATCCTGGACAACTTTGCTTGGATAACTGGAGATCTGTGATTATATGTCCTTATATATAATCCTTATATATAATCCATATATATATATATATATATATATGGCTTATATGTCCAGGTTTGGATTTCTCTTCAATCTACCAGTCTTTCAAAGGCATTGGTAGGGGAAAAATTGGGGCATCCTCTAACTCACAAGTAAGAGGAGTTTGCCATCTTGGTGGCACTTTATTTTTTTGTTCTACATGTATGAGATGTTTATGGAAATAAAAACCATCATCCAAAGCAATTACACAAGCCCCAGTGAAAGTCTGTTCTCTCCTATGGGATTTCATATAGCCACACTTTCTTCAGAAACACTAATAGAGTGTTTGGGAATTTTTAAAAAGCGTCTCTTGCAATGATTTTCCTCTTAAAAGCAGGGTCAGAGCGCACGGCAGTGCACGTGAGCATTTCGGGTGAGATGCTGGAAAGCGCTCTCTGCAGACCTTCTGTCCTAGAGCGTCCCCAGGACTATTGGGGGGTCCTCGTCTGGAACGGGACACTTCCACCCCGCAGCGTGCCGCGTCTCGCCCTTCTTCCCGGCGTGAGAGTTTCTAAAACGTGGGGTAGGTAAGAAAGCACGGAGAGCACAGCCCCTGCAAAGGACGCTACCGTCTCTGCTCCGCCGACTGAGGCCGTGGGAAGGGCACCGTGCCGTGCGGCCGGGCAGCGCCCGGCTGCCAGCCCGCTGGAGGCCGTCGACGCCGGCAGGCAGGAGGGGGCGGCAGCGCTCGGCAGAGCTCGCAGTGCTGGGGAGTGCTCCCAGCGCTCGCCGTGCTCGGTAGTGCTCGCCGTGCTCGGCAGCGCTCGGCAGTGCTCCCAGTGCTCGGCAGCGCTCGCAGTGGTCGGCAGCGCTCGGTAGCGCTCGCCGTGCTCGGCAGCGCTCGGCAGTGCTGGCAGTGCTCCCAGTGGTCGGCAGCGCTCGGCAGCACTCGGCAGTGCTCGCAGCGCTCGGCAGCGTTCGGCAGCGCTCGGCAGCGCTCCCAGCGCTCGGCAGCGCTCGGCAGCGCTCGGCAGCGCTCGGCAGCGCACAGAGGGACTCGGTGCCAAGCGGCCGCCTGGAAAGCGTCCAGGGCGGGAGGAGGGGTGCACTGGGAAGGGTTTAACCTGCTGCTTGTGCCTTCTCCAAGGAAATATATTGGAAATGCCACCCTCGGCTCCCTGGACAAACGTTCTTTTGCTTCCTCAGAGCTGCATAGGGTGTAATAAACTGTTACTGCAGGGAGTCCACCGAGTGCTTTAGTTTTAATTCAAAGGATGTCTTTAATCTTCCTGTTGCTTTGTGTAAGTTGTAAATTACACAACCCTGCAGAAAATTATATGTAAAGCAGGATTATGAGTCTCATTTTTATTATGGAACTGGCTCTGCGTGGTAAAAACCGATTCTCACGATCACTGAATTTTTCATCTACTCTCCAACTTTGCATTGCACGTATTAAATTCCTTAAAATCTGGGTGGATTATTGTAATTTGGATATTCCAAATTTATTTAGAAACAAACTAGATAAACAGATGCTGTGGGCATCAACTATAAACGACCATAATAGTTGGGGCTGACATGTACACATAGCAGCCTCAGCAGGCCGGAGGCTGTTCTGCGCGTGCCGCTGTGCAGAGCAAGAGCTGTTGCGGGGCAGCGGGGTGCTGGGTGCTACTGCCGGACCACGGCAAGTGGCATCCCCACAGCGCCCACTGCCCAGCCCTCAGGGAGCCAGGACGGAGTTCAGGGAAGGTTAGAAGTCAGATTTTGAAGCAGCGCTGCAGACTTTTATGGGAAGGCTGTACTGGGAGTGAAGAGGGCACAGCAACAGAGAGAGCATCTCAGAAACTTGAAATTGGCTGTAACTCCTTCTGGTGGTGGGAGTGCTGGGGTAGGGCAGTGGCTTGATAATGTTTAGACTTTTTTTGAGTTCTTACTGAGCTCTGCATTTCTGTGCAGCCTCAGCGTTTACTGCTTTGGGGTTTGCAGTGGCTCTGACAGGGGAAGGAGGGTGCAATGAGTGAGCTGAGGGGCAGAGGGCTTTCCTGAGGGGTCAGCTTGGGAGTGGGAACAGAACATCAAAGGGAGGGGAAGGAAAATTAAAAATCCTGACAGGACTTCCTCTCTGTCCCTGATGCTCCGGATCCGTGCAGGCAGCAGCAGGTGGTTTGGGTGGCACAAATGCTGCGCTGGCCAGTGGACACTTCCCTCTGGGAAGTTCAGCCTCTCCCTGCTGTTGCTTTCCAGCTAGCATTGGCATTATAGCACTAATTGGATTTTGGTTTAAAATGAGAGTAAAAAACCACCTCCAGGTACTATGCAATGCCATTCGATTGCCAGCTTTGTGGGACTGCAAACTGGGTGCCACGGTGCAGCAAGGGAAGGGGAAGTGGGAAGGAGAAGTGGAAGGGCTCAGGGAGGACATAGGGATAACTCCTGGCAGCACAGCGGAGGATGAGGGATGCCCCTCCCTGTGGGATGCCCTGGGTGAGGCTCGGTGAGTACCCACAGGCTGCACCCACAGCTGCCTGTAGCCCTGCCCTGCACCCAGCCCATGCTGGGCCAGGCTGCACAGGATCCCCATAATTTCTCCCTTGCACAGCATGCCTTCCCCCTACTCCTTTCTGTTCGCTGTCCTATACTGTAACACTCTCCCCTGTGCCCCGAGGGTGACAGCTCCTGCCTCTGAAAAGCACAGAAAGGAAGATCAGGTTTAGGTGATGGAGGAAGTGTAGCTGCAAATTATGAGCAATGGTGAAGTCCTTGGCAGTCTCTGAGTCAGAGGGTCCCAAATGGCACCTGCAAAATCTGCCAGACCATTCTTGTGGTGGGGATGGAGGAGGCTGGATCTGCCTCAAGTGGCGGGGGGACAGCCGACTTGTATACCTGTGTCCTGGGAATACATGAGTTGTGTGAATGGCAAGGAGGAACGGAGGGGCTAGAGAGAAGTAAGGAGGCTCAGTAGGACAGGAGAGGAAGTGGGGGAAACGAAGAGGAAATAACTAAATGCAAGAATAGAAGATGTAGTATAGCACGTTAGGCACTAGCTCAAGTAATGTGAAGATCTTCAATGACTTTCTGAGATTTTAATCCTAAAATAAAATAATACAAAGTAGTGCATTATTTCACTGCTAATGTTGAGTGCGCCTTGAGTGTTTCCTGATTGTCAGGGATTTCTTTTTTTTTCCCCCATAGGTTGAAGGTTTTGTATTTAGCCTTTCCCTTCTTTCCTCTCCCTTTCTTCCTTCCTTCCTCACCCCTCCTTCCTTCCTCTCTCTCCCTTTTTCTAATTTAAGCAAAATTGGTTCAGCTGTTTATGATTTATGCAAGCATGGGGAAAATATGTTTTTCCCATTTCTTCAGAATAAAATATGTGCACACTCATAAGTCTAAGCTGGCTGGAACGAGTGATGTCAAATTAGCTTGTTTATAGCCCTCACTGGGGACTTCCAAGTTTTGGAGAAAATTGGTTCCATGTTTTTAAGTTCTGAATGCGCTGGAAGTCAGCGTTTTCATGTACACACATTAGGGGGGGGTTATTTGTTTTTCTCTCTTTCCCCTGATGCTTTTAACCTGAATCAGCTTTGAGCATTTCAGGATGCATTGGTAGGAGACTCCTACATTCTGCTCAAGCTGTCTTGCTAAAGCACTTTGGTCACACATGGGTGCAGAAAGTAGCACACTTTCCTTCCTTCTAAATAAATGTATATGAGAACCAAAATGCAGTGGGGAATCTTGAATAATGCAAGCCTAGTGTTTCTAATGCAATGTTAACCATGGGAAATAGTTTTCAGAATGATTGGATTTGTTTCAAAGACCTCTACCACAACATTTACGGCAGCTGCTGAATGATACGCTCTGTAGCACACGGTATCAAACAGGTGTACAGTAATCTATAAGTGCTTTAAATGCACTGAGGCGTACCACCCCATTGTGCCTGCATGCTCTTGGGGAAGCCCTGTGGGTACCAGCCTCATACTTCTCTCTAGGGTTGAATTTGTCCCTGCGGACCCAGCCGTGGCCTCAGCAGCCCGGCCAGAGTTCAGACCCTGCTACTTACTCTGCTTCAAGACTTGGACTCACTGTTAATACAGATCCTGCTTTAGACAAGTATTGGGTGATGTTAACTCTGGGAATAGAGTGCTAAGAGCCGAGGGCTAAAAATAACAAGCAAATTAACCTAGCCATAAAGTCCTTACCCAGCCTTTTAGCAGTTCCTGGCCTACTTGCTTAGAAAGAGCTTTGCTGGGTGAAGACCTGGCTTCCTCCCATGGCCACGCTGCCAGCGTGCAAATGCTGCTGCCCTCTCCCAGCCAGCACTGCCTCTCTCCAGCTGGGGTGCTTAGGCTTCAGGACCACAACCTTCTGAATGTTAGCCATTTCCTTATTTTTGTCTGTACACATAATTTTTTTCCTCTCCTGTGTAAGCTGATCCCTGTCTGCCTTCAAGTGCAAGCAGGTGGTAGTACAAAATTTAACAGGGACCCCTATTTGCACAAAATAATTCACACCTCAGAGCTGTTTTCACTGGAGAGGAGGAAAGAAAAGGAGTTGGAGGCTCTCTCTCTTCCTCACCTCACTACTCTTCTCTAGCCATTGAGTGGAGCTCCTGATGCCTGTCCCTGCCCCTTCCCTACGTGCAGTCACCCAGGAGAGATGAGGAAAGTGGGGAGGATGACTGCTGGCACGGGAAAGGAAACGTCAGGCTTGAGGCACATGGTGAAAACTCCTGTAAAAGCAAAGACAAGTCCTGGGAAGGATGGGCTTCAGGATTTGAGGGACACAGAGGGCATGCAGTGGATGCTGGGCAGCACAGCATGTCCCCGTCCACGCACACTTCGGCGCCTGCGCCCAAGCCCTGGGGAAACACCTTTATGCTGCAGCATTTAACCCAAGTGGCTGCAAGTGCGTGTCTGGGAAAGTGATCCAATTTTGTGCTGTATTAATGTACTGCATCTCTAATGTAAAATCTGAGAGTTAAACTGTGGCTTGGAAAGACAATTCTTTAAGTCCTGGTGGATGTATTTGACTCTTATACACAACAGCAGTTATTGGTAGCCCTTCAGCATAACCCGCTTCTGTGCAAATGTATCCAAAATCCCTCTCTATCATCGTTAACATTTATCATTGTTAATGAAATTACTTACTTAATCATCTTAACCTTGATGCTACCCTGGATAAAAGAGCTATGATATATCTGTAAAGGAATAACTACACATTTGATACAGTTGAAAAGATAGCACTAATTTATTTTAGTCTGATTTATGATTAGTACTGCACAGCATGGAGCACTCTGTGCTGCTCTGTACATCACTTAGGGTCCATAGGGTAAATAATTGCTGTACTTGCCATCCCAGAAGCTGCGTGTGTGGCACTGTCTGTGGCGTCATGATTTTAGTTTCCATAAAATATGGATGTGTTTGAGCAATAAAAAGGCAGCTACATTTGCAGCAACAGGTGTTTGCGTTATTGCCCCTGCGGTATGTGTGTGCATAATACCTGCCGTGGGTATTGGCATGCTTCCCCCGTGGGGAGATGCTGAGCTGAGATCAGGCTGAGAGGGTGTGCAGCAGGGTGGGAGAAGAGACCAAGGGGCTTCTGGAGTGCCAGGTATCAACTCCATCAGAATGACAGAGAAGGCTTAATCAGGATTTTACACACTTCTTTTCTTTTCAGAGAAGTCACCTCCAAAATCTTTCCCCTTTGGCCAACAGAATGACTGTTAAGGGCTCAGATTTCCCCAATAAAGATGCCCAGATTTAAAAGCTGCCTTTGTAATTGTGCAGGGCAGTCTGACAGTGAAGCAAGTATTATTTTTGGTTCTTAATTTTAATTTAAGATGACTTTTCAGCCATACCTTAATCACGTAGTGCATCTCCAATCTACAGAGAGGACTGGATCATTAGGATAATTAGAAGCCATTAAGAGTATAGGATAATATCACTATAAAGCTGTACAGATGTTGTGTATTCTTCAGGTCTCTGTCAAAGGAGGAAATTTAACATGTGTCAAGTCCTATTGGTGATGTCTACTTTATTCCTGTATCGTATAGGAAGCTTGGAGGGATTCGTCATGCTAGACTCAGAGTATTTTTTCCTTTCTTGTTTTCCAGTAAAAAAGTGTTTTCTTCTTAAAATCAGTAAAGATACTTTTCTCTCGCTCCATTACCCCCTCCCAGTATTTGGACTCAAAGGTGTAAAAACAGGAGCTCTTGCCAGGTGTTATTTCTCTCTGAATTCCAACTTGCCTTTTTGTGTCTTGTATTTATTCAGCCTGTGATCATCAGTTCTGCATTACATGAACCTGTCTAACCTGTCATATTTTACTCCAGTAAATGGAAGGGATGGCTCTGTGTAACTGTCCCCATCTGTGATAGCTACGGCACTGGGACTGGACCTTGTACACCCACACGTCCGGGCTGGGACAACTGTCCCCACAATATGGTCACACTTTGCATGAGACTTATACCTGGGGGACCCCTGATACTTCTGTGGATAAATCTAGGTCTTGGTGATTTTACACACCATTTTCAATGAAATTTTTTATTGTTATTTTTTTAGAGAAATGTGATTGCTTTGTCATGTTGCAATACGTAATTTTAGACTGCACTGTTTAGATTTTGCCTCCTTCTCTCAAACGTATATTTTAAGGTTGTTGTCATTTTAGATAGCATCTCTGAAATAGATTTCCAGATGATTTGAATGGATACCAAAAGGTATTTTAAGTCTTAATGTTAGATTTAGTTTATATCTTTCACTCTCTCTCTCTTGCTTGAAAGATGCTTTCAAAATGCAGAGCTCTGGTCCTATATCTGAATGATTGGCACAAAGATTTAATAATCTCTTTTGTCTTTATGGCAGTTCCATTTGTAGCAATTTAAGCATCAGTCTCCAGTGAGCCTGAGTCAAAAACTTTATTTAATATGAGCCAGCTAAATATAATTTCCCATTTCTTTGATCTCCCCTATTTTAATTTGCTTCTTATCAGGTACCTGTAGGGCTAATAGATACAGTTGATGGTTTGCTGCTTATGGAAAGATCTCTTTTAAGCTGCATGGATTATTGTTGGTGAGATATTGCAGTATTCTTCTCATTACGGATGTGGTAGTATAGGTTAGAGATGTCGTTGCTAACAAACACCCTGCAGCTGTTGTGGGTAAGGGTTTTGCTTGTGAATCTCCTTCCAGAAACTTCAGTAAAATATAGGGAAGGGATTTGATGAACAACATCTGAAGTAAGTCCTGTTGGTTATCACCGGGGTTCCTACCTCAGTCACTGTAATGTGGCCATGGATGGATGCTGAGTAACCAGAGGCATGCCAAGCTGTCCCCGTGATTAGGAAGATGTGAACACAAGCACAACATTTGCCTTTTGCCCTGCAGCACCAGCTGGGATCGCTGGGTCAGGATCAGGCCTCTCAGGTTCCCATGCCCTCTGGCCGGCCCAAGGTGTTGGTGTGCCACGCTGCGGTGCAGACCGATGCCCCCAGTGTTATGGTCTGGGGACATTTGTGGTACGTAGTCTTAGCTGTGAAGCTGCAAGAGAGAGCACCCCTTCTTGAATAGTGTCAAATTCAAGTGTAAGCAAGGCAAGGATGAAAGAAATGCAAAGAAGAACTGAGTCTGACCATTGGGTGTCCCAGCCGCCTGCTCTCACCTGCCTGTCTCCTCAGTCAGGGCCACTTTTTGCAAGCAAGTTGTGTCCTGAAATGCCTTTTGTGGAGGCAGCTGGGGGAGAGAGGAACATCCAAGGCTCCAATTTTTCTTTTGCTTCATCACTTGTTACTCAGAGCAGCAAGAGGCAAATAGTGCCTCAAAATGCCTGGAATAAAGCATCTCGGGAACAAGTGTGAAATGCAGGAAGGACAAGCCAGGCTCGATTGATGTTTTGTGCTATTGCCTGCGCACACTGGAGATTTAACCTGCTGTTTGCATTTCTCTTTGCCTGAAGGTGAGTGTTGAGAATTGGTGAGGGTAGCTCAGTCCCTGTGTCCTCCTCACCCGTGGAGACCACCTGAGCATGTATTTGTAGAAGAAAAAAGCAGCCAGTCTTTCATGTTGTGGATTTTGGTGCTTCTGTTCAGTAGTCTGATAAGGACCTTGGTGCTTGTGAAGTAGAGATCAGGTGTGTGCATGCACGCACAAGTACATTATACTAATTAGAGGCAATTTAAAAACCAAACTCTTCTGCACTATTTAAAACACAATAAACAGCTTTGCTCCCTAAGTGTTAATCATCTCCTGCTGTTCAGTCTCTGAAGCTAAAACCCTCTACTCACTTCAAAACACACTCTCAGTAACCGAGTGTGACATTGCAAAAATGATTTTGAGGACTTCAGTCTGGGAAAAAGCAGATGTGTTTAGGAGAATAAAATCACCAAGGTCTTTGGATCTACAAAGAAACTCCAGGCAAGAGAAAGACAAGAAATGAAAAAACCCTAGTCAGCGTTAAGTGGTAGTGCTCTAAAATCAGGTTTCTCAAGTCTCCCTGGAAGATGGCTCAGGTGCCATGTAGGTACCCGCGCACCCGGGAGGAGTGCAGCAGAGGAGGGAGAGGAGGTGTTGGTCTGTGTGTGCTTTGAGGATGCCCAGCCGTGTGCCACGTGCGCTTGGGGAAGGACTCGGGGAGGGGATGGCTGTCGCTTTTCCTCAAAAGTCGCAACGTGAGAGCAGGCACATCATGCTCTAGGTTAATTATGCGAAAGCTGTACGTTCCCAACATGTTTCATCGTTGGGAGGCCATGAATTATCTGCCGTACAGATGCATGTACCGTCTCCTTGCAGAGAGGAGACATGCAGCTGGGGGTGTGGGGTACTGCCGGGGGCCTACAGCGGGGCCAGAACCTGCTGTGGGGGAAGGCTTGCAGGTGGGCTCCTGCCAGGCAGAGGGAGCCGGTCCCTCCCAGCCTGGCTCCGTCGCCTCCTGTATTCTCAGCCACTCTGAAGATCAGATCCTGCCACACCATCACCACTGTGAGATGGAGTGTGTTATTAAGCTGAACCTAGAAATAAAGAAAGGGTTGAGAAATTGCTACAATCACTGACCCATGCATTTATTATAATTGAGTCCATTAGCCTTAATTTTATAATTTCTAAATTAACTTTGCACATTTACAAATGGCCTTAATTGCTTGATGGAGGGAGTTAGGCTTTAACAAAGCTAAATGCATAAAAACCGTATCAGTTACATCAGTATCGGTGGGTTCGTTTGTAATATAATGCTGCCAATTTAGATCAAGCAAATTGTTTAGAAAATGCATTGTTGAGGCATCAAAGTTACTTTAAGTCATTCTAGGTAGTAAGAAAAAAAAAACAATGCTCAACTGGATGTTTCCACATGCAGGTTCCTCCCTGTGCTGAAGCCTTTGTGCATGTTACACACCTACTCTAAGCACTATTTTAGTGCTTACAAAAGGTGTTAGCATGCAAACATTGAACCTGAAATTATGTCTCTTTACTAACAGTAACCTCTCTATATTAAAGTCCTCATCCAGAATTTGGGGTCATTCTCTGGAGTTTTGACGCCAATCTGTGAAGAGAGTTCAATTTTTTTATTATAATCTTCAACGTGGCTTTCTTCTGGACCTGCTGGAAGGATGTTACAGTTTCCAGTCCCACAGCCTGGTGAGGGAAGGACATCTCGGCAGGAGCTATTTAATCTACAGATGCATATTAGAGATTTTGGAAACTATGTTCTTAGGGAACAGTGCTGGAGAGCAACCAAATCCCTAATCTTTATTTATTTGCAGCAAATACAGTGAATAAAAGAAGGTTCCTCCAGTCCATTAAGAGATGTGAAGTGACGAGTGGTTTCAGAGGGCTTATAGGCTCTGCCTACTGGAGATAGCTGTAAGGAAGTAGATGATAAAAAGTCAGTTGCCTTTCAACTTGTTGTGTTTGGGTTTGTTTTTTTTTTTTTTTAAATTCACATAAATGCAAAAAACCTCCACCCCTCTTAAAAACCCCTCTTAAAAACCTTACTTTCCTTTTGAGTATGATGCTGAGACTTGAATTCAATCCAACTGGTACATTACCCCGAACGGCTGTTGCTGGTGTCCATCTCCGGACATGGATCTTTTCAGATTGTTTTCCTTGTTATTGAGAAATGCCAAACTCTTAACACTGAAATGCCTTTGTTGCCAATGACTGCAAGGTTTTTAAAGTTTTCCCTGAAACCTTAATGTTTGGCTTTCTTCACAGGTAGAATTTCCTGAAGGCACTGTGAAGTGTAACCAACTGTATGAAGGATCAGCTACTATGGCCACAAGATTGCTGCTGTACTAAACTTCTTAGAGCAAGATGTTAAGGCTGAAATTTTACTTTCGAATACTTTTATTCAAAGTAAGAAGGGATATGAATTAGAAGTTGTAGTTCTCTCATCTTTATCTAGAGGAAGTAAATTGGAGGGAGTAGAAAAACAAGGGTTGGAAAGTAATTTATTCAAAAGAAAAGAGAATTTTGTATATTTGGGGTTATTAATATGCAGCAGTGGCATCTGTGCTTGAGAAGAAAGTGAACATAGAGACTTCAGCAGACAGCTCTGGTACAGCGTGTGACGTTATAGTATGTTTGATTGTCAGTAGTACACCGTGACTGACATCAAATTGGGACAGGCAAGACCAATTTACACATGTTTTCATTTGAAGATGGCAAATGTTTCTTTGCAGATGTGGATGCTTTGATTGAAGCTTAGAAACCAAAGACTCTTAATAAGTAGGCAGCAACAAGAGGTATAGCTAGATTAAATACTTTCTTCCCTTCTATCTTCCATTTCAAAATATCAGTGCTTTTCTCCTCTTCTGCACTAGGATGAACTCCCACCACCTTTCCTGTCTTTACTCAAAAGAAAACCTTCCCTACCAGTAATTTGATGGTAGGGGTATTGTTGAAGGTAAACAGCCGAGCCACTGCTATGACCTACTCTGAACTTCCAGATTATTGGCTATTTTGAGGTTGGGTCTCTTGTGGCTACATCAGAAATTTCCCCTGTGACTGGACGATCTTTTTCTGGGGAAAGTTTTGTTTAAAACTATACATATTTTTCTATAAAAACTTAGGTTTAATACATATTTTTTCCAAGGTCGGGAGTGGAGAAAACAAACCCCAGATAGAGAATCCTCTGGAGTTCTGGCCCCAGTGGGACCTAGGCTATTCTCAGAAAATATGGATGTGTTTAATGTGATTTTTATTATAATACTTTAAAAAGCTTATTTTGTTGCTTACTCAATTGGTTATGAATCTGAAATACCTCTGAGAAAAGGGGGAAAATAAAAAAAAAACCCTCAAAGAACCAGTATATGGGGAACAGATAATGTTTTAGATGGTGGTGATTTTAAAGACGGCACCCATGAATTGTAGCATTCAGGTGCAGGTGAGCTCTGGTGCCCTTCACATTTATGGTGCCACATTACTAATAACAGGAGTCGGAGAGGGAGTTGAGGAAGTCTTTACAGAAGTAGCTCGCTCTGCTGTCACTGTACCAATTTCCACTGTCTAATCTTTCACCTCCACAGCCTCCACTAGATGCTATGGTCCTCTTAAGTGCAGAATAGCAAATATTTCCCAGCATGCAAGGATGTATCCCAAACCCATTACATCTTTCAGCTCAATTCTTTTGTTGAAGTACCTGGCCTGGAGGTTATAGCATTAATTTTTTCTAAGGCCACTGAAGGCGTCTTCAGTTACAAGTACTGGAAGGAGTCTAAGTGTCCATTTAAACTGTGCATGACCCTTTTGTCTTGATCACTGTCTGTCTTCATTTGACTTGGGTTTTCCTTTATTTTTGTTACAGATTGCAATGTTAAAGGCTACAAATATTAGAAGTTTAGAGAAAAGGGAAAGTGATAGGACACAAAGGCTCTTGTTGAGGATCTGTAAAATCCAGAACGGCAGTTTCTTCCTTTTTTTGTTTTGCTCAGAGGTAAATGAGCAATAAGAGATAAATTAGATGGACTTCTTGTCATGTGCCGAGTTACAGGAATCCGGGCTGTCTCAACAAGACCTATGGAGAGCTGTCATGGGAAGACGGTGTAGAAATGAATATAGGTGTAGTCATGACCTAACTGAAAACTACCTTTTTGATTTGCAAGAGGTTGCAGTACAGATGATAATGTTCAGATTGGAGGCTTTAATGGGATGATTTCTACTGCATCCTTTGATGTTTGATAACAATCAACATCTTTTTATGTTTAATAATATAGAAACAGCAGCCACAGGCTGCAATTGAATCCTGGTGAGGCCTGAGCCATAGGGCTAAGCCCATCCTCCTGCTCCCTGCAGCTGTCCTGCCCTACTGAATCTCATCTGCCTGATGCCTGGCTCGTGCAGAGGCTTCTTAGCTCAGAAGAGCCCATGGGTGTGTAAGTTTGTTCTCCCCAGGGCAGTGATGTGAGCTGCAAACGCCACAATTAAATGAGAGAATTTTGTACCCAAGCCAGCCCTGGAACCACTGCACCACCATGCAGAGAAGAAACGCCTTTCTCTTCAGTGAGGCTTGGGAAAAGCTGGCACTATGTTTTGTGAGGCAAAACTTGTGAGGCAAAACTTAGGGGATTTTTGGGGAAAGGAAAAACCCCTTCCTGGATCCCCAAGGGACTGAGTCTGTGGATATGACCCCAGTTCATTTCAGACTGGGGAGTCAAGGTAACCCCTCGGTGCCCCATGTGCTCCCACGCCTGTGATGTCCCACAGTGGCCCACCATGCTAGGGTTGGGCACCTGAGCTTGAAGGGGCTTTGCAGCTCCTGTGTGACACCAGCATCAAGTGTTCCAGGCTTGAGAGGCCTTCATAACTTTCACCTATCCCAGCTGTTTTCGAATAAGACTCTGCCAACCATAATCTTTGAGATCTAAAATTTTGGATTTAAATAGAGCACTTGGTTCGCACACCTAGAAAACAGAGGGGTCCGTGACAAGTAGGTCTGCTGTAAGCTCATGACTTGTAGAGGGCAGAACTGCAGATGAGCTGCTTACAGCTACAGAGGTTTCCTTGAGGCTTCTTAGCAATGAGGCAAATGTGATCCAAGATGAGTGTGCCTGAGAAGTTGGGGAAATAGACACTTCTGTGGCAGTGGGGTTTCCTCTGGAATATGGTGGGGACTTGGGGGCTTTCAAGAATGGGACTCCAATGGCAATGATGTCCGGATGAACACAGGCATGGCACAGTTTGGTTGCATGAGGGTACCAGAATAGCCTCCTTGTTTATCCCAGCATAATGAAAGTGGAGAGGGGATGTGAATTGCTGTCTATAAATACATCAGAGAAGTAAACACCAGGGAGAGAAAGGAGCTAGTTCAGCTAGAGGACAGTGCTGGCACAAGAACAAATTGGTAATAAACTGGCCGTGAATAAATTTCAGATGGAAATTAGAAGCAGCTTTTTAATCAGTAAAAAGGTGAGGTTCTGGAAAAGCCTTTCACTGGGATTTTGGGGGCAAAAATCTAACTAGTTTGCAGATGGATCTTAATCAGTTTATTAAAGGGATTGTGTGATGTGGTTGTCTCCAATATCAAGGGACTGGGCTCCTTGACCTATACATCCCTTTAGTGCTATGTTCCTACATATTATATTTAGTAATTCTCTCTGCATTGCCAAAGTGCACTGACGACAGAGAAATGCTGTATTCTTCTGATGCAATGTTTTTCAAAAAGCATATCAAACTGTAAATGCACAGGGATAAGGATAGTGCTAGGCACCTTTTTATTTAGCCTACTTTAAAATGAAACCTGGGGACTAACTGGCTTTAGTCACTCAGAGGACATTGGCCATATCTCTCCCCACTCTGTAACTAATTTCATTTCTGAAACTTGCGCTTCCAAAAAATATTGGCTGCTTAGAATTGGAAGCGGTAGAGGATATATAACATTCAAGGTTACTATGTGATTAAGGACAGCAAGCTGCCGTTGCATACACAAGGTGTTAGCACAGCCTTGTCCTCAAAAAGACCAGAAACTAATCATTACTGCTTGCTGCTTCCCATAGTGGTAGACACTTCAAGCAATAGAGAAAGCAATTTCTTACTTAGAAATTGTTTTACCCTCTTTCCTTTGAACATCTAGAACCATCACTCTCAGGTCCCTCCCTTCTGATCGATTGATTGACAGTTGCAATGGAAAAAGCAGTTGGCTGCTAAAATAAACCCAAACTCCTTTCTCTAGTTTTGTACTTGGGAATGTGAGTTTTAAAATGAATCCTGTGAGACTAATTGAATGTGATTGGCATCTGCCACTGGTACAGTGAGGAAAGACCTCCATTCCCGACTGGGAGAAAACCAACACCTTGCAAAAAGCTATTCTTTTTCCTTCATTCATCACCTCTCAGAGTTCACAACAACAGCTAAATAACAGAAAACAAATTCTAGATTCTGAGTCTGCTTTTTGAAATGCTAGAAAGCAAATCAACAGCCTGGTTCTTCCTAGGCTAAGAGGTCTCAGAAATTAAGTCAAACTATGATGAATAGACCATAATGCTGAAATTCCAACAATGATTACTGTGTAAACATTATAAACAACTAGTCTGGGGGAATAATTTGTTCTGCATTGAGCAGAGTACTCTAGTTGTGACTGTCAGCAGAATCTAATACCGGTCCCAAAACTCATTTTTATTTTAAAAAAGGTGTAATAAGCAGATCAAAGAATGTGAGAGAAGAAAGAAATCTAAATACAACCGCATATAAGCTCAGAAAATATCCTCTGCACAAAGGATGTGCAATCATAAAATACAATTTGTTTATGTAGGTTTTAAAAGATTTTGTGCATCTTATTGACTATTGTAACAAAGCTTTTTGCATTTGCGCACTGAATTCTGCTTTGCACCCCGGTGTGGGGGAGAGCACGGTGTGGTGCAGAGCTGCTCGTGTTGGCAGGTGTAAAAGTGGAGAGTCTTGTTCATGCAAGTCGGATCTACTTTGTGTCCCCAGTCGATAATTGCCTCAAATTTTGACAGAGCTCTGACACATCAGCTTTGCGACGTGTGCCAATTGCCTCTGCAACACATACAGTGCAACTGCTCTGTGCATGAGGAAGGGTTGCTGGTTTGGGGCTGTATCGGCAGTAGATGTTTGCTCAGAGCACTGTGAATTAGCAGTTCAACTACTAGGAAGAAAACGGTCATCTACTGTCAAAGTACATTGAATCAGTAGGTCTCCTGCAATGACTGGAGATTAGCCCCAGATTTCCGTATGTTCTAGTCCCTTTAACCAAGTTATTATTTACTGATGTTGGAGTCTGTTTTCCTTCTAGCCAAGGGGGAAGTGTTAGGAGGGAAAACCCCAATTAAATGGCGTTTTGCAGGACTTGACATTTGGAGTGCTTTGCCATCTGATACTCTCATTCTCTGAACTGGATGGCCAATTTCTCCTTCAAATTTAGTTTGTTGAGCATGATATGCAAATAAGGAATAAAATACTTATTTTTTTTTAACCTCCATTTTTCCAGGGGAAGAAAGGAAATATGGCCATGCTTAGGACTCAAACTGGAAAGTAATCTCTCAAACCTTAAAGATTTTTTTTAGTGTAGGTACAACTCATTTCATTACCTACTAGACCAAAGTAACGCGTTTTGAGCATTTCTGTTTGGTGATGCTGGTAACACTCTTGGGTTCTTTAGTATCTACTTTGTGCCCTTTGCAGCCTGACCATGCAGCAACAGTAAACTGAGCTTGTGTAAGAGCCCAGCTGAGGGATTTTGACAT
Organism: Mycteria americana; assembly: GCF_035582795.1. NCBI lineage: Eukaryota > Metazoa > Chordata > Aves > Ciconiiformes > Ciconiidae > Mycteria > Mycteria americana. The sequence continues at coordinate 35,786,434 of NC_134373.1, forward strand.
AAGAAGTTATTTCTGAAAAACATGATGTTGGACTAATCTACCATGGAGCAATCTTCTGCTGCAATGGATTTTCCTTGTCCCTTGGCAGAGGCGTTTGAGGAAAAGGGAGTGAGTGGATTTCAAAGCGTTGCTTTGAGGGTGCTATGGGAGAGGCACTGCTGCAGGAGGGGATGGAGAGAAGGTCCTGCAGGGACCACAGCTCCCACCATGTGAGCTGCTCTGCCCCACATGTGTAAATTCCCAAGTAAGTCAGGAGTTTATCCTGGAAAATTGTGAATAATGGTTGAGGCTTTATTGGCCTTTTGATTTCCAGAGTGAGAAGGAGCAGAGGGGAGCTGAGATTTCACCTGGGCATAGACCCCTGGAAAGGAATGCTTGAGGATGGTCAGCAAATGCTGTGAAAGCTTACTGCCCTTGGAGGCACTGTCCTCTGGGTTGCTGCTGCTCTGCTTAAACCCCACTTCCCTGAAGTATACTTACTCTGTTTTCATTTCAATGGTAAAGAGCGGCAGTATTACAAATGTGCAGCACTGAAGCTCAGAGCAGCCCTGGTCGTGTAACCAGGTGCCATGTTGTAGGTACAACAATGAATTTTAAAAAGGAATGTAAGCAACCAAATACTGCAAAAACTTCTACAGGGATTTGAGAGGTTTCTGGAGTAAGCTGAGTTCAGTTTTGCAGATGTTCACAGTGTGAGGAGACGCCTGGGACAGAGCATGAATTGCTAATTAAAACCAAGAAGAGTATAAGAAAGCCTGATGCTATGGGCAGAGATGTGGACACCAATGTCTCATCTGCTAATGAGGAGTCAATGTTGAGTAGGAACAGGCTGCAAACTATGTCTCAACTTGGCATCCCTTATTTTGTTTGGTATAAGGGAGAAGCGGGAGGGAGAGGGGTGAGGTGTTAATCTCAGCAGCCTGGGAAAAAGGTCTGTTGAGCACATTGAATGGACATTGCACATTGAATGTGCAAGCAAAGCACAACATTTGCTAAGGCTGAAGAAGAAACGAGCAGTGTGTGCTGTATACTGAGAGCCCAGGACAGTCCCAGGCATTCAGTGCGGGTGAAGCCCAGGTTGGCCAGCTCTGCTGGAGGCAGGACAGGAGGCTGAGCTGTGGGCCAGGGAGATGGGCAGTGAAGTGGCAGGGCCTGGAAAAGATCAGGAAAAGAGGTGGTGGTGAGAGGGGGACTTCAATTTTTGCTCTAGCCAAACAGCTCGGAAGCTGACAGCTGGACATCCAGGGGTACGTCAGGGAGACAGGCTGAGCCTCTCACTGGGACACATCAAGACAGGCCTGTAATGGAGAGGCAGATCTCAGTTGTCAGCATGAAAATGGCAGCTGAATTTGTGCTGGCAGCAGAGAGGGGACCCAGCACCGATCTGTGCGAACCTACAGGAAGGAGTGAGGAATTAATTGTTCTGGTGATTAAATGAAGCAGGAAGAAAATCAAAGAGGCTGAGCTACTTGGGGATGTGGAATATTTTCTGTTTAGCAAAACTCTGTAAGTTTGAAAATATTAATTTTGCATTTAAAAAGTTTTTTTAGGAAATGCATGCTCCAGATAACCAACAGCCTCACATTTGCTAGAAGGACACAGCATCAAAAAGGAGTGCCCTAACCTGAAAATCCACCCTGCAACCAAAGAGCTCTTTTCCATCATCAGCAAAACCAATATGGCACAGCTAGAAGTGCTGTGGACAAAAATTCAAAACAAAACTGCAGAACAAATGTTTTCAACACGCTGATTTGTTGGGACCAGCTCTGATGATCGTTTATCTTCAGCTTACTTGTGCGAGGGTGCCTGCAGCAAGCTCGGTGGGCTGTTTATGCCCTTGCAATAATGGAGATTTTCTTTTCATATAGCAGCAGCTGGAAAAACGGAGAAGAGAAAAATAGTGTGGTTGGTAAAACACCCGGCCATCACTCTACTGCGAGTATTGTAGTCAAACATCAAAGCCTATGGATGTATTAACAGGGAGGCAAAGATCAAGGAGTACTTGCAGAGCAAATAGCGTGGTGGCAGCTGTATGCAAGCAGGCTAGCTGCTCCTCTCAAGGCTGTAATCTAAAACAGAGATAAATGCCCCTGCATTGACAGGAGGTATATTTGTCACCATTCAGTAGCGTGACATGGCTTTTAGCAGTGGCATGTTGTGCTTGCAGCTCTTCAAAATCCCATGCCTTGTCTTGCCTTAGGTTATCTCTCCCCATGCCTGTACCCGCAGATCCCTGTTATGTTTGGCAAGTGGAACGATGGCCAGGAGCTGGCGCATGCTGAGCTTCTGCATACGCCAGCTGGGTGCTAAACCCCGTGCTTGACTTCCACAATGGCTGTCAGACTTGTATGCTGTAGAGATCCACAGTGAACCAATGCACACAATAAGGAGAGGGAGTGCTCCAGTGTCTGTGCAAGGTCCGGCCAGTGCACCACAATTCCCAGATAAACAGGGCAAATGGGTGGCCAGATGCCCTGGGCCAAGCAGGGCTGTGGGCAAGATTCCTTGCTGAGCTGTAGCTTCCCGATGCTGGGGAGGGGGGTGGGTGGGAAATTTGCCTCATATGTATCTTCATGTGCCACTTTGCTTTGGATTTTTAAAAACTTTTTGAGTAACCTATGATAGCTGTGTATTATTAAAGCCAATTAATGCAGAGGGCTTGCTGGCAAGAAGGCAGTAGGGTGCTTTGCTTTGGAAGATGCATGAGTCTGGCGGTAGCCTTGGTGATTCCACTAGCCATGGACAGCGGGAGGTGTGTGGTGGCAGTGGCATAGTAAGGGATTAAATGGGTGCTGCTGCCTCCCTCTTTTCGGCACTAAGAGCTGCCTTTGGCTTCAATAGCTTGGTGTGAAGCAAACCACAGAGGAAGGGATACAATCTGTCCCTCAAACCTGCCGGGTGGGAAACTCCATCAAAGGTGGAGCAACAGAGACCAAGAGCGTCCAGAGACTGCAAATGAGTTTTAAGGCCAAATCCTATGACTTTGGGAGCATGATAATCTTTTCAAAGCTATTACTTAGAAGAAGGAATTCACAGAAACCCAGATGTTTGCATGCGAATCAGTCTGTCAGAGGAAATCAATAGGAAATAAAAGGCTTGTTTAGCATTTTCCCCTCTGACCCTATTCTTCTGTCCTGGCATGATCACTTGGAAAGGCTGCAGAGCGCTTAGGTCTCCCTTGCCACAAAACCCAGCACGGTTGCCATATAATCAAACAGAAGTGCAGCAAAAATGTTGCCAAACTACGTTGAGATCATTTGGTTTACTGGGGAGGGAGCAGAGAAAAACCTGTGAAAAGCAGTCACTTCAGCAGTGGCAAGAACTGTGCGTACAGAAAAGGGGCGAAACTGTCATTATTAACCTAAGGGTTGCATTGCTGGAAGATTGCAGGGTTTTCTTCTATAGCAATGCCAACTGCTGGTTTTATTTACACTATCTTAATTTTTCTATACCTCTTGTTATGTTCTGTTTTATAAAGACACATATGAGGCTCCCAGCAGCATTAGCTCAGGGACTGCTTTTTTATATTTCCCATGTGCAGTTGCAGACTGCCATGGAAACAATTCCTGGTCCAATTGGAAGACCCTTTTTTTAAAAAAATAACTTTCTCCTGGGTCCTCAGTTATTTTTATTTTTAAATATTTTGATGTGTGGGAGAAATTTTTATAAAAAGTAGCAGCAATTGACTTATGGAATGTAGTTTTAATTAAATTGCAGAAACAATATCTGCTACAGTACTAACAAACGATGTTATTAAAGTAATAAAAGTGAAAGAAACAATTTATTGAGGACAAAATAGAGGAAAGCAAGAGCAGAAAGATAGCTAATGAAAGGCAAGTAAGGGTTTGGCAGCCCTCTACAGGGCAGAGTGGAGCTGGCAAAAGTCCAGCTGGAATATGTTTCCTAATTAACTTTAATTCTCCGCTTTTAAATTCAGACTGGATTGCAATATTGTCATTTCTCTGTCATGTGTGTTTCTCTTGCTGAATTCTGCTCTTGAGCAGGAATTTCACACTGAATGGCGAGCGAGTAAATAAATAAATAAAATCAATTGCCATCAACCATTTCAGTTTTCAAGACTACAGGATATGCTCTTAATGCCCCTCTCCGAGCTCCCCGTTCAACTGCGGGAACTTCATTAACACGCTCATTAGTGCTATCTGATTCACTGCTGCAGCCTCTCACTGGGAGCTGCGAGCAGCAGCTGGGAGAGCGGATCAGCTTGAGCTAATGCATATGTTAATAACACTAATGTTGTAGCATTTGGTGTTGCTGAGAGACAGTAAAATATCTGCGCTGTCTCCTGCTACACTTAAAAAGAAAAAAAGACCAATGCAACATAAAATAAAGCTATCTGCTAGGAATGTTTATAGTCAGTATTTATAGATTAGTGCAGTATGTTGGAAAATCAAACACTGCAATGCACACATGAAGACCCATTCAATGAATTATTCAGGAAGATCTATTGTAAAGTGTTTCACTCTTTCCTTGTAAAGACAAGGAAAGCAAACTAATGTTTCAGCAAGTTGAACTGAATCCGCCACCTCTGACTTGCCAGCCTTGCACCGTCAATAGACCTCCGCTAGCATAAACTCGGTTTTCCATCTGCTCTCTGCACATTGCTGGTGGTGGCACGAAGGAGGTGCCGCTGCCGCAGCTGCACCTTGGGGTTCTGCTGGAGGTCCTGCGAGGAGTCAGACAGATTGGCAACTTCTCGCAGCCAGTGGGGAAATGAGCCAGGTTGCTCTGCTCCAAAACACACCTGCGTGGCTCCGTATTTGTGGATTTGAAAAGTATTTGGTCTAGCCCTGTGCGTTCGCTGTGCTGAGTGAAATGACCAAAGTAGGCAGAAAAAGCAACGTGTTCATATTTCAGCAGCATTGTGGGCTTTCCAGATTTGTGGATGCGTATTGGCCCGTTAGAGTCCAGTTTGCTGTGAATTTCAGTGTCTCCACCATGAAAGGTGAAAGTGGGATCCAAGGTGATGGGTTTTTTTGATTTACACCTGCTAGGCTTCTTGGCTTGTGTCCTTTTCCTGTGGCCTTAGAAGGCCCACACGTGGGTCAGTGACAGGTATCTGGTGTCAGGAGAGTTTCTCTGCTCCTGTTTCCCGCTCACTAAAATCACGTCAATGTTGCATTAGCACATTGTGCCTTTGGACAGCGTGGGAGAGTTCTCTCGACAGTAAATGCTTATGAAGGGGACAGGATTAACCATGATTAATAGTTTAAAAAGGTGGGTTGACTTTTTAATAAAAAGATCTTGTACATGCTGCCTTATAGATGTAACTTAATTCTGGTATGAAAGGTGGTCTCGGTGCCTCTGGACACTCACCAGGGCTGAGATACTGTGTAATGTGCACCTCTCAACTCATAAATAAGTGAAACATTAATTTTGCATGAAGTGCTTAAAGCTAAAATAGGTTTTCACCCCTCTTCACCTGATTGCAGTGTTGCCACCTGGTTCTTCGTATTCACGTGGGATCTTCACTTCTGGCCTTCAGTGTATGCTTGAACTTGCGGATTTGTCATGCTATTTACTGTGGTTTTGTTTTCCTGCACATAGTCTCTGTTAAATACTGATACATTTTCAATTATTTTTTTAATCTGATAAAGCTTTCAGCTAATTTTATTTGAGCTAATAAGCAATTCACCATTCCAAAGTGTGTTTTCAGATCTTTTATCTGGAATCCCGATCTCCATTGCAAATGCTGCTTTCTGCTCACCCGCTGAGGCTTCGCACACCGAGATGATGTACAGCACACTTGAGTGACTCTGTGATTGCAGACTTGAAAAGTATTTGGTCCAGCACTGGGCATTTTTTTTCCCCTCCATATCTTTATATTCCACATTTGAATGTATCATAGTGCTGTATTGATATTACAGTGATACTGCCTTTGTACCCACAAAGTCTTTTATTGCTGTAAACAAAAGATGCCCTTCAAGTTGTGGTGTGGTGACAAAATCCAAGATACTCTGTAGAGCTGCAGTATCTGAGGAGAACTGGAGTGAGAGGGACGTGGAAAGCTTCAGCTCCTTCCTTCTAATAAATTCATGCCTGGTCTGAGCATCATTTTGGTATAACCTGTCAGGAGCAGGCTTAGCCAGTGGCAACTCTGACTGAGTCAACAGGAGATTCCCCAGTGACCTGGATATGCTTTTATTGGTACAGGGTGAATGAGTTCTGTTTCATGAAAGTTATGGGAGGTTTCCTATTTACTTTACAAAGTAAAGTGCTCTGATCTTCCTCATCGGTCTTGTGTGGACAACTTGCCTCATGCCATAACTGCAAGCCCGGTTTGTGTGCCACATGGGTGGGATCTTTCTCTTACAAAATTTTGATATTTTCAATTTTCTTTTCTGTGCTCTGTAATTACCAAGTTAAAATAAGGGCCAGGACCCCCCTCTTCCCCTGGAGCAGTGAGAATATTTATGGCATGAGGGTATATATTGTGTGCACTGACCTTTGCTATTGCGAGGACCCGTACGAGAGGTCAGGGTTGCAAAGCTGGGCGCAGCCGCTCCCATGCATCAGAACGTCACTGCAGCGGCTGCTGCGAGCCATGCGTCCGATCCGCTGAGCTGGGGCTGGTTCTCTGGGGTTTTTATTGTGCCCCATCCTACACATATAGCACTGCTATTAAAGCCAGCATGATTGTAGCATGTTATGAATTACCTACTGTTTCTGACACGTATGGGGACCTTGCATACAAAGTATCATCACAGAGCCAATTTTTACTGTTGAATCAAATCCCTTAGAAACTACTTTCTAATGGAAATGATAATGAAACTTTAATTATAACTGTGCTACTTGGTTCCCTGAGCGTACACATCCCATTAGATGGTTTCTGCTAAGATAGTGACATCTTTCAAGCTCATTTCCAAGCATATTAAAAAAAAAAAGCATGATATTTTACCTGTGACATGTTACAACTGTTGGTATTTTTTCTTGGTTCATCAAAATCTCATTAGCATTAATCAGAGATGTGACCAGAAAATAATATAGTTCCTTGGGTTATAGACTGAACAGAAATATTTGCATGAGTCAGAAACATATTTTTTGATGAAGTTTTAGATTTTTAATTTTTAAAGAAATTTTCAGTGCAGCAGAAGGGCTTGCTTGTACAGATAGTTGTTTGGGCAGTGTGCAATATAGGTTTTATTCAGGTGATTAAGCATATTGTTCCCATGTGACTAGTGAAGGAAAATATGGTGTAGTCTCTCCTTTCCTCACTTATCTCTGTATCAGCATCCTAGGCAATAATTTTGCAAAAAGGTATATTTAACTTATTTTTAACAAATGAGCCATTCCATTAGCTTCAGTTGCAGGATCTGTGGGTAGGACTAGCCATTATTGCAATTCAGAAACGTGCAGCTGGAACTAGACTACATCAACTTGTTTATTAATGAGATTATTTGTAGAGTAGCTACAAAACCCCAGATCTTTTCTGCGTGAGAAACACTGGGCAGTTTAATTTTTTGTGTATTAAATGCAGATTGCTGTGTGTCTCTGGTAAGAAATAATCCAGGATTATTCCACGTGTCTGAGTGTGTTGGAATCTGATGCCTCCTGGCACAAACGGCTTGTGCTCGGCTGGGGTGTCCCCTCATGCCACCCTCTCCTTGGTGGCTTGGCACATTGAAGGGCTGTGTGCATGGAGGCAAGAGTTGGCAGAGGCATAAACAGGTCTTGAAAAAGGGATTGGTCTCTTCAGCCTCAGCACTTTGGGGTGTAACCAACTCATGTAACATTGCCAGCAGTGATAAGCAGCTTTTAGACAGGCACCTCTGCGTACTGGTGCTGGGATGCAAACAGGCAGGTTAGCCCAAGGCACTGTCTGTTCTCAGGGGTTATGTGACTCAGCTTGTCCGTCCAGGGTGGCGGATGGTGGAGTCCAGGTTTCAGAACCCAAGTCTTTGTCCTTTTCTATGTGGACTTGAAAAAGAAGAAGAAGAAGAAGAAGAAGAAGAAGAAAAAAAAAAAAGTGGTGCAATCTTTGCTATTGCTGGCTAACAGGGACAGGAGAGGCCTTTGCAGCATTACAACACTGGAAAGTTAGGAGAGATTTTTCACTGTTGATTTTTGAAAAGGGGAAGAAAAAAGGCAGCCGCTCCAGTGCTGGAGAGCATAAGAAAGGCCAATGTTCTTAGTTTAAAATAGCCCCAGAAAGCAATTACTCTTCTTGTGGGAAGTGCAGGATTCCTGGGTACTTCTTAAGTCTGTCCTGCAGGTACAAATGTGCCTTTTAAAGTTTAACCTGCTCTGTGAATCCTGCTGGGAACTCTGTTTTCTCTCCTTGGCTTTGTTGCTGTATCTCCAGCTTGTCTGCGTGAGCAATGCCAGATTGCAGTAAAGAAAAGTTGACATTACAACTTGGAATAAAGCCGCCTTCTCTTTGCGACGCAAGGGGCTTGCTTTTTAGAGATAAGGTTAGCACCTTCGGCTCCAGCAGTTCCCCCGAGTTAATGATTATCATATCCCAAATGCAGAACTAGGGGAATGAGGGTGGTGCCAGTAAAGGGAAAGATACTGGAGGGATGCGCTGCCTTTGACATGACAGCATATATCAGCTGTGAGCTGAGGGCCTGATCTGTTACTTAGTGCCTACAGTAACCTCGGTATTACTTTGAGTGCTTTCCCTCTGCTTTCATTTCAGCTTTGTATTCCAGCTATTAATTTATATAAGATGCTGGGATCAGGAGAAGCAAGGGAGGATAATTCAGCCCAAATACCTCACTACGGGGTCAGGCCTTTGCTGCTTGCAGCTAAGCAAAGTGACAGAAGAGTTAACACATGAGCTGTGGGACAAGGTAGATGCAGTGTTTCCAGGTGTGTATTACCTGTTCTGTGTGTACCAAACCCAGCCAGTGAACAGTCCAATCTTTCTGTATTTGAAAAAAAGAAAAGAAGAAAAAAGAGAAAGAAAAAAACCTGTGTATGCTGCTTAGGAAAATATTTTAACATCTGGAATAGCCAACCTGTGTAGATCCAGTTAATCATCTTCCTAATAGGCACTTGCCTTAATGAGCTAATTGGTTGCAACACAAAGTGGCTATATGAAATTGGTATCGCAGGTTGCTGCACAGTGGCTGCATGAACATCATGGCTGTAACTGCTTAAATCATCTCACTTCACAGTGGTGCATCTTTTTGCCGTCTCAGAGCCCCTGGTCCGCTCCCTGCCTGTCGTCATGCGTGTCCCCCCCAGCTCTGGGAGGGCTTCTCTCCCCCGAGGAGCACGCAGGGCAGCAGCATGGCCTCGCTCCTCACTGCCTGGGCCCGGAAACAGGCAGCTGTCTCTCCTCAATGCCTCTCACTGGCACAGGCACAGGCAAGATACAAGTCTATGTACTGTCCTTTTAGACAGAAAAAAAATAGCTCTGTGCCTGACAGTCCATGCGCAATGGATTTTATGTCTGCACCATCTCAGGAATATGGGGTTTTGTCATCTCCGTTGTTCCTCTGTGCAAAGGGAGATGGGCATGCAAAGACCAGGAGTTCAGGGAGAAGGGGCAGCTATGGGCTCACCCTGGGGTGCAGGAAAGTGGGGAGGTGCAAAGCAGATTTGCACACACCAGATTCCTTCTTGCATTGGTTGTGCAGAGCCAAACCAGGAGAGGAATGATGTCTAAATGATACCAGGTGGGTCCAGAAGGGAAAGACACAAAATCAGAGGGGGGGATCAGAAAGGAAGAGGTGCAAATTCCCCCTGCCTGCACGCTGGGGAGTTGGGTGCAGCGCAGCACGTGCCAGCGCAGTGTGCACCCAGAGCAGCGTGCAGCCTGCACAGTGTGCCTGCTGTGCCAGGTGGGGAAGGTGGAGAAGCAGGAGCACTCCCAGAAGAATTGGTGACCAACTCTGTGAGCTTTCAGGGCCCTTGATCCTCCCCTGCCACATGTTACGGGGTCGGCCCATCACCCATGGAGCGGTGGTGTGTTGCAGTGGGGATGTCCCTGTGCAATGCTCCGTACCTGGTACGGAGCCTATCCCGTGCTCTGCTGCTGCAGAGACTTTCCTCTGGGAACAGAGACTGATCCTGAATGAAAGTGCTTTGTTATTTTATATATATTGGAGGATTTCTCATTTAATAATTTTGTCCTTAACATGGTACTGTTCATCTCTACTTCATGATCTCCCGGTTTCAAATGAACATGCCCTACGGAGCACCAGTTTGCATGGAAATCCTTACAAATCTGGGGGGAAGTGCTCTTTGTGTTTGCAGTTTGACTTTCTACTCCAGAAACTTCCTTCAAACATAAACCTGTACAATTCCAGTAAAAAAAAAAACTATGACACATGAATTTTGTTTTAAATTAGACTCTAAGGCCCAAGCTTTAGAATTGAGTCAGGCCAACATCTTTAAGGTCTCAGTACCTGATGTTATGAGCCTAAATCCACGTTTACAGATTTACCCCTCCAGACTTCCCCCCGTGCCCCTTCCTGCCCCACATGCAGGCACCAGCAGCTGAAAAGCCCCCTCACCAGCAGCCTCCCTAATCTTCAGGGAACAGCTTGGAATACAGAAAATCTCTGCAAACCAAAGTGCGCATTTTATTATACAACATCTGAATTGCAATTTAGAAAACCAAGTGAAGGCCAGCTTCTTTTCTGGCTCCCTAAAGCTACTGTGGAGAGAGATACACTTTGTCTTAACAAAATATCTATAATCTTATCTACAATGTCCCTGTTTTTAATTGCTATGATAGTGTGGGAATAACAGAGAAGAATACTGACCTGTAGGTGAGGGAGGAATCAAGGCAAACCCACCCAGCTTTCCAGGGAGGCTCTGCAGAGGAGCCAGGAGCTGATTTCAGAAGTACTGTGAAAGTGAAACCTGATGAACTGGAAGGACAACCTGATTACAATGCAGGCAGGACCAAGATTTTGAGTTAAACGTGTGTCTTGGTGCACAAGCAGATACAAATAACCAAAGCCTCTTCATTTGAGGGCTTGCAGAGAAATATCTTTCTAAGGTACACTTTTATAAGCATTAAACAGTTTTTGGCACTCGTGATAATCACAAGGTCCAACAAACCGAAGGTAGAAAATTGCCTTTTTCTGGGAAAGAGCACTGTTAATATTGAAATCATTAAAGCAGCCAAACTGTGTGAAGGGCATCTTTATTCCCCGTTGGCACATCATGACTACACTTCGATCAATGCAAGCTACGTCTCCACGGTTTTCTTTGTCTAAACCAGCTTTGATCAGCTCAATTGCACAAATTTCTTCAGGCTGCCTCCATAGTAAGGATGTGTGTGCTAGGCTGGTCGCTGGTGACCTGTCCTTACCCATATGACACTTATGATGAAGAAATAAGATTTAGAAATGAGATTTTTAGATGAAGAAATAACATTTAGATCTCAGCGGATTCAGCAAAAGGACATGATTGTGAGCTGCTGCCTGTTACTGGAGCCTCTGGGGTTTATTCCAGCCAGCGGGATGGGGTACCTGCTCCTTCGTGTCGCCACTGGCAAAATGTGGAAACTTTATCCCTTTTCAAGAGGGAAGCCATAAAAAAAAGACCGATGGTTAAATGAAAATGCCTCTTGCAGTCCTGGGATGCTTTTACTTTTAATCTCCTCCTTGAACTGGTGACTCTTCAGTTCTCTCCCTCGTTGCTCTCCCCAGCCGGAGCAGGGTGCCTCGTGGCTGGGCGGCCGAGCCTTTCCCTCGCACCTGCCCCAGGCAAAGCAGAGAAGAAGCAGGGAAGGACACAGGAGACGTACAAAACTCTGGCATGCACGGAGAGTAAATCAGGGTGTTAAACAAAACCTCTGCTCTCAGCTGGCTAATGTTTCAAAGGAAAACATTTCAAACGCTGAGAGAGATTGTGCAGTTAGCCGGTGATGCAATTACATGGCTGTAAGCTGTAGAAACTCTTTCAATGTGGCACATATTAAACCTTTCAGAGGTAGTGCTTTGATTTTTAATTTTACGCTGTTGGCAGGCAATCAGGGTCTTTAATAGTATGGGGGCCAGAGGGAAAATGTTTCAAAACAGCAAGGATCTTATCATAGTGTGCAATTAATGAATAATTATTAAAAACCAGAAATAGCTGGAAGAGCAGGCAAGAGCTGGCAATGCAATTCTCTGGTTTCAGGCCTATAATGAAATCTCAAGAGAGGGAAGTATGATATGCAGCTTCATGCAATTAAAGCTGGGATTTTTTCCCCCTAGTTGAAAGATCAGTGATCTTGAAAAAATATACCTGTCACTTGGTTTTGTTTTGAAGTCATTTAATTGTCGTGGTAAAGCATTTAACATCTAACAAGCATGGAGACATTCTTCTGTAAATGGAATTTTGAGGTTCTTTTTTTTAAACAGTAGGATTTTGATTTTTTTTTTTTTTAAGATGTTTGAAAGGAAGTCTGTCAGCACAGTCTGAAAGTTGTTTTTTTTTTTAAGATGTATGAAAAGAAGTCTGTCAGCACAGTCTGAAGGTGTTAACCATGGGAAAGGGCTACAGCAGTGCTACAGCAATGCTTTCCCATTGCTCCGGCTGGTAAGTTTGTCCAGGAAGACACCAGAGCTGAGAAGGAAAGGCTCCATGTGGACATCCAGGTCTGTTTGATGCTCTGCCACAGGATAGTGCTTTCTCTGTGATGCTGGGGAAATTTTTTAACACCTGTGGTGTCTTCCTATGTCCAATCTATTAAAAAAAAAAAATAAAAAGAGCAAGAAAAAGTACCTGTTGCATTCTCCTATGCAGGCCTCTACAGTTTACATGGGCATTTACCTGTTTCACCTGTTTTCCTGTGTTCAGGCAGGAATTAACTTTCTGCCTTGGGTCTGTATTGTACCCAGCTCAGTACAGCTGTGATCGCAATGAAATAAAGCAGCTTGTTGTCCTTGGTGCCACTGTACACGCTTGTATAGGACACGTTGGTGCCACTGTCCTCATTGTACATGTTTGGCTGCGAGACACTTCTTCACTTGGGGACAGGTGCGGTCCCCAGCCTGGTGCGATGTCCTGGTCCCGACAACTCAAACCGTCTGTGAATTAGGAGGCAAGAACTGGTGTCTGAAGGACCTTGTTGCTCTGCCAAGCCACGGAGTGCTGACAGGCATTGTGCTTAGCTTCGGCATGATGGAAGAGCCCTTTAAACCAACAACTGGCTTATGGCCTAACCAAAATAACAAGAAATGTTAAAGTCCTCCACCAAGGAGGCTTTGGAAGGAGCAACCGTGACCTTCAGATTCAAGGCTTTACATTTTCTTTTTTTCTAAAGGGCACCTATAGCTGTGTGTTATCACTGGTCTTGTTTTCCTAATCAAAAATGAACTTATGGTTTGCATTTTCGCTTGGAAAGAATAGGACCTTCCTGCTTGGAAGTGGGAACAACTGTTTTGCTTTTAAAGCTGCATAACAAATCTAATAGTTAAAGGTATAACACTCGCGTTTTGTCACTGAAATCCATTAGTCTGTGGCACAGTGAGAGTGGCTCTGGCATGCAGGCTTGAAGATGCATTTGCTTGAGCGGCCTCTTCTTTTGAGTACTGAACCGCATTTGCTCACTGCTGTTTCATTATATATGAACTAAACACAGAAAAAGTTATTTACAACTATCAGGCATTTCTACATGCAATATTAAGAGAGGTTTTCCATTAGCTTCGAGATAGAACAGCTTAAATTGTGTGTCTGTATGTGTGAGAGTGTGTGTGTGTGTGTTTCTTGGCTGCTAATATCTTGCATTCGTGTCTCTGGTGTTATTCCTGTTGTACTGGCACACTGCAAGAGCATAAGATATTGCACCCTTCTGTACCAGTACGCTCTAGCGCATGACTGGTATTGACAGAAACAAACGGTGAGCTACTTGGATCTGCACTGAATGGGGAAAAAACTCTCATGGTTCCTTGGAAGGCTTTCTGGCTTGAGCACACTTCTGCATATTTATTTAGACACTTTGATTGCCACAGAGCATGGCAGCTCTAAAGAACTTCACGAGCTAGAAAGTGCTTCGAGAAACAATTAGATTTCCCAGACACATTACACTGAAAACCAATGGCACACTGTTGGGGAGGATGCCAAATTGGCTGGTGGGGGGTAGCAAAACCCAGAGTGGATCAGCATAAATGAGCTGTGGCGTTTTCTTGAAACTGTTTCTAGGAGACAGAAGTCAATCTTCACCACTGTGCCTGGTTTCTCTGTGCCAGTGTTTTGTTTTCTGGCCTCGGGGTTTTTTCTGTTTTTCTTTTCTCCCAACCCCGATGCCCCCTCTTTGCTCCAGGGCATTGGTAATATGGTGTAAATGTTTGCTGGCTTGCGAGAGAGGCTCCCCAGACCCCTGTCCTGGCTTGGCACAGGGACTTCCCAAGGCGCCATGGGAAGGGGAGCCTTGCTGAGCATCGCCAGGCAGCGGTGCAGGGAAGCTGCTGAATGGACAGCTGCAGGCATTAGAAAATGGACCTGTTTTGGCAGAGATTTTGCTGTCCCCGACCCTATTCCCAGGCAGGGCAGGTGGGTGCAGCAGTGTCCCAGCCAGTGTTGCGTGCCCGTGAGTGCTGTGGTACCAAACAGGAGCGGTGTGCGCTCCCCTCCGCACATCACACTGGTTTTGGGGACGGTCCCCGCAGGGTTGGCTGCTGCTTTGGCCTGGTAGCCCATCAGCCTGGGGAAGTGCTTTGAGCCTTGCTTCCAGTTCTCACCAGGCTGTGAGGGTGGAGGCCCTCGCCCTTCTCTGGGTATTTGTCTCAGGTCTGAGAGGTACCTGCGGCTCTTGAGCTCACAGAAAATTTTTTTTACTGCAAGGCGTGCTTAGTGCTCATGAAAAGCAGGTTGCTAATGTTCATTTGTTCCTGAAAGACCTTCTGAAGGCAGTAGCTTTTTTCTTTCTTCTCCCTGAAAAACATCGAGGCAGAGTGTGCACCAATGGAGTTCGTTACAGTGTTGTAACTAGCTTCAGCTCCTGTCATTAATTGATGATTTTGCCTGATCTGCTGTAATGCAGTGCCAGCTCAGCAAGCTCCAACGAACTCTTGGGTAAAGTGCTCTCCATTTTGAGACCATCGTCAGCAGCTTATCACTTGATTTATCTCCTATTTCCAGGTGTGGAACTAGAAGTAAACTGTCATTGTAAATCACTAATTCAAGCAGAGTGAGAGAACAGCCCACAGTTTGCATATTTCAATACCACTTAATTAGAAAAAAAAAATCCCTTGTTCCATACAAATGTACAGTGCAAATCCTTTCTGTTAATGCTTCAGATGGGTAAAACGTCCTTTTGAGTCCCACATGTCTAATGCTGCTGCTCATCTTGTTACAACAGACTTTTAATTTTGCCCCTGGGACCAGATTGGGAAGTAGCTTTCTTTAAAGCCCAACCCAGTATGTCTCTCAATCTGGGAAAGGGTCCCTGCCTGCTGCTGGCACATACACCAGCACTGACACCTCTTAACCCAGCCTTGCGCCTGCTGACCTTCCTTATTTATTTTTTAATTAAAAAAGCCTTTTGTGCTTGCTAATTGTGTAACTGCCATTTTACATCCTAGTAGTCCTAGATGAGGTTGAGCTATGTGTCTTCCCTAGAGGTGTTCTCGTCTGACTCTTGTTCAAAATCAGCTTCCAACTGCAAATTGTGCTCTTGCATGACTAGACCTTCTTCTCTACCAGGCCCTTGTTTCCTTGAAGCCACCTCCATGGAAAACAGAATCATTTACTGGATCAGCAGGAATAACATTTTCCTGTGCCATGCTGCTTTGGAAAAATAAGTGATTCTTGATACAACCACTGCCTTCAACCCTCCTCTCTTACTGTCCCCTCTCCCCTTCTTCCATTACCCTTTACACCCCTGCTGCGCTGCTGGATGGCTGCAGCTCCAGCATTTGCATCTTGTCCCTCCCTCTGCTCTTCGTCTTGGCAGTATCAATTGCTCCAGCAACCTCATAATTTTGATCTGCAATCATTTTGCTCCACTAGCTTACGGCAGCGCACAAATCAAACACTCGCTTTCTTTTTAGACCGGGCTTACTACTGGTGTACTGATCTCAGAGTAACTTGGGAGCTGAGAGGTTTGTGAGGTGCCAGATGCACCAAAATGTGGATTAAAAATTAAAGCCAGAAGATAGAACATCTCTTTTAAGAAAACATCCAACATTTCCATTCCTGGTTTTTTCCTTTCAGCACTTGCCAGTTGCTATTTAAACACAAAGTTATAAACCCACTATCCTGTTATAAAATGAAATATCCTGCCTTAGAAAAATAAGCAAACAAACAATAACACCATCTTTTGATTTATTGGTGTGGTTTTTTTTTTTCCAAAGGTGAGCTCTAACAGGCTTTTCTATCGTGGCTAAAAACATTGCATTGTACATAAGATTTTCTTGTTCAGATCAATTTGCTAAATTTTCATTTAGTTTCAAAGTGGTTCATTTTGTTGAGGCTTCATTTTGTTCAGGCTAGCAACTCGAGAGGTTTCCTGTAGCTTAGAGAGATTGCTTTTGAATTGGTACATTATTCAGTCATGAATTGTTTCTTTAGCATATGAGCAGCTGAGTGGGGTTTTTATTACAAATATGAGTTTGAGTGCAGAACAACTACTATTTTGGCCAAATAAAGAATGTAAAATTAAGCACGAGTCTTCATAGTACGCTGTGATGCTTTTCTACGCTGTGTGCATAGGGGTTTTTCTAAAGTACTTAGCAAAAACCTCCTGTAGGGCATGGTAATATGATTGACTGCACACAGAATTTAAAAAATAATACAGTATATTGTAGGAATATGGCTACACTAGTCAGAACTGAAACCGTTTTCCTATTATCAGAAGATACAAGTGAGTAAATTTTGGTCTTTGTGATCAGCTACTAATTAAATAGGTCTTCAGCTGCATTCAGCATCTGATCCTATTGCCATGTTCCGAGTGAGTGTAACAGGATTTCTGCAATCGCCGAGGTAATGAGGTGGTGCAGAGTAGCAGAGCAAATGCAATCCCAGTGTTATGAACCAGCCTTTTAAAATATGGTTTTCCTCCGTGTTGTTTCTTGTTGTTTACCAGTGTGCATGATTGCTTTTACCTACCTTGAATTAGTTTCCACCTCCACAGGATTTCTTTGTCCGATAAAGTTAACTTGGGTAACTAGAAAGCAGTACGAAGGAAATGTCTGGTTTTTGAAGATGCTGTCTCTGGATTTAGGGAGATTCTGTAGATGGAAGATTCTTGTAGCAAATCAGGTAACATTATTTGCTTAGTGTGTGGCAGTGAATTAGAGGACCTTCGTGTTCCAGCTGCCTTAGTAAAGAGACAGAGGATCCCATCAGGGCCCAAAGCAGATCTCCTGCCGTGTTTTGCTGTAACAGGCTTTACTGGTGCAATCACCAAAAATCATTTTCCCTGACTTTAGAGGTGGGAGGCAGGGTTCGTAAGGGCAGCCTACTGCCCACAGCACAGCTGCCCAGGGTTCACTGTAGCATGAAGCCTAGGCCCTTGGCTCTCTGACTTCAAGGAGATAAGACTCCATTTTTGCTCAGGTATCTTAGGAGAGAGCTGCTTGTCTTTTGCTACATGACTTACTGGTTAAAGAAGTTTGTTTGCACATGAGAAGATTATTTAGACTTTTTGTTTTAATCTCTTAATCTTGAATATTTTGAGAAAAATTAGCTCTATAGCTCTTGGGAGTTAGAGTTTCACTCATTAGTAGGTGAAAACCTTACAAAGCTCAAGAAGAAGGTATCTAAAAATCTCTCTTCCCAAGACGTCTTAGTCAATAGGTCTGAGTAGAAAAACTTCTTTCAAAGTAAGAGGCCATTCTGGAAAGAGGATGAGAAATGAAAGTCTAGTAGATACAGCTATATTAATGGGGGCAGAGCAGCTATTTAATTACGTAGCAATGTCAGAAGCAATAGGATTATCTATTTCTGTCATGGTATGGGTCAAACTGAAGACCAGCAGTTGAACTTAAGGTGCTATATAAATGCATAGGAAAGTCCCCAAATGCTTATAATTGCCCTCTCAGTTGCTGTGAATACTGGTGGTCTTCTTTCTCGCTTTCATAGTCATATATTTATTATATGTGAAAGGGTTACTGTAAAAGTCGTTTCTCCATCCCTGTGGTCCTGTGTGCCCAAAGTTGGAGCCAGCTGCATGAGGCTGGAAGAAATGCGTTTTGTACTTTACAGCAGGGTAGATTTAGTCCTTGCTAAAATCCCCTGCATCTTCACTGTGTTCAGAAAACATTATATTTATCACCAGATTCCAGATTTTACATTAAAAATGGCGTAATTGAATTAAATGCGTTGCCACATCTTGATTGCTCTTCTTTGTTTATAGGATTTCCTCTAAAAAGCACTGTCTTTTCCCTGTATTTTCTAGGAGAGAGGGAGAGAGCAAGCTGTTGCGTAGTTGGAGCTCTAGCTTAATTAGTTTTCTCAGGTCTGCAGTAATATCTTACAGTTCTTAGTGTTTCTTGGAAAGGTGCTACAAAAGATAGAGCGAGCTGTATGCTCCAATTCCACCTGGAATACTCTAGTTAGCTGTGGATTCACCTCAGGGAAATAAAAGAGAGTTAAAAGGCCAGCAAAAATGTACCCTGTATGACTTGGATAAAGAGAGGAACATGCACTGTTTTCTTCTGAAGTTAAAAATCATTATAAGGGGGTTTCTCCAAATAAATTATATATAACAAAATGAGCTGACATCTTTTACTAATACTGAGATACAAGACTGAGGTTGCACTTGTGGAGGAGAGGAAGAAATGCTGTCTGATGTTTGCTGTGAGCTATTGCTGCGTGCCGGCTAGCTGAGACATTTTGGAAGTCCCCAGCAGCTATCTGAAAGCAGAGAGCAAATATCACAGCACAGACACAAGGCTCCCAAACCAAACGGCGCCCACGTGCTTGGCGAATCCATGTTCAGGTGTTTATTTGAATGCCATTTCTCAGAGCACATTCGCCTTCTCACCTGATACAGGGAGACACTGAGTCTCACAGACTTTGAATTAGGCTGCTGCCAAGGTTGTGGCGAGGGGGAGGAATACTCTTTATCTTGTATATATATTCCTTGAAAAGGTTTGAGAAAGGAGGTTTTGACATGTTTGCACTCATTACGATTCTCTGGACAGCTCTGAAATGTAAATAAAAGGAGATTCAGGTGTTAGCAGGGAAGAGACTTTGCTGCAATGGAAGCCCTACTGCTCCCTGAATAGCCTTCCCGGAGGGAAGCTGCAAACAAGCTGTGTTTGGCCAGGACATTCTTAGTGTGATTTCGAGTAGCTTCACTGCTACCCAAGACTTTGATCCAAATTGTCAAAGGTTAGGCCTAATTTAAAGAATAAAACAGCCTTGTTGTGTAGTAGTTACTTTATGTTTCCCCCATTAACATGATAGCCAGGACACGCTTCAAGGAGTCAGACTGGAATTTGATCTTCATTCACTTGCAGAATTGGAATTGCCGCTGTGGCTGTATTGGAGGTGGCTGAATCAGAGATTCCCCCTCTTCCCACCCTTTCCAAAAGATAGCTGTCTGCCGCCTCAAAATTCCTCATTTCATTTCTCACGACACTGTTTCCAGGCAAGAAAGTTTTCCTCGCTCTCCTGCAGATTATGATCTTCCTTAAACCTTAAAACAAATTGTTTCTGAAGATGTGTGAAACTTTGGCTTTCGTTTTGACTGCATTTGTTTATTGTTTTCCCTCCAAAATGAAGGGGAATCTGTTCAGAGCAGAAAAAGGCTTGCTGTTGTCAGAAAGAGCAGGCTGTCGGTGTGTTAGAAGAACGTGAGAGTCCTTCAGGCAGCCTTTCACCTGCCCATGCCAGATTTGTAGTGAGTAAAAAGAAGTATTTGTACAGTGTAGGTGCTTTCCTGGATGATTTTACCTGAGGATTAGCTCCTGGGGACTAGTGGCTCCCATGTGCTGGTTTGGGGGTGGGACCTGTTTGTACCCACAGTTTGCTGCAACAGCCCGTCCCCCCCACTGCCCTCTTACACCACTCTGCAGCATCCACCCGCCGTTCTTACGGCAGGAACGTACCTACTGATCGAGACAGACAGCCTCACCCACATCAATAAATATATAAAATGTATTATGTTGTGATAGAAGAGTTGCAAAGGCAAGCCATATGCAGTGGGGGTTAGCTCCCGAAACAATCGGGGTGGTGCACGTAACTCCTGTGGCCAGATTGTGAATCAGGGTGGAGGAAGAAACGGGAGGTTTGATGCAGTGCAGCACTCCTTTTCCTCCCATCAAGGGCAACTGAGGCACCAGTATCTTACTGGACTGACACAGTCACCTTCCCCAGGGACAGAGGAGAACAATAAATTGGCCTTCAGTCCCAAAGCTCAGCCACTGAGCTGTCAGCCTTCGTGCCACTGGTGCCACGTCTGCCTCGGTGCATTTCTGCTCTTCCACTCCCTGGATCCTGCCCCCTGTTGCAGGTTTTGGTGTAGAATTTGGGTAACTGCATGTAATTTTTAAGGCAATTTGCTTTGGTTTCTCTTTTCACTTAGGCTGCTGAACATAAACTCCAGTTGCATTTGCTTTTTAAAGCAGCTGACAAGCATGATCTTGCTACCATTTGTGCATCAATATTTCCATTTTCATCTCACTTGCTACAGAACAGCAAGTTTTCTTCATTTGAGGGTTTTTGGTACAAAAATCTGACTTGGAGATTGATAATATCTCTCTCGTTTAGGAGGAGCTTTGCTGATTCCCCAGTGGATGATCAGTTCCATATACCATATAGCTCAAGCTTGTCCTTCTGGCAGAGCTCACAAGTATCTTATGTATCTGCCGAGCTAATATGTTGTCTTTCTGTATTTGTATTCTGCAGTTGATTGTTCAATGATTTCTCCTGCTGAATTGCAGTAGATGAGCTGTTTAATGTTGCAACGGCTGATTTTGTAATGTAAAAACAAAAAACCTCTCAATTCCAAATTGTGTTTACTAGTTAGAACGCAGAATTTAAATGAGATTTCTATGGAAGATGTATTTTTCCCATTGTTTCGCCAATGCAGAAAGAAAACAAGTCTTCACTCTTTCTAAAAGAAAATCAAAGCAACCATGGCAAGAATTTGTTTTGCAAGGAAAAAGCATCAATAAAAACTAAACCTGTTCCCTTCTACACATTTGTGTCCATATTAGTGTTTTTTAAAAATACTTTCTCAATGCAGAAATAACCATTTCC
Organism: Mycteria americana; assembly: GCF_035582795.1. NCBI lineage: Eukaryota > Metazoa > Chordata > Aves > Ciconiiformes > Ciconiidae > Mycteria > Mycteria americana. The sequence continues at coordinate 35,807,548 of NC_134373.1, forward strand.
AATAAGCATGTCTTTTCTGACAGCTGGAATGTTAAAATTTCTAAAAATGAGCAGTTTAAAATATATTTATTTTACCATGGTATGTCTTCTGGTGCTGAGTCTGTGTATATTTCCACGATATTCTTGACCTTCTTTTCACCAAAGTAGCCCTGATTTAAAAGTACTTATGTGTTTTTACTGGAGAATTGTTGTAGTGAATGGAAATGAATGACTCAAAAGTAGATGCTGGATTTTGTAGCTTTTATTGACAAACTGCATGAGATGGGCACCTGAATGAAGCAGTCGACCGTTACTTCAAATGCCAAGTTGATATTTACTGTAAGGCGTAACGATTTCATGACTGTTTACCTACCTATGTGAGGGAAAGCACCAAAGAGGACAAGGGAGTATATGAAATTCTGCTATTAGCGTTTAGGTTTCACAGCAGCCTCGGATGTGCAGTGACCAGCTTGCTGAGTTGGGGTCCCCAGGAAAGCACTGCGGCGTGTTGGTGTAGTGACCTGAAAAGCTAACCCGCACACGGGGGGCTGCAGGGATGCTGCTTCGGCACTCCACGTCGAAAATTAATTATCCAGTTATGGTACCATAGACTAAACCATCAGTTCTGTGTAAAGCTGTGCACATTTAAGACTGAGTTATAGCTGATGAGGAGTGCTAAGATGAAGTTTGAGATTGGAAGATTAAAGCCGAAGAGCAAGATAAACTTGTATTTGAAGTACAATTTTTAACATAATGAACAGAAGCAATAAATGACCACTAAAGGTAGGAACTTGTGTGGGGAAGATTTTCAAAGGTGCTATTGGCGCTGAATAACAGTGGCTATAAATGTGTTACCGTTTCCATAATAATTTTCAAGTATGTGGATGCTGGCTGGACGCCAGGTGCCCACCAAGCCACTCTATCACTCCCCTCCTCAGCTGGACAGGGGAGAGAAAATATAACAAAAAGCTCGTGGGTTGAGATAAGGACAGGGAGAGATCACTCAGCAATTACTGTCACAGGCAAAACAGACTCGACTGGGGGAAATTAATTTAATATATTGCCAATCAAAAGTCAGAGTAAGATCATGAGAAATAAACCCAAATCTTAAAACACCTTCCCCCCACCCCTCCCTTCTTCCCAGGCTCAACTTCACTCCCGATTTCTCCACCTCCTCCCCCCGAGGGACGCAGGGGGATGGGGAATGGGGGTTGTGGTCAGTTCATCACACGTTGTCTCTGCCGCTCCTTCCTCCTCAGGGGGAGGACTCCTCACACTCTTCCCTGCTCCAGCGTGGGGTCCCTCCCATCCTCCATGAACTTCTCCAGTGTGAGTCCTTCCCATGGGCTACAGTTCTTCACGAACTGCTCCAGTGTGGGTCCTTTCCACGGGGTGCAGTCCTTCAGGAACAGACTGCTCCAGCATGGGTCCCCCATGGGGTCACAAGTCCTGCCAGCAAACCTGCTCCAGCGTGGGCTCCTCTCTCTACAGGGCCACAGGTCCTGCCAGGAGCCTGCTCCAGCACAGGCTTCCCACGGGGGGGTCACAGCCTCCTTCAGGCATCCACCTGCGCCGGCGCGGGGTCCTCCATGGGCTGCAGTGGATATCTGCTCCACCGTGGACCTCCATGGGCTGCAGGGGACAGCCTGCCTCACCAGGGTCTGCACCACAGCTGCAGGGGAATCTCTGCTCCGGTGTCTTGGTGTCTGCAGAGTTGACCTTGGTGTCTGCAGAGTTCTTCCTCTCACACATTCTCACTCCTCTCTCCAGCTGCAATTGCTGTTGTGCAGCAACTTTTCCCCTTCTTAAATGTGTTATCCCAGAGGTGCTACCACCAGGGCTGATGGGCTCGGCCTTGGCCAGTGGCGAGTCTGTCTTGGAGCCGTCTGGCATTGGCTCTGTCGGACACAGGGGAAGCTTCTAGCAGCTTCTCACAGAAGCCACCCCGTAGCCCCCCCACTACCAAAACCTTGCCATGCAAACCCAATAGGAAGTATTAAAACTTAACATGATTTCCTCTGGTAATGTATGAGCATGTATGGCGCTTAAAAGCATATCATGACTTTAATCACTGTTTTGCAAAAAGGCTGCTTGTGTTCAGTAACAATACTTCTGTCATGAAACTTCCTGGGGTATTTTTAGCTTTTTCTAGTGTTTGCACTGTGAAATGGCAGTATTTAAAAATATTTGAGAAGCAAAACTTGACCCTGCTAAGAACTGAAGATAATCATCAGATATTTTAAATTGCTAAGAAGTAAAACTGTTAACACTTGTGTCCTCACTAACTATATTCTGCATATCTATGTTCCCCTGACAACTTCTGATGCATCTGGTACCGCTCTACCTAACGGCTGAGGGCTGTTAAGTGACAGTGCAAAGCAAAAATAGCTTATTCCTCTGAAGAGTTCTGTTTGCCATTGCTTGTGGAGAAGCGTGTGATGGGATCCCCAGAAGCCGTTATGTTTTAATGCTGCAGAGTCAGAAAAGAGTTTACTGTAGTGCCCTGTAAGTCCCAGCTGGATGGATCAATGACACACAGACTTGGAACTTTGGTTCAGCTCCATCTAAGTCTCGCATAATCTTCTGCTTGTTTAACGGGGATGTTCATGTTTCTCAACCCAATACGCTGTTCATCAGTTGTAGAAGACTGAAGTACAACGGAGACTGAAGCATCATCACTCTGCAAGAAAGCGCAGGTATTCTTCTGGGCACGTTCCTTCAGCATTAGTTTCTATTAGTGATCAGGTTGCTGGAGACACAAAATTCGCCTCACCCTTTGCCACTGAGTAGCTGATGTGGTATGGCTTTGTCCAGCCTAGGGCAGCTCTTTGTTGCCAGTCAAGGAGAAGAAATGTGTGCAGCAGAGCAGGGAGGACCTGAACTGAGCAAACTGTTGGGTGATGCAGGGATTGCAGCCAGAGAGAGGAGTTGTGGGCGTGCTGTTGTTCTGTTGGGTCATTGATTTGACCCAATGACACAACACTGGGCCAAAACCTCTGACAAGCCAGTTTGGTCTCAATGATCTCATAGCACCCTTAAGGGTATTTGGCAGGGGAGAGTGTCGTCCAATCCAAGTGAGAAGAATCCAAGGACACTTCAGATTCTGTTAACATCTGGGTCTCAGTGGTGATTTACATTGGCATGTAGTCACCTGTGAAATGAAGTATCAAAAGCAGTTGCAGATGGTTTTCTGATGCCAAGCGTGGCAAATACTTGTGTGAAATTCTTCTCAATATGCCTGACAGCTCCAGTTATCTGTGGAAGCTTTCAATAAGGAAAAAATTCCCCGTGTTGTCACTGCCCCACACTTGAACACATTGCTGTTTTGAGGTAAGAACAGCTGTTTATGCGAAGAATGCATGCATTGCTGTAGCATTTGCGATTTAGCGAGACCATTAATGGTGTCTTCAGTTGGAAGAAAGACGACTTTTATGTGCAACAGAACAGCAACATATTTATTAAAACCTTGCAGGTTTGGTTCATTTATTGCACCAAGAAGCAGCCTGGCTCTTCTCAGTGCCTTTTATTTATTGCACCGCTTTGTGGGACAGCACTGTCCTGTCACCCAGCTGTGCTCGCTAATGAAATGCGGCCTCGTTGTACGGCACCCTTGAGGCTGGGAGGAGCATCAAGAACCCTACATGGACCCAAACCCCTCTGAAGGCTATGGGAATTGCTGGTCCATTGGTTTTTTGCTGGAAGCTGTTGACAGGATCAGATGTACATGGAGCTGGTTTTCAACTGTTTGTCCCAGGCCATATGCTTAATCCTTCCAGCAGTATTTATAAAGAGAACTAGTTCGTTACTGGCTTCTGTTCAGTTTAAACCCATTCTGAGAAGGGTTGTGGTGTGTCTGCCAGAGCCTCTCTGTGAGCGCTTGGAGATTTGCCTGTTTGTGCTGGTGACAAAAAAAGTTGTCTCGCTACCTCCTTTGTCCTTGTTATCCTTGCAGTACCAGCACAGGCAGGAGCAGGGGCTGGATTTTATCGCAGTTTTGCTTTGCCAGTGGAACCCCTGTGTATGTGGTCTATATGCGAGGTGGCTCCACAGCAAAGGCAGCGAGTCGCTGATGTGCAGCGATGAGGAAACTCCTGTTCTGTGCGGAGGCTGCACACTTCGCAGCCAGCCCAGATCCAGTGTCAGATCCCAAAGCAAGCCTGCAGGTCTCTCTGGCGCTTAGAAAAACTCTGATGGGGAAATCACAGGGAGCTACACACTGGCCATATCTTCTCTTCTCCCTCTAGTTACTGCCTGAGCAGGGGTAGTTTACTTATTGCCTCCTTCCCTTCCAGAGAAGCATTTTTGAAAGGCAAATCTGTGATTCTGAAAGTTGAGGATAAAAGGAACAAAGTTGCTGAAAAATTTGAGCTTATACAAAATGTATGTAGCAATGCACATATTGACTTGTTTCAGTGAATATCAAAATTTATTGTCCCTTGAACTAAATATTGACACAAACAAAGCAGTATCAATATTTATCTCTCAGGTTAATACATTTTTATATTCACCTCAACATACATCAATATGTGCTTATTATTATAATGTTTGTCCTTCAGCAGAAGAAACTTGCATGTGGTTGGAGGGGAACAGGAGGTTTATATTAGTATTCTTTTCCCATTTTAAACTTCATCAGATGCTTTATCCTGCACTTGGAGCACACTGCAGCCCTCATTCAAGCAAAACCCTTATTGATGGTTGTGACACTCTATGCACTGAATACAGGATTGAGCGATTGATTTTTTGGGAAATGTGAAGTTAACTGTCACTAGTGGAAGGGGCAGCAAAACCACCACTTCTGTTTCATAGACTGGTTGCTTGGTGGCGTTCCTGTAGTACCTCTGTAGCTAAGACAGAGCTCCTTAACAGCCACAGAAACGGAGGCGTAGCAGAGTGCAGGACACAAATTGACAAGAGTTTGATTCTGAGATCCAGCTGTGAATCACTGCCTATGGAATGATGCTGTTAACATTGAACAGGGGGACACCTGCAGATCTGTTAGGAACCTTGTGGTAAGCTTACCTCACGCCTGTGTTACACGTGGCACTCTGCATCTGCACGCCAGCTGAACTTTATTTGTGGGCACTCTAACAGCCTAGAGAACACAGTGGCCTATTTGGGCCTCCTGCATTTGTTCTAAGAAGCAAGTGTGTGTGGGCAAGAAGAGTGTGGCCACTTCACTGTGTCTGAAGGATTATCCCTCCAAGCTGTCCCATTGCCTTTTTATCCTAATTCTAGATCTTCGAGAACAAGGAGACAGAGGTTTCCTAGCTAGACGATGAGGATGCAGGCGTGACGGCAGTTAATGTCACAAGACTTGTTTGGGATCTACAAAGGCCTTTTAGCGCTTGATTTATGCTATAGGGCCCCATTTATGTGGAGATACCAGCTCTGGCAGTTAGGCAGAAACATGGTAAGCTCCACTTACCATGGAGCACTGAAGAAATGCCACTGTTCCTCTCTCAGTCTTGCTTTTAAACCTGCTGACCTTAAACACAAGGGAGATGAAAGGATAGGCAATAACCAGACTGGCAGCGGTAGTAAAAGGTGTGTTCCTCTCTCCCACCCCCTGCACACCCTTCTGCTCATCAACAGCTAGTTGCTGTTGGCCAGAGACAGAGGGGCTTGAGTCACATGTTGATCTGGGTGGTGGCTGAACACCAGGTATTCACCAGAAGCTGTTACAAGCTGAAAGGTTGGATCTGAAATGCTACCCAGCTGCTGGTAGACCAGAGAAACTTCTCCAAACGCTTACCTGCCAGAAGCAGCACTGGTAGGAAAGCCTTGAGGCTGGAGAGCAGAGAAGACAGTCCCCTCCTTGAGATGCTCCAGCCTTCCTCAGTTTAACAGCGCTGAGGCAGTGCAGTCTGCATCGCTCCTGCTGCCGACAGCACTGCCGAGCAGTGCCCGCTGCCATTCTGGTTGGTTTCTTTGCTGCACTTACAAGTCACACTCGCAGCAATGAAAGTAACAGCTGTTTGTAAACTGACATTTAAATGACAATTGTCAGAAGACAATAAGCATATGGTAGCTGACTTCTCACATGCAGACAACTGCAGCAGCGGGGGCACGGAGCAGCTGCACATGCTGGAAGACAGCACTGCATTGATCTGCAGTTGGGAAGGTCATCTCAGTGATTGAAGACTGCGTTTTGTGGCTTGACTTTTTCTTAAAAGCTAGAAAGACAATAAACTAGTGACTTATGTCCCTATTTCTAATGAAAAGCAAGAGTTTTGAGTCCTGGTTAAAATAATAAACAAAACATAAATACATGCCAAAATCCCACCTCCTGCAAGTCACATTCTTAATTAATCTGGTATTAGGACCATCAAGAACCTGATTAGCGAGAAGGTGCGTTTGCTTGTGTTTTCAAAGCCATTTGTAGGAGAATTAAATAGGGACCAAGTGCTTTCCTCACGATTCGTATTGCTTTATGATGGTAAACTTAATGATGAGGGATGGTCTCGGTATCTTCCTCTTTTGGGAGCTGATACCTCTGATGCATGGTTGGAAGACTTTGTGAGTAAGGCGTCGGGCATTAATGTCATGTTATACCTTTGTGTATAGTTGGGCCAAGTATGCAAATGTGAAATGAGCACTAAAAAAAGTCTCCCTCTGAACCAACTGCATCACTGCCTGCACTTGACTCATAACTCAGTAACCATATGCTTATATTCCACTGACAATTGCCATTTAAATGTCAGTTTACAAGCAGATGTTGAGAACCCGCCTTTGTGCCATTAATTAAATCACAGAAAAGCAAAGTTTGAGGTTAACGCTGCTTAGGCTAACTGCGAGGAGAGTAGCAGCAGCGTCTGGCAGACCTTGACGGACCAGGGCGGTCAGGGTCAAGTGGCACGGGCAAAGGAGCATGTACGTGAGGTCACTGCAACAGCCTCGGTTAATGGGCTATGGCAGCCAAATAAAGCGTGTTGTTGGCATTTCCCAGTGACAATTATAATTTTGTAGACAATTCCATGCTTTGTGGGATGGCTGGCGGTGGCCAGGACAGAGGGGAAATGTTGGACTATAAAAGGAGACAGATTTAAGTGCTCAGGTGCAGAAAAAAGACAGAAATCTATTCAATAGAAGAACAAGCAAAACCTGGAAGGGTGAAGGAAGCCCTCTCTACTATACCAGACATTTGCATGTATTTAAAATCCTTCCCAATAAAGTTCATAATGAATTTAATTCAGTCCCCTATGGCCCAGAGGAATGTTCTGAGTAATAAAAAAGTATTGCTAAGGGACAGATGACTGCCAAACTCCTGTTCTGTGCCAGCAATGCATATTTATATTATTGGCACTTAAACGCTAGGTTTATTTTACTACATAAATGATCCTTTGTCACATATTAAGAATTAATACTGTAAGATCCACTTTTGGGAAGTTACCATAACAATTCCCAAATTTAAATAATTGTTAAATTCATGTGCTTTATTTTTAAAGAGGCTTGGGGTGGCGTTTTTTTCAGATTAAAATAGTAGTTGAATGTGGTAATCCATATTTTGGGTAAACTATTTTGTGGCTGGCTTATGGCTTCGCTTTTTAAAATAGTTTTAGTCAAGGATCTTTTCATGTCTTTTTTTTGTTACCTTGAAATATCGACATCAATGTTAAATGAATTATAAGCTCAAACACTTAAAGGTTGAGATGTATTCACTTACACATAGTCAACTAGATAACACAAGGTCTCCTGGCTCCTGTCGGCATGGTCTAATGCACTTTTGATGATTAAACCGAGTGATTCAAACGTCTGCTGGAAATTTCAAGCACCAGTGATGGAGGTGGCTGGACCACAGCATTACTTTGTTTATAAACACCATTATTCCATGGAAGATAAATCTCTGCTCTCATCTAGTGTGTCACTTCAGCGCAGTAGTCAGGAAAATGGAAAAAAAAATGGAGCTACTAATTTTTTTCACTTTAATAAGAATGAGTGGAAGGGAAAGTTGGATATGAGATGAAATGTGAAGGAGTTTGATTCCTAGCAGGCGGCAAGCTCTAGGGCAAAATGCATCAGTACTGGTGTAAGATGCAGCCTGGTTTACATTCAAGCTGATACAATGTTCTTTAAGCACCTTCTGCACATCGCAGTATAATGCAAACTTTTACAGCCTGTGTACAAGTTCAAATTGATGGCAGCAGTGATTCAGTCAAAATATTTAATATGCTAAGGTCTGAACATAAAGATTTTCTTCTGATGCACTTCAGTTTACTTCATACCTCCACGTCAAGCGTGAACAGTTGGAAAAAAAATATTGTGAATTTGTCAGCATGTTTATTTCCATGGTGCATCTCCTTCAAATCAACAAGCATCTTTTTCAAGTGTAAAAATGAACACTTACTCATCCCTGGAAAACAACAAAGTTCTACAGACATCCCTTCCCACCCCCCAAAAGACTAACTTCACCGCACTGTGCAAGAGCACGAGCAGCTCATTTTTCACTTGCTGTACACACAACAAAATACTCAGTTCCCCAGAACAAAAGTGTCTGAAGAATATAAGGGGGAATCTTAAGCATTTGGCAGTTTGAACTAAAAAGAAAGGTCAATGGCAAAGAATTCGGATACAAGCAAAAAATCAGACATCTCGGAGCACTGCATTTGAGCTTTAAAACTGAATGCACGCATTGTTTGGTCACAGTTTTTCACAGCAGCATTCATAATTTAGGGAACTATTAATCAGCATGCTGAAGTATCCTGTTTCTAAGAACAAAAAATTTACACTATAGAGCTTATTTTCTTTTCCCTTGAAAGAGATCATCTGGTTGACAAGAATTCTGCAGACCTGGGTTTGTGGGCTTTGCACTGAAGTTGCGCAGGAGAAGAAGCCACAATGGAGCAGGAGCATCCCTTCACTGTCTTTTTATAAGGCCTGTCACAAGTCACTGCTCAGGGCTCCTTATTTTCTGTTGGTCGGTGCGAGGACCGCTATCCCTGTATTTGTTATGCTGACAGCAGAGAAAAAAGCACCGAAGGCTAGAAGATTTGCAGGGCTAATACAAAATTCAGATCAGCTTATGACAGAGACACAACAGGTACTGAAAAATGAGGCAAGAAGGCAGGGGAAGAGTAGGGCAGCCAAGCAGAGGGGCATGGGATTGTGCAGGAATGGGAATGAGAATAAAGAGACTGTGGCTGAGGAGAGTTATGGTGGTTAAAGAACAGAAAATGGCAAAGATAAATGCATTTATCACCTGTCTACTAAGAACAGCCTTCCGGGGCTCTTAATCCAGTGCTGTAAGTTTAAGATAACGCTACTTCCCCATCCTACCAAAATTATTGTGACATTAAGTGATTACAGAAGAAAATTATCAAAAAGACAACTTTTATTTGGTAGCTCATTCAGTGAGATCATAAATTTGTTAAAGTAATTATACCTTTTCATTAAGAAAATTAATTCCTTTAAAAAAAAAAAGACATTTCATACCTTTTCTTTGCTTGGGGGTGGTGGTGGAGAGAACTTGGACATACCCTGTTTAAGCTCTGGCAGTTTCAAAGTTATGAAAAATCTTTCTTCTCTTTTCTGCCCACCTTCCCCGTTACACTCATGTCTTCCCACTACTGAAGTATCATTTTCCTGGCTTGAAAAATCAGCGTGCACAATTTCAGAACTGCGTTCCTACAGTGATCTGTTCAATGGGGGCAATCTGACTTAGTCTAGATAGGTAAGAATTAAAACATTTCTGTGCTTCTGTTGAGGAAGGAGCCTAGACCTTGGAGGAGATCAGCAATATAACAAAAGTCTACCGGAAATGAAAACTGCGCACCATCAGCATACTCTCAACTATTTTGTGCCTCTGCAGCAGGGAAGCCAACCTGCCACTTCTGCTCCCTCTAAGTCTTCACATAAGGCACATTTCCTGCAAAGAGGAAAACAAAACGGAAACAGTAAACTGGTGGCTGCATTGTGTTTCAGAATTAACATTTGCTGGGGGGAGCACTGAGAGGAATTATTTTGTGCACCTGGTATTTCATGCAAGATGTCAGGATTTCCAGCGCTTACGTGCACCAGAAGCAGTGGATGCCAACGAGGATTTGAGTGCCTTTCCCCTGCTCCGTCTCCTGCCTGGGAACAGAGCCTGCTCAGGTTCACCCATACGTTTCTTCAGGGCTGCCGTTCTGAAGACAGCATCGCCACTGCAACCCTAGAGAACGCCGGTCCACAGAGGCAGAATTTTCAGACATCCAACACAAGTCACCCCCTTTTTAATGCCATTAGTGATGCAGCAACATGTATTTATATTTACATATAAATACAAAATGGTCAGATACCACATTTTTAAGCATAATTTATAATCTGAAACTGCTTACACTTCCATGACTAGGCTTGGGTTTTTCTCATTTACATTCATCATTTAATTCCACTGGAATTTGATTTTTAAGAAAGCCCAACATATCTTAATTACCATAAAAAGATCCATACATATTTTTACTTAAAAATATCTTCTGTAAGAGGAAATTTACCAAAAATAACATGAAATATATTATTATGCATACTTATTTTTTGTAAAGTACAAACAAGAATCTGATCTCTTCTGGGTATTGCCTGATCTAATATGGCTATAGGTTCTATTTATTTTGTTTGTTTTTCAAAGTAAAGGGAAAGACATAAGAAATGTAAGAACACAAACCAAAATAAAAATGCATTCTTTCCAAAGATACAGATATCAATGAAAGAACACTTTGAAAACTAATAAACGACAATAGGTACAAAGAAACACTATCCAAGCACTATGCAGTCATTCATCAGAGCATGTGCTGCAATGACCTTGTAACAGTTATTAAAAACAACAAACAAAAAAATGCTACTGGCAGAAAAAGCTGTCAAGCAAAACATTGAAAAATTGGTACTATTTCCTAACAAGTAAATGCAGAACTGATACTAAGTATTTTATGGTTTTTTTCCCCCATGTATGCACACTTCTTTCTTCGTCTTTCTGTTCGCAGGACTGATTGTTGCAACTCTGGCAATATGCTGGATGCCAAACCAGGTTAGAAGGATCATGGCTGCTGCTAAACCAAAGCAGGACTGGACTGTCCCCTACTTCAGAGCGTACATCACTCTTTTTCCCATCGCCAACATCTTCTTCTACCTCAGCTCGGTGGTGAACCCCCTCCTGTACAACATCTCTTCTCAGCAGTTCCGCAGCGTGTTTCTGCAGGTCCTCCGCTGCCACCTGACAATAGAGCATGCCAACAAGGAGAAGTTTCTCAGAGCCAACCTCAGCTCCAGAGCAAGGAGCAGTCGGTCTCTGCGCCCACTGCTCTTCATTTCGTCTCGGCGCAATTCTTCTACAAGGGGCAATAACAAAGTTTTTTTAAGCACTTTTCAGAATGAGACCAAGCCTGACTGCAGTCCACAGAAACCGGGTCTCGAACCACCGGAGCCCAGCTTGGAAGTTGTGCCACTAGAGACTAGCTCAGAGCCCAGTCCAGATGCACAAAACGGCCTTTGTGAACATCAAGTATGACTTCATAAGGCAAAGTTAATGATTAGCAATGAACTTAAAAACATGGAAATTAAAATGACTGAGGAATTGACTACATCTTAAAAGGAGTAACACAGATGGATTTGTTTCCAATTACACAAAAAGAGCAGCAGTTCCATATCCTGCTGCTGGGATTTTTAAGTACACGCTGGAAATTCAATCTGCTAACCGAATTCATTAGCTGCCAAAAGTATTAGCCCCTCTCTCCCCACAACCACTGAACCTCCCTCACCGTTGACAGGGATTTGGAAACAAACAGAAAATGATTGCAGTGTCTTTGAAGAAAGGAGGAGACAGAACAAACTGTGTCAGGGCAAAAAACTTGCTTGAAGTTTAGCAATACAAAAACAAAAGAGCCAATTTAAGGAGCAGAACGGTGGTGATCACGTGTGCCCTCGGCACCACGCCAGAATTCCCCCTCTTCTTCGGCCGGGGTCCATTGCAGAGTGGAGTGTTGCAGCAGCTGATACAAACAGAGTTCACCTTCCCTGGAGAACAAAAGGACTGGTACCCAGCAGAGGCTATCAGACACGCTGCTGAAGACGCGCAGGATTTGCGATACATGATTCCTGTGACACAAAGCAAAGGTTACTTAGTTTGATATGAACACGGTTTTGCTTTACAACACGATTCATGCTTGAAAACTGTTGCAAAACCAGTTTCCGTCTCCAAAGCAATGCTGGTGATTAAGCCAGACACCTCAGCTGTGACACAGCTAACAGCTCTGCACTGCAGAAGCACAGTCACTCTGGTTTGGATTTTTCTTTTATTTGATTCTGGTTGGAACCAAAAATACTACAAACTTGATTTACATAACGTGTATCAAATGTGATGCATTTTATAACCAGAATTCTTCATCTTTCAGAATAAGCTGTTTGAATAGCTTATAAACTGGAATGCAGTTAGTTTGAAAATGACTTGTTTCTGTTGCTGAACATGTCTGAGTTGTTTAAGGTGTCTCAGTAATTACAGTTTTCTAGGCTGTTAATTTGTCTTTTGAGCATTTTTTTTCCCTTTTCTTGTTCATTTGCCACACAGAGACAAGTAACCAAGAATAAAAGCAGAATGACTATCAGCAAAACTTTCATCTCCCCCCTCCTCTTATTTTTTTAAAGAAAAACTAGAAGTACTTTTCCAGGTAATCTCAGTTCTTGCTGTCTTTGAAGCTTAATACCCTCAACAACAAATATTTCCATTTGTACAGAAATGGCTTTTCTGAGTTGAAAGTCTTCCCTTTTTAAATGTAATTTAATTTAATCTAACTTTAACTAATAATCTAGTTAAATTTATAATTTCTGAAATTGTTTTTACCTGAAAAAAGTACATTCTGATGCACATAGCTATTATTTTAAAATGGTGTATAAAGGCTTTAAAATACATAGTTGCATTTTCCCCTGTCACAGTGGAAAATGGTTATGGCAGTTCTACCTCTCATTACTCTAAAATTTTCCTGCAAGAGATACAGTAGAAATTGTGTGTTGGAAAAACATAGACACAACACATAAATAGATAACAGAGGTTTGCTTGTATTGCGTTGCAAAGAGAGGTGAATATTTCTAAGGATAATAAAATCACTATTCCTTTTGAATATGGGATTCTCAAAAGTTTTTCTTCTTCTGAAGGGCATGGGAGCAGAATTCCCTTGCAGAACGATGCCTCTGCATCCTGTAGCGCAGTCCCAGAATGTTTTTAAATACACAGCAATCAAGACTTTTTTTGGAGGGAGTGAAGCAGGAATATGACCTGTAGGTACTGAACTTACACTACCTGCAGATACTTGTTCAGTCTCCGGGGACTTTGGAAATCAGCTCTACAGCACTTACGCAGTCCAGTAGATACCTCTGCAGTAGCAACTGCCACTGCGCTATGAAGTGCTGTGTATAGCAGCAAAACACTGTTTGTTTGGGTTATGCTTAGAAAGAAGGATTTCCTGTCTTCAGAGAATTGTAATTAAAGCAATTCTTTTATACTGTCACAACATTGCTGCCATCCCAACAATGCAGGTGTTTCCCTGTTTTGTGTTCTCCCTCTGCAAATCTAAACTCTAAAACGTGTTTTAAGGCTATCTGTCTAGTTAAACTTACGAAGAGAAGCCCTCAAGTCAGTGTTAAATCTTCCTCTGTCTCCAGTGAGCTTCAATCAATCAACACAGCAGGTAGAGCCTTTTCTCAAGAAGGAAGAGGAGCTACAGGCTGTTCTAGCTGTAACGGCAAAGGCACACAGATCAAGAGGCACACTTTATTACTATAGTTTGCAAAAAGAAGAGACCTCTGCCTGTTGACGAACCACTGCTGTCATGAATCCTCAGCTGTGCTGCCACTGATAGCCTTACAATACTGAAATCTCAGCTGATGTTTCCTGGTGCTTTTTCCATGTTCCTCCTGCAGTCTTCCAAGAGCTGAGGCAGACACGACCCTCCCATGGCTACAAATACCTTTTTTCCTTCCCCGTCCCTCTTGAGAAAGGAATCCTGTATTCAATGGAACTAGGCACAGCGATTGTTCTTCCATCTGTAATCCCCCATCTCCTCATCTCAGATTCCTTCCCTGCAGCTACAGCCACCCAACAAACTCAGCTGTTCCTTAGTCTTCCACATGAACAGCAGTGGATCTCGACTTTCCCCTCAACGACCAAGCCTCTAAAAAGCTTTAGACATTGGCAGATTTCCTATTCCTGTTGTTTTATAGATCGCTCTCTTCCTGCCATTTCCTTTTCACAGGATTCCTGCAAAGCCCTGTTCACAATTTGAACTACTAAGTGATTGATTAGTTTAGGTCCTTGAAATACCATATACTTTGCAACTGTCCTGTAGACTAGGAGACTAGAATTGCTCAGTGCTGTGAACAATTAGGTAATGCCCTCTGAGGCATGGTTTTTACCAGGCAACTCTAGGAGACCTCTCCTGCAAAAAATCAGTCCTGTAGCTTAACTCCATGTGTTTACAACAGCTCTGTTCTTCAGGATAAATTCCATGGAATAATCTTGAGCTCCTTTTGAAGTCAAAACACAGTATTCCTGCACAGACCGAAATTTTACAACTCAAAGTTTCATGCACAGATGGATCATGTTCATGCCTAAAAAGAGAGAATAATCTAACTAGTAGTAAAATCCCGTTGTAACGCTTCTCCTGTGGCTTTTCTGTAAATATGTCTTACAATAGAAAATTCCACTCCCAAATGATTGTTTATTCCCATTCACAGCTCCAGTAATCTGAATTGTAACAAGACTCTTTACATAATTAAAAAAGTCAGCATTTCTATCGGTTTTCAGTAGCTACTTGGCTAAAGACATGCCCTTCACATCCAAGTTTTTTTTCTTTAAGTCCTGACAGAGTCTTTTGAGCTAACAAATTAGCTGCTATCATACACTAATTGTGCTTTTTACGAAGCATCAGGTATGAACTCAACTTGGTCAGCAGAGAAAGACTGTGCTTTTTTCCAATTCTGCAGTATCCTTATAGCAAGATACAATGAAAACAGGCATAGAAGATTGATGGAAAAAAGAATGCTAAGACTACAGGAGTGACATTTTTAAAACACTTCAGCCGTGACTTCACTTTTTTTTTTTAACCATGAGTGTGAAAAAGCACTGACACTTTAAATAGTATGCATTAAAGAAAGGCAGGAAAAATACTCTTTAAAACTTCTTCCTGTCATATTGTGATTCCAGTTTAATTGTGGTAGGAAATTAGTACAACTGACTTCCATGGTTTGATGCCAGGGACACTACTCTCCTTGCTCCAGCAAACAGGTTCATGTACCCCAGTTACTGCAGTTCACCCACAGAGTTCAGACAGGACAGCAACATCCTTTCTGGATTATCTCTAGAGATTAATTGCTTTTATAGCTCAAGGATGTCTCTCCTCAGACTCCTCTCTTGCAGTGGTTTATTGTACTGTTGAGTCAGTTCTGAAACTATTTCGGAGATCTTCCTGAATCATTCACCACCAGCAGGCTGAACTGCAGACAGTTCTTCAAAGCGGTTATCTGCCTCGTAAGACTCATACCACAGACATAACTGCTAATTACCGGATATTCTTGCTTGAGCAATCAGCTTGATACGTTCATTAACACATCACCTAAAAATATAATTGCAAACCTTTCTGGCAGCTTTTCTTCTACCTCAGATTGTTGTGAGTTGCTGGCTAGGCAAGGAGACTACACATTTTACACTCTGCTTTTACTGGGATGGGGTCATTCCCAGCTACCTACTCTCAACAGTTTACACTAGTGCTCAATTATTATACTTACTAATATACAATTAGTATATTTACTGCCCAATCTCCTGATGGATGAGTACTGAATAATTTGTCCTTTTTCACGGATTCAGCAGCCTCCCAACACTAGCATGGGTTATGCATAGGTGTAGGTACTATAATGATGTTTTGCTATAAAGTACCTACTACTGACCAATTGATTTTCCTTCATTTTGGCTTCAAGGTTTGTGGGGTTGGCTGAGGATGTAATTCAAGTACAAGTACTTTTAAGAAGAGAGGGGAGTACACAAGGCTAGAATATCTGTGTGATAATGCAGTAATATTCCACACCCTCTCCTTCCACATACACCTACTATAACTATCATTTAAAAAAAAAAAAAGCTTTGGGCTTACATTGGGTGAAAATGAACTCCTAGACTGAGCAACTTGCCCATTGTAACACCTCTCTCTGCCCCATATGTGATCATACATTTAGATAGTGTCAAGGCTGAAACTACTATTTCTGGAGGATTTCTGCCTTATTCCATGATTCCATGCAATGAAGTGGTGGTATAACTCTGAAGGCTTTTCTATAGTTCCTACTTGTAATACTGATTTTCTTACCTAGATCCATTCTATACCCCCCGCCCCCCGACCTGCCAACCTCAACCCCCTGCTTAGCTGCAGTCTAGTCAGTGCACCCGCACCCTGGCACTCTGCTTTGGCCACATGCAGATGCGTTCAGTCTTGATAGCAACAAACAATTCATGCTGCAATTTATTCAAATCCAAAAGTGAGAGTTCTTCCACCTACCCTGTCTGCAGAGCCCAGTACATGTTCTCTTGAATAACAGCTTAACTTGTTACTAGGACAACCAAAAAAGGTGACATCACACCTACTTCTTACACTGTGTATGCAGAAGGCACCAGAAGATCCAAGCTTTTTCTCTTACTGCTTGAAAAGGATCTTATTAGGCACCTCCACCTCTTCTGTTACAGCAGGTACAGACAAAAAAAGAGCAAGTGTAAGCATGACGCTCCAACTTAAGAGCCAACCGTAATCCTAGCAGTGTGTATCTTTAGGTTGTACCTGGACTCTCAAGACTGTCCTTCAGCAAAACACACAGAGAGTCTCTGAAGCCAAAACAGGCAACTAGGATACCACCTCCGAGATCAGTGACCTAATTTCTAAAAAAGACAGTCACCTTCCCACTCTATGACCCAACTACTCTGAAACCACCTTCTGCAATGGCACACCTCAGCAGGAAGTTGCAGCCCTCTGCTTCACCCCAGAACACTCTATGGCCTCATGGCCACAAAACTCTTAGCTGCAAGTTTGACTCCCGTCAAGTAGATGATGTTGTTTAGCCCAACACTAACTTTTCCAAGCCAAATGCTCTCTCTCATGGGTCATGACTGACACTCCTCATTTTTAAAGAAAGCTTTTGCTACAGTGTTTTGTACATATCCAATTTCGGAGGCATGCATAAAGTCACATTTGTCTTCTGCAACTCATTCCACAAATACTGCTTTAGCAAAATCTTCTGCGTGTACTCTGAGCATGCCTGCTGCATCAAATCTTTTGGAGCATTAGAAGACAGTCTATGCCCAACTAGGGTCCAGGAACAAGGCATCCTTGAGCAGTTACAAAACTGCCTTTTCAAGACTGAACCAGGAGTTGGAGGCATACACAGAGCCATAGATCCAGGCATGTAGAAAAGTTTTATATCTTAAGATAAATAACTCAAAGTTAACAGGCAGATGAAGACAAGTTTTGTGGTGTGCTGTTATGACTTCAGCAGAATTTCTCCACTCAACTCTTCTAGATTTTAATCTTGCCCATCTCCTCCATGCAAAAGGCAGAAAACTGTCCAACAGTGGACAACTTGTATTGTGGCACACGCAACCCATGAGAAGTCCCCAGCACTAGAGTTGTCCCAGCTCTAGCGTTAGCACGCTTTCATGATTTGTGATTTGTTTTGGGTGTTCTCTTAATGTTGTTGTTCATAAAGACAAGCATAAGGACCATGTATATGAACTGATACTCCCCCTTTTGTTTTAGTATCCTGAATAGTTCCAATTATCTTATTTCACTGAAACTTTCAATTTTCTGGTCTTGGTGAATCTCCAAGTTTTCCTTCTTGTTGTGCTTACACTTGATGTCTTGTCTGCCTATTCATGCTTGCTTTGTGATTTCGATTATATATTTCATCCTTTATTTCTTGCCCTAAACTGTCACTTGCTTACCCTCTACTTGAGTGACATTCAGTACCCAGCAGGAGTTATAAAAGCTCTTTTTGTGATGTCTGC
Source organism: Mycteria americana (assembly GCF_035582795.1). Classification (NCBI taxonomy): domain Eukaryota; kingdom Metazoa; phylum Chordata; class Aves; order Ciconiiformes; family Ciconiidae; genus Mycteria; species Mycteria americana. The sequence goes on from NC_134373.1 coordinate 35,825,522, forward strand.
TGAAATCTAAAATGGGAACTTACACTAGGAAGAGCAACACGTAAACATTTAATATCCCTTTAGGTACATAAAATACACATGTGACTATTTCTGGATTTTACTATATCTGTAATGTTCAAAATTGGGTTCAGACTACACACAAATAGGTTTCTAAATTACGGTTTTTAGTTTTCACATTAGGTTTTATGCTCAACTTTTTATGCCTTCAGTGGTTTTGCTATGATAATTGTGTATTCCTTAGCTAGTACCTGTTCACATACATCATACAGTGGCAGGCTGCAAAAGGTCCTATTGTGATTTGCTGTTTTCTGCAGAAAGCGATTATAAATATTTTATCTAATAAGGTCCTAAATATCTTAGAAGGTGACTGAATGTTGAAAAGCAATCATTCTCCTGACATTGTGCTTCCCCAAACAGTCATGGTTTTAGTCAGATCATGTTTTTATTGGTTTAAAGTATGAATTAAGCTTCCCCAACACAAATCCTTTCATCTATGATTGTAAATGCACTGTTAAAAAAACAGTTCAAGCTAGTGTAAAGTATAACCATACCCAACCATGTCCTCTGTGTTTCATTTTACACTAACTCTTCCTATCCTCATCTTCTCAACCTCCTCTCTGGAGCCCACGAGTGGTTCAAATAATTTGCACCTTGCCAGAAGTTTTATCATGAAATTTACTAATTGACTTATAAAGAGCTAATTACATACTCTAAGCAACCAAGATCAGTGTTTTCCAGATGAAAAAAATGGAGGCACTGATATTAAGTGACTTGAAATCTATTGCAAAGCTATGTCACACGCTTCCCGATTTTTAATCCTGTGTTTTAGACTGCAGCTATTTCATCCCTATCCCCTCCCTTTGATGCATTCAGTAGACAAGGTAAAAGCATATTCATGCCATTAGGCTCTTACAGAGTGTACAATTCTGTAAAAAAACCAAAAAAACACCCCCCCCCCCCCCCCAACCAAACAAAAAACCCAAAACAAAAGCCCAAAATGAAACAAAAAACCCAAAACAAAACACACCCCCCGCCCCAACCCTACCTGGTTAAATTAGCATATTTTCATCATAATTTTCTATGAAAACTTACTCAATATCATCACAACTCCTCCATACATTTGACACTTTTTAAAAGTTGCACTTTTTTGCAGAAACTAAGAGGAGGCTTTTGAAAATGAAAGACTGGCCTCCTCACTCACCTTCTGACCCTAACTGACATGGCAGCTTGCAGAAATTAAATCATCTTAGAAGAAAACCGGACAATTGTTGACTGACAGAGGACAAGGGTTTGGATTACCATTATATCGCTTTTTAAGTCATGCGTTCTAATTCCAGTACTGGAAATATGAATCAAAACTGCATCGTTAATAACGTAAATAATGGCACAAAGTAGTCTTTGTCATTGCTTGCAGTATCACAAAGCAGAAGCAAGGCACTGAAGTGCTTAAAAATGCATTGACTGAGAAAGTTAAGTACAGCTGCTAATGGTGGCATTATCAAATAATTTTTTAAAGCCACAGGAGGTTACAAACCAGAAGTTAAAGCTCAACTTTCACCTGCATATCTAATTCTTTTGGTTGTTTACTGTCCTTATTCATTTCTCTGCTCACTGATGCAGACTTACGGTCAAGCACTAAAACATACAATCTTTCAAACAAAGCTGGCTCGCAGCCTTCCACCATCTGTGCTTTCCTGATGTAAAGGTAGGTAAAGGCCTTGCATTTCAAGATCAAAACATACACAATCTTCCAGCAAGAGAGGTGAACTTAGACTTAATTTTCAGAATCGTGTATGAGCATTTTTCTTGACAATCCTTATCTGATGAAACAAACTGGGAAGCCACAGTCCTTATGCCTTTACAAGTGTTAAAATGCTATACCCTTGTAATAAGTCCCATAAATTATTTTGCACGTGAATAGCCTTGTTGCATCCTACTAATTAATGTCCTTACCAATTTCAATGGAATGGCTCACATGTTTACACTTGCATGCCAGTACCTTTGAAATCCATTCAGCATTTATATCTTTAGCTATTTTCATGCTTACAGCCTGTTCAGCTTCAGAGTAGGATTTGCCTGGTTTTTATATTACTTTTTCCACATTCAAAGACTCATTGGTAATTTGGCAAAATAGGTTATATCAAGTTTTCAAAAAAATATCCAGACTACAAAGGAAAAATGGAAATGAAAACAGTTTGGATTAATGAAAACACGCTTGCCAACGTTTTGATAAGGTGACTGGGAGCTAAGACAAGTGATAGGGTCAGGCCACAATAAGTTTTTGGAAACACAGACTCATCTGTGTGTGAAATGCAATAGGAAACTCTTAAAGGAGGTTTAGGAGACACCAGGCTGCAGGCACTGTATCCTCACAAAATTCATTTGTATACCTTTCATACAAGTCTGAGAAATAAAATAACATAAAAAGCTATTGTCCATGTCCTGTGAAAAATGAAATTCACTGGACCAGATACCACAACTTCCTTAAAATAATACAGCCCTTCATCACTTCTGCACTTGGATCTTTGTCATGACTTTCAAGTCATAAACTGCTTGAACTGTTAACTCCACTGTTGCTTTTCTACATTTAACAGCAGTCAGAACAGCAATCTACTACACACTGTCTGTAATTTCTCCTTAGCTGACGCACTTAGTTCAGTTCATCCCATATGTGGCTGGAAGTCTTCTGAGCAGCCCAAAGATTGGAAGGAATTTACTAGTAAGAAAACAGCTTTGGCAGCTGAAAAAAGTGTTTCGGAATGGTAATACATCCACAGCTCCAGGTTTTCAGCATAGAGTACAAATTAACAACATATATCGTAAGTCTTTTATTCAGCATAAAAAATGAACTGCATGTTTCCAAGATTGGTTACTATGTCTTCATTTCAATGGGCATCTGGTAGCACGAGATACGATGTTACAGGTAACAACTGTCACATGCCAAGTTTTTCTTTTTTTTTTTTTTTTTAAACTGTCAGTAAAGATTTATTACATTATGCTTTACTTTGATTAAAAAAAAAAATCAAAAGTTCTTTTGAGTTATGTTGATATGCTTTGACCAAGAGAGACAGTGTGGACGAAAATAAAAAAAATCCACTGCCAGCTCAGTGGATGTTTCTTACAGTTTCTAAATGGATCCTGGGGATGCAGCTATTACCTATAAAACTTTAATGCCTACAGTGATTCAGAAGACATTAAACTTTGTTTGCTGTTTTAATCATTTTATCAACAAATGTACACCAGATTATAATCTCCCCTTGATACAAGTATGCAATTAGTATTAGTACTAATGGATGTTATACATGAAAACAGAAAAAAGCATGTGCTTCTGTAATCCTTAACAGCCATACATGAAGCAACTTAATCATGGCAGCAACACAGTAAGATAAAAAATAAGTAATAATCACAGGTAACTCATCACACAACTTAGACATTGTTTTCCTCTGCCTGATAAAACAAATGACTGGGAAACCAATACCGAGAAGAGTTAAATAAATAAGTACAATTACAGTTCAACAGTGAGATGATGATCTTGTTCATGATGTTCCCATGCACTACTTTTAAGCACACAATTACAGCAATTGCTTTAATTACACTGCAGGATTATATACTACGTAAATACATTAAGAGGACCATTGATAAACCAAACAAGTAAGAGAAGTTTCTTATCACAGATTAATGGAAATAACGAGGGTGTTTTCCAATTCACTTGCAAAGGAAAATTCATAAGCAATCTTAGTTTTATATAGACAGACATTTTTAAATATCAGTCTTGCTACTCTGGATCTTTTTTTTTTTCCTTGCAAAAGTAAGTTTGTAAAAGTATGTTCACAACTACGTTAGAGCACAAGGTATATTGTTCAAAACATATACATGGGCAGGTTTACTTACAGTGAGTTCTGAGAAATTTAGACTGGCTACCTTTCTGGGCTGACTGTCTCATCCTGCATGCTTTATTCCTTTCTGATCCATTCACGTTGCAAGTTTCACTTTGCCTTAAGTAGGTTTTAGATCAGCCTTAATGCTCAGATAGCTCTTGCCTTCAGTAAAAGGTAAACTTCATTATCAGTATGTTTTCTATGATATATGTATAAAAGCATATATACATTATATACTCATCTACATATCATCAAGATGTTTCATCTGATCCCAATATACTGTGGGTTTTCTTTGTTCCTGCATATATTCTAAAAACGAAGGAGCACTGACATTTCTAAGTTAAAAGTTCCTAGATGGGAAGGAGAGAGGCAAGTGGGAGAGGGAAATCTGCCATGGGTATTTCCACAAAGTGTCTGCAAGTGGAATTATTATAAGCAAGAACTTCAATCCTTTGTCAAAATTTCGTTTACACAGTTTTCAAACATCTGCTCATCCAGCTGAAGAATGCACTAGAAATGCATCCCTCACGTTAATTTCTGTGGGACAAAAATTACTTGGTGTAGTCTTCAGTGCCACTTCCCATGCTCACCATTCATCCCTCTAAAGGAAGAAAGCACTGATTTTTTTTTTTTTTAAGATTAAATTAACAAATTAGTTTGTAAGATTTTTGCATTGCAGGCAAAATACCATCCTGTCCTTCTGTATCTCCCACTGGAACAGAATGTTAACATAACTGCATAAAACTTGTTCTAGCAAAATTTTTAAATAGAACTGTGCTTAAAAATATTTTGTCATTTACTTGACAAAGTCTCCAATTCTGTGCACTGACGGTTCCCCGAAGTGCAACTGCAATATAAACTGCTTTGCACTATAGCAAAGTGCACGTTTGCAGGGGAGGCAGAATTATACTAGTTCCCATAATCACTTAATCAGATACATGCTGCCATACTGCTCAATTCTCAATTCATTTTAAGTGGTGAAATGGAGCAAATTTCTACCCGATACTACAAGCAGCTGGGATAACATGCCTGTCCATCTAATTCAAAGTATTAGTGACTAATACCTGTGTTCTTAGCTACTCACATCAGAGGCTATCACAGTAAGAGCCACTTTTTAAGCTCTGAGTTAGGAACATGCCTATGCTGCTGCTGTTTCTCACCTGAAGCCAAAAAGTTCTTCCTAAGATTGGTTCTCCCAAAACTGGGATAATGTTCTGAGAGAACACAGTGACATTTAAAGCACTAACCCTAATTTTATAGCGACTGAAGAGGAATGGTTCATTTAACTATGATCAGGCATAAGGAACGATCTACAATGTAAATAAAGAAACTGCACAGAGTTGTAGCTCTCCACTGCGTTGTTTATAGAAAGTTTAATACAGAAATGAAGCTGAACCATAGAGCTGTCATTGCACAACTCAATGGACACTAACAAATACATAAGAAAAAAAGTCACTGGCTACAAGCTGGGGACTATATTGTAGGCACACCGCAGAATGTAAGTCAGTGACCCCCTTGATAGCAAAACACACAGATTAACGCGTGCTGCAGAGGAAGGGTGACTACATCAATAGGTTACTGATTCAGACCATGAACTTTATCTCAAAATATTGCATTTAACTTTTAAATAAGGTTTAGGAGAACTTGTAACATTTTGCTCACTGACACAGCTATATTTTATTAAGGACAAAAATGGGTTAGTCTATAAAAATTAAATTATACTCCTTTGACTGTATCTAGTCAAGAGGAAAAACTCTAATTATGAGATTGTGCTGTCAAATAAATGCAAATTCACATCTTTCATATTCTGGGTTAAAAATTCAAACTCAAGTCTATTATAAATTAAAATCAATATTTGAAGCATTTCAGCTTTCAGTGATAAGCAACAACCAAAAGAATCAAGTTATGAAACATACTGGTAGAAGTAGAATGAATTATTAAATAAAACTTGGGAGAATAAGGCATTTATATGACACACATTTAAATATCAATTAGGAAAAAAAACCAATAAAGGATGATGAACTGAATCATCTCTGTTTTACAACCAATCCTCTCTAGAATTGACTGAGGATAACACAGAAACTAAGCTTGCAATGTAAACTTCGCTCAGTGTGAAACAGTTAAGTTGAAAATTTAAATTGATTCACTAGCTGAAATTTACAATCTCTAAGCTTAAAATGAATAAGAACTGCATTTATAGAAGTAAATTAAGTAAAATAGAACAGCAGTACCTGCTATGCACAGCACGCTAGTTACCTCCTAAAGGGAAAATCCAAGGATCTGCTCAGAGACAATATAAAATTGCACAGAAAAAAAAACCACCCAAAAACCCAAAAAAACCCAACCAAAAACAAACATCCAAAAGTTTCTTGTAAGGGCTCCTTATTTACTATATTGCAAACCAGTTTCTTCATAGGAGTAAGGACAAGTTACATCTAAAATCTATTAAAACAGTTCCAATTTGCATTTTCAGTGTGCCATGGTCACACTGGCCAGACTGCAGTCTTGCCTGCTAGTCTGAGAAGAGATGCACGACGACCATCCCATTCTACACATGCAGCACCCAAGTGGCTGCCTCAACATACCCGCGGGTGCGCGTATGCACACGTGCATGCCCACTTATCCAGAAGAGCTGCACTTTGCTCTGTGAGGGGTTTACTTGACTGAAAACACTTTTCCAACATTCACGTGAAGGGAAGATTACAGATATGTTTCTGGAAGGCTGATACAGTCTGAGGTTTTACTGAAATGAAAACGTGAAGGAACCAGGGAAGATACTTAAAAAACCCCAGACAACAAACAAGCAACACCAAACAACTGTTAAGAATTAAATGAGAACTGACTTTTTTGTCTAGGTCTATATACCACATTGATAGCCCTTCGAATTGCCACAGCATCCACTCAAACCTATTAAAAGTACTATAGAAGCTGTGGTGTGCAGATAGCAAAGCCTTCAAACATTCATTTAGAGGTACTCGGCCTTTAAAAGTACCTTGCAAGCCACAACTATCTCCCATCCCCATCACCCTTTCCAAGTAAACGTGAAATAAAATACTCCAATAATAAACAGCTTGAAAGAGACTAATCTTCCTTTAAACATACAGCTTTTTTCTCTACACTGGAGAGATTCTAAATATTTTACAGAAATACAGTCACTGTGGATGGTGTTACCCAGGATGAAACAAAGTACCAGCAGTTCAGCTACTGTTGATAAGTAACAACAATTCTTACTATTTTTCTAGGATTCCTAATGTAGCAATCTGAAGCTACCAGCACAAGCTGATTGATAAGCACTTTGAAAATACTAATTAATAGCTTCCTAATGCAAAGAACCGATGTTACTGTTCAAGACAGATGGCTGCACACATTTGCTAGGTAGAGAAGGATTCTGCTGTTAGCGAAGGACGCGCTGAGAAAGGACAGACTACAGCTTGATTGATATTAACAGCGTACCAACAGTCCTTTACGTCAGTAAACTCCATGCTCTAAAGCACTGCCCTCGGCTGCAAGATGTGCAATCCCAGAGAGCAGCTTCCCCTCAAATCAGGGTTCTGAAGTCCCAGCCTGCCCTCTGCTCCTTAAGCCTGCCGCGTGGTACAGAGGTCACACTACACCGAGGCACACCAGTGAGTTACTGCTAGCTTGCCCTTTTTAACACCCAGCGCCTTAACGGCCGTCTGCAGTAAGAGCAGGATGTTACGTGAACTCCAGCTCCCACAAACACGCTTCCTTGTCACCCTGCCCAGCCCTGAAGTCCCTAATAAAGCTGTAGTCTTGTAGTCACATAGAGGCTACAGAGCAATGTGGTGGTCTAAAAACCAAGACAGTTCTCTCTAAATCTCAAATGCCTTCCATGATGCTGAATAAAAAAAGGCAATTTATACCACAGCTCAAAAGACGAGAGGCAAGAAGCAGGATCACTGCTAGTTTCCTCTTGAACACATTCATCTCCAAATAAGCTAACTTAATATTAATTACAGTGAGGGAAAAGCCCCCTTAGACTTGAGTACGAAATGAAAATGAGTACGGGAAATGTATCCATTTGTGCCCTCATCTCCCCCCCAAAGTCCCCAAAATGTTCTTTTTATCCCTCTCTCCCTTTTGCTTGATGTTTTCTTTTATGGATGAAAGCAAAGATGACTACACTTTCCCTCCCTTAAGATGAACCTTCAGAGTATATGAATTGCTAGAGTAAATAAAAGAAAGGAGGGAATTACTAATTTAATGCTCTTCCATCTCTTGGGGAAAAAGCCCATGTAATTAACTGTAATGAGATTAAACTAACTTGTTGTTATTAATTTCCCAGTGCTGGGAAACTAAATCTGAGACCCATAATACTGTGTATTAACAGCTTTATCAACATTTGGCTCGCATCCTTCAGTTTTTACACCAGTTTTAAAGGAAAGCGATTAACTTTATTGAGTTGCAAAGTCACTCAGAAGTATAAGAAATTGAATCCAGTCCCTTTAGGTAGGAATGCCAGATTCATCTGTAGCTGAAGACTGTGAATGGGTGGAGCCAAAAGCAACAAAGGGCATCCAACACAAATAAACAGATTTATTAAATTCTTACCAAAACTTTTTTCCATTACTTCTTTCTGACACATATCTTGAACATTCACTGTACAATTCACGATGAACTCTGGAGCAGAGCAGTCATTATTTAGCTGGAACTCCTCACACTGGTAGCACTGTATTTGCAAACTCAAACCTGGAACAGACAGAGTTTTGCTCAGAATAATAAGAGGAATTATATTAAAAAACCCCAAACAAACGATCAACACGTGCCAGAAGTCTTCCTTATCTTTCCCTCTTCGCATTTTGCTGTTCCTAACTACTCAACAGCTCAGCAAAAGTACTTTGACAAAAATAACGTAAAACAAACGTGTCGCCCACTTCGCTGAGGCTATGCCTTATATGCTCAGCACCTGGGGAAGAAGCGGACTCCTTTCCACGGGGATTCCGGGGCGGACAGGCGGCTGTACCGCCGCTCCGGCCCTGCCTCCCCCGGCGCGGCGCTGGGGACGCTGCCGCCAGCAGGCGGCGGGCACCGGCACGGCGCGGGCACCGACACGGGCACCGGCACCGACACGGGCACCGGCACCGACACGGGCACCGGCACCGACACGGGCACCGGCACCGCAGCCGCTACCCCTCGCCCGCCCGGCCCCGGGGCTGCCCTCAGAGCAGCGGGCTAAAAACTAACCGCGCTCCGGAGAGAGCAACCTGGCTAATAGATACGATACGCTCCGGCTCTTATCTATGCCGACGGGTTTACTTAGCTACTAATTAATTACAAATGATTTAATTACTATTTTGCCATGCACAATTACAGCTGCAGAGCATCCTTCACCTCCCTCCTTTATCATGCAAACGAGGTGCTCCGCACGGCTCGCCAGGAGAGCCGCTCCTCCCAGCCCTCCGCTGGGCCCCGCACCGCAGCGCGGCGGCTCCCAGACCCCGTCGGGGAGCAGCGTCTGGTCCCGCGGCGGGGACCCCAGCCCCGCGTCTTCCCTCCGCAGGGAGCGCTGCGGCGGCGGGACCAAGCCCGCTCCCCGCAGGGCCCGACCGCCAGCCCCCCGCCCAGGGGAGGTGTGCGCGGCGCCGGCGGTCAGCAGGCGGCATCCTCCGAGTCCGCTGCCGGTGCTGCGTGCGGAGCGCGCCTCGCCTCGCCCCGCGGCGGCCAGCGCTGGGGGCACCGGGCCGGGCTGCGCCCTCGCCGCCGGCGGGGAGCTCTCCGGGCCACGGGCAGGAGGGCGGGCTCCGCTGCCCCGCGCGGTGTGCGCGACCGCGAGGTTCCCGCTGAGCGCCCGGCGCCGGCTCCGTCGAGGGGCTGCGAGGGGACGAAGCCTCCCCGCGGCCGCTGCGGGCAGCGCCGGGCAGCCCGGGCTCGCCGCAGGCGCCTCCAGGGGAGCGGCGCGGAGCGCCTTACCTGGAGCCAGGCACAATCCCCAGAAAGTTGCAGAGAGGAGGAAGAGCCGCATCCTCCCGGAGCCGCGGCCGCCGGGCTGGCGTGCAGTCGCGAAGGGGCATCAGAAGGAGGGAGGCAGCGGAGGCGCCGCGCACTTGTGCCGGTTCCCCGCCGCCTCCGCTGCCGAGAGGCGCCCCCGGAGCAGGCGGCGGAGCCCGCCCGGCCCCCGCCCTGCCCAGCCCCGCGCCGCGCTCCAGCCTCGCCGGAGTTGAGCGCTGAGACTGGAAGAAACTGTACGAGAAGCGAGAGCTGGGGGGCGGCTCCCCCCTCCCTCCCCCAGCACCATGTGATGCCGGCGGAGCGGGGCGGGGATCCCGCCAGCCGCCCCGCACCTTGCCTCGCCGGGCGCGCTTCGGAGACGGGGAAAGAGAAAGTTCAGCGCGGGAGAAGGCACCCCGCTCCTGCCCCCGCGCGCAGCCCGGAGCCCGGCCCGCACCGCCAACTCGGCGTCCCGCTCACACGGCGCTGCGGCGGGCTCCCGCGACCCTCTGTCCGCCGGGGCGGCTCGCTCACCCCTCCTCCGCGCCCCGGGGGGCGGCTGCGAGGCACGGGCACCGGCCCCGTGCCGTGGCTCGCCCCGGCCCCTCCGTTTCCCCGCCCGCCCGCCCGCAGCCCACAGGTGGCTGCCGGAGCGCGCCTGTGGCGGAGTTACAGGCCGGGCCCCGAGCAGCGCAACCGCCGCGCTGAGGCGTCGCTCGCCTCCCACGAACGCCCCGCAAAGCCCACCTTCCCCGGGAGGGACTGAGGGGAGGCGCGGCCCCGCGCGTGGCCCCTCACTCGGGCGGGCGCCGTCCTCTCCCCTCGGCCCCCTGAAAGGGAATTCAAGCCTAAAAAAAGAGGGGAAACGGGCGCGGTGGCCGCGTACGTGTCGGTGCGGCAATCCCCCGCCTCCTCCGCGGACACACGCCCGGGCTGGGGGGTCGGCACCCCGCCGCTCGCTGCCGGCGGGCGGGCGGCGGTTCCAGAGCCGGCGGGCGGTCCGGGGACGGCCGCGGCAGCCTCTCCCGGGCCGCGTTGACGCCTCTCCGCCGGCGGGGCGGGCTGCGGCGCGAGCCGCGTGCCGGGCGGGGCGGGCTGAGGCGGCGGCAGCGCTGGCGGGGGTGAGCGGGCGGGCGCGGCGCGAGCGGCGCGGAGCCGTTGGCGGGGCGGGGCGGGCTGAGGCGGCGCGAGCGGCGGGAGCCGTTAGCGGGGCGGGATGGGGTGGGCTGGGGCGGTGGGAGCCGTTGGCGCGTCAGGGCTGAGGCGGCGGGAGCGGCGAGGAGCCGTCGAAAGGCCGGGGAAGCGGGCAGCGCCCGCCCGGGGTGAGGGGAGGGGAGAAGCAGGCCGGGGTGCTACGGCCCGGTCGTCGGTGCCGGAACGGTTTTTTTCGCCGTTTTAACCCAGCCTGAGTGCGTGACTCGTCTCTCCTTCCCGGATAACCACGTATTTCTCTCTGATCGTTCCACAGCCTTATCTGCACGTGAAGAGTCTGACTTAAGGTTAAATTGCTTTTTAGTCGCCGTGTCGCGAATTCATCCAAATGACCGAATCCTGTCTGCACGTGCATTATTTTCGGAGCGCGGGAGGCCAGTGGGGTTGACAGGGTACAGTTCGCACGCTCTGTCTGGCGCTGATCCCCTTCCTGCAGCTGCTTGGGCCGTACTGACCGCACTCAGCCGTACGCTTCGGGCGTCACACCAACCCCTTCCAAAAACCCCTCTTGAGGCACACATACGCAAGAGGAGTTTTATTTACAAAAGATGTTTCAATGAAAATGTCTTGAAAGTCGAAAAAGACGATGCAAGTTTGCGGCGGAAATGACTTAAAATATAACAAATTGCACAAAATAACACTGATCATACAATATTTCAAAGATTAACAGGCATGTGCTAAAGAAAACTGTAGAGTCTAGAAATATCCCAAATATATCTAGTTTACAGATCGCTGTACAAAAAGCAGTTATAAATACTTCACATCTAGAAAAAATACACAGAACCTTTGAAATAGACTTTCCCTTACATATAAACAACCTTTGTAGAAAAAACAAAACACCCAATACAGGCCAATCCCCCTGCTCCTAGGTATGTTTGAACCAGTACTGGTGAGCACCAACATCTTCTTTAAGTGTGTCACAAACAGGAGCTGAGTTTCGATTTTAAAAAATAATTTTAGCGTTCACAATTTAATTAGGACCAAATGGGGACTACAAAAGATAACACAATATGGTACATTCGTAATTTGATAGGAAATGAGTACCGAGGAGGTGGAAATAGAGAAGTAAGGGGGCGGTTTGTGTAGTTCTCGTTCATACAAGTCTCCTGTTTGTGTCAGCAGTGAATTACTTTGACCCTGATCTTTCAAACCGTTATGCACGTGATTGATGAAGTCAATACCAGCAGTATCAGGCCTTTTAATCTATTAATTTTCTTGCCATGTCAAAAGTCAAAACCCTTTCGAAATAAGACACCTGTTGTGAAGTTGTAGTAACTGAAATGCACATTTCCCTAGAACACCTGTATGGAATTGCACTAAAAATAAAAAATAAGATATGTTTTGTAAAAGAGAGTCCAAGAAAGTTTATTACAGACAATTTGGCAGGCTCAGGTTTATGGTAACGCAGTGTTTCTACATACAGTTTTAAGACTAGAACAATTATTTATCTTTTTAAAAAAATTACTAACTTTTCTTGTTAATATTAACATCAATTTCTTTAAGTTAGTAATCTGCCATTACAGGAGCATAGCACCAATTTAATATTTATTGCTGTCATTTATCCCTACAAATATATTTTCCCAAGATATTTACAACTGTACAAATATTCACAAAAGTGCAAAATTAAGACTTTATTCCATGTAACTGTTCGTTGTGTTCAGTGTTGAGTCTCACGCATGACGATGACTGCCGTCTTGCCTTTATTCTTGCCGTGTGGTGAAAAGTCAGAACACCCCGCTGTGAGTACAGCGGTTTGGAGTGAGAATTTTCAACAACCATCTCTTCTCCCCCCTCACTCCCCACTCGCCTTCAGCTCCATTACGTGCTGCAGTCACAGCCCACTGGGAAGTGTCTCTATACGTCGTTCGAGCCTTGGCTGGCGCAAGAGGAGAAGCTATCATATAGAGAATCGCTCAAGGATTCTAAATTGTCCACGTCGTGCCTACCCGAGCTATTTAAGGAAGCTGCTTCTTTCTTTCCATTTTCTTCCTTTTGTCCTTCAACGTTGTTCAGACAGTTCTTCTCTTTTTCTAATAAAAGTACGTTATTGCTGTTAAATTTATTGAGAGACTCCAGGGAAATTTTAGATAATCTATTCTGGGAATCTTCTTTTGTTTCTTCAGTTTGCTTCAATTTCTGTAATAAGTGAGGGAAATATTAGAAACATATTTCTTATAAAAATAAAGTTATCCTACTGTACACCATTAATTACCATCTTTCCAAAGTTCACAGGGTTAAAGGAAACAGATTGTTAGATGCTTGAATATCTGTTATAATTCAACAGAACATTAATGTCCATTTTAGGATAAATCATAACTTTAATGATTCTACTGAGACAAATAGGACTCCATTTACAAAACGGTTAAGCGCTATTAACGTCTTAAGTAGCAGATCCTGGGTATGCATGTGTTAAGCATCTCCAGCACCTTCACAGTAATTTACATCTTCTCCTTTAGGAATGCTTTGGGGGGTATGTTTAAACGGGTATTTGTTTAAGTAGAGTTTGGAGTCTGCTAAAAAAAAAGGTGCATAGACATGTTCAGAGGAGAAAATAGCATTTTCTATAAATTACAGACGCAAATGAAACTTGCTAGAGAATAACCTCACATTTTGCATGTGTAAGCCTATTGATTTCCACGGACTCAAACCCTCTCTAATAGACAAGAAAGCAACAAGACAGGAAATTATACTGAACTGGGCCAATCCCCACAGACCAGAATCAATCAGATATTGGCCAGGCCTACTCGGAGAAGTGTTGCAATTCTGCGGGAACACCGGACGATGTATTAGCACATTATATTAAAAATACACAGGAGTAATTTTATCCCTTTGTTAGCTACTGGTCTTTTCAATCAGAGATCTGACCAAGGAATAGTTAGAGAACCGCGTAGGGAGCAGTTCAATAAAAATGACCTGCCGTTCATATACAGGGTGTTTCACCGTCTGTGTAACTAACTCCTCTTACGGGTAATATTACTACAGAAATATGAGATAACATTCAACATTTTATAGGACTCTTGGAGAGGTAGGATGCCAGAATTCTGAGATATGCTGTCAGAGTGCAAGCAGTTCCTCATTTTTGGTACTACCATCAGATAGCGAAGACTGAATCAGTAAACTACTGTCAATCCAAGACATTAATATTTTGGTTTACATAGAAAATTAAATGGTATTTTAAGCACACTGAAAATACAGCCTAGCCAGCTGTATGTATGATGTGGGTCACTACATACGCAGTTGTAAAGGGTCATTAGAATTTTTTGAAGAATTCAAGTTTCCAGTAAGTCTAACGTTGTGCATGCTGTGCTGCTTACCCTTGGAAATCTTGGGCAAGAGGAAGAGAAATTGTTACATAGTTTGGTTGCTTGTTTTTATGGCTAGTTAAATAAAAATCGAAATGCCAGTCCAATGACTGTTTATGTTGCGATCTTGCCCTATTTCATAAGCTAACAATGCCTAGATTAGGTTAGTATTTTTATCAAATGGTTCAAACAAACTTAAGCAAAGCAACAGGAGAGGCTAAGGTCTTAGTAAATGAAAATCTTCTGTTTGGTTCATTAATCTTCAGTCTAAAAGGTTTTAGTGGATGCTATGTAAGATTCTGATTTTAGATGACAAAATTAAGGTCTTCAATATCTGTAATTACAATGTTTTCTGAAATAGAGGAATATAACCCTTGGTAATGGGAACAAACACAAATTTAGGACCCTTCAATATAAATTCTCCACAATTTCAGCTTAAAATGTTCTTCCCTTTCCCCTCATTTAACATACCATACAATATTACTGAAACAGTTGTTCCTCTTCTCTGTAGGCCAGATGAGAAAATTCTCAGACATGGCATCAATAACATACATATTAGCATTTTTTGCTCTTCAGAGTACTAAATCTAAAATACTTTATTATATGACAGACTAAATGATTTTTCTTTGTGTATATTTTTCCCACTTCATAGCTTTTCTTTAGATAAATTGAATGTGGCTGCTTAGCACAGACTTGGGGCTGCAGGAAGTCAATACTGGTGTTAGTAAGGTCTATGATAAAACTTTTATTGATTCAAATGGAGCCAATTTCAGCTCTTGGGTAGGAGGAGCAGAGACACCTAGAGTATTTGCTGCACAGAGCAGTCCAGATGAAGTATCAAAATAAGAGTAGGCTCTTTGGCTGGCTGAAGGATAGCCTTAAACCACAGGACAGCCTGGAGTGACTTCAGTGGTATATTCTGCATATATGTAGTATCAATAATTTATTATACCCTACAAGCACAACCTAGACTACAATCCTACTTTAATCACACCCTAGTTTGTCATTTAATATAAGGCTAACAGTTTATAAAATACATTTGAGAAACTGCAGGGAACAAAAGTATTCTTTACAAATTTTAAGAGAAATAATTGAATCAAATGAAATGGAAGTGATGAATTGAAGTGAAGCCCATCAGTGAAACCCACTGGCAAAAGATACACAGAGTAGTGAACAGTACATCTACAGCACATCAAGAGTTAAAGGAAAAACTAATTCTAAAAGTTGCTGTAGCAAAATTTATTACTAAAATAGAGACAGAATTCAGAAATAAGTTATGGATATTTTTTGGACATACAGTTGTCCTTTTTAGATGTCTTAATGCCCAGTTACATCTTTTTGTAAAAAAAAAAATCTTTTCCTTTCTTTAACACATTACTGCAATAGTATGCAAGTACGCAAAGGTAATGCTCATGCGATGTGGAAAGTAATACTTTGCAGTTTTTCATTTGATGTAGGTGTAATCTGTTTGGCTACAATACACTGTTTCAGACCATCTATTGCTGATTTTATAATCGGGTAAGAATGTGGGATCATCTGGATGGGGCTTTTGGTAGGGAATTAATATCCTAGAACTGTACTCAGATATCAGATGTACAATATGTACAATATGATCTTATCTCACGATTTTATTAGTACAGCTGCACTTAAATATGTTACATTTTCTGTTAAATCATATATGGAATAAAAATATATTTGTGGTTAGAAAGTTAAAATATGATATTCTAGTCCTTGACACGCAGAAGAAAACTCATTCACAGCCTGAGCTCCACGAGCAAAAATAAAGAAAACTTTAAGCAGAGATATTAATGTAAGAATCTGCATAATCAACAAATAATTTTCTCCCACAGTAGCAAAATCATGTACATTCCTAGAGCTGAAAAGTCACTGATAATTTCTCTAACCTTGGTGTGTCAGAACAAATGTTACCCCAAGTTCTCTAAGACTTTTTTCTGTAGTTACTATAGATGCAATTTGGAAAAAATTACCAAAGAGTATTTATTTAGATTCATCCTTAATTAAGTTTCTTATTTTTCATGGCAGTCACAACAGCTGCTAGATAAATCAAAAGGCAAAACCAAAGCAACTATTATTAGAATTTGTTTGATAAATTGTGTATGTGGTTAAGTAGCGTCTTTAGTTTTGTTCATGAAGATTTGTTATTGACTTCAGCAGAGTCACAGATATAACAAAGAACAAGGGTTAGCCCAAAGATGTTAGTATTGTGCATTTTAAAGTAATTAGTTCATTAATGCATTTGAGAGTCACACTAACGTGAATCAGTAGCTTTTCCTGCAGATAGGAACATTTGGCAGCAAATCAGATGCGTTTTGTATCCATGAGAACTGGGTGAGATTTGGTAGTAGTGTAGAGAGCACCTAACCTCGAGGTCATGGGTTCCAATCAAATCTTTCCTATATTAGTAGTGACTTTCTGCACAATGAACAGGTGGTTTTATGACCACAGGAAAAAAAAGGACTAGGTGAGTTTGTTCAGCATTGGTGGAAGAGCTAAGATGGGACCAACAGTACGTGCTTGCTCTCAGACAGGATTCTTCTCAGAAGTAATATTTAAAGCCATTTCAGCTGGAAGGTGTTGACTTTGCTGCTGACTATTCTGCATCTGTTCTATGTATAAATAAGGTGTCTGCTGCATTTGGTGTGGTCACTTATATGTTTTCCTAAGTATTAACTTAAGCGAAAAGATAAAAAGAGGCAATCACAGATTTTGGTCTAAGCAAAAAAAAAAGGCTCAGTACAGAAAAGGACTGTGATTTTCACAGTGCCTCTGTAAAAGCATTGGCCCATCATCCTAAAGCTGATCAATGTATAGCTTGTTTTACTTATACTAACTGTATTTTTGTATAGAAAATCCATACTGTTATAGCCTTAGGGTATGGGGAGCATTTGTTGTTCTACTCTGTGTAAGTGGAGAGCTTCCCACCACTGGTGTTTCTTAGCTAGTCAGTACGGGGTTTCTTAGCTAATCATACCACCTGAGAGCACTGACGAGTTGTCAGAAGAGGAGAAGCTCTATCTGACATAATACAGACATTCATCATGAGTCACATCACTTTGAAATAAAGTCATGAGTCATGAATCAGAATAATGTTTCCTTGTTGGCAACATCCTAAAGGGAATAACTAAAACCCATTAGTGATATAATAAAATCTGGCATGTCACTTCAAGCACAGCAAATTAGGAAAACAAAACTAGCCTGCAGTTACACTGATACATTATAAATAGGTGTTATTTCTACATTAATACATCAAATTAAATTTTTTTAAACTATAAAAATGAGAGATTACATGTGGGTAGAATGCATTTTCAGTGCTGTGTGATCAAGGACCAGTCACAACTGTAGCTGTTCTGAATGCCACAAAGAGTCTGCAGGTCTAATAGAAAGGAGCAGGGAAGGATGGGCTGGTTCATAGGTACAAAGGACCCCACAGCTGGCATGCAGAAAGGATACAACAGCAAGTCCATTTCTTCTATAAGGTAACACACAGAGGCTCTGATTGCCTGGAGGTCAGGCAATGCTTATAAGGCATGCCAGAGCCCAGAATTAGCAATGAACCATTCTGCAGGATAAATGTATTTTCCAGCTGTCTAAGTTTAGTTAACCAGCACTTTAAAGGGCTCAGAATCAGTTACACACAAGAATAAAATGAACTTTATTTATGTCTCTCATGCACTGGGCAATTTAGTTTTTAGATTAACACAAAAGCAAGAAGGGCATTGCTTCAAGTGAAGTATAACTGCAAAACACTATTGGGTAAAAACAACTAAATTGCTATGAGAATTAAATATAGATCAACAAAATCAATACTTAATTGTATAACTCAAGGTCTTTCATTTCAGATCTGATCTCTAATAGGAGATACAAGGTATGTTAACTTTTTATTTTTTTAGTTATTATTTAAAACTTTACTGTGAAGGAAAACAATTTTCTAGATTTTTACCTTTTTAAAAATTGTTAGGTACTTTGTCTGCATATGTTCAAGGTAAACTTGATTCCATAGTGCCACTGTTTCTCATTTTAAATTCAGAGTTTTACTAATTTAGATATCCTCTAGTCCTATAATTGCTTTGTATTTATGACACAATGGGTCTAAGTGGGATATGCAGTTGCAGCATTACATAGGTTGCTTATACATAACCTGTTTATTAGGACATTTTTAATATGTTCACAGCTTCTTGTAAAATAGGTGTATGGACATACAGAGCAGTATTCTGATCAGAGATATACTGGTGTAATCAGAAGTAACTTCCCACTGAATTCAGAGGTGTTACACGACCGGTTTGCAGTAGAAAGGTGTAACGTGAAAAGGGTTGGTTTTGAACTACCGGGTAGTAGCTTTCTATCAGCTAGCCAGGACAGAATGCAATGGTAGACTGTGGAAAATGAACAGTCTCCAGGTCTCATTTAACATCAGGTGGACAGGTAACACTCTGCACTGAAAATAGTTGTACAGTCACATCCAGGAAACTACAAAGGTGAAAGCTGTAACTGCATGACCTCTGCTGTATTACAGCTGAGCTAAAAATGTGACGTTTGAACTTCTCTCTCTTTAAAGCATAACCTTAAATAATAAGTTAAGCCTTGCTCTCCTTTGTATATTGTCAGAAGCTTTCATCTATGTTCTGGGGTGACAGTAAAATAATTTTTGAAATAATGAATCACTTCTCTTTTTTCTACTTGAGCAGAAATCCCACGATTATTTTGCTGTGGCAGACAATGACATTCTCAAAGACACACCATCAGATTTTCAAGATAAACAGTAAATGCCAGTTTCTTTTCTTGGGAAAAAATGCATTGATATGAAGTATTTTTAAGTTCATTAGTCTGCTCAGCAGTTTATAGGAAAGCCATATATACATAGGTACATATCATCCACTTACGGCATTATGGGTAATATAACAATGACAACAGAACCAAAGCTTGCCTACTGTATTTAAGAGTATAACAATCTACAAATATATTTTAGTATCAAAAGGACAGCATTGCTGATGATCCTGAATTGTACACAAGTTACGTTAGAGGAAATAAAGCTGATTAGCATGAACTGTGTATGATTCATAACTGCAGATCTGGACAAAACAGCTATCACTTAATGAATAGGTGACTGAGGAGTTGAGACTTATGTTGTCTACAGCTTAAATTCTTGCATGGTTTAGGAGGTAAAAGATAGTTTAGTGAATTGAGCCTTATGCTTTGAAAAGTGTAATTCTAATAAAATGATGAGATGACTAGGTACATTCAGCATTCTAATGCCAAGAATATAATCCTCATAATTTACAAAGTATATGATTATTTTGTTGATATGACAAGACTGTTTGACCTGATTAGGTATATACTGACCCTCTTTGAACTTTTACGTAATTTAATAAACCAGGATGTTCAGGTCCCAGTTTCCAGGTCAGGTAAATCTAGCTTTTTACCTTCTGCTCAGTTACGAACTGAATGCCCCAAATGTGGTTTTCTTGTAGTGCCTCAGAACGGCCACTGGCTGCATCAACTGTGCACGGACAAAGTTTATTTAAAATGGAACAAGAAAATACAATTCTAAGTGGCAATGCTTTGGAAAATGGTCACAATGCAGGTGCTCAGTCAAGTGTGTTGAGGGGATTTATTAAAAAGAAAAGCAATTAAACATCAGTACTTTCTCCAGAAGGCAAAGCAGGGCCTCACTCTGTTCACATTGGTGGAATCACCAATTTTGCTTTTCACAGAGGGAGTCTACCCACTAAAAGCAATGCTTACTGCAATCAGAGGCTCATCACAAGGCATTAAGGAAGAAATATCCATGGTGAGAAAAGAAGCTGATACTCAAGTTTTTAGAACCTGATAGACTGAAAATGAACAAGACATGCATAGGATACACTTTGCTTTTCAGAGATCCTTTTAGCTCTACTTGTAGAGGGAGTTAGATAACAAAATTGTTCTGATTTTCTAGTGATGGGAAAAAAAATCACAGTGAAAAAAAATTCATACTGAAATATAAGATTGCTGAGAAAGTCACTGAACTCCACTTAACCATTTGAAGTTCAATACTGTTCCTTGGCAGAAATATGTTGAGGGTTATGTTGCCAGTGATAACCTACCGAATCGTACTGGAACTATGCAGTCCTAAGTAACTTCACTGTTTCAGTCTTCATCAGACTGTATTTCACCACACAGCATTTACGTATACAGAGGTTTGTCCTACTGAATGAAAGTAGTTGTCCTTACCTTGATGAAAGTATGGCTGATTGTTTCAATAAAGAAGGGGCTTTATAAAAAAAGGGCTACAATTTAAGCCTAGATTAGAGGTTCGGAGGATTTTTTTTTTTTTTTAAATCAGGATACTTACTCCAAACTGAATCAAGAAGGGGAAAAAAGTATAGTTTAAGAAAAAAATTTTAAATCTAATACAAAATGGAGTTCTTAAAGAGACAGATTCTATCCTACATTAGACGGCAGCAAAAAATTCCTCTCAAACTCAGTAAATACAGGATCGTACTCATACAACATATAATCTCACTGACATTTTCAGTAATCGGGGTCATTTTTCTGTATAGCTGAACTATTCTTAGATTACTGTTCCTAAGTATTAGCTGTGTTCTTACCTGTCTTCATCTTCCACCTTTGGCTTTTTTGAACAAGACTATTTATTTTGGTAATTACAAAGACACTTATCCTCTCACTCTCCAGTGATGTCTGAGTTCCTGGCCTGTAATGTCTGTCTGTCAGTCACCCAGCATACTGATGGAAACGGAATTGCACTTCAAGACTGTACTGCAAATGGTAATTGGTAGTGGGCAATGATTTTCCACACTAGTAATCCTCTCTTTTGAGTACTGGACTAGATTCACTTCAGGTTAGCCTGTGACTATCCAAGGTACATCAGCTGACCTAAGGGCAAAAAGACAGAAGCAGCAGATAGAGAAGGAGCAATGTTATGTGGCGGCATCAAGAGCAAATCAACAGTATGAAGAAACCATGTAGAAATAATTCTCCCAGCTATGAAAATTGGCTTGTTGTATGCACTAAGAGGGCTGCGCTGTCTGCAGGGGAGTTCAAAGAGTATGAATCTCTGCTGGAAGACCTGCAGAGGAAAGAAAGGGAATGTCCCTTCTTACAAGTTTTAAAGATGATTCATAGAGGTCATTTAAACAAAGGAGTGAGCTCCACAGCAAATAGTTTTCTCATTTTTAGCCTTTGAGGAGGACAGTTGGGAAGAGACAAACAATCTTTCCAGACCCATCAGTCTACCTCTGCGTGACTGCACATGTAGCCACTGTGGAGGGAGCCTCCATGTTCTCGTACATGGTGCACACACATCAGAATGATACTTCTTCCAAGCTCTCACCAAGCAGAAATACAGAGGCGATAATTTGCACCTTTGGGAGCAGGGTTTTCTTTATTTGTAAAAAAAATCTGAATTAGCATGCTTAAACCCCACCCCAACAAAATAGTTTATTTTAGGAGCCTGAAGTTGTCATTTTCTTTTCCACTCCAGATTTTAATCAGCTCTCTACATATCAGAGTTTTTTTACCTCTAATGAATCTAACCAAAAACCATTGCCCTTTCTTTCCTCTTTTGTGACACCTGGCCTCTGGAAGGCACTAATGAAACCCACTAGCTGTGTCCTCCTCTATAAGGATGCAGGTACCACCTTCCCTAAGTGAGGGTTACGGGATGTGGCTGGGCAATCATGCCACCTGTTGCACTGGTTAAGTGCTCCTGGAGGCAGCAGAGGAAGAGGCTGTAGCCCAGGTTCTCTTCCCAGTAAACCTGTTGCCGCCTGAACTATGTTCATACTGTTTTCTGACCCTGCGCAATGAGACAACAAAAGTTCCTTTGTAATCAGAGAAAACTGGGACAGGATAGATGCAAATAATGATGCTGGTTACATGACTGCACTTGCCACCTCTTCAGCTGACATTATGATCTGCACAATTTTCAGTACTGATTCAAGCAAAGCATGAATTGCAGAATGGAAACCTATGTTTAAGTCCATCTGCCATCAAATTCTACATAACAGTACAGTTATTTACATGTACTTTCTAAATTTATGCAAACAATTTACCTTTGCTGTAGGGCAGAATATTTTGAGGGACAGAGGAACAACAAGCACAAAAATCTGAGCAAGAGTTTCAGATATAGGCTGCAGAACCAAATTAAAGTAGAAGGATAAAACCTCTCTTGCAATTTTTAGTTCATTTCAGTACACCAAGTTGTATCAATAAAGAGCCCATAGTATAAGTCAGCTAGAAAATAAATGCTATGAAGGATGTTCCATTTTATGTTGTTTGAATTTGATTAGTGATTAGTCTTGGCGGTTAAACCACATGGGAACAGTAATCAAGGTTTCTCTACTGCAGTTCTGTAACAACTGGAAAACACTGTTGGCTCATGTCCTATACCATGATGGGATATTAACCTAAAATCTAATTAATCTATGAATGAATTACGGTTCTAGAAACATACTATATTATAATCAATTTTAAGTGAGTTCCTAACAGAAGATAAGATGAAGAAAAAGCTGTAAAATTACCAGAGGTTGATAAATTCTGTTTACTATGACTGATGATTTTTATGGAGGATAATTTTACAATCCATCAAACTTTTGTCAGTTCAAGAATCATGCTGCCAAACGTATGCAGTAAATTAATTTTTAAATTTACATATTTATTAAAAATCTTATTGAAAACAGCAGGAAGTAAGCCTTGTTTGAATAATAAAATAACTTGTTATTCTGCTGGAAAGAAAACAAAAAAAAACAACCAACCTTCTATTAAGATGATTTTATAGTAAGGCAATAATTATAAACAGCTACATGAATTAGTTAACCAAACAATGTATTAAATAGCTAACCCAAAATTAATCAAGAATTAAAAAAACTGTTGGAAGATAATCAAGTAAAAAATGTAATTTAAAAGCTGAGAAATTAATGGTTGAGTTTCGGATGTGCTTGAGGACATGTTTGTTAACTCAGGCCCATTGGCAGGAGCTCCCGGATTCCCTATGAAAGCATGGGGAGCTGCAGGTGTCTGCCTGCGTGGCTTCCCCACTCAAGGTGCTGAAGAGGAAAGGAGCATTAGCAATCTTCTTGTGCACGTGGCCACAGGAATGTGCCCAGTGTGATGTGCTGCAGGCTCAGGAAATCATTCTGTGACCCAAGCCTATGTTTATTCTCACAGAACAGAAGTCCACTGTAAGAAGGCATTACAGCTGCACCCTGGGCGCCTCCCGCTAAAAGCTGAACAAGAACCATAGAAACATGTGCTGAACAAGGGAATAAGCAGAGACAACAAAGGAGTAAAGACCATGGCACGTTGTAGGATGTGGCATAACCCATGAGGAGAGCAAGAACTACTTCCCCACCATTTATACAAGGATGGATGAAGAAGTGTGCCAAAATGGTGGAACTGGGAAGCATGGTGATATGATCGGAGGCAAGGCACCTCAGAGACCAGCCGAGCAGAATTCTTGGCTGTGTCTGCTTGCAAAGGCCTCATTTCAATGTTACCCATCGGTCATGTTACAAAGATTTTCTGCTTCACCTTTGATGTATTACTCCACTGCTGTGATTCCTGTGCTGTCCATATCCCACAGACATGCTCCTGGTATCAAAAAAGCACCAGAGCCAGGTCTCATGTCCTCATTGTTTCCTTTCCTGGTCTCACCTCCACAATTCCTGCAGTTTTCTTTGACCACTACCACCGCTGGGGCCAGCCATTCACACTCCTAAAATGCCTACTTTGCGTATACAAAATACATAAGCCATCCTGCCTGCATCCATCAGAAACAAGACTTACGTTAACTATAACAATTGTGCTTCCTCACTCAGCCCTCTCACTTGTCTCATGAGAGACCAGGGTCAAGGAACAGGCCTTCTCTTTTGATTTATGGATTATGGAGTACCTGGTGTATGTTCAAATACTGCAGTATGCCTGGTACCTGAGAGAATCCGTGTCGTCTGGGGCATCTGCCAGGGTTCCCAGGAGAAAGCACTGTGCCTGTGCTTGTGGTGACAACACCGAGAACACAAACAGGCTAAGATTAGATTTAATAATTTAGCCAGTGGACTAAAATATATCTTGATGGAAAAAAATACAGATTGTAACTAATCTCATATTTACCAGACAACTCAAGGATACAGTCCTGGGCTGTGACTCGGTAACCGTGTGGATTAATGCAAAAGGAAATGAGAGAGATAGGGCTACATGCAGGGAATAGGCAATTCATGTCATAAATGCAGATTGTAGATGATACTCCTTTGCCCAGCTCTAAAGGATGATCAAAAAGAAACACTGTGAATTAAGCAGAATAATGCTGGGCACCAAGATGACCACTGCTGGAGATACAGATGGAAGTTCCTACAGCCAGGAGATTTATGAAGTGTTCAACTTGCCTCCTCACAAAATTAAAGCAGTGATACACATTTTGATTAATACACATATCATTTGGCTGTGATCCAAGGGGAATTTTAGTTAATTTATGGGTTTAGATTTGTTTCCTTCATCTTTTAGATACAAGTACATCTGTTTCTGGTCATGAGAACCTCTATCCTACTTTGTGGTTCAGCCAGGCATACAAAATGTCTCTCAGTTGGATCTGGTAGGAGGCATTAGTGGTTGCAAACTCTCTGTGAGGGGCACAGCCTCAAAACAGAAAGAAGTCATGGACAAGTGTGCTGGACAGACCTTTGCCTTTCTGCCTTTCCCTTCCCTGGACACCAGCAACGTTCAGGTTAAGCAGCTAACAGGATCTAAAAGGCTGGTAAACATTTGTGCCGAGTCCACCTGGGCTATAAAAGTTCCCTCTTAGAATGTGAGGTGTTTCTTTGACAAGGCTTTGGAGGCTTTGTCAGAGAAAGGAAGCACAGTAAAAATATATATTGGGAACCCCGGTTCTGTCAGGTCTGAATGCCCTATTTGGCTGTGAGAACACCTTTGTTGGGAATGATCAAAGAAGGAATTTGGTGTGAGGAACCAGGATAGACTCTTGTTCCCACAGTGGGCTTCCTGCAGTGACAGAATAATGTAGTATTTTTTGTATTGATTTTGCTACAATTTGTGTATAAATAAAGAAATGTGTATGTGAAGTGATAGCCAGCCACATGAATGGATTTGTTGGACAAATGCTTTAGAAGATTTATTGGCCTTAGCAATACAGAAGTGTTACTGCAGTATTAACGCTGCAAACTGTTTGAGATACTGGTAATACAGAACATGTTCCTATGCCTAAAACACGTATTATAATATTGTTAATATAATAGGCCACTAGGAGGACTAAAATACAACTGGAATTCGTGCAGACACACTGTAGAGCCAACATGCACTCATTTTTTGAATGACCAAAGATGATACAAACAGGAAACTTGGATAAAAATACAGAATAAAGCAGTTCCCAGGCCCTATTAGCGAATGAATAATTTGAAAAGTGTTGCTAAAAATGAACAGGCATTTGATATTGACTGGAATACAAAAAAAATCTTTGAAGTGTTGATTTCTTCGATATTTTAGATTATTCAGGATTCAAATACTTGTAAGAATGGAATAAAAATTTCCTCTGTGTGCAGATGCTGTTAGGAGCCCTGTATGGACAGCAGGACTGCTGAAGGCGGTGTAGTTCTGTTCATGCAAAACTCTTTGCAGGATCACGGTGTGAAATTGCTTCTGACATTCTGAAAATTCCCCAGCAGAGGGGTGATGGGTTTGTGGTTAGTCCTTGTTGTGCAAGATCCAATCTTGAGTAAGAATGCTTGATGAGAATATTAAGTGATAATGATTATTTGCTCAGCACTGCTATGGGGCCTTCAACGCCCACAAAGCAGCCTGCTAACAGTACTGGACTAAATTCTGAATGCAGCTGGAAGGTAATATTTATATTGTTTATTTAAAAATGGGGAATTTAATAGCAAGAGAGGTTTAGCAGTTTGGACAGTCAGCCAGAACATCACCCTGATCTCCACGGTCCTGCACTCTTAACTGCTAAGCTTTTTGTCACTATTTGAATATTTATTTTTTAATTTGCAGGCAGAAAATTCTCTGTGGAAAGACAGAGGCCTGTATCGTTCTCCTCACTAGAGAGCATCTGACATGCTCTTCAACATACAGGACCTGGCATTTTATCCGGTGTATGTGGTAGTTAATCAAATGTTTTGCACTGACTTCAGTAGACTTTGGATCAGACTCTTGATGCATTAGAGAGATAAATTATTTAACTTACTGAGTTCCCCTAGAAACAAAATATTGAGCTGCAAACAAAGCTAACAAACACCAAATGGGATACCATCTGCTGCAATGAACAGAACATGACCAGTTTCCCCCATGCTTGAGATTCTTCCAAAATACAATCTGAAATAGGTTTGTTAAACTCCCAACTGTCTCACAAAATTGGCTTAGCACAGGTTAGCAAATGCTAATGCCACCAGCAACAGCAAGCCAGACTCTGATACATCAATTGGAGTTGTCTGTGATTTTATTTCTATTGGACTGCCCTGCGTAAAAGCTCAGGGGTTCTTTGCTATCCAGAGCTTATGGAGCCTATGGAGATGTTTCTGTTTGTTCCCTGTGTCCTATGGCCTATGGACACCGAGTAGTTTCTGTCCCTGAGTAAATATGATTAGTAATTAGCTATACAATGATGCACTCATAAATCTGGATTCTTCTATCCTTTGACATCTAGACCCCATGCCTTACAACCTTCCGAAGGAAAGGATATGGAGACAAAAGAAGCTCTGTCTCCCACAGGAATGGCAGGAGATAACTGAAATCCCAAGTCCAGAGCATTCCCTACTTGGTATCGAAGTTTCTGGCTGTGATGGAGAACGTGTGGGTTCCCAAACACTTTCACAGGGACAGAAGGGCACTGCTGAGCTAAATGCAGTGCATGTCACACTAGTGGGTGCCATCAACATTAGTTCCCTTTCCACTTAGAAAACATACTAATTGAGCAACCAAGTAGTTTTTATGTAATGTGAGGAAAAAACCCAATAGTATTTGCCCTGTGGAACAAGACAAGAAGATAAATGTCTTCATACCTAAATTTCCTACACAGCCAGACACTTCATCTTCTAGTATCACCACTACAAGTGATGAAACTACCATGAGCAAACAGAACCTCTGAAGACTAGTCCATGTTTAGCAGTTAACCGGAAAGGCTCCAGCTCTCCACATTACGCAGCTCTTTTACATGGTGACTGCTGTTCTTTGGCTTGCTCTGCTGCCTCTGTTTTCATCACTGTGCTACTAATGATGTCATAATACAGATTCTATGTTTTTACAATGGATTTTACTTACAGAAATGCTGTATTATAAATGTTGAACTCTCTGGTCCCCTGGCTTGTTATAGTGGTTCTCAGAAACATGAAAAGAAAGGATGATGTTCCAATAATAGTAATAATAAAAATATTTTGTAGTATTATATAGATGATAGTTTTAGCATTTTCCAGTTGCTCATACTCCAGTGGCATGGAAAATGCAATAAAGAAATGGGTTTAAAAGTACAAAGAGTTTCATTATGATATGAACTGTAACATTGGAGGACCAGATTA
This sequence comes from Mycteria americana, assembly GCF_035582795.1. Taxonomy (NCBI): domain Eukaryota; kingdom Metazoa; phylum Chordata; class Aves; order Ciconiiformes; family Ciconiidae; genus Mycteria; species Mycteria americana. Next base: position 35,853,410 of record NC_134373.1, read on the forward strand.
AAAAATACAGAGTATTTGGCCTTCCTTTTAACTCAGGGGAAAATGCTTTCTGAGGTTCCCTGACATTGCCCACAGAGCCAACATACAGAAGTAGGATGCTACAGATCAAAATTCTGCCAGACAGAGGGAGAATATCTAAACCAATTTTCAAGCACCTGTATGAACACCATGAGTCTCACAGGATCCAAATATGTGAATGTCAGAGCCATCAGCAATTGCTGCAGATTTTGAGAACTGGGTAGCTGAAGTGTCTAAATATGAATTTAGGCACAGCCATTAGGAAATGAAGCTTGAAAAAAACTGGCCTATATTTTTACTGATTAGGGGCCACAAGTAAGACTGCAGTTCTTTCAACAGCGATCAGGAAGTGTGTGCTGGCGCCTTAGCTACTTCTATTCCTTCGTTTCAGGCATTGTCTAAAAAGCTCTTACATTTCAAATCTGTTTTGCATCTCAGTACATGCGTTACCCACAAGTTTCCAATCTGGTAACTTTTCTGTGGATACAGTGTCTTGGTGAAGTTTAGACACTCCTGTTGTAAGAAATATCATAGACTTACTGCATGATTAACATTTTAATTTTATAATGCTCAGCAATATAATATATTAATATTTAATTTTTTCATTCCCACCCACTTCCACTTTACTCTTCATCCACCCAAATCCATCCCATAATGCAATCATCAGGCACCATCAACATGAGTTCACAAACAGGAAGTCCTGTTTAACTAATTTGATGTCCTTCTAGGATAAGGTCACCCGCCTAGTGGATGAAGGGAAGGCAGTGGATACAGTTTTTCTGGATTTTAGTAAGGCTTTCGATACTGTCCCTCACAGCATCTTTCTGGACAAGTTGCCCAACTGTGAGATGAGCGGGTTCATGGTGCGCTGGGTGAAGAACTGGCTGAAGGGCAGAGCTCAAAGGGTTGTAGTGAATGGGGCTACCTCTGGCTGGCGACTGGTGACCAGCGGTGTTCCTCAGGGTTCAATTCTAGGGCCAGTCCTGTTCCATATATTTATCATCAATCTGGATGCAGGAGTTGAATGCACCATTAGCAAGTTTGCTGATGATACCAAACTGTGAGGTGCTGTTGACTATCTTGAGGGACAAGAGGCCTTGCAGAGGGAACTAGATAGATTGGAGCATTGGGCTATGATTAATGGGATGAGATTTAACAAGTCCAAATGCCGGATTCTGCACCTAGGACGGAGTAATGCCAGGCACAAGTATAAATTGGGAGAGGAGCGGCTGGAGAGCAGCCCTACAGAAAGCGATCTGGGCGTGCTGGTCAACAGCAGGCTCAATATGAGTCAGCAGTGTGCCCTGGCAGCCAAGAGGGCAAACCGCATCCTGGGGTGCATCAAACACAGCATAACCAGCCGGTCAAAAGAAATTATTATCCCACTGTATTCAGCGTTGGTGCGGCCTCACCTTGAATACTGTGTGCAGTTCTGGGCCCCACAACTTAAGAAGGACGTGAAGGTCCTTGAATGCATCCAGAGGAGGGCAACAAAGCTGGTGAAAGGGCTGGAAGGAGTGTCCTGTGAGGAGCGGCTGAGGACTCTGGGTTTGTCTAGTTTGGAGAAAAGGAGGCTGAGGGGCGACCTCATTGCTCTCCACAGCTTCCTGAGGAGGGGAAGAGGAGAGGGAGGTGCTGATCTCTTCTCCCTGGTATCCAGTGATAGGACACGTGGAAATGGTTCAAAGCTGTGCCAGGGGAGGTTTAGAGTGGACATTAGGAAGCATTTCTTTACTGAGAGGGTGGTCAAACACTGGAACAGGCTTCCTAGAGAGGTGGTCGATGCCCCAAGCCTGTCAGCATTTAAGAGGCATTTGGACAATGCCCTTAACAACATGCTTTAACTTGGTCAGCCCTGAACTGGTCAGACAGTTGGACTAGATGATCATCCCTTCCAACTGAAAGAGTTCTATTCTATTCTATTCTATTCTATTCTATTCTATTCTATTCTGTTCTGTTCTGTTCTGTTCTGTTCTGTTCTGTTCTAGTGCTGAATAGAAATTGAATAGCAATTCCAGCTTGCAAGCAATCTTAGGTCTTGTTTTAGAGTACAGCTTTTTATAGTATGTAAAAGTTTTAGTGACCTCTATTAATGATCAGGCAAAGAATGGAATAATCCAGAGAAGGCGGCACTAATGGGAGCGGAGCTATCGGGATGTGTCTCAGTCATTGATGGATTGATGGGCAGTTCAGGCTGGGAGGACTCTGACATGTCCTATGAAAACTTGTATCATTCTTCTTAGCCTTTGTGAAACATAATTAAACATTTAAATTACATAGCTATATCTTAAAAACTTCCCAAACTTCCCTGTGTCACTTTATTGCTAATAAGCCTGCTAAACTCCATGTTTGTTTCTCCTACCAAATACAAATATTACTTTCAATGAAAATAACATGGATGCTGCACAAGGCCTGGAATTCAGGTACCAGGGCCTAAAAATACAGTAAGAAATAAAATATTTCACTTTGGGACTTGCTATAAATTAGAGTGTTTGAGTTCATAAAAAAATATTTAACCAATATTTTTCTTAAGGATTTAGACAATCTGTGTGTCATATTGCACAAAATCCAGTATAACTTCTCATTTAAATAAAAGGTGAATCACTTTTGGGAGATGAAAACAGCTTGTGGAACAAACTATAAACACCTGGGAATTATTTCAGTATGATTTTTGCAGATATTTGACATAAAATTTGCCATCTTTTCAAAGAGTATGTTGATTAGGATATTATTGTCTGTGTACATATGAAAAGAAAAAGCATCCTCTTAAAAAAAGAAATAGCTTACTAATATTTGCAGCATACTGCCACAGTTCCTGCTACCATCAGCTGTGTAACTTATTCTTCATGTATTCTGCTCAGAACAGAACTCTCACACTAAAAGATCAGTCATTTCCTACCCTTCCCTGCATGATGTTTGAGTGCTTTATGCAAAACATATCACTGTTATAGATGGGGAAGGCAAGTTTCAGCTGGAAAAACAATTCACAAAAATATTAGAGCATTATTCATCTCATTTAACTCTGCTAATCAGATGCTCCTCTTGGAGTCAAAATATTTTCCAGTTTCAGAAAACAAACAGCTCACTGAATACCTCTCTGCCCTACTGCTCTTATCTTGATTGAGTCAATCCAATATTTATTGTATCCAATTTATTTTTTAGCTTTTTCTTTTATTACTAATATCATTTCTACCATTACAACAATTACACTATCTCACAAGCTTACTAATATTTATCATTTGTTGCTGTTAATGTGCCCTGAATTCCATTTTGGCCTACAGTATTATTATAATATTCCAATTCAACACAGAGGGAAATGAAAGCTAAAGCTTTATTTCCAAAGATGGAGGACTGAAGAGTGTCTGGTTGCAAATGGCAGAAACATTAGTGCACTTTGGGCGAAGCTGCAAATCACACCAGCTCCATCTGTCAAACCTTTGAAAAACAGCTCAGAACATTTTCCACTCAGGGAAATCATTAGCAAATGATACTTTGATTCAATATGTACTTTTGGTTCTTATTAGACTAAAGGATCTACCTACTTACACCTAAGAGCCACAGTGTCTATTAAATCCTAATGTAATCTTCAGTTATATAGGCAAATAGACATTATAGTGCTCAGGGTGTATCCGCAAGGCACGGTGCAGTGTGATGCGAAGATACCGGTGAGCAAGCTGGGTGGGCTGGGACCAAATGCAGTGGGCTCTTATCAACACTCCGCTTATTTCAGCTACCCAGCCCTGCTGAGAAATAGCCTGGAGTAACCAGGCCATAAGGAGCTGCGCTAACACTGTGCCCAAGCAGGCTCACTGTAAATTAGCTCTGTACAGCTCTGCGTTGCTCTGGGCGTTCCTACACGAGCAGTTTTGGACCGTTTCTCTGGGGACTCCAGCAAATGAACTGCAGGACTTTTTGCGACATCTGGGCCAGTGTGTAATGTGGTTATGCAGCTCCTACATGCTGAAAAGACAAGGTTCTCTCTGTCATTTGAAATTACTTGCTGAGATGGTGGGTTATGGGGTTTCTGCTCCAGTGGTCAGGTTATTCCACTCAAAAAAGGGCAAAGTTCTTCCCTCCTTACAGTGCCAAAAGAGTTCTGTTCAGTGAGCACAACACTCCAGCTGTGGCCACAGGACAGTTCAGTGTGTTGCCTTAAATCAGGCAAGCCCACACATCTGCATCTGGCACTTGGCAAACCACATAGGCACACTTCACTCGGTGCTGTGAGTTATTTGGGGATTTAGCGTTACATGACACTGTGCCATAGGCACTAGAACTGCACCTACACGCCAGTAACACTTCAAGTCCTCAACTCTCCTCCCGTAGCTACAGCTTTTTACTTCCTCTGTGTCTTCTCTCAGACTCACATCCAAACTATTCTCCTGCTAGCCTTGCACACCATGTGTTTTAAATGCCACACAGCCTGCTGTACTATGCCAAAGACTTTCTGTCCCTCACCAATACCCAAATACTCTTTTAAAACACTGTGCTAAAAGATATTTGAGTTAAAATGTTGCCACCTACCCGTCCCCATAAATACACTAACCAAACATAAAATAGAACTTTTACACCAGCTGGAGGGCTAGTCAGAATGTGATTTGGTGGCACAGTACTAAAACTACTGAGTCCATTAGTGCTAGAAGCAGAACTCTATCAGCAGATAACAGCTTCCATTTTTTTTAGGGTATGTTTTTCCTAAAAATATCCCTTGCATACCATTAAAAAAGTTATTTTCTCTGGCGGACTCTGCCTTCCAAATGTCATTTTGCCTTGCCAAAGCCTTTTAAAAACTTAAAAAAGTTACGGAGAATGTTATCATCCTCCTTGCTGAGCTGCTCTCCATTGCATGATTTTTTACTAAAACTCTCAGCAGTGTAAGAAGCCTCAGTTGTTTCACCTAGAAGGCACAGGGAGAGAAATGAGTCTCTGTATAACTGCAGCTTTTTATTGTTGCCAAGCTAGTTCCTCAGGCTAACTGTAAGAATGTTCTTCCACACTACACAACATTTCTTTTAAGTGATACACGGCAAGTGAGACTTTGGTCCCAGGAGACTGCCTAGCAGTCTTCAAATTGCTTGTTTTGCTGTCTCTTCACTTTACTTTTTGGAGGCAACTTTGATGGCAAGATACTAGAAACAATAAGACCTGATTAGGAATATAAGGCTCGGTAGCAGATCTTGGAATGTGAACTTGCCCTATGGAGGGGAAAAAAACCATGCAGAGACGTGGGATTTGTTGATGTCTGGAGACATCCTAGCCTATTTCTAATTTCACATTTCCCCACATGAGTTGAATCAGACTTGAGGCTAGAAAAAATATTTTTAATTCTGTACTACTCCCATGGGTGGTATGGAAAAAATCTGTTTTCTTATCAGATCACGCTCCTGTGGTTTTTGTCACTTTTGTTGTCAAATACTCCTATAAAATTCCCCTGACGATAGATCTTACATCAACTTGGGTAATTACTCAGACAGTCTTTGCTTTGACAGAACAAGTATTGCATCATTCATCTGAGAATCAAAAACCTTTGATTAAATAGAAAGGAAGTTTCGCAGCCCCAAGCCTGTCAGTGGGTAAATTCTATTGCGACAACTTTGACAAATGGAAACGTGTAGCTTAAAGACCCCCACACATACCATGTTTAGGGAATGGGGCGGGGGGTGGTACTGAGTGGCTACTTCAGTAGTGCAGCCCATGGCCAGTAAGGCCTCGTGCGAGCGCTCTCGGTGACCTCCCCGAGGTGGCAGCAGACAAACACAACCTTGCCCGGCAGCACCAGCTCTGGAGGCAGAGCCTCCAGGGCAGAGCCTCCAGGGCAGCTCTGAGCAAGCACGCGCACGAGGCAAGCGAGCTCAGGGACAGCCTATCTTCAGCTGGGCCACTTTGGGGCTGCCATGACTGGACTGCACTCCGACCCGAGTGGGCACGTCTGTGTGGCTTTACACCACCGTGAGACTTCTGGCTTGGGTCCTAGCCAATTCGAGCACAGTGCTCAGAACATGCTCCTTTTCTTTGGGTGAGGTAGTTAGATCTGCTTTCAAAATAGAGGTGATGAGTCCTAGATGGACATATAATTCTGCTGGGTAGTTTACTTTCCCTTTGTAACACTGCCCTTTATAAAACTGTTGCTGGATCTTCTATATACGCCCTGTGCTAACATGATGTGAGTTTTGAAGATCTAATACACAAGCTTAAATACAGTAAACGTTATTTTCAGGTTTTGTGACAGGGAGGATGAACGGATATCTGATCCTGACTGAATTAGAACGGATGGTTCTAGGCTGGCATTACCTAATGTCTACATTAATAGACCAGCTCCCTAAACATATGCAATGATTTGATACACTAATTCATTACACGAAAGAAAAGCATTGATCTTAAAACACAAAAGACGGGTGAATGAGTCTGCAGACTTATTCTCCATCTACAAATTGTACAGTGGCAGTATCTTCCTTGACATCTTAGGTTCATCAGGCCTAGGAAAGGAAATATAACTGATTCCCTCTTCACCTCATCATCTTCCTCTCTCTTAAGCCTGGCAAGGAAAATAGCAAAGAAGAGGTGAGGTTTCTGTGCTTGATACACAGTAAACTGAATTATAAAATCAGTACACAGAAATCCATAATCAACTAATTCCTGGATTTGATCCAGCCCATCTAGATACTTTTTCTTATTGACAAGGGACCCCTTCTATCTTCTATTACTTTCTAGTACAAAAATTAGTAAGAGTTGTTTCAAATTCTGTATTTGCAGTAACACATACATTGTACAAAACAAGCTAAGACCGAGGTCATCTAGAGCATTTGCTGTTTTCTTTCTCGTTGTAACATGAGATAGGTATTGCTGTCCCTAATTTACAGACAGTGAAACTGAGATCCTGAGACCAAGCAACTAGCCAAATATCACGCAGTGCTGCCCCAGCTGCAGGAACTCTTGTTATTATGAAAGTATAAGCAAGATAATTATTTAGTGCTCACCTGAGGGTGCACTGAGATGCAGTTTCACTCTCTAAAATACAAATGGTAGCTACAATAGCTGCTTTTTAGTAGTTCCCCACAGAGGAAAGCTTGGGGCAATGTTAATCTTGCTAACTTTGCGTTGAAAGTTTGGTACTCAGTATAAGCTAGCTGCGTAGGCTTCCGTTCTCTGGTCAAGTCAAGGAAGCAAGCAGTTCCACAGGTCAGTACCTCCTTCCCACTTCAAACTCTTAGGATGCAGCTCTTCCCAACTGCTAATTGGACCCAAATCATTATCTTAGGCTTTTTCACATGTGATAAGCAGAATCCCTCCCTAAGCATATCTGATAATGTGAAAAAAATCAGTTCTCTGTGAAAGCAGAGTGCACATGGTCTCCCTGGAACTACTTCAGACATTTAAATATGGAGAGTGTCTTTTAAGAGGGGCTCCATTTAAGAGCCTAAGAGCTTCTCTCTTTCAGAGAGAATAAGGCACCTTCAGAAAGTGACTCAGAGAAACCAGATCAGGCACATAAACTTTGCTGGCATGTTCTCCAAGAGCTGCCTAAATAAGTGAACAGTGCAAAATGCCCAGTGTGCTGCCAATTCATACCCTAGCTCAAGACTTACTGATCTCTGTAGGAGATGAGATGCAAGCAGAAGGAGCTCATGCCTTTCTTTGTTTTCCCCTTACTCATGTTTAGTGTAGCCTGCAGAGGTGTCTAGGCTGTTTTAACTATTGCTGTAATTCAGGAATGCCGGAACATCCTCTATAGTATCAGCTTAATGCTCTGGGATCCTTGGGGATGGCAAGTCTTGTGCAATTACCAAACTTTCTCATTCTTGTTTCTAGACCTTTTGTGGATATCCCTCTCCGTTAATACAATGCATTAGAAGGCTTGTGAGCACAATGAGTCAATCATATAGCATTAACTCCCAATCAGCTTACTCAGCTGTAAAAAACCTTGAGTTTATCTGGGAATGCCGCCATGTCAGTCCCATTTGTAAGTGCAGCCAAAGCAGCAGCAACTTCTCTAATTTTTCCTTTTCCTGTATTTGCCAGCAAGCTCTAATATCTACTTGAATTGCAAGACACGGTGATTTGAGCATTTGATCTCCTTCATGAATCATCTGTACAAGACATACAAACTCTGCCGTGTTGAATAAGACCATAACTTCACATTGCACATACAAGCCTCTTTTGTTAAATGAGCCCCCTCGTTAAATTGCTGATGTAGTTAACATTGTAACTGTGCCAGAAATGTCAGATTTCTCATGTATGTCATCACAACTGAGGGAAAACAGGAGGATTTAGAAACTTGTGATGGGTACCAACCCCTTCCATAATGGATCTTTTCTTTAAAGTGCTCATCAAGTCATGCCTTGAAATACAAGCAAGCCTTGATGGTGACTCAATACATAGGGACAAAAGAAAGCAAGAAGGGCTGTATTACAGAAAAAAAGTATGTGATGGTTGGTTGAGGAGAGAGAAGAAAACACATTTTTCATGATGATTTGGGATCATAAGGATGATTAAGTAATAAAATCTTTGACGAACTCAGTTACTTCTCCAAGGGAACAAGGAAGACAATAAGCAGTCTGGTGTCGGTTCTCATTTGATCATAAAATAAATTAATAAACAATGGGCCTGGGTGAGGGAAATTTATCTTGTTTTCTGAATTCTTATAAGAAAAAATAAATCACTGAGCTTTTAAAGTCTAAACAGTAAATTAATTGAAATGTGAAATAATTTTTTCATTGCAAAAATATGGTAGCAATCATGACATCAGCAAACTGCTCAAGGCACTACCAGTTACTGCTATAAGGAAGAGGAACAACTGTTTAACGCAGGCCTCACTGAAGTGTCACTGAATAGGTGTCTCCCATGGGGTGGACTACAGTGGACTTTGGATCAGGAGCTGCTTATGTTTTATTAAATCAGAGAAGTTACTGTTTAATTAAAATTAATTCCATTGATACATATTAAAATTATTGTTTCTAGTTTTCAAAATCCTACATGAGAAAAATACACCATGGATGTTAATTTAAGTGAAGTTTCATGTCCATGATTCAATGCATTTTATTCCTTTCTTTGAAATTTTGATGTGTTTTTCTTGTCCACAATTCTGCAGTGTACAAAAGGATGACATTATTTCATTATGTTTCCCAGTCAAAATAAATGTAACATCAAATTGGTCTTAGTGCCAAGAGAATTTAGCCAGGATGCTGTTTAAGACTTGGCAGATAAGAAACTGGAACAATAAATATTTTTCCTTTCAATGTGTAAAAGACTTTTTGATTCCTCAAACTGTCCATTCAGTGTCCCTTTATCATAGTAATTGCCCATTGGTTGTTTCCCTTCTGAAACTCCTTCTGGGCAATACTTTTTGCTGATAAAACTTGTTGTGTATATACTTTGGGAGTAACGCTGGTGAATATGTTCGGTGAGAAGGAGACAATTCAAATGACAGTAAGTCTGGATTAACGGAGCTTCCTGCCAGAATGTCTCATTAGAGCACCCAGTCTGAAGCCACTATTGTACTGGTGCTGTACAGTCCAATTTAATTGGGCTGAGGGACTGATACAGCACACTGCTCTTACGACAAGCAGTGTAAACTCATTCTGTCCATCATGACACTTGGTTGGTTTCTTTTTTTTAAAGGCTTCACACACACCATTTGGGAATTAAATTCAAAGCATGTAGAATTTCCTTTTTCAAAATGCCAAATATTCTGCATGAAAGCTGCATTTTTTCCTCCCTCAAAACTTATCTGGTTTTTTTTCAGAGTTGTTGGCCATAAGTGTCTCAGTCTCTGGTGTCCCCCTTTTTTTGTGGGTAATGTTCCAGATCACACAGTTCTAATTTAAACAGACTGTGGATCTTCTTGGGTTGGACGAATTACAGCTGAGAAAAATTTGCCATGCTGGTTCAAACAAGGAGTTCAGGGCAACCTGCTTTTCATGGTTACTGCTTCTCATCTGTCATTCTGAAAAGTTTAATACTAATAGGCAAATCTCTAGTGCTTTATTGAGCTTTCACTGTTCACCGAGAGGCAATGCTGTTTTGAGAGCTATTTCAGATCCTCAGAAAGTAATCTCAAAAGCCCCCCAACATAATGCATGAAAAATGCTAGTACTGAGTTATACCTTGTTGCCTTCTCATTTAATGATGGATTTTTACAAGGACCCTAAGGCTATTTCAATGAGTTTTGTTTAAGTTTTGATGCTGATTGGGCACACTGCAGAGTTGTCATATACAAGACATGCATGAGAAGAATGAATTAAAAGTAGATACAACTCTGAGCCACTGTTCTATAGTGGAACCAAATCTAATTGCTCTGTTAATAGCAAAAGACTTTGGCTTTCAGAAGGCAGAACTGATTTTTATATTTTTTTACATATGTACATACATACATACATACATACATAATTCATCTTGTCTGCATAATTAAGCTATGAATTTCTAGATGTTCAAGATGAGGAATTAAGTGGATGCTCAAATTATTTTCCTTCATTTATCCTTTTTAATACTCTTCTGCTACCTTTTTTCCCCCTTTTCTTCTTTCCAACTATGAAGCCAGATTCTTTAAAATTGTTCTTTCTAATACGACCCAAATATATTCAAATTGAATCGTATTCTGGGTACTAGTGAAATTTGGTTGATTGGGAAATGAGGCAGATACATTTCAGGATTTTTCTTTTGAAGTTTGTGAGTGAATTTAATATTCAGTTAAGTGGGGCTTTCATGCCAGCAGAGTTGGAATAAACAGGGGCATTGCCAGTTTTTTCCACACATTCCTTCTGCACATTTGGCCCAGATTCCTGAAAGCTGTAAGACTGTAACTTTGGTTAGAGTTAATCACCTCTGAAGTTACAATGCACAGTGATTTTACAGTGCACAGTGAAGCTGAAGACTGGGGTCTGGGAAGAGATAAAAATTATTCTTCACTTATGAACTACGCCAGTGCATACAGTAGCATTACAAAACAGCAGCTCATTCATTATTTTCTGTAACCACCTTTGTTTATACTGTAACATACCCAAAATGTGCCGAGTGCTACGCACAGAAATGAAAGGGCTTGTATTTAAAAAGAAGAAGAGCTGGGGAAAGAGACTGAACATGGAGGCAAAATGATTACAGTGGATCATGGCTGGGTGGCTCTATTTTCAAACAACTAGGCTTGTTAGAGCAAAGGACAGAAAAAGTGAGAAAGTGCGAGGATGAGAGGAGAAGGCATGAGAAAAGAGCAGGAACAGAGTAGGTTGAGAAGTTGCTTTTCAGCATTGTTGAGACTGCATGATGTCAGGTTCAACGTTTTTAGAGACAGAAATAAGTGGATTCACATGAAGCAAGGGGAGAAAACAAATTTGTTTCAGTTTAGTATCAAGATCCACCAAACAGATCAGGACTGATCTTCATCTAAATAATGTTTAAAACCCTCGAATCAGGAGTTCCAGAGCTAACACCAAGAGTTATTTCAAAAGAGAGCAGAAGATAGCTGACTTCCATAGCATAGTTTCATTTGAATTTTCAGGATTACTACTTTAGATGTTTAAGTCATTTACAACATGTTGCGCTACACATACTATCGAACCATATGTGAAGGAGCAGCCTTAAAAAGTAAATTCTGTGTTTTCTTGCTATCCTTAAATTTCAATTCCTCTCTAATGGTAAACTGCTAGCGCTAGCCTGTCTCTGCTTGTCAATTTTGGAAGTCTAATTCTATGACAGGTGAGCATCAGAATGTAACATCCTATTCTAAAAATATTTAGACCTTTATTCTTCTGCAGGTCATGCTGTTTTTTTCAGGTCTGCCTGGTTTTTGTAATCAATGAACACAGTGAGGAAAAAACAAGAGGCAAATAAATATAATCGTGAAGAAAATGAGAAGTAATATAAAAATCACAGTAACTCACACTTGGGCTGTCCTTGCCCTTGCTGTCTTTACTGGAAGCTCCACTCAGCTGCTCAATTAAACTGTAATGTGTTAATTGTTCAGGTCCATTGTCTCCATAGTGGCCATAGAGACTGTGTTGGTATAAATCCAAGATTGACATCGGGTTCCCCAGAAATGACTTTCTCTGATTTTGTTTTTCCTGCTCAGCTGTAAAAGATGTTAAAAATAATATAATTATGGCATATTTAATTGATGAAATGCAGTCTACATATATTGTAATTTTACAGTTTTTAAATGTATTTCAAATGTTTTAAAGTACCTGGAATTCAATGTAATAAAAGCATTAAAATACTAGCTCCTAGCTCTCCAATCAATGCATACACAGGAGACTGTTCATACTTAATATTCAAGGTGGAGATGGTATGAGACAGCCAGAATGAATTTCCTTTCTTTTTTAATTATAGATGAGGTGGTTAATTTGGGGGGATCGTTCTACTTATTTCTTTGCTGTAAGTTTTTGTTCTTCTCTCTTAATAGCTTTACATGGCAGATGTGCTAAATTCCTTTAGCATGTCTTTCAGTTTGACTATAGTTGATAATTCTTTCCTTTTCACTACATTTTTAGCTAATGAATACAACAGTATAAAAAATACATTAGTAAGGTAAGACAGGTCCTACCCATTTGTTATAGAACCCACTGTAATACAAGAACATTAGGAATAAAACCTCAGTTTCTAAAGTCCAAGGCTGAAAACTCATTCAGAAGATCAAAACAAAACAAATAAATTTTCTGTAGCTTCATGAAAACACACAGGAGACAGAGGCTTACATGATCATTAGCTTCTTTCCTCATACTTCTTGTTACACAAACTTCAACTCTACCTTATAACCTATAGCATTAGAAGAGCCTCTGCCTCCAGTGCCTCCAACAGAATCGCATCAGGATAAAACCTTCATAAAACTGGAATCAAAACATTTTCATGGTTGAAACAAAAGAACCTGGAATATTTGGCTTATTCCCTGCTATTCTGCTGACCTTCTCCATAACATTGGGCAATGAACTGGGAGTCTCATCCAAAGCCCACTAAATCAATGAAGGTCTTATCATTGACTTTTAATAGTCTTTGCATCGGGCACCCAGTCTCTCAGTCTTTCTGTTCCCTGCTCAGAAATGGAAAATAAAAAACACTCCAACATTATAATTGTGCAACCAGTGAAAGTTCATTAATGTTTTGGGGACTCATCGAATAAATGTAATTATCTATACATATAAAAATATTCTCTATGAATTGGTCTGCTGCAGCCCCTGCCTCAGCCTCATGTGGATGTTTTGAGGTTATATCACTTGTGTGCATAAAGACGCTTAGATCTTTGAACACAGAATGGAATAAAGTATTGTTATTAATAGGATGTGAGAACTGCATTTATAGAGCACAGAACAGAAATCCTGACGATAAGGAATGACCACAGCAGAAATAGTTTTGCAATAATGCTTTATAATTTTCTTTTCTATTTGTCTCAATCACAATTATGAATTTTAGTTCTGTTACTAGCCCCAAAGTTAAGCATATACACAAAATTCATTATTTTCTCTGTAAAATGGTGACTTCAAGTCATGCTTAGGTATCATTGAACTTGGTATCTGCTGCTATTTAATGCAACTGCTTACACATGATAAAATCCTTTTTTTGCAAATTGTGATCAATACAGAAAAAATGCTTATCTACCTCTTTAACAAAACACATCTTTCTTGTATTAGAACATGATTCGTAGAAAAGCAAAATCTGTAAAAAGAAGTGTTTATGGGCTGAGTTAAATGACTTGCAACGTTTCATACAGATTAAAAATACAAAGTTACAGGAGTAATGTAAAACGGTCCTAGCTTTCTACTCTGCTCTCTCTGTGGTGGAATCACAAAAAATTGATTACCTCTGAAAATGCCAAATGTTTAAGTCCAACTCCCAGCAGACACTAAAGAGCACAATATGTCTGTCGACAGTATCTAGCCGTCCATGGCATTTTTAATGCATTCATCACTGCGGTATCTACTGTAGGTGCTAATCTCTGCTAGGTCAAGCTCACTGCTGTGCAGAGGGTCAGCACAAATCCTGTGAATCACTGAAGTACTGCTTAAGCTCTCAGGGCTTCAGTGGTGCTGAGACCTTGCACTGGCCTTTGCATTCGCCAGAATTTATCTCCTGCAGGGAAGCCATCGGCTGCGTAGGCAACGATATGAGCCATGCTCTCCTCCCCCTCCCAGAGGGCATACATTTGCACTGGAAGGTGGCTTGCAGCACGGCAAGCTGGTGGTCAAGACAAGACAGCAATTTCTTGGGTTATTAAACACACAGAAAACTATTATCCCAAGAACTTCACTTAATGTGTTTTTATCTACTGGAATTCAGTAAATTCCAAATTGCCATCAATTCTCGCAAAAAGGTTTGATACTTCAAAATGGCAATATATACACGGAGGACAATGAGAGAGACTTCTCTATGGCACCATAACCAACATCACTTTGATATAGAGGTTGGAAAACTGTGGCCTTGATCATTGGGTTATTTCAACTGGCTAATATAATTAAAAAGAACAAAAGAGAAGCTATCTTTACAGTCACCTTTTAAATTTTGTAATAATGTAACAGAAGACTTCTTTTTACTTACACTGCAAGGATTTATGCGTAAAAACCTACAAGTTAAGACCCTGCCAGCAAAAACTGTGGAAGAGAGGAAAAAAAGATACACAAACACAATAAAAAGCAAAAAGTAATAAAAAGCTAATGGAAAATTAGACTGAAGTAAGACGTGGGGTTAGAAAGTGAAAACTAGACAGAAAGTTCAATGAAGGACACTATCTGCTGCTGAGTCAGAGTGGAGATGAGGGATATACATTTTTATGTACAAATTTCCAATTACCTTGTTTGTTGTTCTTTGTTAACTCTACTAAAGTCTCCTCTGCAGTTCTAAAATAATTTGTTTCATACTCTGGCTCCGGCTCTGTGTCACTGCTGCTCGCAGAATAAGTACACACTTTCAGAGCTCTGTCCTGTACAAATAAGGGTATTGCAGTCACTCAGCATATATATCAAAATAATGCCGAAGATGGTATTAGGAGTGGAACATTTTATATTAATCATGCAGTATAAATGGATAGTTCAACTGGAAAAAAGTGCATTACCAGTTTAACTAACCACTTCTCCTTCAAGTAAGTAATCATCAGTCCGACATGGGGGAAATAACATGTTCTTGTCCTGGTAAGTCTCCTGAGTTAGTCTGGCAGACATAGTCCAGATTTTACCATTTTTTTCACTGTAACATTGTTTTCAAATCTACCAACATTTTCAGATAATTTCATCCACCAAGTTCAATTTTAAAAATTCTCAAGTATGTTTAATGCAGTGTATTTGTAACATATAAAATTATCACACAACAAATAGTTTGCTGCAAGCAATTCTAGAGGCAATTAGGATGGCCAGTAGACAATACTCATGCTTTCTATACCAGTAAATCCTAAATTCTTCCTAAATTCATGTCCCTTGTCCTGGCATTTACATTACAGTACTGGAGAGCCCTTAATTCCCAGCTGATTCCTATCCCATTTCTCTTCAGGAAGCAACACTAAGGATTTTCTTCTGGGAGTAAAGAGGAATGCTGACAGCTCTGGACAGCTTCTAATCATGGAAGGCCTGAAGGCTTACACCTTTCAGGAGCAGCAGCTCAGTACAATAAAACCCACAAAACAGGTATGGGGAAGCTAAGCCTAATACTGCTCAGTGAATGGCATCTACAGGTACAAATGCCACCTAATATCCTAACCCCAGTTGCCTATTAGCGGCTTAAAAGAGTTTTTAATTGTTTTTCAAAGAGTGATATTAATTTCCCTGTCTTCCCATCCATGTTGCAGTTTTTAACTCATGCAGAAGGACATCCATTTGATAGGAAACACATACTTGTGGAGAGGGAACCAGACCTGAGGATACCTGCACGTAGCCAGGTATGTCCAACATTACCTGTAAAATTGGGAGAGTGTAAGTCAGCTGTAGTCCTGAAGCCATTTGGACACATCCACATGCCAGCAACACCCACACTGACCTTCTGACTCTTCAGCAGACTAATTAGCAGTAACACATGTATCACGTGTTAAGATGGTTTTGGGACTGGAGGTGGTCAGTCATGACTGGCTCAGGGTGAAGACCACACTGATGTGATTGTTACTTGGAAGCCAACACTACTGTACTACAGAGGATTCACCAGATGTTTGTCAATGACGTACAAGACAAGTAATTTTATCTCTCTGTTTCTGTTCTAAATATCCAGAACATGGGCCATATAAAAATGCTAGATACCCCAGTCGGTAAATACATGGATAAAGCAGACATGCAAAAAAGTTACACAACAAAAGGTTTTTAGCCTCTTGTAATGTAAGGCTTATTAGCTAGCAGTCTGACAATTTCCTTGCTTAACACCTACTTTCTTGATAAAGTTTTTTTCTCTCTTTGCTAACCTGCTGACCCTGTACTTCTTGCGGGACTTGACAACCTGGCATTCCTGAAGATTAATAACTTGACAACCATACACAGTAGCTTTTACACAGGAATATGTATTTGCCTGTTTGTTCTTTCTGCAGTTTTCATGAAAAGACTGAAGGACAGACAGATCATTGCAGGGATTAACCAAAACCACACAGAACCATTTAAGAAGAATATTCTCCCTTTCACAATACTTTCATTGCGCATCTGCTCAAATGCTCATACTGCACAGCCATACAGACAAGGAAACCTCGGCCTGGGGAAAAAAAGAGATCTGAATCTCATGGAAAGCAAACAAACAAGATGAAGTTTCTTGAAGAGAAAAACTGAGTAAAAGGTCTCCATTTCCTTGTCTATAAAATGCCTGTGAGGTTTTTAATTAAAACATGTTTATAAACCATGAGGACAAAGTACCTTTGGATGCTGTATTATTATTATTAATAAATAATGAGATTGCAAACGAAGGACAAGAAAGTAAATTTAGCTGTTAGATTGCTAGTTACTCTTCCCACTATATTAAAAACATTCACCATTTCTGATTCTTTACACCACAATACATATCTCATTTAATAGATGACACTTCTTAATCTATACCTTTGTTTTAGTAGTTTTCTTGGTGGTCCACTCTGGAAGAACTTTTCCGTTTTCCACAGTTTCTTCAGTATGCTCTAATGAGGCAGAGGTCACAGAACTTGGTTCTTGTTCACTTTGCTTTGCAAGGTTAATTATTCCTGAATTGAGAGACATTATTTAAATTGTAGTTCTCATCAGCATCTTCATGACAGTGTTTCAATTACAATTCAGTAAAAACTGGGGGCAAGTCATGATACTTTCATTATGTCAAATAATATCTTACTACTCAAAGGAACAACTTACTAACTTACTGGAATAATTCTAACAACTACAGTGGCAGAATTTGATCCAAAGCCTTTTCCAGTTAACAAGAGAAGAGGAAGGCATGGATTTAAATCCTCTATTAGTTTAAAATATATACTCTTTCAAATAAGAAACAACATTCAATAACTACTTCTAGGCATTGTAGGATCTGCTTTGCTATTTTATGTTCTCAGAGAGAGAACAATCTGTTAACATAAATATAATTAGAAGTACCTTTCTAGCAGAAATTCTCAATCAGCTAGCCTTTTTATTTGCTATATTTGCACTATGGAAAATCAGAACATCAAAGAAGATAGATGGTGCATATGAAATAAAGTGATAATTGTAATTTGGATGAGAAAGTGAGGGAGAGAAGAATCGAATGAAAATATTCTAGTAAAGAATGAGTTGACCCCACCATCTGATGTATACTACTTTTCTTTAACATCTCTTCATGACAATTTAATTAAGATACAAACCTTACAAGGTTGGTGCAGTGAATATTAGCATTAAGATCAGAACAATCTTACTGCTACTGACTTCTTATGAAGCAATTCAATGCTTGCAGTTTCTGTTCAATTTGTTATAATGACAGTGTTTAATCATGGACTCTACTCTATAGCACACTGCTGAATTGAGGTCACACATGTGGCTATTCAAGCATGTAGCATATAATCTATAACTAAGATTTCTCTTCTGAATCCTTAGCTGTACCATTAATTAACAGTACATTTATTTAAAAAATACTAAGTATTAAAATATCTTTTATTTAGCTTTGATTTGAAATGAGCAGGGGAGTCTGCAATGAAGCATACAATGTGTGTTTGCAGTCTATTATACCACTACAATACTGCACTGGGAATATTGCTAAATCAACTAAGTTCTAAGATGTTTAATTACAATTCTTCTGTTATGCATCTTATGAACATATAAAAGAGGCTTCTTTCCTCCTAGGCTCAATATACATCAGCTCATTAGCAGAACACATATTTGATGGCCTTAAACTAAGCTTAAACTTGATATTTAACCTTACATGCTAATTACATGGAAACTGTCTTATAGATAGAGTGATACAGATTTATGCAAGTTAAACACTCACAACTTTTATAGGAGCAATAAATACTTAGCCTGACAAAGTGCTAACAACCATAACCCCAATAAATACATGACATTGCATTTGGTTAAGGTAAAACAATACTCTTCTCCATTAAACCAATTACCTTTACTGTGTTTTGCACCATACCTATCATGCTGACTATGAAAAATTCCCTGTTACGAATGCTATATGTAATGATTTCTAATGTTATTGACATATATAAATAACTCAAAAACCTTCAAAAATTTATATAAATGGTCAGTGTGCATTTACAAAAAACTGCACAGAGTTCAATGGAACTATTTACTAACACAGAGTTATTTGCTGGTGCTTTGCTGGATTGCTAGTCCTCTTATTCCTTTGTCAGCTTTTGTTTTATAGTTTAAACACACACATAGCTGGTAAGTGAAACTAAGGTATTTCATATTCGTATCTAGAAATGTATTTGTATAATGTAATAAAGTAATGAGAGTCTTGTTTGAGGTCAAGGCCATATATTCATTGGGACAGAATTTATGCATTGAGGCCAAATGAGTCTTTAGTCCAAATCTGGTTTCAAAAGCAAGTCTTTATGAATATATCTTTTCTATGTCACAACATGGCTATGCTTTGTACTTCACCACAAAGTCTGATCCTGAATATTGCTGAACATCTGCATTCTTATTCAAGTCAAATTCCAAGGCTGTCATATGTTTTTTCTTCAAGTACTGCTTCTTGGGAAAAGGATTTGAGTACTTAACACATTTTTCTTCCTCAGATAAGCATTATGTGTAACAAAATTTCCATACGGCTCAGGTCACAAACTTGTTAACCTTATGCATTCATAAAAAGAATATCTTCTGCACTGCATTTAACATTTCTGTTATCAATTGTCATTATTATAGAACTTCTGCTAACCAAAACAGACGTCAGGGCAGAAATAATGTGATTTTCAGTGTAATTGACATTTTACCTGAGGAAGCTGGTTTTGGAAGGCGACTTTGAAAAGGTCGTATACCTTTAGCAGTCATGGCCGGATCAGATGTTGAGTGACTAATTATGCTTTCCACAGACTCCTGGCTCTTAGCTGGTGAAGGCACTTCTCGCTCAAGAGTTTTGGCTTTTACTGAAGGAGCTGAAAGAAGAACTTGCTCAGACGGTGCAAGGACTTCTGTTTCCAAGGTTGATTCTTGCTTAGAAATGTGTCGCCCTGTAGATCGGTTCCCTGAGTCGGGGAGGGGGAAGGTTCCAATCCCACTGTCCAGCGTCCTCATCTGGCAGCAAGACTCTAAGATACAGGAAAATTGTGTCACCAGGTGGAGCTAAAGGTGGCGCTGGTAATTAAAGACAGTGAAAGGGTCTGCGAGTAAAAAGGGCATCTTCGATGGAAGGTTTCAAGGAAAGAAAAACATTTTGCATTTTGTGACTATGCTGTTACCTGTTATTTGTATGCTTTTGACACAATACTTCTATCTAACCGAATACAATGAAATACCATTTTGAGGTGGTAACCGAACTAACAGATGCCAAAACATTGAAATTGGCTCGCTTCAGAGTTACAATGTGATAATGAATAAGAAGGGCATGTCCTAGAAAGTGATTACAGCTGGAATTTTTAAATGATGTAGTTTGAAGGCCCACAGAAAGTTTGGAGAGTACCAGTGTGAGGGATTGAGTAGCGTAATGTATTTCTTCCTACATAAACCCACACTCCACAAAAGCTTGGCCTCTCCATACCTCTGCTTTCTTCATTGTTTCTCTTAGAGGAAAGTGTTAATGAAAATGTATCATTTATTCTTACACAAAATTAAGATCTACAGAATTTCCTAGAGATAGTAATTTCTCAGAGCATCCTGAAAAACTTGGATAGCAACAGCCATGCCTTTGTTTACCCTGTTACACTCTGGTTCTGCACATCTCATTTTGGGTAAGTGTACACTGTCCAACACAATGCCAGACAGGGATTCCTTAAGTACTTGGTTTGGAAGCAGTATGGTCACACACAGCCTTCCAGCTAATTCATCCTACTGGAAAGCTGCTGTACTAACCATGGAACAGACAAAGATGCAAGTGTAGATACGTGCACATTGCTATTCTAGCGACTAGGAAATAACAGCACCGCCCTGCCCTGTCATTTTCTATTGATTCCCAGAGACCTGCCTTTTGTTTGTATAATGAGCAAACAATATCAAAGGGACTATGATGGCAAGGTCCTTCTGAGAGGTATAAACACCAAGGAGGGAACTTCAGCACTAATGGTTGGAAAACGAGCATAATTTAGGTTAAACGTCTGGAAACATCCCTTGACAGTGAGATCTTCAGTCTGTGGCAGACACTCCCAAAGGAAGTAGAGGAATTTCCTTTGCTTTGAACAATTTAAGGCTACACTGGATAAAAGATATACTGCAGTGAACAATTGTACTCTAGCAGGAGATGCAGAATATGACCCAATATATCTTTTCCATCTCTATTCTCTGTGTTCCTGAGTATTGATTTTTTTTTATGATATGCCCATTTGTTACTTAAGTCTGTTGTAGTTAGCAGTCCTCTGTCAAGTAATTTTCATGATTTTTTCCTCTGCAGTGTTTCTAATACTCTCAGAAATTCAGAAATATTTCTCCTCTATGGGCTTTGCCTGTTTGTTTTTGAAATAAGAACATTAACATGGTCATTTTCTGTGAATATCTTAATCTCAATGGGTCTTATTTGATAGCAAGTAAGAAACTACTTACAGATAAATTAAATGTCTATTTATGTTTCCTGGTTCTTGTGAAAAGAGGAGCAGTCTGTATTTATGTGGTCCTCATTACCTTATCCTTGTCACTCAGGATCAAAGAAAGACTGAACGTCACACCGAGCACATTAACCTCACATGGCCTAGCTGAGCTGCAACACCAAAAAGAACTATGCACTATCTTTTAAGAGGGCAACAAGTGACTGATTTCTCTCACACAATTACTGCATTCCAATTAATTCTTTCCATAGGTAAAAGGAAATAAGGTATGGAAGCCACAGCTAGCTGGCAACTATGTTTTCCATCATATTTTTGAGCTAATGTGCCATAATGATTTTTGAAGTTGCTGAAGGAAACGTGAAAAAGAAGAGAATTATATGTGGTTCTGCTGCGTCAAAGGGAGGTATCCCAGCCCCTGAACCCTCTTACTCCAGTTATCCTTCCCCTAAGATACTTTTTGTTTTGTTTTTGAATAGTAAAATACCTAGGTAGAAGTGGGTGAACTGTTCCTCTCAGGATGTAACAGAGTGCAGAAAAGTAAGTTAAAATGCTAGGTGTCTGCCATTGCCATTTGCTCTGTAGATAATCAAGCTTAAAACAGTGTGTTAGCTCATGGACAGGCAATGCTTCCACTAATGACTATCAGTGACAGAGTTAGTCAATAAAGGAAAATACAGAATAAGAAAGGACTTCCATTAGTTTCCTCTTGACCAGAAGAAAGACATTTGCGCAACACTGGTTACATTGGAGAGGTAGAGCTCTTCAGCAGAGACATGGAGTAAACTGGAAGCACCACAGAAAAGAACATCCTGAAAACAAAAATTTGAAGAGTCTCCCCTCTACTGTGTGTACGGTTAATGCTGAACCTGATTTTGCAACCCAGTTCCACAGGGACTTTGAATGATTTTGTAGCGTTGTTTCCTTTTTAAGCATTCTCTAAGAAACTAAAAAGTCAGTCCCTCCTAATTAGCACAGAAAAATTAAGTAGACTCAAAACGTATACCAAACAGCAAAGCTAAGTCTTTTGCTAAGGGCGAACTGGAAGATGAACACTATTTTATCTTCTAAGGTCACGTTTCTTAAAATGACAGAAGGATTTGTCTTGCCCACTGTTACCCTGTGTATGTCCAGGAATGGACCATGAAAGCAACGGCATAAAATCAAGAGAAATGAATACTAAGGGCGATACTTCCAAGAAAATACTGTCTCCTGCTGTTCCCAAAATAATTGGGAGAGTGATAGAGGAGCACACCAGAGGTGTCACATTTAATTAAAAGGAAAAATAGTTTTAATCAATTATAGTCTTTCTTCATAAAGACTTTATCCATGATAAAGGAAATACACCATGTGGAAAACATTTTTAAAACAGCTCACTAATTTTTAATTCTGAACAACTACAAAAGGGTCTGGCTTTCAAAGTGCTCAAAGCTCAGCAGCTCCCATTGTGACACTTGAAGACAGGTTTCTGAAAAATCCTCTGACTCAACTATGTTGAGCAATCCTCAAAAACCTAGTCCTACATCCACAGAGTATACCACAAAATTCTTCATGGATGTTAATTTTTCACTAATAAAAGTAACTAATTCACCCCTAAAGCTATATTATACAAATAAAAAAGTATCTCTGAGAACAATTTGTATTACTGAATGAATGAATATAAATTATTTTGCATTGTTTTTAAACTTTTATGAAGCAACTGCAAAATCAAAAAATACGTTATACATCTCAGTGACAGCTTTCAAACCGAACTGTTCATGGCCCATCTGATTTCATCAGTTGCACTGACACTTCAAATGACTGTTATCAGTGAGAGCTGCACAAGACTACATAATGAAAATATGTAAAAGTTAAATCTCTGATGCTGCAACAGTATTACTCAATAGATGAAAAATGATTCTGCAAAACATTAAAGTCTGAAAAGAATTATATATGAGCTTAATTGCTTTTGCTTGTGAATTTTTCCTAGCATACAAGCCAAATTCCTTGCCAGATTCTGTTTTGTTTTGCCTCTTTCCCCACCAGGGAAGAAAGAAGCTCATGCAATGGTATCAGTTTTTATAGTGGACACAGATAGACTCACCATCTGCCATTTCACTGAACAATCAGATTAGAATCAAAAGTCTGAAATATTGAAATAGCCCCTTCCCACCCTCCCATCATAAGGATTTGAGTCTGGGCAGAAAACAAAGCCCCTGGAAGTCCGACTGTAGAGGAACATTTCTCAAAACTGAAAACAGAAATAAAGAAGGATTTAGAGGAATTTCTTGGAAATCAAGAAAATCCTGACTGAATGGGAATCTTTTGATGGCAGGGTGTTGTAAGAGCTTTGTGGACAATCTGCGGAAGACCTTTGATGTTGAGAAGCTTCTCAGCTACTAAGCAAAAGGAGTTAACACTGCATAGAAAGTTTTCTGAAAGTTTGCTGAACTCCCTACTCCTCTATGATTTTCAGGATTAATATTTTCGCAGGCAAGATGATCATGCAGTTCATGTCTTACATCAGCTGGACACCATGGTAATTTGTACAGTTGGACAGGCTTTGGCATATTCCAACATCACTGGTGTTTCACCAGAATTTTCTGGTATCAGTAGACCACCAAGACCTCTTCAACATGGAGTCAGCACCCAAATTAGATGGAATAAAAAGGATCTTTGAAAATTGTGCACCATGCTGAGGGTATGGACAAGAGGAGAATAGAAAAGGCACATACACTCAGGCTGGTAGGTATCAGGAATTGTAAAAATGAGATCATCACTGGGGAAAATTACAATAGCAGCTCCTTCTGTGGGATTTTTACATCTTCCTCTGAAATGCAAAAATTAAAGAGTTAGAAGTAAACATAGCCCACTGACAAGAAATGACAGCCTAGAATTCATTAAAATCTTTTAGGGCATTCTCCTGAGCATAGAACATGTAAAAATGCATCTTAAATACCAGCAACAGATCATTAAACCTTATCATTTTTCAACCTTTTTTATTTCTTCTGAAACATTTGCCACAAACATACCACAAACACACCAACTCTAGCTCAGAAACTACCCTTGGTACAAATCATTGGAGACTGGGAGAGAATACCCAAGGAAGCTGACTGCTGATGTTGCTTTTGTGTTCCTTCAGAGGCACTGCTGTCGGTCAGTCTGAGCATGAGAGGAGCTCTCAGTCTGACCTGGTACCATGCTGTTTTATGTTATTATATAGCAACCTTCTCTGTTATTCTTTTGATACAATGCATGTGAAAGGAAAATCAATTTGGGGGGGGGGGGGGGGGGGGGGAAGAAAACATAGAACAGCTACTATGAAGGGAATTGCTTCCAGCACAACACAAGAAATGTGGGTCCAGCCTCCCTCAGGCTAAGTTCTACACTGATGGTTGCAAAATAGGGTACTAGTCAAAATAAGCAATGGAGCAAAATCTGTCCCACTTTTAGATTAGGTACATGTTAGTCTTTCTAATGTTGAACTTCTGTAAACCTATGTGGAATCCTAGCACATATCCAAGAGATTTCACGAATTTCATATAATAGAAGACATAAGGTGATGACATAGCTTTTAAACAAGCTTCTGATACACATTTCTTCAATAATGTGAAAAGGTACTTTTACTAAGGGGGATATAATACCACGTTATTGTAGACAAACCTTTAACTGAATAACTGGAGAGTGTTTCAAAATGTTTCCTCAGGTAAAGATTCACATTCTAATAAAGTCTTTTTATGTTGTATCTTAAAAAGAGTTTCACAGCTGCTTAGTCTATTCACAAATCACATACCAGTCTTTCTTTACATAGGGACTGTTATACTTTTAAGAAGTCCATATATTCACCCATGGTTATTTTGACCATCTAGTTAAAACAATATGTGAGTTTTATTATGATGCTTAAATCACCCATAAAAATCCTTTACGGAAACCACAAGATTCAAACTTTTACCCACAGAGCTAAAATAATAAGGCATCAATCAGCGATTCTGTTAAGCAGGTATATTGTCTTATTTGCATACATGCCATTCAAAATGGTCAGGCAATTCACCCACTTTGAATTAAACATAAAAGGAGACATTTCTGGATGTGGGCATACAGGGAAGGACTTACAGGTCCTGAGAGGAAATAATTATAGGCCCTAATGTGTTTTAAGTACAGTTTTGCCTCTCTACCAACTTGTGCCATGACTGACAGAAGGCAGCCACCTCTCAGTGCTGCTTGAGGGGTTCAGGATTTCCAGAAGCAGCTCAATAACCTCAGCCACTCCCTGTCAGGTAGAACCACGATGTTAATGAAACATACTGATGGATACCAGATGCAATTACTGCAAACAGACATTATCTCTACTTCAAATGACTGACACAAACTAACAGTTTCTATTTGGAGGTGCCAACGCTACAGAAGTGTGTATGCTGCTTAAGTTTGATGGCCAATCTATCTTAACATTAAAAATAAACAGCAACAAAGAGGACAACTGTATATTTTAGGTCAAAAAGATCACAGGTAGTTCTGCTTAAATCAGGCTTTCTATGAATAATGCTAGTAGCACAGAGACATATTTTCTTTCAAAGAAGTATCCCACCTCATGAAAAACGTGGAATTCTCCCCTGTGCTCACCACTACAGCTGGTTTGAGATCTTCCTCACATAAATTTTCAAGTTTTGGCCTATGAAACTGCACATGATTGACACAAATTTCAGCTGAAGCCTTTGAGTAACCACCAGAATTTTCCACAGAAAGCAGATATTTTCAGGAAAAAAATATCAGTCAAAAATAGCTCTGTATCAAGAACAGTTTCACTGGGAAATTTCCAGCAAGCTGTTTTCAGAAGTACAGACTCACTTAAGCCTTGAAAGAAGGTTTTGAGGGATATGTAACATTGAATGGGCTTTCTGCAAGGACTATCTAGGACACTGAAAATGAAAGGGCATAAATCCCATCAATAACAGAATACACAAATTCCAACAAATTACCTTTCTTTGCATTAGAAAGTTCAAGACTTTCTACTAAGCTGACACAGGGAACCAGAGAACATGTAGTTGTTTTCTTCTGAAACACAAAAGGAGTATCATTTTCCTAGTATTTTGAAACATGCCAAATTATTAATTAATACTTTTTCTTTTTTTCAGAATAATATTTCAAATGTAAATAGGTCTCTGCAAAATTGCTTTATCAGTTAATAAACATCTTTAAGCTACATGTGGCATTGGCAGGAAGAACTTAAACTACAGATGGCAAAACAGATCTCTTTATTTGCACATCCTTCTCTTCATCTGCAATGCTAAAGCAACCACAAAAAAATGAATGTATTTCTGCCAAATCAATGTCAATTTTAAGTAGATTATTCCTTCTGGGTTTACACCATAACTTGATCCAATTAGTCAAAGATGAATGCATTATTGTTTTCTATCTAGATCTGAAGTACAACCAGTATGCAAAACTAAAAAACCCCGAAGGCTATCCTAGGTAAAACTAGAAAAGACACAAGTTTTCACAGCCCTGATACTCCCATGGGTACTGCATTGGTGAAATGGAATTATTTCTAATGTATACTAAGGAAGGGTAAATGGGAGGAGGACTGTGCAGTGTATTTTCAAATGATGGATCTACAAGTGAACTTCATTCATGGCTGCTTGAATCTGGGATTTCAATTTATAGTTATTTATAATAATAATAACAACAAACACAATAAAGACAGACTTTACTGGCTTATTCAGTGTTCTTTCTATTGCTTCTTTCTAGTCAAACTTTTCTTTTGCAAAACCCACCAACTTCAATATGTCATTTGTCCAATAGTTTGACAGTTGTCTTCACAGTTTTGCATGACCACAATCCCATCTTTGAAATGTATTTTCTGAGTTGAAACAGATAATTGCTGCCTCATTTTAATTCCAGTCCGACCTTAAAATACAATTCTACTAGTAAGTCAAAAGATTAGTTTTAATTATTACTGAGTACTAATAATCTTGTACTCCAATTTGGCAGTTGTCTATGGATTTTTTTTTTTTTTTTGCAGTAAGTGCTTCCCATCCTGCTCCAGGCATTTACATCCCTTCCTTGTGTGCTTGGAAAGAATGGTGGCAAGCTACTTGGAACAGGGTTGTTACAGAGAACAAAACTTTAAATGAGTTGGAAAAAGAACTTGGATAATTCTTGGAATTTTCTTCTCCACATCTCTCAGTGTCTATTAAATACAAAGGTCTACATGCAGCTTCCAGCTGGGGAAGTCCCACAACCGATGACATCTGGAATGATCTCTCTGTATTATGCTGTTATACTTTCTTTCTAAAAATCTACTCACTGTTCTCAGGAGACACAATATTAGAAATAGATACAATTTTAGTCCTTCTAGTAAAGAAATATTGAGACTTACAATTCCTGTGAAGAGCAACTTTAAGCTCTGTGTAAAAGGTAATTAAATGCAGTCCAGCTGCAGCCTGGCTGTCAGTGAGGCCAGCCTAGAAATACTTCGGGGAGCTATCCCTCTTCTTTTTTGGCTGTATGTCCCCCTTTGGTTTTACCTCTGCACTTGCCAATCAGCCTTACAGATTTGCAACTATCTTTAAGAAATCCTTATAGATGAGTAACAGCTGAGAAGAAAGAGAATTCCTCACATCTGATGCAAGATGTGAATCTAAGGTAAGCAACTTCACTCTCAGTGCACTCTCAGTGCACTCTCAGTAAGTGCACTCTCAGTAAGTTTGCAGATGACACCAAGTTGTGTGGGAGTGTTGATCTGCTTGAGGGTAGGAAGGGTCTGCAGAGGGACCTGGACAGGCTGGATTGATGGGCCGAGGTCAATTGTATGAGGTTTAACAAGGCCAAGTGCAAGGTCCTGCACTTGGGCCACAGCAACCCCATGCAACGCTGCAGGCTTGGGGAAGAGTGGCTGGAAAGCTGCCAGGCAGAGAAGGACCTGGGAGTGTTGGTTGACAACTGGCTGAATACGAGCCAGCAGTGTGCCCAGGTGGCCAAGAAAGCCAATGGCATCCTGGCTTGTATCAGAAATAGCGTGGCCAGCAGGACTAGGGAAGTGATCGTGCCCCTGGACTTGGCACTGGTGAGGCCGCACCTCGAATACTGTGTTCAGTTTTGGGCCCCTCACTACAAGAGAGACATTGAGGGGCTGGAGCAAGTCCAGAGAAGGGCAACGAAGCTGGTGAAGGGTCTGGAGCAGAAGTCTGATGAGGAGCGGCTGAGGGAGCTGGGATTGTTTAGCCTGGAGAAAAGGAGGCTGAGGGGAGACCTTATCACTCTCCACAACTACCTGACAGGAGGTTGTAGAGAGGTGGGGTCGGTCTCTTCTCCCAGGTAACAAGTGATAGGACAAGAGGAAATGGCCTCAAGTTGCGCCAGGGGAGGTTTAGACTGGATATGAGGAAATTTTTCTTCACTGAAAGGGTTATCAAGCATTGGACCAGGCTGCCCAGGGAAGTGGTTGAGTTCCCATCCCTGGAGGTATTTAAAGGACGTTTGGATGAGGTGCTTAGGGACATGGTATAGTGGTGGTCTTGGTAGTAGTGTTAGGTTTACAGTTGGACTCGATGATCTTAAAGGTCTTTTCCAACCTATAAGATTCTGTGATTCTGTGAACAGGTCTGCTGCAACGCAGAAATGTGGCTTTCCTAGGCTTTTTCACTGAGAAAGAATAGCCTTCTGTTTCCCTTAGTACCCTGCAATGTAAAGGTTGGAAGCTAACAATTGCACACTGTCTAAGGAACATCTTACTGGGGATTGCTCATTCAAGGCATGGATGGATGCTTCCCTTCATTTGCCATTCTCTAACAGAAAAGACATATCCCAACTCTCAGGAATTGTACCTATAAGTAGCAAAGCCCAAGAAAGGAGGGTTTATTATTTACCCAGGTGCTAGCTAAGGGCTGCCTCAGCCATGCCTTTTCCATGTAACCGCACGCCTATCTCTTTCTGTCTTTTATGCCTCAGTTCTTCATATTAAAACACAGAGCTAATCACACCTTCCCATTACACAGTGATATTGTGAGGATAAAGAACGTAGGAGTCTGGCAACCAGTATATAACCAACCTGCAATCACTTGAATGAATAATGCTTGTGCAGAAATACCTTTACTCTAGCTTTTTTGGAGGCTGTTCAGGAATTAATAGCAAGCTGCAAAATACTTGCAAGAAGCATTAAGGTTGTTATTTTTGCTAATATTATCAGAGGTAGATGGTTTAACTTTAGTTTGGGAATAACTGCATTAGACCGCAGTTACAAAAGAGAAGAGGTCACACATAGCATCTCAGATACACGGGCTGCACACAGTGCCCAAGGGAGCATTTGCCGCTGGTATTTGGCTGTTCCATTGAGGGTTTCTGTTCACTGACTAGTGTGTATGAAGCATTTAAGGATAATGGGATGGAACCACTGATTTACCTGCTCTTAAGCAACTCTCTTATAAATTGGAGTTTGGTTTCACTCACATTGAGATACTTTCTTTGATTTTCTATTCCCAACAGATAGGAATAGTAACAGTGCTTTAAGCATAAATGCTGCCTCTGGTAAACACAGACCAATTTATAAGTGCATAGGAAGCTCTGGGTTTTACAAATGCACAGGAGAACATACTATATTTATTTTAGTAACATCACTGCTTTTTGTTTGTTAGTACAAAAAAGGACTGAAATTAAAGACACATGAATATTAAATGAAGCTTTAAATAATTTATTTTTAGTTCTGCCCTGCAGATGGCTTTACTTAAGGGTACTGCTAATAAACAGTTACAAATATACATGCACACCTGAAATAGACTGATTTTATTTCTTAATTAATGAGGTGAAAACTCATCAACAGAGTAAGCACAGAGAGCTTTGAGTAATTTTTAGGTGAACTATAATCTTTCCATTTCAGTACTCAGTTCAGCTCCTCCAAACCAGCTGAATCACTGTGAAACTAACCGCATAAATGCAGGAGTTGGTAAGAAACCATCATGATTTAAAGCAAGAAGAATGAGTACAGATTTTTTTCAGGAAGTCTATTTTTTGCAAAAAAAAAAAAGTATGCAATGTTACATGGTGTTTCAAGAACACCATTAGAATGACCAATTTGAAACAACATACTGGACCTCTTCACATGTTAAAGATAGGAAGTAGGGAAATTACCCACTATAAATATATTTGTTGATTTATTTTTCTTTTCCTCACAGTGGATTGTCCAAACACTGAGAAATTCTCAAGTTCACCTAGTATTAAAAACAATGCACTAATTGTATACATATTATTTCTCTATTATAGTGATTTTTTTTTTGAAGAGCCTGTTTTTCTATGATGTGCTATGATGGCTAATTGCATAATCAAATGTCAGCAATTCAGGTCTCTGACTGAAGACGTGAATCAAAGCTCCTCAAACTCAATCAAAAATGGCAAAGACAAGAACAAAATTAGGAATAGGCATCCTATCCTCGGAGTGAGAAGTTGGTAAGGCATATGCCAATACAG
Organism: Mycteria americana; assembly: GCF_035582795.1. Lineage (NCBI taxonomy): Eukaryota > Metazoa > Chordata > Aves > Ciconiiformes > Ciconiidae > Mycteria > Mycteria americana. The sequence continues at coordinate 35,883,930 of NC_134373.1, forward strand.
CTCAAACATAATTGATAATTCAGGTGAAAACGTACTTTTCATAAAAATTCTACTTGATGTCATTGTGGAAAAGGAACACAAAGTCCATGTGAGCACAGTTAAAACAAATGTTTAAAATAACACACACTCATTCAAAATGCTTTTCAGTTTGCTCAGTTGTACTTCAGGTATATGAAGTAGAGTTAATAGGAAATGCATGACTGGAGCTCCATACGTACATCTACAGATGGTCCTAGCCAGAAGCAAAAAAACATGTAAAGTAAAAAAGTTCCAAATAGAAGGGCTCATACTGTTATAGAGAATACTGACATGTACTATCCTGTAGTAAGTATGATAATCAGGCACATTCCTGATTTGAGTGATAAAAATGAATATAGATTGGGCCAGACTGTAAAGTAGTGTAAATCAACATAGCTGCATTAACTTCAGATTTGAAGAACCCGGCCATCCTGTTTAATTGACATTTTAAGCCTGAATGAGACCAGCAGATTCTCAGTATCTTGAATAATAATTAGACTGTATCCTATATATAATGTATAAAGAGCCACGCTTCTCGTTCTAGTGATAAAATTTGGTATTTCTGGGTGAATAAATGTAATGACAAAGAAGGAAATTAACAGCAAATCATTGTGGCTAATAAGGAAGTGTTGATCCAAAGTATTAACTCTCTCCACAGAAGGAAGACAAGCTAGACAGTAGGCTGAAGCAGTGCTGCAGAAGAATTGGCAATTAGACAAGTGCTATGTGTACTATATTTTTAAGTACAAAGAAATTATTTGTCTTTGCCAGACTGTGAAGAAGGTAAGCTGACATAAATTAGAAGACACTAATGGATGTTAGTTTCTTATTATTCACATTGGCAAGGTTCTCCATCATCTTCAAGGAACATAAGTAACAATTAGAAAAATACACAGAAAGTTTCACTCTATTATCATAGACTCCTTCAGACCATAATTTCAAAATTAGTCCCTGCAGAAATACCCAAATGCCAGACAAGAGTCAAGAACACAGTACAGCAGACACTATTCATCCCATTTCTAGTGGCCCAAACCCACATAATGCTGTTCCTCTCACAGCTCTCTCCATTCTGCAGAGTAGTCTGTTCACCTTCTCACCTGTACGAAAAGCACACACTAATAAAATTCCACTGAAAAGATGCAGAGCAACTCAGTAGAAGGAGAGGATGTTTTATCAGCTTTATGCACTAGTGTGAGTTGTTTCTGATGAGCAAGTTCTGGGATGGTAAATGAAGCACTGGAGAATGCTGCTCCACACCGCCCTGGAAGGCCACTCAACAGCATGACCACACCAAATCTTCAGTAATATGAATACTGCAGCATAAGAACACAGGACTGCTACATGTTGTGTAAAGCCTCCCAAAGAAATGGCACATTGGCCATGGACAGATTTAGAACAATATCCTTGAAGATATTCAAAACTCAACTGATGAAGTCCCTGAGCAGGAGAACTTCCAACCTCTGTGCTTCTAGGGGTATGTTTCTTCACACACAGTTGTTGTTCTTGCAATGCCTACTGGTTACTAAACAAGATTTCCCCTCAGTGATGACTCATTTTAGCTACTTTGGTTCAGAAAAGTAAGTAAACCACAGACACAGGTCATTTCAATGGTGTTGAAGTATGAGAAAATGAAGATTTTGAAGTACAAAAGGGGAAGAACAGTACTTGATAATTGCATTAAAATGTAAATGCTTTGGGGATATTAGATGGAGGCATGAAATGGCATAAACTTTGAGGAACTGACAGAGGCATTTAGGCGAGTGAAAGTACAAATGTAACTGCTTTTTACCCAGCCGAGCTCAGTTCGTTTATGCATCTTCACACATGCTTCCTGTCTGAAGTATTCTGAGGACATGATAGATAAGGAGGTTGTGAGGGTCTCTTCCAGGCCCCTTATGGCACTAAGTTTTGAGGCTTTTTTTTTTTTTATGAACAAGTTTGGATCCTGATGTTGCTAGAGGCAAGCAGTTTATTTTAGTATTTATTAATTAATCATTGTTTTAGCAAATGGGAACCTAGTCCTTTGGATTAACATCCAAGCTGGTTAGATATAGCAAGCGAGCATGTTGTTAAGTTGCCTGCTACACTCAAGTCCCATTTCAAAGCTCCAGCCCAGGAAGCACACTTACTAAAGCAACACAGTCAACACCTACAGATTTAACACTTACCTCTCAGCTTCCACATGCACACAGGGCTTTAGAAAATGGCTTTGTTACCAATGTACAAATAAATGCATGCATACTTGTACCTTGCTCATGTATAGGGAATTAATGAAAAATCTAATACCTCATCACAACTTGTATCAAAACATAACATTTTTGAGCATGCAGATTTGAAATAGGAACAGACCCAGGTTGGAAACGGATTTGGTGATAACTGGTTTTGTTTGATGGCTTTTACAGACAGCAACCTCACATTTATGGACTTCTAGGTATTCTGCAGCTTTTCTGGGTGGTGATGGAGAAGATAAAACAAATATTTTTCCTTTATCTGATCATGTGTAAATGAATGATTCAACTGCTATATCAGTGATAAGATGATTGCTAAATGGTTCTTCTCAACTTCTATCAATGGCCTGATGAAAAGAATTAACACTGACAGTGATAAGTTGTTTTCTCAGGCATTGAGACTTCATGACAAGAAAGGATTTCTTTTGCGGTCAAAAGACATTTTATCAGTTGAATATTGTTCTTCATTAAATGCATTAGAGGCGTCCAAGGATTTGCCTGACATTTAAGCAACTTCTGGATTACCTTTTGCCTCTCCACAGTGATGTAGATCACCTCTCTTTACTGAATGCACAGGCTGTAATGCAGATCAATTTGTTCACCATCTTTCCTCTGTCACTTATTCTGTTACATTTATCTCAGTAATTCATTACAGACCTCACCTAATCTGTCTCAAGGTTTTGAGGGTTCTTTAATGTAAATGTGTTTGCTCAAATATGTCAGGCTTAATGGACATGTTTTAGGATGATGCATGTCAGACTTAATGTATTTACCACATTAATCAGGCTTGTTTCCTTCACATCTATTTCCATTCCCTGAGAATGAGAAAACATGAATTCAACAGCTGTTTACTTAGTACTCCAGTAAAAACACCCAAAGTTTCAGTAGTTTACATAATGGTGGATAAAAGCAAGTCTTTTGTTTGGCAGAGGGGGGTGTCCAGTATTTTCTCTTCTCTTACTGGAAGCTTGGTGCAAGCTTATTAAACAAGCAGATGAACTGCTATTGTTTTCATCAAGCTTTGGAATAGGCAATTGGATAACTTATAATTAAGTGTTACAAGTATGTACATTAAATGGCACATTCAGAAATTAAATTTGAAACATACTTTTTCAGTTCCGGTGTTCATCAGATCCAGATTTCAGAAAGAAACCAAGAGAAAAAAGACAGATGACATTGGAGCAAGGACCTGTTGATTAGAAATGGTATCGGTGTGGAAACAAAAAGGCAGGCTCTATATCATGGTCTAGATTTCTGGGGAGTCAGATAATGAGCAATACTGGGGCACCACAAAAGCAGTAAAGAGTGACCACCAGTTTTAAATGATACAGGTGAACAAATGTGAGAGGAAAGGTGAGAAAATAATATCTTGGCAGTAAATGGGTATATCTGTGGGAAAACTATACAGAAGAACGAGAAAGAAAAGAGGAGTCAAACAAATTTACCCGGGGTACTAGAAAGAATGCAGGTCCTTCTCCTCATAGAAAAGTCTGCTTATGAAGTGTGCTTTTTTATTATCATATATATAGTTTCATAGTATGGCTACTGGGTGCTGAATAAAACAATATCAGAATACACAGATAAGGCTATCATCTTTAGTATGTTGATACCTCAATACAAATAATTATAATGCTGACATTTCATTTTAAGTCAAACCCACTTATATCTACAACATGTTATATGTCCTACGTTTGCTATCAGTATATCTGTAAAATTGCTATCAAGTTGCTAGCAACTTTCTATAAAACTTGCTGTGAAGGACATCCCTGGTTTGTACTGAAAATGTAGTTTGATCACTTTTCTTTGCTGCATATAAAGCTTGAAGGGGTGGACTTTAAAACACAATGCCACATATAAAATACCAACAACACTTCCTTTCTGGAACATTAGGCATCTAAGGGATTCAACCAAATATTCTCTAAAGAAGATGAATCTCCAAAAAGTTGCTTAAAAGACAGACCTTCCTTTTTCTGACCAGATTGCCTTTAAATTAAACTGCAAAACCCTTCTGCAAGGTTGTTCTTGGAAAGTAGAAAAAATGATGATAAAGCCTGCTATAAGGCAGATGATTATCAAGAACTTTAATGGAATTGAGCACTGGGCTACAGCAGAGCTACAAAAGAATCCCTTGACCTCAGTGTGTGTTTTTGTTCTAGCACAAAGCAGCAAAGTCTACAGTGCACTTTTAATGTTGCTTTGATAGTGTGGAAGCCCAACCCTCTATCTAGCTAGAGACTTTTCAAAACCCTTTTAAGGATCTGCAGGCGTTTTCTCTGTATTATAGAAATGGCAGTATCTACAACGTTCTCATTTAATGTTGGATGAATCAATTTTGAGCAACTGACCTGGACCTCTAATGAAAATTTGACAAAAAATAGACCCAAGTCTTTCTTCAAAGTTTCAAAAATTCTGACTACATTTATCTTCATAATCTTCACCTGGCTCTGAATTTCACCTGAAATACTCCAAACAAACAATAGGGGTCAATGCCAGTTAGATAACTTCTTTCCAAGAACTGTGAATCTTTCTCCTGTTCTAACCCCAGCCTGCCTCAAGGAATTATCTCCCCATACAACTTCAGTAGGTAGTATCTTGTGCTTCCAGTGGAGCAGATAGTACCAACAACATCCACATATATTTTGGATTGCTAGTACCAATTCTGGTGTTATCAAGTATTTGCTCTCTAGAGTACCCAAAATGCTCAAGTGAACTGTAGGTCTATTGAGATTTTTAAAATTTATTTTATTTTTACCAGTGATGTCATTCCAAGGACAAAACCTACCTGCAGTGATGTCCCTGATGTCAAAGCTCAACAGGCTTTTATTAAAGAACGAATCTGGCCTTTTAGTTCAATCACTGACATATTAAAGATAACATTTGAAAGCAAAAACTTTCCAGTTCAATAAAGTAATTCCTTTAGATGAACTGTCCATGCTTTCATGTACTCCCTGAACTTCAGTGCTTTAGACCAGAAGTGCTTGTTTGCTTCATTTAGGAATTGCTAACGGTAGAATGACCACTGGAAATCCACTACAGTGAATTAACATATTTACACATAGAAATATCTGTGATAAAAAAAAAATCCTCTTTCTTTGTATTGAAACCTGAGTATAAATTTAAGAATAGACCTGAAATCTTCTCAGACACCTCTCATCAGCCTATTTAGGCTGGGGAATATATGCTGAGATTGTGTTTTGTGTGAAGCTTGAGTATATCATTAGCAAAAAGCATATTAAATGTTGACTCGCTTCTCTCGTGAATTTGTCATTTGGGGTGACAAAGAGAAAAGGAAACTGGACCCAGAGAAATGATTATCATGCAGCTTCCAAACACGGGGTTTGGTAAATCACCAAAGTGTTGATGTCTGAGAAAATGGCACACTCAGTCTTTCCTCCTTCAGCCTCAGCATAGGTTTATATCAACACTGAAGAATGATATGATTAATTATGACTAACTTTCCTCTTCATTACAGATATATATATTCCTAAAAAGAAAACAGGTCAGGAACCTTTTAATTTGCATAGGGACCTGTATAGCCAAAAATATTTTTGCTGTGTGAAGTTGTCTGCAATAATGAATTCTTCAGGAATTAGCACTTGTTTGCTTGTGCCATGGATTTTTGGCTTTTCCCTTGAAGCTGTTTATCAATGAAAACTCTTAATACATTGCGATTAATACAATCACACTTTCCCAGGAGTGGCTGCTAATTTGAAACAGTACTTGCAATATGAAACATTAAACTTTCTCACAAATGCTTTTTTCTTCTCAAGATGTCCAATTATTAAATTCTCTATGTAAAGGTGTCATTTGTAACTGCCTTGTAATTTTTTTGGCCATCGTGACAATGGTGGCCTGACACTTCTACTCCCTTGGGGGAAACAGAATTCTTTTTCATTGTAAAATGAAGGCTTTTTTATGTTTACATGGGAGCAATACTGTCAGGAGCTTGACACATTGTCTTTGCATTCAATAAAAGAACTTTATTTATAGGAATATTTGGAGACCCTGCTGTACCTGTCTGAGCTGGGGATTCTCTCATGACATGAACGGAAAGTCAACCTTTTTATCATGTCCTTCCTCTTATTAGGTACCTTAGCATTTCCCACTTCATCACTTTTTCAAAGCCCAACTACTTTATTGCAAAGGGCTTGAGGAAGGAGCTCTGAAGATGACTGGACCTGAAACAGATACTCGTGGATTCTTAGGTCTCCTGTCTGTTGGAAGTGAGAGCACAGGTAGCATCTGTGCTGCCAGGGCTGCATTTGGAATCCTCACTGACAGTACAGCAAAAGCATCCAGGGTATAACATATTTTTGTTTTAAAATTTTTTAAAATCTTTTAAATACATGTTTAAGTACAATATGGCACAATATAAATGACTGCTTCATATGGAAATGAACATGTGTTCCCAAGATACAAGTATCCTAGAAGGGAATTTTCTATTACTGTGCATTCTTGTATTCTTTCAATTTAGCAAATCCAAAGACTCAGCAACATACTTAAATTTGTTTAGATCAACAACTGACAATAAATTAAAAACCTAGCAACTGGCATTTTACACGTTTTTTGTTTAACACACCCAGGAGTATCTCATTATTAGAAAGTGATGAACCAGCATTGTCTTACGTGATACCAACCTTGAAGACTGTTCAGTTATGTGTAACTTGTTTATTAGCTAACTGGGCAGAACTGATGTCATTTTAGGTATTTTGCAGTGACAACTACAGCAACATGTGTTTCTCCTATTGTTTCTTTACCATAGTAAAGAACATCTTCCCTGCTTACCCTGCTTAATCATAGCCTTTTACATCTTCTGTACATTCAGCTCTATTTTGTTGACAGTTTAGATCAAAACCAGTAGAATAAACTCATTAAAGTACAGCTACAAAACCACAGTGAACTTTGTTTTCTTAAAACAACTGTTCATGATGGTGAAGAATGCAGTAAGAATTGAATTTACAGCCCACTGAAATTTCAAAGATTTCAAAGATGTTCCTGTTCTGGCAGAACCCCCAACACTGAAACTGTTCCATGCAAACAACAGACCAAAAGCCTCCACCAGGACATGAACTGCTCAGGGGACAGAGCAACTGCCCTCTTTGATCAGACTAAAGACCTGTCTCACTGTTAGGTGCCTGACAGCAGTGAGGCATAGCAGTTACAGAGCTGTCCTTCCTCTATTATTCCCTTCTTCTTCTGACAACCAGAAGCTTAGGAGTTGGTAACAAAGCCGAATTTGGTGCTCTCACATCTCAAGTAATTCTCCATACCAACAAGTTCTTTATAATCTTCACAAGTTCTTCCTTGTGTATGGTTTTGACTAAAAATCACAAGCTGACATGGGAAATGTTCCAAACGAAAGTTTCTTAAAGCTGCAAGAGCTTCAGTCTTGAAAAAAATCAGTATCTTTCTATGAAAACCTTTGTATCGGAAAAATGCCAGAACCTCTATCAAGGAATTTGATAAAAGAATCTGAATGAGACCTAGGAAAGCTTGCTATCCACAAAGAACAATGCGGACATACAGCAGCAAAAACACCAATGTAAGATAAAACATAGCCTGATGAGAGTGGTATAAAACACAGCAAGATACTGATTTAGGAGTATTCAGGAAGTGCACTTAGATCCATGCTTCTAATTTCCCAGGCTTGGCCTTGTCCTGCTGAAGTAAATAATGACTGGTACATTCTGCATTAGGACTCACTGTGCTAATGTTAACAAATTTGCTTAGACTTCTATTATTTTTACTGTGCCAATACTACCTATTGCACATAATGTCTCCCATCATCAAAGAGTTTCCTGACATTAACAACTAGATCCTCAGAGTAAACTCCTGGAGTTATTCTAGATGGTTTGACAAGGCAGAACAGGGATAGATGGCATCCTGTGTTGAGCCTTTAAGAGATGGCATTGTCTAGGGAAAAGAAGATGCTTTTGTAATTGGTATAATTCAGATGATGGAAAGGTCTTTGTACGAGCTATAGGAATTTCTCAAGGGCAGCACTGCTTGGGATCTCTGTAGCACTACATACTGTGGACTTGTATAGACCTGGGCCACTGACCTACCTGTCACTTTATCCATGTCATCAGCCCTGAGAAAGGTGAAGAAAAAGGTCTTTTCTTTGCAAAAAAGGACTTTGGTGCACAGGAGGGCTGGGCCCACAGTGACGACCTCTCCCAGCTAACTGAGAGCCTCATGAACCCAAGGCACAACGGAAGTCTGACTTTGGAGAATGCCAACCAACCTGCTCCATAACCACTATGTCCTGTCAGAGACTCAGATTTGGTGCCTGTGGGAGGAGCAAAATATTAACGCCCTCAAAAGCCTTCTGCATGACATATTACAGGACACAATAACAAAGTAATATATTGAAATAGATAGCAATCAGGTCTCAGCCACGACCACCAATTATACTGATGAACACCAGGGAAGAACTGGAGTCTTTTCAGAAAAAAGCTCTGCAAATAGCTATTTTTTCTTGTTCAGTATCTGGATTAAAAAATTAAACCTAAACATTTCACATCAATTCAAAGTAAAAGTTTTGAGAATTTTGGGGCGGAGGCAAAATAATTATTTCAGTCTAAGGCAAAATAATTCTGAACAATCTTAAGTGAGTTATTCTCTTTTGGGCAATTTCTAGTAACAGAAAGTAAGTCCTTTATTCACAGAGTGAGGAGCATGTATTTTTCTTTTCAGGGCTAGTGCCTACCCACTCAGAGAATCTCCTCAGAGTCTTACACTGCATTGTTCAAAGTGCTTGTTATTTAGTTGCTGTAATGGAGCCAAGTTATGGCTGGGTTCTTAGAGAGGGAAGAGTTTAGGGATCTTTTCTGCAAGTAAGACAGCCAGAGTTTATTTGGCTGAGTTTGGGACCGAAAAGGATGTATAAATCAATAAAGCATGCAAACATTTTCCTACTATCCCAAAGAGAAATGTGTTTCGACATGATACCTCTGTTCAGCCCAACTTGCTGGGTTGACAGTATCAGTGAAATGAAAGAACTTCTGGCTAGCAAAATCATTTACAGTGTCCTGAAAACACTGAATCAGATTTTAACTATTGCTGCAGTCTCTGCCTGCAAAGGGAACTTGCTAAAGAGGAATCTTTTTTGTTCAGAGTCAGTTCCTTATATTGGTGACATACTGGTCTAATACAGATCCCAAACAGACTTCTGTTTTGTCCTCCACTGCCTATTAAATATTTTAACATGTACTGTGGTTAAAAATTAGTACATGCCAATCAAGAAGCAGGGGGGATGGTGCTACTCTCCTGCAAAGCGTAGAGCAAAGGCAACTTTATTTTCAATAACAGCTTTAAGGTTTTCTGAACAGACACCTGGTTTGCTATTCCTTCTGGTTTAGTTTATCACAGTAATTATTCTGATATTCAGAATTTCATTCTGAATTTTACTAATTCAAGGTCAGATGACAGATTTACAGTATATCAGTATTATTCCCACTGAAAGTATCGTGCACAACAACCCTCGAGTTAAGCCACTATATGTAACCCACTAGTTTTGGAGGATGAAATGATCTTTCATAGTCAGATTCCAAACCCTTCTGTCAAGCATTGCATTGATCCACAGTTGGTAACAGTATGTACTCATCTTTTATATAATTGGTGATATCTGGCTATCCAGGAACACAGCTGACATTAGGTGGGCAAACAAATGAAGTAAGGAGAATTAAACATGTTTTTTTTCCAAGAACTGAGACAGCAATAAAATCCAGTGTAAATAATTTTGTACCTATCACATGACTCTGACATGTAGTCCTTGTCATGGTGTCCTCCTCTTCTTCTTGCAGGTTTTCTGTGACTACTTTAGCCTGTACATAGTACAACAAAAGTGAAGAACATCTGAGACTCTGTTTATGTTGCTTCATTATAACTACAGAATATCTTTTCAGAAATAAACTAAAGTTACAGGGCAGCTAAGAGTGGAAGTATATAGCCTGTCTCATTCTATGAATGATATCTGAGGATAACAACTTTAACTTCATTCAAAGTCACAATATGCAGCAGTCAAAAAATACCCTTAGAAGAAGGGTATTTCAAAAAATATCAAAAATTATCAAATTATCAAAAAATATAAAAAATTATCAAAATATCAAAAAAGGGTATATAAAAAAATACCTTGGAAGTTCCTCAAATGGAAAAGTCTTTTTCTGCATTAAAAAAAAGAAGAAGTATGCTCAGGTCTCCTGACCTCTTCTTTGTTTCTCTCTAGAAGTACCATGTTTCAGATTCTATGCTAAAAAAAATATGAACTTAATATGTGATGTGGTGGTATCTCTCTAGTTCAGTTTGCAAACACTGAACTTTGACATTTTTGTTTCCACCTCTGTTTAAAAGCATTTATTAGCTAAACAGAGAGAAAAAACTTCATTTAAGAATGCAGTGCACACTAAAAGCCTGTATGTGTTTTTCAAGTATGTGTTATTCAAATAGATATTCTGTTTTTCAGATGAAGGCATACTTTTGCTCTGTTCTTCTGCACTCCTATTTCCCAAGTGTATGTATAATCTGAGTATCTTCCCAGCATACAGTGAAAACCCCCTCCATTACATGCCATCAGCGGCCATAATTCAGATCCAGGGACATATTTTTCTGCCATGCTATATAAATCAAACAGGAATGAAGATACTTTCAGGGTGACGAGAGGAGGAAAGCCAGCACTGCAGAAAAAATTACTTTCAATATCTCAGAGATCTTAAATTATTTGTTAATCACTCTCTGCTGTTTTAAACCACTTACAGCACATTCACAATAACATTAAATATGTTATGTAATCTAAACCAGTAGAATTTATCATCATTTGCATGACATATCTTTGATCATAGTATATATTATGCTTGTCTGGCTTACACAAGTACCCCTATTGACCTCTCGTGACTAGCCTCAGTAAGACATGAAAGACTCGCTCTCTATATTTATAAAACTGCATTTATAATCTCTTAATCCCAGAGATTTGATTACATCCTTTTTTCTTCTGAAATGAGGCTCTTCAGGCTATGGAAAATGAAGAGGAGAGTATGTGATCATTTGGCATCGAATTACGGGTAAAACAATTTCTCACATTTGCAGACTGCATGGCGGTCTGTGGCTTGCTGCTGATGTGACATTTCACAATATTAGGATAGATCTCTGGGTATTCCTCAAACATACAGATTGCAGACAGACTGCTATACAAAACTCCTGGTGTCTTGATTTTGGTGCCACACTTCCACCTCACAAAGTAAAGCCCATGGCTTTTCTAAATTACGCTGGGCTGTAATAAAATCACAAAGATGAAATGAAGCAGTGCAGCACAAAAATGATTGTATCTCACCTTAAGCTCCAGCCAAGGACATGAAAAAGTATTGGAGAATGTGGAATATCCTTGGTGCGGGCTAAAGGATTATGTATTTCTGTTGGCTGGCCTTTAGAGCAAAGTGCTTTTTTGATGAACACTAACGGGAAGCGTATCCCTCTGAAGGTGAATGCACAAGGCCGCCATTGGTGGAACATTGCTTTGTCCATAAATTCAGTGGTAGTCAAGCAATAACATTCTTTGCATGAAGAGAAATCAGAGGTAATTGGTGCATATGTTATGGCATAATAGTGCCCCAAGTCTTTACCTGGCACATCATAAGAGAAAAGATTTAATCATCAAAAATTAAATAGGCTTTAAAGGAAAAACCTTCTAGAAAATTAATGTTAAAAAACGTTATGGCCAGGATTTAAAGAAGCAGTATATATATGATATGCTGTTTTGAAATACAGCAGCTTCCGCACTGAGCCCGTATGACTGAAGGCACTTTGCCTTGTTCAAAAAAGAAAAGAAATCTTCTTAGTTTAGGGCTTTTCAAAAGATTTATGCTGTTTCCTCCAAAAGCCTTCATTTTGTCTTTTTACAAACAAAAAAATGCACAACAGGCCATTCTGCCACATGTGACTGTTTTCAGTCACAGCCATCTCTCAGTCCTTTGCAATCTGCTTCAAAGTAAGCAGACACCAAAGAATAACTGGAAATTATAGTAATAAGATGCATGAACTTTGAATTTAAAGACTTTCCATTGTTTTTCTTGTAGAAGTTGGGAGGGCAAGATGAAATATCACATACTGTGGAATCTTAAGGTATATGTCTTTTGTAAGTTAGCATTAAGAACTGTAAGCACGTTTTAATCTCGTTATTCTAGATGTCGTCAGTCTTTTGGCACTAGATATTTATTTCAGGAATTAAGTGCCACAAAAAGTACAATATGAAACTCACAAAGATGAAGCATATAATGTAACTTAATCTTCAAAAACAATACAAAAAATACTTTGATTCCCAGCAAACAAAAGAGTGTATGGTATAGGACAGGTAATGCCTTTTCCCCATAACTAACATGCCCTTAAAAATGAAATAGTATAATAACATTTCTCCATTATTTATGTATATTAAGGGCAATCTTTGTAGTTCCCTGATAAAACAAAGTGTGTTTCTTGAAGATATACTTAAAGTCCTAAATGACTATTATTGCTGCATTTAGAAAGACTTCACAAAATGACAGACAAAAAGCACAGCAAATTATTGCAGCATTAGAAAATAGTAAGTTAGAAAGAAATTGTAGAAGCAATGTGTAGAGTTTTTTGTACTTCTGTACCGTGAAGATATAGCGTAAGCTGTCAGGACCATATTAAATGGGGCATAGTTAAACTGAGTGGCTCTGATAAGGGGCTCTGCTTTGCTATCAAAGTTCTAGATCAGTTGGATTGAATTTCCTGCATATTGCACATTTCCAGACTTTCATTCTCTCTCTTTCCTTTCAGTGACACTACAAGGACAGCCTTAGATATGCTTATAATTTGTGGTTTTATAATGCAGGAGACATCTGCATTTTCAAAGAAGAGATGATACCACCAGAGTCAGGAGGAAAAAGTTTTCAAACACATTCATTCTGCATATGTTCCCTGTAAGTTTCAAAAAATGACCTTGCAGATGTTCTTAGGAAAGACATCTGCATTAAAGTAAAAAAAAAAATTGCCTGAAGTTGAAACCGTGTGGGATATTTTAACCTTAAGCATCCTAAACGTCAGTACTAAGCTAAGAGTTCTTCCAGTTCCTATTATGAAGCTTTCTGAAATTTGTTCTACCCTTGAAACACATCCCAAAGAATTTGTATTTCAAATTCTCTCAGATTAAATAGTTACATGTGCTGTACTTCAATAACTCAGTTTTATCAGAACAACAAAAGTAATAGCCTCAACTTCATGTTCAGTATTATATTTGGCACAAGTTTTCAGACTATTTTGTGAAAATTGTGATTATTGTTAATAATAATCATAATAATATGGTCAAGACAGCTATCAGGAATGAGAAAAGAATGCTCATTGAGTTAAAGCGTCTCTGTTTTCCTGGTGCTTGAACTTTAAAAGATCATGGGAAAGGCCCTTGCTAGGCAAGAAATTGCTCACTAAATTCTAAGGTTAATTATTAGAAGCTTCACAAGGAAGGGCACCCATTCAGTCTGACTTTAGGCTACAATCCTAGACTCTGTGTGTACACTTCTCAATGCAGAAAAGTTAGCCACTCACACAACCTTTCAAGAACCAGAATCTAGCAGCTTACAGAAAATAAAATTATTTTTCTTCCAAATTGCAACATTCCTACTCTCTGGGTAAATTAAAGTATCAGGTATAGTTAGTACCTTATTGAAGCATAAAACTGACTATAGGGCATTAACAGGGAGATTTTCCATGGTACAAAGAGAGACATGGGTCAAATGTATGTTTTTGCTTTTGAAAGACTCCCTCTTAAGTGACAAATATTCCCAAACGTGGTCAAATACATTGCCTTTTCCCCATCAGCAGTGCACTTTTTAGACTTCGTGATTTCTATAATGTTCAGAGGAATGTTCAACACTGGCATGCAATTTTCAGGGGAAGGGGAAAAAATGAAAAAAAAAAAACCAACGGTCCTATTATTTCACTTCGCTACAGTATGATTATAGCATCGTTGTGCATATATCTCCACTGGAATTGAATTGCCAGCAGAAGCAGTAGGATCTTCATGACTAGCTGTATAATCTGGCCTATAGTCAAGCTGCCAACTTTTGTATTAATTCACAATTCTCTAGCTACACAAAATCTTTCTATCATATATAAACAGTTATTATCCTGTTTGTCTGTACTAGCAATAAGGAACACATCCAGAAGTTAAAAATAAGATAATAATGTTTTCATGTACTAAAGCACTTACCAGGGTCTGATTCTGCATTTCCATATCAGCTTTTGTGTTGCTGTTTTTCTTGTGGTTTCCTTGAGAGCTGATACAGTTGCCGTGAAGAGAGGAGCCCTGGGAGCTGCCCTTCGACACACTCCTGTAGGAAACATTATTTGATCCACTTTCTGTCTGCTGAGCTGCTTTCTTATCAACTCTGCAGGTAGAGAGTGATTCCTCTGATAAATTACATTGCCCTTCTTCAATCACTCTACTTTTCCATTCCTTTAATGTTTAAAGTAACCTCTCTGTATCTTTCTGTCTCTAGACCTTTGAGTGATAAATGTTTCTAACTAGCCTTGATCAAATCTGTCACTTGCAATTTCAGGTAGTATATCAATTTAGTCTTTCACATATAATGATTTATATTATATTTGGGACTGCTGTGGGGCAAACGTGAAAACACAGTATAGCAATTGCTAAGTTCTTCTGTGACCGAAGGTTGTGGTAGCTAGACATGTAATTAATTCTGACTAGTTACCAAATATATGTTTGCTGGTTACAATACACGAAGATGGAATACATTAAAACATGTACCTAATTATCCTCTATCTTTACACACCATCTGCCTAGATTCTTGATTTCTTGAATCATTTGAATTTCTATCAACTTGGATGTAACTTGCCATTTTTTTAATTTCAAAGGCCATTGGTTTGGTTAACAAAGTAACATGAACAAAATTACCATCTCATTATTAATGTTTTTTCCTGTAGAGATTAAAGTCCTGACTGTGTACCTACTGATTGCTACTATGCATTCTTAGTCTAAAAGGAACATACATTGAACTTAGGATCTGAGCATCTGTAAAGCTAGTGTATAATAACACATCCCAAATTGTGTTCCAGAGTTTTACCTGTTTAAAAGCTCTTTCATAAAATTGTCTTTTGGTGAGTATGTAGCTGTGGTGGAACCTTTTACTTGTTCACACTCAGTCTCACCAGGCGTGTCTTGTGAAGGTTTCATAATTTTGCTCTCCATGACATCAGCTAAAATGTCACCGTTGTCTGTTTTCCTGTTAATTTCATTTTCTATTTCATAGTGTTGGTCAGTTTTCTTTTTTTCTTTTCTTCTATCTAATTTTGTCTGCTTAATTCCAAATCCTGAAACTTTTGCATCTTTTTTTTCTACCTTTGTTTTAGGAACATCAGTTTTCCTGCTACTTAGTGCTGGGACCTTACTCTTTCGAAAGCCAAACCAACTAGCTATAGAGGGCCCAGTCTTTTGTTTAGTCTCTGCAGCAGGAGACTTGGTTTGTCCCTGACCCTTTTGCACATTTTCTTGGATGCATAACATGACTTTCTCCTCTATTGTAGGTTGTAGAGCTGGTGAACTCAAAACATCGGTAACCTTCTCAGAGGCTTCTGCTAACTCTAAAGACATTTGCTGTCTTCGTGACTTTGTTGCTTCCAGTTTATGAAGACACTTTATTCCATCTGAGCTTTGAAATGATGAAATTGGTTTGGAAGATACAGTAGCTGATGCTTCTAACTCCAGTTCTGCTGGTAGAACACTTTTTTTACTTAGAGCTTCGTGTTTAAAACTTTCAGTGCTTTTCTCACTCTGGACAGATAGACTGCGTGCATCTTTCTGAGAAAATGGTTTGTTTCCATCACATTTTGAAGTGTTGTGAAGCAAGTCTACTTTTGAAGATGATCTGAAGGGCAGTTTGCTTGGGCTTCCATGCTGGCTACTGCAACTACTCATATTTCCAAGAGAACCTTGTCTAGAATAAGAATTTTCTGTGGTTTTAGGAGTATATGAAAGAGTCTCTGGTGTCACTGCTGACCCAGGAATGGCCTTGATTTGAAGTCCTTCCATGGCTGAGTTCTGCCTTGTTAGAGAATTTCCTCTATCAGAAGTGTTTGTAATAATCTGAGTCCGTACTTTTCCGAGACCTTCTGTCACAGGGGCAGATGGCTTTTCCCCTGTATGAATGCTAAAACTCTGACTACGAGCTTTCGCTCCATTCATGCCCAGAGCTGGCTTCAAGTGCGACTTGTTGCTAGAAGAAACAGATCTCTTAACTAATTTGTTTTCTAATCCATCTACTCTGTCTACCACCAAGTTGCAGTTTTCATGTGAATGAGGTGATGCTGTATCCGTACTAAGTCTCACAGTAAAATTATTTTTTACTTCAGTATCAGACGTAGAGTCTTTTAATTCAGCATCCATTGCACCTCTAGTGGTTACACTTACAGATTCATTTTTCTTGTACTTACTTGAACTCACATTACTTTTGGAAGCTGCATTTATACTGTCTTTTTCCTGCTTCCCTGGTACAGTAGAGCTCTTTCGGAGAAGCTGGGGAGATTTGACAAATAATTTCAGTCCTACAGGGAGACGTGTTTTCATTCCTTTCTCATTAGAGTTTTGGGTAGCATGTGCAGTGTCACTACCATGAAACAGTGTTGACAATGGGGAATTGTTTACCTGAGATAGTAAAGGCTCACTTGTGCTTGTTGTATGACATTGAGGAGTTACAGGGAGAATGTTTGGCATCTGTTGTGGCTGATCCACCCCACTGTCACTGGAAATATCTTTTTTGCCAGAATATGCGTCTTGTGAAGAAGTTGTTTCCAATGATGGACAGCCTAGAGAAAAGGACCTGGCTGTTTGAAAATCTGTATTGGAAAATTCACGATTCCTGTGGAGACCCAGCTGATTAGGGTTTTTTGGGTAGACTTGCTTTGTGGAAACTTTGGAAAGTCCTTGGCATGCACTATGGGGTTGCTGAGATATGCATTTATTTTGCATAATTGCTTCTGCATTTTCTTGAAGGTAAGATAATTCAATCTTGGCCCCAGAAGATATATTTTTTGCTTGCATTTCATGACTAGATTGATTATGAAAGCCAGAGTTCATAGTTCCTTTTAATGGTGATGATTTCAGTATATTTTTTGCTGTTTCACTGGGACCAGCTCCTCCTAACTTTACCGCTACAGATGGTGAATGAGCATAATTAGGCCGAATCAACAGGGATGTTGACCTGCCTGGAGGAAGGGGTGGGGATGGTGATCGGGCTTCTACAGTTGCTAAATCACAAGGAAAGTCTCTGGTTGGAGGTTCTCCATAGTCACTGGGCTCTGTAAGGTGCTGAGGCAACAGTGGTGATGCTGGACTCTGACTCTTTGGATACCTTGACCTGTCGCCTCTGCCTGGACGTTTCAAGCCAGGCAGGGGGTGGGCAGGGAGCTTTGGAACCTGGAAGTCGACTTTTGAGTCAAAATTATGAGGTGGACTTTGTGCCTTTTTGAATCTTGAAAGCTTTACAGGTGGCAGAGCAGGTGATTTTTCAAGGGTTGCAGGGCCCACTGATTGAGCTACAGGTGTCTCCTCGCTCTCAGTCATTGCAGTTTTTTGTGGAGAAAATTTACCTCTGCTGGGTATTTTAGTCAAGTTTGGCTTTTGATTGATTCCTGCATGCACAGTGGAACTTGAATTGGCCTTGTATGATACATCACACACTGGCTTCGCTAGTTTTTGTCGTGGATTATTTTGCAGTGTCACTCTTCCACAGCCTGAAGATTCACTGCAGGTCATGGGGACAACTGTATTTTTATTCCCTGTATTATCTTCAAGAGTCTTTTTCTTGGTTTCATCTTCAGGTCTTTCTAAAGCAGTGTACTTTCTAGCATTGGTTCCTGTCTGCAAATCAGTTATTCCCTGAGATATAAGTTCAGTATATTCTGCACTGGACCTAGTTTGTGGCTCGTTGACTGAAATTTCATTTCTTGTTACAGTGACAACTCCAGTTTGATGTGAGCTAAATTCAATAGGCTCACCATCCTCAGCATCAAATATTACAGTAATGCACTCTTCAGAAGAGGTCTTTTTTATAACCTTTTGTTGTTTAATGAAATTACATGTCTTTGGCCTAATGTCTGAGTGAGCAGATATCTGTTTTTCCCCTTTGTTAGTAGATACAAACTGAGAATTCTCTGTGACTTTGAGCATGTCAGAGGTCTTTGTGTACTTCTCAGTAAAAGGAGTTGCTAATAAATCTGATGGACTTTTCTCATCACTGCTTTCTATATGCAATTCATCCAACACTTCATTGTCGTCAGTATCTGAAAGCTGAAAATGAAGGTCCTTCCAGCCTATATCAGCATGGCTTTGATTTAGCTGTAACTCAGGCAGCTTTGCTCTGGTGCACGATTTTACTTCTGCCTGAAATCCACTGACAAAACTAGTCAATTTTTCAGGTCTTTCCTTTGAATTAAAATATGAACTTCTTTCTGGCAAATGTTTCCTATTAGGATCCCAGTCAAAGAGACTGTCAGAAACGCTGTGAGTTAATTTGTTACAATAGGTCCTGCGGACTTTGCTTGGTACTTCCTGCAGCAACAGTAAGGATGAAGAGTCATCGTCTGCATCATCATGTGAATCTGAATCATAAGAGAAAGTTTTGTTATGTGCAATGCAACTACTTCCTATTTCCGTTGGCTTACAATGAGTCTGTTCGTTATGGCTGCCACATTTAACTCCAGGGGAATATATTCCTTCATTAGAGTTCATGCAGTCTTTGTAACCCCATTTTGATATTACTGAAGGTGATTCAAGTAATATTTTTTGCTTCTGTAATTTCTTCAGCCCTTCTAAGATATGGTTTTCCTTGATACGAGTTGGAGGTAGATCATCTGCAGGACTTGAGAGGTTGCTTGGGAGCGAAGAACCAATGCTTATTCTTTTATCCCAGCTCAC
Organism: Mycteria americana; assembly: GCF_035582795.1. Classification (NCBI taxonomy): domain Eukaryota; kingdom Metazoa; phylum Chordata; class Aves; order Ciconiiformes; family Ciconiidae; genus Mycteria; species Mycteria americana. The sequence continues at coordinate 35,903,121 of NC_134373.1, forward strand.
GGATGACTGTTAAAACAAAATAAAACTCACATATTACTCTGTCATGGTTTAAACCCAGTCAGCAACTAAGCACCGCCCAGCCGCTCACTCACCCTCCCCCACCCTGGTGGGATGGGGAAGAGAATCGGGGGAAAAAAAAGTAAACCCGTGGGTTGAGATAAAGACAGTTTAATAGGACAGTAGAAGAAGATAAAATAATAATAATAATAATAAAAGAATGTACAAAACAAGTGATGCACAATGCAATTGCTCACCACCCGCTGACCGATGCCCAGCCAGTCCCTGAGCAGCGATCGCTGCCCCCCTGGCCAACTCCCCCCAGTTTCTATACTGAGCATGACGCCATATGGTATGGAATAGCCCTTTGGCCAGTTGGGGTCAGCTGTCCTGGCTGTGTCCCCTCCCAGCTTCTGGTGTCCCTGGCAGAGCAGGGGAAGCTGAAAAGTCCTTGACCAGTGTAAGCACTGCCCAGCAACAACCGAAACATCAGTGTGTTATCAACATTATTCTGGTACTAAATCCAAAACACAGCACTATTCCAGCTACTAGGAAGAAAATTAACTCCATCCCAGCTGAAATCAGGACATACTCACAAGTGCTGTTAATAAAAAGTGTTACCATTTTAGTAAAGAGATTTAGGAGTCGCATAGGGCATTGCATTTCATCCATTGCTATTAATAGCAATGTTCTTTTTTAATAAAGAATTTCACAGTGGTGTGAAGGCTGCAGTGCATTTAAAACCTGGAGGAAGAACAATATGAATGGAAGGATTAAGATAAAGAAGAAGAACAACTTAGACTGTGAAAGACAGAATAAATGTCAGAATAAATGAGGAAAGTGTGAGCAAATTAAAGTGATAAAGGAATTGTTAAAAAAAAATTAAACGGGTGGAGAGTGAGAGGGAGGGAGACATGGGGGAGAGAACCCTTACTAAGTTTACTGACAACTGTTTTAAATATAAAAGACAGAAGACAATGAAAAAAATTCTGAAATAGGCAGCTTTTCAATTAATCTTGTTTCAGATTAACTTAAGCTAATAAATGAAGAAAATCAATTTGATTTACCCTTTTGCTGCATGTCTTTCCATCATTCCAAGTGTAGGAGGAACCACTGGAATATTCACTGCAAGCACTTGAGAGGGAGAGTTCACTGCTACTGCAGCTGCTCCGAGGATACAGTCGGCTAGGACCTGTCATGTTTAATTGACTCTGGCATTTCAAGACAGGTATACTGGATTTCACATTCTGCTGGCATTCCTAAAATATGAGAAGAAACAGAAATATCTTATGGGTGGAAAAAGATCATTTAACTTCCCCTTGATTAGGAAGGACAAAGAAAAAGCAAGTAAGCTATTTACACCTTCCTGTTATGCCATTAGCATCTGGTGAATTTAATACAGAGAAGTAAATTAAAAATTGCTAACTTTTTCATTTGTCGGGGGAAAAATCCACAATACTCCATGTTTTCTTCTTTATTCTTGAACCAGTATTCTACTTTTCTTTTGCTAAGGATTATTCCGAGTCTGTTTGAATTATGCTTTGTATATAAGCAGCGTGCTCCAGTAAGATACAGAAAACAAAGTTATAAGAATACAAGTACATCTTGACAACTGCATTATAGCCCTACAATGTAACAGATGAGGCTGTACATCTTGGACAAGGTAAATTAATTTAGTATCCCAACCAGAATGTCCACTGAGAATGGAATCTCTCCATTACAGTCTAATTTTGGTTTCCTATCTAGTTCAAAGCTTTGTCTAAGAAACTCTCTGACGTAGGACAATCCATCTTTGTGTCGCTTGCAGACAGCTGAAGCCTCTTGCTTATGCAATTTATTGACACTTTATGGCTGCCTTTAGTACTTGTGTAGTTATCGCCCCTCTCCAAATGCAATTTCAGCTGACTGTGACTAAGTGCCAGCTTTGAGGAAGAGAGTAATGAAGAGCAGATAGCACTTTAGGTAAAATATTAAACCTCTGTAGGAGTATCTAGGATGCCTTTAATTTGTTTTCAAACTAATACTCTTGTGCTTAACAGTGTTAGAGCTTCTTTAATGTTAAGTGCCTGCACCGTTCTGTTATGCTATTCTCCAGTTTCCTTACAGAATCAGATATCTTCTTAATTACCAGGAACACCAGACAGAGTGACATGACTCTGTTTCATAAAACTTTGCTTTGGATTTCATTAAGGCAAGCTCAAACAATATTTATTGATTTTTGTATGTAGATATACCCCAAATTAATTTTGCTTAGATGAAAATTTTACCTTTATATTCAGGAAGACACAAGAAATCTAAAGTTATTGAATCCACAAAACACTTATCAAAACTGTATATGCAGTAAACACAGCTTCTTCATGCAAATCTCTGGAAAACTGCTCAGTTTGTAGGCACTTCACATACACTAACATGCTTGTTGGCCTTCTGTTAATTTCTTCCATTTATTCTCCCAGGTCCTCCCATTTATTACCACTAGGGTTGAACCTTTTTTCAGTTAAATAGGAGAGAGCAGAATTTTTACTGCTGAGGAGTTCATCAGTACAGCTGTTCATTGCTCAACTGACATAATAATGTTCTGTTTTTGACAAACGTAACTACAGGGCAAATCATTATTCTCTGTCACAGGCAAAACCTATGAATGGGAAAATCATTTAGAGGTAGCAAGAGCACATTTCATCTCTGGGAGTTATTGGTACACGTTCTCCTAGGAAGTCAAATGGATGCAGGAGGAATAGCCTTTAAATCCACTGGCTCTGGGAAGAATACATCTTTCAGCATCAGAGGCAGGCTGATGCCTGTGTTTTTGGCTCTGAAACAGACTTTCTCGCTTTGTTGAGACAAATTACTCTTTATATCTGACATCGCGGTTCCCATGGGAGACCCTCTCTCATCAGCTTCCTCAGCTATGACGGCGTCATTCCCTGTGAGGTTGGCTGTAGAGAGGCCAATGGCAGCATCTGCTTGTTCTGGCTATTTTGTTGCCTTTCAGCTGTGGCACTGGGAATATAATGTCATGTCAAATTTCTGCCCTTTATACTAGGCTATGTCCCAGTCATCACAGCATTTAAGGGAAGGATGCTTGTAAAATCCTTTCCTATAAGAACCTCCTGTAAGAGAAAAGAGGAGATCACAGCATACTGACAAGTACTGCCTTCCCTTCCTGTCATCTTCAGCTAGTCTGAGAGCCTTTCCAGGAGAAAGGCGTTTGGTCCTACAGTTTTAGCAATGGGAAAAATGGAGATATCTAAGCAAAGCAAAAGAACAGTATATTACTGTAATCATCTTTATTGTTTAAGAGATGAGAAAATGTGCAAAAAATACCATGCCATTAAAGATTCTGAAGTAGGGTATCTGCCCAAGTTCTAGATTGCATTCAGATCACTAAGGAGAGAGTGGAATTTTCTCCTGCAATTTACCTTTATTCTCTAAATTATCAGAGAAAGTACTTTGAATAGTATGTTTATGATGCATTAATTAAATACATTTAACTTGCATATGGGTCTATTAACTGACATTGTGAAATTTTAATTTTTTGTAATCATGACTCTTAAGTCATTACCTTTAGCGAAATTAGAGTAAAAAGGCCTGAATGTGGTATTACAATTTAAATACATAATTTTTGCTAGAAATCACATAAAATTGAAAGAATCAGATTATTAAAGACATAAAAATCTATATTAGAAAAACCTAACCTGAAGGCTTAATTACATGTAATGCAAAGGGTCATTGGCATTTTTGTGAACCTTTGAAACAATGCCTTTCCATTAAAGTATGTATTACAAAGGAGATTACATTTTTGTTGACACTACTATACTTCAAGATCAAAGGCACATACAGGTTCAGTGTTCTGTTCTTGTCCTCTTTGTTTCCTTCTGTCTTTATGTGACTTTTGTTTTTTAAGCTACTTTTCTCTTTGACAATGAAACATGAAAGCCACACTGGCTAATGTTTTGCCAAATAAGCACAAAGCTAACCCCATCTGAAAAAAAAAATGCAGAGCCCATGAATTTTTAAAAGTTCATACATAATATATCATAAAAGTAGGATGAATAATACGGTGTATGGGCTTTAATAAAAAGCTCCTTGACCATTTCTCAGAGATTCTGAGATGTAATCAATACCCAAAAAGGTATCTTGGGGACATTGCTAAGATTTACGCTTTTTTGCACAGAGTGACACTATCTGCTTACTATATCAACTGAGGACACAATATTGAATTTCAGAGAACAGAAGGAAGAAGAAGTATTGCTATCTGCCTCAACAGTGTTTCAATTCAGAGATCAGCTTTATGGCTCATCCCTGACATCAAGCTTCAGAGGCGAAAAGGAGGGTTCCAAATGAGGGGTACAAAGACAGCACAAAAACTCACGTGAATCTGAGCATCAGCGGTTCGAGGTTGCATCAGGCTTCTGTTTCGTTCTACTTCTGAAAGCAAATCCCCAGATGAGAGGTCTAAGATGCGTGAATGGAGTTTCTGGGTGGGGGGGAGAAGGGAATGAGCAAAGCATAAGCATTTGTCAAATACGCAGCAGATCAGCATTTTTAAAATTCCAAACTCTGTTAAATTTCAAGGGAAATGAAGACCCGGAGGTAAAAGAAGATTTTTGTTCTAATTTTAAATGTTGCTGTTTGTGCTTACTTTGTGCAAGACTTCCTGTCTGCAGAACAGATCCTTCTTCATCCAAAACAAACTCTACTTTTTCTTCTAGTCACTGTTTTGCAACTTATCATTACTTCACATGCAACAATGACAAATGAACGCGAGTCCCACCATTATCCATAGAGTTTGACAGGTTTCAGGAAAAAAGCATAAAAATGAACTACAAAATTAACGTTTATAAATCAGTCAACGTGTTAATGTTGTTTTATTTACGAGCTGTTACACCTTGAGTGAATGATTGCAAAAGTGACCCTATTTTTAAACAGCATTGATCTGCTGAAGGCCTCCCTTGCACACATTTTAACTCAAAGTCATTAATGTCATCTGCTAGGAACAATTAATGTGAATAGAAAATAATTGCATCAGGGAACTAGGGACTCAGAGGATTTTGTGCATTAATATTCACATGCTGTTCGATTATACACACAGTTCTTTTTTCAGTTTTGCTTGGAAGGATGGCTAAGCTTGTGCCTTTTCCTCCATGTTCACCTGTATACTAATTACTAAGGCTTTCAGTGTGCATTAAGTCTGATTTGTTTTAATTGCAGTTTCAATAAAATCCATGATTTATGTGAATGCCTTGGCCGATGACTTCAAAAGAAGAAATATCTGCAGTCCTGTCAGTCATTGGACCAACATATCATGTAACAGGCAGTACAGATCTGACTCACAGTCCACTGAAATCAATGAAAAAGGACTTAAAAAAAAAACCAAACAAAAGGACTTTGGATCAAGCTCTTTTCATTTCCCCATTAATTCTCCAGGCTTGCAACCTGAGAGACCACATCTACCCCCTCCTCAGCACCGGGGCGCTCGGCTTGGAGGCGCAAACGGTGCCAAACCTGCCAGGCCGCTTTGCCAGGGGGACTTTGTAAAGGATGCAAACCATGGAGACTTGTTGAGGTTGCATGAGTGGCCCATCACCCGGTCCATCCAAAAAGCCTGGTCAAAGACAGAAAAAGAATCTGTAGCCACAAAAGCCGTTCCACACTGTGCAGTAGTAGTAATGGTGTCCTGGTTTCGGCTGGGATAGAGTTAATTTTCTTCCTAGTAGCTGGTATAGTGCTGTGTTTTCGATTTAGTACGAGAATAATATTGATAACACACTGATGTTTTAGTTGTTGCTAAGTAATGTTTACACTTAGTTGTTGCTAAGTAATGTTCCAGCTTCCCATGCTCTGCCAGGCGCACAAGAAGCTGGGAGGGGGCACAGCCAAGATAGTTGATCCAAACTGGCCAAAGGACTATTCCATACTGTATGGCGTCATGCTCAGTATAGAAACTGGGGGGAGTTGGCCGAGGGGCAGTGATTGCTGCTCGGGGACTGGCTGGGCATCAGTCGGCGGGTGGTAAGTGGTTGTATCACTGCTTTTTTTTCCCCTGGGTTTTGTTCCTCTCTCGCTCTCTTGCTTTCCTTCTCATTACAATTTATTATGATTTCTTTTTTGTTGTTCCAATTATTAAACTGTTCTTATCTCAAGCCACGAGTTTTCTTACTTTTGCTCTTCCGATTCTCTCCCCCATCCCACCGGCGGGGGAGGGTGAGCGGGCGGCTGGGTGGGACTTAATTGCTGACTGGGGCAAAACCACAACAAATGGCAAGACAGTTCTTTGCAGGGCCTTGAAACATCAGTCATGCAGTATCTTATGCCAGCTACTCCCCAGCCCGCTCTCCCAGTACCCACTGCAGAAATTCATCTGCTAGAGAACAAAGCAGGTGGCCATTCCTACAGCTTGTGTTATCTGCATGCTGTGCTTCAGGCATCTATTCCAGACAATTTAGCAATTTTTTTAAAAGCTACTAATTATAACTTTGGGAGTAATTTCTCAAGAGTTACTTATTCATCCAGGTTTCTTCAGGAGGTACTGTTGCAGACAGATTATGGAAAATGTTTTCAATGATCAATGTTCTGTATAAACATATTTTGTTCAATATATTGTTCAATAGATTAAAATGCTACAAGCACTTAGTATCCAGTATACTTTTCATTATAAATATTAACTACCTCCAGGCTATGTGTTTTTTAACATCAGTGATGCCTATCGCCTAGTTATTCAGCGTGCACCTTTTAAAGTATTATTACTAGAGTACTGTCAGGTGTTTGTTCAAGATTTAAGCTCCAGGTAAAATGCCTTCCCAAATCACAGATCTACTGACTTAATACACGTGTTATTCTTGACAATAATTCCAACGGCATCGTTGAACCACCAGAGAATTCCACTGTTTTCAGAACCAGGAGATCTTATGAGCAAGTGGTGTACTTGCTCTTTCCAAAGGAATTACTTTCTCCAGTGAAACCAGTCACCTCATTTTTGCTTCCAGAGATATTTTAGAGGAAGTTACTATAGCCAGATTTGTGCATTAGAGATGATGACTGGGGACATCTGAGATGGATGAACATTTGAACTTGAACATTTATTTTCCCAGAAAAAAGTATCCTAGAAATAGTGCTATAGGAGTTTTACAGTTGTTAAACTGTCTTCCCATTTTTCCAGCAAGGCATTTTAAATACTTCATTATTTAAATGGGAACATATATGCATCTCAGTTAGGAAAACTAAATATACCCCTATAATGTCATCCAATGAAATTTAGCGTGCTGCTGTTATTGTCCATATCGGACATAAGAGCAGAGATCAGCCCAATTGGAACAGGCAGAAAACAGAAACAATTTTTGGCCAGTGATAAGACGTAGCCCAGCAGAGCAGGCTGTAAATGGCTCGGAGTTACGGGGGTCACTCCACACTGGCTCAGTGACCAGAAGGGTTGGGCTGCACATGGGTCACACTATGTTTGAATCATCTTTGCCAATGTTAAACTCTATGACCCTATAAAACTATAATGACAAAGGTGAATCTGCAGACTAAAATGATTAACAAAGAGGGAAAGTGTGTTCTCAATATGTATAATGTGATTATATTTCTGTATCAAACAAAAGATCATCACATTGGGAATATTGCCCCCCACACATATGCAAATAAACTAACAGACACACGGCCAGCACAATGACTAGCATTAACAAACAGCATAACAAAGTTTGAGATAATTAATTAAATATAGTCACACAGCACTGAAGCAAGTCATCCAATTACAAAAGAAAAATGATAAGAAAATTGTTTTTCTTTAATTTATTTTTTCTTTTTCCTTCTCCATTTTCTAATTAAAAAATGGGAAAAACTCTACTATTTGTTAAAAAACCTCATTAATGATCCATTCAAAATCAAGTAACAGATTGTGCTAACTATGTATCTTGATTTTGATTTCTTCTCAGATATGCAAAATGTACTGTGTCCTTTATGGTTATTTTCAGATGACTGTCACATAACTAGATCAAGGAGTTACTGCTGCCTGGAAAATTGTACAATATTAAAATCACTGTTGATGCTATCATGATGCAATGCAACAAAAGGTAGACCACAGCACAGTATGACTTCCACAGAAAAGATCACATCAGTTTAAATGAATACTTAAATATGAAACTGAAGAGTTACAACTATAAATCCAAGTCACCTGCCCCATTTGTTGGTGCCCTATATAATGACAAGGGGAAACCGGGCAGTATTTGTACTTGGTGGGGAATGTCTGGGCCCCTCTGAACACAGGAAACCATCAGGAGCACTGGACTGCAGAACAGAAAACCCTTATGGAATTCCATACAGTATGGGCTGGGCCAACTTGCTTGGAAATTACCCTGTACTGAGTACTGCCAGGGCAGGTGCAGACTAAAAAGTTCACAGCATCTTAGCTAGACTAGACCCATGTCTCTACAGAAGTAGGCTGCTGAGAGGTATAGAGGCCAGGGCAGAGCAGAAAGGGCCTCTCTGTGGCTGCCTGTGACCAGTAGCAGAAAAGCTCCTCCTTCACCTGTGAGATTGATGCAGAAAAGGCTGTGCCCTTTGTGGCTCAATGTCAAGATTAACTCCTGTAACCCACATAAAAAATAAAAACAAGGTAATTGATAATTTAGGTAGAAACCTATTATATCAAGTGCAATAGGAAATACAATTATCTGGCAGGCAGATAACCAATCCATCAAATAGTAGGCCAGTTCCCCCTCCCTGCAGCAGCATCCTTATTAAGGCTTTCTAGGAAGATAAAAGAAGGCTACTACCTGCTGGCATGAGGCAATATTACAGAGACTCCCCTAACTATTGTGCCTCTTGACTGTATCTGTGCAGAATACCTATCAGTTCCCATCTCCTTTTCGAAACGTCTAATGGCCTGCAGCATTGCCAGAACAATTTTCAATGAATTATGCCAAACTGTACACGGCTCTCCAATACTGGATGAGTTAATTGCTATTAAATCAATTGGCTTATGCTTTTCTCACATGAGCCAAAGTCTACCATTCACAAGAAAGAAATTCTCTCTCAGGGTTCTAAGGAGACATTTTCATCCTGGTGCTCCGTGCCAGAGCTGTAAATGCTTCTTTGGTGCGTGTGGCCTCCTCCCATCTCTGCTGTTACCTGGGGCATCACAAACCTGCACAGGCATACTCTGGCCTGCTCCCCTATATAACCTGACCATTGTAATTGGACTGGCAGGGAATACCTTTTCTGCAGCCTTCACACCACTCATTTTTAATAATTCTCCACACAAAGATTCCCCTCAAGTCCACAGGCAGCAACACCACCGCTCCAATTCTACCCCTGTTGTACTAAATGAGTTAAGTCTTAGTAACTCCATCAAAAACATGCAAAAAAATGTGCAACACAAGAAGAGTGCTGATATGGTGATCTCTTTACAAGTGTGATAGAGGCTCATGAAAGACAAGAGATCTTTCTAGCTGACTTTTCTTCACAATCTTCTGACCTGTCTCACTCTTCCTGTTCCCTTGTTCATCTTTAACTGTCATATCCACCAGAAGCAGAGTGCAGCTATGAATTAATCACATCTAGGATGAGCTTTAGTTTCAAAGTTCTTACAGAAATAGTACTCTATACTACATTTCCATTATACCATAGAAGATAGCAGACCAAAGAAAGAAAAAAATACTATTAGGTATGCAATTTACATAGTATTAGTTTATGCAGAAATATAGTCTGTCATGAAACTAAATCTTGATTTTTTTAGTCCTTAGATACATTGCAGAGGGGATATTCAGCTGGAGATGAGAGAACATCCTTCACCTATTCCATCAGAAGTTACCTAGATCAAGAACATGCACTATTCAAAGTATGAAGTGTGAACTTCTCATACACTAAATACTCTGAAATAAAGGAGAAAGTTAAGTATAAGGAAAAAAATAATAAAACCTCTGAAAGTAGAAATAGATTTTGCTTTTAGACAAATCAGACTTGGTAATACATATGCTTTTAACATATGGTAATTCTGCTTTCTAAAGAGAGCAGAACAAGTGGTTGTCAACATAAACCAGCCAAATATGAAGCACAAGTGAAAGCTGCAAAAAGATGCTTCCATTTTATTTCATTCTAGTAATCACTAACATAGAAATTGTACTTGCAATTGTATACTGTGGACAGACAGCAATGCCTGATGGTTTATTGTACATAATTGATGTAATGAAAATAAAATTATAATAATTTTTTCAGCTCTTGGAAGTTATATATTTAAAAGAAAATTCAGAATTATGTCCTAATTTCCTACTACTCACTTCCTATAAACAGAAATTCATGGCCATCACTGTTTAACTTTGTAGTAAACGAAAATTATTATTTCCATTTTCACAGTTTATAATGGCAATAGCAATTGTCATACTGAGCACTTTCCACTAGTTAACCAGCTTGGTTAGGAACTTGCCTTCATCTTTCCAGCTGCTTACTGCATGTGAAGAAAGGCAGCTTCCCAGCAGAGTTCTTGTGCATGGTATATGCCATCCCAGATTACTTTTTATACTTATATCCTTTAGGGTAATTTCAAGGACATTTCACTGTGGAAATAGCCATGTTTTTTTCCTTCTAATTCTCTAATAATTTGCTTTGCAATCATCATTTATCCTAACAGTGTGAAGTTACTTCTGACTGTGGCTATTTCTTATAAATATTTTACACTAACATGAAGTCTGGCATTATGGTGGTTCAGCTGCAGAATACAGTGTGTCTTTAAGAAGCATTCCTGTCCTTTTTACCACTTTTCAGCAGTACTTTTACATGAAATAAGGTCCCCCATCCACAATCATATTCTTGTATTTCTGCTCAGAAGTAAACAGTTAATAATGTGATTTTTGGTGCCAGTTCTGGGAATAAAACATGGCCTTATCTTATAAGCTACATAGAAACATCCATATAGGTGTATGTCTCTCTAGATTTTCACAAGTATGTGTTAAAAAGAGACCAAACTTTAAAGGATGAGGAAGTAAGTAAACAACTGTTATTCCTAGGGGGAAATAAAAAAAAAAATTAAAACCCAGCATTTTCAAAGGAAGAAACACTATGTTCAGATACTAACTTTTCTTGCTCTCAGCATTAGGGTAGCATCCTGAGTCCATGTTCACATTCACATAACAGCTCAATAATTCTATGCTTCTGGATTTATATCTTCTCTTTATAAAATGTTACATGTTTACAGGTAAAACATACAGGTTTGACTATATGAGATTATTTTGCAACAAATATTTAGACTCATATTTTCACTTGTACTTATAGCAAACATGACCAATCAATCTGTACCTGTGCACCAAAATTTTGCATCAACAAGCAGCCATGGAAAAGCTAAGTATCAGTGAAGCACAGGAGCAACTAGAGGTCCACTGCAGCACTGTTCTGGCCCTGTTCTTTTGCTGCAGAACACTCCCTAGAGAAAGTGAATAAAGCTCTGCAATGTGGGTAACAGGAATTTGTCACAGGAGATACCTAGGAGAACACGTGATATGGAGTCAAGTTGTCAGTAACTCCTTTCTCCTACTGTTGGGCCATGTTTAACCATGCACAGGATTGGGGCTAAAATTGGAGTGGGAAACTAACAGCCTTTGACCATTTAAAATACTCCTCCCTTCCCCTAACTAATTATATGCTTATCACTTCCTGGACATCTAGAAGCTATTAATACACCTCTGTGCAGGCAAGCACATATAAATTCTGACTGTAAAGCTAATGCATCACACTATGCTATTTTTTCTATTTCTCTCTTGCTACTCGCAGCGTTTCTAACAGACCAAGCTGTTAATGAAAATACTTGCCATTTGGCACAAGCATGTAACATGGAAGGTTATACAGCTCAGCCTGAACCTGGCAGAGCAACTCCGAAGTCTTATACCCCATGGTATTTAGTATGAACATATATGTTGTCTTTCATATTTAATATTCTGTTCTTTCTTAAGGTCTGTCTGACAGGTTAACTAAAATTAGTTTCCCTATATGTTGCTGCTGTGCTTCTCAACAGCTGTATTGCAGGAGACTTACCACTATAGCTGGTTGGATTTATTTTTGGTGGAAGGAGGGTGTTAATACACAGTAACTGAACCCCAGGATATCTGTCACAGTGGTATGAGCAGGCAGTTGGAGACTTATTTATTGGTCTTACCTACAGCTGTGCAAAATACAGGAAACAATCACAAACTTGTGGTATTGCTCAGTGGTAACAAGGGGAAGAGTTATACATAAAATGAATATTAAACTGATTAACTATAAAATACATTTCAGTAAGCTAAATCAGTTCTTAGTACAAAAAAAGGAAGTTTCCAGCTATTCCAGAAATTTCAAGTCAAGTGGATTTGAATTTTCCATTAATCTAATAAAAATACTTCCACGGAAGTTCTAATTTGATATTTTCCATTTGTTTTGGTTTTTTTTTTCCCTCCTACTAGGCTGACTTTGCTAAAAATCCTAGAAGCCTGGTGATACAGAAGATGCTAGACTCTAAATTCAAACCCAGTATTACAATGGTTTGTCAGTTTTGCTGGTAAATTCTCCAGGCAAGTTTACTGAGACTTAACTGACAACATCCAAGACAAAGTACAAGGGTATCATATTACAAACATTTGTATGAAGATTAGGGTGCTAAAACTACATCAGCAAATCCTGTTAACAAGGCAAATCCAGCACAAAAAATGAAACAAAGGTTTCACTTGCGTCTGCTTCAGATTTTCCAGGCTTGCTGCTCTCCATTATTATCAAGCCATCCAGAGATGGCAAAAACCAGTGACTAAGATTCCAAAGTAACTCAGAAGGTTGGAAAGTTATATCCTAGGGTATAAATTGGGAGGTATTAAGCAGACATTTGATGCATAAACATAAATAACATAATCTCTCTGTATTCTTCAGAGAGTTGACAACATTAACGTAAGCCTAAAATTATTCCTGTTCCAAATCCCTTAGTTTTATTAATTTTTATAAACTGCTTTAAATAAAAGTTATATTGAAAGACACAAAGTAATCCTCTCTGATCCTAGTTTTCATTTTATAAATCTATCAGTGTTTTCAAGCTCTGAGACTCCAAAGTGTTAGTTCTCATTTTAATAGCACTACGGTAGGAGTCTGTAAATATTGCAGTAATAATAAAATGAGCTAATTTAATTTCTTAGGAAAACGCATGTATAAAGTTCCCTGTGGTTTGTAATTACTGTAAAGTCAACAGTTTACAACAATGACCCGGTAATCAGCTAGTCAGAATGTAAATAATTAATGAAATGAATGTTTTCAGTGAGCTTGCTCATGGAAGACTCCTTGGAGTATGGTAAAACAGCAGTTTTGTGAGACTAGTATTGTAGAAGAGTCGAGCCTCTTATTAAGTACATATTTGTATTTTGTTTCTTATTAATTTGGTACAAAACAGTAAATGCTTTTTGTAAATACCTTTCTGTTGACTAATACTAACTAATATGTTAATTCCACTTTCCTCAATGAGTGCCAACATCACACAGGTGCTGTGAACTATGGAAACATCGAAGAGTGAAAGGTGGAATCTTGCACATCCTGACACCTTCTCTTGTCACATTGCTCACAAAATAAACCATTTTTTCTTAACATTTCAGCATGGTCAGAATCAGTCTAGGAAACAACTTTATACTGAACTCCTGTGACAAGGAAGAACTATACCATTAATCTTTTATGGCATGCCCTACACATGCTCTCTATGCTTTAGCAGTAAAAAGGTAGGCTGGTTTTTATTATTTCACTGTATTTAAGAAATGCTTTAACATGAAAACAGAGACGAAAAGTACTGATGTTTCAGTCTCACTTACACAACAGGCATTGCATTATCAATCATTATCTCATTAAATGCTACTCACTAATTTCAACACGGTGCTAAATTGCTGATACTATGACAGTAAGCAATATTCCTGGTAGCACAACATAATTTTGGCCTTTGTCTTTGTGATTCCTACAGTTTAAAATTCATTTTCACATTCACTTTCTGACTATGCCCCAAAATCATCTAAAGGAATTAGGCAGACCTCAGTACGATCTTGTTATTGACATTTATGTTGATCGATGTTGGCTCTTACAGAATTGGAATCTACAGATCAATTCCCTTATTAGATTCATTCTCAGCGCTGCCATGATCATTTTATCACAGAAGCTGCTGCCATGAAATGCTGCTTTATCACTTTATAATGGGATAAGCTGAAGCTCTCCTCTAGCATATAGCTGGAAATGAAAACTGTCTGAACTCTAAATATTTCTCTCACAGATTTTCAAAAATATCCTTATTAACTGCATATGTCTATTTTAGAAGCTATTTTAAACTCAATTTACCTAACCGGTAATAATTTTTGCCCACAAGAAAATTCCAGTTCTCAGGGTGGTAAAAAAAAAAAGGCTAACACTGGAGACTGCCCTGGATCTATTAATCACTTTCTTCCTGCTGAGTCTGTGAGTCAGATGATAGAAAAAAATGAGGCTAAGGATGAAGATATGACAGAAAAAACAAAATGGTCTCAGGAATGGTAAGTAGTATTATATGAACACACAAACACTCAAAAAGCACACAGAGCAAACACATACACAAGGTTTGTCGCAAGTGTTTTATCTGGTTTTGAAAATATGCAGGGCCATGGTATTTTTGTAAGAGTGGTGTTACAGCTCCTGTTGAGAGAGAAGTTCATCACATTAATTTAAATCTCCGATAAAATAAATTAGCTTTTTTATTGCCAGGTTGAACTGCGGGGCTATGATTGTTATGTATTGCTACAATCTAAGTCTTAATGGCATTTTAGCCCTGTGGTGGTCAAACAGAAACCATTTCAAACCTTCTAAAGGCTATTAAAACATGTGCAGATGTCTGGAAAATTAATACTATTATCTAACTCTAACCTTTTGCCTGTAGGAGGAAAAGGAGAGAGAAGGCTCAGGGAAGATGTTTTAGATCAATACATGGCAACAGAGGAGGGTAAGCACTGTTTCACACGGAAGTTCATTGGCTGTGAACAGGTGATTCAAGTGAGCAGATCCATCTTTATTTGGATTTCATTGAAATCATTCATTTACTCAGAAAAATAATTTGAGAGAGATGAGCATCATTTTTACAGTCCTTCCTCACTGCTGTTTCCAAGGTCCAGCAAGCTAGACATTGGAAATGTTCATTCATTTAAATGACAAGAGCACAAATTTGTCAAGGTTAATGTGGAACAAGCCATATTTTCCTTGCCTCAGTATTATGCATTTATAAGGCTTCTCCATCCCTCCACCCTCTTTTTTTTTTGGGTGTAATATTGTCGAAATGTCACATGGACTGAAAGGAGTTTAAAAGTAGGAGGAGGATTTCAAGAAATATTTTTATCGTTAGTTTAAGGCTTTTACATACATATTTTCCCCCAACTCTAATGCATTGGTTTTGGCTCTGACAGAATAATTTCAAATAAGAAGAGACTTTTAAGAAGGTTTTCTTGAATATCTGGATACAAGGTACTTTATCCTTTTTCCTCAAAGCACTTACTTGAGCTATGGTTTAGAAAGAGTTAGTGGGCAGATTCCCAGCTGGTAAGAATTATTGTCTCCACTTCTTGTACTGAAATTAAAATAATTTCTGCCAGGTCAGGAATTGTCCCATAGACTTCCTAAACTTTTGCTGCTTTTCAGAAATAAAGCTTCTAGAGGGTCACAGTGTGTATGTGTTGTGGTATTTCATTCTTGAAAGTCTCAAATCTGACAGCAAGATCTCCCAATGGCAGTTCAAGTTCTGCAACATTTATTCTGATATACAAAAATCATAGGGCTTATGTGCAGGACAGAGCACAACCCTGTAGACCTGATGATCTGAATAAGCATCTCAAATCCTGGCTTCAGACCTCTGTAATTCCACTGCCCTACTCCGGAGGGGTGAAAAACCGCAAAAGGATCTTGCAATCAGCCTGGCCGTGCAAGCCAAGAAATCTTAGTAAGGCTGAAACATAGGTGAGGTGGGAGAGCCAGTGCTGGTACCAACAAGGAGGGTGCACCATACTGAACAATATTGAGCGTACAGACCTGCACTTCCCATGTTCAACTGCACCTCGCTCCTATTGCTGTAGCCAGGAGGAATACCAGGAAATGGAAAACGAGAAATGTCAGTCATTGCTCCTGGGCCAAACTCTGCTCTTGCAAGGGACAGTACAGTGCTCTCTAAGCACTATTTAGGACCTGGACCAGGCTTGGGAGTGCCAGGCCCTGGCATACAATGACACTGAAGGGAGTCCCCTCTCCTGCCCTGCAGCCAGTACCAGAGGCAGTGTGAGCTTTACCTCTAGCATAGGTGGCCTAGAGCTGCAGACCTTTTCGGCAGCTGTCTGTGCTCAGAAGAAGCGGTGCCAACATTTGATTAGGAATCCGTGCCCTTGTGAATTGATCGTTTTTTCATGGTAGATAAAAGCAGAGCTTAGGAGGTATTATGTAGGAATTTCAAAAGGGGTCAGCTCCCATTTTGGCACCAAAAAAGTAGCCAGATTTAGAAGAGCTCAGCACAATGCCTGACACCAGAAAGTCTGGACCCGGGTGCACGAATGACCTAAAGACCTAAATTAAAGGTTAATTCCATTTGTTATTCCCCCATGAACTAGTGAAGACTGGTAACAGAGCTGAGAGTACCCATATTTCTAATTATTGTCAAGATCTCCTAAGGACCATTTAGTGGAATAAATTTAAGTGAGCCTTTAAAATACAGTGCTAATCTCTGATTCATGTTCACACTTGCAGTATCTATAATCCATAATAATTGTGCCTAGACCTGTGCCTGTGCCTGTATCTACTGTACAGGAAAAGTACACACGGCTTGTTTAGAGAAAAAATGGAGTTAAGAATAAGTAATAGAAAACTTAAAAAAATAGATGGAGCATTTCTGCTTTTAAAATCTGATTGAATATAAAAATTTAGGATCAAAACACCACAAAATTAAGTAGTTCATCTCTGAAACTGTATACCAGAAAGATGAACTGAAGAGTGGGCGTATATTTGAGATTTTTAAAGCACTGATATTAATTCAAGATGCCATTACTTTGGCAGTCTGGTTTCCATACTTGTAATGCAGTAAGATGGAGTTTAATTCATAATGTTGAAGACGCCCTTGTAATGCACACAGGACACAGACAAATCACTGCTCCTCCTGCACCCAGACATTGGTTAGTGACTAATGAAACACGTCTTGCTCACATCCAGAGGAAGAAAAGAGCACGAATGCAATCTAAAAATGCTAAAAATACTGAAAGAGTCAAGTCTGTCAATATCACATTGTTAAAGATTTAATGACAAAGGTAACTTTTCCTTTTAGCTTGTCCTTATCAAGAGAGATACCCAGATGGTAATTTAAGAGTTAAGGCACTAATGGACTCTTCAGTTTCACTGAGCATCTACGTGCTGATTTTATCTTGCAATACAGTATTTCACATTCTCAGCGAAGTCAACAGAGATTTAGTCAATAGTGTCATGGCCTTTGGATGAGGATTTGAATCTTACCAGTATCCAAACCATCATTAAAGAAGATAGGTCATTTGGGAAACAAAGGAGAGCATTAGTAAAATTCAATACTAAAAGATGGGGTTGGTTCAGTAGGTGTTTTATGATTCATTATGAATAGCATTTTATTCTAATTACCACCCCTTTCTTCTGTGTGCAGTATCCATAAGAGTATACAAAACATAGAAAGTATATCACAGGAAAATTAATTTTTTCATAGCAGATGGCAACAGAAAATACCTTCTGAGTAATCTTATGTGCTATAAACCACTTAGCATAATGTTAGTTTGATTCATTTGATGGAATGTATAATTTAAAATTGCTAGCAAATTACACTGACCTGATAGAATCTGAACAGCTTAAATGTTACCAACTACAGTACTTATTGGCACACCTATTTTTAAGTAAAAGAGCCATAATTCCATATTGCTTCATGTGTGCAAAGTACCACTACACTTAAAAAACAGTAACAAAACCACAGTTATAAATTAAAATATAAACGAAGTTTTATATGTATTGAGTGTAATAACAGATGAAATTAATCCCTTATCTATTGTTATTTGTTTCATATACACACACTTTTGCAGTTATCCTTCATTTAAGTTTCAAAGTCTTAAGAAAACAAAAGTGAACTACATAATTAGCTCCATTAGTGCAATAAGAAGAAAATGACACATCTGTAATAATAATGGTTATATTTCTATACTGCTTTAGAATTTCAACAGATTCCCACTTTACCACAGCAAAAAGACAACCTGTAAATCTTTGAATAATTTAATTTTATGCATTCTTTTGGTATTTCATTTGGGAGTTATGGAGTGTGAAATATGCACCATGATGAGGAAACAATTATCTAGCACACCTGTCATTTGTGCATATTGTATTTAAGCAGGGCTTGCAGTGGCTACTATTTTATTCCATCATGAAATCCAAAATGGGGAGGTTTTCAAAGCTGACCTGATGACATGAACTTTTATATGTAACACGGGGCTTGTACCTACCACAGCACATACTGTGATAACATTAGAACAAATCCATGCTAATTTTTGCTATCAGAATGTCAGTGAGAAAGATTTTTCCATTTAGAAAGGAAACCTGAATGAATGACTATTAACTAAAATACATGAAAATATATTAAAAGAAACCCTGTAAACTTCAAAACCAGAAACATCACACAAAAAAATGGATCTGTTGGTCACACAAAACATAAACACGAGTAACTCACAGAGTTTTCACAAGTTCACAATCTAGAATAAAGGCTGCCTCTAAGCAGCCTCCATACTTACACCTGACCATTTATGCAGGGATTTACATGGTAAGTTGCTAATATATCTTGCTAATACATTCAGCAAACGGAGCAGGCTGAAATAGCATCCAACAGGTTAAGCATTATTATAGGTTAAATATAACTGCATGGAATAAAAAAAACATATATTTTTAATGCTTATTAGAAGTGTGAAGCACAGGGCAAGTTCGGAAAGGAATATAGCAATACTATTCCGTATTGCGGAACTCCTTCCTTTTTTCTTAAATTTATTCTCATACTGAATGTACACAATAATAGGAGAAACCATGAAAAACATTCTTGTACTTAATGAGTCTGCCCACATAGTTGCTTAGGGTTTCAAATGCCATATTGGATTCCTGTCGTCATCACTGATAATAAAAATCTATGCATAAAATAAAGAGAACTCTATGGTTCACCCAGTGTCAGTTGCATATTTTTCTTTGTCTAAAAAATAGGCAGTAAAATCTTACTTTTGTTGTTAAGACCTGTCACATCAGTACAGCCCCACAGTTTTCTTGACACGTGCTTACTCTGAAAAACTGTCTTTGCTCTTCAGAACAATGCCTATATATTTCTTCAAAACTTAAAAAATATTGCTCTCCTCAGTCAAAATCATTCATAAATACTTCACCAAAGATCACTTGTGGCTTTCCTAAAGATTACTTGCTCATTTGATTTACTGTTTTTGGTATCTCTGTAGCAATTTATTATCACTAGGATAATGGAAAAAGCTAATTTTTAAATTTTGTATCTGAAAATTATATATTTAAAATTGTATCACAAAATGTCGTGTTTGTGTAGATACGGAAAGCCTTTCAGTGCTTTTCTTTGGAACCTCTCAATGCTAGTTAAAGTACTTGGACTTTTGAAATTCCAGCAGTTGGGGGTAATTTTCTCTTAAAAGCATTCTCATTCTGATCAGAACTACATGCCTAGTGAGCTTTAGTTAATACTTTCTTTTTGTTTGAGAGCAAATTGGTAAGAATTTAGGTGCTGAAATAAGGGACAACAGTGTGACAAGAAGGGAGATCACCAAAACACAAATTACAGATGGAGCAGACCTATCAGGTCAGTTGATCTAACTCCCTCATAATAAAATACTGTTCTCCCCTAGCTGTGCTTTGTTTGCTTTAGTTTTAAATGTTGTGAGGGATAATGTCCTACCTCTCCTCTGATATATCATGCCACGGTCTGTAACAAAGATTTTAGTGATGTTCCTTTATGAGCCTGAATTAGATTTAGATCCAGCAAATCATTGTGACAAATGTTTTATTTTAAGAATAAAAGTTTTATAGTTTCCCTAGTCAGACAAGAGCACATCAGGATTCCCCCACGTTACAGACTGGTGTTCTTGAGAGACAAGAAAAGCCGCCTCAGCCATTTTGCTCAAGGGATCTCACAAAGCTTCTTGGAGGTCTGCACACCACGGCTGTGATTTACGTACTTACAAGCATAAGTCCCTGTGACTAGAGATGGCCTGTAGAGAGCCACCGCTGCGGATGACATCCAGTGATTCTCAGTGTGCTCCCAAAAATCTGCTTATCTCAGAGCCTCCTTCCAGAGCTGGCTGGATACTAGATATCAGCCTAATCCTTTCAGGTATTATGCTGCTGCTGTTCATTCAAAACTAGAAGTTATACGGCTTAACTTAGGGAGGTTAGATGGAGTTTCTTCGGAGGGGGCTATTTCCTTTCCTTCTCTCATCACTGACTTTGGTCACCCATTCATCTAACCAGTAGACTCTCAAGAACACTTTATTTCTGTAATGTTTCTTCAGCATATATTTGGAGCTGCAAATAGGGCAAATAAGAAATATGGTTTATAATATATTATTATATGTTGATGATTTAAGCTGAGATGAAATACAGAGATTTGAAGCTTTGTATTTCTGTCTTCTCAGATGTTACTGGTGAATTAGGACATGACAGAAATAGAAAGTAGGTACCAGTTTACTGCAATAATGCAAGACTGGAAATAATGGCATCAGCGTTTTCACATGAAGAAATGTTCCTTTAATTTGTTCTTGAAAGTCTCAAAAATCTTTGAGTGTTCCTTACTGTATCGCTGTCTTGATTCCTGATACACAGAAGCATTCTTATAATTTCTGACTGCTACAAGACTGGATGCTCTTTCCTGGGACAGGATCTTCATGACAGCAATTGTACACCTTTGGTAGCCTTGATCTGGAGAAAGCACTCCAGCAGGGCTATGGCCTGATATCTTTTGAGAACTGCAAATGGTGTAAAAACCACCACCTGACTTCTTAGTAGGTGCTCTACTGGCAACGTAATTCTTGGATAAGGTTTAAACTTAATATATCTCAAACATGCTTTAAATTTATGTGATTACCTTTTTGTCTGTTGATACAGCCCTTGAGATTGTTGTAACTTTTAAGCAGTTTTCCACTACTGCTGAAACAATTAGTAGATCTGAAATTAATTTCTCCTTCAAGCCACTAGTCCTGATTCCTGAGTAACTAAATATCACTACAGATACTCCAACACCTGATTTATATTTATATGTTTACTGAGAAGAAAAGGACAGAGTTTGTTCTGGAGCTGGAACTTTTCAGAAGATTTGCAGATAAGAGTACCCTGACAATCTGATGGATACAAAGGAACAAATGTGAAGTAAGAAAATAAGCAGGTCAACTGCAGGAGTCTCAAAACTTCAAATACAATTTGCCGATCTTGGTCTCAAGTCTGCCTGCTCTCTGAAGAGCCCAGAGGCACAAGGCAGGACTAGTAGTTAGCTTCTGTCAGATAGGAATTATGCTTCTGCTCAGCATATAACGAGCCAGTTATTTAAATATACTTTGGACTGCTGACAAACTGTTTTCTAACAGTGTGTGATGATCTTCAGTTTTAATTTCAAACCCTCAGATACTTACTTTCTGAAATACTTAAATATTTCGTATATTTGATTGCTGTAAAGCAATGTAACTTCACTTTCAGCCTTCTGCATTCAGACATCATCATGTCTAACCATGTCTGAACTACAAGTCAGACTCTGAGGCCAGATATTCCATCTCCTTTTGTCAGGTGTTAGGGCAATTAATTGTCCTCTTTTTCTTCCCATATATAATAATGTTGTTGGTGCAATTTACCCCTTCCTGCTAAGTTGTACAACTGTTTCCATCTAAGTATGTACAGCTACACTCTATCTCATATGTCAGGGTATAGTTGTCAGGTTATTAAAAGAGCTAATATCAATGCAGTTATAACAAAGTAGTTATTATTTAAATTGACCTTCTGAGAATTCAGCGGACTGTGCTGTAGCATTCTAGACAAAATTTTAGACATAAAATTAAACAATGTGGATGATCCATAAGTAATTGTGTTAGAGTTAATTTTCTTTATAGGAACTGGTATGGGGCTATGTTTTGGATTTGTGCTGAAAACAGTGTTGATAACCCAGGGATGTTTTCGTTCCTGCTGAGCAGTGCTTACACAGAGTCAAGGCCTTTTCTGCTCCTCACCCCACCCCACCAGCAAGTAGGCTGGGGGGCACAAGAAATTGGGAGGGGACACAGCCAGGACAGCTGACCCCAACTGACCTAAGGGCTATTCCAGACCATATGGCGTCATGCTCAGCTGGGGGAAGAAGAAGGAAGAGGGGACGTTTGGAGTGATGGGGTTTGTCTTCCCAAGTAACTGTTATGTGTGATGGAGCCCTGCTTTCCTGGAGATGGCTGAACACCTGCCTGCCCATGGGAAGCAGTGAATGAATTCCTTGTTTGGCTTTGCTTGTGTGCACGGCTTTTGCTTTACCTATTAAACTGTCTTTATCTCAACCCATGAGTTTTCTCACTTTTACTCTTCTGATTCTCTCCCTCATCCCACTGGGGGGGAGTGAGTGAGCGGCTGCGTGGTGCTTAGTTGCCGGCTGGGGATAAACCACGACAGTAATAAATGAAACTAATCTAGCCAGCGAAACACAAGGAGAAAATAGATGCTTCAAGAGTCCTCCCTGCTTTGTTCTGGAGTTGATAAAGTAGAATTTTTATGATGGAAATAAAATGGCAATGAAAATATAGTTTAGGATCAGAGATATTGTAAATCTTATGATTAGAAATATTATTTTATACTTTCCCAACTATGAACATTTTATTACTTATTTAATAAATAAATCAACTCAATAAATGTTGCTACTTGCCACTTTTTAACGCATTTCACTGAAGCTTCCCTGCATGCTTTACAAAAAAACTGTGACAGCAAACTTCTGGGTAAAAAGTGAAAGCAAGTCTTCATCCATGGGAAGAATTCAGCTAATAAACATATTGAATTTATGTAAACAGAGATACATAATATAAACAAACTACTGTGATATCTATCAGCAGGTAAACCCTGACCCCGTTATTCTCCGTAACTTTATACAAGTCATCATTGTTATAAAAGGAGGATATGTAATATCACAATCAGGTTCAATGTCATTAGTTATATTTTCAGGTAGGAGTGGAAAAAGAGGGCTAACTAGAAGGAAAAGATCTGTGAAAAGATCTGTGTCTCAAGACTGAGCAGCCTATACCCAATAAAGTCAAAACAAGTCTGTGAAACAACATAGCTAAGAAGTGGAAACACTGTAATTTGCTGATTTTAGTAGTTTAAAGTTTCTTTGAAGAAAACACTGCATCACTTAGAAAAAATAAGGCAAAGACAGAAATATAGTGATATTGACATTTACATTTGATGCTATACATGGCCATGTATAGCATCTATATTTCATAGATGCTATACATGGCCATGGGCAAACCAGAAGTGTTAAGTTTCACCTAATCACCTTCTGATTCCTACTCTTGTATCCTCTCTTTGGATTTATCTTATCCCTTCAGCAACCTTCTGTATATCACCTCCACAAATTTCCCTCTTCACTTCCAACCAGTTTTTCTCTACCCAATTTTAAATCTTAAGTCTATTATTCCCAACTATTTCTCCCACTGCCAGATGAAATACAAGGTGGCTCACTAAAATGGAGTTCCTGGTTTTCTTTTCCCAAACCTCTCTTGCTATGATGGGCAGAATTTTATCTCTTTCTAGCAACCATATTAACAGAGGAAAATGAAGGCTGCTTGGGCAGAAGCTACTCCTCTGTGCTAGTTTTTAACTAAAACTATTGCTCTTCTTCAGATGGTGCTGAGACAGAAACACTTTTCCAAGGCTTCTTCATTTTAAGAAGAGAGATTGGCTGAATAAAATAAAATTTAAAAAAATAGGTGATCAGGCTCCTTTTTATCTACCCTAATACCGGCTCTGTAAATCACACCCTTCAGCTAGAAAGAATATCCCCAGAAAGATAGGGTAGCTCTTAAAATCATCTACAATATGAAAGGCAACAAAAAAAAAAGCTTGAGTTATCTCTTTTTCCTCCTTACATTTTGCATCCGCATTACTTCATCTTTTCATGGCAGGAGTGACATATCCTCTGTGTCAATCCCCCTACAAGCAGTAAGCACACCAAAATTCCTGGTAGCAAAGAACTTATATGGCAATATACATAATCACATGCCTCAAGAAAACACGCATATTTCTTTTAAAATACTATTAGGCCCTTTGATTTCATGAGTACTTACACTTCTTGTAAATGCATGAAAGTGTAATACTTTTAATAATAGTTTTACAGTGCTGGATTCCTGAAGCAGTCATGAAAACCCTACTACATGATTTTTTTTTTTAAATTGGTAGCAATCAGTTTTTCTGTTGATCTGTGTGAGAAGCATGAGGAAAAACAACACAGTGCGATCGGTACGGTATACGGGCCATATTCTGCAGTCAAATTCAGAACACTGGTACCAATCTTTTCATTGAAAAATGTGAATGATCTGATTTCTAAGATGACACCCGAATCATGTATTATTTTCTTAAAATCAAATATACAAAAAACCTAGGGCAATGGTGAAATCTTTTTTTTTTTTTTTTTAAGAAATCTATGTTTCTGTTGAAATCTAAGACTTCAAGAATGCTGATGGTTTAAAAATAAGCTTACTCTTCAATATAAGAGTCTTCTAATGTCAATTACAGAATAATTTGATGGTAATATACAATCAAATCTCAGAAGCTGATATGCAGAAAAAGTAACTATTACTATTTATTTTTAGCTTACACCCTCTTCTGCAGCATTCTTCAAGATTTTTAATTGTTCTGAGTGTGAATACTCCTAGGATGAGATCAGCATGTAAACAAAATGGAACTGTATTGTATCAGACAGCACAGGAAAGGTGAAATTAACACCATGTGTCATCCCCCTGACCCCGTCCCCATTAGCAGTATTTGCCCATTCACTTTGATTAGGGTCATGATTTAACAGGAATGTCCTTAACCACGTATTTAGTACTCCTCTGTAGAGTGACAGATTTAAACAAATATTTAGCTACTGCTCTATATCTGGGATGTATGCATTTCCAAGAAGACATAATCCAAACCGTGCTTCAATTCTATGCAGGCACACAACAATATTTGCTTAGTTTCAGTCCTAAGGAAATACCCATCTTCAGGTTTTACATCTCGGACTGCAAGATCACGGACTAGACACCATTTATTCAAGCCGGAGTATAGTTAGAGGATAAATAAATTTCTGAAACTCACAAATTTACTGGTGGTTTTTTTGGTAAAAAATGACATGTGAAATGTTTTAACAGAAGTTCTTCATTTTCTGATGTACACTGCAACTTCTCTGCTTTTTTTTCCCCAGGGGGGTTAAAATCTGTTGATAGCAAGAGTAGGGACATAACAGCAAATTTTGCTGCTGTCTGGGAGACCTGGACTTTGCGAATGATCTTAATTTTCTTTCTTCCTCAGCCAATAAAGACAAAGCAAGTGAAAAGGGGGGAAAAAAAATCTATACACATTAGTTCCTGCCAAACTGTGCAGGAACAATGATGTAAAATAGTTTGAATCCCTCAGGAAAACCTGCTAGATCATTTGGTTCTTTCTTCCACTTGATGCAGGTTCATCTCTTTCAACTTCTTTCACAGCAGTGACACAGTCCAGTTTCAAGGAACTCAAGTCAAAGCATTGATCCCACTTTTTAGATGCTGTCTAACACTTCTATAACATTTCCAGAATAACCTGGCTTTATTGTTGCCACACAAGGAATTGGGAAGAAGAGCCATATCTGTAATAAAGAATGTGCAATGTATGACTTCTGTGCAATCTAACCCAATACTAACATAGACTAGGGTCAGACACTTTGGAAACAGAAAAAAGAAAGAAAGAAAGAAACCCAAACAAACCAGGAAGAAGGAGCAGGTGATGTGACTGTCAAAAGCAGAAGTGAGCAATAAAGGTCCACGCTGTGGTGGATGTCAGAAACTCTGAATGGATAAAGATAAATCAGTCCTACACAGGAGTCTATGAAGGATGAACAAACACGAAAGCAAGCAGGGGGCAAGGGAGAAGAAATCAGAAGAGAGAAGGTCTTGACCTAGCAATACCTAAATCAACACAAAATCAAGAGAGAATGAGAACCTGAGGATAATGCAAGAACGCAGATCCCTGTGATGGTAACCTGGCACCACTCTGCCTGTGCTTTAGAGTTTCGCAGTAAGTAAGTATAGCTATTTGCCCTCACCATGGGGATTCCCTTGCCTTTAAGCACCAGTTGGTGAGCAGACCATGTTTCCTCAACAAACAGCCCAAGCTGATGAGAGTTAGCAGCCCTCAGCTGTCAAGCCAACAGTGCAAGGGCCCAATTTTACTTTGAGATACAGATGCACAGCATCAGAGGATTTAAGTAAGATACACGTTTAATATCACTTACCTAGCTGACATGACCCAAATTTCTCCTCCAAAATGAATGAATTTTTCTCTAATAAGAAATAAAATATATTGCTAAAACCAGAATTTGCCCTATTGTTAGAAACCTGCAAAGTTTTAATTAGTCCTCATTTACTGTTCCCCTAGCTCATGGTCAGATTTGTTGGAACTTCTGCAAAGCAATTCTACTTCTACAAAAGGATGACAAAACGATGGATTAATTCACAATAATGGACTTCGCCAAATGAAACAGGATACTGAAACATCTCTTATTATTCCAGAACAGCAAAGGAGTGGGAGATGGGTCAATTGGTTTCTCAGCTATAGCTTCCCATAAAACACTGGGAAAAAAAATCACTCCAAGCCTGTGAAGATGTACTTAAGTCCTTGTAACACATATGGCAAAAGTTAAATAAATGGGCTGTCTTCTCACAGGAAATTACACTGTTCACCATCAAGCAGAATGTTAAGGAATCTGAACTTCTCCCCTGCAGAGGGATAATGAACCCATATCATTCCATTTATCATAGTGAAGAAGCACCTAAAAAAGTAAGTTACTCTGCAGGTGTGCTCCTTTCTCCACATTTGCACATAATATGTAGTCATAGCTCATTGGTGTATGCTTTCAGTGTCAATGGTATCAGATTGTAGATAATGGATATTATTCTAATATATTAAATCTATCAACTGTCATTTCCCACTTATTGACATAACCTTAAAAAGAAGAAAAATATTTTATAACTGTGAGAAATGTAAAGCTTACAGCTTTCTTTCTGCAAAGGCCATTTCCTACCTGAAGAAGGAGGTCAGAAGCTGGTTTGACTCTCTGCTGGAAAAGCACACTCAGTGTTCGATTCTGTTGTTCCAAATCAAAAACTCGTGTTTTCAGCTTTATACATTCCTCCCTCAGATCCTGCAGCAGAAGGGAAAATAGGAAGATTAGAAAGCAGGTAACAGAAGCACTTAAAAAGCTCTAAGTAATGTCAGATACTAAGAAGAAATACATATACAACTTTTAAAATAGTACAAATCAGAAAAATGTGCTACTTCATTTTCTCTGGTTGTTTGATCATCACAGGATAACATTAAAAAAATTTTGTAATGAGAAACAGTAGTTACCTGACACATCCTTTTGGAGTTTTCTGTTAGTGTAAAAAGTTACTTTGCTAGCAATGTGTTTCATTTTGCAGCTGATGCAAAGCAGAAAGCAGCAATTAAGATATGAATATTGTAATAAGCATAAGCTAAGGAAAAAGCATAAGCTATACCAAACCAGGACAAAGTTCAAAGTGGTACTGTGCCTTCAAGGTACTCTTCTGAATTCTGATCCCTTCCTTGCTTTTTCTGGAATAACCAAGTCAGCATTTCTGGCTGGCATATTGTGGATGGTCTGTATATTCCCCACTGTAACTTGCTGGCTAGGCCATAGTAAGATCTTGGTGCACCAGACACATGTCGTAATATGATCCTGCCTGATATTTCCAACATGAGGTACCAAAAAGCCTTAAAATAGTCCATTAGAAGCAGAGGTGGAGTGTAAAACCCCTGCATTTTAAGGCACAGGACATTACTGTTGCAACTGAAAGATGCAGGTCTTTTAGCCAAGGCTGAGTCAGGTTCATCATGAACAAGCCATTAATGGCTTTCAGATACAGCAAATATCTATCTATCTATCCATCTATCTGTCTATCTTCAATGTAAGACCTGCTTTTCCTGGCCACTTGAAGGAATACAGGATTCTATCAGAAAGAGGATTTTGGAGAGAGAACAGAATCTGACACTCAGCCTTTGAGCGTAATTTGTGCAGTTGTCCATTTTGAGGTGTGAGCTTCATAAATCAGGAAAAGCGTTCTCCTAATAAAGATTACATATAAAAATAATAAGCTGCAGCCATTAAAAAAAAAAATCTCCAAAATACTTTCCCATATTCCTTTAAATTTAGGACAGTTGCTGGCCTGTGGTATTGCCTAACTGATATTACTTTCCACCATATGAAGGTGGAGAAACAGGCCTCTGGATCCCCATATGCTGTCCTGTCAATACCATTATCAACATGATGACCTAGCCTTATGAGAAAACAACTCAGAGGAGGAAATTGTAGTCAGATGTAGCTTAAATTCTTGCCTACAGTTGCTCTAGTCTCCACTGTAACCAGCACTGAGGTTATAAGAGGTGAGCACACAATAAAATAAGCTCATCTTGAGACTTTCAGAAAATTGTGAACATCTTTTTATGCATACAGTATGTATCAGATTTTATGACACTACTGGATGAATGCAGTTATTTTCTCTTGACAGTTTCTTAATATTTGTTTTAGGTGCCTGTCAAGTGGCTGTTCAAGTAAAATTGTTAGAGCCTTCCAACGTGACCCCCAAAAAATCTTGGGTTTGATGTTTTGTAAAGCCCTAAAGCTTTGATTTCTGTCAGTGAGACCTCTTATCTGTGGTCTTACACAAGGCAATCTCTATTAGGAAACTGCAAGCATCAAGACCAATCATTATCTGCCTTTCACAAATAATCAGAGAATTTAAAACAGAGCCTTAGCTGTTACAACAGTGTTTAACATTTCAACTAAGTGCACTGAAAGGGAAGAATGATTCACAGAAACTGACAATGTAGAAAAAATGTAAATCTTAGCAATGCCTCTGCTCAAAACCTTCCTATCTTACAGTTTTAAAATCGTAAGATTTATGTTTCAAACTTTAGACTTTCTGTAAAAAGTGAAATATATGATAGTAGATTACCCGCCCAGATGCTATAAACCGTGCCAATGGTAATGCCACACATAGTCCAGAGGAGAAATGAGGTACATTAAGGTAGCCGTATTCTGGTAAAATAAAGTCTGAGTTTAGAAAGTTGAAGTCCTAAAATTACCAATTAATACAACTACCAAATGTCTGAAGCATGTAATTCCACTCCTGTGGGCAAAACGACCGGCTATTAAGATGGCAATCTCCCAGCTATCTAAGGATTTCCTATGGTCTCACTATAGTAATATCCGAGCATCTCTCTATTCTTACGTTTTCTCTTCAGTATGAGACTCACTCTTCTCCAAAATGGGATTCAATGCCCTCATTGGAGGTTCCAGAAATATACTGCTCTTCCTCTGAAGATGCTTCTTCTGTTTTAACACTTAATTCACTTCTTTTTTATTTCATTGATGAAAAAGGAGAAGAAACAACTTTCATACAGAACCCAGAGTAAAAAAGTATTCTCCTGAATACACTCCTGTGGAGGAGAGTAGTATGCAAAGAGCAGATACAGAGATCACAAAACAATTTCATTAAGTGGTATTACTCAAATTTCAAACTGCTGATCCAGGTCTTACATGGAATAAAAAAGAAAAAAAAAAATCCAGTCCCCAGTACTCCTATCATCTCATGTGACATTAAAAGTCTTTGGGTAAAGGAGAAAGAATGGATGCTTCCAGTAAGTATCAGAGCATACAGGTTTGCCTCAAATAATTTTGTTGTTTTTCTGACTTCCTAAATTTCCAAGAGGTAAAATTTTCTATTATAAGTGGTAAAAAGTCCATATAATTTTGCTACATAGAATTGTGAGATATTGCTATGTGGCTAATTCAACACAAATCTCAATTTAATATAGTTTCTCCATAGTCACAGTAAAAAAAAGCCTCTCATATTAGCAAAATTCTATGTGTATTGTAACAAATTATACACTTGAAAAGTGCACATTTAAGACTGTAATTCTATTTCAAGGTTTCAGTGACATTGATAAATCACTCAAGCTTTGCTCACTCAATTTGTGTCACTAGAATCTCTCAGTGGAATCACAGTCTTTCCACATACTGGCAAGTACACAGTGCTTTATTCGTTACATTACAGCATGTACTTAATTTAAACAAAAATTAGTCCTTGAGGGACAATTTCAAATTCACAGCAAAGCCTACGCAGTGTGCGTTACTGTACAAAATCACTCTTCTCCATTTTCTGAAAGCTCTCAGCTTTTCTTCATGTCTCACTATGCCCCAGAGGCGTGTTATCTCACCGTGGCATGACTGGCTCTGTCTTACTGCTTAGCTGCACGACGGTAGATTTATCTGTTTACTAGTTACTATTTGGATTCTGATATCTACCTATTTGGGACTGATGTGAGGAGTCCAATTTCCTCTTTATTGTATGCTATTGTGTTCCTGTCTTTTCTTATAAAAGGACTTGTATGAATAGTGTCAGAAGCACTGTAACAGTTAATACTCATTAGCATTTAGAAGAGTACCCTCTTTCCTCTTTCTATGGATATTAAATTAGCTGTTATTACTCAGTAATAGGTAAGCAGCTGTTAAATCCCATCAATACTAAGTAAATCGCTTTATTAAATGTATTCAGATCTGTTTTTATTGTATCCATACGAACTCCTTGGTTCCTATGGGTTTGGGAGGATTAATTACTGAGAAAGTACATAGTCATCAAAATGTCTGATGCCTTTGCAAAGGGAATCGGGAAGCTCCTCTCTTCATTTGGGAAACAACCATAATATTCCCAAACTAGAGATTAATATATTGAGATTAACCCTCTGGTAAAAATTTAATCACATATGGTTCTATATTACAAAATGTGGAAGAGGTTTTTGTGTGTATTAGTATGAGAAAATGCCTCCATTTCCATTTAAGCTTGGAGGAAAAATCCATTGGGATTTTTTTCAAAATAGCTGAAGTTATGTTTCTAAAAGGTGTTACAGCAATAGCTCTGCAGACTGCAGTCCTCTGATGATACACAGACCATACAGCATATGTGTATACAGAGTACAGGAAGAGTAATACAGCTCAGATAGCAGCAGTGTAAGCTTCCCCATATGTTGTGGTTTGCACAAACCACCTCCAAGCTACAATACTTCCAATAGCTGTAAGGCAATATCCCTCTTCTATAGTAAAAAGCTTTGCTGTGCATCAAAAAAACATGGGATTGAACAATGATACTTTCATCCCTAACCTGTGGTAACAGCTGCGTCACTGTTTTGTGGCCACAACTGCCAGGTGAAGAGATTTAGGGAACATTATTAGTTCTGGATTCCTGATGCTAGCTTGGGCCACAGGAATGTGTTATCTATATAATGAGCAACTGCACCCTCCAGTCTTGCATCACCCACCTACAGGCCACCTGGACATCTCTGTCTTCAGGGCAGGATACCCAAGAGCAGACTCAATGGGATCAGAACATCTCCCTGTGCATCTCTTAATCTATCCAGAATGTCATAAAATTGATTCACAAAAAATCTGCCCAGTAAGGAGCTGAGAAGGGTACCCAGCCCTCTCCCTGATGTGCAGCTGGCCAAATGCAACCTTCTGCACCTATTTACCATTCACTTAGGTGCAGATGTTTATGGGTGTGGATGTTTGTCTACCCTACTGTCAGGGCACACTCCCCAGTTTTAGGAGTTTAGTTGGCAGAGTTCAAGGTCATCTTGTTCATGTCTGAGCCGTGCAGCAGCCACCTTGCAGCTACGCCCACACCCAGATTCCTGCCTCCTTGATCCTGAGCTGCGTCCTGACCCCCTGGCTTGGCTTCGCTCGGACCTGCCTCCTCCCCATGGACTTGCCCAGCGAACACGGGACTGAGGCTGACCCTGATCAGTGCCTCCAGGCCTGACCCTGACACTTGATGCTTAGTATCCTGCCTGCCCTGCTGTCACCCTCAGTCTCTGCTCACCGTCTTTGTGGGGGTGTTCTGCTGTTCTGAATGATGTCCATAATGGAGGCTTTGGAGCCAGTCTCCAAAATCTATTCCAGTACTTTGCTGTATTTGCATCTAGAAAGATTTGGGTGTATGGCAGAGGTTTTTGATTATCTTAACTTGGTGTTTCTTGCTGCATTTTAAGAACGTTATTTCTTGTCCTGTCATTCAGTGTCGACAAAACAGTTTATATTCTTCTTTGCACTATCTGCACTAAAAGACTGTATTTATGTCTCTTTCAGACTTGTCTTTTTAAAGCTAAATGATCCAAAGAATTTCATAATGCCACATTCATCAAGTGGTCTAGATCTCACAAAGGATCATTTCATGAATATTGAAGGGTTCATAGCTTATTATTATAGATCTTTATATTTTGTTTGTTCCCCCCCCCCCCCATGACATCATGGAATCATGTTCAACTCAAAGACCACTTCTTTGTAGAATTGTCTTACCAGTTATTCCCTATCCTCTCCGGGCAGCTGATTATTTCTGCTTATATGTGTTACCTTGCTTTTCTCTCTGTTTAATTTAATCTTACTTTTTGCCCAGATCACGTCTTCATTTTAGCAAGCTAATTTTTAATTTTACTCCTCCCACTAGGTTCTATCTGAAACAACCACACTTCATATCCAACCATTTGGAGTGTGAATGCAAACTTTAGACATGACTTGATCTAGAACTGGCCTTTATATAAGCCACAGTGAATCTTTTCATTCTGCCAGGTTTGCAATCACACTGTAAGAATTTTGCCTGTGCAGTACTTCCCTTGCTTACCCAGGAGAATGGAGCAGGAGGACATAAAAAATTTTTTAAAGACAAAATAGACGTTCTCTATTGCTGGTTCCCAGCCCACAAGTAGAGTAGCCGAATCCCCATTCTATACATGGAGCCTTCTCTTTTACTCAGGGAAGCACAGGCCCACACCAGGAAGTCTTTCCTTCCACTGAATGTGAGTGAACGTGCCAGCTATTGACACGCACTGTAATTTATCTGTTTTATGTTCCACAGGAATGGACTGTGCGAGCGACGTAACTTGTTATGGATAGGGAATGGAAAAATCACCATCTGGAGGAAGGATTTTCAGTTGCTATTGTCTCAATATAGGTAAACAATAAAAATTGGATATGGGTCCTATACAATCAAGCCTTAAAGATGTACAGTCTCACGGATTTTTATTCACTTGGATTACACAAAACTTGACTTTGGGCCTGACATGGCAGCCTTGGTAATTAAATGTGTGAACATCATTTAAAAAATGTATACTATATAAGAATATGTATCTCTCAAACAAACCATCTGCAAGCTTTAAGTTATACCACAATACCCAAACCACAACTTACCTTTTGAGTAAGTAGAGCCTGAACAACCTGATTAGCTACCTGAAATAAATAAATAAAATACTTTAAGTATGTTATCATGTGTGTTTATACATAACAATACCTTCTTTTGTGGCTTTACACTCCACTTTCCATCTACAACCACCACCAATTCTAGTGTTTTCATTATTTACTAGTATTTTCATCAGATAATATTAGCAAGAATATATGAAATGCACGTTAACTAATTCTATCCTAGACCTCATTATAAACAAACGTGTATTGTATCAATTGCAGTATGACATGATGGACATTTGGCTAACTTCTGCCATCTCTTCTTTGGACTAGATTAAAATTTCACCGTCCTGTATGCAGCTGGTGTGCATCAGCACGGATTGACTGCATTCACTAGAGCTGATTTTTACCAGCTGAGGATGGAGTCCTGAATGTTTTCATGAAGTTTAATTGTTTCCTGATTCAATATTGACAAAATGGTACATCTATCATGACAAGCAGAAACCATAAAGTGCCACAGAAAATTAAAGGGACCTACTGTCATCACAATGTGGTTGCAAGGCATTCACACCACATAGCATAATTGACTTGAATGAGATTACACACCATTGATTAGTAGAACTATATATTCAACAGGGAATTTTTGAAGTTACTTATTTTATACATCCGTTCTAATTTATCTTTACCAGCAGGCATAGGGGCAGGGAAGGGGAATACGGAGGGACAGAAAGAGGGACTGAGATAAGATTTTCTGTTGATGATGTCTAACTTCTATGTTACGTTTCTAATGCAATTTAAAACTATATATGCATATGTTATCACACAATGTGTTTGCCTATATTTTTGCTCTTGCATTTAGGCAGAGCAACTAGAGATCTCACTCTGTGCAAAAAGAGACAGTAGTTATGATTTCTGGTTTGGTTTTGGCTTTCAGAAATTACAGTAAAGCTCCAGACAAATTATGCCAATAATTACTATTTGCCATTACTCTTGGCAAATTAAAGAAAAAACCCCACTCCATTGATGTGAACTGAGTTCTGAGAAAAGAGTTGAAGCTAATTCATTTCTGTAAATAATTCAGTTCTGTTAGATCCAAAAGTTACATTTGATTCATACTCTCATAAAATTGCCTAGTATCAATTTTTTTCTCCAAACTGGTCCCTAACTTAAGGCAGCCCGTGGAACACAATGGTCCCATAAAATAGCTCTATACATGATTTAACAGAAGACACAGACTAATATTAGAACAGTAATAACCAAGAGAAGTAAATAAGTTACAGTTTTGAAAAACCATGTGCCTTGCCCTATAGGCTTTCAGGATCTACATCCGACTGTTTTCCTTCTGGCATGTACTTTTAACATCTGTTTGCTCTACCTGAAAATTGAACAAACTATATCGAATACATTATTTCTTTACTTTCTGACATGGAGTTACTTTACCAAGGAAGAACTAAAAGGTTCATTGAAATGTGTACTAGTCACTCACAACAGAATAGCCTACAAAATTACTCCTATAGCTGCTTTTTTTAATGGGGGTTTTGGTCGATGAGAAGCTCAACATGACCTGACCATGTGCACTTGCAGCCCAGAAGGCCAACCATATCCTGGGCTGCATCAAAAGAAGCATGACCAGCAGGTCAAGGGAGGTGATTCTGTCCCTCTACTCTGCTCTGGTGAGACCCCACCTGCAGTACTGTGTTCAGCTCTGGGGTCCCCAACATAAGAATGACATGGAGCTGTTGGAGCGAGTCCAGAAGAGGGCCACGGAAAATGATCAGAGGGCTGGAGCACCTCTCCTATGAAGACAGGCTGAGAGAATTGGGGTTGTTCAGCCTGGAGAACAAAAGGCTCCAAGGAGACCTTATGGCAGCCTTCCAGTACCTGAAGGCACCTACAAGAAAGCTGGAGAGGGACTTTTTACAAGGGTGTGTAGTGATGGGACAAGGGGTGATGGCTTTACACTGAAAGAGGGTGGATTTAGGTTAGATATAAGGAAGAAATTCTTCACTCTGAGGGTGGTGAGACACTGGAACAGGTTGCCCAGAGAAGTTGTGGATGCCCCATCCCTGGAAGTGTTCAAGGCCAGGTTGGATGTGGCTTTGAGCAACCTGGTCTAGTGGAAGGTGTCCCTGCCCATGGCAGGGAGGTTGAAACTACATGATCTTTAACGTCCATTCCAACCCAAACCATTCTATGATTCTGTGATATATTGCACAGAAGAGTGTAAATGGCATAATCTTCCACATGTGAAAAAAATGAACTTGCTGATGCACATGTGACAAGTTTTCCAGCTTTGAGTGTGTGAAGTTAGGAATCTAAATGAAAGTACCTGCCAGTGATCCATAGCTCCCATAGATCTCAATGAGATATGTAACTAGTTTCTTTACAAAATAAGGTATTTTATTCTAGTATCTAGCAACTTGGCAAACTGTGTTGCTATTACCATTCAAAGATTTTCAGGTCTGTATTCTTGGTTTTCAGCAGGAACAGAGGTGGGAAGCCCTCAGTAAAATGTTCTGCAGTTACTAAAATTAATTTAGCAGTCAATAACTGGTATCATACCGAAACTTTTGCATTTCAAGTGAGGTTGCCACTCCTCTCCTACTGCAGTGATACTGTCCAGATGGAAATAAACTCTAAGCTAGCAGATCTACTTAATTTGTACTTACAGGTATCAAGAGAGACCACGGATATGAATTAACAACATAAACCAGCACTACAAAATTGATAGTCACAACCACCAAAAACTGAAGAAACTGAGACCGTCGAAGGCAGAGGGACTGACTTCTGAGATGCAGAATATGTGAAATTCCCACCGATATGAGGCAGAACTGCGGCTCAATCCCAGTAAAAAGCAGGCTGTAAAATGACTTGACCTGTGATTCATGCAGTTAATCAAGGTGAAACAAGGAATAGAATAGAGATGGCCGGTTCCTTAGTCTGCTATTATGTAGGAGATGACACTGCTTGCCTTCACACTGCCTGCCTTTCCTTTGAACTTAATAGCCAAGATCTTTAGGAGAGGTTTCCTTTTGTGGATTGCAATAAAAGAGATAAAAGACCCAGCTTCACTTTTTCCTTCCACAATTATGTTTACATATACATGTTATAAAGTGGTCTTAATAGAAAAGGTATAAAAGAATGAATCAAAGAAAAGAGACCCTAGTGTAACATCTATTATACCTTTTATAAGTACTGAGATTTTACACAGCTGCCTTTAACATATGCTTTCATACGCACAAAGACATTTCAAGTGTACTAAAATGAAAGGTCTTATATTTTATTCAAATCTTAAAAACAGAATGCCTTTTTAAGATAACTTCGTATTTTTGATCAGCTAATTCTTAAAACATCAGCAAAAATATCATCTACCCTAAGTTGCACAATTTCCTGCATGTAAGTATGGTGAAGCTTGACAGAAGTCTCATCTGGCACAGCGATGTGAATAAACGTGACATTACCACTTACCAATAAACTGACAGCTGAATTCCAGGATAGGAAACTAGGATTAAGCATGTTAACCTCAA
The DNA here is from genome assembly GCF_035582795.1 of Mycteria americana. NCBI lineage: Eukaryota > Metazoa > Chordata > Aves > Ciconiiformes > Ciconiidae > Mycteria > Mycteria americana. Next base: position 35,940,192 of record NC_134373.1, read on the forward strand.
ACCCCAAAGGTACAAGAAGACAATCCTGGTTTTTGCATTAAATTTTTCAGAGACAGAAAGATACATTTATGGAGTATTTCTGAAATTAAATGAGCTCTTTTCTTATTTATCAAGTACTGAAACATTTCAATGACACCTTCTTCCAAATACTGTTCTAAAGTTGTTTATATGTACCCTTCAGAGATGAACAATTACTTGAAAAATCAGTGAATATTTATTAAAATTCATAAAGGACTCACTTCAGCTTGACCCATATTCTTTTCAGATTTCATCTCTAAGATCATTTAAGTTTCATTGAATTTTACCATGAAAATGATTACAGAACATGCATTTTTAAGTCACAAGTGCAAACATTCATGCAATATTAAATGTGGGACATTATATGAATGAAAAGAACTATGTAAATTCATTGATAAAAAAAGAAAAATGAGAGAAAATAATGGCAGGCATAGCTTTAAAAACTCAGCTCTGGTATTTTTTTGTCACACATAGACAGAAAAATCACGGTGGTTATTTTTACTACCTTCATATGCAGCTTAATGGCCACCAACACCTCAGCAGAAAGCATACTGTGCATAGCAAGTGTCCTCAGCACATTGCTGTAGAGGCCTGAGGGACCAAGCAGGGACACTATTGGCAGGGTGGCCAGATTAAATGATGTTTGAGTGCCCTGAGCAGAGTTTGCCTGTGCCCAGGGGAGAGAAGCCACAATCTGAGGATGCTCAATGATGAGTGAAAGATGGCAGCATTCTCCCAGTAGTTATCAAACAATGTTCCCAACCTTCATTACCTCAAGGGCCTGTCAAGCATCCCAAACATGTAACTATCGAGAATGGCAAGATATTAGCTTTGGAGGTAAGCGCTCCTTGTGTATTAGCCCAGGAGAAGTTCAATACACTCATAACTAATTGGACTTCAGAGGCAAAATTAAAATAATGGTTGTAGTAAGCACTCAAATTTTTTGGTGGCAGGCTTAGCTGTCTCAGGTTTGGGTGTGATCACAGCCTTGTGTTCTCAGGAACATCTGTGTTCCTCCCTTTAAACCCATCAGGTCTCCCTGGGGCAAAATGGAGCTGCAGCACAGACGGATACATAGCTGTAGAGGATATGTCTGCTCCTAAAAACTGCTGAAGAAGTCCTGAAGCCCAAACTAGGGAAGGCCTGAAGATTTTCACCTTCAAGAAGTGGGGTTGGTGTACGAACAGAGGAAGCATCAGACTTAAAGTCTTAAAGGAAAGAAATTTTCAAGTGGAAGACTTCCCCCCCCCCCCCCCCCCCCCAAATATTTATGGAAAGCATTTTATTTTCTTAAGATCTCCAGTAAGAATCCCTGTTTGGAAAGGACTTTGTCACAACACATCCTCAGAAGACTCTGGTTAGAAGTGAAGGTTCTCACAATCATTGATTGGGTTATTCACTAATTATATTTATGTCTCACCTCCTATTCTCTTTATTGTTACTATAATGAAGTAGGGTGAGAACATGCGATTTCTTGTGAAGCTCCACCAAGGGAATGTGCTCAGGTGGGTGCTAACCTGGAATTCCTGCAGAACTTAAAATTATTAAATATGGTTTTGTTGCCTGAGTCACTGGTAACAACTTCCTCACCTCAGTGATCAGAAAGGATTAGGTCCAAGTTTGTGTCAGCTAAAACAATGCTGGTTACAGTGCCACTGCCAAAGCATTGTGGGGGCTGAAAGGGGAAGGAGAAGAAAAAAGTGATACCAAGCCATGGGGAAGGACAAGAGAGGTCACTGCACACAAAACAGAAGACAAAAAAAGGAAGAAGATAAGCAAACAAAAAATGAAGCAGGGAAGCACAAAAACACAGGTGATGAGAAGCACCTTCTCCTGAAAAAGTTGACATAGTGGGAGAAGATGGATACAGCTGTGATAATATGGAAGAAGTGAAAACAGCCAATGTAATGTTGAAGATAATAAAGTTCAGAGCATTGTTTGATCTAATCATTTGATCTAATCATAAACTGCAACAGTGTGTGTAAAACACAACCCTGCATCAGAAATCCATCATGTTATTGCAAACACAATAAAAATGTATCTTCTGTCCTTATAATCTGTATGGAGTGTTTTGCTGGAATGGACAATTATGGTGCTTTACTCATTTCCAAAATTAATTGTGGAGGCAGATTTTGCCCCAGACAATCAGAAAATAATTTTAAGTTAAGCTCTGTAATTTGAACTAAAGTTAGTAATTATATGGTAATTTCATCCTTATCACCAAGATATCCAAATATAATTCAAGTGTACGCTGAATGACTCAGGCCAATGCAGACCAAAGCTCTGCTGGTATGCCAGTGCCACAGAACAGACAGAGCATAACCTAGTGGGAAAGTGTATCTGCAAGTCTTTTACTCCAGCTCCCTGATAAAAATATGTGATAGTGGCAAAAGTGCGGATTTGCTGACGAAAATCTGCACTAAACTGGAGGCTTCTTGTACCAGAGCTGTATTGCTCATGCCAGTAATACTTCAGCAAATGTTGATTAAAAATTTAAAAGCTGGTATGAAGACATGAATTGTCATCTGCTATGTGTGGTTTGCACACTCATGCACTCTTTTCTCAAAGGTACAGCTGAGATGCTGGTGTAGTTTTTGTTTTGTTCTGTTTGCATATTATCTAACTACTTATGCTACTATGCATTGTTATTATGGAACAGGTAAATTATTTCTACTAAGCAACGGTTTGAGCTACTAAAAGTCTTAAAACTATTTTAAGTTTTTGTGTATGCTGAAGAGACTTATTTCAGGATAAATGGGAGGAACAAGTAAGCATCAATATATATATGGAGAAAGCTGCATGCAATAGGAGATGCTAGACATTTCTGGAACAGTAAGCATTGCTGGAGTGCTCAGACAGTAACTGATGGGTGAATTATATTGTAGCTGTAACTGGAAGGTCTGATCAGAAGCTGAGCCATGTAGTAGAAGTGAGCCAACAGCTAGAAAAAACCCAGCATAAAAAGCTGTGTATGTAACCCTAAGGGGGAGCTGAGAGACTAAATTCCCTGGTTACAGAATATATTACATAGGAAAGCTGGGGGATTTTTGATGGAAGAAGCCACTGCCACGTGTTCCACTCTACAGAAAAGAAGGAGTACATACAACCTAATAGGCACATTATCATTTTCTCCTCCTAATGAAACCAAACCAGTTCCAACTATTGGTCACAGGGTTATCAGCTTTTCGGTGAAGAGATGTGGACAAAACAGGATTTACAGCAGAGGTCATGGAGAACAGTATCTATGACTGCCAGACACATGTTCTTGGAATTAATTAGAATGAGGTAATACTAGAAAATTGCAGAACAATGCCAACCTTATAAGAGAGGGAGAGATTAATTTCTATTCATTTTAATTATAGTACCAGGTAAGAACAACCTTTTTATCTACCTTACCTCATCAAGACATCTTTCATACTGTTCTCTCTGATTTTCATTTTCCAGAGCCAGCGCTGAATTCTCTGCCTACAGTAAAATGGAATAAATAAATAAATATGTAAATTAATCAAAGGGTATCTTGTACTACATGACAATTCATAAAAATTCTCAGGGCGCTTACTTTGTATACTTCTTTAAGATCCAGAATAAAAAGCACCATACAATTTATTTTGCCACAAGTTGCTATTTTGAGTAAAAACAGAAGCGACATTCGTTTATGAGATTATTCACACCATGCATTACAATTTACAACAATATCAGAGCAGATATTCCAAGTATGCCCACAATCTCATCTTGTCAGGTGCAATAGAGTTGGCAATGAAACATTATAGAAGATATTGGTATACCTTATCTTCCTCCCCTTTTTCTGTTTAGAGTGAACTTGCTATCTGAGAAAGCCACTTGGAAGCAGAGGCAGCTGCTATCAAAAGGAAACAAAAGGTAATCTTATGTAAACTTTTAACTGTGGCAGCTCTTCATAAGCCTGGTTTCTGCAGTGGGTAACTCCAGATGTACTGGTCATACTATAGCTAATTGGTGAATTACACCCCTTAACTGAACCAGATAAATTTATTAGTCTTTACTTAAAAAACAATTCCTATCATTTCAAGAGTGAGAGAGGTATTTTACTACATCTAAATGCAATCCTAAAGTCAGAAATTTTTTCTCTCGCATATGTCAGTTTAAATATGATTTAAACTGTTTCCTGTATAGTAGTGCCTTTCATCTATCTTTAATTTCCATTACACTCATATTTTTGCATAGTGCAATCTTCAAAATGGCACAATCTGGTATGTAAATTACAGTAAATCAATGTGTTTTTCTATACATTATGACTTGACTTTAGGAATTCTTTCAGTATTGGAAAAGGAAAATCTCTAAAGTGTGCTGTATACAGTTGCATCAGAGCAAGTTTCAACTAGTTTTCTCTTAAATACTGAGAAACCAAAACAATATATAAAAATCCATGAGTTAAAACTGGCTCTAGAAACCTCTCTGCCTCCTATGCATAACTTCACATCACGTAACCATAACACCAAAATCAATGCATTCACATAATTACAACTATTATACAATTTACATTACTTGCTTCACTTTAACCTTCTGTCAACCTATAAAAGTTAAACAGATGCTGTTTCAGAAGAATTGTGGTTATACAAAGCAACAGTCATAAATATAGTTAACATTGGTAATTTTAGAGAAAAAATTAATGTAATGTACTGTATGGAAAGATTCTATGAAAGATGCACAGTTCTCTCTTCCTTGTTAAGAAAAGTCAATGATTCAACAAAATGAAAATCCCAAAGTCCAATAAATTGATTCATTAACAACAATTTTGAATTCAGCTAAATCCTAAAAATAAGATTAGGAAGAAAAAGTAAACATGCATAATTATCCAGCATATTGAAAGAGAGTAAAGAATAAAAGGGAGGTCAGAAACAAGGGCATATAGAGTTTACTTATTTACAAGTCTAAAACAACTGTATGGAATCCGTGCTTTATCTTGAGGGTACAATCAAAGGCAGCAAAGGTGGTAAAATGCTCTGCATCATATTTTCACAATGTCACCTACCAATGGTTTCAACATATGGCTATAAAAAGTCTATGGGTGATCCTGCAGAGAGCACTATGAGATGAGGCAGCAAAAAGTACAGATGCAGAAGTAAGTAGCAAAGTAGAAGCAGAAGCAGCAAAAGCAAAAGCAGTAGTAAGAAATCAGAAGCTGGAGGGTAAATAGTCCTCCATACCGAAGAGGCTATCATATACAGTTATCAGTTTGCTTTTATAGACACATTCTTGCAGATTGATTGATAAAAATGAAGAGACGATTGGTACATAAAAATGTATTTCTATGAGTTAAAGGTTTTCAGATGCTTTCTCTGAGTATCACCCTAAAATGCCATCCAAAATAAATTCTTATCATAGAATCATAGAACGGTTTGGGTTGGAAGGGACCTTTAAAGGTCATCTAGTCCAACCCCCCTGCAATAAGCAGGGACATCTTCAACTAGATCAGGTTGCTCAGAGCCCCGTCCAACCTGACCTTGAATGTTTCCAGGGCATCTACCATGTCTCTGAGCAACCTATTCCAGTGTTTCACCACCCTCACTGTAAAAAATTTCTTCCTTATATCTAGTCTGAGTCTACCCTCTTTTAGTTAAAACCATCACCCCTTGTCCTATTGCTACAAGCCCTACTAAAAAGTCTGTCCCCATCTTTCTTATAAGCCCTCTTTAAGTACTGAAAGGCTGCAATAAGGTGTCCCTGGAGACCTCTCTTCTTACTGTTTTGAAGCAATCATTAAAGGATTAGTCTGCACAGCCTTTAACTCACACATGTTGGTATACCTACAGGTTTAATTTTTTTAATTTTCATTTTCACTAACATAAAAATATATGGTATGATTTTTATCCTAAAATAGTTAGGGCAGACTGCTCCCATATAGAGATGTCTAAAAGAACTACAACACATAGTTGTACTAATCAAAATATCCAGAGAACTCCCCATATTTCTCCTACTCCATTTTGTTTGAATGCTGTGAGGCTTTAAAATGGAAACTAAGTCTTCTTGGATCTGTTAGCTGAATCTCTTTACAAATAGGCTACCAAAATTAGAAAACCTGAACTTGACAGCATTATAAATAAATGCTACATTTCCCCTCTTATCAAGCCACAGTGGAAACATCTGTATAATAAAACCCTTTTTCACACCACTGGCTTTGAAAGTGTAGTGAAAGGATGTAATGCAGTCAGTGTTAGCTTGACTTCTGTGCTTCTTGATTGCTGAGCAAATCATGCCTATTTATTTGGCATTTTTGTAATGAGGACTGGACTATAAGGGAACACTTGATTGACTTTCTTAAGATCCTGTGCCAGTTCCTGCAACATGGGAAAACCAGTACTTGGTATACTAAATCACTCGATATTGCAACTGAATACATGATAATAATCCTCATTCCCCCAAAAGTATTCATTTGGAAAATTTGTAATAGCAATTGTGGTCTCAAAACCCTGCCTCCTAATCCAAACCTTCATTTATTTAACAGAAACCACTGGGTTTTGATGCTATTGTAAGTCTGCTCAATTTTTGCTCAGAGGGATCTGCCTACCTCCAGTATTGCATATTCTAGGCATCTTTTGCCAGTTAAGCAAAGTAGGTCTCCTTGGAGGAAACCACTATTACATTTTATTTTCATTTTTATTTTCAGGCCATACTTACAGTAGGCTAAGCTGCAATAAGAAGCCCATGCTTCTCACAGCATGAAAGCTATTGCACACTTGCAGGCACCCAGAGGCAGTGGTAGAGAAGTACTGACCCCTAATGCAGTCACTTCTCTCGTACATAACCTAGCAGGGGACTAGGCAGGAAAAAACCTAGATTACTGAGAACAGTACTCTCTTAGATATCAACTGATTTTTGTAGTGATTTCTAGTTTTAAGTATAGCCGTCCTCTAGGAATTTATGTATATTTTATGTTACACACAGAAATAAACCATCTCTGTCCCTCAGCCTCGCAAACGCTAAAAGTGATGCAGCCCAGCAAACTGCTGCAGACAAGTGACATTCAACGCCTGCCACCAGGGCCGACAGACAAGCATGTCTTTTCTTGGGGGGTCAGCTCTCAAAGCACAGTATCATTCAGTCAGCCAAAAATAACTGTGACATAACTTACCATTAAATGAAACATTACATGTTGCTTTTGGATCATTAAAGATTCAAGGATTCGACAAATGTCAAAACAGAGGTACTTCCTAGTTCCGATTTGGAAGAAAGTATTTTGCACAAGAGTCTCTCCAAACATTGGAAAATGTAAAGATTTCAATCATGACTTGGATAATGCTAAACAGCCTTCAACTGCCTTAATTAGAGACAACTTCATTCTGAATCGTGAGACTGAGTTTATGGAAAATCAATTTGAAAGTGAAAACTTCAGACTACTTTGTATAAAACAGAGGTTGCCTTGTATTGATACCATTGCTAAGATACAGTCATTATGAGAGACCTTGTCAACTCTAATTTTAATCCCTTTCTCAGGATGGAAAATATAGCCCTAGTAATAATGAAGATTATTTTCAGGTCAGCTAAGAGCTTTCTCTCTCCTTCATAGATGTTGAAGAACATTCTGTATTTTCTCCTATGGGGCAGCTTTTTGCACTGTTTCATTCAAGACTAGTAACAGACAGACTACATGCCTGATGCACTGTGGTCTAGTCCTGTTCCTGCTGAAGTCAATAAGAATCTGCCATTTATTTCCCATGTGTGCAGACGGAAGTCAGGTGCAACAAAATAAACTATATTTGTTTTCACATTACACAATGTTTCCTTAAAATTAATTAATTTTCCTTTGGGGCAAGAGGAAGTTCCTTGGTTCACAATGAATTGTTGTTCATGATGCTATAAAAGAAACAAGGAGACAGACGGCAGCCTTAGCATTTTTCATGTTTCTAAAAACATGTTATATACTGGATCTGTAAACGCAAGCCAATTAATTACAATTCTTAAAAAACCTTCTAAAATGGTCATGATAATTAGCTTTACGATACCCTTAACACCAAAACACAAGAAGCATCCATTCGGGCAGTACAACCACCTAAACTTTCAATTCTTGTGAAAATGTGTCTCTACCTGAAGTCTAAAATGTACACTACAGCTTTTTGCATCATAGGAAGAAAACAAATACAAGCCCCCCACCCCCCTGCCCCAGAACAGAGGGAAATGTCTCCCAAAAAGTATTCATTATCAGAAGGCTCTGAGCCAAAGTGCTCTCCTGCTTTCCAGCTCACAGTCTTTTTTTCTGGGTTTATATGGTCAAAGCACGAGATCTCCCACCAGTCCCATTGTGCCGAATCTAAGAATTCTTTTGCGGTTCAGTCCTCACCTACACTCATAGATCATGGCACCTTTCAGCTCAATAATAGCACTAGGCTACAAATAGCTGAAATAAATATACACTTAATAAATATATTCTTACATTGATACAGACATTTAGGATGATTTCTTCATTCTCTCCTCTTTGTTTTTAACGATTTTAGAGAGGATTATTACAACAGGTTAAGGATTGTCTACTGACTATACGACTATACTTTGTTCAACATTTACCTGTGTTTGGTAGAAGTGATAGACACATTCTCATGTCTGAGAATGTCATGAGACATCCATGTCTCCTCCAGATTTACCTCTCTAAGTGGCACTTGAGAGGACAACTTTCACTTAACATCCTGCAAAAGCCATTTCTGTGTGCTTCTTGAAAGAGCGAAGTGAAGTGCTTAAATTATGTTTGAAAATAAGATTTGGATTTAAGTCCCCTAACTTTTTCCAAAAGCTTAAACTTTACCTTTCTGTGCCTTGATTTATTAAGTCAAGAGAACAGGAACAACATTTTGTTATCTAGCTAGCCTGTTCCAAAGTTTTATGAATTAGGATATATTTGGTGCACTCAGGTCTTTAAGTGAAGAATTATTTCATGTAGAATTATTTCATGTACCCGTTAGGAAGTCTTCAACAGACAATCCTCTACACTTTTATAACCACAATGAAACGAATTAAAACACTGAATTTTCTACTACAAGGCATGAATAAAAGAGAAGCACAAACAAGGCAGTTTTCCTTACTCAACCATGGTAGAGTTGAGACAAAACAAAAGGATGGGGGAGGAAGAGAGAAGAAAGGGGAACGTAGTATGTATTTTGCACTAAGGGAAAAGGAGATCATGGAATCATAGAATGGATTGGGTTGGAAGGGACCCTTAAAGATCACCTAGTCTACCCCCCCTGCCATGGGCAGGAGATGAAGGTCTAAAGGTTGTATGTCAAGTTAGCACCTCAACATGCTTTGAAGGTATCGTCAATAAAGGTCAAGAAGAACAAAGTTATGACAGTGAACTTTAAAATCCCTGACAGAATGCTACAACACCGGTTACTATGTGCACTTCTTTGTTATTCATATTAAACCATTTGTCCATTTATAGAAAGCTTTATTGATTTCCACAGACACTCATTTGTCATGCCTTGTGCAGTGTATTAATAGCTGTCCAAGCACTTCAAATGTGCTCAGCAATTTTTTCCTGCTTTCAGCCTCTGCTTTTGTATATTTTTGTGGTCACAGCTTCATACAGCACACAAGAGGTCAAAACCTAGGTCAAAGCCTGTTGTTGGTAAAGTAAGAAGTAATGTTATTGTAATCTTTCTTAAGGTCTTTATGGCATTTTTTTTGGTAAGCTGCCATTCTAGGAAGAGTTTACAACTTGAGCCATCTCCGTATCTTTGGTCACATGAAACTCTTTGTATTATTCTGTCCATGTTACACAAAAAATTTGTCCTTTGAAAGGCTAACCCAACAAATTGTCAGAGAAAAGTTTAACAGCATAGTTATGCTGGTTAGAAGTACTATAAATTACATTTGTGTTTTTAAATCAACATAATTATAGCAACAAAAGCCTTAATTTAACTCTAGCACTATGAAAGCATTTCCACTGGCCACTTTCCAGTGCCTTTTATGTTGCTATAGACAGCTCTTTGCTAGGAGTAAAATAGGAACCACACTTCACAACCTGCCTGTCAACACTTGGATGTTTCCACCTTCTGTTTTACACTTTCCACAATAGAGCAACACTGGAGCAACCATGGAGCGTCTCCCTGCTGAACTGCAGCCCATGTGCTACGCTCTGCTCCCTGGCCCCCCCATCCCCAGGACAGTAACTGAGACTGGAGAATGCTAGGTACTGATGAAATAAGCAGTGAATGTAGCAGACTAATACTTTACAAAATACTACTGTATGCTTTTTCAAATGTCCTAGTCTTAACTATTTGTTCCACCTCATGGAGACAGGGGAAAAAACCCAAAAAGGACAAATTAGTGATATGACGACATCCAGGCTTCTCACCCTTGCTTCAAAACACATAGGCCCTTAGCCTTCTCAGTTGCACCATTTTCAGATTTTTTTTTAGCATGATAAAATTGCCTATTCTCTTTAACCACACTTAAAACATTTGACACATTTTATCTGAAATAGTCAGTCAATGTTCAATTTAGATTCAGATAAAACATGGCATGAAAGTATCACATAGGCAATGTCAAATAATAAAATACAGAACCATACAAGGGTTAATTATAATTCTGTCTGCAAAAAGGCCATATTAAACCTTAGTGGGCAGTACCGGTAGGGATCATTCTTGCAATTCAAAATGTCAATAATATATTTTTGAATTCTTTACTGACACAAAAATATAGTGGCAGTAGAACAAGCCACCAACTGTTCTCATAAGCAGTCTGTCTCACAGTCCACGCTATTCCATAGCTGTGCTACCAATAAAACGGTTTTGAAGCCTCATAGAGAGCAGTATAACCTTCTTCTTCTAATGTATGCTAGAAATCAGAAGATATTTATTCAACATCAGAAAGCTAACCACTTAAGATTATGTAAAAACTTGGGCTTTAATGTTTCTAACAAAAAGCAGCCCTTGGTCTGTGCAGCTGCATATGATGTTTTACAAATTATTGATGAGCTGATTCATGTATTTAAACATGAACTTACACTGGAAATTATGTAACAGCTTTGAAAATTGTATGGATTTCATGTTGCCAGAGATCAGAAAACAGAATTTGCTAGTTTATCTGCAGATCTGCAGCAGATCGCAGGGATGGATTCCTACCCAGGGTCCCATCCAGGGCTCACAACCACAGAGTTGTTTTCCTGTCTGTGTTTCCCAGTTCCCACAAGAAGAAACAAAGGGTGTTTGACCTAAATGATGAAGCCTCCTTTTTGAAAGAAGGGGATAACTAGAATTTAATCCTTCAAATCTACTTATACTGGATAAACATATGAACTTAGGAGTTGAATCAAACAAACCAAAACCAAATGAGATTCACACACTGCTGATGAGACTGTCTCCTAAAAATGACTAAAAGTAAACCTCATATTTCTGGGAATTCCTCTGTGAAACAGTTTTAAATTTTTTATTTTATTTTTCAGAAGTTGGGGCTGGAAATTTTTAACTAGTTCAAGAATGGCAATATTTGTCTTTTTTATTTTGGTTAACTCCAAAGTAGTTAAGAATGACAAGCCTTTTAAACCTTCAATATTTTCCCTTCTGACACCACAGAAATGTCTGGAGTTGACATTTTAAAGAGAAGGTTAGAAATAGATCTAGCAAAACTGACTGCATTACAGCCCAAGCTTATCTTCCAGCAAGTAAATATCTAGGCTACTAACAGATACATCAATAATAGCTTTGTATGTTTACCTGCATGCAAATTGTAGAAAACAGCAAATTCTACTGTTATTTACAGAGAATATAATAGACTTACAATATATCCACCAGTAAAGCACTGTCAATACAGGCCTTCGAACAAATAGGTTAAAATTATGAAGGATGCCTTTTTTTCCCCCAGAATTCTTCCAAATGATCACATATAAAACATTTTTGAGGACAAGGAGTAAAAGACATCTAAATAAACAGAGACAGGCAGCATAAAGCTGCGTGTATTTCCTGAAGTTAAAGACATACATACTAGCCATGATGGTCTATATAAAGCATATACACTTGATATAGAAGTACAAGCATGGAAAACCAGAAGTCCAGCATGACTCCTATATTTTACCACTCACCCTCTGAATAAAGTGCTGAGCTGTGTGTCTCAGTGCGATGCATTGCTCTGCACAGAGACCAAGGCACTCACCTTCCACAAACAATATTCCTAGGCTGCCTAAAGAGAAGCAGCTGCTGTAAATGAGGGGTAAAATGACAGGCAAGAGAAAGCCCTCTCACTCACAGTCAGACAGGCCCATGAAGCTATGTGATGCCAATCCTGTCATACAGCAACACCGACTTGGGCAGTCAGGAAGGAGGAATCCTGAAACTCATTCACCTTTCCCAAAAGCGCCACTGCGCTAATAGTCCAGGCGTCTCCCTAGAAGTGTGCACCCGGGCACAGCGTTACAGGCCACGATGCCATCACACAAATGTAAGACATAAGACTGAATTTTTATGCAAGGAACAGTGTGTGCGTGTCGTGAAATTTGTTTATTTTCTGATTTTCCAATATTTACATTTGGTGATCCTTCCCCTTGCAAACTGTGAACCAGAGGCAGCTGTTCCATCTCCTTCTTTTTTTTTTCTCTTGTTTTAAGTGATTTGTTCCCTTATGGAACTGTTCTCCCCTAAGAACTGAGAGCATTTCACTCTGACAGACTTACTGTGCTTCCCCATGTAATATTAACAGGCAGTTATTTCCTCTATCAAAGAACTAAAAATAAAATCTCTGGTCCATGAAAAAAGTATGAGGTCCTGAAATTGTACGTGAAACTAAGATTCTTACAATTAACGCAGGCAGATAAAGGCAAATGGTGTGGACCTGATTCATCTTAAAGGGCATTTTGTGTTTAATATCAAATTGTATTTAACATATACATAATATCTCTGCATTGAAAACTCACATAAGAGTTAATCATACCACATTTGGTCAGTTGCATTTGTTTCTATATTTCTTGCAAAAATACCAAACTCTTCAAGGAAAATTCTAATTCTTTGAAATACTAATTCTTTGAAATTAGTAAAGACTAGTTGAAAACCTTTGACTATCTATACATCTAATACAGAAGTTTGATAAAAAACTTTCAGTGCAGCCACTTTCAAAAAAAATATTTGCTTTCATTTGAAAGGAAACATTTTGCAGAAGATTTTGATCAAATTTAAAAGTGACATTGAAACCAGTACAAATATTTCCAGGGCTTTGGGTCCTTCTGAAATGATACATATGGCAAGCACTTTTTAAAAAATTCACTTGCCTAATCACAAAACAGAAGGGTTTTTTTTTTTAATTCAGATCTTGAGGAAAACTCTTATACTTCCAGGACAGTTTTTCAAGCAATATGAAAGGCAACTTTAGCAGTTACTTTAAATGAGTTATCCTTCAAACCTTTGCAATTTTGACCATGAGGTTACTGACAGAGTGACAGTTTTCTGCTTTCTGTGATTCCATTATCCACACCTTTCTGAGTAGCATACTCAACTTCAAGCTGAGTAGAGTTTGAAAAGAACAGGGCATTTCAGATCTATGTATGAAAATTAATCTTTGGGCAACTTTATTCCAACAGAACCCATTTCTTATTTTTTCCGACTTGCCTAGCTGAGATGTTCACAGTAAATACAGGCAATACTACTACCGACTCATGGCACTGGGAAGCGGGTATGGAAAAAGAAGACCAAGAGACAAAGAGTTTCTCTTTACAGGACACACCTCAATATCTAAGTATAGGAATAGGCCACAAAGGCCTTAAGCTCATTTTCTTCAAAAGTTGAAATTCAAGAATTTAGCCATTCCTTTTAGCAAATTTAATTTACCTTTTCAAATTTTGGCAGTTCACACTAAAATATTCAGTTCAGGAATAGAACGTAATTTTAGAATCTAATTAATTAAAACAAATTGTGACTTATTTTTCTTTAAAAACTAAGATAAATTAAAAATGATAGTTGATGGGACTAAGTAGAAAACCTTGAAATTAAGTACCAGGAAGCCAAGGATTACACATATCTCTAAACAGGAATTTTTTTTTTAATTTCTGGAAATTCTATCTATCAAGACCAGCTCCTCTCCTTTAAAGTGACTTTTATATATTTTTTCTAATATCATTGGAATGAACATGAAATATAATTTCATAGGTCAATGCAAAAAAATGGCCCTAATGCTATAACTGGTACTTCTAGGCTGCTCCATGCACCTGAACTGAAGGGATGTTATTAAATGATAGTAAACGGTTCAAATTTGGACCTAAATTTGGCACTATCTTCAAGCAACACCAACACCAACCTCCTCCCCACTCACCCACTCCCCTCCCCTGGGAAACTAAGCAATTGAGTGTGCTTGGGATTGATGACAGAAAGAGAAGATTCAAAACTTTAATGCATTCCTGCTTTTTTTCCCTGTGTGTCTTTTAATGTATAATCAACAACACTATTAATTGTCTTCCACAACCAGTTATTTTGGCTCTCTCTGGAAGGTGAAACAACAGATGTTTTGCCCTATATTCAGAGAAAGTGGATGCTGAATTTTTTAAAAAAAAATTTTTTTTCCCAATTATTTATCCTAAGTTTCTTCATTTAGTTCAAACAAAAATAATTATGAAATAAAGTGATTTAAACTGACAGCCTGGAAAACACTGAACACATATGCTTAAATGTCACATTCACTGGCTGTGTGATGGGAAACTCATATCAGTTCCCTGTTATCCAATGATTCTTTAAATGGGAAAATCAGATTTTTTCTTCTCCAAAGAAACATGTATGACTTTTTATGAAATGGAAAAAATATACAACTGTTTTTCCTTTTTAAAAATATCCCTTGAGCTTACTTGTATTTGAATTCTGAGAAAAAGAATTACTTTTCTTTGCTATACTATGCAATAGATTTAAAGTATTACATGATGTTCTAATTGATACTGTCACAAAATATTTTTAAACATAATAAAATATAACATACATTATTCTCCTTCTCCTATGATGAATCATTTTACTCTATTCCTTTAAAGACTTGGAGTTAAAAGGTTTCCACCACAATAAGCTATTAATGTCAACTGTTTCACAATTCATAACACAAATTTATAACAAGTTTCTCTGCTTTTAACTACACGGGAGCATTGAGTTATTTCTGAAGGCAATGTTTCCTGCAATTTCACTTTCTTCATCAGAAGTCACTCATAAGTCAACTGCCCCAGGTATTTCAAAATGAACTTCTTTTGATGGCTTCAGTTATTTCTCTCCCTTCCAGCTAAGGAGTTGTGAAGCAAAGCGAAGCAAAGCAGGTATTGGTGCACTGCATTACGAATAGGATCAAATGCCATATAATGTGCAGCAATTGTTTTGTAGCCAATAGCTAACTTCTAACAACTGAATCACAAAATTACTGTTCATTTCTTGCTAAGTGAAATAAAACTCTACTTGCAAACATCACCTTGCTTCTCCTGAAAGCTTTGAACATTTTTCTTTTTTGTTTTTATAGACACAGTAAGTAGCAAACAATGCCCTTCACTCCACACAGCAATATGCAGTAGGTTGATTTCTGTGCTGACATTTGTTAAATTAAAGTTCTGATTCATTTTATTTTTAATCTTTTAGAGTGGAATAGTGAATTTGCAGAGTAATTGTATTTTGCTCAAAAGAACAACAACCCAGACCCCAAATTCTGTCTCTTTCAAAAGCTTCAACAGTTTGGAGTTGTGTCTGTTTTTTCTGCCCTGCAGACTGTGCTCACTTCAGAGAAGACAGATGTAGAGGGATGAGGATCCCTTAGAAACTGTCTGCTCATTTCAGAGAAGATGGATGTAGAGGGATGAGGATCCCTTAGGAACTGTCTGATGTGGCAGTACCCGACTGTTATCCTAACTAGTCGTATGAAATTTCTCCTGTTGTGCTGGCTGACATCAGGTGCATCTACATTGGCTTTTTGGCTTGGATGAGCAGTGAGTGTCCTTCTCAAGAGTTTTTTCTGATCACTCCACCGACGAGGCTACAATTCACACTGCTGTATGGCCTTGGAGCCAATGGACTGGGTTTCTTTTACATGAAATTGGAAGAGGAACTCCAATTGCTGCTGGGCTTAACTAGAGCTAGGCAAAAGTAAACTCCCCAAAACGTATATAAAGTGTACATTAGGTCCTTAGTACCAACAGCTTGGCTCTATGGATCTGCTCCTGTTACACTGCACTGCTTGCTAAGGCAGACATATAACTACAACAGGCTATCTTCAGATCCTAAATTAATAGTGATAGACCTAAGGAAGTTATCTAACAGAACAAGAATGTATCCCATAACACCAAAGTAAAAGATAGGCCTGTTGGGAAGGTTTTTTCCTACATACAACAGAGATGTGCCAGAGGCATATTTTTTACTTGGATAATTTTACAGCTTTGGACTGAAAATAGAAAATATTTCATGAAAATAGAAAATATGCAACTGTACAGAAACATATACGTTAAAGCCAGCTACATGGAAAGTAAATACTATATAAGTGTTACAGTGCAATACTAAATACTTTCCAATTATTTACTTAACCTTGCTCTTCAGCATATAAAATTTATCTCAGATTTTGTTCTTTGTACTTATATTTGTTGGTAAACTACATGCCTAGGAGGTCCAAGAAAAGCCTTAGTCTACACACTTTGGGAGGATGTAGGAAACTGTAGAAGTTCTTAAAAAAATAAGCTTTGGATCATAATAACAGTCTCATATGGAACATCCATTAAGTCAAAGCTGATAGGATTCAGTGGTGCTCCAGTAAGAAGCTCAGGCATGAAAAGCACAGCAGCAGCAGCCCAACAGCCCAGCTCTGATCTACATAATGAGCCAAATTCACATCACACATAAGTAAGCACAACTCAAGTGTAGCCACGGGAACTGCACCCACCTTCACATGTCCAAATTTGATAACCAAATACACTAACACTAGTATCAAACATGAGGAAATGTTGCTGTTATCTTATTCCAAGCTGCTGTTCAAGAGCAGTATCAGTGATTAATCGATTGGCCTAAAGGGAAAACGCGGAGAAAAGAACAAAAATAAATCAATGTATGAAATACCATGCAATGTAATATATACCTACGATCGATCACATTACTGCTCTTTCAGATTGGCCTGTAATTGGGAAATATTCCTTCCTGGCAGAGGTCACTAGCAGGACAAATCAGTTGCTTAAAACTATGAGAAGTTCTCATCTCTTATTTCTGTTCGATTTCTCTGTGAAAAATACAGGTTTTGCCTAATACTAGCAAGTTCTGTTTTACAATGAACTAAGAATACCTGTTTTTACCCATCTAATTGGGTAAAATTTTGAATAGTTACCCTGGGGTCACTGTGAAGGACAAAATATTTGATAAAAAGAGTACAAAGAAGACCACCACTGAAATGGAAAAAAAAAATATTCTGCCACACCAAGAGGAGCCGAGAGGAAGACACAAGCTTTTTCCTTAGCAGTGAAGTTATGTCAACACTACACCAAGCAGCTCTGCGAAGATCTGCTAAAGCTGGCTCAGGTTGCTAACACATTGTTCTACTGGGGCTGACACCCTGGTTTTCAAGAAGAGTTAATTAGTTCAAATGAAAACTATGCCATGTAGCTACACTGCTTCTGCTACCTGAACTATCTTGCATAGCAGGCCACTATATAAAAAGACTATATTGTTTATAAAGCTTGTAACAGGGCCTCTTTCTCTGTTTCACTCATCCTACCTCAATTTAATCAAATTAATGTATCTATGTATGTACAGAACAGCTACCTCTGCATGGCACTGGGGAGGCACTACTATGTCTAACAAAATTGTTTTTGTGATGAAACAGATCAGATTTAAGGTTACAGAAAGAACATTCACTGCTTATTTAAGAAAAAGTATATTGCAACTGTCATTATTGGTAATAGCAGTTAAAGTATAATGACATCAAATGCAATACAGGACTGAAGGAAATTATCAAGGAGGAGGAAACAGGCTTTTCTCCGGCACATGTCTAAGGTCTAAAGAAGCAAACTCCATAAGGTTTAAAAGAAGAAAAAGAAGGAGCTGTTAGCAGGCAAGTAAGGAGAAACTTTAGCTGTTTCAGCCATATGACCTCTTCACTGAAAAGCCCGTCTCCGCTCATTTCCAGCTTACCATAAACTGTTAAGAGAAATGCTAACCAAGTATTTCAGCAGAAGAGATGCAAAACAAGATTTTAGCTTCTTCCATCTAAATGCATGACAGTCTCACATAATGCGCAACCCTCAGACCCATTTCTTCAGCTGACCTGAAACTGTTGCTGCAGTAACTTTACAGAGGACTTTGTCTAGCAAAGTAACCAATTTGTAAGTACTCTTTGTCTTACATTTTACCAAAAAGCTGAATGACAAACCTAGGTCTTACTTGCTTCCTCTTTTTAAAAGAACTTTTTCCTAAAGAACTTAAACATTAAGACCCAGAGCATTTAAAATCCAAAGGATTATTCTGGAGGAACAGACCATTTGACTGATTGAAGACAATATGGAAAACTCCAGGCTTACTAAAGGGAAACAGTTGTAATTACTAATTGAGCGTTTCTCTTCTCCTAAATAATTTCTGAGTGTTGGCCTTGTATGAGTACATACTAACCAGAAGAGGAATAGGAAAATGTATGAATCACACAGATGAACGAGCACTGTCACCACACGTGATGGAAGGCTAGCAGTTATCACAGGTACTCCTGTGGGAAGGGAAGAAACTCTGCCCTCTAGATGGCATTATGCGGCTGTATATCCCAGATGCAACTGGAGAGCCCTCCCAGGCAATCTCATCAGTTCCCCACCTGCACAGGAAACATGGGCACATACACCAAAAAGATCAGATGGCAGTTCTTGGTCTCAATGGGAAGGTGACAGCTGCACTCTGCTAAACAGCAGAACAGAGGCTATCCTGGGGCAGAGTCCCTGTTTTAGCTGCTTGATGTGGGAAGCAGAGGAAAGGTGCTCAACCTGAGACGGAACAGAATGGAGGATCTCCCTGATCCCATATGGGGAAAGGCAATTTACTGCTGGCAGGGATGGGCAATGTGTGAAAACACTTAATTAAAAAAAAAAAAACAGGAAAAAAAAAGATTGTCCTTATGAAAAAACAAACTTCTACTTGGCATTTAATAGTACTGCAGATCTTAACCAGACAAATGTACATTAAAATATGTATGTATTCATGTAGGTATACATGTCCATGCATATAAGGTTATACTGTACCCATGTACAGCTGTCTTGACGATACACTGAGATTAAATAATTAGTCAGTGAATAATCAGGTATCTATGGAAGCATCAGTGAAAATCAGTCACGCGTAATGGACCGAAGTCACACTATTCCACATTTGATTTATCTATTCTCTTTATATATTTATAACTAATCTTAAAATCTGTGCTTGTCACCATGACAGATTAAGCAGACTTAAAAATAATCGTTTGAGTATTTTCTGCTGTGGACTATTAAAGTGGCTACATAATATAGCCAGTGAATATTGAATTTCATGAGTATGTTAATCATATAGATTTCACACGTCTAGTTAAACATATGGCCAACACAGGAGCCAAGACCCTTATATGCTAGAAGTCAGCACAGCTCCAGTAATTCTAGTAATACAAGTATGACTATACCTGCCCAGAATCCCAGCTATAATCTCCAATTCTGTATTTCTACAAGATGAACAAAAAGGAAATCACTATCGAATTAAGAAAAAGTGCATCACCATGCAGACCTCATTACTGTTTCATCATTTTCCAAGGCCAATAAACAGAAACGAAAGGAGAGAAATTACTTTGCTATGTAAGAGTAGTAAGGGATTCAGCTCTAACAGCTGAGGTAAATTAATTGGGATTTCCTATGCAGCCTGTGGACAATGTCCACAGAATACTGGGATTTTCTTAATCGTGTTAGTTTGACATGAACTGCAGCTATTTATTTAGTTTATGAACTATATAACTGTCATTACAGTCAGCGAAATTGCATGCATTAGTATGTAAATTAAAAATATAAGGCGCGATTCTACAATCTCTTGTCACATAGAATCTTTCCTCTGAAAGAAGTGCCACTGTGAGCAATGAGAAGGCTCATGGGAAGTGCTTGTGTAGAACTGGGCCCAGAGTGCATACCTGATAGAAACTACTTAAAAAAAATACTGAGTCTCACTCTCTGAAATGATAGATGTGTTGGGATAAACAGTCACTGAGATCTATAACAGAGTGTTGCAAAATCTCATTTCATTCAGCAGGGAGAGTGAATTTTCAATTGTACCCCATGCCTGATTGCTAAAAAAGGTAAGTTACATTATCTACTCATTACGTGCAAGAAGGCACTATACATGGAGAGAAGGGCACTGAAAAACTATCATTATTTAAATTATAAAAGTCAGACTGAAATATCAGATTCCTTCACTGCAACCTAGCAAGGACTCTTTGCAGAACACGGTTAACATTTATTTCAATAGAGAAAATCTGACAGGTTTAATAAAACCAAGACGATTTTCCTTGACTTCCGTGACTTACCTTTTCTTCACTGACTACACCTATTTCTCAGACCTTCTGGCACCAAATCATCATTCTTGTAGCCATATTCAATACTTTGGACTATTTAAAGAGCGTTTGTTATGTCAGCCAAGTAAGTACCATAGCGCTTTCTCTGTGGTACATAACTGTAAGAAAAGAGCCATTGTACTGGAATTTGGACTATCGTAGAAAAAACTGAATTTGTAATCTGCTTTTACAATAAATATATGCAATTACATTTGGCTGTGCTAAAATGAAAATTAAATGCTTACCTATGTTCTCCTTATTTTTTTTGTAAAAATTCCAGAGCTCAATATACTATCTTGAGGATCCTATAGTTTACTTATAATTTTCACAATTGCATGCACCATAATTTAGGCAAATATCAACACTACAGGTAAACTAAAGGATATTCTAAACAGTATCCTGACTAAGATATTAATGTGAATTAAAAATTGCATATAAGAAATGTTTCTTCCACCCGGAAGATGTTGGATTCACTGCCCTGGAAAAGGTTATTTTATGTCATTCTACCTTGAGAAGGTACAAATCAGGAACAGCATAAGTTACTTGCTCTGCCTTTCCAAGGTCCCTTGTACCTCACTTGGATAGACTGATGTCTGTGATAAGAGCAGTGAAATATCTGATGCAAGAAAGTTAGTAACTTTTATTAAAACCTAAATTGACTGCATGTGCAGGCTAAAGGAGAAAAATTCTGATAAGCAGCAAAATTCCCTTTATACAAGTAGTTGATGGGGTATGACATGATGTCACACTTAAAACAATTAAATGCAGTTTTAAAACTTAACAGAATAGGAACACTAGTTGGAGCACATTCTGTTGAGCACTTCACTGAATTAGTGAATTTTGACAGATTACTGCATCGTGGATATCTCATAGTAGAAAGCAGAAAGTCTGAAATCTTTTACCTTTTCAACATGTGCCAAAAAACTCAGAAGCTCTGCATGTCGTGACCCAAAACATTTAACTTCTGAACCACTGCTGTGGTGCTTCATAGGAGATGCAATTCAATACTCTTTTTTTCCCCTAGACCTAGTTAGCAAAGAAGACAATACCATCTGTTACTCAGACTAAAATTCCCAGGAGGCACCACGGTTGATTTTAGAAACTAAGTATTTTAAGCTTTCATTGAACTGAATAGTTAGAAAAGTGCAGATATGCATGGCCTCCTCCATGCTTCTGCCACCAGTCATGGAAGCAATAACTTAATGTACAGACTTATTTATATTAAGGTACTCTCCCACTTCAGGAGATGGAACTGTTTGGTGGAACAGTGGAGCAGCAGTCTCTCTCTAATGATAGCAGCAAATGGTTACAGCAATGAAAAAGCAAATCTGAACAGCTCTTCCTACATCTAGTGGGCAGAGCTATTTTCAACATCCCTGTGTAAATTCACATCCCTACTAGATCTTCTTCATTTTTGCACGCCAAAAAAGAAATTGCCATGAATTTTGACTGGCTTAGAAAACAAATTCTAAAAGGAGAGAGAAAAAAAGAAAGTCCTTTTAGATCCTCAATATTTTACATGTCTGCAAAAAGTACATTCTCTTCTCTTAAATACTCATCACATACTAACTGAATTTAACTCTCTGCCCAGAAGAGGTTTCTATTAGTCTTCATCTTCTATATGAAGATATTATTTCTATTAACATCCTAACTGATAAGGTGCATTGACCACTGAAACCTATTCAGTGTCTGTGCCAGCTATGGAGAATGCAGCTTCATGCACTTGTGGGCAGCATGTAGGATGGATGGAAAAGCCATGGTGGAAGATCTGAACAGCAGGAGGGCATGAGCTGGCAGGAGGGAGGGTACAAACATGTGGGAAGGAGGTGCATTTAAAGACTGCAGCAGGAGTGGGTGAGGACAGACGGCAAAGAGGAAAGCACCCCAGAGCACAAAGGCAAGGAGAAACAGGTAGCAGCCATGAGATTTGCTTCTAAAAGACTAGGAACAGCTGAGCCACTGAAGACCTACAGTAGAAGAGTTCAAGCATCAACAGCTTACAGAATACATTCAGCTTGATAGTACTTCTTTGGTTTTAATTTAAAATTTACTCAGTTATTGGGAGGCTAAAACAGTTTGCCAATACTATTACCAGCAAAGAGCTGGAATAAACTGGGCTGTTTTTGAAACCAGTGATGCAAGTCAATGCTGATTCATTATCAGCCACTGGATAAGTTTGGAAATAAGACTTTCCCTGCCTCATTGTCTGATCCCTGGCTATAAAAAAAAAGGAGTTCTTAGGCACCGTCCAGAAAACTAATTATAAAAGTCTCCTACTGAAAAGATTTAAAAGTAAAATAATCCAATAATTAGGATTAAGTAGGTTGGCCTTTGGTGACTGATCAGCATAATGAATCTAGTTAGGTGGATGGCCAAGGCACTGAGCTAAGAAGGGGCTTCTGTCTGAATCAGATTAAATGCATTGGCTGGAACAAGACTAGTTGCTACAAAATATTTAGAACATTGCTACAAAATATTTAAAAGTTTCATGATTTTTCTGTGCATCTAGGTAAAGTGATTCAAATTTCCTAGAAACCAAAGTGATGCAGCTAACTTTCAATAAACAAAAAGTTTTTCCTCACAGTTATTTTCAGAAACTCAGGCTCTTTGCTCCTACATACTGTATGTTTCTTTCCATGGAAAATAATATAATTTTTAATTTTCTTACCATTTTACTTGGTAGTACGTGGAAAATGGGGGGGGGGGGGGGGAAAGGAAGGGAAAATAATGTCAGAGCAAAACAAAACCCACCAGCATCCCACTCCAAATAAAGTTATCTTTTCAATCCACTCAAAGGAAATATGTACCCTTCTCATATTTCTTTTTTATCTTTTTATAGTTCATTGATATCATGTCTTTCTTCCTCTGCAGGGCAGTAAAAACATAATATGGGAAATACTTGACATACTTCCTCATTTGTTTAATGGTGATGATACAAGGGAAATTACCCCTCTAATATATTTGAACATTTAGCTTATTATCCTGAGTGAGTTTTCTCCCAAAGCTCAATTTATTAAAACAAAACACATCTTTCTATGATGAACTGCAAAGGGCAAGAGGGCAAAATTCTATAATTAAAATTAGAGTGGTTTCGTGACTCTTCCCTAGCAGATACTGCTTCTACTGCAGCTTAGTTTACTGAAACTTTCATTGAGTCTCACTCACCCGCAAGCAATGAGATTTTCACACATGAATTAGGCTTTTCATTTGATAACTTCAAGGTTACAACTTAATGCTACCCCAGTGAATTGCTATTTGGTGAAAAATGAAAGGTTGTGAGCAGCCTTCAATCATCATTTTTTGAGGCCAATGGAACTCATGCCCATTGCAGAACTTCTGGGAGGGAAGGGGGACACTCAGCAAACCAGGAGAACCACTTCCTTGTTGAAAATGTTTATTTTAATTTCAATGTAAGTACTGCGTTTTTAGCAAGGCGTTAGTTGTGCGCCATCATAGGCTAAGGTGGGCAAATAATCTCTTCTGAAGAGTGGAAACTGCCCTCACATAACCAAAACTCATGAATTCCCCATAACAAGGTGATGGTACACTGCTTATCTAACAGAGGGGAGTGGCATGGGACCATGTGTGGTCAAATGAGGCATGCATATACAGCCGTGAAACAGAATAGGTGCTAGCAAAAATATGATGTCCTATCCTAAACGCAGGCACTACTCATCCCATAACGGATGGACATCTTGTCATAAGACAAGCATGGTGCACCATATGATGCAGTGTACATGCTGCCTCCTGTCATACAGATCAACTCACAAGCCTCACAGGAGGCAGCACGCCTGCACTCTGCTTACATTAAAGACTTCTAGTGGTCTCTGGGAGGAAGGGCTGTGGGCTCTTCAGAAATGCAGATGTCAGTCCTGTGCCTACCTTCATAGGGGAACCAGCACAAAGAGAGGGTTGGAGTGAGTGAGGGCAATTCAGATTCTTTTTTCCTGCAGAGTGGATCTAGGATCTATAGTTTATATGTTCTTTATATGTGGTAACTCAGCATCTGAAGGCTGGGTAGACACATCTAGACTCAAAACCTTAATTCCACCTCTTCTGTAATCTGTTTTCCTCTTTGCTTCCTGTGTAAAAACTTGTTACCCTGCCAGACAAAACCATTATGGCCCTCTCCTCTGAGTTGTTTCCAGTTCCATGTCTTTGAGTCAGTATAAGAATACATTCAGATGGAAGAAGCCAGAGGAAACCAGCCAGCTTCCCAAGGTATTTGACCGCATGTCACATTCTAGCTCTTTACCTGTCTACAGATGTGCACCAAGGCAGAAACAGATGAAACAGACTGTACAGGATGCAGGAAATCTGCAGGTGAGGTGAAACTGAACCCAGTCTTCTTGAGTCTTCATCCAGCATCTACTCACGCTCCCCTTTCTTTTTGAGGAATTGAGCGGATGTAACACCACAAAAAAGACTTGTGTTATGTTACAGAATCCCTTTTTTTATTGGCAAAGCAGAGGATCGTCCAAAACAACCTTCATTAAGTACTCTTTGGTCATTTAGTTTGGAGCAATCCCAGTCAGCTTACTTCTTCATAATCAACCAAAAGCAAATACTTTCTAAGAAAGTTGCACTACTGCAGTTGCAAAGAAGGAAGTCCAGAAGAGTTGGAACATTGCATACAGTTAGACATAGTTAATTCATACCAAATTATCCTCACTGCGTAAATGTCTGTGCAAATGACAGACTTTAATAAGCCTTCAAAGCTGACACAGTATTTATCACTGATTAAATTTTTAAAATCAAAGTAACTATGGCTTTTACAGACATGTTTAGATTAAGACTGACACTAACTCAGTATATCAGTTTAATTCACTTGCAATTATGCAGGTGCTCGGGCAGCCTGTATTTCAGTCATTTAAGGCTAAATTGGGGCAGAGCACCCATAGCTCCATATTGGATAACAAAGCCCTGAGACAGTCTTAAGGCCTTTACAGACACTGTTTTTCAAATCTAGAATATTCTCAAAGCTTTCCTCTGTGCACTGTGTAAACTGTGACTGTGTAAACTGTTCTTACTGGAAACAAGAAATAGTATACAAGCTTGCAATGAGAGTCCGTATAATACCTAATATACCCAGGAGGGCAAATTAAGATTTTGTGAAAAATTTCCAACTTAATGAATATGACTTTGGAAATATAACATTATTGTTTTACTGTAATTGTGTATATACCTATATATACCTGAAATTGCTGTATGGGGGTTGACGCACGTCCAGAATAAATTATGTTTTTTCTACATTTCTGGCTACATTTAAAAAAAAATTGCAATTCTTCTGGTGATGAAAGCAGATTAAAAAAATGAAATTGCACCAAGGAGTTGATATGTTATTCACCATACTTCATTAATATTTCATTTTTTGCAGCACTCCAAATGCACAGAGAAGTTATCAGAGAATTTTTTTTTTTTGCTTTGTAAGAGTTAGAAGGCATTTGATCATAACTGCTGGAGTAAATTAAGTGGCATTTCAAGAGCAGCCAACTAAAACTGCTGAAGGCACAACAGACTTGATATCCAGGAAATCACAATTAATTTCAACTACATAAAATAGGATACAAGACAGTATGAACCATTTATTATTTGTCATCTGTTTCATTTGATTAGAAACATATGGTATTTATCAGTCAGTAGAGTGGAAATAGAATTTGCTGTAAATGATAAAGGATGTAAAAAGATTATAGGTAAAAGGAGCAATGGGAGAATAGGTATACATATTTCTTATCAAAGTATACGATAGCTTCCACTTGGGCTGACTACAAAGACACTTTATTATACTGATTTGTATTGTTCAGTGAGAAAATTTCTAGGTTAAACAGAATATAATAAAACCTAAAAAGTATTACAGAAATTTATTTGGCGATACATTTCACAGCACCCAAGCATAAGAAAAAAAAAAAAGAAATATTAAACACAACTCCACTGATATGGAAGCTACTTAAAGAAAGTTTTCTGTTAAAATGAGGCCTCATCCCTTTTTTCACACTTAGATTTGATAATTTGCTGCTCCATATCCAACAGTTGAAGATGACTACAGTTTTCTTCACATTGCCAGAAATTCCTGAAGAAAACCACCACTCACCTCGTATCTACCACGCCAGTACTCCAGGAAGGGCAGAAACAATTTATTTCATGTATGGAGCAGGAACATTTTTCCCATATAGATATTCAAAAAAGAAGAAACTAAACAATCTGTTATATTGTATATGTACTGGCTACTACCATTTATCCCTGTGCTGGTGCATAGCTTTTCTCTTTTGGTACTTCATTCACCTGAAACTTAGCTCGGACTTATCCAACTTTTTTTGTTTTAATGTGACCAGTCAAGAGAAGTTGTTAACCAGAAAAAAACTTACCTGCTGAATCTAAATTTTTGTATAATAAAAACATTACACCACTTTCTCAAACTTTTCCCTAGATGTACACTGTAATAGACATTTATATACATGTATATACATACATACATACGGTCCCTCATTTCAAGAGAAGCTCAGACTAGCAATAGGACAATGAATATAGGTAGGAAGGAAGGATGGAATAATTTTACAATGCTCTAACAGAGTAGGCTACATCTTTTCATGAGCTACACTTGACTAACAAACAAACTAATATGAAGAGATATGAAAAGATTTCTTGAAAGTGCTGATATTCATGAAATTATATTAACAGGCATTAATGGATCAGGTCCCACATTTTGACTATTACTTTTACTAGGTTCTGTTTATAGGCAGTCTTCAGATTCTACAGTGCACAGATGGAGGACCAACTTTAGAAAGTACTTTATTAGCCTTGCTGATTTTATTAATTGTGTATGATACAGTAACATCTAATCATGTAAAGTAAGATTAAAGATTCTGACACCCACAGCACAGGAACTAACAAACAGCAATTTTTTGTTCCTTTCTATATAGATCAAATAAAATATTTAGAATAATTACTCTGCAAATAGTGAAGGATTAGAACTGCTAATTGCATATAACTTTAAAAAAGTATGTCTCTCAATTAATAAACCATAGAGTCTTTGACATTGCAATTTATATTCTTCAAGAGAAAAATCAAGTGCAAGAATATATAACATGAAACAACAGACAATTAACAACACTTTGTTTTAATTATCTTGGGCCACAATTAATGTTGGCCCTGCAGTTCATCCTTCTACTTTGATAGCTCCTTCGACTATTTACATAGATTAATTCTTGAAGTATTGGCATTCCTTATTATGTGTTTTTGAACAAGCCACTGCACAACACTGATATCAGTGAGGAAACCTATTCACTGACCTTCCAGAACTAGATTCTGTCTGTCCATAACATTATGTTATGTATCTGGGCAATTTGCCGCAACTGATAAAGGTTGTGACATTACTGAACAGCTTCTATCTACTGAGGACATAAAGAACTGCAACTGTCATGCAGACCGATTAAGAACAAGGCGAAGCAAACACAAATCATGCATATTTGGAAATAAAAGACCACAAGGAACGTACAGTTATTCTCCATTGACAGATAAAGCAAGACTATAGTAAACTGTATATTTATCAGAGTTTTATGGGCCTTAAAAATTTAGTATCATGTGTTTTTTTCCCAGGGCAAAATTCAAGTTAATGAATATTAAATTTGTTTATTTTACAAATGGCCTAAGATTTTAAAAGAAAGAAAAATTGCAGAGACTGCCCATACCTTTCAGATTTTAGATTCTGTATTTAGATCCAAACATGATTGTAACTGTTCATGTTTTACTTTTAACAAAGTCCTCAAGAACAAAAATCCAGAGTTTTCATTTGATCAGAGTACAACTCAAAATAAAAATTATGATGCAAAAGAGCCTCCACACTTAACCAAAAATGTATAGGCCCAGTGATGAAGTCTTTGTTTACTGACACCCTACATAGGCAAAATGCCACTAAGATTGTTCTAAGGCATTCATTTATCCATACATATAACACTATATAGATACTTGAACAGAAGAGAATGGAGGAAACACTTGATAAGTTAAAAATATGTCTTTGTACTTGTTCAAAATTATATTAAAATATGCACAGTTTTTTTTTTATACACACTGAAACCCATGCTTCTATCAAGGAGCACAAAATAAGTCCATATATATACCGGTTACAGTCTTACCTGCACCTTGTCCATGGTTGCCTAACAAAACTTTAAAACTTTTCCTCTAGTTAGGAATTACCACAAGGTGCACTATTTTGCACATCCTAATTTTCCAGAAGTGCACTCAAAATGTAGAGTGTGCAGTTCTCCATGTGCTCTACAGGGAAATAGATTTTCCACAATCTAACAGTAAAATGACCTGAGCTGAGTCTTCAAGCAAGCAGTCCAGCAATTAAAAGCTGAGCAATAAACTACAATGAAGCAACACTGGTTTTATGACAGTTGTTAAACCACCTATATTAGTCTTACAATATTAATAATTGAAATGAAACCAGTAAAAACATTTTTTTCTTATTAAATGGTCTCATCTGAATTAAAAGAATGTATGAAGTTCTTTTTAAAGATATCTGATGCTCAACATTAGAGAGGGATCCTTTCAGTGGTTCTAACACTAAGCTGCTTGTTCATCCTTGGTAAATGAATCATAAAAAAAATACCCCATAACACGAGTACAGGTGAACTGTGAAAGATTAGATTTATACTACATGGTGATTCAGTGCCAATAAATGAATGAGGCAGGGAGCAGGGTGGTCTTTTATGTGTGAAACCATTGTATTTCTTACCTCCAGAGCTTTCAAACGCTCCAACAGCAATTTTGTCTTTTCTTTTTCCTCTTCAGTGCTGCTGCTTTCACTTCTTGAATCTTCATCTGCTGGTGTGTGAATTTTTTCCATGCCTTCTTTACATTTCCTACTGTCTTCTGACAGCTTTTCCTGAAATAATTTTTTAAAATGTCATTACTCACAGGTGGAAATGAAGTTAACTATGCAAATATCTTCAAATCTCCCTTGTATATGAATGAAAAAAGACAGAGAAAGTTGCTAGTTACGTGATTACAGTACTAAATAAGTGGAGTCATGAAGGGTCTATGAAATGTGCTGCTATGTCAATTCTGCAAAACTGTATGCACAACTTAACTGCTACATCTACTTAAGATTTTTAAAAAGTGGAACTCATCATCTTTCTAATAAAATAACTTGCATTTTCTTCTTTAAAAGTTGCAATGAAAATTGGGCATATGGAAGCATTCTACCACTGAGATATGAAGTAGTTTATTGAGGAAAAGCTAACATATGTTCATGCCTAATGTATTTCACCTTTCTTCATCTAGAGCTAATACTGGAATTACTAAATAATGGGCTGAGAACCAAGCTACCACCTGAATACTGATTTAAGATCCACACTAATATATAACTGGAGAGAATCAAACTGACAGCAAAATTTTCAGAAGTGCCCCAGTCTATTACAAATCAGTCAGACTGGGTTATTATTAGCTGCTGCTGCTGAGTGGACTATGGCTGCTGAGTTTTACAAGAGGTCTATAAAAACCATACGATTGAACAGTGAATCCTACTAACTCCATTAATTATGTGTCCAAGTTCTGTGTTGAGAGAGAGAATGAGATAAAGCAAGCAAAACATCGAGACTACAAGCAGGCAATGTAAAATATTGCCCCAAACGACAAGGCAAGCATAAAGGGAAAAAAGAGAACTACACAGATGTACGGAGTGAATTATCACCTGAGTGCAACACAAAGTGGACAGTCTCTACCTTGTAAACCACATGCTCTAACTATATAAGCAGATGCAGTGTGACAACTAGATTAAGAATGGAAAATGCGAGGTAAATCAACATTAAATAATGGGTGTAAACACAAATCTAGAGAAGTCCTTTAATCAGTGTTTAGTTTATTGTGTGCCTTTTTGATAATTCTTACATACAAAGGCACATACTTCCATGATCTTTGGGTTAGTGTATAAGTGAGATGTATTTCCCTTAACTACTACAGAACACAAACTCTGTCTAAGCATAAAAATATGTATTTTCATGAAGAACTGATCCAGCTTGAATAACTGTGCAAATGTAATTCTTCAAGAGTTAACAGCAAGACATTATCTTAATTAAAACCCATAAACACAACTGAATTAGAAATCAGCATTGTGAATCACATTTCTAACAATGTCTTTTTAAAATATTAAATAGCTTAGAAATTGACTATTACTTTGTTAAAACTTTAATCAAGAATCAATTTTATAAGCTATGGGCTTAATCACTGAATACTCTTACACAAACCATGAGGCACAGATCTCATTCTGAGCCTCAAAACATAGATGTCAAAGAGCCAATCCATTAGGTTTCCAGAATTAGTGCTGTCCTGATCACAAAGGAACCATAAATATAGTAGTTGGGATTTTTTTTTTTTCCTTTCTTGCTACTCACTGGTGCAACGATCAAGCATCTGTAGTAAAAGAGCCATTAAACCATTTTCCCTTCAAGTTTCCCTGATGAGTGCATTGACATAAAACACTTCGATGAACTCGGGAAAAAAAAATTGACAAAGGTATCTCTGACGTAATTCAAACACAAAAAATCATTTTTAGGAGAGAATGTGACATGAATTAGATGTGCCTAACAATGGAAGAAAATATAAATGTCTGCACAGGGACACCTTTCCTGCTCAAACTAGAGGGCAGCAATTTCATAGGACGGGTAGAAGAAAGCATAGGTTATGACATTCCACCACAGAAAGGGGAGTAATGGAACTTCTTACAGAGTAAATCCCAGTCACCTAAAGAAGTAACACATTCATCTTCTAATTACAAAATTTTATGAACTTTGCACACTAGTGGCATAATCAAGAATACACATCCTGCTTTACTATGATGTGCACTAGAATACTTCAAGATCCTTACTACTGTTACGCCTGCTTGAGTGTTTAAGTACAGCTCACATTTTTCAAAACTAGTTTATTACTGAGTAACAATAAACGAGTTTCAGTGTTTCTGGCATGGGCTAAAAAGGTCCCTGAAATGTCACCTACCTGGAAAAGCTGCAGAATAGAGGAAAACATTACTAACCTTAGAAATTGTGCTTAGGCATGCGATTTGCTGAGGGCACAGTCCCGTCACTTTAACCAGTTCTACCTGGGTGACATACAGAAAGGGTAGAGTGTGGAAAATCCACACTCAAGAAAGCAAAGAAAACAGGTGCTTCTTAAACACCCTTTGTGCTTAAAGTCAAGTCAAGTGAAAAATCTGCTAATATCAAAGGCAGCTGCCTGCTGGGGGGAGGCAGGAAGGGGCAGAGACAGAGAGTTGCAAGAGAAAATGTGTATCTCCTGCATGATGTTGATCAAATCCTACAGAAAGGTCAAGAGTGAGCATGCTGAAGGTAGCAAACAATGGCGTAGAGCAGCTTATTCCTTTTTTTTCCCTAGATTCCTATACTTCTCGTGTTACCTCGACTAAAGACAGTATTTTGAATCTTCTAAACAGTCTCTGTTGCATGCCTCACATATTGCATAATTAAAAGGCAAGCTGGGTTTTCAAGCTGAACAGCAAAATACTCTCCAGGTCAGAAGGCCAGCAAAGGCAGAGCAAGTGCTATCCTGCTGATCGATGCAGTTTCATTTTTGTGAAAAGGTAACAGATGGAAATGGTACTCTGGAAGTAAGTTGGACAGGTTAAAAAAAAGGCAAAAAAAAGGCAAAAAAAGCAACAACCCAGCTCTTGATCTCCCCAGACCAATACAGGTTTAAGGAACATGCCTGTACCACAAGAGGATGCAAACACAGCAGCCTGATGAGCATTCTACAGTAAAAGCTCATCTACATCTCTAATGCTCTGTGTCAACAAAGAGACAATAAAAATACTAAATATTCAAATTTTACTAAAAGGAAACTAGGATTATGCTGCTCACTGTAGACCTGTTCCCACAGAAATAATGAGAAACTTACAATCAAGTCCCACATTGTGTAAGCTTCTCAAGCTTACACTGTCAAGCTTAAACTGTCATTGCTTTTCTGAAACCAACAGTATTTTGCAAGTCTAAAATGACATCCTGCCCTGACCATTACTTCTAAGTATTCAGTTTGTTCTATAAATCAAACAAATAGTACACTGATGATGAACCCTTTGATCAAACGCCATAGGCCCTATAGCCAGTAGAAAACAACAGATGAAAACAGACCCTGCAGTCTGGAAATGGCAAGCTTTCTAGAATCAATGAGAAGATATAAATCACTGAAGACATTGATCTATGAAGCTGTACAATGCAGTGACCTGACTGAGACTTATCAGAAAGCTGGTTTTCAGTTAGATGAAGTAGGAAGGGGCAGTATAATACTCCCTCTTTCTACTAATAAATAAAAGTAAGAACAATAAATTAAGAGAGCAGGAAATCCACCTGACATTCCAAATGATAATTTACTGGAATTTGTAAAATATAAATAAATATGTAGAATATAAAGCCAATCTTCTCCCTTCCACCCCTTTCAGAATACTGAACAAGAAAGTGTTTTCACTGTTTATAAACAAAAGAAGTAACTATAATGATAGAAAAGATCATATGGAAGCTTTCAAAAGATAAGAGACCAAACTGTCTATTTCAGAAATTACCTCTGTATTGGGTTTGCATGGCAAGGTTTTGGTAGGGGGGAGCTACAGGGGTGGCTTCTGTGGGAAGCTGCTAGAAGCTTCCCCTGTGTCCGACAGTGCCAATGCCAGCCAGCTCCAAGACAGACCCGCCGCTGGCCAAGGCCAAGCCCATCAGCGATGGTGGTAGCACCTCTGGGATAACATATTTAAGAAGGGGGAAAAGTTGCTGCACAACAGCAGTTGCAGCTGGAGAGGGGAGTGAGAATGTGTGAGAGGAAGACCTCTGCAGACAACAAGGTCAGTGAAGAAGGAGGGGGAGGAGGTGCTCCAGGGGCCGGAGCAGAGATTCCCCTGCAGCCCATGGGGGTCCACGGTGGAGCAGATATCCACTGCAGCCCATGGAGGACCCCACGCCGGAGCAGGTGGATGCCTGAAGGAGACTGTGACCTGCCCGAAGGAGACATGGGAAGCCTGTGCTGGAGCAGGCTCCTGGCAGGACCTGTGGCCCCGTGGAGAGAGGAGCCCACGCTGGAGCAGGTTTGCTGGCAGGACTTGTGACCCCACGGGGGACCCACACTGGAGCAGTCTGTTCCTGAAGGACTGCACCCGGTGGAAGGGACCCACGCTGGAGCAGTTTGTGGAGAACTGTAGCCCATGGGAAGGACTCACACTGGAGAAGTTCATGGAGGACTGTCTCCCGTGGGAGGGACCCCATGCTGGAGCAGGGGAGAGCGTGAGGAGTCCTCCCCCTGAGGAGGAAGGAGCGGCAGAGACAACGTGTGATGAACTGACCACAAGCCCCATTCTCTGTCCCTCTGCGCTGCTCAGGGGAAGAAGGTGGAGAAATCAGGAGTGAAGTTGAGCCTGGGAAGAAGGGACGGGTGGGGGGAAGGTGTTTTTAAGCTTTGGGTTTATTTCTCATTACCCTACTCTGATTTGATTGGTAATAAATTAAATCAATTTTTTTCCACAAGTCGAGTCTGTTTTGCATGTGACAGTAATTGCTGAGTGATCTCTCTCTGTCCTTATCTCGACCCATGAGCCTTTTGTCATATTTTCTCCCCAGTTCAGTTAAGGAGGGGAGTGACAGAGCAGCTTTGGTGGGCACCTGGTGTCCAGCCAGGGTCAACCCTCCACAACCTCCTCCTTCATCCCTGAAAAGGCAAAAGGCTGCTGACCCTCTGGACACAGCGTTAGTCATTGGGATGCCTTTCCTCTAAGACTTGTCACCTTTTCAAGGAACAGACAAGTGTCAAAGGGACACTTAGCCAGCTATTTCTTAACCATTATTATTTCAGAAATTATTGTACTTTTAAAGTTTTATTGGTAGTACCATCAGTTGTATGTTCTTTGCCCTTTCTTCTTTCTTAAGATGCTTTCTAGGAATTACATACATACAGAAAAAAAAATGGAAAAAAATGAACTCACTTTAAAATATTTCAACTTGTAACTATGCAATTTCAAACCAAGAAGAGTAAATGTCAGATGACACAAAGAAAAAAAAGGTAGCTAGCAAAAATCTATTCTAGATTTTCTTTTTTACAGTGAAAACCATGATTAGGCACTTACTGGAAGAAGGGCTCTTCTCTGGCAGTAAAGACAAATACATGATATGAAATGATCCTATAATTCCCCAGGTAACTCATGTTCCAATTTTTCCTAATTTGAGATTTTACAAAGTCGGAACTACCTAGCCAAGGAAGAAGTCTTTAAGAAAATGGAAATCATTAACACCGCTAACCAGCAGACTGGCTTCCAGGGGAGGAGGCCAAACAGAACCAGCAGCAGCACAGCATCTGCCACAGCTCTCAGCAATGGGAAATGCAAAATCCTGCACCGGGGAAGGAATAACCTCGTGCACCAGTAGAGGCTGGGAGGCAAATGCATAGGAAGGTCTCTACTGCAGGGAAGAGAGAAGATGGAGCCAGACTCTTCTTGGAAGTGGCACGATGAAAAGACCAGATACAATGGACACAGCTTGGAACATGAGAAATTGCCATTAGATATTAGGAAAACCTTTTTTTTTTTCTCCCATGAGGTCACCGGAACAGGTTACCCAGGGAGGCTCCTGAATCACAGAGATGTTGCAAAGTTCACTGGACAAGTGGCTATAATAATACAACATAGCATAATCTAATCCTGATATAACTGCATCTGGACTCTACAGTACTGATTATAAACAGCAATCTTTCACAAGGACATGTGACAGAATTCTGCTTGAACCAAACAAGAATTAAAAAAAGATCAAGATCTTTGAAATGCTGATTTTCTCAATGAGCGTTGGATGACATGAATTGCTTGTCTGGAATCTGGTAAGTAATAATTAGAGATGATATCCTTCCTTATAGAAGCTAAAGATCATTTTTATGTGATAAACACAAGTCGTCCAGAGAAGTGAAGTGTTTCAGATGCAATGCAGTAATGATCCCTCAGATACAAACGATCTCTATTTCAATTTTGGGTGTCAGATTGTGACACCCGAGTGGTTTTTTTTTTTCTGAATTCCTTTTAATTCTTCAGCTTCTGAAATTTATTAGAGACAATGGTGTGCTGGTTTTGGCTGGGATAGAGTTAACTTTCTTTATAGCAGCTAGTATGGGGCTCTGTTTTGGATTTGTGCTGAAAACAGTGTTGATAACCCAGGGATGTTTTTGTTCCTGCTGAGCAGTGCTTACACAGAGTCAAGGCCTTTTCTGCTCCCCACCCCACCCCACCCCACCCCACCAGCGAGTAGGCTGGGGGTGCACAAGGCGTTGGGAGGGGACACAGCCAGGACAGCTGACCCCAACTGGCCAAAGGGCTACTCCATACCATATGGCGTCATGCTCAGTATATAAAGCTGGAGGAAGAAGAAGGGGGGACATTAGGAGTGATGGCGTTTGTCTTCACATGTAACCATTACACGTGATGGAGCCTTGCTTTCCTGGAGATGGCTGAACACCTGCCTGCCCATGGGAAGGAGTGAATGAATTCCTGGTTTTGCTTTGCTTGCGTGCACGGCTTTTGCTTTATCTATTAAACTGTCTTTATCTCAACCCACAAGTTTTCTCACTTTTACTCTTCCAATTCTCTCCCCCATCCCAGTGGGGGGGGAGTGAGCGAGCGGCTGTGTGGGGATTAGCTGTCAACTGGGGTTAAACCACAACAAATGGTTTTATAATGGTTACAAATTCAAATTCTTCTGAGAGTCATGCCTGCAATTTTCTAAAAACACACTTTAATCACACTTTTAACCCAAGAATAAAATATATGTAGAATATACAATTAAATAGTGCTTATGATTGCTCATAACCACTTATTTGAGAAAAAAACCTCAAAATGATTCACAATATAGTTATTAACAGATCATATACAGAGGCAATGGTAACAGGTATCCAAGAATCCAATCAATACTGAACCCAAGCTAAGTGGCTAACTCAGCATCTCAAAACATTTAGCACTTTCCATGGTGTCTCAGGAGCTTCCACAGGACTTTCTAAATAAGACATTTACTAAATAGTTATTTTAGATTTCAGTGACTGAATTTGGTGACTGAATCCAGTACACTACACTACATTTCTAACACTCTTTCCTGCTATGATAAAGACAGACTCTTAACATCCAAACGCAAACTGCAATTTACAAATCCATACACAGAATTGTTTCTGTAATAATAAATTGTGAATGTTTTTTCTTGCAAGGCCATTCTATAGTCTCGATGTATTCTTAGATGATGTACTTTCAGTGTTCTTCCCACTGCAGACCCCCTAGTGTTCAGCACTATTCTTCACTGTGAGTGAGCGATATGAAATGAGAATTTTCAGACTGTCGATGTAGATAAAAACTGTAGATGAGGGTTTCTTTGTACTTTCATGAAAAAAATAGCCCCAAGCTATGCACAAGTAGCTCAGTCTGACTGCACAAGCTGAAAAAAGGCAGCAATTGCTCCAAGGACTACTGACTTAAAATTCCAACAAGGTTAAAATGTTTTCCAGTGGCACCTTGCTCCCCTTTCTCCCCCCACCATGACCTTTTTTTTCTTAATCATAATTAACAGTTGTTTACTGTGGCTCAATCCCTCTTAAATATGCCCGTTGAAATTTTGCAGCATCTTCTGATATACTTTATAACCTATTTCATTCGGCGAAACCCAAGATATATAAAAAACACTTGTATGTTAAGTCAGAGCAATGTGAAGTAAGACTGATGAATTCACAAAGTGTTTCATGCAAGATGCTTGCTACAGGAGTAGTCACTGATATTACTGTGACCTGAATATGTCTGTTCCATCAGCAACTTTTTAAAAATTTTATTTTATTTATTAGCTAATGGGAATCCCATTAAACACCATGACCCAGCTCTGAAAAAAGCCCGTATCTGAGCAAGCAAGTTAGAATGCAAAAAAAAATTACATGCACCTAGACAGTGCAATCTAAATGATCTCTGAGTAGAAGGCTACAAATATGACTTCTGGTTTTACCTTGCTTACTTCTGTGTATTCAGCTGTTTCCTCTTGCTTTATTTTCTCGCAGTGGAAGAATGTACTAAAATATAGCTTTGCTTTAGATAGCACGTTGGCAAGTGTAATAATAATAAATTTTTGTTTAGCTAACAGCTTTTCTTCAGAACAAGCTGACCAAAATTGAAGGAAAAGAAAGGAATGCACCTATATCACAAAATTTTACAGAAACATCCCAAATTGTTCACAATTTAACATTACCGTTGTCAGGAAAAACATATAAAATTCTTCTTTTTCATCTCTGGATTTCACTTACAAAGTGAATAGAGTGAGCACTAACATTCCCTAGATTAAATACATGTGATGGATAAGAGAACAAAGTACTTACTTTATGTTTCTGATATGAGCCTCCTACCACTCGCATATCAATCTAAATGTACTACATATTATTCTTCACTCAAAACACTTCTCACTAGTACAAGCTATCACCCCTATTGAACGGTTCTGTAGTAACATTAATAAATTTCCTGACGATGCTTTTATTGGCTGTTCCATGCATCAGAAACACCTATTTCTTTTGAAAAAGTTCAGATCAAAAAGGACTGTAAAAGAAGAAAACCTTCACAAGGAAATTCACCATTAAGTGTATTTATCAGATCAGTAAGAGTAGATGGAGTTTTTTGTCTTCAAGTCCCCAGCTGAATGTCAGTCCGGGGTGTCAAAGTGAACTACGCTAACCTTGCGATCAAATATTGCTGTTGACACCATCCTGGCTTTAGTGAATGGATATTCACATTACCAACAGCACCCTTGCCCCTGGCACTTCATCTGTCAGAAGCGAAATCAAAGACTGACCATTCTGGAGGTGACTCTTCCAAGCCAGGTTTCAGACATGGTGGTGGCAGGGCAGTGTGGCAGTAGCTCACCATGTTTTTTGTTCTACTGCCTTTTCAAAATGGAAGACTTCAGCTACACTGAATAGCAAAGTTATCAGTAAAAAAAAAAAATTGTTCTAGAAGCTAAGCTGTTCCTTCTTCCTATGTGTATATACGATATTATGAGAAGAATATGCAGTGTGATTTTTCATACAGATATTCTCTTATAAATTGGTTCATTATAGTACCATACTTAAAGTAATCATCTTTCCTCCCAGGAAACCTATATGCAGCGTTTAAACTTTTCTGAAGGAGTTTGTAAGTATTAAAGTAACTACACTTGACTAAAATGACAGTATTAAAATATCTACCTTTGACTGAAGTACAAACAAGCCAAACTATTCTGAAAATTAAATCCAGTAAATTTTATGTAACAGCAATTAAGGCAATAGAATTACTCTGGATTTAAATTGCTAGAAATAAGCCAATTTTTCTTCCCTTTGCAGTCCTTCACTTTTTTTTTTTAGTAATGTCTTTTCACTACTTGGATGAAGGCCAAATTACTCTTTTTAATGAAATTAAAAACTGAGTACAATTTTATTTTTTTTTTGGCCACCAGAAAGTCTCTTAAGTACTTATGCTTGTTGATCCAGTTTTCCATAGATGGTTTCTTTAGGGAATACCACAGACAAGCTCTAAAGGACATACCTGAAGATGAGTATTAACTAGTATTTTGGAATGACAGCAACATATTAACTGACTAGTTATCACCATAAGCACAATTGCAGAAGCTGACCTAAGAGGTTACCTGTGGGATTAGGACAAAAAAAAAAGTATATTATTAAATAACCAGGCAATTTTTTTCAAATGCCAGGGAGTAGGTTTATCTCACAATCTTGTCAGGAAGACTTCTGAAAGAAGCTCAGAATGCATCTTCACACAAAAATAAAAGTAGGAATTATCATTCTGGAGCAGATCAAAACTTCAACTTTTCAAATATGTTATTATAGTTTAGATTAAATATATTTAACTGAAATTAAAAATACTTTTATTGATCAGCAGTGCACATTCTTTCCAAAATAAATATACTGGTATACTGGTAAGTGCATTCTTCTCTTAAAATAATTTTCAAAGATAGAATGTTTGTAAATACAGCATAATCTCCTTTTTTTCCCCCTCAGAAAATAAGCAAAATTTTAGATTTTTTCCAACTTTTTAGAATTTAAAAAATAGCATTGCTTTCTGCTGGTCTGAAAACATAAATGAATCACAGTTCAAAAGGCAGAGTGAACAATATATTTTATAGAGATGTGGAAATAGGGAGAGAGCAAGTGACTTGGCCATATATAAGACCCAACCTTGGAATACCAAGGAATACAAACTGTTTTTTCAACTTTTCTGTCCAAACACTTCTGTCACTAGACAGCTGATTGCAGTAAATGGTCTCTATTTACTATTTCTTATTCATTATCCTCACACAGAAAACGCAAAGGAATAGATAGATAAAAATGCTTCTTATTTACTTGCCAGACCCTCTTGCCCAACCAGAACCTCTTCAATACCTGCCTGGGATGGGCAATGCTGTGTCAAGTCAACAAAGCACATCTGGACCCTGACAGGGATCTGGATAGGCTACAGATAGGTAAGACCCCCTTATTAAAATCTTCTTTTGGTCAAGAGCCAGGAGTCACACTACAGACCTGGGAGCTCTAAATAGTTGCCAGATGGGAGATGACGACAACTCCCTGGGTATCTCATCACTCTGCTGAGAAACAGAGCGGGGCTGGAAGTGGCACTGGGTCCCACGGCAAGCGTGCCGCAGCAGCCCTGCAGGCTTGCTTTCTCACACAAACAAAGCGTGGGCTGCCCTCAGCCTGCATGCCAGCACAGCCTTGCTGCTGGTAGCCCTGATTTGACCTGCATGAGGAATACATGCAGATAGAGAGCAACAAGTTCGCCTTCACATACAAAGAAACTGGCATCTCTCCAAGCAGCAGATAGATAGATTATCTTAAAACTGGTATTTGCTATAAACTCTAGGAGGTTATTCCAGTCTCTTAGGACTACCAAGCAGAGGCATGTTAGAGCCATACTCTTTTCTCTCAAAGACATCCCCTGAATTAGAAAAAAGGCAACCAGAAGAACACCATTAAGGGCAAGATTAAGGCTGCAGACAACCTGCTGTGCATAAATGGGAAGTCCCTGTATGCATTAGGATGACCCGTGTCAGTCAGGCTGTGAACCATATCATCATCTTGCTTTCCAAGGAGTGTCTCTGACTTTCTGTTATGCCTGTTTCATATGTATAGGGTTCAGGCAATGTGTATGGGCTGATTTTTGTGGATTCATTCCAAAAGTAAGAACTAGAAGAAAGATACAGCAAAAGCTAGAAACACTATATTGTAGAGGAAAATCTAAATGTAGAATTACAATCAGTATAATACCTAATAGTATCATTAAATCAGTCAATCTTCACCTCTTGTTACTGTAGATATATAGAAGATTCTGGGAAGGAAAGAACAGCTTGTTTGCTGAGAAACAGGCACACAAATGGCACATTTGTGATGAGACTTCGTTGTGTTAAACATAACTCCATTGCTTTGTTACTGTATTACAAACAATCAAAAAGGGAAAACTATTTGCACATATGTTCCTTGCAACAAAACTGTAATTTTGAACAGTGTCTGAGGAGCACCATCACTCTCCTTTGGGGGCAAGAATCCAATCTCAATGTAGTTAAATATGGGAAGGAATTTTTATCAGAATCTTTGCAGTGGTGGAAAACTACCAGAAGAAAAGCCAGAAGGAATTAGTTGTTACCGAGCTAGCCCTGGATGTCTCTGTATGGAAAAGCAGTCCAACAGCAAATGCTTGTGTCCTTGACAGCCCAGGATTTCCGGTGGAGCTCCCAAGAGTGCGGGTGGCTCCTCTTCTGTCCTTCTCTGGGAGACACAAAACTGCTAAGCTCTGCCTAGTAATATTCTCCTTAGTAGCTAAGGAAGCCTGGTTGACGCAGTCTCCTGTGTGCACTTCCAATCCAGAAATATAAGTTTAATTGTAAGGCTATATTTCCTCTTTCTGCAATAAAAGTTAGCATTAAAAATCCTATGTGGATTTCAGCTAGGGAATTCAACTAGTGCCTTTTTTTCAATTCATGGCCATGCCCCATCTATAAAATGTTACATATCAATGGCCTGAACATTAAGCTTGTATAATTTTGTGTTAAGATAAAATTATATTGCCAATAGATACAGTTTTTCTTCTCATGAAAGAGCTGTTGACACCAACGGCTGTGCAAATTAGAAGTGACAGTCACAACAACTGTTCCATATTTGAGTCTCACAAAGCACGCAGACAAAAAATTGGGTTGATCTGGCCGACAATGCCACCTGAAATGTGCCTGTACCACTTACGTAGTCACACCTCTCTGACACCTGCTTCAGAAAGCAATTGGCAAAATGCTCCAGACTTCATGACTAAGAGCTAGAAGTCGTGTACGACTGGAATTATTTTATCTTTGTATTGAAGTTATCAGTATTGAGTCTTTACAGCTAAATCTTCTTTCTTAGCTTTGCATAAGGCAGGCACATGTACATGTATTTATATCCAGCAAGAGGGCAGGAAATGGAACTGAACTTTCTTATGTTCAAAGCCACTCCTCCCGTGAAGCTGCACTGTGAGTTAATGACTGAAAAGGTGGTGATGTCCTGCAAATGGGACAGATGTGGAGCTGTGTGCCACTCTTCTCATGGTGCACACTAAAGCCTGAGAAATCTCTTCTGAAGTCATTACTTCTCAAAATCTTGTCATGCCTCCAGAGTGAGAAAAAGAACAGAACTGCACCACAGTCACCCTGCCAGCTCTTACTCGGTGAGAAGAGCCCATCAAAATGCTTAGCCTGCAATTGCTCAAACTGTCTACCACCACTTTGATGTCAGTGTAGTCAGATGGGTGCTGAAATGAGCAGTGAAGCAAAAATGAGACAGGACACATACCACTTTCAGAAAGAAATGGAAGGAATCAAGCTGCTCTTCTCCATTGCACCCAGGGCCAAAGAAACTTGAAAAAGTGCCCTACTATTAATGCTACCTGTAATCCCCATTGAGTCTTTGAGCTAAACTTCTTTTGGTGTAGACTCAACAGCACTGACCTCAGCACAGGGATTGTTCTCCTTGACAAACTCCCTACCCCATTACTCGTATCTTTCTCCTCTTGAATTTGTATAGTCAATCTCTGAAGGCCTGCACTGTCCACCATGATGAAAATCCCTTCTGCTAAGAAGTCGTCTAGACCATGTCAGCTGGTGAACAAGCGCAGTCAGAGACACTCTGCACTAGCACAGAAGTTGAG
The DNA here is from genome assembly GCF_035582795.1 of Mycteria americana. Taxonomy (NCBI): domain Eukaryota; kingdom Metazoa; phylum Chordata; class Aves; order Ciconiiformes; family Ciconiidae; genus Mycteria; species Mycteria americana. Next base: position 35,982,910 of record NC_134373.1, read on the forward strand.
GGATGACTGGGCCCATAATATTAGACAGGATGAGTTTCAGGCTGTCTAAAACCCAGGACTTCAGTTCCTGCTGATCAAAAGAACGTGCCTGGTCCCCACAGCAGTATTTGTTTGGAGTGTAAATCTCAAAGAACCACAGTGGGGTTCTGAAAAGGTTACAACCCTTGTAGTCATGAGTTTTTATTTCCCTAAGTTTTTCATATGAATTCATGCATCAAAATTGCCAAATTCCCAACAGCAAAAAATCAATTCCTTATTTTTTAATACAAGACAGGATAGTCCTGCTTGAAGATCATCCATGCTCCACCTTGAAACTGATTCCTTTTCTATTAAAAGTATTCCTATGTTAAGCAAACTCCTTGGGGGAAGTAAGCCTTTTTCCAAGTTTACAAGGAAATATGAAAAGCCTTTTTTTTTTTTTTTAAATCTCTTCATTATCTGGCTCAGTACTTATAACAGTTCCTGTTACCACAGAAGCATCAGTTCATATATATTGATGACATCTTAAATATACCTGAGATTAAATGATACGTTATCCTCTTTTTACAGACAAAGGTTAAAGATGGACATATAAAGTGAATTTGTCCAAGGAAATGGAAAAATTTGTAGCAAATGAAAGAATCAAAATCTAGTCTCCCAAAGACAGTGCTTTAAACAGCAGATAGTCGTTCCTCTCCGATGTGACTGCACCATGTCTGTCCTGAGCTTTAGTGCATATATTGACAATTCCAGAATTATAACAAATTGTGAACTTACAACAAACTCCCTTCCTTATCTATTTTGATCACTGTACACTGACATAGAGTCACAAGGAGTTAAAAAAAAAAACTTGAAAGAATTTGAGTGATCCGTAATCAGGTAAGACTCTACCTAGATATCCAGTATTGTGATCAAACATGAAAGAGACTCTAGTTTTTGATATCCAAATCACAAGGCCAAACTTAGAATCATACAACAGAATCATAGAATCATTTAGGTTGGAAAACACCTTTAAGATCATCGAGTCCAACTGTAAACTTAGGAGGGAAAGTCTGCAGGGTGCTTGTTTTAATGGCTTGAGTTCAAGTACTGTACACAATTATTTCTGGGGATCATTCTCCCTCTTAGATAAAGTACTTGTGTCTTGAATGAGAATAATATTAATATATGATGTACTGATCTGGCCTTTCATGGTCTTATTTTCAGGTGGACAATGCCTCTTGGAAACATCGTAAAAGCTCTTACATACTAGAGCCTTTTAGTCAAGTAAACTTTTAAGCAAGAAATATGATGGTTCATGGCAATTCAAATCACACATATTCTTGTCTACATTTATGTGAGCATTCATTATAAATCTTCCCTCAGTTATTACATAAAATGATAACAGAGGATAATTTTATTTACAATCCTGCTTTTAAATTCATTTACCCTAAAGAAATCACATCATCCATCTGTAAGTCCAGCAAATTAAATTCCCATAGGGCAGCTAGCTCTATGGAAAGGGTTAGAATATTTTGCTTCAGTGAGAATCCCAGAAAGACCTAAAACAATAGTGCAATAATACTGCACACTCTGGACTCCATCTTATTATTATTCTTCTAACATGATCACTATGCAACATTTAATGTTCATTAGCAAGAATATTTATTCTGGAGTCAGGCATATTGATATTATAATAAGAACTCAATTTCATACATCCCAGACCAATAATTAGATTTGTAAAAAACAAATATGTAGACAATGGTCAATAGATCAAAACGCATTTATTGCACAGAGGTATCTTTTTATGACTATTCAGATATTAACATGAACAGGCTTCACACACTAAAACTAACTTACTAGGGTGTCAGAGAATATGGGACATATGTTGATAAGTCACACTGGAGATCACCTAGGTCATGTCCTCATTTGTTATGAAATATATGGCTGTGCAACTGCAGTAAAATCTGATACTCTATTGCACTGAATACTGATCATATCATCCTGATTATATCATAGTAATCACAGAGAACAGGTATGATTCAGAATATGTTCTGTAAGGTAACTGTTTGATTGTAAAGGATGGCTTTCAAAGCAATGGTAGTATTCATATATTCAGTAAGTTTTGTGTATGTATATGAAGACATATATATATATGTAAAACTTGGAATTCAAATCATAAAAACTTTTTCTTCATGTGTTAGCTCATATCTATATTTCACTTATAAATACAGGATGATAATATGGTTATCATTTTCCCCAAAACTTGAATACGTCAGTGTTTTTAAGAAACATTACCTAGGTTGTACATTCAAGTTCTATTCCCATTTGTGAATTACCCTCATAAATATATCAAAAAACTGTCTGAATGCATTTGGAAAAATACAAATGAAATACTTCTATTGCAATATTGATGCCTCTTGCCAAACCTGGATACAGTATTTGCAATAAAATTCATCATATGCTTAGATTACATGTTTGTCCATGATTTCCACACAGTTGGTTTCAATAACATATTAATGATTCATATAATGCTTAGTAATATGTTTTTCAATGTTAAAATACTTTGTAAACTTTTCAGATCACAGATTCTTTGCCAACTATTTGTTTTGAAGAGCCTTTCAGGTATTAGCTCTTATTATTACATGCGGTTGTTGCCTAAATCACACTGCATAGTTTTTACCATGTGATTGAATAACACACATCAAGTGAACCCATTTCTGACCTACATAGCAGGTAGCCATACGAGGGCAGGAATGCGCTGTTTTGCATGTGAATAGAGCCATTCCTTGAAATTCCCAGAAAACAAACTATTTGTTCAGAAGTTTGTCACAAAAGTGAACAAAAGGGAAGTGAGGATGAATGAGTCAGAGAGACCTTCAGAAAAAAACACAGTGTTCATGGAAATGTTCCATATTTTTGACCTGTTTTACCAATCACAGACCAGTATATGATGCAGTAGCCTAGCTATTCCTCCAGGAAAGGAAAAAAACATTGCTTTTGAGTCATGAATTGGGAAAATAAATTCATAAGCAAAGAAAATTGCATATTGGCAATACAGAAGAAATGAAAATTGCTAAAAAACAAGCTGACTTTGATATTATGAGCTAAAATGTTCCCAAGAACAAGAAGAGAACAGGAAGAGAAGGAAACTGTTATGCAATGTGGAGTACAAGTTTAAAAATAAACCTAGAGTAACAGATATATGGGTGGTTTAAGGTCCTGGGATAGAGATGGTTTCACTCTATAAGAGAGCTAGGCTCAGGTTTGGGGAATCAGCCCTGACTACCACCTAGCAGATTCAAACAAAACCCCATGTCCGGAAAGAAGGGAAAAAAGGGTTAGACAGCAGTTTGCTAGGTGGAAGGGGCTGTTTGCTAGGGCTGAAGGGAAACAAAGAATTGTTGTTCTTGTTATGAACCGGGCAGAACTGCCTTGTTCTTTTGTTGGTCAAAAAATAAACCCAAGAGATTCTACACTAAACACACCACAGTACCCATTCTCCTGGCTGGCAGGAGACAACAAATGCCTATGTCAATATGGCCCCAAACGAAAAAAACAGCCCCAAAACAAAACCAAATTCTCTCTTTTTTCAAAAAATAAGAAACAAATAAAACATGGAGGAAAAACCACACAGAAATATACAAGCACTGAAACTGGAATGACTAGTTTATCTCACCTCTAGGGCAGCAGCACACAAAATTCCGAATTTACAGAAGACTCCATAGCTCACTTTTTTCCAGCTTAAAAGGAAAGTAAAGAACACCCAAACCCTCAGTTCAACTGAAACCAAAATACTTTATGGCTTTTCTTGTTGAAAGTGCAAAAACAAAACCCAAAGAAGCTAAAACCTCATTGTGGTATCACCTTACTGTGGTTTCCAAGGTAAGATAGCATACAGAAAAGCAGATAATAAAATCATTCCAGCTGTCTGTTATAAACAGACAGACAAGTAATCCACCTGAAGGAGAGACTGACACCAAGCCCACTTCAGAACACCCACTGTATGGTGGCAGGAGTGAGCAGGAAGTATAGATTTAAACTCTGAACCACGAGGAGAGAACTGAGTTTCATTTTTGCATCCCAAAAAGGTAGTGAGTAAAATACGGATGCTTTTATCACCAGTTTCTAAAAGCACAATGTTCTATTATAGCTTCAACAAAAAGTTTAATTTGTCTTGAAATTAAATTTTACAGGCTATCATTTTAACAAGAAAAACTGATTATTTTGGAAGGTTAATCTAAAAGATTCTTTTCTCTTCAGTCCAGCTTAAAAAGAAAATTTAATTACAGTGATAAATACTTGTTAATATACATTTTTGTTTAGCTATATTGCTGTATTTTTGATCCATCAGTTGTAAGAACGGACTAATATAACTAGAATTTTTGAAAAGTGTTTTATCTGAAGGATTGCTACCTAGTATAGACTTTAATATATTATTTCAGCATTTTATATCTTTATAAGGAATGCTTATTCTGTTTAAAAAGATACAGGATACTTTAAAAGGATACTGACTTCATTAAGCGTTTTTTTTCAGAATTCACGCATAGCATATCTGATTAACTGGGATGTATCTCATTCCTGCTTCCAGACACTTAAAAAGGCTTTCCACCACCTCAGGTTCACTGCTTCCAGAGTACAGCAGTACATTAGGAAAATGTAAAACTATTCTTTCTTATAAACAGCGTAAACAGACCTGGTTCCCTTTGAAAAACCTCTAAAATCTTTGCTTTCCTAAATTCTGTCCTGAGAAACTCTCTCTCTACCCCAAGTGAGGCTGACAAAACACACCTGCCAAAAGCAGCAATAAGAAACTATGGAGCTTGATATGGAAACCTCACACCCAATAAGAACATGAGTGGGTAAAATTATCCATTACAATCTGAAGGTCAAGTTGTCAAAAGCACCTATGTTTTCTAGAGATGCTGGAATATATTACTTAAAATATTAAGTGCTTTAATAGTCTTCAAAACTAGTTTCTTTGTCCCCTGTTAACTGTGAGGAGCAACAATTGCAGATAACAGTGACAATAAAAATGAAAAACCTTAAAGTGTGGTGAGAGAACACCTACAAAAATGTAGATGCTATGAACCACCACTTACAAGTATTCATAACCAATAAACAAATAGAGGAAATAATGCCAGACACGTTTACCTCAGTAGTGCAATTTTTGTTTTAAAGAACTTTTCTATCACAAGAAAACAGGTAATAAGTCACTAATACCTGATATACCTTCATGATATTGACAGTTCCTTCTCCATTCTGGCCTGGGGATCCTTGGCTCTGTAGCAGATTTCTCACTGTCTCCTCCATTCTAGAGAATGAAAATATTTATAAAAGTCAACTGTATGGAAAAAAATTAAGAGTTGCATTCAGTGTTTTTGTTCTTTACAAGAGCCTAATGCATCCATGGCTACCATGAAATTAATATTTAAAGACAATCCTGGCCTTATAATGTTCTCATACTCCATGTTATGAATAACACATTAAGGGCACTCTTTTATCTTTTGAATACGCACAATAATTAGTTGTATCGTTAAAATCCTACTGGAGCTCAGTTACAAAAATTAGAAACAAATGTGTGCAAAAGACATCACCTTGTCAACAGTGTAACCAAACACCATGATAAAATTACTGTCATTTAGGAACAAAATCAGTCAGATTAAAAAAAAAAGCAACTGCTGTATTCCTAGCCAATTGTCGGTTTTGTGCAATTTAGACAGACTGTCAAATACATTACTAGTATTTACTCTCTATGTTATAGGTGCAGCAGTGTGTGCCAGTACATTTGTTTATAGAGGCACAGCTGCTGAACACATTCACCCTTCTCTGCCCTTTCAAAGGGATGTAAAAAGCAAGTGTAGGCTACAATCTGGTACTATCATCTCATGAAAACATAATCAACTTCAGTTCCATCAGTGAAAGAAGGAAGGTTTGCACTTTCATTTTGAAAGGCGTTAATAGACACCATCAAAAGTTGTCTTTGATCTACACGTATTCATCAAGCATGTTAAAACTGATAATAGCGCTAACCCTCCTGAATGGAGGCTGAACAGAATAAAGAGTTCTGCTCCTTTGCACAATAGGATGGCTGGGGATAATGGAAGCCACCTACGAAACACTGGTCCCATTCAAGGTAGATCAGAAATTAAATCCACGGGCTTAGGAGATGTCACCGAGGCTGACCACAAATAAAGGGTCTGGGACTCCAGCTGGTTTCAGCTCTGTGAGTACCGGTAAGAAGAGGAAAAGGATCAAAAGCCAGAGAAGCAGTGATGGACACAACAACAAAGATGCTGGGTTTTACAACAAAAAAATGCTGAGTGCCAATTCCAGCTGAAGGTCCTCACGCTTATCCTCACTCCCCATCTCCTCATGCAAATTCTCACTCCTGTACAGCTTCTTCAGCTGTGTGGATGCAACAGTTTTTCTCACCCTCACTTTCATGTTTTCTGTTCTTTTCATTTGAAGCTGTCTCCATCCCTTGATAGAGTTGGAAGAACAGCCAGGCTGGAACATGGGCTGGAGAAGGGAAAGTGCTGTAGCATGGGTGTGTGGGTGTCACAAAGGCAGGAGAGAGAGAGGAATGCCTTGAACCATGTTGCCAGATACACTGTATATTAAAACTGTGACCTTGAAAAAGAGCCAGTATTCCTAGGCATATCAGACCAGAAACTGCCTGCTGTTGTTTATTTCTACTGTGTTTAGGGAAACATGACTTTTGTGTACCATTCTTTGCAAATGCAATTGAGCAGAAGAATTATTCACAGCGTATCAAACTTTTTTTATTTCTAAGGTAACAATCCAGCAAGACAGCAAATATTAGCTAACTGCTCTGGCCAAAGGCCAATAACATTATCTTTTATATAAGCCTCATAGTCTTTCTGTTCTTTCAGTCTTATCAGAATGAATGGTATTGGCTAATTTAGCAATAATATGATGTTTTGCTAGGTTTTCTCCTTTCAAGTCAGCCAGCTATGCTACTTTTCGAGAAGCCGACACTGGGTATTCATTCTACTCAGATGAACACTGACATTTTACTTATTCGTATGATGGTTTTTTTGTCATTGATGTGCAGACTTCTACATTGCCAGAATGCCCACAGAGTAGTTGGACCATCTGTTGACCAAATGTGAATAAAAACAAGCCAGCTCTAATCTCTAGTGCAGACAGTGGTGCAGTTTTTCAATTGCAGATTGGAACCATTTCTGCTCACAGGCTGACCTTAATCAGATGCCTTTTACACAAAAGAACAAATCATTTTGGTTCATAATATAAATTCCTGTGCAGTCCTCACTGAAAGATTTCATTTCTTAACATGCTTATAATTTCATTTTAGAATTAATGATGTAATAGAATTCTTAATTATTATGTTTATATATGCATACACAGATCCAACTCTAGTCCTCCCTAAAGTTCTTATAAATTAATAAACAAGCAAAAATGGGAGAAAGAATAGATTCAACTCTCACTAAAATCAGAGTTTTTCAATTTAGGCCTAACTGTATTAATGAAAATAAAGTCTAGTTGCATATTAGCATCATCAGTTAAATCAGCTCAGAAAAATGATGAAGAATTCTTAAATTCAATAGGTCATTTCATCTTCAGTCAAATTCAGATGGTCTATTTTGGACAACAGGCCCATCTTGTCAAACAGCCTTCTAGGGGCTGGCGAGCACACAGTTTCATGTGGCAATTAGAAACACCTCCCATCAGCACTCAGATTTCTGTGCGACAGAATAATCTTTGCAACACGACAAAGAGCTCAGTTAAATATGGTTGAGACTTCTGTTGTTTTATTGTTTGCAGCTATTATAAAAGTTTGTAAGAGTTGACTGCCATAGAGCTGAACCGCAGGCATAACAGAGACACTGTCTGTGTGGTCGTGTCACTATAAAACCAGCACTGAGAGGATCTTACAAGCTTTAGGTACCCATGGAATATCTGAAAAAGAAAAGAGAAAACTAGTTTCTGTCAAACAAGGAGGTCAAATCTGCTTACAGTCAAATTTACTGCAAAGCTCTGATGGCCAGTGCTCTTGCAGTTTATAAGCTGCTGCTTCTTCACTAGCATCCCAGTTGTCCATTTCTAGGAAGGACTGCTTAACCAAACATGGCACAGGATAATAATCGAGACTTGTTTCTTATAAATTAGAATCTTTGAAGCATGAATTAATGGCACCTTAATTGAAAAGCAATTGTTATATTATGATCTATAATACTCTCCACAGTGACAGTACATGCCAGAAAGATTTAGTATAAATTCTTTTAAAGAATGCAAGAATGGTTGAGCCTCTATAAATTTAACTTGAAATCCAATGTTTTGCTCCCTGAACAAGGGTTCCAAAGGACATGTAAATTTTGGAAGTGAAGCAGAAAAATTAGGAGCTTTATGAAAGGCTATTCCTACACATCAACCTATATTTTTCCCCCTTCTGGTAACCATGAAAGCTTATCTTCTCTTGGTCATGATTCTAATATCCTAGATGGACCCACTCCAACATCAAGAACTTGCTGATTACATCTAGAATAGCTATCCCCCACGCGTGTATTCTGCCTGCTTGCTGGCCTATGCTAAAGAACCTGTTTTGCCAAGGATTCTGTGCATCTTATGTAACTAACAAGCTGTTAAAATCTGCAAAAACAGTCTCTAAAGCTCACCATTCCCAAGTCTGCATTCTTCAATCACTATTTAAGAACATTTATTTTCCCCTTTCTTCAGTGTTCTATTTACTGTCTATTCATCTGAAGCATCTCAGTACCATTAGATTTTTACATCTATTATTTGAATAGGAAATTGAAGTTTTCTTAAAACTGAAGTGTTCTTTTCAATTTTTCTTTTTTTAAAAAGCTATTTTCTTTAGGGGAAAAATAAATGAAACCCATGTTTGATAGAAGCTTCTCAAGTTTCTGGACAAAATGTCAGTTTAGAGTTGGGAAACAGTCTGCCACCAGTCCTAACCTAAGGATAAAATTCTCAAAGCATTAAACAGAAGAAGAAATGAGGCACTCTGAGACCAGAATCTGTTTATGGAACATAAGCGTTTAAGGAACATAAAATATTAATGCTACTGTGGAAAGCACTGTCAAGATTTCATCTGGAATATTATCTGCAATTACGATCACCAGTGTTCAGGAGCGGCTCGTTCAGAGAGGATTCGGTGAAGAGACAGCTCTGAGGTTGTTTAGAGGAATCGAGTCTGTGTCATGAGAGGAGACTTAAACAACTTATCTTGCTAAACTTAAGAGACCAAGGGCTTACACAGGCATGACCTCCACAAAAGAATCAGTGAGAAAAAGTAAAATGAGAAAGAAAACTACATCAACCTAAGGCAAATGATTGACAAACAAGATGGGAATATAGTGGTTACAAATACACTTAGGCTGGAATTAGGATATTTTTAATCATTGAAAAAGTGAGACTCTGAACCAGCCGGCCAGGTGAAATAATGGGATGAGAAACTTAAACAATTTTAAGCCAGAGTTGAGCAGTTTATGAACTTAATTACACAGCAGGGTCAAGAGCCAAGGACGTGAATGTATGATCCACAAGTCCTTGCTGCTATTCCTCCTGAAACAAAATCAGTCATTCCTACATTTAAAAAATGTAAATTGTCCTGTGCTGCTGAGAGAATACCAGGAAATCAATCCAACTGCAATGTACAGTTATTTATTTTGGGTTCGTTTCTGTGTGTGTTTCTGGGCAAGGGGGCCAGAGGAATCTCTGGAAAGGAGGAAACACCGTTCCCTGCCTCGGGAGAGGCACACAGGGCACAGATGCTCAGGCGTCCAAGATGGCAGAAGGAAGCTTCCTCTGTTTTTTTGCTGCAACTCAAATCTTGTCTGGAAGCCTGCCTGCAAGGACCCACCAAGCTGTAGGAGACTTGCTTTTAAAGCTTCTTGATCTTATGTTTCTGACAGCTCTGCTGCCTCTGTCTTCTGCCTGGCCCCGCTGCTGCAACTCATGGCATGCACCAGAGCACAGTTTCATCCAGGCCACGCGAGACAGACCCTGCTGGGGTTGACGCATCACTGGTAGGCAGTCAAGTTCCTGACTTTCCTCCCAGTTTTCTCAGGACCATCACCTTCATAAATGGGCACCTCCTTTGTGCCATCCCCCAGCAACGCTGGGACACGGTCAGAAAACCTGCCAGCTTTGTGCCTCTCCCAGGTCCATCATTTCAAGTGGACCAAAGCCATAAGCTATTTTATTGGGGTCCTCCCCAAGAACAGATTTTAAGACCATACAGGAATTAATCTTTCCTCAAATACACTAATGCAAGGAGGCACAAGAGTTCTCTCAGCCCTCCAACTCTGCAGAACCTTCCCCATATATTTCCCACTTCCCAAAACGGTCCTTCAGACCCCTTTCAGTTAGGTTTATTGATTTCCTTCCTTGAGAGAGGTGTCTCTCTCAGTCTGCCACAGTCATTTCACACGTGAAGAGCGTTTTCTCTGACCAACCTCTCAGCTGTGTAGGACATGCCTTTATTTCCTGTCTCACTGCAGAGGACACACATTCTCTACTCCGGCCCTCTGTAGCATATCCCTTAGAGGGGTTTGATCTCCCCAGATCTAAAACCTTTCCTTGACAGAGGAAGCTTTCCTTGAAAAAAATCCTTCCCATATACCCTGATCTGCAATTCCCCTTCTAGCACAGGGAATAAATACTCTCTATAGCCCATGCTCTGTTCAGCCATGTCCCACACAACCCTTTTTACGATTTTCTCTCCAAGGGACAGGTAGCATGTTCCAGCTCTAGAAGGTGCATGACAGTTTCAACCCCTTCTCCATTGACCTAATTCCTTCAATACTTCCACAGGCTGGCAGCTACCTTTTGCTGGGCGCTATCACCTTCCCTTTTCATCACCCTCAAGCTGAGGTGACAGTACTCAGTGGTTATTTCAAATGCATGTCACAAGAATTCCTTCAACTTGATACTGACTTACAGTCTCACAGAGATGTGTCCAAAGGTTTCTATAGAATCTTACTGAAGCAGTTGAGGTTTGTATTTCAGCTTTTCCCATTTTCTCATGCCATTCAGTAGTTGCAGGACTCTCTTTAAAGTCTTAGAGAAAAATATCAGTAACAGATCTTTGTCCATCTTTAGCTTAACTTACTTCTGTGTAATCAAAATTCTCAGGTGGGTATTTTCTTCCAGCTCCTACCTGTGAGACAGTGAAGCTTCCTGCCTCTCTCCTAGGCAGTCTCCAGCTTAAGTCTCTTGACTTCTATTTTTAGTTATAGCCTCCCTGGAGATGCAGCCTGGGTTTCAGCTCCTTGAGCTGTCTGACCCCTCCCTACCACCTGATCATGGACCAAGGAACAGGTTCCCACGCGGTTTCTCAGCTCTTTCAGCTCTTGGTTCACCTGTGAACCAGACGGTATTTTTGCCAGCTGGACTTTGGTTGTCTCTTTGGAGACTGCAATCTGTCTGGCTTTGGTGGCAGACTTCTGTGCCTCTGTCCAAGCCTTGCAGCTCTCTCCAAACCCACAATCCAACCAAACAAAAAGCTTCTGTCTGACTCAGCTCTCATATAAATTTGTTTGTTTACTCATATGTAGTTTCGAACTTCAGGTTTGGGGTTACCTGTGTCTCATTTCCCTCACCTCTCCGTTCAAAACTCTCCAATGGATCAGGTTAGACTTTCTCCTTACAGTGATTTGCTCAAACTACCAAAAGGCTTCAAACTAAACAAACATAAACAATACCCCTTCCTGAACAAATAAAAACCCCCAGATTTTAGATTAAGCATAGATTTCTTTAAGGAGGAACAATATGAAAGTGGCTTTATAAGACATAATAGAAACAAAGAGAGCTCATCAAACAACAGTTCCTGTTCACTGCATCCTTGCAGGAGTGTTTTTCCTTCTACCTGTTTTCAATTAAATTAGTACCTTTCTGAACTGCAGAGTCTGCCTACTCTCTCTGGCCCTGAGGATTTCCATTACCTCCAGATATGGCTGCCTGCTCTCCTCAGCTCTCCCTCTGATCTGCAGGCTCATCTCCAGACTGTGCAGTGACTCGCCAGCCACACCTACAGCCCTGAGACTCTCTGCTCTCCTCCATGAGCCATGGCGATCCCCAGGATGAAGTGGTCCTTCCTTCCTGGGGCTGTGTCCAAGCCCGCTGTTCTCAGTGCACCTACTGCAGAGAGCCTGCAGCACAGTGTTAGGCCATTGCTTCAAATGGGTAGGTAGCCAGGAGACAGACACAAGCTTCTCCAAAGAATTTAGATATTGAAAATGGATTAAAAAAAGCAAAGAGAGAAGTGAAAACAGATACGTGATAAACTTAAAAAGAGAACTGACAGATGGGAAATGCTGAGGCTTTAAACCCCAAGGGGTTTTTTCCGCATTTTTAGCTCTGCTTAGGATACAACATTGGTACATGCCTTATAGCAGTAGTGCTGGGCAAAGCCTACAGAATGCACAATATCCATCCTTAATATTTCAGCTGGAAAATAAAATAATAATATACTCCATAATAGCAACAGGAAGACACACATATAATGTATAATTCATGCTTATTCTTTCTGTTTATCAGTACAGGTGCTTATCAATCCAGAAAGACCAAGGCAAATTCTCCTCCCACAGCACCATCATGGTCCTTTCCCCACCATGGGCTCTGAGCAGCCAGTTCAACCCTGTGGCATTCCCTAGTGACAAATCCAAACTGCACAAGCCATGCTTTTTTCACATACTTGTGCTAAACCCTCCTTCTAAAAACATACTCAATGCATACTCAAACTGTTGCCTGAAGGGCAAGCTATATAAAGAAGAGTAGTACATAAAATAAAGTATCTTGTGCATGATGGCAACTATCGCAAGGCTGTACTGGAAAGAAACAGGTCTCAAGCTCTATTTACATGAGTGGAGAAGGATCCTTCTTTTGAGTGCACAACCTAATCAGGTGCTCTGTCTGCTAGACCATACCACCACTTGAAAATTACACAGAATTGGAAGACTGAGCACATTTACTTAGTTGAACCACTGACCACTGAACCCACTGGAAATTTTCAAGGTATCTTTAAAATAAAGTATGTGCCTTGAGCCTCAGGTAAGTAGGGTAGGATTTTGAAAGACCTTAGCATTGGCATATTGCTGTTCCCACACAAGTCTGAATCCTGTTATCACACAATGGCAGACCTGACATTTCTCTGAAACTGCTCTACCTACCATCTGAGCCAGGAAATGTTGGAAACGTTTCCATTGTCTCCTTCACCCATACAGATTTCACTCATCAAACTTACACCTACAGCAAAAAGTTTCTGAACTGCAATAGAAACCAGTGGTAATGTTTATTTCTGTGTTGACAGATAGACAAATGCCATATGGACTGTATGGGTGTCTTCCGTCACCAGCCCCATATATGATTTTGTAAGTTACAGGCAAAAAAACAGACCAAGACTAAGCCTCACAGAAAAGCTTCTCACAGGCAATTGAAAAGATTTTTCAAATGGAAGGACTGTCGCTCCTACAATTCCCCAGTAACATATTTGGGACCTTAGGACAGCAGATATTTTCATTAACTATAAGTGGATAGAACCAGACACGTACAGAAAGCTAATTCTTGTGTCAGCTTAAACATATGCTCAGAAGTTCAAACTCTATTCATGCTGGAGGCACCAGAAATAGTCACAGTGTTTCAGCATAACTAAAAGCATCAGACTGCAAATATTTACAACTTCAAATAATGGGGGTTTTACTTTTTTCTTATTTTCTACATTTTAAACAAATCTATTTTTTCCATATTTGCAAAATATAGATAGATGGATAGATATCTCTACCAGCTCCTCCAAATACACGTATTTAATTTTGCATATAAGCACCCTGATACAGACAAACCACTATTGCTTGAAGTTACTTATGGGAATGTAAAGCCACTCAAAATTAAAAAGCTCTTGTTCCATTCTGAGTTACAGCTTCAAGGGGGTACCAAGACCCCCTTGACATAGCTACATAAATTTCTACGTGTTTTCCACAAATAGCAAAGATGCGATGTGGAGGAAGGCAGTTTTTGTGGGGTTGAAGTAGGTACAAGAGAAGTGCAAGATGAAAATCAGGTCTGTCATCAACAAGCATTTGCAGAACCCTCCACAATGCAAGCAAACTGTTCTTACACATTTTCACACTACACAGCCCATCATGAAGCTGTCAGGCACAGACTGCACAGTGTTATGGTAGACACCAACCTGTGCCGTCCAGAGTACAGACAGCAGCTGGAAGAAAGCTAAAAATAGGAGGGACTTCCCCCTCCCCCCCCCCCGAAATTGTCATGATTCATTTTCAACCTCTCTGACTGCCCAGTGAAGGTTTTCTTAGGCCATTGGATTCTGGACTCCAATTTTAAGTTCTATGTAAGATAAAGTTATTTCACTCTCCTCATAGCTCTTTGCAAATTTTATAGGAGTTCTGAGACGGTTCCACTGTTGTGAGCAATACCCTGGGAAGATGTGTGGATGTGGTTTTCTGTAAGTAAAATCCCAACTTCATGGAACCAATAAATAATAGTATTTTCTTTACTACAACATTCCACTTTTTTAATTTACACAATGATTGGGAAATCCATTGCAAAGTATTGACATTTTCCAATTAGTGAACAACTGCAGTGAAAATCCAAGGATGACCTATGACAAAGTTAAGTTTGTTCCTCTAGCTGACAAATTACAGTAGCTTTAATTATCATAACTCACCATGTGCTAGTAAACATGGTTATTCCACTAGAAAGATCAGTTATGTGAGGCCTCATCTCAGGATATACTAAGTCCCTGCTCATAAGTGGTCTGAGGTCCAAAGCTTTTGTGCTGTGAATGTGCACGTTAACATAACATACTGTGTTTTCATCTTACAGGTGAACAAACTGAGGCACAGCAATGTTAACCAACACAGCCAGTATCAGTGATCCTTAGAACCCAGGATGACAACTGTTCACCCTGATGGGTCTAAGCAGCTGATGATGTCCTCTCTATATTGTTTGGTTGGTATGACTGTACAAATCTTCAGCTCTTTCGATCAGTGATCTGAGCTCTGTATCTTAAAAAAGATTTCAGTAACTGCAAATAAATCGGCAGTTTTGCTATCTCTTTACTGGTATGTTAATGTTTCACACTTTTCATATGAATAGCTTACGTTAGTGCTCGCATAACCTTAAACAAGCCGTTCGATCTGGAATGAAGCATGTTATCAAAAGCTTTGTTCTGTCTTTTTATCATTCTGACATTTCTGCCCTTCTGCACTAAAATAAAACCTGGAGGATTTGTGGGAGGATATAGAGAGATATTTATACCTCACCATTCTACAATTGTTTAGCATTAAAAAATTGCAAAACACTTAAAATATATAATCCTTCTGATTAAGTGGCTAGTGAGCATGCATAGTATTGCTGTACAGAAAGACATATAATTCTTTTGATTAAGTGACTACTAAGTATGCATACCATTAAAGTTGTTCAGAAAGTTTCATTATACTGAACACCATACAACATGCTCTGATGCCTTCAGAGGCAAAGACTGTAAAGTTTATTAAATTCTTGCATTCTTTTTCCCTTAAAATGTTATTTGTGAATTTAATACCTTTAAAAAACTAACTACTAATAGAGCTAATGGGACTGTAAATTAATAAATATTCAAGAAACCACTCCTGGTTTGGTTCAATAACCTAAATCTTACATCAAAAATCAAATTCACAAGACAGCACCAGCCCTTTCCTGACACTGTACAGCCAACTGCAAAGGCCCAAAGGCCAAACACCTGCAAATGTCACTACATGGGACTCAGGTATGACAGGAAAGTTTCCCATGTTGAACTTGGATCCTCCCAAAATGGGTCACCTCAGATGTTTACAAATACAAAGAACAGCAAGAATCAACAGAACAGCAAGAAACAATGACTCTGGTTCCCAACCACAAGATTTGCTTAAAAGTACCTTTAAAAACAACATGGAGTCTTAATAAATATAATTTCTTTTGACTTTCTGGACTTCAGCCTTTCCAGATTTCATCTCATAAAGATTTCCTCATAAGAAAAGAAAAAAATTGAGATTTTCAATTCAGCCATGACTTCCTGGAAGGCTCTACATGCAACATCAGCAAAGATGGATGAAATGTGTAAGAATATTCCAAGGGATGTCTGTGCTACAAATAATGATATGGTAATATTTTCATTCCTAATGGGGAAAATGTGCTGCTGTAGGTATATCTAGAATTTGTCTTTCCTTTTTTCTCCTCAGCAGAGAGCTTGCTTTGGACATTCAAACAGACATTTACAAACAGAGGGTATGAGACCGTTCTTGGCCGATCAGCTATGATCAAGTGTTTTCTCTGTACCCTTCATAAACAGGTGATGCCCTGTTGCCCTCTCTGTGTGCCTAGGACCTTCTCACACAACAAACCCTCCACATTACCCTCCAAGTTACCAACTTATGGAATGAAAAATATATAAATAAAATGCCTCCATGTGTTTTTCCCTAAAGTAGATCGGGAATGACTGCCAGGATAGTGAATGCCAAATGTCTTCTCCTGAGCCTGAAGAATGCCTCCTTCTGTGCAGGTTTCCTGCAGCGCTGCCCTGGAACAACACAGTTTCCTATTCTAATGGTACCCAGCTCAAAAGGAGTTTACCCTTCTGGAGGACAGATTCAGTAAACAGCAATACATATATACTACCAAAGAAACCTAAGATGTAGAAGTAATTACTCTTCCAGTCTTAAATTTCAGGTGGTTAGAAAACAACCACAAAAAACAAGTCATGTTGGAGACATAAGAATGAAAGCATACTGGTTGTAGA
Organism: Mycteria americana; assembly: GCF_035582795.1. Taxonomy (NCBI): domain Eukaryota; kingdom Metazoa; phylum Chordata; class Aves; order Ciconiiformes; family Ciconiidae; genus Mycteria; species Mycteria americana. Next base: position 35,999,654 of record NC_134373.1, read on the forward strand.
TTTCCAAACCCTAGCAGCATAGCGAAATGGCCTAAACAAGTAATATATGGTTAGAATAATGGTCTCCAAGGGCTTAATTACCTGTATCATTAGGTAGTGGTAGTCTCTCTAAAATTATATTGACAGCTCTTCTACAAACAAGCAGTTGATAATGAGGCAATAAAAATACAAGACAATGCACACAGAAGAGGGCTGGAATAGCATCATATACAGCATCATCAGCTTTGATGCTGACAAACAAGAAAGGCTGAATTAAACTATTCGTGAACTGGTCACAAGAAACCCAAGAAGGACCTAGATATATTTTGTCATTAATAACTTTCAATGTTCTCCCCTTCTGTATGTGTGCAAGCCTAACAAAAGATAAGAAAAAGAAGGGAAGAAAAAGAATATGAAGGTGCAAATGAGATGCAAGAAGAAAGAAATAACAGCTGCATTAAAAAAAAAAAAAAGAAAAGAAAAAGGCAGGGACACTTTCATGCCTCTATGTTAAGCGCCATAAAGCACTCCCCATATCTTTCCAAACACATTACTCTGTCACAGCCATTATCCATTGTGTGAAGTAACAACAGGAAAGTAACAACAGGAAAAAAAACACCAGAATACACAGGCTCAAAATGCCAAATTTGTCACTATTGAAGCCCATCTCTTTAAATTGCATTATCCTGGAGACGAACTGAATAAAAGCAGGGCAAACTTTCTGTATGTAGGATTTGCACTGAAATATGCAGAAAGAACACTGGCTCTTTGCTGCATCTATGTGCTTCCACTACTGCCTGCTCCCATTTTCCCCTTGCTGAAGCCATGCAGAATGTTACCCCTGTATCAACACATTGTTTGAAATCTCTCTCACCTCATAGGTTCAGGAGGTAAGCTGTATGATGCCAGAAATCCAGTGAGAAGAGTAAAGGACACTTCAGAGGGATGGCCAGCTATCAACATGGAAAACAAAAGGAATAGAGGGGAGAGTAAAGGGCTATGGAAAAGCATATCCCATTACTTTGGCCCACAAAGTAGAGCAACTGGACAAACTAAGAGGTGGATTAGGAGAAGAGAGAAGAAGGAAATACTTATAAATGAGAAGGAAAGCAGAGGAAAAAATTTTGAGAAAGCATCTTAAGGAGAGAATGGAGAGGAAGAGAACAGCACCAGACACGAGGGCGAGAAATAAAGGCAAGGTAGCATAAAAGATGTAAGAGAACTTTGAGGAGAAGCAGAAAAAAGGACATGAAAATGTAAGCAAGATGTAAGAAAACAGGAAAATAAAGTGGAACAGCAACAAAAAAGTTAAGCATAAAGAGAAGTGAAAGGACATCTAGACATCTCTAAGGTGCAAATGGTTATTGTAATTATTTGTAATGTATTGGTATGCCTTCTGCAGAAACAAGAAAGCTATTAGCTAGGACTTCCAACAGAAGATCATTTAACAACGGCTTAGAGAAGGATTTTTAGTCTAACTACAGTCCTAAATGGAGAATCACAACATCACTCTCTCCTTCCCATTCAAGTACTCATTCTTTAATCATCTATCTTCAGCACAGCACGGGATACATTTTCAAACTGCTCTGCAGGATTTTAGCCACGCGGCTCCCATTGTGTTTAATGGGAATCCTGTGGACAGAGCTCTGTATGAGGCTTTCAAAATGTACTCCAAAAATCTCTAAATAATGCACTAGTTGAACATTACCCTGTTTACTTCTCGTAGGACATGACTAAAATGAAACAAAGGTTAGGTCATTTATAAATGTAGTATTTATTGGGAAGCTCATCAGTGTTTCCTGTAGGGATATTTTTCCTCTGTAAAAATATTTAACATGACTATTTAGGATTTACTTCTTCCACAATATCTAAAACAGAGAATAAAATCAACTCAAACCACATTTGCTTCAGAAAGGAAGATCCAGCAGTTAACACATTAGCCTAAGATTTGAGAATCCCCTCTTCAAAACTTCGCACTGTCATAGGATACCTTTGTGGCTTTGTTTCAGATTTTCCTCTGAAAATTGACTTAACAGTTTCTATTTCATAACAGCTTTATGATGATAATAAATACCAGTGAAGCATTAATCAAAGAATCATCAAATACAGAAAAAAATGCTCTAGTATTAACTCCCTCTCTCCCTTCAAGAGGAGGGCTGTTTCCGTGATCAGGTCTGAGATAACATGAAAGTTTTGAGAAATGTAAATCCTTGCCATCTGTGCTCTATAAAGAAAAGACCTTTGTTTCTGTGCTTTCACCTTTCAGAAGCAGCATTCAGAATAAATACATGAAGATGCAATTTTAATCAGCTTTCATGCACCCAAACAGTAGATCACATTCCATCATCCTTTGGAATATGAACCAAATACGCTCAGCTACATAAAAAGCTTCAGGGATTTCAGTTTCAGAGGACAGATCCTCAACCTCCTCAACCTGTGCAAAGCAGAACACCATTACTGCAGACAAAAGAAGGCTGGTACATTCACTAGGCAAAAGTTTAGCCAAGGAACATACAGAGCCTACATTTCTGGCTTCAGAAGTGAACATTAGATGTAATAGAAATATCAACAGTTTACTATAAACTGTTACCTCATCCATGCAATTTGTGCTACCGTGAAAGTGGAAGATCACTTTAGGAATACATACATTTGTGTTAAGATATCTCAGACAATTGGGCTCGGCAAATAAAATTCTTCAGTCGTGAACTAGTTAAGCACTTTTTTCCTGGACTTACAAAACAGACACTGGACATAAAGGTCTCCTATGAAAACCTTGGGAAATACTCATAACACAAGAAGTTCAGCATTTTGCAAGATTCTGAGTTTATGTCAGTGCAATGCAGAAAAATTAGATGACTCTGGAAACTACTATGTCTACCAGCTTCAAACTGTACTGGCATGAATTATTGCAAAATTGAATAACTTTGGGCAGAAGTCATTCCATTGAACTTAACAGTCCATTTCATAGAATCAGGGCCTTTGTGACTTAAGTGAACAGACAGCATGTATTTTAGCTAATCTGGTGGAAACAAAGCCTCACAAGCCTGCCTTACTAAGAAATAATTTAGTAGTTCTCCTGAGGGACTTTTTTTCTGCTCTAAGCAAGAATCAACACAAAGAAAAAGATCCTTTTGAATCCTTAATTAAATATTATAAAAAGTTGAAAGAAAACAATCATTATCTTATAATACACCATTACAATGCAGGAGACCAATTTCTGGAAAACCAATTTAGATATCCATGTCCAGGAGGGGAAAAGGGCAGTAACAACAAAAAAAAGCTGGAATGATAATGAAAGAGAGGCTGGTTGGACACGCAGAGAATGCAGGGTAAGTGCTGAACAGCAGCATCTCACAGTACCAAAACTTTACAAATTCCATTTGTTCTTCAGAAAGGAAGGACAGTTTACCTTCATCATGACCAAAAATGCTACATAGGGCAGGAAATCCTGTGCATGACAGAGGATTCTATTAATGTGAGAAGAAGCTACGTCAAGTCCTTTTATATCCAGAGCTAGGCAGGGGAAAAGGCAGGACTCAGCCAGTTACACAAATGCAATATAACCTGTGGGTATAGGAGACATCTAAGACTGCTGCTTGCTCGGTTACAAAGTTAAGCTAAGTTCTATGACACAATTATAATAATTCACTCAGGTTTTAATGTTGTGTGGTTATAAGGAAAAAAGATCATGTTTATTATAGATGTGACCCAGAGAGGCCAAGCCAGCACTGTGCCCTGCTGCTGCCACAGACAAGCTGTGCAGAGTGCACTCTGGCTAACAGAAACCAGCATGGGCCAAATCTCCCACCATGGGGACTGCAGGTACTTTGGAAAACATAGTTCTTGCCAGCCTAGTTAGCTTTAGATAGACAGCAGGCAATAGGAGGCAGAAGGAAGAATAAAGCAAGAGGGTAAAAATCGTATCTCTGCTAAAAAATGGCATCCAGACCCGACACTGTTTTTGCACACCAGTGCAGTGCTTATGGTGTAGATCTATCTGCTGGTTACCTTCACAGTAAAGAAAATCCTACTTGACACAAATGCAAGCAATATCATCTTGCAGAAAATCTAATACTGGGATTGACTGTAAAATGAAACTAAAATGAAACTGAATTATTTTAGATCATCCATGTTCACTTTGTTTTTAAAATAACTCCTCTAATAGTAATTTGTAAAATATCCTTATTCGCCTGTTTTATTAGTGTCTTCTAAACAGCATTTTTATTTCAAGATTATTATAAAATAAAGATGCTGACAGTATTTTTATTAGCACAGTGTGTGCTAGCACAGTATTTTTATACCTTTGTTAAGCTCATTGCTAATGATTCATTTCAAAGTAATTTCAGATTACTAAAAGGAAGTGTAATGGATTTCCTTAATCTTCATCATCCTTAACTCTCCTAAGCACATTGTATGTTTTGAGAAATTGCTTGGTCTGCCAATGGCATAAACTAAACCTGCTAAAAAAATAAACTTATTGTTTGGAAATGTAAGAATTATAAACCCAACAATATTTGGAAATGCTGAAGGAATATGGTAACTCATTTTGCAATAAAGGCCACACTCTTCGTAAAACACAGGCTTTTTTGTTTTGATATTTACACTGATGCACCTCTAAATGGAAAATAGTCTAGTGGGAGGAAGAGAGACAAATCTATATCCGGTGGGGTGATCACTTCCAGCATTTGACTCCTAACACTGTTTGCTAAAGACAAATCTTTTAAAATTTGAGCAAATACATCTTGATTTTACAGATTATATCCACATCTCTTTGAGCAAGTGGAAAGCTTCTGGATTTTAAAGTCGTTTGGGAACAAATCTTTCAATCTATCACTGATAAGAAATTACAGAGAGAGAAAAAAGCTGCTGTTAACTTAAAAGGTAAGCAATCATCTACTCATTTTATTATTGACTATTATTATTTATCAGCGGCTGCTGTTGTTAAGAGAGTTGTTTTAAGCACCTGCTTACAAACAACACAAAGACAAATACAAACTGGAGGAACCTGAGTGTTAACAAGCATTAAGGGCTGAAAAATGGTTAATACACCTAAAAGACTGTATATTATCAGTAGATCTAAATGATGAAAGTACATCTAGTACAAATATGCCTTGTAATATACAACAGTTTTCAACTGTTAATATAAAAATCACACATTCCTATATTCTGTGGAATACCTGATGGTATAAAGATATCCAATATTCCTCTACTTTTATAACTTAATTCACTATTATAATCACACAGTTAAAAAGTCAACCATAATTTTGAGTTGCTCTAGAGCTAATGTTAGCTAGAGCTAGTTGCTCTAGCTTGAGTTGCCAAGAGCTAATGATGGAAATCTGTGCTTGAACAGTAGCTTACACTTATACGCACATCTGCCCATTACAGAAGTTTTCCAAAGCTAGCAAATGGACTGTATATGCTGTCTTTTCTGAGTCTACTTTAAACAGGCATAGGTTTCACAGTAATAGACTTCTACCTTGGGAAACCAAGGACATTTTAGCAAGCCTTAGCTTGCTAAAGCCTTGCTCAAGCCTTGAAACAAGACATCCAAAGTCATTCAGCACTTCTCACACCCTGTGTTTTGTCCTAAAAGCTTTCACGTTTTTGGTAAAAATAAAAGGCACAGGAAAAGTTAGGTAACTAGCCTAGAGTCAGTCAGTCAGAAGGGTTCAAACTTCCTTTCCGATTTCAGTGACAGCAATGTCTGTCTGGTTTAATAATTTAGTCAAGAACAAAACCCAGCAGGCCAGCTTAGTCCTTTATTACCAAACCACACCAACTATACTTTGCCTCCTATTTTCTTTAATAATGTAAAGGCATTCTTTTACATCTTAGTCCTTTATGTAGACACAATATGAACTCTCTGGTTTGGTTTAATCTTTGCTCTGTAATCCCAATATTTAAAGAGTAATGCAAGGGTGAATTATAAGGTATTTTTGTCTAAGCTTTAATTTTTTTTCTATGGCTTTCCCTAGCATATGAACAGCACATGCAGAACAGAACAGAAACAGAAATAATAAACAAGTAAGAGTTCATTATTTTTACTGTCTTAGTACAGCTACAGATACAATCACAGTATGAGAGAAATGTACATTAAGCATTACAGGGAAGCTGATTAACAAAAAAGCAGGTTTCTTCTACAGTTTGGAGAATTTTTTTACCAATTAAATTTGCAAGTAAGTGTGACAATCATAATAAAGTCAGATGCATGCATGACTGACTATTTACCAAGTTGACTAAGATTTACCTCAGTCAGAACAACCAGCCAGTCATTACACAGAGAGAGGAAAAGCTATTGATGGATACAAGCTGCACCAACAGATTTAACTGCTAGAATATTCACAGACCTATTATACTTGTCATACTCAACATTTAACATGTATGCCTGAATATTACTCCTGAGGGTTTGTTTTCAGTTGAGAAACCACTCAGGTTCCATGAATGACAGCAATATAAAACCAGGACAGACACATGGTATCTACCAAAATATCCTGTAAGGGTGCCTGGTCTTTAACACAAAGTTGGACAGATAGAGTCATTCCTTACATTGAGCTACTCGCGGTGTCTAACTTAGATACAAATTCAGAGCACATAAAACCTGTGCACGTCTCTACATTGCTGCTGGATTACTGCAAACCACAGTCCAAGCATCATGGATGTGTGATGTCAGTGGTGTAAGCACCTTCCCTCTCCGCTCCTCAGCAATGCCAGATACAGTTATCACCAGTGTGACTGGGCTTTACATGCTTTAGATAACCCTTGTGCCATCCCTACAACACACAACTGGATTAAGACAGCAGTTGGCATCGTGAGTTCAGGCTTCTCACCAAACAGAGATTTTTCAAAGGCAGCCTTATTTACAGCAGGTCAAAACCATAAGGCAGGCTCATGGCTTACAGTCAGTGGAGAATAAGACACCCCAGTCTACCCGCCAAGATATGAAACAGCCTGTTTCAGAGCTTTAAAAAAATAAATCAAAAACTCAAGCTCATGAGGATATAAGGTGATAGATAGTGTAGATGGCACCTGGTAGGAAAAAAAAGTTTGAATTCAGTTAAAATTTTACAGGATTACCACATACAAATAGGCAATCTGAAAGGCTCTTCTGTTCAAAGAGTCAGAACCAGAGTTTACACATCCCTCTCCAACAGGTACTTAAGGAAGAACAAGGAGAAATCCTGACTTGAAATTTGCTTTGATACTAGCAGCTTGCTCGGATAGGAGTTTCATACAAATTCCAGCAGAATGCCAAGTACTTAGTTCCTTAACAGAAACAGTTTAAAGAAGTGATGGAAAATTGCTTAGATTAATCACACTTAAATAGGATTTTGGGGAAACTTCAGAAGTGAAAGGAAAACTGAAACAGCTTACCTAACATAAATCAGTGTGTGCGAGTCCCTTTTCTAGTAATGCTCAAGAGGACAGTATCATCTACTCTATCCCTGTAAGCTAATGTAGAACCACCAACTATAATCGTTATGGGGGGAAAAAAAAGTATAATCTCCTTCTGAGCTGGGCTTTGAAAACTTATATTCAGTATAGATCTAGGATAATGAATATTTTATGACATAATATTGTGCTGGGTTAAAAACACTTTCTTTTTAAATATATGGAAAAAATGTTTCATTTTTTAACAATTAAAAAGATATTTCTTGCCAGTAGAAACAAACGGGTTACCGTTAGAGTCTAAACACACAAAAACATTGGGAATCCATATATAAAACCTGTTTTTTAAAAAATATTATTATCCATGCTAAATGAATGTGTAGTAATATATAAATGTAACAGTACTGCAAATGTGAAAGGCTGATTTTGAAGAAAAATATTTTTAAAATTGCAATCTATTCAAGTTACGGAAGTTGAACTTAAACTTTGCTGAAGAACAGCCAGTTCCAACTGTTAATTATTTTTTAATTAAATATTAAAAATAGCATGGGAAAAAATGTATCGATATATATTTTTTCACTCATGTTTACTTTGGGATGCAAAATTTTGCTTGAGGTTTTCAAGCCATGTAGACTGCACAGATTATACTGAATTACAACACTCATGCTTTATTAAAACTCACAAGTATATATACTAATGGTCACCTCATATAAAATGTATATATTTCTGCCCACACGTTGCATAAAATTAAGATAAGATGCCACAAATATAAACGAATGATAGCTAAAGTTTTATGAACTATAAACAAAAGGTCAGTAGCGCTTCACTTCAGCAAAATAAATTTGACATTTGGACAGCGCTGTGAATCACAACCAGAACTGCAATGACCAGGGAATATAAGCTGCTTATTAAAAAAACAAACAAAAAATACAGCAAATCACTCTTACATGGACTTCTCAAAACAGCATACCACCTAAAGCTAATGCTTCTTTCTGCTACTGCTGAAACTGTACCATCCTCCAAAGAATGATGAAATCATCTTCTGAGCCAAGGTCTTTTAATCCGATTTTCAGTACCACTTGTATACAGACTTTTTATATGATCTAGTCATACAAACAAACAAGAGTTCGCTTTAACCTAGTGGTGCCCATTTTTGTCATTTTTCTTTCTTCGGGAGGTATCTGTGCTCAATGCCATAAGAAGGCATGCCTTCCTCTGGCAGTATATAACAATTCTGCCATATATTGTATGTATAAATACTGACAGGAAAATACATTCAGAAAAATGTTTGTTTAAGGTATTGTTGTACTTTAAATAAAAAGACATGCACATTAGAAGTGGATTTAATGACATTAAATATATTTAATTTTTTGTTTCAGATTTTTGGTGAGTGTGCCTGCATTTAGGTCTTTGTATTTCATGATGCAACAGGGATGACAGACAGAAGAAGCCACTCATGTATGTTTTTAAAATAATTGCTTAATTCAGGCCATCTCCTAGAACACAAGTCTTAGTAAAGTTCAAAACAGGTCCTCAACTTTCTTGAAAGTGAGAACAAGTTCAAAGCTAGAGTTGGACGCTTGAATAGCTAGATTCACACAGTGACTACTGGAAAAAAAGACAACATTCACCAATATACAGCATCTGCAGTGTTAAAGATCTGCCTCACTCTATACTTGTGAAAGACACAGAGGTGAGGCAAGATACTACATGGTTCAAGTTTTGTGGCATTTGAGCAGTGTTAGGAAATGCTGGGTCTTTTTTTTTGAAGAAGAAGAATCTTTTAACTCTACCTTTGCTACTTTAGAGTTTCATTGTCCTTTTGACTGAATGTTATTTAAACCATTATATGTGCACATTATCAATCTGGCTCCAGAGCTTCCTTCTTGGTGCCCTATTTTTAAATCTCTATAGAAGCTCAGTCCCTGTGCTAGATTACTATGTCTAGTGCTGATACTGCTGCAGACATGACAGGCAGATTTAATTTACTCAAATCCTGAGCCACTCTGAATTTTCAGATGAACTTAATGTTTAATTAAAGGAAAAAATGGCAAAGAAGAAAGAATTCCCATGAATATAATTTTAAAAATTCTGCTGGACAGTTTTCCTTAAATATTTTGACTGCTTTTATTTCTACAGTTAAGAAAATGGTATCTCACAGAATTAGCGTTACTTTTACAAGAACTTATGATTGTACTTTCTTTTTATCTAAGAGTTACTGGCTGAGTATATCCACCACTATAAAAAGCAAACTTGGGGATCTTAAAGCAATATTTTTCTAACTTCTGAACTAGATAATACATGCATACTTTACTTAGGAACACTTAATAAAAATCTGTTCATAAACTTCAATAAGACATTCTCCAGGAGATGCTCTGACAGCCTGTTCTGCATTATCCTAAAGACTTACTTTGATTATCACTTTGTTGAGGAATGTATTGTTATGGGTCCAGTTCAATGAACAGCGGAGTACAAATTTTCAAAGTTTACATATTCACACCAATTTAACCAACAATTCACACCAGTTTAACAGTAATTTACAACTTTTTCTTTTTAAACAGAGAACCTTCTTTTATTGCTGACTTGTTTTGTTCTATACATTCCATCATGAACAGAAACACTCAGATAATACCCATAAGGAGCACCACAGAAGTGATTATCAATACATAAACGCCCTAGGAGGCTGCTACCTTTTCTCCTATGTTCAGCTTTCATTTTTATAAGCAAATATTGATTTATTGAATGTTAAGAAAAAAATTTACTAAAAATGTTTTAAGAGCTTGAACACAAGAGGAAAAAACTGCCCCACTTTTGCTCCATCCCCAGTCTGCGGTCACGGGGTGTTATCCAACCTTCCCCAAGCCCACTGCACACAACCATCCTTAGAAAAGGATAAATTGGAGCTGGAATCAAGTGGATATTGCTGAAAAGTATGATAAAAGATGACATAAACACTCCAGAAATACTTCCAATGTCGTTAACTCTTCAAAACTGACAATTAACAGAGATATAACATCTACAAACTGCAAGAAGCTTTAAAATTACTGAAACCTTTTGTATCTACCCTCCTTGTGGGGAATATAATCAAATAAATTCAGTTGTAATTACATGGGACTCATATTCAATTTAACTTTAATTATTTGAAATGTGTACACACTCCAGGAAAACCTCATTAAGATGGCTCAGCCAGTTTGTTTTCAAATGGGACCGGTAAGTCAACATTTACGATTATCCATCACAACAGCCATCCATTCACTCTAATGGTTCAGATTAATCAGTTATTACAGTCAATTCAAATCAGTAAGTAATAATGAATAAAATTGTTCCCCAGTTGTGTAAGGAAGATCTGATCTTCCAAACAAGAGAAAGACACTGCTGGAAATTTTTGCTTCCCTTGCTGCCTCCTACTCTTCATTTAGTATAGCCCATTATGTTGTGGGGATGCTATCTCCACTGTTTTCCTCAAACAAAATGGACTTTACGTTCTTTGGATTCCTACTAGAAGCAGAGTATTGCAATAAAGAAGAACAAGACGTTTTGACCTCAACTTCAACACCAATAGGTTGATCTTAGTATACTGCCTATCTGCAATACATTAAACAGCAATGTCTTTCTATTTTGCCCTAAGCAAGAGTACAATCAAATGTTGTTCAGAAAAAAATCCTTCATGCATGGCTGTTATATTTTTCCTTTTCTCCCCCTTCCATGTCTCCCTCTCCCCATCTTAAACACTCTGTTCTCTCTTTCTCTGAGTAATTCTTGGAACACAAGACTAAACTGCTGCAGAATAAACAGCAAGTGTTTGTTACACATTGCTGTGATTAAGGGAATTTTTTGAGCATTGAAATAGATTTTTCTTCTAATCTTGGCATCTGAATAGGCAAAATATGCTTCTTTTCCCACTACCTGGGATATTTTTGTAACATCAAAATCATTAGCATATTAAATCTGCTGGTTTGATGACAATAAATGTAACAAGACCTCGGGCAGTAACAGAAGCCCATTGTACAAAAGCACTTCTGTGAAGTCAGCCAAAGCTAAATCCTGGGGTTCAGAGGCAGGTCAGTACATAGCTCTTTCCAGGCCAAGTAAAAAACTGAAAAAAGAAATCAGCAATATCTGAAAACCTTGTTTGAAATCCTTATTTAAAACATACTGTTAGTAAAGTCAACCCTTTTTTTCATGGGATCCCTCTCTCAGAAGTATCACCAATCATACTGTTTGTGTATTATGCTTTCTTATGTTAGTCGCAACAGACACTTCTAAAAAATTATTCATATATTCATTTCCCCAATTATAATGAAATTTTGTTCTAAAAAAAAATTATTTTATTCTCAGACTAAAATTCACATAGCATTAAGACGAAACAATCATAAAACACTTCACTCTTATTAGTTGGTCATTAGTTTCTCCAAATCATCAACATCCAAATGCTGTATAACCCACTTCCTAGATCTCATTTTGGCCAGTTCTTGTCTGGAAGCTGTCAGCTCATTTTTCTATCCTCAATTGTCACTTTTTATTAATAGAGTCATTGGCTGGGAGCCATTATAAAAGTTCTTTTTTTGCCATTCCCTGCAAAGTGTCAGGGAGGTCATTTAGTTTCTGCAAGAGTAGCTGCCCTGAATGGAAATTATGCTGATAACAGGTGAAGAAACTGTGGAGGGTCTGACTGCATTCAGTGGAACGCAACCAGATTTAGGCTGATGTTTTGGGTGATGTAACTTTACTACCAGGGCAAGTATCTTGCAAGAGCAGTAACTTCTGTTTAAAAGAAAAGGAGTATGAGTTTATGTTTTTCAACTTATAAGAATCAAAAAAAGTATTTTAGAAAGGCAAAATAGTTACAGCAATTTTTCCACTGCTTATACATATAAATTCAAACACTGCATCTTCCCCAATGGCACGGGGAGTTATGACAAACAGTAACAGACCAGAAGTTCAATAAATGTTCACACATCTGCATCACTGCTACCCACGAAAATTTTGTAATACTTTTAGAAAGCAACATACTGTAAAGTAGGAACACAATAGCTTTAATTTTGTTCCATGACTAAGTGTGCCCAAGTAATGTTTTTGTGAAGCACTAACATTACCCCACAGTAACAAATTGTTAGAAAATAAATAGATGTTAACCAAGTACTTGAACTAAATACTCTGCAACATATATAGTTAATAAGGTTCAGTGGTTAAGCAAGAATACTTATCTCCTCACCACACCTATCATCTCTTGTTACTATTCATGTCATTACTTAGCCATAGGTCACTCAAATTCATTTTCCCAGGTTAGTATTATAACCTTGCAGGTATTTGAAGTAGGCATAATAAAACAAAAAGGTTAATAGTGCATTCTGTCAGGACCATGTGGCATCAGGCCATGACCATCATTTGCCTGGTAAATCTCTCCGTTTTCTTTGCTGTTTAAACTCTCCCTGGCTGAATGATAATTTTTCATTGTCTAAGCTGCCTAAAGGGTAGGTTTCAAAATAAAGTTTCAGGTTCTTTTGCTTATACCTTGGTTTAACTTTCTAAAATCCCTAATTTTGGCAATGCTTCATATACTCTTACAGCTCTCTCACCTGCTAATTATTTAATATTATTTGCTTTTGTAGTTTAAATGTATTATGAGACTAGTCTCCTTAGTACATGGCTACAAGTGAATGCATAAACCAACTTAATAATATATACTTAACAAATTATATTCCTTGCTATCAGCAATCAAGACACAATGAGGTTTGTGCACAATATAAAGAAGGTTGAAACATGAAGCACTGTAGCAAATTTTGATTCTTTGGCCAAATTTAACTCATACTGGAGAAAGCCCAGCCATGCCAAGGACAATTTAGGACTTCATCACTAACATCACTGTGAGCTGGATCCATAAGTGAGTTTGCGCATCTGAGACAGAGAGTTGAGTCTTGAGGAATCAGAATGGAGGACAGCAGCACTAGAGTCATCGAAGAGCACCAGATCTGGTGTGCACACTTGGAGTACAGCTATCACTTATGCCAAGGACTGAAACTGTCTTAAAACATCGTCACAATAACCATATTTTGTGGGGAGAGAAAGGTGATGTTGACCTTTTATGTCACAGCTCTGCAGTTAGAACACACATTCAACAACAGGCCATGGCCAGTGTGAAGAATGGCATGAACAGTCTCTAAATTAACAGTTGGGACTCTCACCTAGCAGACATCTGGGCAATTATCCGGTGACTGCATAGTTACATGGATCCATGTAAAATGAACTAATTCCAGAAGGAGCCCAGCTTTAGGGGAAAAGAGGAGAATATTTCCATGAGGAGGCCATTCATGTGCCAGTTAGAGGACACCCTCCTGAAAGACAGGATAAAGCAGCTAGACTCTCTCAGTCTAAGCCGTGCGTAGATACTGCGTCTTCCAATTCTGGCTCAAGTGCTGCCTTCATTAAGCGGTCAGAAGAGAGGACCCCCTCCACCATCATTTCTTCTTCCAACCAGTTTAAAGACAAATTCTGAGCAGTTCGTCTGTAGCACTGGTTTACGTCCATGAGCTCTATGAAGGGATGCAGTCTTTCCTGCAGCTCTAGCTGGTTTCTCACTCAGCATGAAGGCTTTATGAATCACCCTTCAGACGCACCTTTCTCTGTGCATTATAAAGGGAACCTGAGCACGTAATTTTGGCTTTTTAATTCCCTCTGCAGGTATGTTTTTATTTCACTTGAAAGTCCTTTACTTTTTCATATTATATTCCAACTATACAACAGACAGACAAAGCCCAGAGAAAGTGCAACTAATTCGTGCCTGTGTTCCTTAAAGACAGCAAACACTGTCTTACTCCATTTAATACGACACTGTGTGTACAGGAGCAGCCAGGCAAGGATATTAATATTATCACTCTGTTCCAGTAATTAATAGCAACTCCCCTCACAGCTCTGATAAGTGAGGAAACACATTTCATTTCTTGTCCTTTCCTGCTTGTGAAATCCTAATGGAAGAGAAATAGGCACAAGACTCTTGCAGTGACCTTGTATTAGGACTGCAACTCCTTTAAACTAAGCCAGAATCAGTATGGAGCTATTACAAGTCTCCAACAGTAAATGGCACAGGACAACCACTAAAAAATTAGAGAGCATGCAGCTCAATGAGGCATTTAAATTCTATCACAACACATTATTAATGCCAATTATAGCATGAAAGACGCTAATGCAAGGTTCTTCGGAGACTAAGAAAAACACCAATCAATTTTGAAGGTAAGGTTTGTCTTAGTTACCAGTTTCCCCTCCCAAGCACAAATTTATCTGTTGAAATTTTGCAGCCTGCTTCTTTCCCTTCACTTCTTTCCCTGTCACTTTCGGAGGTACCTAGAGTTGTAGAAATGGAAAGCTAGGTACAAGCTTCCCTCTCCAGAAGAAGAAATAACTAATAAATAGGATAAAGACTTAATGTTACTATTGTGGCCATATTTTCTGAGGTGATTTCCATAAAATTTCTTCTTCTCCTCTTACTCTCTATGGAAGAGTGAAACACAAATCCATGTGAAGCTTGGGGACGGGTGTGGAACAGACAAGACAGACACTGCCTCCGTTACATTTGTTCAGTGAGTCATGCTTAGACACTGCTGGCTGGAGAGATACTAATGTAGTTTCATAAACCAGAAAGACAGTATATGTTGAGAGAAAGGTATATCTATGAGAGCAAAAGGCATAAAACTCTCTTTAGACCCTGACAAAGCTTATAGAAAGACAAATCCTTGTCAAATGCTAGACCTTAAAATCCTCAGAAAATAGTACATGAAATTTTGGGGTACTTTAAGAAAACTGTCATTGGCCCAATACACATGAAAATCATATAATAAAGTAACAAGCATGTTCAGTAGTAAAAACAAGTTAATAAAGAAGCAGAATTTTGTTTATGCTTCTAGTGGGCTATTACTAAACAACATCATATGAAACAATGAGTTTAAAATTGAAGTTCTCCCAGGAGTGTATTTTTAAGCTTTTGTTTGTTTGTTTGTTTGTTTGTTTTAATTAGAAATAAAGGCATATAGATGCTGATCACCAGCATGCAACTTAAAGGAGATGAACTGTAAGTCCTTGGAAAAAACCTGAGGATTTTAAAAGAAAAAGCTGAATAAACCTTTTAAGAAACAAATTAGGATATTACCAAAGAACATGCTGAGTGAAAACACATTTGACTGCTACATGCACTCTTGGTATTTATTCTGCTTGTTATTGGTGATTTCTGCTGTATGAGTGCCATCACTAGCAAATCAATCAGATTTCTAAAGGGAATAAAGTGGCCTCTTCCAATAAAAGCAAACAGAAATTCTCATTAAAAAGCAAAACAAGACAATAGGGTTTGACTTTCTCACTCTCTATAACTCCCCTATCCAGTGCCTGCCATCCATGAAACAAGTTTAATGGCACAGGCATTGGGCTGGGGCTAGACTGAGCAAATCCAGGTAACTAGAAGAGATCTCACTTGTCATCAATATCTTGGCAACCATAAGAAACATCAACATGCTGCTGAAAACCATTTAAATGGCCTTGTAAGGTTTGAGTAAAATAATTTCAAGTAATTTTAATTATAACAGC
This sequence comes from Mycteria americana, assembly GCF_035582795.1. Taxonomy (NCBI): domain Eukaryota; kingdom Metazoa; phylum Chordata; class Aves; order Ciconiiformes; family Ciconiidae; genus Mycteria; species Mycteria americana. The sequence goes on from NC_134373.1 coordinate 36,015,596, forward strand.
ATCTATGTTACAAGTGTAACTAGCTGTGGGAAAAACCTGCATCACAAGTAAAAAGCTCTGCTGAAATCAGTGGGAGGTTTATCTCAATAGAATAAAAATTTAGTAAGAATATCAGAAATTTAGTAAGGATATCAGGCTCATGCAAAACCACAAGAAGTATTAGAGATACGATTTTCTTATACATGGCAAAGCTTTTGCTTAAGGACTTCTAACAAAGATGACAGTGGGCAGCAAATTAAATGCTAACCATGTATTAACATAACTTATTCCAACATCAGCTGCCACATTCATCCTCAGCTGGAAGACATTTACTTTCCTCACTTGCAACTTCCTCTCTTTAGCAATAGCCACAGGGATTGTTACAATCCATATTCACGTATATATTTCAGTATAAAGACAGGATTCTGAAGTATTATGAAATGCTGGTTTATGTGCATGTTAATGTAGGCCTATAAATTATTTAAGTGCAAGGAGAGCCAAAAAATATATCATAGAATATCTACTTACCTCTATTCACATAATGTCTATCAGTATGGCTTCACAGTAGAAAGGTGACAGCCACAATTCACACATTTTAGGTTTTGACTGCTGTTAAGTAGCTTCACGTCTTTTTGCTTCTATATGCCTGTTGGCAGAAGAGGTCTGTACTCCACTATAGGGGGATTTTCGATCTAAATTAATTACATATCAGATCCATAAGAACAAAACACCAAAAAGAAAGCTCTTCTGTGAAATGTGAGATAGCAGTATTTGTTCTTTCTGGTTAAGTATCTTGGTTTATTTTTCTCCAGATGGCCACAGTGGTGCTCAACTTCTTTATCAACGAATACCTTGCCTATGTGTTTCTTCTGCATCCACTGAGATAACTTCTCAAAGCTATAAATGAAACAAATTCAATTTTTACTCTCATGTAGTTTTAGTAACAGATGCAGGCATGTATCTGTCTTTGGACAAGTTGATAATTAATCCTCCACAAAATCTGAATATGTTAGGACTTCGCTCATCTACACTGCACTAAGCTTCAACTTCAACTGCAGAATGTTGCAACAAAGACTTTTTCTTGCTTTGTACTATATTTCTAAGACATTTGATACTATATTTCTAAGACATTTTATTAGACTATATTTCTAAGACATTTTATAGCAGTTACGTAAAATCTTTTTAATTTTTTCACTTGCAAGTGGAAGTTGGGAATCATATGAACAAAAGATGTTGCATGTTTTCCCTTTTTTCTCATGTCCATATTTCAGCAATAACAAGCTAAAGGTGTCATATACCCAGCTATGGACAAAATATGTGAAATTTTCTTTTGGTTTGTGGGTTTTACCCTTTCAATTAAAATAGTTCTCTAAAAACATCTCAACTTGCTATGCCCTTTACAGACATCGAAGCAGATTTCCTGATTAACTGGAAAAGATTTTGTATGACTAATTGGATAAATTTGGAATTCCCCTATATAGTCTCTTCATTTTTGGAGCCGAACATCATCAATTATATTTTGACAGAGGCTTATGGTCAATGAAGTATCTCCTGAGCACAGCGCTGCAGTATGGAATGTTTAAACACCAGATTTTATACCAGGTAACTTCCCTGCAAATACAAAAGATATTAATGATATTTTAAGCACATGAGAATTCATCATTGACAGAATTTGGTTTAACAAATGAGTACCTTTAACTCAGGCTTAAATTATGATTCAGAAGACAGACAAAACCGGAAATGCAAACTTAAACCACCGAAGAACAGAAAATTCATAAAATAATCAGAATGGTGATACCAAAACCTATCCTATTTATAATTCTTTGAGTTGTAAATACAAATAAGTTCTTGTAAGTCCAACATGTGAAAGCTTAACATGAGAGCTCAAACTGAGGAAAACAAGCCTACATAGTGATTCCTGTCAGAAACCATTAACTTCACCTGCCAAAAAAGCCACTGTTGTAGCTGAAACAATCCCCCAGAATACAGTTCACCAGTTAGAAACAAAGGCTGCACACTTAGCACAGAATTCCTCTGCTAGGATTTCATGCAGTGCTGAGACATACAGAAATGCCTATAGATAAATTTTCCCATTTTACTGCTGCATTACACTAAGTGGTGGAACATACCCATGTAAGCACTGTTAGAGCTGCTATATGACCAAAATCGCCTTTTGTATTAATGTAACTGCAGAAGTTGAACTTAAAGGGACTGATGGGGAAGAATATAATTCCTGGAATTAAAACTTCTTATTATATATTTGTACATCAAATCCTGCCTAGCAAAAGGAAAGAAAATCCCAGCTGTAAAGAGCTTGTAGTCTAAACAAACCTCTCACCATCGCACCTCAACTATTTTTCCATAGAATAATACTGCAGATAAAAGACCTAGACTATTTTTTATATCCCTAGATATTACATATGGTCAAAGTTTTTAAATATTTTTTTTATTAATAGAAACTTCTCAGAAAGGTGCCTATACTAACTCATCAAAGAAAGGAAATATCCAAAACTTCTGTATCAATCTTGTCCTCCCAGACTACTGGCAGTAGACTGAAAGGAGGATAAAGAGACAGTGTTTTCCCACAAATGTGCGGAAAACAAACTCCTGATACCATCACCAGGAAACACACACACATCTACTGAAAGACAGATAGGTGATCTAACCAGAAAAAAATTTCATAGTTCAAGGATCATTGCAATCAAGCTGACCTATACCAAACAAGCAGGCTACAAAATATTAGATTGGCCTAAAAATTAATTACACTCAGCAGGAAGAATTTGATTCATTCAGGTTAGTTACTAAAATGCCTGTAGGGGGTAGATATAATCTTTCCTGAGAAATGAAGTAAAGATATGATTCCAACTGTCATGCTTTGAACATATAATCAATACTGCCATTACCAAAATTCCCAAACTTCCTTAAAATAATATCAGCCAGTATAATTTTGTGAGGTATCTGAAAGAAAAGTCAACAAGAGGAAAACCTATTTTTATACATGACAAAGGTATTCAGTTAATCTGGATGTGTATGACTAATTTCATTACAGTATGCATACATTTTCAAGTGACTTATTAGGAGTTATATGCTATGAAAACATACTAAAACATCAACAGAATTAGCAAGGTTTATCACCTGTAAATGAGAACACTTATACCTGATGAACACAATGTTCTACTATGAAAAATGCCCACAAGAAGTCTTCAAAGATGTTTAAGCTACTGCTTTTACAACAACAATATCAATGTGCAACTAATTTGATTAGGAAACTGACAAAACACAATCCACCACTTTTAATTCTTACATTTTTGAAATTCAGCCACTCATGTCTTTTTCATGAGGCATCCATTCAAAAGACACTAGAGAAGCCAAATAAGGAAAATGATAATGATGATTTCATTATCTGATCCTGACTATGGTTTCAATTCATCTTGAAATTTAAGACTTCCAGTATATTGGGGCTGGAAAATTAAGTTGCTGATACTGGAAAGATGAAAAAGTTACAAGCTGACAGATTTTCTGCTTCTTACAAAGACTGCACAGTACTGTATCAAGAACTTTTCATTTTCTAGAAATCCTTCCATACAACTTACAAACCCGTGCACTGTCTGCTCCTAGACACCAAGGGTCTTTCTTGATCTCAAAGCTTAAAACCTCAGGGACTTAAACAGCATAGAAACAATCCTCTATTTTTATTCTACACCTTTGATGACTAAACTGAGCAACTTCAGACAGTAGAAACAAGAAATTTAAAAAGATGCCTAGTATTGGGTTTATTAGTGTGGGGTTTTTTAAACTGTTTACAACTATGCTTTGTCTTTGATCATATTTCTAACTACTAGCCCTTAAAAGAGCAACATGTAATTGAGCAGCAAAAATCTAAAAACTGTAAATGTTAACTGTAAGAGTGAAAACATCTAAAAAATTATAAATAGGATGGATGCTTAATGACAACTGTAAATATGTCTACAAAGAAGGCAATACTTCTAAAGATCCACAGTCAGAGATGCAAATGAGACTGAGCTGGTCTATGTGCAGTCAGTTCTCAGAATTCATTGTCATGGCAGGTTTTTAAATAATAGGAATTTTAAAATTCAAACTAAAAATCAGAAGACAGAAGAAGACTAAAATTTGGAAATTCATTTCTAAGTTAACAATACCATTATCACAACTTGCAAATGAGATTAAGAAAGCCTTCTGAACATTTTTGCTGCGATGGAACTAGCCCATGATAAATCTATGAAACTATTATAAATATAACAAAAGTATCTAAACCATGGGTAAATGACACTGAAATTTGTGGCTTGCATAAATCACACATTGTGACACATCCGAGTTACACGCTTTCCATGGCATGAAAAATTATGAGATTTCACATAAAACACTGAAAGAAGAAACAGTTCTTCAGACCAACATTTGAAGTGCTGTAGAAGAGGTCTTAAGACCTCTTCAAATTGATTGCACACAAGTGTGAACTATTAGTATAAAATCAGCTTTATGAATTTCACTATATCATTCATCTTAAATTCTCTCAGACTTAACACAATCAATAAGAAAAGTTTCTCCAGAAAGATGCAGTACCTGCAAACAGCCTCTCTTAGCATGAAATTAAAGTCAGGCTCCTGTGAATGGGCTCTCCCAGGGACACTCCTCTTGTGCATGTTCCGGGACATTGCCAGTTCCTTTTTCTGACTTGGACAAATGACTTCTTACAAAAGGCTACTCAGGAACTGAGCTGCTTTTTAAAAAAGCATTAATGTGGCCCCACGCTGTGCAGCCAGAGACTCTTCTGCATGAAGCCTTCATTACTCATACATTTCAAATCTGTTGCATAGCACATGGGACATCAAAACTAATCATTCTGTCTGGTCCTCTGTTTCAAAGTCCGCAGAGCTACTGTTTCCACTTGCTACTGGGGAAAACAGGCTTTTCCTTCACCACATGTTTGCTAGTGTCTGACCTACATCATGAAGAAGAATGAATCTTCCGCTAATCCACATCCTAATAGCCAGACTTTCTTAAACCCCAGAGAGGAAAGCCAGGCATGTGACAAGAAGCATTATTGCTGCCCCCACCTTTTATTTAATATTCCTGCTCCTCAACTTTTTTTTTTTCATCTCCTCTTGTTCTCTTTGCAAAAATATATCCGAGTGAATTAACGACATTTATAATAATCTACTATGTTCATAAATTACAAAGATATGATATGCCAGTACTCTGTTTATCAGAAAGCTAGGTATCTCTGTTATAGATTTTAATACAACAAACCTTTTAAATCAGCTTTAACAGAACTCAGTCAGAATGTGCTCACGATAAGTAATATTCTGTACTGGACCTGCAACTTGTTTATTGAAATACCATCATCTATGCCACATCGAATTTTGAAACCCAAAATTATACAGTGGAGTTTTTTTCTTTCCAAAGATTTTCTTCTTAAGCTGATTTGGGAGTCTAAAGACTTAGAGCACCTGGTAACTGGAGCTTTCATCTTCTCAGTTAGCAAGAAGACTGGTACTGACTGAAAACTTAATTACAGTGGACAGGCATCTTTAGAAATGTGTAACAGGTATTTTTCAATTTAGGTTTTTTTCCCCCCTTTAGAAAAAAAAGTATTTGTAAAAGGTTTGTATTATCAGTAGCATACTGGTGATTAGACCACGCAGTTTGTAAATTCAGATAGGAAAACAGTTTCCTGACATCCAACAACACTGTTCTCTCCCACCTACCCCATTTTTCATGTGCAATTTTCATCTTTTTAGTATTTTTTTTTAATTAATTCAATGCTGCTTAATAGGCTTGATCAACTATTACCCCACTATGCTTTCCAGGAAAGCATTCAATGCCTGATGAAGAACTCAGTCCTAGTAGGCACCTTATGAAGTTCATCACAGAGTCAAGAACATGATTTCTAGTCTCAGGTATGACATTGTTTGAAGATTTACTTTGCAAAACACTATGAATTCTACAGATGAGAAGTCCTATGTATAAAAATTTACATACACGTATGACAAAAAAATTTGGAGTTTTTTCATAGTATGTTCTTCTGGTGTCTCCACAGGATACGTGAAGATGGGGGCTGAAATCCCCAACTCTGCACTACCAGAGTTGCACTACCCAGAGTAGCTCATGATGATGCTGCAGGGTACACCTCCTGCATCAGAAACCCATGCAAGTGAGGCCCATGGTGAACACTCTCATGAAATCAAGAATTTTCCCTCTCAACCCTTCACTCCACTCCTAAAAAAGGGTGACAAAATGAAGCCTTCCACTCTCCCTCCCCCTCCAAAGAAAAACCTCCACACAGACATTTATCAGGTGGCAAGTGTAGCCTGTTTATGAGGTAAAAGAGAAGAGACCTAGCTGTAAGACCCTTTTCTACCCACAACCCACTGAGGAATTTAATTTTGTTGTTGTAAAACTCCTGGGGAAGCTCTTGTGTCCCTGTTCTGAACACCCAAAGAACTGTCATCAAACCTAAAATTTTGTGAGAAATGTTTGGCCTTGCTTTGTTTTCAAATATGCTTTCTCAAAATTTTATTTAAAATTCTTGACAAGAAGCATTTCGGTATTTGCTTCCTGACTAAGCACAAGTTACCTGAATTTCCCATTCTTGGTTCTGGAAAGGGAGACAAGACATAGAAAGCATCTTCCCTTTTCCTGCTCGGTTCCCTCAGCATTGGCTGCTCTGGATCCTTTTAAAAGGGAGTTAGTTGGCTGGGTCTCAGCAAAGGCATACATTTCCCATGGTATAATCACTGTCTCTGCCCATAGATCCCATTTCATAATATAACTGTCTAATTTTGATTAATCACACCTGATTCAAGTGGACTGTGCTCTTTGTTTCTGATTCATCAAGAGCACAATATCAAACAACATACTGGATTACGTATATACAGCTCTCTTTTCAGAGGTCCACAAGGCAGATTTTTCATGAGCATACACATACAACTACTTTGGAAGACATCAGGTCTGATGTCCTGCCACTGAGTATGGGGTTAGAAACAATGGGGTCAGTAGCCACTTGAAACGTTTATATGGCTTCCATTAAATGCAATCTGCCTGTGAAAGACTTGACATTTGATTAGAGTTTATTCGTGTCTTTTCATTTGCACACGTCTTTTTTCACCAGGTAGATGGAACAGATTTGCAGTTACCAAGGTTTTCTTTCAGTGTTTAAATATTTCCCATTCTATTTCTTAATTCTATGTATAATTTCACAGCAATATTAGTTAGTAAATTGTTCAGAATTTCTTTGCTTGCTTAGGTGTAAAACTCCATCATTTTCATTTAGCAGCCATCAGAGGAAACAAATCCTAAGAGATTTTGAATAATTTTCATCATCTTTTTTTAAAGCCAACTGATTTATATATGGAAAAATAAAGAGTGAAACATGTTTACACGAGTGTTTCTTCAGGTCAGAAACAGAAAATTTCAAGCTAAGTACAGACTGAATTATTAGGAGGAGATAATATTATTTATTAGACTTGTATCAGCTTCTGTAACAAAAGACAATACCAATCTTTACAAATCTCTATTTCCATGGACCAAGAAGGCAATGATGCTTTACAACCATGAGATAATCCTTCCTCCATTTTTTAAATTAACGTATTTTTCAAATGTAGTTTTTAAATTTCTGAAAGTGTGATTATTTCTCCTCTAAAGCACTTATCTTCCTAACATAATTTGCTGAATGTTATTTCTGCAAGAGATGCATGCTCTTCATCAAAACCATTGCTGCAGCTCAAGTAACCAAGCTAACTTTAAATGAGCTGGCTTAGGTCCTGACCAACAGTACTGCATCAAGGAGCTCAGTGCAGGGCAGTCAACAGAATATTCATCTGGGGAACAGGCAGGCTTAGAGAATACACTGATAAACATGCTATTTCTGGTGCTGTGTTACTGAATGCTAGCTCAGATACTTGTATATTAGCTACCATCACAATTTGGCCTTATCTCTAAATATTCTGGTGGGAGGAGGAGTGCTATTTACCTTTTTAATTTATCTCTGTAGCTTTACAGGTTATTACTTGTCTTGGAAAATCATAAAAGAGCAGGTAAATCAAGTACGCTCTCAGAACACCTAAAATGTGCTCTTGTGCGTTCTTACTAGGTTGAGCAATAGTATGTACGCACAACACATAGCGGCAGATGCATTTAGAGGTTTTACTGAAAAATGTTAATACAAAACATTAAGAAATAAAAGATAGAGAATATGATATTCATCTTTTTTATTTAATCCCAGTGCACTCATGAATTTGACAGTGATATCATTTACAGAAAAAATCAGCAATGTTTTGGTTTTGTCTATACAGCAGAAATAAACACAATTAGCACAACAATTGGCTAGCACTTTTTAAACGTTAAATTAATCTCAATACTGCAGACATAAATTTCTGTAACAATTACATAAGAATATATGGAGCCTAAACAAGATGCTTAAAAGAAAATATATTCTCATCTACTATATTTATGGGATCACAAAATCACTAGGCCACTTCAATTTAAGCATGATAGAATGAAATCACATCCTCAAAAGAATTAGTTAAACAGTCCTAATCCTTCATCTTCTAAATCCAGCCCTACCTCTCAGCCTTCATATTGTTTAATCTGAAGAGTAAAGAGGACTGTCATCTAGTTTTCTGAATTCCACAATGATTAACCCTTCAAAATGAGAATGTAAGGCACAGACTGAAGATTCAAAGTGATTAAGATTCCACATCTGACTCAGACAGTATTTTTAACTAGAAATGTGCCTAACCATATAAGCTTTGCTAAACAACAGCAAATACACAGCAAAGATCAGTCTCTCCTGGATGCAAGAATTATAATACTGCCCATTCAGAAACTCAGCTGGGTGTTTTAAGTGAAAGAGAATCCAGATAAACAGAGACTGAAAGAAGAACAGGTAAGAGAAGATAGACAGGAAAGGGAAGCAAGAGAAGACATTGAACAGATCAGGAAGGAAGATGTGGGGGCAGTGTGAACACTTAGGGTGTTGGGAATTTAGCCTGTCCTTCCACTACCTGTAAGGGTATTGCTAAAGAAAGTCCAGGCATTTACTCTCAAACAAGCCACCTATAGATGCCTACAGGCATCTTACTGGGTGCCAGCGATATTTCCTGGCAATATTCTCCTCCCATCAATAGTGAGCAACTAAGTTCATAATGAGGAAAAGCACCTGCTCTAGGAAGACGGCAGTAACAGACATACAATACCTATGAAATTGCTAAGACACATCTGAAATACATGTTCAGACCACCTATCTTCAAGAAAAAATAACTTATATTGCAACAGACACAGGAAAGAGTCAGGCTAAAAAAGCTGGGCAAGTTTAGTCTGGTAAAGCAAAAGTTCAGTGGTTACAGGATTAGTCAGTATGTATTTATAAAATGAACCTGATATAAGAACAAATATGCATACACTGAGCAGTACTGTATGTACTACAAATAAGAGCAGGTCAGTACAGAACAGGCATGCAATAGCAACAGTTGGACAGAACAACTATTCTACAGTGGGCGTGATCAGATTATGGAAGGATTATGTGCCATGATTGCTTCTGACAAGGTGGGGGATGGAGCCTCTTGGCCTAATTTTAGACCCTAAAATTTATGGGCAATAAATACCTGTCAAATAAGTAGAGCGAGTCAAGAAAACAGAAAGAGTGAGCTAAATTACCTGATTATAGTATGAATTACAAATTATTCTCCACCACATGCATGTTGTTTTGCATTTATAACTAGATTAATATCCATATTAAAATGCCAGATTATTGTCAATAAAGACTCTGTGTCTTTTAGATTTAAAACATTATTAACTACTCAATAACCTTCATAAATTGCAGGGGAGGGTTCTGAAGAACCTAGACAAAATAATGAAGCAGTGAGTTTTTCTCAGTGCATAGTATTTCATTTCATTAGAACTTCATCAATGCCAATAGTGCTCCAGTAGCATGTGCCAACCTAATAATAAAAGGTTATTTCACATTTTTATATACTCCAGATGGCAATGACTCAGAAAGAATCTCACTCCTTAGTTCAGCAGGATTAGGAAACCTCTTACAACAACCTCAATTGACGTTTCTCATCCTGCCAGCACTACAACGGATCACGATGCATGTGTTTCGCATTGCAGTTGCCAGTATAATTGACCTATTATAAACACACTGATTGAGAAAATACATATAGCACTGCAATAAACACTAAATATGTCACAAAATATGCAACAGAGGGCTCACAATGAAGTGCAGACAAGTCTGGAATGGGAAAATATTGCTCATTATTTTGCAACGCTATAAATTTCAGCAATTCAGTACTTGACCACAAGAGCTGAATGAAACCCAGAATATTTCAAGTATTTTTACAACAAGAATACTCACTGAAGTATGAAACTAGTGAAACCAGTGACCCATTATTCTTCCCTGTATGCACTAAAATTGTCTTCAACAAATATTTCAGAAACGGATCCAAATGGCCTCCATGAAACTCAAATTTTTCAAAAAAATGTAAGTTTCCCTCATTCTTTCTTTAACAGGTTCTACAGTAAATTCACACCAATATAACATACTCTCCCACTATTCACTACTGCATAGTCTTAGACAAAACGAGCTCTTTTCTCTGTGAAGGGTTGAGACTAAAATATAAGAACTGAATTTAATAGACATTTGCCTTTTAAGGAAGACATTGAAATTTGGATTGTTTTTTTTTTTCTCTTCAGTTTGAGAATACAAGCATAGTAGCAGCAGACATTTACAGTACTTGAGATGATTAAGAAATCCTTTGTCTTGAACAGGATTCATATTCTGAGATACACTTGCATTCAACTAGTCAAGGGGAGGGATCTCCACTGTAGACCACTTTTAACACAGGCCCACTTTGATATACCATAATTGTAACTGTAATTTTGAAGTCAGTCAACTCCCTGGCTTTTTAATCTACTGATTACCTTGCTTTGCCTTACCTGCCTTTCAGAAAGTAGTACAGGTGGTCAGAATTTTCCGGTTTCTTACTGATTTTTCCAGTAAAAAGGAATATACACAAAGGCTTACTGTTATTTGCTTATCATCTATATATGATCTATACATGATTAGCTTTCTTATGGTTAGTAGATACAAGCTGGAAGGAATCTGCCAACTGAAGACAAATGTAACACAGCAATAAAACCGCAATCAACTCAGTGCCTCTAAAAAGGCTTTAGGATGAAGGATGAAACCTATAGCTAAAGACAGAAAAAGGTTACCTTCTGATCAGGTGAGACAGTATATCAACCCATGCCACATTCATTCAATTAATAGACTCTGCAGCCTGCAAACACCGATAAGGGCACTACAACTTAATGATCTAATCTGTATTCCTAGAGAATGAAAACTTAGTTCAAAACACACAGTTTACTTGGATTGCCAATGCAGGGACAATGTACAGCAGGATGTGCTTTCTCTGCTATGTACTGGCATGAAAAACTGCACAATTAAATCCCACAAATATAGGAGAACAAAAAGGAGGATTAAAAATGCTTGCAGAAAAAGGTATGTGAAGTTCTAAAATGCAGCCCAACCTCCCGTGCCAAAACAAGACACTACAGAAATCTCTGTTCCCTTGCAGCGTTAAGCCTCATCGTCTCACATCTCCTCCTAACCACTAGTCTCATGACAAATGCAACTCTTCCTTGGCATGCCACTTCTTCATTCCTATCTGGAACGGTGGTGAAAACCAGGAAGAGCAAAATCCCTTATCTTGAAGAAAGCAATTGAACTGGGATTCAGTTATCATGAAACAGAATGATGCAAAAGAAACATCTTCTCCAAGGTATATGTAAACTAAGAGTATGTATCAACAACCTAAAATACTCAAGTGTTCTCTACTATGTGACTTGTTCTGAACAGGATTTGTAATTTCTCTGCATCCTTTTGCAGCATATCCTTAGTTATCTGATTGTCACAAGAGGAGCTCATTGTTTTATGCAACACAACATTCTATTGACATCCTTCAGACAATGTTTTCAGAATAACCTGTCCGTAGTTATTAAACTGCATGCTTAGAAGATAACAGATGCTTTCTGAAATACATATTTAATTAATGCTATTTAATACACACTTTGACTGAAGGGTAGCAGTGCCCAATTCGTAAAATTTGAGATTATGAGGCAGGCACTACACATGGAATTGAAACCATGTTACACTGAAGCAATCATTCAAATCAAGCTACATTTTCTTACAGTATCTGCAAACTGAAGAACACATTATGACCAAAGATAATCACATTAAGATTTTTGGCAATGCTTTACAATAAAAGCTATCTGCAATAGTAGACAGTAATTGTTACTAAATTGTAACAGAGTCCCTATGGAGTTAGGAATTATAACCATATTAGTCATATAAGTTCAGCATGATTAATGACACTGCAAAAAATATCAAGATTTTAAGCAATAAACCTGTTACGGGCAAAGCCCACGGTAATTACTTAGGTCCATTCCTGCCATAAGCCACATATAGCCAACTCTCATTGTTGCATTTTTAGTGCAGTCATCTAGCACCTTTCAGGAGCCAGTGAGGATCTGGCCCACCAATTTTCCTTATTTATTTGAATAGTTTGAATCATGTCAGGTGACTTAAAACTGTAGTATTTGTCCTTCAATGCTTTCTCCATCCTTAAGAAGGGAAATGCCCATTCCTTTCCAGGGGACATTCCCGCTGCTAGGTCTAGATCCAAACTCAGTAAGAATCCTAAGCCTTTCCTTCAAACAGGAGTGAAGAAAGACCTCACAGCTGTTCTCACTGATACTGATGGACTCAAACCAAGCATCTTTTCTTTTTTAAATACCATTTTTCCTCTAAGCAAGTTCCATTGCACAAGCAACGAAATGCACAAGCAAAATCCATGCAGCTGAAACAAACTTCTTATGTCTTCAGGGCATAAATCCCTGAGGATGTACCATAGAGTATCTAGCAAAATGTAGTATCAGAGTAAGGGATGAATAATTAGAAGAACTAGGCCTATAAGCCTATACAAGAAAAGCAAATCCCATCCTGTTCTCTTAATGTTTACCATATACTCTGAGAAGCAAAACTCCAAAACAGTTTGCATCTAATATAATAGCTTTTCAGCTTTAAATGTACTCTCTGCAACTTTTAATAATCACATTTGAAATGCGCTCATAGGATAAAATACACACCCAAAACATTTTGATAAAAGAAAAAGATTAAAACTAAATTTTTAAGTTGCCCTGTCCAATTTTGAGCACTGACAAACAAATGAACTGCTGCATGGCCTGTTACATTAGAACAATACTGTGGAATAATTACAAGTTCTAAAGTAAAATTAAAATTACCATAATAATTCTCCTGTGAAACAATCCAATCTATGCAGTCTACAAATTGCTACTAGGTTGAAAAAATATATTACCACCTCAAGTCAGGCAGATAAATTATTCTATTTCCATTAGTTAGTGTAGGTACTTAAGAGGTTATGCAGAGCAGGATGACAAACTGATTATATTTACAAATTATGTATTGGTCACATTTAAAGATCAGCTCTTTACTTGCACACCAGCACTAGAAAGCCAGCTATGCAAACTGTGAGTAAAGGTATGATTCTACAACAGTTGCTCACTGATGAGAGCAAAAGTCCCAATCTATAGGGCCCACCTTCGGATACAACAGGCGATACCAAGTCGGGACATCTTTGTGCATGTTTTCCTATTCTGTTGCCTGTACCATTTCCTTTAGAGTACTTTAGAGAAAGCCCTTTTCTCCTCCCTGCCTCATACACACATGAAAAACAGAAAACCTTGCTTTGAAATCTAAGACAAAGGATTCCCCTATTATTCTACTCAGAGAGATAACATTCAGGATTTCATGTTCTTATCCCCTGTACCACAAATCTGCACATCTGTACCATTTAAGGCACCAAGCTCCCCAAAGGTACCTGAAGCGTTCCTTTCCTTCTGCCCTTAATGACAGCAGAAGGCACACCAGTATCTTTAAAAGGCTGAGCACCTTTCTGGATCAGATTTTATCTGCTTGCAATTAGAATGGGAGTGTAGGCTCCCTGTTTTAGTTTGTTGTAAAATCGTAAAGGTAAAATTTAGACTCAGTCAACCAATGATCCTTTGAAGATTCCAATCATGCTCACAAAAGAGAAGTACCACTATCAAGATCATTTGGTTTTATGTCAGCTTTTTAATCATAATATTCCCTCACGGTTTAATTTGCTCTGTACCTACCACCATCAATCTGAATATACACCACTGCCCATTAATGATACATTTACAGTTTATAACACAACTTTTATAGTAGAGGAAAATTATTAATACAAGCCACCTCAAGCATCTAACAGAAAAACAACCACAAAAATCATGATCATAAACTCATGCTTTTCTCTGACCCATTAGTAAAGAGAAACAGTCTCTAATCTGCAAATTGCGTGTCAGATATGGCTTTTAAGTATAGGTTTACAATCATATGACAAAAGGAACCACAAGTGTGATGGGATCAGCAAATTAAAATGGGATAAATCCATGTTATCTGGGTAGTGACTTAAATCTGAACATGGAATCAGAGGATCAGTCTTAACTAACATTATACATATTGATTTTAAAAATGTGTGTCTTTTTGACTCTCCAAGAGAACTGCTCATTTTCAAGAAATTAGTCTCAAAGTGTGGACAGCACATGTATGCCTGGCATGAGCATACATAAGACCACCTGTTGTGAAAGGCACATGCAATGGAGGTTTCAAAATATTCCTGTCATTTCCATTTCATACCCTCTCCCTTCCCAGGAATGAGTAATTAATAAAAGGTACCATTGTACAACACTACAGGGAAACAGAAAGACTTTAAAGAGAGACTGAGTCATTGTGTTGGTGTAGAAAACAACTCTGGTAGACAGTCCTGTAGCTCAAACCAGACTGATGCTTTTAAAGAGAGTCTTTAAATTTACCACAGTCATCCATGACAGACCCTAAGGTAACATCTGTTCTTTGCCAGCTTTCTTCTTGCCTGTTCTCCTTACTTAGTTTAACTTCTCTAATCATTTTACTGAGACATAATTTCCATTTACACAGATCTCTCTGAATTACTGGATTCAAAAATGTAAATGACAATGCTGTTTCAAAGGTGACTCTCTGTAGTATATTCTACTGTAAGGATTCAAGACATTTGTCACCCCATTGTCCTTCTCTCACAGGTATTCTCTCAATTTCCTTTTTAATATTCTTTTGTTATACAGATATTATGAAATGAAGACAATATTTTTAAAAGACAAAGGTACACATACAATCCGAAGTAGAGAATTTTTCCATGTTCAGGTTCAGAAGGATGGATCTGGCTTTTACATGAATAAACTAAACTGTTGAAGACTTCTATCCCATCAAAATTAAAAAGAAAACTCTCTCTTATTTGTTTTGGTAGGAAACATGGCAGAAAGAATTACTGGTATTTTTAAAAGCACTTAGTTATATGAAAGGCCTTCTTTTTTGAAACAGAAGAATTTTCAGATTATATGGAGCCGTTACTATATGCTTCTTCTAAGTATGTCAATAGCAAAATCCATTAATGAGGAGAGAAACAGTATACAGAATTGACAAAATTAGGTGGTCTTATAAGCAAAGGCAATCTTCCATTTTAATATTTTTAAAGCACACATGAACTTTTAACACTTGTACAAAAGTGATTTACAGTGTTATGATTGCAATCTAGACAGAAGCCTGTCATCTTTAAATATATTGCCTATTATAATCTTTTCTGCAAAACATTGTAAAATTATTCTAATACATTTGGTTGGAAGGAGTTCCTAATGGGTCAAGTAAGGGATGAACCTCACATCACAGAACGTGGGAATATCACAATTTTTTTCCACCATGAAGTTTTCCCAAAGCAGATCATCTGTAGCTGCTACTAAGGATGGAGCATCTGATTCTAGCCATGTCCTAACTTCAAAAGCACTTCAAAAGAGATACTACAGAGCATTGTTAACCACAGCAGTTCTTCTCTGAGTACGTTAAATTTAATGAAAAAACTCTTCCTGGAAGAGTTTCTCAAAAGCTACGTATTAGAGCACAGGCAACTGAACTGAGCACTGGGACCATAATCGCTTGATATTCTTCACAAAGACTATTGTGGAACCATATCTAAATTTTATTAACAGATCGGTCTCACCTTCTGTGCACAATTTCTTAGTTATATATAAGTAAATAGCACTCCTTTGGGACTTCACTCATTCTTCAACTGCCTACACATACAGTTGTCAGTGGTCGTCTGACTACAGTTGGTGCCTGTGGGTATGATCAAGAAATCCTGGCTGAATCTACTTATCTTAATTCTTTAATTGGTTACCTTTCACATTCTATCTTGTGATCATCCTTGTCAATCTTTATTGGTATATGTATGCTATTATTTTCCTTTAGAGAAGACTAAGACAGAACTGCTGTTAAGCATTCCTGGTTTCTCACCTATTATATGCTCTTCTATACTCCTATCTTCCACATGATTTTCTGTTTAAAGTTACTTTTCATCCTTTTATAATCTCTGTAAAAATGCCTTAGTTGTGTATAAATATATATATATATATATATATAAAAAATAAAATAACTCCAAATAAAAAAGTGACCTAAGTATGAAGGAGTTTGATTTTTCACATAGAGGGGGTAATCATGCATGGAAGCATCAAGGCAAGCTATGGAGAAAAAGTGATGACGATCTTCCAGTGTAATCAGGGCAGGTTCTTTCCTGAAAAATGGCTCAGAAGTAGGAATATAATGTTAAAAGAAAGCATTTAAAAAGATGTTCTTTTAGACCACAGCTAATTAATATCAAATGGCTTGACTTAAGGGAAAAAATAAACTAAAGGAAAACAAATGGTTTTCTGCTGATCTTTGCAGATCTTTTTCTGGCAGATTTGCTGATCCTTCTGCTGGTCCTTGGAATTAAGGTATCTGTCATGTCTAGCAAAGGAATCTTTTTATTAAATATGCAAAGGAATGTGTTGGTTTTGAATAGTCTCTTTACCTTATATGGCATCAAGGAATTGCAGAATAGCATGTGACACATCTGTGACTTTCCTGATTTTCCAAGTTCGAAAGAAACCAAACTATGGCAAGTTCCACAGGAAAGAAACAGTCAGTATTTTAACCTTCCATGTTCCAATGCAATTTTAAAAATACATCTATAAGAACATCAAACCAGCAATAAGCAATAGAAGTCCTCCTGACAACCACAGGTCCTATCTACCTTGGAAACATCTTATGATACATGACTGCACAGCTCTTAGGCAGCAACATTACTCAGTAATAGAGCTTAGCTCCTGTATCAGCACTGTCCTTTCACAAATCTAAACATGTTTTACAATGGAGAATTATCTGTAGCTAGAAATACCTGCAAAAATATGCCTATTATTGTGCAAAATAAAATGCACAGAGCCGTGAACTTCGACAGGTACAGGATTTCACAGTACATAAACACCAAACATGAACCTCAATCTCTTTAAACAGCAGTACCAAGGGAGTCTGCAATTTCACCAAAATGAAGTTTTCACTGTCTTCAAACATAAAAGGGTCTGTAAACCCAATCACTACATCTGCACAGGAATCCCTACTCTTACTTTCGAGCACAATATTATTTGGGACATGCTTCCAGGAGCTTCCTTCAATATTGGTGGAGATCTCTGACTGTGGGAATGAAACAGCCATATAACAAGAGACATCATGGATACATACCACACACTATCTAATATAGACAGGTTCTGCTTGGTCAGGACCATGGTATGGCAGTACAGAGGATATTCAAACCATCTTTCTATTACAAAAATTAATGCATGGAGGGAACTATATGTTGTGTGTGGACCTCTATATGGGCATTGGTAACCTACTGTTAAACCTACTGTGGTGAAAATGTTGATATATTGTTTTTATGTTAGGCTTTGTCTTGTACAGGGTAAACCAAAGGATTACACTGTAACGTAGTGTCCACAGTGTCCTATTACCACAACACCTAGTACTACTTTGGTGCTAATCTATTACATTATGCAAAGGAAAAAAACCACTATATCCTATTAGATTGTAGTGCTAGCTAGAACAGAGGAAGCAGAGTATCATTTCATGCTCTGATAAATCAGTAAAAGGCAATAGATGCAATCTTCCAGAAATACAAGTATGACGCATACTGTCAGCATATAAATAAACACAAACCAAACCCAGGATTTTCTGAGCACACAGATAGCCATGTTTTTGTCTGCGGAAGATAAAAATTACCTATTTCCCTGGCCCCCTTGAAAGAAGCTTTCAGCAACTAAGAGCTGCCATGAAACACCGCCATATGATTTACTGGTGCATCAGGGTACTGAAACAGGGCTGGCTCTTAATGTAGCTTCAGCGCCTGAAGAGTCCACGGAAGATCGGGAACTGCATGTACCTCTACGTGCATCTTTAATAATGCCTGAAGCAAAGCAATCCATTGCTCTCTAAAAGTGTTACATAAGTCAATATACATCATGCAATATAGTCTGCTGTAACTTCTGGTCCTTGCATGACTTCTGTGTTTTGAGTTTACACTGGTTCTTCAGCCCTCTGCAATCACCCTGACCTCATTGCTTTTGTTCTTTCTCAACTTCTGTATGAAAATATGTATTTCGACCTGACGGTTTCTAACATGAGAATGAGAATTGTAGTTTTTTAAGAAAACTGAGAGAACACATTCTTTGAAGATATGTACTTTCAAAACCACTGTATTCATACACAGCACAGAAGAGTGAAAAAATGAAGCCTGGTATGAAAAATTATAAAATTCCTTTTTTTCTTCTTGTTGGTCGAACAACATGAAATCAGCATATTTAGTTCAAAGTAGCCCGTGAACTGAGTGGGGTTAAACTCCATATAGAACTTGGGGCAACCTCCTCTTTGGGCTTAATTTCATGGGTTTAGTAAAACCATTCCTTTATTTTCTGCCAGATGAAAACTATTCACACAAAAGCTCCTTGATCTTGCTTAAAATAGTGCTTGATACTTCTGAGCAATGATTAGAGATGAAATATGTACCTACGCATCGTACATGCACATAAATAAAAATACTAATATACTCACCCCATCAGTGTTAATCTAAAAGAAACGTCATCCTTTTACTCTGTCAATTCTAATCAAAAGACAAGATCGACATCCTAAGCATTAGGTCAAAGCCCTAGTAAAATGGTATTCACACCATGTCCTGAGGCTCAGCCAAGTCCAGCTAAGAGCTAAGCAGTCCCCCAGTGAAAGCACTCTGCCCAGCGCACTGAGAACAGCAGCTCCAAAACTGGTGCCTGTGACACAGACATCAGCCCCACCTCTCTTACACCATACACTGGAGGGGCCTCCCAGCACTCAAAGACCCCAGTGGGAGGGACCCAACACTGGAGCAGGGGAAAAGTGTGAGGAGGAAGGAGTGGCAGGGATGAAGTGGTTTGAACTGATTGCAGCAGCCCCCACCCCCCCTTACCCCCACCAACCATGCTGCTCAAGGGAGGAGGTAGAAGAGTCAGGAACAAAGGAATGAAGTTGAGCCTGGGAAGAAGGGAGGGATGGGGGAAGGTGTTATTAGTTTTGTCCTTGTTTCGCACTCTCCTCCTCTATTTTTAATTGGCAATAGATTAAATTAATCTTCCTCAAGTCGAGTCTGCTTTCCCCTTGATGGTAATTGGTGAGTCATCTCCCTGTCCTTATCTCAAAGCATGAAGGTTTTTTTCTTATTATTTTCTCCCTTGGTCCTGTTGAAGAAGGCGAGTGAGAGAGCGGCTGGGTGGGCACCTGGCAGCCAGCCAACGTCAACCCACCACAACATGTTTGAAGATGGAAATCTTATAGTTAGCAGCAAAGGAGGAATTAAGTGTACAAGTGAGATACGCACCAGACATGGAGCACTTCCAAGTCAGCAAGTTGTGTTTTATACTTATTCACTAGTTTTCTTTGTAATATTTCACACAGTCACATCTAATAAAATCTGGAGGTATCTAAAACCATAGGGCAGGATGACAAGGTCAGCCTTTGATATAAACTCTATCTTTGTGACAATCTGCCTCCCGCAATAACCCTACATACAGGCCACGCAGGGAGGATGATAAGAGATTACTGCAGAACTACACAAAAGAGGAGAACTGTAGACAGCTCCTTCTGTAATCTTCCTCTGAGACAAGGAGTGAATTCCCACATAGTATTTTACTCATCCCTGCTATGTCAAAATCAAAGGAATACCATCAATGGCTGCCAAGAGAGCATTTTAATCTCCTCAGAAACTAGATTAAAATGTTATTAATGGTTTAAATTGGCATTCAATGGACATTAGACAAACTGACTGACCACAGGGGCTACTGAGGCATCCTCCTGGTTTATACTTTTCAGACACGACCTCTGTTGCATATGGATTACTGGTCATGGCAGTAAGGCCACTGACATGCAAGCAGGTCGTGACCTCTAGATCAAGCAGATGTGATAGCATGAGAAATTACAATGTGATGATGCGACATCGACATGCTGATGCAACGCAAAAAATCTCCTTATCACAGCAGCTAGGAAAAGTTATGACTTCCACTCACCTGATGACAAGCCAGAATGGAGCAAGGGGAATTAACAATAATTGGTGAAAACCAAGTGGGATGTGCTTAAACCAACAGCCACACAGTCCTTTTATGTGAAGTGTTATCAGATTTGTAGTAGTCATTTTTCCCCTTGTCAGAAGTGACAGGCTTAACCCTATGGTCAATATTAATGTGAGGGGAACACTGAAATACAATCTAATGAGAATTGCACTCATCCTATTCGCAGGACCCTGGCAGATCAAACAAGGACCGTTTCCTACTTTTCCAATAACATCCATTCGTAAAAGCCTGAGGCAGTTTTCCAGTCACAGACATTGATACGTATAAACAACATCAGCTTAACTGAAAGAATTTTTGAAATTTACCCAAAGGGGATTTTAAGATTTGATACTAGTCTCTTCAATTACTGTTTACACATATACTTTACAAGAGTGTGTTTTATTGAACTTGTTTTATTTAGACCAAAATAGTAATCAAAATAACTTAAGTAAAGCTACCTTTTTTACTGCTTTAACGTTTACTCCCAGTTTGGAGGCACATGTACTGTATGCACTCAACAGACAACAACTTCTATTGCTTACTGATGTACAGCAGAGAAATGTAATCAATTTATATTGTGTGTATTAGTGTGCTTTTGAGAGTGATACTATAAATCACACCTACTGCTTCAGGCAGGGTTGTTGCATTTCTGTTCCCACTGTTGTAGAAAGATGCTGAAAGTAGGAAAAGCACAGCTGAAACCAAGAACAAGGATGTACAGGAGACACAGTATATTTTCTTCTCTAATGTCCAAGATATAAGAAGTTCAAGGAGGAACTAATGTTAAACTGTGAGCAATCAAAAAAGCCTCAAAAACCGAACAAACCAAAAAGAATTAACCTAATTTCCTCCAGAGCTGGATAAAGAGGCAGCAGGCATAATACTAATGTAAATGGTGTCCCGCCAGTATATACATGACAGTTGCCAACAATCAAAACGGGAAAGTCAGACTGCATGGCACTGTCTTGGAAGAAAGTGGGCTGATAGGTATTTATAGGGTTAGTCTTCGTGCATTTGAGCAACATTCATCTATACATTGTTGTACCAAAAAGGGCCTTATAGAATTTAACAGAACAGCTGCGGCAAAGCAACAGATCTCAGCGGTTTTGAGAACGAAAGCATCAAGGATTTCACCTCAAGGTGAGATTATACTAAGGCAATGAAAAAATAACTGCATACAACTACAGTCTAAAATCCTAGCTTTAGCATTAAATGGTTTTCCTGAAGGATCTTTCCACGCCTTAAATATATTTACCTCCAATAAAATTAGGAAACAAATTTAAAACTACATGGATACACCACAGTACAATTCTGGAAAAGAAATTTGGTTTTAAAAGCTCTTTCTCATTCTACAGCAACTGTCACATATTTATCAAACTAACCACTGTGTCACTTTAAGGCTCTAGCAGATTTATACAGATGTTAAGAAAGAGAACTTCGATTTATTTCAGACTCCTAGCCTGGAATATTGCTTACTTGGTAAGAACAGAAATGTCAATCAATAAAAAACCCCTTTGCCTTCTGAACTCCTCAATCTCAAACTATATGCTTATATGACAGATTAAAGTTTTCACACAATTTCAGATAGGAATAGGCAGCTTTCCTCCCCTGATTACAAAGGTCAGCTTACAGCTTTCCACAAACTATCATGTTTCATTCTTTCAAAGATGCAGAGAAAATATTTTGAGATGCAAAGAAACATCCTCCAAATCACAGTTTAACCTACTGCACTGCATGTATATGTAGGAATGTCTATGTAAATCCACTCAGTTCAGGAATTGCACAGATTTAAAAGATTTATGCTATAATATATGTTCTTTCTTTAGTCTATCTGCATCTGAAAGCCAGAACGTTTGGGTCTAAAGTATTATTCTCTAGCCATCTTCTTCCAAAGCACTTCCAATTTGCTTGATTTTAAAATCTCCTCCCATTGCCACCTGTCTTGTCCCATTTAATTGTTGTCAAATTGAGAAAAAAGTCTCCAACCCTTCAAACAATACAGAATCTCTAAGCAGCACAAGATTATCCAGTTGCCAGTTTCATTATTTGCTCAAGTAGGGTAAGAAAAAATACACTCATTTAGGAAGAAAGTCTGTTTGTGTAAGCAAATATCTTAATATTCTACTAAACCTAAGAAAAAAATAACCTCTAATATTCATCATAACAAACATAATGTTTTAAAAGCAAATGAAGCATTTAAGTGATGCATTCTCTTTCTAGCATCTGGTCTACACTAAAATAAAATCATACCCCGATGAAGCCAACGGCAGTTTTCATCATTGGTAGTAACAGGGCCCACCCCAGGTGCCATTAATGAAACATGATATTTAAGTTTGCCTTCAACCAGTACAGCTAGCATGCAGACAGCCTTACAAAGAACATAGTACTGATTTAGATGGCATTCACCTTTATCTAAATGAAAGGTACAAAAATAAAGAGACAAACAACTTTAATCCAGAGAACTTGCATCCCTCTGCTTCTTGATAGATCAGAGCAAGCTAAACTGCAAACAGTAACGGAAGAAAAAGAATGGATTAATTTGAAGATAGTGGACTTCAGGGATCCTAACTAATAATACAGTTATTCTTTTCAGAAACACTGTAGAACTGAATCAGACTACCACACTTTCACAAGAATAATGAAAGGTTACCCTGAAAAGATCTGAATATGCAACAGCTAAAATTTTACCAAGTTACTGGGTGCGTTACTCTGGAGACTGGTTTCCCCTCACCTCTTCTTTTCTTTTTTTCTTAATCAGAGCTACACCATCTTTAAAGTTTATTTCAAAGGCTTCTAGTTATTGTAACAATAACACTGTTCTAAATTCAGGACCTCAGGAAATTCTTCCATAAACAAAGATTAATATACAATCGAGCAAAATATTCTAACCAAGAATACTCATAGGGTGGATTTATTTCGTGTATATTATTCAGGCAGTCTCATCAGAATAAGTAAAAATTGAAACCAAAGATCACAGAACAAGAACAACAACAAAAAAAACTAAAAAAGAAATATCCTTAGCATTTTTAGCAAAAGAATTTCTGACTTACCTGAAAACTTTGATAGTTTTTTAAAATCTGAAAAGCATTAATGGAAATTTTCCAAAAACAAAATAACAGATCAGAAAGAATTTTATTATTGCTAATAACAGCTTTTGCAGCGTTGCCTAGAAACCCAGTCTTAGATCAGGGGAGCAGCATGGCAGACACTGAGGGAAAAAACCCACAAAAAAATGCCCAACACAGAAAACCCTAAAAACCCCAACAAAAATAACCAGAGAAAAAACCCACCCCACAGCTTGTTTTCACCGTATTAAACTGAACTTGAACTTTTCAACGATTCAGGAGCCCGAGGGAATGAGTTAATATTCAGTCTTGATGGAAAATATACAACATAAAATTCCATTGTCTCTTTTTATTTTGTTTTGATTGTTTTGTTTTGATTGTTTTGATGTGAAAAAACCAATAAAAATTTCTATTTGATGTACAAGATCTCATCATGCATCATGAAAACAATAAATAACTCAAATTGTTACTGTGGTCATATGAATGGTTTGTCTTAAATCCCAGTTCTAAGATGGTTCCCTCGTAAGTGGAGCTCTGTTCTAGCACAAAGCTCCGGTCCAGTCAACGCAGGAAGAGATTCGAAGCATGTCCAAGCAGGGTGATTATCCAGCTGGTAAAAGGCATCACTTTTTTTCCCTTTATTCAGATTGATCAAACCCTTTCTTGATGGTTAACAGAAACAAGCAACCACATATCAACTTATCAATGACATGCACTTTTTGAGAAGTGAAGATCTGTACTTAGAAAATTATTGGAAATTCTAATAAATGCAAAACCTCTAGAAATGAAAATTTTCACCATTACATAGAATGATGGTATAAGCCCTTGAAGTTTTACAGGATGCTAACCATCACTGAGCCAAAAGCCCATTATGTTTACAGAATTTCAGAGGGAGAGCAGTTTTTGCCTTAGATTCTATAGACACCAGCTATCAACAGCTTTGATCAACCTTTTTGCACCAAAGTATGTTCTTCCAGTATTTCGAACATGGTTTATTTATGCAACATACCTGGAAAACTGTTCTTGCAGCCCACGCATCTGAGCTCTGCTACGCTCTGACTCCAGTGTCACCTCCCGTAATCTTTTTTCACTCTCAAGTCTTAAATGTCTTTCTTCCTCCAACTCATGTATCAGCTTCTCACGCTGAAACACCATAAAATGTTATTTATTAATTGTACATGTAAAACATACTTTTAGCAAAAATTTAAGATTTAATTTGGGAAAAATCATCAAGCAATCAAAATAATTACCCTAACTATCCAGTCCCATCATTTTTTGTATAGCAATGTTACATAGAATAACAAACTAGAGATGGAAAGCCTTTCAGAATATCCCCATCGCGTTGAGCTACTCTTACTTGGCTCAGACTCACTGAAGTCAGCATATTTAAAAACAAACATCCACCCTCTTCTTCAAAGCTCTTTTTCTTCACCTCCACTCAAAATAAATGTAAAAAATCATATTTGAGGTCTGTGATCTAACTTGCTTGAATGCAGACACAGGAAGCATGAAACAAGTCAAGAGAACAACTTGTCACCCATCCCTTAATGTTTCAGTCTCAGGAGAGAGAAGGACCTGCTTCTACACCACTGGTTTTCTTGTTTTGGCTGAGACGAGGATCCCTATCAGTAGGAGAGAGTCTATTTGAATCTATTTACTGAAATACTATGACAAAAAATATGTTTTTAAAAACTGAGTACCAATCAAACAAATATGAGAGAAATAAAAATGTCAT
The DNA here is from genome assembly GCF_035582795.1 of Mycteria americana. NCBI lineage: Eukaryota > Metazoa > Chordata > Aves > Ciconiiformes > Ciconiidae > Mycteria > Mycteria americana. The sequence continues at coordinate 36,040,970 of NC_134373.1, forward strand.
TAATTTTACTAATAGTTCTCAAAGGCAAATAGCATATGGTTGTTGCTAATTCTTAAAAGAGCGGACCAAAAAACTCAACCCACAACATACTGCGCTACTGTCGTGGTTTAACCCCAGCCAGCCACTAATCCCCACACAGCTGCTCGCTCACTCCCCCCCACTGGGATGGGGGAGAGAATTGGAAGAGTAAAAGTGAGAAAACTCGTGGGTTGAGATAAAGGCAGTTTAATAGGTAAAGCAAAAGCCTCGCGCACAAGCAAAGCAAAACAAGGAATTCATTCACTGCTTCCTATAGGCAGGCAGGTGTTCAGCCATCTCCAGGAAAGCAGGGCTCCATCACACATAATGGTTACTTGGGAAGACAAACGCCATCACTCCAAATGTCCCCCCTTTCCTTCTTCCTCCTCAGCTGTATATGCTCAGCATGACGCCATATGGTATGGAGTAGCCCTTTGGCCAGTTTGGGTCAGCTGTCCCGGCTGTGCCCCCTCCCAACTTCTGGTGCCCCTGGCAGAGCAGGGGAAGCTGAAAAGTCCTTGACTTAGTATGAGCTCTACTTAGCAGTAACTAAAACATCCCTGTGTTATCAACACTGTTTTCAGCACAAACCCAAAACATATCCTGATACTAGCTACTATAAAGAAAATTAACTCTATCCCAGCCAAAACCAGCACAGCTACCTGGACAAATCTACATATGTCATGGCCTAATCTTTTTTTTTTTTTTAAAAAAGAAAGAACATCATATAAAAGGGTACCTAATGATTTCAAACCCCTATTTTAAAAGTAGCTAAAAGCAACTTAGGATGAGCAGGGGAATGAACTGAAAAGTTATTAAAAAATGCTATTGGAATTAAAAAAATGTATATACAGCCTTTTCCATGTGACCCTGTTACCCAGAAATTAAATTAAATTAAATTTTTCCTTGTGCATTTCAATGAGATAACAAATCAACAAAAAACCCCAAGCAATTTACATGGTACTACATTATACTCTGTCAGCAAAGGGGTTCCAATGTCAGTTGTCTAAGAAAAGGTTAAGCCATTGTAAAGCTCCAGTGGGTTCACCACCTATATGATTTGAAAAATCTCTGTGCCCATGGTGCAGTGCGATTTGTAGCCTGTCAGACAGTCTGACGTAGTTCCATTGCTGACCTAAATTTTCATGACATACCTGCAAAAATGTATCTAGAAATTATACATACAGTTTCATTAGAAAATAACAAAGGTATCTTAGTGTTAAGTCATTAAATGGGGGAGACAGATTATTTGTACAAGTCTCACAGCTATAAATCTTACTGGATAATAATTTACAATAGCAGTAACCAAGGGACCAAAAATATGAACATTACCAAGTGGAAAAGGTATCTTAAAGACAGTGATAAATAAGCAGATGCCACAAAGGGAGGCTGCAAAGGATTAAATGAAATATCTATATGGTTGTGAAAAAATATGGGGAATTACTCAGAGAACAGAGGGCTTCTGTCTAGTTGGTCATATGTAATAACTGGAAAATGGAAAACTGCAAAACAAGAAACAAATTACTGGAAAATAAATACATTATTCTAACTAAATTATCTAATTACTGTCCTTACTGTTACATAACCATGTTCTGCCAGGTGCTGAGTAATCCTTGGTTTCTGCCAAGCTAAGAAGAGCAGAGTGCTCAGCACCAGGCAGAAGATACACAACACCTTCAGCATTTTGTGAGTACTTTGTGAGTACAGCTCACAAAGGATAACTCAGGCTAATGATACTGGAAGAATATTCAAAGCAGTTAGTATTTCTCCAGCTTAGATCCCATCAATGCCAGCTTCAAATTTATACTGTTCCAGAGGCCTTTGCTGAATACTGTTAGCATCTTCTGTTGTAGAAGCATTTCACTCCTGCTAAAGAGACATCTAGAGCTTCCAGAGAGTCAGAGAGTAGCAAGGAAAATGACATAAAGAAATATATAGTTACCACTCAGGGCTTAAGACAAGCTTTCAGAAGATACTGGTGTCTACAGAAATTGGGCTTAAAACCAAATACGTAACTGTCCCTATAATAACTGATATGCCACCTTGGAGGAAAATCAGGTACTGCTGTGAACCCCTGAGTGCCCAAGCTGACTCAAAGCACCAGGCTGTGCATGAGCTACCTGATGCACTAACAGCTTAACTATGATAATGCACTGAAGACCAGAGATTCAGCCATGCCTTCAACACTCATTCAGCGCCATTACTGCCACAATGATCTTATTCTGATACAGCAACTACCTCTATATGTTTGCTATGCTGACCATGCTCTGGTCCTCAAATAAACCTTCTTTCTGCATTAAGTACAAAGCCAGATCTCCAGGGGGGGGAAAGACAAAATGTGACACTTCAGAAAGCAGATGAGTATCTGCCTCACTGCCAGGATGTTTTGCAGGTTGCACACGGCTCTGCTGACTGTCCTGCAGAATGAGTGTGCCGTATCTACGTGCATGGCTGCTAATCACAAAACCACATTTTCTCATAGAGCATAGAATATACAGTAGAGATTCACAAATCCTAACTTTCCCCTACAGGTCAAAGAGCTGTATAAGCTATTTCTAGGTTTCATTTACCTCTTGCTGATAGGTCAGAGAATGCTGTTGCTACCATTTACTCCTTCTATTCACGTGGGGAAGTCTGTATTACCGTCCTACACAAAAAGATCAGCACATCCACATGATTATTTTCTTTTTAAGAAGAAGAAAGGACCTAGAAATTACCTTAAGAAAAGTACCCATAAACCAACAACAAATTCACATTACAAGAACAATAACATTACAGGAATGAAATGCTTAAACATTAGGAACTTCTGGAATGAGTTAAATGTCCAGTTCCAATTCAGCCACCTCATGGGCAAGCATAATGACACAGCATATATTATATTATATTACATTACATTATATTATATGATATTATATTATCACATACTATTGCTGTACAAAACTTATGCTTCTTTCAGGGTATGAGATGAACAACAAACAAGTCACAAGGCTACAAGACCAGAAATAAAAGCACTAACATATGGCCCTGAAATTCCAGGTTCTCTTCCCAGCTACCAAAAATTTCCTGTATGAATAGGAAGACTGCCCACAGGATAGCTGCACAGCAATAACACCATCAGCCTTCATTCATGTGCTTCTTCACAAGAATTTACCAGCAACCTTTAGGTGCTTCTGCCATTTCTTGCAGAAAGCAGATCTGCTTTCAGCCAGATCACAAACATTAAACAGTGTAGAAGGGGAAAAAAAAGACCACCCGCACTTGGAAAGTTTTCAGTCTGCAGGACACAAAACATGTATACTACACACCGAAAGTAGCTCCCAGCAGTAGTGATCTCGTCTGCAAGAAGAGAACTACATTTTTATTCAAACCCAGAAAAGCCATAATGAAGTGTCGCAAGAGAGAAGTGAGCCTAACATACAGAAACGCCAGGATTAGAGACACTTTTTTTTTTGTCTCCTGGAAGCAGATAACACATCCCTGAATTCTCCAGAAATTTTGCATTGTCATAGCCCCCTTTATAAGCTCCTCTGTGCTAAACCCACTTTATTCCTATGCAAAATAAAGGTGTGCGAGAGGAAATGAACTAGCCATAAATGGTTCAAGGTTTTATAGTGAGAATAAGCTTACTGGAAAGGGATACAATTAGCATGCCATGTGAAGAAAAGGTTAAATAAAAAAAAGAAAGTATCATGTGAAATAAATCAGTATGTTTTAACATCTGAAGAATCACTGCCATCTTCCAATGAAGTTATGTGTTCCCACTTGCCAATTCTTCTTCAATCGCAGCTTCTTCTCTCCATAAGCTCTGCTCAAACTATTTTCCCCGCTTCCTCTCCTTGCCTTCTGCAGCACAGCTATAACCTTTTCCTCTTAGAAGCATAACCCTTACTTCACTCTTGCTTCCCTTTTTCAGCCTCTCCAGATAGCCTGACTTTCATCACATTGCCCTGTCAAATCTCCAACTTTCCAAATATGCAAAAATTTTACGTGAACAAACTAGAGTGAAAGACAGGGTCAGCAAACTCCATCAATACTTTCATGCAAGTACTGGAATATTTTAACACTTGAACAAATACTGTTTGCAATTACTTTTTCATGAACATTTCAGCAATCAAGTTTCACTAGCTGCTCATTATGCTCATGAGCCAGCGTTTGCACTTCAACAAGTTCCTTTTTGTGTAGCTGTAGAAACGTTCGTGTCAAAATGTTTCATTTCTCATCCAGGCAGGGATACATACCACACATTAAATCGTCTTCTCAAAGTTAAGGAAGGAATCCAATTTGAGACACTCATGATCAAAACAAAACGCATGAAAACTATTTATGGCTAGACTGAAAATAGTGCATGTACTTGACAGAAAAATCCAAATCACTCCTCAGCACTCCATGAAGAGACCAAGAGACAACGCTTATTTTCAGAGTTACTGGTTAATAGCCATGCTCTCAGTCTAAGGACTGACCCAGGGCAGCCATGCGACAAGTGTCTCCTAAGAGGTGTTCAACTGTTTATGTCTCCTTTAATTCACTTGGAATGCGTCACAAATGTCAGGACCTGGTTCTTCCACGTTCTACCAAACTGCAAACATCTCCTCTCTTGAATGTCCCCTGATGCTGCGACAGCCAGCAGAAAATGCAGCAGTGATAAAACATGAAAGCAGACATGGCGGGTGGCAGCCACGGGAGGCAGATGGCAGTGCATGGTGCTGCGGGGCCGGGAGCTACACAACAGGCCCTTCGTTTCTGGCCAGAGGTTTACACCCAGCACACAGAGCGAACATGTGGCACCTTAAGGTTTTGTACGGAGAAGCTGCCTTCTTACTGCTTTTCCTTTCTGGGCTACCTCGCTGTCAACTTTAAATTTAGACATGGACGACACTTAAGCCTTCCAAGTCAGGGACTTGCAGTTTAACTCCTTTACCTGTCATTGCAAATAAAATCAGCAGGTGTCTCATTTGAATGACGGGACCGACACTATGACAATACCTTCTCATGGACTTCTCTCCCCCTGGGTCAAGCATTTGACTAATTCAAGCAGATTTCTTATTCCAAACCCTCTACTCTCACCCCACCCTTTTTTGCTGGACCTCTTTGACTCCCCTCATCAGTGCTGACCATCTTGCACCCTCGGTGTAAAACTGCTTTGTTGACAGCTCATTCCTCCTTGCCTCTCCACCAAAAAACATTTCCCCCTACCCCTCCATAACACGTCACCTTAATAATCTTACTTTTTCTTCATGGCTGTGGGTTAGATGTATTGTGTGTCTGTGGCTGCTGGCAGCAGGGGGCTGCGGGGCCTCTGTGAGGAGAGGTCAGGGATGTCCCCTGCCAGACACAGCCGGTTCCAGCCAGTTCCAGCCAGCTCTGCCACGGCCCCACCACAGGGCACGGCTGAGCCTGTCAGTGACACCAGTGGTGCCTCTGAGAAAATGTATTTAAGAAAGGGCAAAATGCCACAGAAACAGTGAGGAAAAAAGTCTGAGAAACAGCCCAGCGAGTGCCCAAGTCTGAGGAGAAGGAGAGGGAGGAGGCACTCCCGGCAGTGGGGTGGGTATTTCCCTGCAGCCCGTGGAGGGACCATGGGAGATATTTCCTGAAGGACTGCAGGCTGTGGAGAGCCCACGCTGGAGCAGGTTTATCCTGAAGGACTGCAGCCCGTGGAAGGACCCCCGCTGGAGCAGGGGAAAGGTGTGTGGAGGAAGGTGCAGCAGAGAGGGACTGTCATGGACTGACCTCACCCCCATCCCCCTGCACCGCTCAGCGGGGGAAGCTGGGGAGTTAAACTCCCCAAACTGCACTTTGGAAAGTGTTGTTTTAAATTTGTCTTTGTTTTACATTATCCAAATCGAGTTTAATTGGCAATAAATTAAATTAATCTTCCCCAAGCCAAGTTTGTTTTGCCTGTGAGGGTAAATGGTAAGTGGTCTCCGTGTCTTTGTCTTGACCCATGAGCTTTTTTCATCTTATTTTCTCCCCCAGTCCTGTTGAGGAGGGGAAGTGAGAGAGCAGCTGGGTGGGCGCCAGGCAGCCAGCCAAGGTCAACCCACCACACCAGAGTATTTTATTTTTAACTTTTTAATTTTTCTTTCACAGAAAATTCATACTACTCCTTTGATTATGTTATCTATATGTTAAACAAAAATGTGGCTGTGCATCAAGACTTAAAACTACAGATAATTGCAAGTGAAAAATTAAAGGGATTCAGTATACACGCCATACATACTATACGGGGTGTTGCCACTCATAAGGAAGCCAGCCCAACATCTACATAGCAATTGGTCCCTCCTTTTCCTCTTTAGCTTATGTTTGAGTCTTATGAAAAGCAATTCTTAAGAACGGCTAGGTATAACTGGACTGATTCGTTCAAATATCAAAAATGTCTTAAAAGGGGCACAAATGTAATCTCTTCTCATCTTTAAGGTTACCTTGTAAGTAGTGAAAAGGGCTACTGTTGAAATAGAACTAAGATTCTTCTGTATTCTTGAATTTGTTCTCTGCTTCCCCAGTGCATTGTAAGAAGGGTTTTACTATGGTACTACTAATTATGCTAACACGGGAACACTATTTTGCCAAAAAAAGTCTACATGAGAATATTTAACACAGGCTTAATGTTGCTCAAAATCAGGATAATAACCTTCACATTAATTTTTTAACAACTATTTTAAAGCATTTGCTAAAGAGGGTCACAATTTCTGTGTAATTAATATTGATTTCAAACAGATGAATTTAAATGAGGGGAAGAAAAGAATACAAAATTTTTTGTTTACAGTTTGAAGTACCATTAAGTCATTGCTAACCTAAACCGAGTATTTATGTATTTATTTTTAATGCATTTTCTGATGCTACACATCTGATAACCTTGCCATAAAAGTAATAATTTAATAGAATAGTAGCCTGGTCTGTAACACAACATCCTACAAGCCAGAGAGAATCAACTGGCCACAAAAGTAGATGCCACCACCACCAATGTAGACAACGATGACAGAATTAAGCAAACAAACAGCACCTACTAGAAGCACATTAAAATCAATTTTTCTAGCAAGTCAATGCCCAATACTGTTATGAATAACTATGCATATTCAAAGTACTCAAAACCACTATTTTATCACCCTTGTATGCCACTTTTGAAAGACTGCTACAGGCAGGAGCCACGGAACGGCCTGGGATAAGGGATGAGAGAGGGATGGTGAAACAATTCTATTTTTCAAGAATTAATTATGAAATACTAATTGAAACGGAAACTGGAATTTGCAACTTGGTCTCCCAGTTGGTTACTTTAACAAAGTAACTCATTTTTTCCGATGCAATGAATATTTAATTCCCTCAACATAATGCATGGTGATCAAATGGTATTTGTTCAAGTGCCATAGAGTATACCTGAGCCCCAGCTGCCCACGGCCCAAGCTGTTGGTTAAAGGCGAGTACAACTGTTCTCTATGTTATAGATATCTTGTGAGAGCTTGTGTTTGGGTCCTGAAGAAAATCAGGTCAAGGAGTCCGAGGTGGTTCACCCTCTTACACAGAAGGTGGGTGAAATCTCTTTGGTGCGGTCACCTCCAGAGGCAGATGGACCTGCTTGTCACCCCCCAGGCTTTCCTGGGGCTCCCACGTGAGGCAGGAGTCCTCCCTCCAAACTCCCCTTGTGCAACATGGTCCCAAACCCAGCACACTGTCTGTCTAAACTTATTTCACTCACAGATGACAGGAGAGAAATGTGATTACAAGAACAGAGAGCAGGTAACATTTTTTACTTCATCATAAATTGCACCAGGTATTGTATTTTCGTTCAAATTAAAATGAGTCAAACTTCAGAGTGTCCTTTGTTTGCTCCTCATTGATCGTTGTTAAACCAAATGTTTCTCATTCTGTAATCAATACTTCTCTGCAAAAATAAACCGAGGCACTGACAAACAACTTTGCAGAACATTGCAGCGTTCCTTGTAGTGGACTTTGACAGCATGAAAAAACACTACCCCAAAGAGTGGGGAAAAAAGAAGTGCATTGCTTATTGTGCTTATTACAATTTTTACAGGCTGCTTACAGCTGAATCATTTTACTGTAACAAGAGTTTATTAAATTAGCCAGCTATTGAAACCAGAGCTTTCTGACAGTAGCAGTTAATATGCCTTCGTCCCTCGTTACTGTTTCCAGCAATACTGGGAATACTGACAAACACCCTTAAACACTCAAAGCTTTCCCAGGGATGAAGTTATAGGTGTTTTTAAGGCACAGTGAAGCATTAAGATATAAACAGTAATGACTTAAGCACTTGGAGGGTTCATGGAGGGAGAGGTAGCTTTATTTCCACATCTCTTCAAAATAAGAAAGTTAAGGGTGAAGTTGTGTGGCTGCTTTGTAATGAAAATGAATTACCCTTTCACCTGATACAGATTTGTACTACAGAGGCTAAAGAAGAAATTTCCTTGATTTATATTAGGCCTTTACTTTTTTCCCCCAATTGTTTTATGATGTAATCATTTTTCCTAAACTTATTCCTGCTAGAGCTCTGCAACAGCAAGATATAAATAGGATAAAAAGCAGTATCCTAATTTTAGGCTAGTATCTTCTAGCTTTTTCATTCCAGTAAGAAAAAATGATGATTCTTTAGAATAGGATTCTGCTCCCAAAATGACAAGCTGCCCAAATAAACCAGGAAAATCTAACTGACACTAAATAATTTGTATTAGCATTTTCTAAAACTGCCTTGAAAACAGTTAAAGTAAATAATTTGAAGCAAATAATTTATTTTCCACTATGAAATTTTAATATGCTAATATATCTCTCTCTTTGGCCTCATATCAGAGTAGCACATGTATCCTGCGACTACCAGATGTAAACTTCAAGCTTTGCTTGGCTCTAAGATGAATAATAAGATAGGAAATGTTTATTATTATTAGTGATATTTTAGTGACAGTAGTTTACACACTTTATATTCTTGGGTGATAACACTGCTCCAGAGCAATTCAAGTAAATTAGAAACTCTTTCTTGGTGTAGTTACTCCTGCTGAATAAAATAAGATGCTAGCTTTCATTGTGCACTAGCTCAAAATTGCCACCATGTGGCAGGACAGCAACTTAATTTAGCATTATTTATACTGCGCTGATACGATTTTAATTGCATCTGTACAACAGAATAACTGCTGTGCTGAACCTCCTTTATCATTGCAAGCCTATAATTAATCTGAATTAGGCAGGCTATTACACGAGCAGTACTGTATATATAGTTGGAGTTGTGACAACATTTATTTTACAGAAAAAAAATAACTAAATAATTCATAAAACCTTTCAGCACAGAGCTAGATGGCTAGCAATAGTGTCTGCCCATCACTTTCAACAGCTATGGTGTACGGCCAGCCCTCTGAGAGGGAGCTCTTACTGCCCAGCAGGTAATTCTGTGAAACACGCAACAACAGGCCACACAAAACTGCAGTCACCTTTAAAAAAAAAATAAATACCAAAACAACCCCACTCGTAGTCTTCCAGATACTAATAAACTTGAGTCAGCTACGTGGACCTCTTTTGGCACCTTTCCTGGAGACACACCTATAGACATAGTGGTTATACACAATCCGTGACAGCAAGATACGCACAGGCATGCTTTCTGCAGGTGAAACATCTGCATCCCCAGTAGCCGTCATTCCCTCAACTTCTTAAACGTCATCTCTGTATGGTATTTTCAATGTTGAATGAAGGCAAGCAACACGGATTTTGATAATCCTGTCTCCCTAATAAAACAAATGCTATTCATTCAAATTCACAATTGATAGCCCAATTTCAAAGACTTATATTGATCTTCAGTTCTTAGCGTAACTAATTTTTCCATTTTAGACATTACTTCCTTACAGGGGGAGGGGTGTAGAGAGAATACTCTTAGTGAACTTGAAAGTCCCACATAGTCAGATCATGGATTCTTTTTAAATTATTAATCTTAAAATGATTAACACTTTTAAAAAATGAATTTGTAAATGTAATTGAGCTTCTAATAGCTTCTACAGACAGTAATTAAAGAAATCTCATTTCTCTAAATTAAACATAATGAAATGTTTTTCAAGATCAAATAAAAACTTGGAAACAATATTAAGACAGACATAATTTGTATGAATACCTAGTATTCAGAAGTGTGAGGAAAAAACCTCTGTCAATACCAAAATGAGAAACAGTGGGATTAATAAGTAATATAATGTAATTTTTTTTTCCCTGAAACATCTTAGATTATAATGACTAATTATAATTCCGAGCCCTTTGCTACATGCTTTTTTTGTAAGGTGACTTGCATTACATTAAGATGTCTAACCGAGCATAAAGGTGTGTGTTTGTTTTTTACACCAGGTATATATGATCTTTTCTTATTAGAAACAAAGTTTTATAACCAATGTAACTTGTTTACAATGAGCCTTTATTAATTCAGTTGCAAACAAGCAAAAATCCCCAGTCTGTGCCAGTTTATGTTTGATTCAAGAAAATTTATAACAATGGTGTTTGAACCATAGAACAGCACAAAAGAGTGTGTGTAGACAACTTCCAAGAGAATACAGCCAACCCACCTGGGCCAGCAAAGCGTCAATTGTTTGATTCACCTACAATTTTCTATCAGATCTGCAATTCTTGAACACTTCCTAAAGGGATATCAATGTAGCAATGTATGAAACACAGAAGGTAAGGCTGTCTGGCGAAACAAAAGCTCCTGGTCACAGAAATACAACTGAGGTTTTGCAATATGATTTTTTCATCAGAACAAAACGAAAACTTTGAATAAATAGAAGTCACACTGAAACATTAAGTAGTAACACAGTTACAGCCTGCATTTATACATCTAAAGACTTCACAGACTTGAAGAGCTACATCCGTAGAGTTGAATGCTTTACTGATCACTGACTGCAAGTCTCAGTCACGCTCTAGTAGATCTATTTAAATAAACAGGCCATGGGACTGAACTCCCCACCCACAGCACAACAATTAGGAATAAATGAACCCAGGTGATTTAGAAAAGGGTACAGGTTGAAATGCTTTACCCCATGGGATGTTGCCTATATTTAGTAATCAGAAATTCCACCTTGGATCAGAAGAGAAGTCTCAAGAATTTTTGTTTCTAATAAAGGCGGTTGATCTGCAGCAAATCGACCATTCCAAAGCAACAAAAATAACATTAAAAAAAATCACAGCTCAAAACCACAAACTAACCCTAATACTATGCGCACAGGAGAAGGGCACACTAACAGTATGGCATTCCATGGAAGGAGCTTGCTCTAGGTACACTTTTACCCTTCATGGTGGTAACACTGCAAATTATTAGGACATACTTCATGATCTTCCCTGCCTAAACATCTCTCTCCTGTTTAACAGCATGTCTAAGACTTTCGAACTGACTCTGACTTGCAGTGGGGGCCAGAAGATAAGATCAAAGTTCTCTCAAGTGCATTACATGCTCTTTGGACTTTTTGTGACCTACAGCAACGCTTTCAAAACAACTGTGTGCTGTATAGGTGCATGAGATGGCTCTAGGCCATATGATTTAGGGTGGTTTCCACATTTGCACTTGCTCAGATTACATTTAATTTTTGATATGGCATGGTTTTGTTTTATAGTTAAGTAATAGATATTTGCTGTCAGTTTGGATGAAATTCCAGCCTAGGCATAGACTTGAAGACGGAAGAGATTCCTTGAGCTCTGTAAACTAGTGTAGTGCCACAGCTGATACTCTTTCAAAATTTAAGAAAGATTTTCAAAGGGGGTTTTAAAAGGCAGGCACTTTCCAGATCTTGTCTGCATTGTTTAGAGTGTCTATAAAAGATAATTCCAAGAACTACGGCAGCCAGTGGTCAGTTCAGACTCAGAAGATTTTATTCAAGTTCCTTTTAACCAGGTAACAATATTTTGATAAGCCCCTATGTAAACATTACTGCAAACCAGTATTTTTGGCATACTTGCAAATGGCTATGAAGTCTACACAGAGTGGGGAGAAAGAAGGCATGAATTTGTAGTCATGCCGGACTTTGATTTCTGAAACACTGATGCCTATCCATCTAAGGGACTTGCCACAGTGGAATAGTGCCCCACCAGAAATAAAGCATAGTCTGTAGAAAGGTTACAAGACAAGGAACAGGTAAAAAGACAATGAAAGGTGACATGTCACCCAAGCTACACTGTTTGTACCTGGTATTGATTTTAACCTATGGAATTCATATGAAGTAATACAGTATCTGCAGTATTTACTCCTGTGCTTTCCAAAGTATGCGAGGAAGGGACACAGCCCAGAGTACCAGTGACAAGGAGGGCCCAGCCACAAGGTTTCTTCTAGAACCAGCTGTAATGGTAGAAGAGGTCACTGCCCCAGTTTGATCACTCCTGAGGTCACCAGCCTTTCAAATCAGCAGAGAATTGCTTGAGGCTCAGGGTGGAGTAGGAGGCAGCTGGTTTAGCTGAACCCACCACCAGACGTGCTTTGAAGTAACTTTGCGGGCTGTGCAATGAAGCAGAAGATGGAGCACTAGCATAATCCCCACCCACTCTACTGTGGTGACAGTAACCCCCAGCAGGGAGACCGTGACATCCTAAATGAGTCTTCCTTATCTGCAATGCCTGTGTGCCTGCGCCCAAAGCGAATGGGTTTTCTCCTCTGTAACTGACCAACGTGTTCTTTAGATGATATAAATGGTTTCTCTTCTAAAGGACTGGATGCTCACAGAACAAATGGGCATGTGGCTGAATCAAGCGTTTCCTACTTGGATCTGTATTAGTGAGATAGGAGTTAGGCAGCAGGACACACATAGGATAAGCATTAGAAAAAACCCCACACTTCTAAGAGTTTTATTTGGCTTTACGGATTGGCCAGTGGAACTCTGCTTCGTTGCTCCAGGGACCTCTGAGATTTACTCACAAGCTAGGAGTAGCACGTGTTTCTTGCCCTGATGCTGGGGAGAGTTAGGGCTTCTTCACTTTCTGGACTTCTCATGAATGTATTTGTATTTCCTGCTAATAAATAAGGTATCGAGAAATCAACTGAAATAGAAGTAAGGCTAAACAAAAATTGGGAGGATGGGAGAAGTAGAACTTAACCATGCCAGTCGCAAGAAGTGGCTCAGGACAGTCTTCAGTGCCACCAGACCCCCACAGATCTGGGATGTGCCGATATTTTAAGTTTTCACACACACACTTCTATTTGCCTTTCTCAGCTGACACACTCAACACCTCCGGCATCACTACTTTGCTGCTAGCTACCTTTCCATACAGCATTTCTTTTTCCCAGGCTCTTTACAGCATTGCTCATGAACATGTCAGATCTTATTACAATTTTTCTGTGTTTGCTTGTAGAATCCATTTATGATTGGTAAGTAACTGCAAAAAAAGATACTTTATTTACTCAGCTGTTCCTTGCATGTATTCCAGAGTCCTATCACTTTAGTTTTCTGACAAATGTACCTCTTTATCATATTCAATCCTTTATCACTGCAGGCACTGCTACAGGCAATAGGGAAATGCGGTGGGTTTTTTGTTGGCTGGCACGTCTTCAACAGTATTTTTAACAGAGATGCCACTGCAAAATCTTTATTAGTGCTGATGATGCACACATGCAGAAGAACTGGCTCAACTGTCAGGGGCCAGACTGAGTTTGCACGCCTGGTACCTGGGAGAACTTGAAAAAATAAAATTACAAGTTTGCATGTTGTTTTTAATTCATTCACTGGCCAACTGGAGTAATTGAAAGACTGTATCTCCACCTCACACCATTTTGCAGTATCACTTTTCAGTAACAGGTTCACTTGAATGTCTGTTCATGTTTCTAGAGACCAAATTCAGCTCAACTCTAAGCGCCAGCCAGACTCTCCTCCGTTAGTCCCCTTTCCTTACTAGAACAGGTAGGCTAGATACACTTCTACAGCAGAAGATCAAAAACACATATAAAAACTCTAACACTTATTTCTCTGGTCTTCATTTCTATGTTTATCTTTTTATATAGGATATAACTGTTTTGTTGTATGTAACCATAGTTTATTCTAATCTACAAATTGCACGTAGTCACGTACACGTTTCATTTAAGACACGACTGAAAAAAATCTGCTGTTTTTTTTTTTTCAACTTAACAGCAAGTGTTGACAATTACAAGTGTTAGTTTGATTTTCTTGAAGAGAAAAATATGTTTCTTTTTCTACAGAAAATACCAACTACTAAAACCAAAGAGCGCAGCTCTCCTCTCTTCTGCCTCTTCCACCTTCAGCACTAGTTGAAAAAAATCCAACAGAAGTAGTTGCAGATATTAGTCTGAGCAGAAGTTCTGTTCCTGGACAATAAATCACATAATCACCTAATTAATATGCAGGACTTTCCACGTGCATTCTCTACCACATAGAGCCCTAGAATAGGAGTCAGGGAAGTCGTTCTAAATTTTTGGTACATTTTGGCCAACACACCAAGGTTGCACATCACTTCCACATGGTTCCCTCGTCTTTCACAGTGGCAGATGCTCTGTAAAAGCAAGAGAGTGAACCCCCTGCTCTGGAGCAGGACAGCTCAGCAATGCTTTAGAGAATTCCTGGATTGTGGCCATACCAGTTTGTCTGTCCACTAGGTACAAGGAGTATGAAGAGTGGGTTAGCAAACTCTTTGTAATTATATATTTTTTAAGCTTTGGCAAGAAAGACATTTTGCTATGCATCTGCAGAACAGGAAATTTGCTCTTCACTAGTGCTTCTGTGGACTGCTGTAATATATTACTACAACAAACAACTTCCTATCACTCACTCAAGGCATCAATTTTGGTATCAAATTCAATACAGGTGAAATATGAACAATCTTTGTCTAAATGGGGCTGAAAAGAAACACCCTAGGTGCACTGACCATGCAAGCAGAGCTGGGTTCGTGGGCATCTGGGTGCTCAGTGTTTAGCTCAACTCTTCAGCTGTTATGGGGGTAGGGAACAAACCCTGTCGAGTACTGCTGGTCCTGCCCCTGCTCGTGCATCTAGATGTAAGTCAGTAGCTACATGAAAAGAACAAAGCTAAGAAAACTTTCTCCTTCCCATCTCTGTTAGATTAAACACATTTCCAGAAGCTGATATTCTCGTTTCCTGGGGGTTCACAAGGATATTTCTGCTAACCTGCATATGTTCCTTCTAAAGCTCTTCCTTTTGAAATGTGTTAGATTGCACGCGTTCTTCACACCCCGACTTCCACTCGCCTCCTCCTACATTTTTCAGTTTGTGAACAGGTTTCCCTTATCAACTGATGGAAGAATCAACTGCTGGAAACCTGCCTTTAGACTATCACAGCTGACAACTCTCGAAGTCTAGTTTTAGTATGAAATTATTTTTCAGCTTCTCATTTAAGGCATGTATTTTCCTGTGATATCTCCCCTACATCACAAGTTTTCCCTTCTGAGGTGGTTCATTATCAATGACAGGCAAATCATACGTAACGTGAGATTTCCAACAACCTGGGAATTCCGACCGGCTCCTCTAGCGACGGCCATGGAAGAAGTTTCTTAAATGGAAAACTCTGCCAGTCACTGCCGCAGGGCACTTGTTAATAGATACTACCAGGAACGGGATGTTCCCAACAGATAATAATTTTTCTCCAGCACTCAGAAATCACTTCTAAATAAGCAGTGTCACCATGGATGCCGATCACAAATGTGCAGCATAAAGAGGTAATTACAAAATGACAGTCGTGTGGACTGTGCACACTGAGCCAAATCCCCTCTCGGTATTCATCCCAAGTCGCTGGGCTGTGATTATTCACAGTACATTGGCACCCCAGGCTCCAAACGGCTCTTGGCACTCTTTAGATGCCCAGTAAGACCCTGCCTCTTCCTCAAAGAGTTCACTGCCTACACAGGCACTCAGACAAACAGCGGAAGAGTCAGAATAAAGCCTGGTTTACAAATGAGCAATTTAGATCAGAAATTAAATATTTTCCAAGATTATAAAGGAATTAGGTGGCAAAAGTGGTAACAGGCCTTGCAGGACACCAAAGTTAAAGACTATGACCCTTAATGAGTATAGTGAACAGGGGGTTTAAGCAGCTGGTTATTTAAAGTCACACAACAGGGTCCTGTGCAGAAAGCACAGCTTATCAGTACAGTTTGGAGAGTAAGGGAAAGCCACTTCACAGCCAGGTAAGGTCCTGTATCAGGCCTGGTACTTTTATTAGTTTCCAGAATAACTACAGAGTGCATCATGCCAAGCGGTATGGAAATAACACAATCCAAACATCACAGTCATTCCCACAGTCTAGACAGTCTCCTCTCGCAGGACATGCAAGCAAGTCTGATCACCAGTTCCAGACTTGGAAAACTATGTCATGAGATCTTCATTATGAAATATCCCGTAGAATATCAAAAGATACCTTATCACAATGCAAAGGACACAGAGCCAAAACAAACAGAAAGTGTGTAAAAGCAAATTCCTGACAAAGCAAAAACGTAACTAAAGTTTATGAGACTGGAGTAGGGAGGGAAAGAAAGGAAGAATCACAGCTGCAAGCTCAACCTATATGAATCTATACAAAGCAACATACGTTGAATATAGGAAGACATTATTTCCTTACTGTGTTTTAATATTTCTTTTAAATCTTGAACAGAAGTTGCAGAGAGGGGAGTGATTATGCTATGCCAAGAGGAAAAAAAACAACAAAGCAAATGGGGCTTAATGGCACAAAGAATATTGACAAGTTCAAATCTTGCTCGGATGAGCTGTGACTAGTTTTCGAGTCTACCTGCAAAGCACTCTGTGGCCGGAAATGGGCCAACAGTTTTTCCCAGTTTCTGCCATCTCTCTTTTATTCACCTCCAACAGACTACTTTCTGTAGACATATGTTTGGTCTTTGCCCAGAGCCAAGACAACGGTACCTTATCATGCTATCTCGGTGCCATGGAGCTTCCGTTATGGATCAGGGCTCCATCGCACTAGATGCTGAACAATACTTGTTGCAGTAAAGAGTTTTTACTCTAACACGAGGCAATCTAAAGCACTGCTTGAGCTGACTCGTTCCAAGGGTCAGCACCAACTTCATGGCACAAGCTCCAAAAGCACTGCATTCATTTCAATAAATGGGCATTTAATGGAAGCAGCACAACTGAGCAATACTCTTGGTACATCAACTTTGTCCTTCCTTATACAGAAACTTTCTCCCCCTCCCTTTTCTGTCCCATTTGGGGAAAAAAAGGTCATTTTTCTGGAGCCAGACAAAAAAACCCTTGGTTTGTGCAGGGACTAGTGCCACATACCGTAAAAAATAAAAATCACTAGAGTGATATTTAAGTTCACCTTTAGATAACAACAACAATGAAGAAATTAAAGACGTACTTCCTGCCCAGAAGTGAAAATGCTCACCTACCCTGATTGGCTTGTTTAGACTGAGGTGAATTTGGGGAATCAGTATTTCTGCACCATCTCGTCCTCTCTGCCTTGCTTTAGCCACACTTTACCAAAGAAATCAGTAACGAGCCCAAATCACCATGAGGGCGACTATAATGCACCCCACAGAACCCCTGGAAGAGTTGATACAAATACAGAAATGACAGAAAAAGGCTGGAATTGTTGCGATGCATATTGTGACCAGATTGGAATTAACTGACTCAAACCAGTAAGACAAGAGTTTTTCTTAGGTCTTACTAGTGGGCCTACAAGATTTAACAGCAAAACCTGAAAATACTAGAAAAGAAGTTTATTTTTAAAAAATAAATATGAACAAAGTCTTAAGAAGATTAATAAACAGATTTTTCTGTGTTCCCAGAACTAACACTGTGAACAGACCTTTTAGATGGAAGTTACAGTGCTGGTAAGTACTATAAATTCTACACTAACAGTTTAACTACTGGCCACAAAAAAAAAAAAACCAAAATCTAGTGATTTCTTTTACTTGTAATATGCTAATTTCCCCAGTTACTTCAAGAAAAAAGTTGCCAAGTATATCACAGCAGTTTCACTACTATTAATCTGTATAAATTTACCTTCCTAGTTTGCATAAAATTCAAATTGTTGGCCAGTGCATACATTCACCTTTCCTCTTCAGCGCCTCAGACGTCGTGACTAATTCTGTCCTAGCCGAGATCCCTTTCTTGCATGAGATAAAACCCGACTGTAAATGTTCTGCCTCTTCAGCCTGCAGATCGGTGGCTCTATTCAGGTCATCCTTGAAAAAATATTAATCCAGTGAGTGTGTGGCTTCCGCGAGTCACCTCCTGCCATTGCCTGGAGGAGCTTAGGATTGCAGAGCTTAACCTTTGATATGAAAATGGCTGCAATTCACTGTTATTAGTGCATGGGTGCATCACTCCCATTAGGCGGTGAGGTATTGCCTAGAGCGGGCTACATCTGTTTCTAGTCATAAAGCAGGATTTGCTTCACGCTGAAGCCAACTGCCACTCCGATATTACATACACCCATAGATGCTATGAGACTGCATGTGCCCCTTCTGTACTTCAATGTCCCCTGCCTTTGTTATCTAATGTATAAATGGCCATTCCTACTTGAGGGCAATTTACTTGCTATGACATACTTTCTGCAGGTTGCCTCTGTTTTACTTTCAGACCTTACATAAATGCATTTTTATGTATTTTTTTCTGTGTTCAGTGATTCTTACATAATTCTATTTGAATCTTTTTTATGTCAACGAAATACTTGCAGAAACTTGTTGAAGAGACGGACCACTTGGGTGAGTTCCAGCTGAGGGGCAAAAGCTATTTCCGCTCCTTTGGATATAGTAATTGTCTTCCTTACAGTGCGGGTGCCTACGACGACATCCTTGGCAAGCAGAGCAAGAAAACACCAAAACCGAGGACGGAGTAGCGCTGCCTTTGCAATGGTAAGTACCAAGAGCCCCTTCAAAGTCCTATGTATTTTAAAATACCGCGGCTAATACCTTCCAGCTCCACAAAACCTAAATCCCGGCCTCTTCCCCAGGGCCCTGGAGGTGGGTCTCGTTTCCCACGGCTGCAGCTCCCTCTCCTGGTGGAAAGCCAGAGCCAGGCATCTTCCTGGACGCGCTTGCATCACTTCTGCCACACTTTAAACAGCAATGGAATGAAAGTAAATTGATTTTAACACTTTATTGTGGAATTTGGGGAATAAACCGGACCGTGAAATTAATTAACCGGGAAAGAGTAACACAGGCTTTGAAAGGCAGACGGTTCTGGGCAGAGGCAATCGGGCTCTCGGTACTTCTGCTTCGGGAAGAGGGAGCAACCGGGTTGATGTTTTTCATTGGAAAATGGCTGTTGAAAGGTCTCAGCAATTTTAAGTCATAAAGAATCCTTAGATTCACAAAAGCTGGAAAAATACAAAACCTGAAAATATCGACATATTTGCAAATTTGCAGCAAACAACAAAAAATACTCAGGACACGAGGTTTTATTTTAAAACCACTGAAGATAAAACTGCGAAGTTGTGAATGAGGACATTTGCCCTAATGAAGTGTGAACAATTAATGAGGTCCACGAGCATTAAAGTAGGCTTGTAAAGAATTTCAATAATCATTATTGATGCTAACTACTACTAATGTCACTGAGTTTCTGTGAGGGCCATACGATGAAGTTTTTAAGAAAAAGGAGCTAGACAGCATGGCTAGCTGTGTATAAATACACAGCTTCCCAGAGAAGACAGCACAAGGGTCAGACTGCTGCTTTCCAGTTTGGGATGTTTAATATTCAAAGAGACATTTTAAAACGGTGACTTTGCCTCTCTCTGCTACTTTCTAATTAAAGCACAGATAGATGTTTTCATAGACCTAAGGACCCAGAAGTTGGGAAAGACAATTTAGCCTTTTGTATCTCATCTTTAACACTTCATTTATTACTAAATATCATCTATTTTTGAGTGACCCGGGTGCTTCTGCAACAACAGCCTTCCCAGCTGCTGGAGGCGACTGCAGAGATTCATCACGCCGGTGACACAAGTGCCTCCGCGCTAGTGGCGGTACATTGTGCTGCCATCTGTAAGACCCCAGCTCAAGAGCAACCTCAGGATTCCCCCTCCTCCATAAAAACAAGGTACATAGTGCAGATGTTAGGAGCTGGGCCTCTGAACATGATGACCATGCTCCTTTTCAGAGGGCTCCCTGCTAGCTGATTAATGGGGCAGCATTAGTATCAGCTGTGGTGCTGACCACAGCCCCAGGATGGTGGCCCAAGACAGACTGCCCTGGCAGTGCTGAGAGCCAGGAGAGGTAAAAGCAGCTCCTGGGAGAGGTGCGGGAAAAAGCACAATTTCCTACAGTCACGGGCTTCCGCTATAACTGTGCATTTCCAGCTTCCCACAAAAAAAGATGGAGATTTGGGTTTCTATTTTCAACTTCATCTCACTCAGCTCAACAAAGCATCGTCAAGCTGGGGTCTGATCTCCTCTTTCTTCTCGCCAAAAACTAGCACCCACACTACAAGTCTAAATTTGAGCGAAAGAGCAAACAACTAAAATTACATACAAAACACCCCAGAGTTTGGAAAAGCAGAGAACATGGTCAGACTTTCTACTGATTTTAATACAATTTCAAGACCTTTTCTATACTTCAACACGTCTGTCTCCATGTGAACACTCCAGTTCAGCAGCGCGTGATGAGGAGAAGAGGCAGAGATCTTTTCAAAGCTGATTACATCACAACTTCGGTTTCAATCTGGAAAAAAGACCGGTTTGCACTTCCCATGGTTTTGTAAGAGGCTGTTACGTATATCTAAACACATTACATTTAAGAAAGTTGTAACAAGCAGAAGCGACTCAGTTCCTAGTAATAATGGGATATCTTACTGACACTGCGATTTTTTTTCCTTTCCTTTTTACTTCTTCCACTCTTTATTTAAAAACTTGCAGTCTCTACTGTTTTATAGCAAAAACTGTTTGTAAAGCAAGAATTGTGCTGATCGCATCAAAACTCATTAATATAACTTGTTTTTCCATTATTAGCACCATCTGAGCCTGTTGAAAGCCTTAACCAGGGCTTTAATTTTTCCACAGAGAGCTTTAAATTAATTAGTGGTTTACATGCTAACAAAGAATCTGATACATTCATAAATCAATCTAACGCAGAAGGATTACCAGAGGGTGGAAACCTATTCAGTGGGGACCTCACATTCACTTAACATGGTGGGTTTTTAACAAAAGGGTGCAGGTGTGGAATAGACGGGTACCAGGAAGAGCCCATGATAATCACTTTGCATCACTTAAAGACGCAGCAGGACACATGGTAAATCAGAGCCTAGGGCCCACCCTAAGTGAAACCCATGTAGATATAAAAGGCAGTATCATCCCACTTTAACCTTCACAGCTAAATTGCCAGACTGGTACAATTTCTTTTGTGTGGGTTACAGGCCACTGAACTAATGGAAAATAGAGTAGAATTAAAGGACTTGGATGCAGAAGTACAAACTATCAAAACTGTGTGGCATGTATGTAAATAAAGGTATCAAATAAAAAATTTAACATTTTTTCTGGGTAATTATTAAATGAATCCAAGTTATTAAAATGACATAATTGTGTACACTTTTGGTTCATTTTAGGTTTTTAATCTAAGTTTCTGCTAACACAACACTTACTCTGCCACAAGAACTCTACCATGTAACTGTGGCAGCATTTTTCTCATATTTTTCCTAACCTGGCACTGTTCACTGTTAAGAAAATTTCACAAAAAATGAACGTTTTCTTGGTCTTGTTCTGTGTCCTAAAGGTCCAAAGTCATGGACTTAAAGTAAAAAAAAAAAAAAAAAAAAAAAAAAAAAACCACACTTGATGACTAAAGCAGTTTTCAGTCTTTACTATGTTTTGAAATAAACTTGTGCTCTATTTTGAAAGCTGCTCATTTTAATAATGGAATCTCTGTCACCACAGACACCTGCACAGTCTCCATCAAATGCTGTAAGAACTGTACACATATGAAGTGATCGTCTTTTCCTTGACAAAAAGGTAAAATATCCTTGATGAGTCAGAAGAAACATGACTAAGAAAATTGCGAACATGCACATTAAGAAATTAAAGACTATAACCAACAGGAAGAGCCACCCAGAAATCTAGGCTCAGTGCTGCTGAAACTTTCAGTAGATAGACTGGCAGTAGAGTAATTGTGCATTTTGATAATGAATAATCAATATTTACTGATTGTGGTTCATAAAATAAAGAAACCTGAGCAATTGTCAGGTATTCACAGTCTGAATTTATTCAGTTCTCCTAATTCAAGTAATTTATAAATACATACTCACTCAATCCTATATATGAGGTATCAGATTTCCCACATAACCATATGGAAATAACATATTACAGGTTATTCGTATGGTTTTGGTGATAAACATTTATCTTGAAATTCAGTATCTTCATTTAATCTTCTATAGTACCTTCCAGGAATTATCTACTTCCAATAACAAAATCAGTCATGAAGAATGTAACTCTGGTACGTATTAAAAACCACATTTCTTACAGGGAGTGCTGTGGGGCAGACACACTGGTATTGCATGCAGCACGTACTGCCTGACCTTCAACCTCAGCTGAAGCCTCCTCTGAAAAATGCCTCCTCATAAACATTCAGTTCATCATCACACACCATATGTTATTTATACAGAAGTGCAAACCCATTTTTGAGCAAAGCTACCATAGCTTAAACAGCTTCTACAGCACATCAGCACATGCCCTGTTGGTTTTATGTATGCATCCGCCTCGCTGCAGCGGTTCCTGTGACGCTGAGCGAACCCAAGCACCAGGAGCCTTTCCCACCCATCGCTTCCAAAGACCACATGCAAAAAGGCAACAGCTGGTTGCAGGTTACGGCAAATGCTAACTGACAAACCCCCATGCAGGGAAGCAAATCTTAAATAGCATATTCTGCCCTTGATTTGTGCTGCGAAGGCAATAGGGAACAGTATCCACAGCTTTCTCACGTTGTGATCAAAAAGGTGCCAAACGGGAAGCAGGAAGGACAGGGCAAACCCACTGCACCACGTGTCCCTCCAGCACCCCGGTGGCAGGGCAGCATGCACAGGGACAGGGCACATGCTCCCTGCTCACCCTAAAAACAGGTGTGGGTTGACATAACATGGTCACCTCTTACCCTCATGACCTATCTGTGACTGCAAAAGCCAAATAAAACGTATTTTTTTAAAAGATGCAAGAAATGCTAGTCCAGTATTAAACAAGGTGCTACTCTGCAAAAAGCTTGCGTGATGTTTTGCACAGTTCCCGGGACGCAGGGCAGCGGCGTGGCAGCATGGCTCCTCGTGCTCTCCTCCCTGCCTCGCGCCTCGTGTAAGAAATGCTCTCCATGAGACTAAGCAAGGTATTAAAGGTGGCATTAAAGGTGGCATGTGCTGTCACCTGTGCCCTTCCCAAATGAAGGGGTCAGTTCACTGAAAACCTTCATGTCAATCTAAGTAGCACAACAAACAAAAAAGAAAAAGGGAGTCAGAAAAGGCGATTAGCTAATTAGTGATTAAATAAAGCTGTGGCCTGTCACTGCCTGCGTTGGCAGGGAGGCTGCGGGGGGTGCCATCCCTTTTATCCAGAGTCGCAGCTGGTGACAGCACGGCAAAATCCCTCGGGCACCCTGCAGCTGGCTGGTACCACTGCCCGGCATCCTCGCCGCCAGCCCCAGAGGACTCCGTGCCGTCCCCGGGGGGATGTCCATCACACCAAAAAAGAGCAGCACATGCAATTCGGTACCCTGCGGGCATGCTGCTGGCTGCCAGCACTTCTCCAAAGAAAGCCTTGCCGTTTGCCAAAGGCTTGCTTGCTCAGAATCCCTCGCTGAAATTTGACTGTGAATCTTTCTAAAGTATTTGCCCCGAAACTAGTATGTGCTGCAGGCTCCTTGCTGCACACCCCGAGAAGGCAGCCTACACAAGTTACTTCATCCCTGGCCTTCCCTGTGTTCAAATACTCCATCTCCTGGACCCTTACTGCTCCTGTTCTGCTCGCAGCCAAGCAAGTTCATTAATGTTAATTAATGACTGCTGTGTTTCATATTAAAGTCACCGGTTCTGAGCTCTGAGACACAAAAAAGTTTCCATATATCAACAGCTTCAAAGCAATTGTCTCTACGGGTGCACGCGTCCTCAGCCGTAGTTGCAGGATAACTGTGGAAATCACCCCTTGGGGAAGAGGAGAAAAACTACCTTGGGGGAAGACTGCACGCCCAGAGAGCTACCTATCAGCTCCTAATGGGTTACAACACTCGGCCTCTCAACAAATTACACAAAATTACACTCTGGTTAGCAGGGCTACGTGATTAATCCCACCAGCCCATAGTAAAAGGCACAAGAAGTGTCTGACCCTCATGAGATGAAGCCACAAGATGGGTGCATATACCAAAAGCATTACCAGGTCTAGAAGGTTAATCAATATTGCTCATTTCATAAAGTCTTGAATTATTCCACTAAGTATATTTTACACTCAATATATTATATTACATCTATGCCTCCAAGGGAAAGCTAGTTTCAAAAAATTAAAGGAAACATTTCAAATAAACAGCTCTCCAGATTTTGAAAATTGTTTACACTGAAAACTAAAATGCAACTGCAAATCCAACGCCCGATTGTTGCCATTCTTCCTCAGGCAAAATTCCTCCTGGAGGCAGTGGGAGTTTTATCTCAGTCACAGACTCTTGGATTACGGCTTAACCTGATAAAAGGCTGTTTCTCAGTTCCTACAGGACTTTGCCCCAATACACACAAAACATTACCCACTGCCCAGTCTTCCCAACTGCTTAAACCCCATCTCAAAGTCTTCTGGTGGCCAACCCAGCCATGCTGCAGACCCACGGGCAGGCGTTCAGGGGCGGTGTTGGGATGGGAGAGGGCAGCGGCTCCCACAGCTGAGCTGGGCACGCAGCAGCGGCTCAGGGCAAATCAGCAATATCTGCCCGGGCAAACCCCACTCGTCTCCTTCCCTTCACTACCAGGCATTCAGACCCCCCAGAAGCCCCCGTCCCAGCAGAGCCTCCCACAAGGCACCACCAGCTCTTCTGGAGCCATGTGTGGCCATGGCGAGAGCAACAGATTCATGGCAGGTTTTCCTAACCTGCCACTTACGTCCCTCCAAATCTCATTCCACTGTATTAATCACTAACAATGCTTTATAAAATGCACTCACTGGAGGCAGGTGGGATTTTAAGGACTCTGCACCACAGAGCTAACAGAGCATCCGCTCCCCAGAGACCCTCTACAGCTCCTCGCCACTAAGTTAAACAAACTTTGGACCAAATTCTCTCACAGCCGACTATGCAGCTCGCTCAAATGAGAGGCAGTTTCACGAGTACGTTCAAGGGGACTGGTTTGGGTTTTAAGGTTTTTGAACGGTCTGCTTTATCACATGGAAGCTTAAGACATTTTATCTGAAGACAGGGACAAACAAACTCCTTAACAGATGGGAAGAGTTCCTTAGATATTAGGTAATTAAGCACACTCAGCACATGTTGGCTCCTAAAGAAAATTGTTTTGAAGAGATAAGGCACTCTATAAATTGAGATTTGCGGTTAACCAAAAATCTGCCATTTCCACTTTTGCTCACAAGCCTAATCTCATAAATTGCTACATGAAAAATGAAGATATAAGGAGCATCACATGATTTACAAAATTATCAGACTGAGGGTTTTTTAAGCTTCCATGCTTGTATTCTTCCATTTTTCTGCAGCTGGCTAAGATTTAACAGGCAAGTAAATCTACTGCATTTTGACCTGAAATTGCCTTTCCGTGCTTGCCTTTCTTCCAATTCCAGTAAGCACCATTAGCAGGGAAAAGGAAACAGCTTTTCTCTACTGCAGCTCTTCCGAGGAAGCCAAGATAGAGCCTTGAGTTTCCTCAGATTTATGAATACATCGTTGGCAACCCATCATTATGTCCAAGACAGCTTTAATGCTCCGGTGACCATCTTCAGCAAGACAAAATGCACCTAAGGCCTGAAGCAGTAAGACAAGAATTGCAAAGCAGCGAGTTGCCGCAGCTTACCATTGCTCCTTCACTCTTACTTTGTGCAACTTCTCGCTGCAGCCGAGCCACAGACAGCTTCTCCCTATGGAAAGAAAAGCATGTGAATAGCAGTTCGTTTTTCACTGGCGGAGAGAACGCACCGCATCCCCATCGGGGTGCCATTCCTGCACATCGCTCGGGTAACCCTCCCGGCAGACCCTGCTCTCCTCGCCATGTTTCTCCGCAACATTTAGCGGCTGCGTTATTGTTTCATTTTGTGGCAGTTTGACAGAACTGTCAATAAATCAACTGAATCCAAACGTCATTTGCTCCACTCAAACAACAAAGCAGCGCATCACGCTGATGATATGGAAACAGACTCTGCAAATCAGAATGTGTTATTTATTAACCTACAGCCTTGCACATCAGCTTTATTCTGCACTATATTAACACAAGTTGGAAGGCTGTTAGATTATCAATAAATGTATGCATAAAAATGAAATTAAAAAAAAATAAATCTATTCTATTCCTAACCATACTGTGCTGCATTTTGTAACTACTGAATTATTAGGTTGGGTTTTTTTTAATTAGCCTTTTTTCATATAAGAACCTTACCCAAACGTTTGGCCTGACTCAAGTAGCAATTAATTTGCTTAATTAAGGATTTGGCGATCACAACACACTTTCACCTGAAAAGTTGTAAGAAAGGAATGAAAGTAGGGTTTTAGCATACATAGAAACAGAAAGAGATTTTCACAGTGTATGGACTGGGAAAATGTAGCACGTACCAAGTATGTGAACTGCAAAACCTAGACAGTGGAAGGTGGTGCAGGAACCGACCATTGCAGGAGGGGTATGGGAAGAGAAGAATTTGCTCTGGAAGCTCAGCAAAGCAGAAAATACTTTACAGAACAAGTGGGACTTAAGCAATCTACCATAATTTTAAAAGGATTTAAGAAAAACAAAGACACTTGTTCAGGTAGGCTATTTTTAAAGAAGAGTATCTATTTTTGAAAGAAAAGCACCCTGCAGAAACATCAGAGGAATTTATCAGTACACAACAAAACATAAATTTGCAGATGAATAAGTTATTAACAAAAGATGATCAGCTTTGAAAACTTCCAGCAAAAGGATTTTTAAATCAGAATATATGCATTGTCAAGTTTGAAATTTTCCATTTACTTGTGTTTTGCCCAGAAATTCTACTTGGTCTAATTGGAAAGAAAGACCTGAACCATCCCAGTGCAGCATCCTGGCACTTACCTGGGATATTTAAAATCTCTGCCCCTGTGACTACTTAGTATAATGCAAATGTAAGAGTGCCAGGGGCTCAGGCCTGCTGAGACATGGCAGTGGGCAGGCACTGTCTGCCCTCGCGCAGCCACGCTGTTTGAGGGCCGGCAGGACCGGCACGCCACCGGCCAAGGGCTCCAGCCACGAGTCCACCAGCCGCACCGACCGGTTTTCCCAAGACATTTTGAGTTCAGGAAAGAGAATCTTCCTGCTGTGCACTGCAGGGAAGTATACAATGTCTGGAAAACGCAGGGATGCATCTCCCAGCTCTCTCGCTGCAGAGAAGAGCAGGGGCTGGAAATTCCTGTCCCCCAAAATCCTGCAGAGGTGCCCAGCCAGGGCTGAGGGAGACCTGGTAGCCGATGATCTCCCCAGGCTCTGTAGCCACTCCTGTCATTGACTGGGTCACTCTCATCCAGCATGAAAAGCTAAATGCTCTACGATATTTTATTCCTCATCTTGCAATAAAAGTAGCCTTTAAACCACTTCTGCGAGCCATTTCTCAGGAACTGTTTCTGTCGAGGAAGGAAGATCTGCACCTACCTTCCTAATTACTGTGGGAATGACAGCACTCATGTCTCTCAGCCATAGCTCAACATATGCTTGGGTCACTAAACCAGTCCTCCCTCTCCATTTCAGTAGAAGACATGGTATTTAAGTTAAGTCTCCCTAACAGTCACCTGCCCCCACATGCTTGCTGCACCCCCACAACACTCCCCGCGCAGCCGGCTGGCGGCACCCTGCGAGCACGCTTACCAGATTAATACCAGGCGTGGCTAATATTGTGATTTGTAAACATATACAATGTCGAAACCACTGAATATTGGCAAAACCTAAAGATACAGCCACAGCCCAGTGGAAGTTGAATTTGCGTTACTCCAGCATAGTATCAAGATTCTCCTTTGTGCATCTGAAAAACTACTGAAAATTGAGAAGCAGCGTTAGTACAGCATCAATAGCCTTAACGCAAGTATCCTAAAAACAGCTTCTGAAAGATACTTACTGCCCTCCCTCTTCCCTGCTCAGATACTATCACAGGCAAATTACAAAATTGGTTAATTCTATTTTAAGGATTTAGTTAATCTGCTGGAAATAGCCCGTTGCATTTTTGCACTGCTTCAGCACCCTAATATGTTTTAGTAGGAAAAGCGAGTATACCCTTTGAGGGATTTTTGACTTTTTAATTGCAAAACAAATGCCTAAAGATATTTTATGAGAAAAGATGCGGGGGGGGGGATAAACAAACAAAAAAACCCTACAAATCACTCCTCCATACACTTCCTGCCAGTGGTCTGCAGAGATTTATTTAGTTATTCCTCCTACATGAGGAATACTCCTACTTTCCTCTCTCTGTGTTACCTCCAACATGGAATCAGTTCCACATTTCCGGAATCCTGGAATTTTATCAGAGTAAATTCCATTCGAGCTCCATCCCCAAAGAGGGCACCTCCTAACTCTTCCCTCTCTGGGTGAGGATCCTGGCTGAGGTTCAGAAAGGGCTTCCTTAACAATCTTCCCAGCAAAGGAGAGCAAAGACTGGCATTCTCATACTGTGTTTATAACACTGCTGCTATTAGGAACAGAACCCCTTTTCAATAGAAGAAAATGAAAAAGAAACCTGACTATCATGTATGAGAAAAAAAACTGCAACAGCAGATACAGAAGAGCCATCTGTTCCAACAGTGTCTAAAAATAAGTCAACTTTGAGGCAAGCAAACTGTGTGCTCCCACTTCAAATAGGTCCCAGAGCATCTTCTCCCTCCTGCCAGCATTCCCTGGGTGAAGGAGCTGTGCACTCGCAGCCAGACCTACACAGATGGTTACCTTCATCTAGGCAGGACGCACGGCAGAGGCTCAGCGTGCCTCTGGACCACAGTCATCCCTGAGATCATTCCAGGGAGCTTCATTTGCGATGCACTTGGCCCATGGCCCGCAGTGAGCCATTTTCCACCACCTCTGTTCAAACGTATGCCAGTATAATGGGTGAGAAATGTGGTCAGAATCCTGTTACGAGCCAACAGCATTTAACACCAATTTGCAGTGTTGAAAGTTTTCATATAAGATACATGACAAGAGAGAACAAGGACCTTCATGTCTAAGCACGACCAAATAAACCCGTTAGTTACTACCCACCATCTCAGGCCGTTCTGATTAAGACAGCACCTTCAACGACTATTCTCAGCCCCCATTTTTTAACATGGTGTTACAATTGGATAAGCATTTTACTATGACTGAGCTGCAAAAATAATAAGCTTTTAGCTGCTTTAGCCTTTCAGATGTTTCAAATGCAAAGAACATTTGACATGCAGCTTCAAAGTTAAGCTTGTTTTTTTAATCTTTGCTTTTAAATAGGAAAAATCAGTAGCATTACTTTGTTACTATACAGTTTTATTTATTTTTAATCAAGCATGTTTCATCCCTACAGCATGATTAATTAACAAAGTTAATTAGCAACGACAGCCAACCTGCAAGAAAACAAAATCTTCTCTGAGGATTTAAAAAATTAAAACATGTCCATTGAGAAGTTCTCATGTTTGCTTTTGAAAAACCACCAAATGATAAAAGGTTTACAAAAATGCTCTTTGAAAGCGCAGTTTATGCTCTTAAGTTTGAATATTTGCATTGTAAGTGGCAGAATTCCCAGCCAAGGACTTTGCGAAGAGATAATTAAAGGAGCCAAACAAGGATTCAATTATATCCTTTCCAGATGGAACCAAGCACACAAGTAGTCACTGTGTGGATGGAAGAAAGATACATTTCAAGTCTCAATATCACTAGTAGATATTGCAGTAGCTTGTTCTAAAAAACAACAGTTTGAGGAAAGCCCATTTAGTCCAAGAAAAACATAAATGTGCTAAATAATCCTGCAAATTCTAAACTCTCCTGAAACTAAAATTTCTCCTTCACTCTCCCTTCCCATCAGTTCGACTCATTCAACCACCAGACAAGAAAACCTGTATCAAATGACAGTGACAGCTAACACACACAGCTCGGGGCTTCACTACAGAACTGCGCTGCTTGAACTTCTCCCAGGCCACGGGGATAAAGGTAGGTAAGTCGATGCACATGATTTTGAACAAATGCTCATACTGTTCCTGATCTGGTAACAGGTATCCTCAGATTAAACAACACAATAAAAGCTACATTGGATGAGTGACAGACTCCCTTTTTCTTAGTTCTCCTTCTTTATATTGCTATTTTACATTGATACAACAAACCAAAAAACTCTAGCCGTGAACTTCAGCTTCCCAAATTTTGAAATAAGATTTTCGTTTTTATTTTGAAACATCATATTCAGCTCTTAGACACAGGACTTTGCTTCACCATCTAACACAGAAAGGTATTACTTAAAATAGCTTCTGGATCAAGTTATGAAATAAAGATTCCCTTAAAATGTGCTGAATTTTATCCATTTCCCAAGATCGCAGCCATACAGAATCAGGATATATTTTCAGTGGTAAATAATAATTCTATAGTTTTAATGAAGAAAAATAATTTTATAGTTTTAATGAAGAACACAATCAAAACTCAAAAAGAATGGAAAATGTCTTAGTAACACTGTCCAAAACTAAAGTTAATGCTTCAGTGAACCTTAATCCCCATGATCCACTGGGAAGACAAGGGCTCTATCAAACCCTGACATTGTCCTTTCCTGTCTTGATCACACACAGCAGCCCCACGACCTGCCAGTGTGCACTGACAGGTCTTGCATTTTCAACATTGACACATGAAGATTTCAAACTCTTCCTATTTCTTTTTTCCTAAGTAAATTATTACTTTCCTACACAGGGAATGAACATGGACAAAATTTAATAGGTATGACAGCTCCCAAGTTACTAATTTGTTTCTCTACTTGCCTTTTTTTTCCATGAACAGGAAAGTGTTTTCTTCATGTTTCATCCTTCCTTGAAACTTTCACTCTGAAGTGATTTCATTTAGATGTGGTTGGTTCTGCACCATAAAACGAAGCCCAGCTTTTCCTTTCATTTTATAACTTACACTACTTGTAAAGCCAGAAAATAACCACTTGACCCATTGAAAAAGTCAAGCTTTGAAAATACGCTGTTAACATTTGTTTTATTTTTGGTGATTGTGTCCAATCACAGCAGCCAAGCTACATGCCAGCGAGTCCTTCTGTGCCTTCTGCAGGCTATTTTGGAGCAGAGAAATTCAAACTGAGTTTCCCACTCTATGCTATTGCTGTGAGATTCAAAAAGTAATAAATACTCTGTTCATGCAGGGAAAAAACAGTCAGAAAAATGACAGACACAGACACAGAATGTCAACTTGCAAGGCATCCCTAACCACTGTGCCCTGGAATCACTCCTTATTTATCACCTACCAAAATTATTTCTCTGTAACTTTTCCCCTGCCCGTTTCATCACTTGTCGCCATGGCATTGTTTTTCAAACAAACCAGAAAACACACCACTAAAATCCATTAAACTCATGT
Source organism: Mycteria americana (assembly GCF_035582795.1). Taxonomy (NCBI): domain Eukaryota; kingdom Metazoa; phylum Chordata; class Aves; order Ciconiiformes; family Ciconiidae; genus Mycteria; species Mycteria americana. The sequence goes on from NC_134373.1 coordinate 36,072,603, forward strand.
TTCAGCATGGTGCCAACACCTAGGGGCAGGGCACTAATCTGTGCGGAGAGCCACAAGCCCAGCTTCCTCCCACTCCTGGTTTTCCAGGGAGGTTTCCCATCCGATCGCTGACCAGGCTCGACCCCGTTGAGTCTATGAGATCTGACAAGGAAACAGCCGAGGGTGGAACGGCTGCAGCGAACTAATGCGCCTCTTTCAGCTCCTATTGCGGTCGCAGCGGTTAGCGATGCTGCAACCTTCCTTCCTACTGAAGATCACGTACAATGAAGGCATTTGGTGCTTTGTAAAGGTCAGCATCGTGCGCATTTTGAAACTGGTCTTTTAGAGTCGCAACAGTTTAACTAGATCTGGCAAGAAGAGAGTCATCTTGCAAAGAAATATTCATTGCAAATTTAAAGTTGAGCAAAGTACAAGCTTTATTTAATTATTTTTACAAGAATTGCAAAGACAGGAGTTACAATAAGGGAAGTACTAATGCTGCCAAGCAGAAGCAGAGTAGACAGGATGAGCCACCAGCAAGGCGCAGGCTCCTATTTATTGCTAATTTATTTGTATTCATTTCTGAATGAAAGCTAAGCATACAGAAAACATCAGTTACATTAAAATTTTCTTCTACAAGGCATGATACTCCCAAATCCAGACAAGCAAAACAGGTAGTAACTTATTTAAACTGTATTTTCTTTGGGTGACACTAACAGTAGGGAAAAAAACCCACCCAGGAATTATAACTATAATCTAAAATATATATCAGCAATCCCCAGGGGCTCCTCACCAATTTCCAGTGGATTTTAATGTATATGGAATCTGAATTAGAAGTTCAAAGAAAATAATCTAGTTACTTTCCAGAAGCATTCAAACAAGACACCAAATACAAAAGAAATACCATGGAACAAGACCACAGGGTAACACAGGGCTGAGTCACATCCCTGGTCAGAAAGAAGGAGGCACAAAGTGCCGTAGAAGAGAGAGGAACGTAGTGGGGGCAGAGCCTTCGTTATAAAAGCAAAAAGGTTGCCTTTGGCTAGGAAAGAGGGGCAGAGCCATGGCAGAGAAATTAGAAAGGGAAAGGTTATCAGGAGTCCATGGCAGATTATGAAGGGATTGTTTTCATGACAAATTACTCTCTCGGCACCAGCACGGCAGCCGAGGTCGGCTGGGCACTTGAGCACGGTAATTCTCCTGTCCTAAGCATGTGCATGGGGACGGACGGCAATGCATTTTCAACAGAAGCATCTTCCCTCACATTGGCAATCTTTATTACTTCATTGACATTTATTGTTTTCAACACTGAAATTATGGGTGCAAGACTGTACACTTTAATGATTCACTGATATTTCAGACAACATTTCAAATATATCTATTTTTTAATGTTGGGGTGTCTTCTTCCACTATTAGTGCCGACTCCACAATACAGCCCACCTCTCAAATTCTGTATATATTTGGGCCAACAGTATCAGACGTAGTTAGGAAGGTCTAGACACAAAGTTTAAAACGTTGGGTTTTAAACTCTCGAGCTTTGAGATCGTTTTCAACCTTGCTATTGTAGAAAAGCCAGCAAGTGAAGAGCAAAAGCTTTTTAAATAGAGATCTTTAAATAACATTCATTAGTAACTGCTAAATAATTAGAATGACGATAAATAGAGCCACCAACCCCCCTTTCAGTTCCTTGACAAGACATGGAGACAGTACCATCACAATCAATGCAGTTCTTGATTAAGAAAAAAAACAGGCAAAAAAGGTGATTCCTTCCCCATGACGCACACATTCAGTTGTAGGATAAAAGATTAATGTCTGTATGACACAATGCCAAATCATCAGGATAATTATGAATTATACCAAGCAATCATTTTACAAATCTCCTGGAACATCTCACTTACAACCATTATTCACGAGATAATGCATTCAGGTGCAATTTTTTTCAGATATATTTCTCTGAAGCCTTTCTTTTGGGCTGAGATTCCAGGTGGAAGAAGAAAATGGGTGGGGAAAAAAAAGCTGAATTTTTTTATGCAACACAAAAATGGAGGAAGAAAATTAACATTTTCCCAATAATTTCTAACGTTTGTGGACTGTAGTGAGAGATACTTAAAGATTTATTTTAAAAATCAGCCCAAACACAAAACAGTAGACTGCAGCCGGGAAGGGAGTTACACGTGGCTATCAACTTTAACGCAACCTCAAGTATGAAACATCAAACACCTAAGTGCCAAGAAACACCAGGTAAATAGCACTACAGTATTGAACTCTGAAATACATCTAAAGTATAGGTTTTCACATTATAAATTAAATAGTCCGTGCATTATGTAAGCCCTGCATTTATCAAAAAGCATAGTTAAGGTTTTAGCAGGGCCAAATTCTGCGCAGATCTGCTCCCTGTTTAAACCTTTTGATTCAATAGATCCCATAAAGTACTAAAATGCACTACTACAAATAAATGAGCATAGGATCTGTCCCACAAAATTTGTTATTATTAAAAGTGGTACATTAACCATAAACCTTATTGTCTCTGTTCTGCAATCCACACCATAAAATACCTAGGAGAAGCAATTTGACAAATTCACACTATTGTAGTTTGGAATTTCTTGACATAAGTGACTGATTTATCAATTTTAATGTTACATTAACAGTAATATTTGTATTTAATGCTGTATTATTTCTGCCAATAAGTTGCAATCAAAAAAGCATACAGTGGGAATTTGTATGATTAGGCAAGCTGCCAAGTTCTCGAAGACCTATCATCATGGAAAACCTCAGTGTTCAAACAGGAAAAAAAGAAGAAAAGGACTAATAGAAGTCAGTCTGGAATACTAATTCAGCAAAAGAAACTTTAAATTATAATATAGGCAGCTGTTGCACACAGATCCCCATCCTTTACTACAAGAACGACTGCTTGTTCTTCTTCTCAGGTGCTATTTTAAAATATCTTATACAAACAAAAGCATCTGTTTAATGAAAGCCCTAAAACGCTCTAAAACAGTACCAAATTTCTTTCTGAGAACTGTTTCACAGTACAAGGCCTACAGTTAGCACTATTCTAATTAAAACAAAATAGTAGTGTTTATCTTCTTGTTGACAGCATCCTCAGAGCCACTGTATCATTCTTATGACCTTCTCCAAGCAAATTTTACACTACCACCTTTCCCTTCTTGTACAGTACTATTCCCCCTTCTGTAGAAGTATATGGTCCAGGAGCTCCATTTCCTTAAACAGGACAGTAGGACAGGTTGCTGAAAACCTCCCAGTTTAGCTTTATAGTGCAGCTGGGTTCAAAGCAGATAATGAAAGAGGCATGGGGTCATTGCTACGTGACCGTTTGGCCCACGGGAGAAAGACAACAGTTTAAGACACCGCCTTTTACCCCCTCTTATTTCCAACACATACAATTGCCACTCTTCATTTCACATGCCCACAAGATGCTTTTCTGGTCCCGATCCCCAAATACACCTGCTGTCATTGCTGGAAGTACCGAAGCCGGTGACATTTGGCTGTTCAGCGGAGCTGACACGGGCCTGGCAACACATCAGTCACCATCACAAGGAAGATGCTGCTAAAGCAGATGCCACTTTCAAAAGAGTCAGATTTTGATTTCTGTGACTCGGTGAAATTAAAAGTAACAGCAGTGATGTAAATACAGCCGCTCTCTCTACAAAGCCACTGAAAGACCTTTTTTTCCTTTTGAATGCACATTCAAGAACGAAGAGATAGAGCAGGGACTAGAAAGAAACCACTATGTGTAAGGGTACTTTTCACATCTTGCCTTTCTACTCTATTCCAGATTTAAAACCAGCCTACTGTTGCAGACTGCGCACTGCATCGCCATTAGGGAAATTGTAGCTGTTTCTCCTCAGTTTAATTGCTCCTAGTAATGTCTTTCAGCTTCTGAGTGTGCAAGTTCTTACTTGGTGTTTTGCTGTTCATTTTTAAGCTGTGTCAAGCCTTTCTCTAGACGGAGTCCCAGTTCTTGTGTTTCTGGTTGGGGTATTCGGTATGGTTTGAAGTACTAGATCCTTAGAGCATACAGATTTATACTATTTTTATTGCATTGTTTACTTCTGTTAGTTTTTTTTAAAAAATAAATATTTGGAATCCAGAAGATATTGTCTGATATATGAAGAATTCTCTGGATTGTGACCCAAACAGAATTAGCTGTGAATCCTGAACCCCTTCAGCCATTTCTAGCAAAAGTGAATTCTTTTTTTCACTAAGCCTGGACTTAAGAAGACCTTGAAAAATGAAAAACAAAGGAAGAAATAAGCAAACAAGATTTTCTTTTTGCAAAGGACTTGGAAGTTGAGCTAATAAATCCCCCAATCACTGGTTGCTCATATACATTTTTTTCTCTGGAGATTTGTCACATGGAGGTGATGTGCTGTGGAAATTCTTCTGAAAGGATATGCATTTCCCTAAAGGATTTTTAATGAGAATTTATTGCTCATGAAAGATTCAGGATTGGCAGCACTTCAGTCTTCAGTTAATGATCTTTGTTTATTAACAGAAAATGCATCACGCTTAAGAGGAAGGTAACTTTCCCAACCGATGCATCAAAGCATGAAAGAATTCTCACTCCTTCAGTCTTATCCCCTGAGGCTGTCTGAGAGGGTGCTAGCTGAAATTTATATGGTTGTCCTCTAAGAAAATGAAGTCAGAACCCTTGTTTCACCTAAGGCTGGAAATCATGGAAGCATTTCTTCATAACTGAAATTACTCAGACATAAATTTAGAGCAAGAAAAGGCAGCAGACTGACATTTCTTCTCACAGTGTCTATTCCGTCCATGCAAACCATTTACCAGTATTGGAAGATCTTTGCTTAGTCCTAATCCTAACTGCTCTTAAATTCTGTGGTTAACATTCATGCAAAATGCTGTCCACATGCTGTTAGTAAATTACCACCTTTTGGAACTCATTGAATTTGCAAGAGCGATGAAGGCTATAGACAACTGGGTCCGTAAACCAGAGATCCCAGAAACACACCACTAAGCCATCTCTTGTATTTCTACGGAAAAAAAATGGCAGAAGTGCATTTTTTCAGAAAAAAGGGACCAAACGTACAACTGAAGAAAAACAGGGTGTAAGGCACAAAACCCAAATACATCGTTGCAGACACTAGGCCCAACACTGGTTTGGACACTAAGCTCAACCACATTCTTTAAATCCCACTGCTTTCTTTATAACTAGCTTTCCTTCTGCTCTGCCTGAGTGATACATCCAGCTCTCATTTGTTTGTGAGAACTTTTAGAAAGATTTTTCTCCCTGTTCCCTACAAAGCTTTTCAGTTTTGCTCTTCCAGTTCAAAGATAGCTGATTTTGCTTCATTACTGGTTAACCTTCTTACCTCTGTTTTCCACTCCTTTGTTCCCAGATCATCACAACACATTCCTGGTATTCTTTGTAATCTCTTTTTTTGGGGGGCGTTACACAGTGTGATGTGTTTTTATCCATCCAGAAAGCACACAGCATGAGGACTTCTGTTTTTCTTAACAGGCTGCACTTACCATGTCTTTTCTCTCTCTGAGCTACATTTACTGCACACTCTGTAACCTTCCAGTCATCATTCATGTCCTGTTCTAATTGAACATTAAAATACCTTGGAAAAATCATTCTCCTTTTTTTTTTTTGTGGACAAGGAACAAAATCAAAGTGATTTCATTCTGTTTCACTCACTGGACTTCTCTCTCTCCTGACTTTTTTTCTTTACGCAATTGTTCAATATTTAAGTATTCTGGCATAAATTTCTAGCAAATCTGCAATGACCTTCCACTCCAAGAGAAAATACAGAAGAGAATCAAAGTTGTTCAGAAAGAGTCTGTTTCTTTACTGCTTAAATTGTTTTTCTGTTGTTTCTTGTAATTTCACTTTGCACCCTCGAGAACAGAATACTATTCTATTAAGACCCAGAAATGCTGCTCAGTCAGGTGGACACGTTTCTACTGGGGACTGTCTCCACTTTAAGGCCAGAGGCAGCTGGAACTCAGATCAGGCCCCTGGAATCGCATTTTGTGCTGCAACCCAACTTTCCTTTGCTCTACCAACTCACCATAGGGATAAGAGAATTTCTTCTCACATCATTTTATGGGAAATCAAATAGGCTACTAAAATGAGATAAATATGGTTTGCAGCATACAATTTAATAGTTGATCAACACTGAGCATATATGCTGAAAGACATGCAATATTTGCCATGTTTACAACATGGCTGTGAAATCAGCCATTCGGTTTTACATGTACATATCCATGATCTCTATTATTAAAAGCATTAATGCATCTATTCAACCATTTGAATTTATACTGTAGCAGTGAAAGAAAAATTAAACCAATTATGAAAATAATTTCAGATATCCATCCATTTTTCGTAATTCTGAAAGTAAAAAGCGTGTTTCATAGTTAAAGGACATTTGAGATAAACTCTGCCAAGATCACCTCTGGTAAAATTATCTGCTTTTGGTAAAAATGTAGAATGGATGATTTGTACTTTAAGAGCAACAGGTCATTTAACGATGTGCAACAGCTGGTTCTCGGGCCACCTGCAAACAGCCACTGGCACGAACACGGCACTCATGGCACGCGCTTAGCGTCAATACAGACCCTGGGGGGGCCTTCCGATGGGACTCCCAGCAAGTGACAGGTGAAATAAATGAAATAATTATTTTCTGAGAGCATTTCTCAAATGTGTACATAAAATATATTTTGGATGTACCGACAGGCAATAATTACCACTTAGTTTTCAAATTCAGGAATGTGATCCTGTTCATTGATTGCAAAGGTTTGGAGAGAGAAGGTAATACAGACTTTTCTATAAATCTCTGTGAACTTCAGTAACCTGATAGTTTTGTGAAGAGAAGAAAAGGAGGAAAGCTAATAACAAATTTCCTTGGAAAAAGTTATAAACTGCTGGGCTTCCCTCAGTCCTCCCCCAGGCTAGGGAACATGCTTCAGTATCCCTTAAACAAAATAATGTTCTCTAAACCACGTCTCACTATGCCAGAAAGAAAAAAACCATTATGTTGAAAATCACTTTCAAGTATCCTTCAGTAACCCAACACATGAATTCATATTCATGCAGCCTTACAGCAATAAAATCAGTTCCATGCTAATGATGTAATTGTTTCTTCTATCACTCTGTCTATAAAAGAAGACTAGATAAAGTCAAAGGCAGTGGCCTCTGGCTGATTATGTGTTTTGACAAATTAGATTATTAACTGGAACCTCAAACTCAAGCTTCGTTCTCTCAGTAGACCTAAAAGAGGAGAAGAAAAGACTTGCTTTTGAAAGGACACGGATCTACAGGGACCCCAGCCTAGACTGAGAGAGCTACTCAAAGAGCATTATTTGTACTGAACCAAACAGCGGCTGGCATGCACACAGGCTAATTTTAACATAGAAATTAGAGTTGTCACTTTAAATAATGGCCACAGCATCTGGTAATATATGCAAAACGCTTTCCAACATGTTCAAGTAGAGATGGAGAAACTAAGTTATCAATGACAGTTTTACCACATAATTTACCAGTCTAACACTTAACAACACCAAAAATGAAATCCAGAGCACATCAGAAATATTAGTGGAGCAATGACAGTATTTTTGTGTGTATTTATGAAGCCGTTTAAATTCACTTATAGTCAAATCACAACCTCAGCAGTTGCCTAGGAATGAAACAGAGAAGACTGAATAGCAACAGGCACAAGATCCATCTGGGTTGCTCAAGTTGTTTTACTGAGCTCGGTTAAAAATCTCACCTGAGGTGACCTGAACTTGCTTCAGTACATCATCTTTAAAACCTGCTCTCTGAATATTAAATGAAAAAACATTATCAGATGAAACTTGGGTACTGTCTGTCATTGCAGCTAGTACAGCTCAGCAAAGTTGGGCCAGGACTGTTACTTAAAACTTTTCCAATTATTCATAATGTGACTGAAAATCCTATTATGAAAAAGTGTACTGCCATCACGTTACAAGTAAACACAATCAAAAAAAAAAAAAATCTTTCTGTTTAAAACCTGAATCAGGGAAGCAAACACCTTAAAGAAACCCCAGACAAATTAAACCCTCTTGGGGCATTTTAAGTGATTTTCCCAAAAGACATCAGCCAGATCTGCTTTGTGAATGAGGCCAGCTTCTCAAAGCTCAAATAGCTTCCAGCTTCAATGGAAGTTCAACTTTAGCAAACAAAACAAGTAATTTAAAAGATACGGGTGAATAAGGATCAAGATGTGTCAGCGTTCAGGCATTTCCAAACATATTCAATGTATATTAAGAAATACTTAAAATATTAACTGCCTGAAGTATTAAAACAGAAAGATTTTCAGCAGTTCAAATGTCAACCAGATACTTAGCTAAATCTGCATTTCTCCAGCTTCCACAACAAATAACATGTTTTGAAACAAATCTGATGTTTGAATAAAGCTCCTTGCCATTTTTCACAGCAGAAAGATTCCAGCATTGTATCTGGGTAACGACCTGTGCTCTGAAATTACTTCTTACAGTCATCACCACAGCCAGCTACATCACCTTTAGTAGGAGGCAAAATAAAAATCACTCACAATGCTCATGCAACATCACCACAAGTATTACCTCATTTACAGAATCAGGAGAAAGTCCATTTCAAACCACGGTATTGATTATTTCAAAATTTAATTCCCCAGTCAAAAGCTATACTAAGAAAATAAAGCCAGTAAAGGGCATTTGCCAATTAAGTAAGTGAGCCTAATCTTGATTTTAAGTTACTTTGATATTAGAGATCATAAAACTAGAACTACACTTTAAGTACCTGTGTTAATAGAGTAGGAAGAAAAATGGCCATACATAAAATTGGTGATAAACTTTGTAGAGAAATCTCCTGCGTCATTACATGGCCATGCCTTTAGTTTATATGAGATCAAAACAGCTGCCAGAAAATACATACACAGGCATTTTGAATTTTGCTGCCTAAACCTAAGATACACATTTACCTTGAATTCAAAGGATCAGAATGAGGCTGCAATAAGCATCTACTTTAACATCCACCACCAATAACTAGAATTTTCTTAGAGAAAGCCAACAGAAGCAATCTCCTCGATACCCAGGGTTCATTAGCAAAATTGTAACAGTGGCTCTTCTAAACAGTGTTTTACAAGAGTGCAAAAAGAACTAAAAGTACTTTTATATACAGAATATACGTTATTAAGTTGCTACACAGGTGTTCAGAGCTTTTCCGAACTTGGGGGATCAGTATCTAAGAGATGTTTGCGTTCACTTTCCTTTCAGAAAGTCCCCAAAGCGGAACACAATAGCTTCTCCTTTTTCATCATGCTGCAAGAACAAGTGTATTTTGATATGCTAAGATACTTCCGTGTTAACATATTTTTCTTAACAAGATATTGTCTTAATTAGTTTCGCCTATCATTTGGGGGTTATCTAGAAGACATGTTAAGGATTTACATATGGGTTTAGATTGCATATTATTTCTTACGGTAAAACCAGTACCTGGTCATTACTGCACATCCCATAAAAACAATTTTCATAGTTGACACTGAAAGCTGCTAGCATTTAATTTCATGGGGAAATGAAATGCTAGGATTTTATTCTGCATAAAATACCCACATATTCATCCCTTCCTTAACCATTGTTGGTGAGAACGCATGACCGAGACACAAAGGGTCTTGCTTTGCCCTGCTGCTGGCTCTGGCAATAAGGTAAGGCTTTGCACCAGCAGCTCTTCTGCTGGCCTCTGTCTACAAAGCTCTCACTCGGCATCAATACAACGTCCCAGTGTGTTAGACGATTATACAGCTACTTGCTAAATTAAAAATTATTTTAGTTAGCATACTCACACTTTTTTCACAATCTCAGATGTAGGAAAAGATAAAGTCTCAAGGCACATGAGGTCGATCAACAGGTACTTTCCCCCAGTACTGTCTTGTGAAAACATTATGACAAACTTTACCTATTTGTAGACAGTACTTCTGTAGGCACCTATAAAAACTATAGCTTTACTTAAAAATCCAAAGCTTCCAATCTCTCAGAATTGCAAGTGACAGATAGAGAAAACTTTTTATGTTCTAGACAGGTACTGAATAATTTCTATTTTCCCCCTATATACAGGTCATGGTCTACAAGGTTTCCCAAAGACGTATCCTCTTTAAAACAGTGATATCTTTTAGAGCATTCCTTGCAACAACATCAATCAACTTTCCTTTTATGAGGAAAATGTTTCTAGGTAAATGCACACAAGTACCTCACAGTGTCAAAGGCATTAACGAAGAAAAGTATTTAAAAATGCTAGAAAATGATGCCCATCGTACCAAGCAGCAATACCAAGCAGCAATTTAATACTTTAAACAGGCAGCCAGGTGGCTGGTTTCAGTCAGCCCCTTCCCTTTCCACTGACATGTATTGAATCAGCCGAGCTACCCCAGACAACTAACTAGCCCGGACTTTTAAGAGACGGACAATGACGGAGCAGGATAGCTAGAGCTGGAGATCACCCGCTTTAGAAACTACTTGAGGCTGGGGTTCGCATCCCTTGGCAGGCCGGAGGCAGCAGGGCTCAGCCCCGCTCCGGGGCCCACGGGACGACTCGGGCACCTGCTGGAAGCCTCAGCGGGACCGGCGGGACAGTCCTGCAGCCTCGGCCACTATCCTCTGCCTCGGCTCTTAATTACCACCCCGACACCCGGCCGCCTCCTGAAAGCCCGCGATCCTTGCAGCTGGAGCTCCAGTAGCCTCAGGCATATAAAATCTCTTTTTGCCAATGCCTAGCTGGCCAGCCAAAAATCAGACAGGCAGAGTTTTACTCCAGAGGAAGGGGAAGAAAATGCTCTCACTGCTACGAAGCAAAATGCCCCTCCGACCCTTCAGACTTTTAGTTTATTTATCTCCTCTTCAGTATACGCCTCCAGCCACCATCACACTCTAGCTGGAGTTTTTCATTTTTAGGTTGTAAATCTGCTGCTCCCTCCTCCACGGTCAGAGGATTCTCCCAGGGCCCACTGGCCAGCCATCAAGGGGCCACACTGAAGGACAGGGCCATGCTTTCATCTACTTAGCTGTACTCCCTAATATCCACCCTCCACGCCTATCATTTATTTCCTCTGGATCCTCTCTTTCTCTAGTTCTCCAAAGCACACGGCTTTTTCACTAGTATTTTTATATTGCTGAAGCCAACAAGTTTTCACCAATCCTAATACACGTGTTTCGGTGATGGTTCTCCTAAGCAAACTCGGTTTGACCCTGAAGTCAATGATTACGGTCAAAGCCATTTAGTAACGTCTGCGTACTGTCCCTAGGCATCACAGAAGAGGACAAACCTGGGGGGTCAGAGCGGACATTGAGATCTCTGAAGAGGTCAGAGCACAGAGGCTGTTTGGAAGCATGGTAACAGCAGCTGGATCCATAAATACAGAGAGCAGACAGAGCCCCTTCCATTACTTTACACAGAGAGAATGAGAAAAGGTGTCATAAATTTACACAAATTGCTCAAATATTACGATCTGAGTACTCAAATACTTATTTCTGCCTCAGCGATCTACGGGAAATGTGCAGTTTGAGCTGGTAATACAACCACATGTTAATGACTCCCAGAGCCAGCCCCAGCTTCGAAACAGCGTGCCCTGAAGCCTCACTGCAGAGTGAAATGAAGACATTGCTCATGCTAACCTCAAGAAATAATCTCATACTCGATGCTTGTTTTTACACAACACGCTGCCGTAGTATTTACTGCCCTTTTTATGCTCTTCTATTCACAAGAGGCACAAAAAAATGTTTTTATTTTAAACAAGTGAAAGTTCAAGAGGTTTTCTGACAGGTTGAGGGGTTTTTTCATTTCATTTTTTAAAAGGAATTAAAAATCGAGATCACAACATCCAACATGAAGCAACGGTGAAAGTCAGTGCCTGTCTTGCTTATTCTCAGAAATAAAGTTGAGCAGTTTCAGGACCTTGTCGTTTGAGCATAGATTGCATTCTAGCATATCAGATGCTGCAGTAATGGGATTTTGTAAAGCTGAAACGCATTCATATTGTGTACATAAAGAAATCTCTTGATGTTTTACTTAGTTTAATGCTTTTTTTCATCATATGTACCCACCCATGCCCCCCTGCTTTCAACAGCTAATAACCAATACATCTGATGAAAATTAATTGTCTTGACAGCTTGCATAAAAACTATAAAGGTCCAAAGGAAAAATGCTGTGGCAGCATTTTCTTTCTCTGTAGGACAGTAGCTATGGAAACTATCTTTAGAGGCCAACTGGCCTTCATCCCAGTACAACACAAAAAAAATCAAAATGCTACTTTCAGTGGGTTAGTCAGTGGCACCAGTCTTAATTGTCAACCTCTACAACGTTGCCACATGTTCGCTAGAGCAAAATATTCTTTGATTTTGTTGGGAGCAAAGCTGATATGACATTCTATTACTTTAACAGACTTAGACAATACAGAGCCTTATGAACTGTGCTTATATTGATAATTATTATGATAACCTGTTACAAAGAACCTATAAAACATGTAAAAATAGACCTAAACCAGACCTAAATAGACCTAAAAAAGATCTAAAACACCAATGCGCAAATTATCCATTTTCTTAATAGAAAATATTTTGTTAATTATTATAATAGAAATAATTTAGTCTTATCCTCAGGTAAATACTTTCAGCCAAAAAGGAAATCTCTAATCTTATTTAATGGTCACATTTCACTAACCGAAACTCCTATCCTTTTGGAAGGGTTTTATCCTGTATAGCTAGCCTGAACAAAAGCTGTGATTTCTAATATAGTCTGACAAAATCATCGGTTTTTATAAATGCTGAGAGATTATGAAGTGTTTTTCCCTCAAAAGGTAAGACACAAATGAGCCAGAGGTTGACTACTGCAAATGCATGGGGCAACTTCCATTGCCACCCACAGAAGAGTTCCTGTAGAACACCAACCACAGATCATTAATGAGGCTCGCAGACCTTTGAAGAAATACGTTTTTCATCCAGAATGGTATTCAAAATGTAGTGAAAGATTTCCGTCATTAAGAAACCAACCTATAAGGAAGGAAGCCGGAGTATACGTACACCTCAAGTGTACACACATTTCCATCTTTGCAGAGGTTGGTATGTCACTCAACCGCGCCATTTTGCAACACTGCGGTACTCTGATAGCTTTCTCCAGTTTTTCTGCCCACTCTGCCACACCAGAGAAAATTTATTCTGCCCACACCAGCAATTCTTATTTAAACGGCTTATGGAGACTACCCAGGCAGGACAGAATTATACAGATTAGGTTTATGTTCAATCAAGAGCCAAATTCTCCCCAGTGCCACATGACACTAGCTGGGTGTGGGTCTACTGGGGGCTATGGAAATGCAACATCTTGAAGGATCTGGCTTGAAACATTGGTACTTTGAAGCGCACTACAAAAAACAAACATGAGTGTATGATTCGCAGGCTGATGTACCAAAAGAGGCACTGGGCTGGCTGTTAGCTGATTATCCAGGTAACCACCGAGCATCCATAAATCAATTCTGGTCGCATTCAAAAAAGTCTATGCCTATTGGCAGAAGATAACTAAAAAGCAAGTCGTGCCTAAAATACAGGATACCTATGAAACTTTAAAATTTAATTTAGCTCACAGATTACAATCACCATTATCCATGAACGTCTAGATCTCCATCCCACTGCCTCCACAGAGAAGTTAGTTTCATCTCCTCCTTACCTCAAGAGGATCTGCTTATAAGAGGTTAGACACACGCAGGCTGGATTCGCAGCAGGCCTGTGCTGGTGTAGCTCCATTTTGTCTGCGGGAGATACACTTCTCTAAACCCACTACTACACTGGCCAACTCATTTTAAATTGAAGCCAAGCATGATATTTTCAGGCCACTAAACCAATAAGGATTATTATAAGTATCAGAGCAGGTCAAGACCACATTCATGGCTGCATTTTCTCTCGCTCCCAACTAACGATCAAATTATGACCCCTGCAGGTCCCTTGTCAGGGCGGTACAGCCGTCCCTTTGGGGCGGACGGGCAGAGGTGCCAGAGCTTCCCAGGGGCAGCCCCAGGGAAAGCCCACACAGCGTTGCTCAGCCACCCCAGTCCATCTCCTTGTAACCTTAGCCACAACCTTCACCAATCCTTCAGGTGCTGTATGATTTTCCACAAATGAAAGCTTCTTTCTCTTACTAGAGGAAAGAAGATTTTTGAGCTGTATTTATTAAAGATCTAGCAATGAAAGTCCGTTCCTTCTTTTTAATAAATTAGCACCGTGTCGAGCAGCTTTCTCTATAAAGCAGCGGATGCAGTCTCAGAAATATGTATTTAGTTGCACCGCATATTAGACAATCAAAGAAATAAATTAAGACCTTCAATGCAGTCTTAATCCAAATTGTTTCACTGGCTGACCGCTCTTCTCACCATATGGGAAAGGAGCTTTCACATTTCCTACCCAGACCTCCCTGATGGGATATTTTGTAATACCACTGTAAAAAAAAAAAAAGCCCAGGGCAAGTTTTCTGAAGGCAGAGAGAAATTCACTACTGCTCTGAATGGGAAGAGGGTGCAGACACCTGGCTGTAGAGCTGTGATTTCATCCTGTCATGTACGAGCTCTGCATCTGAAATATTGACTGGGGAGACTGGAGGGAAGAGGGCCATGCCATGCTTAGATCCCCTCAGTGCCATCAATAAATCCATGTCTGAATGGAACTATGTGTTATATTTTAAATCTAACAATAGTTCTCGTTAATTTACCTGTTACCTTTACATAGATTTATCAGTGTAAGATTGCAGCAAAACACACCAGAACTATTTATTACGTGCCTCACACTGAGGTCTGATCCAGCTACTACTAAACAAACCAGGTTATGTTTCAACTAACTTGGATCTGACTCAAAAACATGTGGTCCATGCTGCCGTCATAAAAAAGAGGAGATTAACAGAACTGAAAGGACAGACAATAGGGCTTATGTGCCAAAAGCCTGACTTCTTTTCCTGTGTTAATCTCATAAGAGACACCCATGACTGAAGACCTTGTCTTGCTTACCGTCCTTAAGCCTATCACAGCTACACCACTGCCGAGTTAAGATGTTAAGGAGATTAATCGAGACTCTAATAATATTTATCTAAGTATTGCTATAAATATCTTTCTTAGAAAAGCCTTTATGTGACAAGGGAGAGATAAACTCACATATTGATACATCCCAACCTATCCAACCTTCACCCCAGCCCAACACCCAAAATCAGCCAACAAAATACACAATAAACACCCAAGCGTGTTTTCATTACTCTATGAAGTAAATCCATCAGGGACCACTGCCATCATTTGCTTTATGTCAAGTGCATACTACAGCAATGAGTTACAGCATTAGCTTTTATCAAAAATATTTTTAACTAGCTATGAAAAATTTGATCCTTTCTTTGATGCAAGTATCTCCACCCCAGAAAACAAGTCCCAGTAAAATAAAAGATTTCTAACATCTGTTAATACCACACTTGCTCTCCTCCAGTTTCACAACTTGGTTTCCTACCCCACTGAAATACACGCTGTTGCAGATCCCAGTATCTTTCTCCACTCCTGCTTTCACACCTCGTAACATCTGTATCATGAATCTCAATACCTGACAGACTGTTCCACTGCAATTTTTTTTTTATTCCTTTAGTTCTGACACTTTCCTAACACAGCTTTTCAAACTTAATAGAATATCCCTTTGCAGTTAAGTATTTTCTACCTTTGATTAATTCCTGCAAACCTGCAGTTCTCTTCCTGAACACAACTTCACCGTTTTCTTCCAAGAGGAAGTAAATCAAAATCCAGCAAGGCCATTTTCTTCCTTCTCACCTGCCAAGATGGTGTTGATCTCCCAGTCCCTCCTCTCACCTGTTCATGTCGCCTGCCTTACTCTTCCTTAGGGTTCTGCTGCCCCTGGTTTCTGTTCCTTGCCATACAGGTCTATTACAGTCTTTCCTGGCTTAAAAAACCCAACAGAGTCATCCTTAGCCCTACTTCATTCTCTGGGATCATTGAACACGGTCCAGACTGCCACTCGTCCTCGCCCTTTGTCACCCACATCTTTCCTAGCAAAATACCAGAACCAGTGTTCAATGCTCTGTGAGGCTGGACTCTTCAGGAACCAACTCCTAGCTCCTCATCAGGGAACCATGAAGACCCCCAAATCCTAGCTCAAACCAGGAGGCTGGACTCTTCAGGAACCAACTCCTAGCTCCTCATCAGGGAACCATGAAGCCCCCCAAATCCTAGCTCAAACCAGGAGCTCCTTTACATGGAGTCCGGAGCTGGAAACCTTGGCATGTTTTGTGACTTTCTGGTTTCCAGATAGGGAGTTTGGACAGAGGCAGTCCATGTTTACAAGCTAGGAGACAGCAGGGTTTGTAGGCTCCTGTTACCTAATAGTCTGAATCGGATCTGCAAGACACAATGCCAGCCATGGATAGTCTTCGCAGTTTTGAAGTAACTCTTGAGACATCTGATCTTGTGAGAATGTCGGACTTTGAGAACAAATAGAAGTCTTGATTTCAAAAGAAATCTACTCCTGCGCTCCAACCAATGTTTCCTCATTTTTCCCTGTACTCCATAGTCTACTTCTCTGATCTTTGCTGACCTTTGTTTCACATGTACATTGTGAGGTTTTGGGGCCACATTCTTTCTGATCATATTTCAATCCATTAGGTGCATTTGCACCGGTAATTCAATGTGCTGAGGAGTACTTTTCAGGTGAAAACTTGTCTTGCATCAACATTTAAGGTCTTGAGCACACCATTCATAAGTCTGTCGACTCCCTCCTGCAGCTGTGCACCAGGACAACAGCCAGAGTACCCCAGGTGTAACGCAGACACAAGGCTCCCAGCAGTTGACTCCCTGGTGCATGCCCAGGACCAGCAGCTGGTGCAAGCTCTAGGGCCAACTGGGAGACAAAGTGGAGGTGTGGTCCTGGACCCACAAAGGATTGCAGCAAAAAATAAAGTTCTTTTCTTATTTGTGCCATGTCAGTTGATAATACCGATGCACCTACTGAGTCCTTGGCTAGGCCTCTACTTCAATGCCAATGAAAATATACTTCTTTTAACAAGAGTGAGCATTATAAAAAATTAAAATCAAACCATAGGAGCATACTACAACACCGTAATTATTCATTTTCTTTAGGTAACTCTGAAAATGGTAACTGGATACTGATACTAACTTACTCATCTACAAGCAACAAGCTGTAGCAGTAGTAGTAAAGCCAATGTTACATGGGAGAGAACCCTGCAGTAAAAAATAAAGCAAATTGTTCCTAGTTCATGAATGACAAATACCTACCTAGGGCTTAGATACCAGAGGCATTCCCAGCAGTCCCCTGTATTACCACATGTGCTATTTACATGAAAAAATATTTTTATACGTAGTAAATTGCTTGAAAGTTGGCTTGTCAGATTTCCATTAACACCAACAGGAATGATTATGGCTCAATCTCATTTTCAGTAGCCACCAGGAATCACTTTACCGATGTCAAGAAAGTCAAGACATTGAGTATGGCTCAGTTGGCAGCTCTGGACTTCATCCAAAGTCAACAGAAAGATGCATTTATGGCACTGGGTTTGGCCTACACTCACCACTTATTGCATTTTACACAGTTATGTTCTTATTAAGGATATAGCTGCCCTTCAGGGTGCAATAAGTCAGCGGGGTTGTCATTTTACAAACTGCAAGTTGGCTTTCATACCTGAGACTAGGAACATAGGCTGGAACGCAGACATACACAGTGGGCATGGAGAAGAGGTACCCAGAGGCAATTAATTCAAAGAAGGAGAAAGGGAAAGAAAGAGCAGAAAAGTTCTGTAAAAGTCCACTTCTATGGCCACAGAGATGACTGTGCTTATGGCAATGAAACCTGGAATTAATCTAAAAGTTTAAAGCATATAGATCATTTTCAGAAAAAAAGAACCACTGAGAATAAGGAAGTGGTATCCTCAAGTCACAAGTAACTTTATTATTAGCAAATATACAATGGGATAACCATTTTAGCTTCCTGTAGTAGCTTGGACCAACCACATGGGCAAAATCTTGGCACAGAGAAGAACTGAAAAGTCTACAGGATTCAAGTGAACATAATGAGAGAGCAGCTGCATTGTCTCTGTAGAACAACACAGGCCACCAGGAGCCAAGAGTCTATTTAAAGGGGTTTATACACAATGCAAGGAAAGTTATTAGAAGATGGAACAAAGATGTACATGGAAAGCAACTGGCAAATGTTTGGCTCAGATACTCAGAATCACGTAGATTTAAGAGAAATCCTAAGAGAGATGGGTAAAAGAAGCATGTTTCTTTTTGTTCTTTCACAGCACACAGCACTGTTGAAAACTTTGTTTCTGTGATATATCAAACTTCTTTTTCCACGTCTTGGTTTTTCCTTCCTGATCTTACTTGCATTCTGATTATTCTGAGGAATAATTTATGTTTCAGACGTGAACTGTCAGTGCACGCACCACAGCAAAAGAGGTAGAAGTACTTGACTCTCCTTTATGAGCCATTAATTTCTGTCTTTTAAAGATTCTCTCCTTCTGAAAAAAAACCTTCCCATTTTCATTTTGAGGGGTAAGTATAGAAGAAAAATAAATTCTTAAAGAAATACAGAACTCCAGGGTCTCTGACTTCTAGAAGAATTTTGCATATATGAGTCTCGCTGGCAGAACACCCAGTCTTTCTCTTAATGTTTAAATTATTTGAATATATTTTTAAACAAAAAAGAAAAAAAAAAAAGAGGCAATTTCTATTTCATCCACATCAGCTTGGGTCTGTACCCACCACCTAATATCCTAATACTATCAATTCTTTGGTCACTCCTAGGAGTTTCCATTACAAAATGTAAATGAGACCTAAATATCAGAGAGTTAGAAACAATAAACAGAATTTTGCTGTAGTAATCCCTCCAAACCTTCTTCAGAATGGAAACATAAATGCAAAACCTACCAGGCTTCTGGCTGATGTTTTTACAGGAATGTTATTAAAATTGCCTTTTCATCATCTGATGTCTGAGCAGTGGCAATTCTGCGTTAGTGCTCTGACAACCTCAGCTTTACCACAGGGGTGTTTCAGGTAGAAAAAGTGGCCTCAAACCTCCATGGAAACATAAGCCAAAAGCAGAAACACAATTCCCGCTGCTTAAATACCAGTTCCAAGCCAGCCCCATCACACTATGCGATTACGTTTTAACTAAGTAACCAAACTAATAGCAGCTACCTACCATAATTCTTGAGAATAGGAGCATAGCAAAGGGGTTCGGGTCGCTTGGGTTTTTTTGTACAGCACCTCTTTGCAAGCTCTAATCCTGTGAACAACTACACACATGCTTAACTTCACACGCAGAGTAGCCTATCTATTTCAATGCTGTAACTCTAAGGTTAAGCAGGTGTCTAACTGCTTGCAAAATCAGGGCCTTAAATGGAAAATTAATCAGTGTAAGAAGTGGATTTATGCACAACACCTGGCTGCTGCTGCTGAGCTTATCTGTGTAGGGATTTATCTGGCAGAGTCAAGCAGCGGTGTAGCAGTAATGCTCTACAACAGTTGTAACGAACTCTACATAGCATAGAAGCGGAGAAGTTAACCATTAAAAATTATTACAGAAAGGCAGGTTCTCTGCTTAACAAAGAAGGCGACACCAAATACCTACAAAGCATACATTTGTACCTCACTCCAGCAAGAAAAACTTATCAGTAAGTGCTACATGCAATTAACAGCAAAGATACAGATGAGAAAAAGCTGAAGCAGGAATAACTTTCCTAGGAAACTCTTTAAAAACACCAAGGTACAAAGAGACCAGATTGAACAAGCCAAAAAGTACAACAGATTTCTGAGCTAAAGGATACAATGTTCCTGTCCGCAATGTTCAATAAAAGAGGAAACTACACCAGAGATGCCGAAACCCTCCTGAAGTTCTGATCTTTTTCATTTTTCCACCAGAGCGTCAGAGCTCTGCACTGAACTTGCAATTCACCCTCACTGATCAGCACACCACGGCGCTGGGGGGGACATACCATATGGCTCACTTTAACCGCGTAAATTGTACGCTGTGACATGAATGGAACTGCTCCATGTACACAGTCAATCACCAGTTTCCAGGATTTGGCGGAATGGGGATTACCCCGCACGCTGCAGCCACTCCGGGAACAAGCAGAGCTTCAGACAGGGGCAGCACAAAGTCAGGCTCAGGCTTCTGTTCTGCACCTCTGAAATCTGCTGGGTCACAACAAGTTCTGGGAGTGCTTTAACCTGGATGACTCAAGTTTTATTAAAGTATTTTTAACGCAACGGCAATCTAATCATGTACTTTTTCATACTGGTTCCCTGCACAGCACAGTAATTTTCAAGTTTTAAAAGGAACACATAAATCTACAACAGCAGGGACTTGATGACATTTTTATTCTTGCTACTGGCAAGCCTCATCTAATGCCAATGGCATTAATCCCAGTGCTCACTGGCAAAAGGAACTAAGTCTTGGTAAATTCAACTAAGGGTACTGGGCGCTTTATCCCGAAGGGAATACTGTATTTAGCTTATATGATTTGTTTCCTCTTTTAACAAGAAAAGGGAAAACATTTTTGGTATTCATGGCAAAAAAAGTATTTTTGGTTCATCACCAATGACCAGCATCAAAATGCACAGGAAAAAATTCCCCAGCATTCTGATTACTGCCAGGTTACTCCCCAACCACATTTAAAAATCTAGCCTGCCCATTCCAGCATGTCAGTGCGATTTTTATTGACCTACTAACCTGTAACTCTGGGAAGCCCAGAGCTAAGAATGCAATAATGGCTAGCAAATACAAGTCTCCAAACAGAGTGTAATAACCTTAAGTAAACTACTGCCAAGCAAAAGTCCTGCAGATCAAACAGTTCCCACGAAGCCTTATGCTATTAACTAGCAAAAAAGTCCCATGATATCTCCATAGTCAGGCACAATACCAGAGCCCTACGCTTCTGTTTACTTACATAGCTTATCTGCAATCCAGTAATGTATACAGTCAATCCCTCAGATGTAAATCACTTGTCTATTTAATGTTACTTCACTTGTTAAAAACTTTGCTAGCTTTCTAATGATAAACAAGGGGTTTATCTGGAACATCAATTTTTAAGGGATGTAAAAATTTACAGTGGATGTTTATAAACCATTTCAATTCGGGAGTCAATTTTATATCATTACGTGGAGAAAAAGAACTGCAAATACATAAAGGTAGCAACAAGGTGGTATTTATGCAGCTGTGCTTTTTTCCTAAAGGAAAATGCAAGGCCCGGTTACACTTACTCTACCTTATTTCAGTCATTTTCTGGGTCAAACCACCCCAGAAGACGGGTAGTGGATCTAACACCCTGTTACAGCCACCAGAATCAACAACTGAAAGCCCAGTGGGACAGCAGCGGGTCACTTGGCACCCTGCGTTTACTTTACACCCTATTGCTTTGTGCACTTTAACTCGAACTCGTTTCAAAAAGATCTCTTTTCTACCTAAGGTACTCCTTCCATCAGTACAACCTCCTCCCGCTGATTTGTGCCATGTGGAGGAGTCAATCCTTAAGCACACAGGACTAAAAATAAAAAAGAAACAAAGCTCGGTAGGATGCTGCTGCCGGAGTCGCAGCACAAGAAGAAAATCTGCTGCCTCTGAAGCAACAGGGCTCAAACGCAGACACGGCTGCCTTCCCTCCCGAGGCTCAAGGAGGAACGAAGAAGGAGAAAAGCGTACTGCACTTTTCCCCGGGCTCAGGGGCGCAGACCGGGCGCAGGGCCGGGCGCGCACAGGCGCGGTGCGGGGGCTCCCGGCCGGGCGGGAGCGGCGGGGGGCGCGGCGGTGCCCGCGGCGCGGCCGCCCCGGGGATCAGCGCGGCCCAGGCGGCGGGGCCGGCCGGGGCGGGGAGCCCGCTCTCCGGGGCCGCGGGGCTTCTTCGGCCCGCGGGCGCGGAGGGAGGGCGGCCGGCCGGCGGCCGCAGGGAGCCCAGCCTGCCGCACGGCGCTGCGGCGGGCGCGGCCGCCCCGGGCTGCGTGGCCGGCGGGGCGGGGAGGAGGCCGGGCCGGCGGCGGGGAGCGGCGGCAGGTGCCTCCCCCCGCCCGCGGGCCGCGCCCGTCCCCGCGCAGCCCCGCGCCCCCCGGGCGGGGGAGCGG
The DNA here is from genome assembly GCF_035582795.1 of Mycteria americana. Taxonomy (NCBI): domain Eukaryota; kingdom Metazoa; phylum Chordata; class Aves; order Ciconiiformes; family Ciconiidae; genus Mycteria; species Mycteria americana. The sequence continues at coordinate 36,094,715 of NC_134373.1, forward strand.
CGAGCGCCGCCGGGGCCGGCGAGGGGGAGCCGGGGAAGGGGAGGAGACGACGGCGGGGCGGGCAGGAGGCGGCGGAGGCGCGGCGGGCAGGTGAGGGAGGGGAGGCGCGGCGCGGCCGACTCCTTACCTGCTCGGCGGTGGGGCATGCTGCGGCGGGCGGGGACAGCGCGTCCCGGCGGGCCGGGGAGCCCGCTGCCGCCGCCGCCCCCCGCCTGGGCAGAACGGCTGCCGCCCCCCGGGCCGGCCGCCCCGCCGCTCGCCTCTTCCGCTTTGTTCCGCCGCGGCGGCTTCTCCTCCCGCTCCCGCCGCAGCCGCGGGACGCGTAACATGTGCCTGAGCAGGGCGGGCGGGCGCCCGGGGTGGCACTTTCGGCGGGGCGGGGAGCGCGGCGGCCGGGCCCCTCCGCCCCCGGTCCCGCGGAGGAGCGGGGCTGTCAGATCCAGCCCATCTGCCGCGATCGCAATCGGTCGCAACTGAATGGCTCCCGCAAAGCTGCGCCGGCAGCAGGGGCTCGCCGCGGCGGGCGGAGGGGGGGCGGGGGGGGGCCGGGCGGGGGCGGCCATTGTCTGCGGCGGCGGGGCCGGGGCCGCCGGGCTCCCCCCGGCTGGGGGCGGCGGGCGGGAGCTGCCCGGGGACGGGGGGGTCCGGGCGCGGGCGCCGCGCAGCCTCGTCCCGGCGGCATCTGCCCCCAGGCCGCCCTGCCGCGGGGGCTCGGGCCGCTCCCTGCCTCCGGCGGGGCAGCCTGCCCGCTGGTTTGCGCAGCGGGAAGAAAGCCCTCGTTCTGCACAGCCCCAAATGAAACGCAGATCTCAAGTTGCTGCCGTCTGCGCTGTTTTCGAAAGTTGGGCGAGGAGGCTCTGGCCGTGGCGGAGCCGCCTGGCCCGCGGTGCGGGGCTGACTCGGGAAGCGGCGCGGCGGCTGCGGCTCTGCCCGGCGGGGCCCCGGCCAGCGAGGCTGCTGGGGGCCTGGTCGTGCGGCTTGAAGGTAAAAGGCTTCAGGTGGATGGCACGCTTTTGAAACCTTGTGTTTTATGCGAAAACGGTTCCTAAAGAATCATGGAAAGCTTTGTCATCCGGTAGTCAAAAAATTGCAAGTAAAAAAATTTTCCCAGTTGCAATAGATGACATTGGTGTTATTTTTGGATGTGATCAGATAATTTCTGGGCACAATACACTTAAGGAAGCCTAAGTGTAGAGCGAGCAAAAGCTCAGACAGGATTTTCGGGTTTAATTAGAGAAAGCATGAGATAGAGGTCTTGGAAACAAAGTGAGAAAACCTGAGATGATGCAAACGAGAGATAGCTGGGTATGCTGGAGTAAAGAGGAATTACAGGGTGGAAAGTAAATCCTCATTATGCTGAGACAAGAATTAAAGAGTAGAGCTGTATCTGAGAATCAAACAAGGAGTACTGGAGAAATGAAGCTTCAAAAATGAAGGTGGCAGGAGTTTTTCTGGAATTTGAATTTGGAGGTTTCTGAGCAGAGGAGCGATACACTCTCAAGAATGAATAAATCATTGGAATTAAATATACACCACCAGAAATAATGCTCAGATTTTGTTTAACATATTGTAGCTGGAGACAGTGCATTTTTACAGAAGAAACCTCTTCCTGTGGCCGTACAGAGAACAATCTTTGCAGCCAAATATATGACTGTGTTGCCTTAGATAAACTGGTAGCCAGCTCTGTTAATGCGGGAATTCCTTTTTCTGGTGTAGAATGGGAACCTCCAAAATTACTTGAACCTGTCAAACTTGAAGTGTCCTTTCCAGGACAGCAGCTTACACAGGCACCTTGGTCTCTCCTGATGAGACACCACGGTTCAATTTTCTGAGGGCTGATCTAGAGTCCTGGGCTAATCAAAGGCCTTGGGTTTAATTCAGAGTAATTGGGTGAAGTATATAGCCTATACTACACTGTGAATCAGTGTAGTGATGTTCTTAAATACTAGTGATGTTCTTAAATACTACAAAACTGTGAAAGAAAGCGGCAAAGGAGCATGAGAAGGGAACTAGCCAGAATGGCAGCTAAAAGATCAGAGTCTCAAAATCCAGCAAAATTTGGGTCTCTGAATGGATTCTAATTCTCTGTTAGAACAAGGTTGTCATGGTTTAAACCATGAGCCTGTAGCAGTCACATAGTACTGAAGTAATGTCTACTGAAGTGTTTAATTGCTTTGTTGTGCTGGGAAACACCTTGAGCAACTCTCCTAAGAGCTAATTTTAATTACTGAGTTTAAAATATGTTAATTTTCTGTTTAAATAGAAATAATAACATCCCAATAAAATGTAATCACATTATAGTGGTTGTTGCTTGCACAGTCAACCTAAATCGCCTCTACAGATTCCTTTATAATTATTGATTGAAACTGCAAAGGCTAAATGGGTTTTGAGACTTGGGTAACATAAGAGTGGCTGCACTGGATCTGCCCAAAAGGTCTGTGTGGCTCAGTATCATTTCTTTAACAAGGGCAAAACCCAAATGTCCAGGGAAAGGTACAACACTTTTCCACTCTCCAGCCATCTGGGAGCTCAGGCATGTCCTGAGCCAAGCTTGCCCCCTCTGCGTCTAGTATGTCTCACTAGATCTCTTCATGACTTCGTCCAGTCTCCAGCTGAACCCATGTACACTTTTAAAATCTATGATACTCTGTTGCAGATGCTCTCAACCTTGCTTAAGTGAAAATCTCCTCCTTTCATTTGTTTTTCAATGTGCCACCTGTTAGCTTCATCCGATACCCTGTATTTCTCGCATTAAAAGCAGCAGTGGACAATCTGCTCCTCTCCATGCTACTCACGTTTTTAGCTCTGTCATTCCCCTGCCTAAACTGCTTGTTCAGACTCAAGAGTCGTAGTTGTTCCATGAATGAAAGCCACCTCGTGCTTCTGATTACCCTTTTCTGCCCCCCTCTGAACTTTTCCAGTTCTGTTGCACCTTCTCTGAAGTGGGGGACCAGAACTGCAACTGGTATTCAAGATGCAGTAAAATCACCAGCATAATTATGATCCCTTTGTAAGTGTGGTACTGCAGATCTTAAAATGCTGTGCTAGTCTAGTCAACAAATCTATCAGTCCATAAATTATTGCATAGAAAGCTTTTATTTAAAGACCACATCTATCCACAATTCTCCTTTCCCAAATTCCTAGTGAAATCATTGAATGATTTCACCAGATATGCTAGATTAAACAGGACTACAGGAATGAAAAAATGTATTGCCAGTTCTTTAAGTATTTTCAGGCCTGGGCTTACATCCACTGAAATCAAGAGCAATGGAATTGGTCTCTCACTCTGTAACTAGAAGTGATTTAGAATTAAAAAGAACCAGTATTTATCTACAATTTAAAGCTATAATTACAGCTGGAAAGTATTTTTTATGCATATTGAGCTGTACTGTTCCTGACAGCTGAGATACTGTTCTTCTGTGTCTCTTTAAGATTAACGGTATCTCAGTTTCATACACAGCAATAAGTACATGTTCCAAATCATTAATTATTTCCTGTCCCTAGGCTTGCATAATTTTATCTAGCATAGACATTTATAAGACAATACACTAGTCTTCAAACAAAATTCATTACTTTGCTTACCATTGCTTTGGAGTGATAGTAAAAACACAATGCTCATACTTCAGAATGCTAAAATGAAGTAGATGATAGCATTAGCTTGATACATTAATGGCAGCCGTAGTTTTAAATATAGAAACCTAACAGCTGGCACTGACAAGTGCAGTAATTGCCCAGTATAGGAATTTTGTCATTTTCTCAGAGACATCAAGCTACTGTTAAAGACGGGACAGATGCTTCTTAAACTGACTTCTGATTCTCAACTGGCATAACGTACATGTGGAGGTGATTTACCTCTGCCCACTGTTGCATTCTGCAGCTCTTTCAAATGGGAGATACTTGGGAAAGAACAGGTACGTTGACAGAGTGGAAGTGACTGATTTACACAGTAATCAATAATGCCAAAATAACCGTGTAATCTTCAAGAGGGTCTGTGCTTCAGGGAGAAACATCATACTTAAAAATTTTGGGGCGAAAGAAACCTCCAGAAATGTACAGTTATTAAGTTTAACTCACGTCTTGTCCTTTTTTTCATAGTGATTTATTTACTTAGGACTGAAGCTATGTATAGCTGATGTAATACTAGATTTTCAGATATTCTACCTAAAGGCTACTAGTACTTAACACTAGCGGTGTTCCAAAACTCTGTTAAACATGAGTAGGGTAGAAATTGCTTGTATTGACGTCATTTATAGAAACAGTTCCTCTTTCAGCCTGACATAGGACGCTGTTCGGTGAGACCTGGGGCAGCGCTGCCCTTTTGGGGACTTCAATTCAAGTATCGGGCTGCTTGCCTGCGCTTCTGGGAAAACTGCCAGGCAGGCTATTACACAAAAAGCTGCGCAAGAATAGCTGACGGGGACGCTCGCTGAGCGCCCTGCACTGGCAGAAGAAATCACTTCATGGGTCAGCCGCACGAGGAGAGGTTCCAGAACAAACTGGTCCCCAATAACTATGTTGGTATTTCCCAGTGCAGACTGGTAAGCAGGACTACAGGAAGACTTGCAGTCTGGCTGCTGCCGTGTGCTGGCATGTTATTGTCAGCTCCTGCTGCTGCTGGTCACATTCAGCCTAAAAAGGATTCTGTAAAAGTTTTCTCTTGATCTCAATGGAAATTTAGAATTTAGATCTTGCATGGGAATTCTGCGTATCTTTTGAATTGGCTGAAGAAAGGGTCAAGTGCTGCCATTTGCACATCTCCACATTGCAGAACAGAAGTGAAAGGAAATCCTGACATTCCTGTCACTGGGCGAAGGACAGCGTTTGGCCGTTTTTTCAAGCATTTACAACAGTGTTAATAGAGAAAAGGAGAAGAGGGATTGAGAGTGCTTACAGCTTTGATCCGTGTTTCTGGACCGATGTCTCCGAGGGCTCTGCAGGAAGATAGGTACTTCCTTTGCATTTGATCTCTCTTCCCCAACTGGGAAGGTGGAAGATCATAAAAATACAGGAAGCCTTACAGGAACTACGCTGTACATACTTGTTTCTCTCAAAAGGGCTTAAGAGGCTCTCGACTTGCCTGGTAGAGGACTAAGAATCTGCTGAATGAAAAACAATATTGGATTTATTACAGCATTATCAGGAACTGAACTGGGAAGAATTTGAGAGGTAGCATCAAACTAGCATCAAACCTTGTCAAGTACTGAGCAGTACAAGCATCTGCCTGTTCTGGCACCACGTGGAAGCAGATAGGCTTCTCTCTCTGCTGTCTTTGAAGGTGCTACATAAATTACAGCAAACTAAATATCCTGCAAAAGCTGGTATCTCCTTACTGCTAAGCATTTGCTGGAGGTTAATCTAGTTTTTCTATTTTTTGCTTATTTAAGTTACACTTTCTAGACTCCGCTTAGCTAATCAGGTGGTAATAAAACTAAGAGGTCTGTATTTTGCAAGCTTTTATTCATTTTTGAAAATCTCAGGGGAACATCTACGTAAGCAAGAGTTTGCAAATTCTGAGCTATGCTCATTTAAGTAGGAAAAAAATATGCTCAGGGCTTTAATATCTGATGAATGCTGCCTTATATTTGAAACCTTGTCCCTAGCGGAACCCATTACAATAATGTTTATACAGGTTTATGCTATAAATGCATATTTTCCCTACAGGAGAATATGTTGGAATTTACTCCTGATTAAAAAAAGTAATGTTCGAATGGGCCGTATCCGAGAATATGGGTTGCTATAGACATAACTATGCCCTTTTATTAACAAATAAAGCAACGGAAAATATAATTTGTTAGCATAAAAAGGGCTTCATACAGCAGGCAGAATTGATAGGAAGCGCACCCTGGATCTCCTGCAACGTGTGTAAACGGGAAGCCAGCCAAATCCTACAGAATTAAAGGAAACTTTCAGAAAGCTGTGAAGTACCTCCCCAAGCTCTTCCAGCCTGCTTACAGTCAGCGTCAGAGCTAAACAGGAGATCAGGTGAGCCTCCTGGATAAGGCTAGCTACAGGTCTAAACTCCACTTCTGCAAAAATACACTCCAGTACATTTGGATCTTAAGCTGCCAAGTGCTCACAAAGCCTGGAGAGAGGTGCTGGCTGTCGCAGTAGAAAGGGGGAAGATGAGTGATGGATCAGCGCACGCTTAACATTAAATAACAAGAAGAGGTGATGCCACAGCAGGCTTTCGGTTGCGCAGGTGTCCTGCTTTCAACTCAAGCGGTATTTGTCCTGTAATAGGCCCAGCCAGATGACACAGGTATCTACATCCATGGTTTTCTCTATATTAAAAACCTTTGCACCAGCACAGCAGCACCAATATAGTTTAAAATAAACTGCCTCGGGAGAACGGGGTAGAGCCCTTCTCTCCTTCTCTCCTTGCCACTACCCATCCCCTGACAGAGGAGATCCTTTACATGGGCTTTTCTACTGTGGAGTGACAAGGGCCAAGGACAGGAGTTGGAGAGGACACTTCTAGAGATAGGTCTCCTCTTCCACACCTCATCATGCTATGAACTGTAGACATAAGAAAATGCTCTCCCGTCCCAGAGCACAGGATAAGATTGTCACCAAGCTTGCTTTGAGCCATAAAAGCTTTTAAAGATTCAAACAGTGATGTGGGAACTTCATCCCCCAGACCGGAGTGAACAGGCTGACAACACACAGTGCTGTGACATGAGAAATGCAACCTTATTATTGATACACCGAACTGGAACACAGAAAAACTCTGGCTTACATACAGATCTCTTGTATAAGCTCCATTACTTAGTATATTCACGACTTTATTTTTCTCTGTAAACAGGGAATTATGTTATTTCTTGTTTCATCCTTGGGGCTAAGGAGATGAAAACCATTTCTCACTTTGTGTGGAACAATGAGGCCCTGTTCTCACTTGGGGTCTTAAAGTCTTGCTTTAATGTAATTTAGAAAAAACAAAAAATGGTTGAGCATTACATAATGAAACAGAAATGCTAAACTTGATTATTTAACTTCTCTTTCATGAGTGAAACTGATTTACAGGGAAAGGTGCTAACCCGACTTGTATGACTTCATATACATTTTCTCACTGGCCTCTTCTACATCTGCCATCAGCACTGCCCTGTTTGTAGACTTTATTAGTGAAACAGATCAGTGACGTACCATTCCTTTAAAAATAACAAATTCATAAATTCTCCATTTCTCCTTCCTTAAACCCACCACCCCATCTAAAACCCTGTCTCGCAGCCTGTGTCTGTGCACTACTCATTTCTAGAATACATTTCGACATCCTGTTTTTATAAGAGCCCAAAACTCTCATTTGTTGCCTTGATGTAAATCCATGGGTTTTCCTCTGCCAAATAGGAAACAGAGGCTCCATGTAAAGATACGGTTGTTCAGTCTTAGAGAAGACTTCAGGGCAATGTCACTGTTACTCGTAGGAATTATTCTTTGCTCTGAATAATTCCAGTAAAATAATTGGAATTATCTGAGGACTGAAATATGATTCAACATGGATAAGCGTGGCTGTGCCTAGACATTAGTGGAAGACTAAATTCAACACCAAATAATAAAAAGAGACTACAGACAGTTTCCATTTGGAAATGTTTGATTTTTTAAAAAGGACTAGATCATGTCTGAGCAACAACAACAGATAATTGCGTATTCATATCTTGTGGATTGTTATGTTGATCTGTTATTTGGATTCTGAAATTTGGATCTGAAAACCAAGGTGCCGTTTCAGGTGAGTAGGTGGTCTGACATTTCTCCACGTGGCCGGTCCTTTTGGGTCAGCCTGTGTTTCCCCATGCAGCGGTTGTGCAGTGCGTCTGCGGTGTGCCTGCTGCCTGCTACCTGAACCAAAGTGTACCCTTCAGGAGACACAGACACAGACAAAAAACCTGCCATACACACTTAGCTTCAGATAAAATCAGCTGAAAACATTTTTTTTTCCTAACCCTAAACAGCCACTAAAGTAAGATGTGTATCTGCATACACAAAAGATTTTGTTCGTGTAAAAAATCTAAAACAAACAGAGAACCATGCCACGATTATACATTTCATTTCCCAGCATACAAATGAGGATCTAATTTACTCTGGGCTGTTCACGCATTTTGCTTTTAACAAACATCCATATGTCAAATAGACCTTCCACATACTTCCCTGCTGGAGTTTTTTTCCTTTCAACTTGGTAGGGAACATTTGTGATCCTTATTCTACCAAATATATCTAAAGAATATATTTTGCTCAAGGCCTTCTATTTTTTAATTTGAGAGAAACAAATCAGTTCATGGCTCTGGCAGTCTCGCTATTAAGACAAGCATACATCTGTGCAAAAATACCCTAATCCCTAACTAATTACAGAATGTTATTAACATTTTAAAATTTAACATTGCTTAATTTATTTAATTTTATAAACATCCATATGAAGTTACTTTTTAAAGACCACTTTTCCATCTTTTGTCTGCAGATTTAAAATCTGGGTAGTTTAGCATAGATATGGAGATATTTGCTTGTATCAAAATTATTTTATACTCAGATGGTTCCAAATGCTTTATGTAATGTCTCCAATAACTGAGGCTTGACACTTCACTGCTGACTCATGCAGCACTGATGGCCAGTGTTAATGGGAGTTTTCTCTGATTAAAGGAAACAGGCTGAGAGTCATATTCTTTAAAATTAATACTTGTTATGAATATATAATGCCAAAATCATCCCAGGCCATATTTGTCATATACCACAGCACATCAAATTGAGCTTAATTTTAAGTCAGCTTAGTAAATACTCCACAAAAATGTGCCTAATCAGTTACAATGACTCACTGTTGAAGGAGATTTACTTATTGATCAGGTAAAGAGTTGCACATAAAATGACTATCAACTTTAATCGGTTGAGGTCAGTTATTTTGTATGACTAATTAATGGAACTGATAAACTTTGAACAGCTGTAAACTTTTGTAAGATGCCTATTTCACTTCTTATTTGTTTAAAAGACAGTGATCAGTCTTGAACATTGAGATAAATTATACTCAAATATGCACTTCTTTACTGCAACTTGCAACAAGTGTTCTAGTGGCTGTCCAGTCTTTTCCCTTGGTTACAAGTTTAGTATTTATAGTGGACTTACGTAATCCATAAGGTTCATTTGTAATCTTTAACCTTTAACCTAGTCTCTCTTACTTTTCTGTGATCCTATTAAAAATATGATTTATAAGGCAAACAGTAAAACACTTGCATTTCTATATGCTCGTTATTCACACTACTCTCATCTAGTTCAGTCATGAAAAAGTATCTTTAACAAGTGTGGTGTGAGATAGGCATTGTACCAGGGAGTCAAAGGAAGCGAGAGGTTTTCATTCACAGATAATACAATGGCAGTGCTTTTTGTGGCCTGTAACTACATCTGCACTGCTCACTGAACCATCCAAATTTACATTCAGCTAAAGAAAAGCACATTTGGCCAAAAATCAGATACATTTTTAATTGGTATCCTAATGTGCATATTCAAATACTAATCCTTGGTAGAAATGTGTATCTGAAGCAGTATTGTCAACTCTGTTAGACAACTTGGTAGACTTATATGTTTTTTATCTACATTTTTGTGTGAATTTTTTCACACATGAAGTCACACATTGGAAGCCCCAGCTTTAGAGAGACATACGTGCTTTTATAATGTTACTTGGAAACATCTGAGTACCTGTGGTGACTGAATGACTCCTAATTGCCAAACTCAGTTCTGCTCTGCCTCGGCCAGCCTCACCTACAAACACTAAGGAAACTGAAAGGAATACACCAGCGTTTTCATGGATTTTACAAATTTATCATACATATCCACGGCTAGATCCAGCAGTGTTGTAGAGATGTAGCAAAAAGACCCCTAAAAACGCCACCGCTACCCCAAAAAACCCCAGCAAAACAAAAAACTGAGAAAGAGATGAGAGGCAGGTGCTAGTGGCTAATAGCACAAAACACCTTTTTCCTGGCTTCATCCACTGGCAAGGTGGTGTGACGAGACAGGTGGACTGAACATCAAGAAGCAAAGAAGAAGGAAGCCTTGCACTCTTAAAAACCGCACCACGCCAAACCAATGCAATCCAAACCAATCTCTGCCTACTGATCATGGGCTACAACAACGATTTTGCAAGATAATTCATTCCAAATACAGTTTATAACTCACGTTAGCATCATAGACCAGAGGCAACTTTTGTTATCAGAAACTTCCAGAAAGGGTTAAAATGGGGTTTCAGCCCCAAGACCTGGCTGCTTTGACCTTAATGCAGGGCCAAATTACTAAGCCCCTGACAAGAAAAAGATATTTGTGCAGAGCATGACCTTACTTAGCTGGGGCAGCATTTGGGTTTTTTCACAGCCTTCATTACTGTAATATCATACATAGGGTTTTTCATTTGTTTGCCATGCAACTTACTCCCCTAAGATTAGTCCTTTTCTAGTCAAGCAGTTTAAAGCTAATCACAGTTGTTATTTTAATCCGTGCTCACCATTAAGAATTCTTGCAGAGCTATTTTGCTTGTTAGCAATTATGGTCTCCCAATGGAAGTTCATGATTACAGCAAAAGCAACCTGTTTAATACTTGGCACCTCTTTAGTATACAAGCATTAAACCCAGGAGCATAGAAGCATGCTAATGCTGGTGATGAAAATATAGTAAATCTATTTAACAAACTCTGTTTTTAAAATACAGCGTTGGAGAAATTCCATGCGGTCCTCATGCACGTTTGTGGTCCTCCCCCTCTTGTGTTTTTCATTACTGTAGTAAGGTAATACGATGCTGTTGATCCTTCATTCATTTTATGATTGTCATGTCTGAAATGCAGGATGTCTTAATGCTTTCACCAAGACAGACTAAAGGTTTGGTCCTGGTTCCAGCAGCGCTAATAATAAAATTCCCTTGAAAGGTGTTAATAACAGGGTCTGACCCTTGCATATTTAAGGCAAGCGTCCGATGCTGAAATACAAATTCTTTCTTCTGCTAAGGGAACTGGTAATTGCTGTCACTGATCTATGTGTCAAGACTTAAAAATTATCATCTGCTGTCAAGGTCAATTAGCAAAGACCACAGGAGCAAATTTCTGCTTCTCATGTTGATTGTCCATGTGATTCTTCCATCAAAATTATACACAGTAATACACATTAGCTGAATTAGAGCATTAAATGACTATGTGAGAAACAACACTGCAGGGGGATCCCCCACCCCTGACCCAATTCTGTCCTATTTAAAGTTATTTCCAGACAGGATAGGGCAGAGAAATCTAAAAAAATCCAGAGTTCTGGTTCAAGCTGATACAGTGAGATGCACTATCACTATTGTGCATCATCTCCAGTGATAAATGTTGGTGATTTACATCGACAGGGGTCAAATTTGTCTCACGTTGGATAAATGTATTTTGTTCAAACTTGAGAAATGGGGGAACCACTGACAAGTCAAATATGCTATCATTTTCATCATTCTTCATGTGAAAGTAATTATTGTAAAATGTTCAGTATAAGAAAAGCTGTGTTAAAAAAGTCTGCATCTCCACATACTAGTGAGGTACCTTAACTCGTTGTAAAGGTTTTAAAGAACAGAACATCTGAAGCTGGGCTAGAGGTCTATTTGAGTAGAAAGCTATAAAACGTGACCTAACCACAGTCAGTTCTCCTGGGACGGCAATTACAGCAATAAATGTTCCACAGCAGATGCTAATGCTGTGTATAAACAGTCGTCCTCTAAAATGAAAAGAAATTTTTGCCCCCACATGTCTTTTAGGGTCCATTGTACATGTGGAAATGTAAAGGAAATGTAAAATTGATATGCGCACCATGACATCGGCTTTAGTCTCCTCTCTCTTAGCCTGGCCGCTATAAATCTGTCCCGGCTGTAAGTAATGCTGAAGGAGCTAAATGGTCAGAATTTGTGTCTGTCTTTTTTATTAGCTCGCCTAGAGTAAAGTAGGGGTTATTGGTCAATGTCAGGTTCAGCGCCCAGTGACCCACTGGGTTAAAATCGTGGTAGTCACAAATCAAGCGCATAATGAAGTCTGAGAAGAGGGCTATGCTGATTTATTAGGACATCTGTCTGGCTACACACAGCCTAGCACTGCCCCTGCGTAGTGCGAGCTATTAGCATAATCCTCACCAGGAAACATCTTAGAGATTTAAAAGAGAGAAGTAAAGTGTTCAAAGAAGACCGGCAAAACCAGAAGGGTTTATCTTGTAGTGCTTATTGTAAGTCTTAACTTTCTATGCCAAAACCCATAAAAATAATATTAAAAATAAATTATTAAAAATAAGTTACTGTCTTCAGTTTTCCAAACCCACTGACTTTTTGGAACACATCTGAATGTCTGTTCATAACAAAATAAAGTCACTACCCCTGCTACTTTTCAAAGATGTTTTCATCTTTTAATTTTTTATTATTCATTTATATTTAACCAAGGTACTGTCATCCACATATAATGTTATCACCTTCATTCTTACAAAAATAATCTCCCGAATTCTGTAATCTTAAATGTAAACTTCAATTTTTTGTGCCAATTATTTTGACTACTTTTAAAAGAAAGCAGGAGTTAAACACAAACTTTCTGAGTTGTGCCTATAAATAAGACTAAGTCCATGTCGTAAATGCTGTATGCTCTAAATGCTGTAAAACTACTTTATATCCTATAGACCAAGAAGTTTGTGAGATACATACCAACTAGTACTGTCATGTGCAAAGCTACTTTTTTTCTATATGAGAGGCATTCAACTGAAAAATCAGATCGTTATTTCTTCCTTGATCAGAACTACAGTGAAATAGGTTTCAATCTATGAAGATTAAATTATTCCCCAAAGATTACTTTATATTTGACTATGTATTAATAAAGATTGTCAGCTCTCATATGCATTCAGAAAAAAAAGTTAAATATTGCATTTAAAATATATATATGGCTGTGAATGTTGAATGAGTTTCATCACTGGTATTATTCCATTTCCTCTGTATTAAATGTTATCCCAGATAGGAATTTAGCTGTTAACTATAAAAATATGAGATAGTGAGTAGTTAATAAATAGATACTGAATACTTCGAAAATACAAAGTACAAGCAAATACTGCAAAGAAGTGCTGTGATGCAGATCTTTTTAGACCAGCTGTGATAACAACAATTCTATACAGATGAAAAGTCTGGAAGAATTAATTTTAAAATGATCAAGAGATAATTAACTCATTAAGGGTGTGGGACTTCTGAGGCTTCTGAAGATTAGGTAATTTCTTGGCTATCTTTACCATTTCATACCAGAACAGCCCTGAAAAAACAGCTAGAGAACAGTACTGCTGAAATACAATAAAGAATCTATAACATTTTTGCCATCATGTCACGGTTATGAATGACGCTTGATAAATTTTGGAAAGATGCAAACAATGCACAACCTCTCCTCCTACCTAATGAAGGCATCAACAGTAACACAGCAGCAAAACCACTGAAGTACAGTATGTAATAAAATTGCTGTTGTGAAGAGGAAACTATGCCTGGAATGAGGTGAGCACCTTTTTGCGAGAGCTGATGACCTCCCCCTGTGTAGACGACATTTACTAGATCAGACGAATGCGTGGAGGTTTACAAGGTCCTATAGCCATCTTACCAGAGGGTGCAGAGTTTGAGGAGATCTTCAGAACCGCTCATGCAGTTATCACACTTGCTGTATGGCAGAGTAGAAACACCCACTAGCTGCACACTAGCATGTGGAAATCACTGCTTTGCTTAAACCAGAGTTAAGTCTAGGCAGCCTGGACTGAGCAATATGAAGAGAGAAGAAATAGAAAGTCTGCACTATCAAGAGTACTGCAAAGTTTTAAAACTCTGTTTATTTTAGTGTTATAACTCTCCATTTCTCATGCTGCTGTGCTGGTTTTTTGGCTACAGTTTGTGCGCCTTTCAGTGAAAACACTTCTACTCAAGAATATAAGACCATTTCTTAAATTCATTCCAATTAAAAGAACCTGCAGTAGAGTTAGCACCCACTGCTTAGAAAACTGAACATGAGGAAACCTGTGCATGTGTAACTGCCCTGATGAGCAAAGGCAAGATTCAACTCGTGTGTGATGCCCTACTTATTTCACTTGGGTAAGATTTGCTAGTCTGCAAAGAATTAAAAAGTGGAGAAACCGAATACCCAATCATTTCTTTGAACTCAAGAATGAAAACTATGGAGTGCAGTATTTTTTCCAAAATAGCAACATAAATAAATATGTATGTGCATAGTACTTGCCTCCATAAATTCCAGCGTTGTTCTTCCAGCTGAGTCACTAAATGCTCTATGTATTTGTTTGAGTCCATATATTCCTAAATGAAAAATGATTAAAAGGTTAGTTTTTCAATGTTCAAAGCATTTGTAAAATTTCGAGTAAAAGACAGTTTGTGGAGTCCACTTTCATTTTGCACCCAAGGTTATCCCATGAACACAGAGATCACAATGATGTAAAAATCTAGATTAAAGCCAAATTTGGATTCATACCAAGTGAACAGGGCAGTAGCCCAATACACTTTTCAGAGATTATTTGAGGGGAAGACAAAAGGCGATGAGGATATGCAAGCAGCACAAATAAATTGGACTACATATAAATACATATCCATATTCTAAGCCCAGAATTATCTTCCCTGGATCCAGACTGAAAAATAACTTCTCAACAAAGCAGTCACTGTCTTGGTGCACATTTTGTTTACTTCAGGTATAAATCAAAGTGAACTGAATATTTGACTCAAATATTTATTTCATGGATGGTATGAAAAATATTATAGCATGTACCCTATTTGAAAATGAAACTATAACTCAGCTACTATATCATTTTCCAGTTCAACTTTTGCAGATGCTATAACTTGCAATATCAGCTATATGAAAGCTACTGTATTTGTGTCTAGACAGAATTTCTGATAAATAATCATGATCAGATGAACAATTCGGATTTTTTCCTTATTGTAGCCTATTCTTTAAACTCAGTGCAAAGAGATGATGTTTATTCTCAGCAGAGAAATACATCAGTAATAGAAATATACCACTTCATTTCCAGGAGGAAGGCAACTTCAGTGTTATTTATATAAAATATTTCGGAATGAACACACAGAGTAACGTGATATAAAATGATATATCTGTATGACAGCGGTACCAACACAGCCACATTACTATTATTCTGAAAACCGATCAGTAACTATATAACCCTCTTGAAATACCTCACCAAAGCAAAAATATGTTTCAAGCCTCATACTTCAGGAAGTAACAAGTGTTGGAGTACTACACGGAAAAGAAGCCATCTTCACTTTCTGGAGACAAAACCTCTGCCTTTATAGCTCCACTTTTTAAGCTTTGGACTCATCACAAAACCACTTCACGGGGTTCTTGTTTGTATTAGCGGTTGTTTCTCTATTATTATTATTTCTTTTGTGTATAAATAGGGATTTTTGTTGCAAAGTAGTTGGTTCTTCTCAGCCATTTATCTTCATGACCAGGAATATGAGATAGCTACTACAGTGACGGTACATCATCATGTCTTCTCAAGGTGAAGATAAATGTTAGCTGATTTTAATGACGATAATTTATATATGAATGTATGTTTTTATTTTTCAGGACTGGAATTGTTCTAAGTGATTCTGTGTTTCTGCCCACAGTAATTATTTTCTTGTTCTGATTGAGAGAGAGAGAGAGTGGTTCCCCAAAGTCTGTCATGACACAAAGAAATGGTCCCTGGCACAGACAGGAGGGAGGAGTAAGAAGCTGCTCCCCAGGACCCTGTGCAAATGCATCTCAGCCGTATCCTGTTCAAACTGCGTTGCTTGAAAACCTTTGGATATTGTGAAACTTTCCATTCAGCTCTGTGGTTGCCCCAAGCTTAAATTTTAATCTAACTGCTGTAGATAGATGTGTCTTGTAGATGTTACTTTCAGAAAACGTTAAATAATGTAAATCGTGAGAAACGCCATGAACTTCAGTGGCATTAATATAGCTGTTATACCAGTGCTGTTTAGATTAGACGCTGGCGTCAGCATCGGCTCTTACTCTCCTGTTACTCAACTGAGTTGAATTTTACTTTGAATTTTACACCATGCAATTAAGCAGCAAGCTTCTTCTAAGCCAATACAAGTAAAGTCATTCTGTAATATACATATATTACAGTTCAGAAAACATATACTGTACAAATGTATAATGATGATTAGTTGCAAATCAAGTTTTTAGAACAAGCTGCCTTTTTTACTTAATATTTTTTACTACAATGAACCTGGTATAAATTAGTATTAATACCTGTCCTGGTTTCAGCTGAGATAGATAGAGTTAATTTTCTTTATAGTAGCTAGTATGGGGCTGTGTTTTGGATTTGTGCTGAAAACAGTGTTGATAATACAGAGATGTTTCGGTTGTTGCTGGGCAGTGCTTACACTGGTCAAGGACTTTTCAGCTTCCCCTGCTCTGCCAGGGGCACCAGAAGCTGGGAGGGGGCACAGCCAGGACAGCTGACCCCCACTGCCCAAAGGGCTGTTCCATACCATATGGCGTCATGCTCAGTATATAAAGCTGGAGGAAGAAGAAGGAAGGGGGGACGTTCGGAGTGATGGCGTTTGACTTCCTGAGTAACCATTACGCGTGATGGAGCCCTGCTTTCCTGGAGATGGCTGAACACCTGCCTGCCCATGGGAAGCAGTGAATGAATTCCTTGTTTGGCTTTGCTTGCACGCGCAGCTTTTGCTTTCCCTATTAAACTGTCTTTATCTCAACCCATGAGTTTTCTCACTTTTACTCTTCTAATTCTCTCCCCCATCCCAGTGGGGGGGAGTGAGCGAGCGGCTGTGTGGGGATTAGTTGCTGGCTGGGGTTAAACTACAACATACCTTTATATCTTTTTAATGTAATATTAAACAATATTCCTGATTTATTCATCAGTGCACTTTGCCCTACAAGCAAGGATAGGATCAGCAGTTTTATTCTGCATAATTCTACCATGATAATATAAAAAACTCATTCTGAAGCAATTTTCTCAAAAATATTATCTAGAAATAAAGGCAATGGGGGAAAAGAAAGCAATGTGTTTATCCTGTATGACTGCTGCCTTAATATTAAGTTTTTCCTGTGGCAAATCAGAAATACTATTCTATTTCTCTTTGAAGACCTGCAACTCAGGAGTATGTAATCTGTCAGTGTGCAAAAGTGATGTAAAAAAAATCAGCCATGATTGGATAGAGACATCATGATTAGAAGTACCTCCTTTCTTCTGTGCTGCTATGGCACATTCATCTGCAAGCCATCTGCTTCAGACAAGGTCTCTGTTCCCAAGCCCAGTTTCTGCTCTTTTCTGTTATCAGCTATCCTAATAAGCCAAATCCTGCAAACCCTGGATCAGAACCCAATATTACCATTTTGCCAACGTGAAGCAAATAGCAAGCAGTGATTTGAGATTTAGACCAACTCTGTGATTTAGAATAACTTGGCACATTCAGTGAAAGCATAAAATCGGGGGGAAAAAAAGCTATAGTAATCATACTTTTTCACAAAGACTATATATATAGTTTAGTAAAGTACCGACATTTTTCAGTGCCCAACAGATCACATCGAGAGGAGTAATACAAATATTTTGTAGCTTCCTTGGAGCTCTGTCATACGAATGCTTGCACCATGTAGGCTTTGAATAGCATGGCTAACTGTTGAGTCTGAAAAATTACACAGAGCGTCATTTTCTGATGCGAGCGTACAACTGCAGGAGTTTGCATTATTGGAAGGAGGATCCAAGTGACCCACACATACGTAAGAAAAAAATACCTTTTCCTCATGAAAATAGAGACAAGATCCAATAACTGAGTAAGGGTACGAATCATTTAGGTAGACATGACTGGTACTTATACTAGATACTAATAAGACAGATCAACCAAATAGGAGAGAAAGGCTGCAAAAGCACACTGGCCCCAGGGTTTCAGAAGTGGCTTACAATTCTGCCTGTTCCCTCTTTCCTACCGAAAGACTGAAGTGTAGAAAGGCTGCATGCTGAGCACCTGCAAAGCAGGAGGGGGTAAGGCTGTGTAAGGCCAAGTCAACATTTCCAAAATTATGAAGCATTTTGAATCTGAAGTTGAAGACTCCAAATTAGTGTATTTTTATAAATCTGATGATATTATATAGCAATTCTGGAATCACCATTCATGTCATTATTCACAATTGGACTAGATCTCGGCAGCCTGAGCTCTGCTGGCCCTGCTTTGAGCCCCACTCTGACCTCCAGCAATTCCTCCCAACCTGCAGGATTACCGAGGAGTCCATGATTAAAAAAAAAAGTGATTTTTTTAAATCCTTTTAAGAATGATGGGTGAAACCTGTCCCCTTTCTTCTCAATTAGTTAGCTTCCAGCCAGGAGGATTTCACTGCTCCATCTATTCTCCTGTGATGCTATATAACTTCTCTGTTTTAAGGAAGAAACCTTCTGTAATATGTTTAAATGCAGTAGAAGATCTTTCTAACAGCTGCGTAGATTCTGGCATCTAGGAGGAGTTGGTATGCAAATGTGACATACCAGCTCACCTAATTTAGAGAGCATTAGAGAATTGCTTTACCAAAATTGTCACTGTTTTGAGCTGAAGCACAAGCCTACAAATATGCCTAAGTATGTTTTTTGACAGAACTAAATATCTAACTTTGCAATGCTTAATTGTTTTGCTTTTTTTTTTCCTTTTCTTTGTTAGCTGGATGGCTGTCAGGAAAGAAAGGGGAAGAGAAAGGAAATTAAGTGCCTCCACTGAGGCCCAGGATCCACTGCTCAGTATTTTGGTTGGTTACGTGGGTATTTGTTCTGGCATATCCATGCTGTTGTGCTGGGCAGGGTATCAAAAATTATATAGCACACAGAACATTTTCCCATCCATTGTTACAGGGCAAACCCTTAGGGCAACCTTTGGCTTATAACACAGGAGTACCTCGCTGGAAGCTGGAGGTGATAAATTTAAGCTAAAGAAATAGCATGTAGTCTCTGCCTCTTAAGGAACTTGCACAGCTTGGTATCAAAGAGAGTTTAATGAGCTTAGCAATATGTGAAAAGGATTAAGGATACAGTCGTTGATGCAGCAAATCACTTGATTACGTACTTAATTCAATAGGGCTACTCATGTGCTAAAAGTTAAGCATGTGCTTCGGAGCTTTTCCTGGGCAGCGGTCACTGGGAGGTGGGCGGCGTTGCGGTGGGACCAGGCTGTCCTGCGGCTGTGATACCCCAGCTCTCCGAAACCCACACACCTCAACCGGGCACGCAGGGACACGGCAGCTGCCCTGCCTGCCGCTGCTTCGCCTGTCCTGAACAAGCTCCCAGCGTACGACCTGGGCGCACAGCTGAGATGCCCGAGTTGTGCGGAAAACAGGGAAATTGGGATGGAGCCTAGGCCAGCGCTCATCTCCCTGCAGACCGGCTTTGAAGCAGGGCTGGGAGGTCAAAGTCATACTCAAACCTGCAGAGCCCAAAGCATCCCTTTCTCCCTCTGGCACATCTAACACCGCTCCTGGTTCAGTTGGGATGGACGCTGAGCAGACCGCCCTAATGCAGTCCTCTGCAACGCTACCCCTCGCCTCTGATAGTATTTGTATTTGAAACCAGACGGGAAACCATCAGCGTGGATTCAGGCTCTTGTGCTTCACAGAGGAGGATGTTTGTCATTGAGGACTAGAGAAACACACCGAATGAACAACCTGATAAACGTACAGACAAGTTCCTGCGAGTGTCTGGAGCCGTCCAGCCCTCGAGACAGGGAACTACATAGAGCCCACGATCATCTGTTACAATGCGGAAAGTGGTATTTTCCCAGGGAAAGGTTATTAGAAATCAAACAACAACAAAGCTGTCTGCAGCCAAACAGCAGACTGTTGCAATTAGGAAATGATGTTAGCAAAGCAAAGAGTGGATGGGATTGACCCGTGAGGGGGAGATCTAAGCTGTTACACTATGTGCAGAGACACAAGTCATCTTTGAAGGATCTTGGAAGAGTGCCTTGGGGTAAAGCTTTAGATCTAGGGAGAGTGCCTTCAGAGAATATTCTAACTTTTGTAAAATATTTATTTTTGTAATCATCCTGCTGCATAAACCTTTGATAGAAAATAGGCTTTTTTCCAGCAGCCCAAGAGGAGATTACATATATATATATAAATATATATATATACATGTGTGTATTCTTGTCTGGACTATGTGTTTTGCATGTCTGAAAGCGTTATAATTGAGGATTTGAGTGAGCTGTCTGTTATACAACATTACTCAGCTGCACACTAAAAATAAATCAGGTGTAAAAAAGAAAACCTCTTTGCATTAGGTATTTTTGTCACTCCCTTCAATACCACACCTGGCTAGACTGCTTACCTTTGGTGCTAAATAGCAATAAAAGCTAAACCGGGCAGCTTAAGAAAAGAAGATCTTTTAAAATTGCCATTAATGCTGATTTATTATTTTCCTACCTGATTTCAACATGTTATTTTAATTGCCAGTTTTATTAACAACTGGCATGAAAGTGTACATTTAGAGCATCTGCAATGGAGCAGAAGGCTGGCAAGAGCCCTCGTGCACATACTGTGGAATTACACCATTCTGGTAAAAACAGTAATGATTATTTTAATAAAAATGTTGAGCAAATTTCTTAATTGTTCAAAATCACTTAAGCCTCAGTGAACAGTTCATATTACATCTCAGCTGCAGTGATTAAAACTGATTTACTGACTCATCTGAAGCCAGTTGTTTTCGTAAAAACTCAGCTGGGTTTTCCTCCTGCTGCTGCTTGGCTTCCACTTTGCACCCTGTTAAATGGCACTATCCATGAAGGACAGCAGAGTTTAATAAAGCCTGAAATAGCACAAGCTCGTTAGCTAATGGACAGATTCTGCACCCCTGTGCACTCTGACTACAGGGATGCAGGGACAGTTCGCAGAGGAATGCTATCCAGATTCGCAGCTGGCATCCAGAGCTCTGCTGCATTTGAATTTTTGCCAGTTTGTCCCCAAAGAAATACAGGCTCTGGGATAACGACGTGGGTACTCTGCTGCTCAGTGGCACCTGATGTTCGTGTTCTTCCCACACAGGGCCTTGGAGAATGCTGTAGTTTTGGGTTATCTTCCACCAGCTTATAAACAGGGCTCTTCCCTGGCTTAGTAGACCATAGCTGGAAAGTGAAGAACAGATTTGGTGAAAACCACTGCCACCATTCAGATTTCTAGGTGCTTGGCTGGTTTGAGTTGCTCACCCTTTAAAGGTTACAGCGGTTTTACATGTCAGTCATACAACCTACATGGGCCTTGACATGAAGGATAAATCATAGCAGGTAGGAGGATAGCAGTAATGCTGGACTTCAATTCTGGAAGAGAAAAAGCTAAAAAGTTGACCTAATGGAAGTTAATTACATTAAAGTAGATTTGCAGTAAATCAATGAAGTATCTCAGTACTGGGGATGAAGGAAAGAATCCCAGAGCTTCCCAGCTGCTACCCCAATAGTAATACAACATTGTATCTTCCCTGTAAGACCTTTCTTTCTAAGGGATGCCTGCTGTCCCTAGCAAGAACACACAGCTTCAGTTCACAGGTATGTGATTTCTCAGTGTCCCGATTCCTCACCAAAACCAGGTGACTAAGCAGAGGCCACAGCAATCCTTGCAGTGTCACCTAGAACCTGTATGTCTGTAACCCAGGCCATTAGGATCAAGGTAAATGAGAAGCTCTAGCAGATGCCCATGTTTTCCATAGCCTACAAAATCCCTGGCAGTGGCAAAATCAACATACTGGATCTCTTGTCAATTTAATACGCTGGCCCCTAACTTTCAAAGCATTTAATGGTTTAAGCAACAGCTAGGTTAAAGGACAAATGTCGATTTATAAAACAGTATGACAGCTGTCCTCTGTCAGGGCAATGAAGCAGAGCCCAAGATAAAGTAGGTGAGTGTTAGGATAAATTCCTGAGATCAAACAGAGATGAAAATAATATTTTACAGAAAATAGGCACTTGGATAGACAATTTCAGACTGGGATCCATTAAAAAAATATGTGCTTATTTGACAGACTGGAATATTTTTCAGAATAAGATAGGATATAAAATAAGATAGTGGGGAGTAAAGTCAGAAACCAAGAAGATGGATGAGAGGAAGAGATAACTGAAACCAGAAAGAAGGACAGCAGGAGTGAGTAAGTACAGTGAACACATCTAGAACTTGACATTTTTTTGTTAAAATACTTGGCTGTATAAGTAAAGGAAACTGGACATTTTTTCCAACAGGCAAATCCATGCTATTTGTAGCTGATTTTCTTTCCCTGAAATAAGTATAAATCAGTAGAAGCAAATACAAAGCATTACCTGGAATTTACTTGAATGATCTTGAAATAGAAAAGGATGATATCATACCAGAAAAGTTTGAATTTATTAGACATCCTCTAAGTCATGGAGCTTTTAACACCAGTTAACAGCTTCATTGAACAATACATCAGAGGTACACGCTGTTACTGCAGGAACAAACCCAAGATCATATAGAAGTGTGTCCTCCAGCATCAACAGGTGGATGCCCTTGTTTGTATTTGGGGTCAAATCAGGAGATCCTTTTGGTATTCAGTGCACATAAAGGCTGAGTGTCCATGGGTACCCATCTATCCTGAGTGTAGCTCACTGTGAATGAAGTTCAAGCAGGCTGGTTAGGGCCTGATCCTGAGCGACAGGCAGCGAGCAGGAACTGCAGCAGATGCAGATGATGGTGCAGATTATGGGCTGCGCTCACCCGCGCTAGTCCCAGAGGAAGGAAAAGCACCGAGAGCTCTTCGAGCTTCTAAACTACCAAAAAAATCAACTAGGCAATTGCAGCAGCCAAGGATTTTGGTGGGAGATGGGAAAAACCTGCCTTTTTGCCAGGAAGAGGAAGGGATATGGGTGCATATCCATATCCAGGTTGCACCACAGCTCCCTGATTATGTCTCCTGGGCAGGTTTGGGGCTGCTCTCCCAGTTACCTCAGCATATGGAAAGTTCTTGTCCTCAGCCAGTATAAAACATCTCTATATAGTGAAATACAAACCAAGAATACAAAGTGAAGCTTAGCATAGTGGTACATGTGACAGTTCCCGCTTGTTCAAAGTTATTGATGACCATGTGTAACTTAAGGAGGTGTCAGAGTGACTAAAATGTTTATATCCCAGAAATTCCACAAATGAAAAGGCGTCAGTGTTATTTAGGGCAATAGGAATTTGCTCTATAGCTAAACCAGACATTCAGAGTCAAGAAAAATGAGTGCAAGAAGATGTGCAGATTTTATGAGTTTGCTGCTACACAATGTGCATATTTACATGAAATAATTAGCTGTAGTCTTGTTTATGTCAAATCCAATTTACATTAATAAACTTCACCCAGCAAAGACGCTGATGCTGTAAGAAAATGCCCAGAAATGTTAGCAGCCATAAAGATGCAGAGTAAACACTGGAGCATTTAATTAATCAATTTCTGACATTACCAGGTAATTACAATTTCTGAATCATTTCTTGGATGTTTTTTATGAATATAAATCAACCACAACACACAGAAGAACTGCTGGTTGGAGGCATTTGACTTGTGTAGACATATGGCACTTGCATGTGACTCACACTGACTAAAGACAACAAGGCGTTCTAACAAGGATAGAAAAACATTCATGGGATCTACTGCAGAGTTGGGGAAATCTAATTCTAAGGATATCACAGATGTTTGGCATTCACAGATAAAGACACTTCATTCTCAGTATGTATCAGACTTGTTAACTCATTTGGAATAACCTCTGTCATTCATCCTAACAACAAATACCTTGGGACCTGAAGTTTTCTATCATTTTGTTTCACTACTTCATTATCCCTTGTCCTCACATATATTCTGGCAACTTCTGAGAAGGAACAAGGTGCACACACACAAATCAAGCATATCTTTATATAGTTTCATTTCTACTTAAAAAAAAACTAAATAAAAAAGCAGTAGATGCTCATCAGTTCAATCATTCTCTTATTAAAAGTCCATAGTAAAAAATATAAATATAATATATATGCACATATATAAAATATATAAATGTAACGTAAGAATCCAACACAATGCTATAGGCGTATCAATCTGATGATCCCAAAATGTGTCCAAGCATCAGTGGGCAAAACAAAAAAGATGTGAGGATTTCCAGCTCCTGTCCCCTGCTCTAAGTACCAGGGTAACCCAGGGTTTAGCAAAACTCAAATTATCGACGCTTTCGGGTTTGTATGGACAGAAAACAGAGAAACTGGAGCTAAGCAGAGAGAAGGTGATGCGCAGCGCCAGAGGCTGAGACCTCCTTTCCAGACAGGTCTCGCTTGCTTCCTCCTGCCATCCCTCTTTCGCCCACCTGCCAGCACGCTGTGCTCTAGCCACAAACTTGTTCAAACAGAGGAGGGAACTGGTTATAGCACATTGTGAAAATTAATCTCTGTGTTGACAGCTCTGCTTGCAATGCCTCGCACATGCGTATCTATAGTCAAGAAAAATTTATCTCAGTGTTAAAGATGTAGCAATGCTCAGGAAATCTCCGAAGCTGCTTCCAGCACTCTGCCTCTTCCTGATACGCTGAATTCAGGGGAACT
The DNA here is from genome assembly GCF_035582795.1 of Mycteria americana. NCBI lineage: Eukaryota > Metazoa > Chordata > Aves > Ciconiiformes > Ciconiidae > Mycteria > Mycteria americana. The sequence continues at coordinate 36,119,274 of NC_134373.1, forward strand.
ACTCTGTCTTACATCCACCCATCTCATCTATACACTACACAAACATATACACACAGATAAATGATGGAACATGCAAATAAATACACTCCTAAACATCCTCCATTCATTGGTTTGCTTTTTCACTCTGTGTTTGTATAGAGAAAAAAGAAACAAGTCAGGAGCTAATACACAAATACACCTTTGCATTTTTATAGTTTTATTATAAACAAAACCAGCAGCCGAGCTCGCAGGGAACACTCTCAGCTCCTGCTCTCCCTGAAGCACATTTATTGTCAGCTGTCATTACCAGGGCTTGCAGGTTCAACTTAGGGTTTTGATTGTTTGTAGGACACAATGGAGTCTAAGACATGAATCAGTTGTAAAGTGTGGCCTGAATCACACTGTTTATTCAGCCAAAATTCCCACTGATTTCCATGAGATATTCAAGAAAATAAGAACATTCATAAATGCAACAGGATTGGCCCTGCTTGTATTTATCTGTGCAAATGGAAAAAAAACTCTCTAAAACTTTCAATATATTTTCTGGTAGGTAACAATTCCATTCAATGCATGTGAGGAAGCTAACCTTCCCTGACAGTTTTGCAAATCAGTTTTCCCATAAGGAGCTCTGATCGCAACTGCTGCAGCTCTCTGACAGCCGCCGACTGTCGCCGCTTATAAGAGGAGCTCGCAGTCCCAGCGCAGGACAGGCAAGCGCACTATGGAACCTGACTTTCTGGGGTTGGGGGATTAATCATAAGAAGTTTGGCATTTCCTAAGTGGTGTATAGGCTAGACGGCATCATGTGATGCTGGTTGGAGATAAACTTTAAGTATATCAGGGATTTAGTGAAAGTGGATTTAGTGGAAGGAAAATGTTTCACTTTAATGGTAAGCTATAAGCAGAAAGTTGAGTAAAGTCCCAGAAAGGGAATAAGAACTGGAACATTTGTGTCAGCAAACAGCATACAAGCATGCCCTTATGTTGTGTAGGCCTGTTAAATACTTAAGCCAAAGCAGTGCCTTTAGTTATATCCACTAATTCTCGGTAAATTCTGGGTGGAGCAGAAAGCACAAAAGCACTGAAAGCACAATTTCTTGCTGGGCTGCAACTCCAACCCTGTCATCCCTACCAATGCTATAAACACTTACAGCCGTACATATCAGTCTGGGACAGTAGTGGCAATTAGATGCACTGGCAAGATTAGCGCATATGTGGTCTCACTGGGATGCAAAATGACACAACAGAGTGCTGCTTGGGTGCAGTTCCCTGCAGGCATGGATTTTTACATGAGCGCAGTGCTCCAGCGCTTCAGTTGGCCTCAGTGACAGGCGTGTTGCAAGCGGCCATGCAGCGGCCTCTGTCCTTTTGACAGCCAGAGCGAGCTGAGCAGCAGCCGAGGAAGGCGAGTGTAAAAGGTTGCTTTGATGGAAAGCTGAGAGCTAGAGCCATGCTCCCGGAGCGGCTGCAATGCATGGAGAGGGGACCTTGGGGGAGGCCTGCCTTGACCTGTAGTCAGACAGGGAGCAGGGAGATGATGCACTTGGGTGAATACGGATGCAAAGTCTTGAGTTTAATGTGTAGGAGTAACTGAGCATAACATAAAGGTTTTCATAAAGTAGAAATTGGTAGTTTTCCCTCCTCGCTTATGTTTCAAACAAAGCAAAGAACTCCCCCTTCAATTCCTGCACATAACAACTGTATTAATTATCATTATTATCTTGTGCTTTTATAAGAGGTCTAACACATCATTAATGTTTTGTCTTCCGAACGCTTGTAAATTCAGTATGCCATGTACAGTAGATGCTAAACAAATATAATGACACTACTCAATTTAAAGAGAATCTGTTTCCCTTTCATAAAAATTAAAGTGAACCTTTAATTTCGTTCAGCATTTTAGAATTCACAGGTACAATGCAGTACCAGTGAAATCAAAGCTGTAATTTAGCTCCTGGTTAACGCTAATAATTTTTCTGCAGTTGAATATTGCTGGGCTGAATTGCAGATCCATCTGAAATGTTATGTGCCTAGCGATATTAGTTACAGTTATTGCAAAACATTCTGTAATTCAAATAAGACTGAAACAAACACAAACTGTAGCATGAGAGGCTTGAAAATACTTGTTTAGATAAATATTCATTGTCAGCTGCTACGCAGGATATATAGTGACAATTCAGATTACATGATAGCTTTTTGTGTTATACACTATCTTGCCAGTTAACATTCAAAAATGTAACTTTAAAAATGCCCTTAATTTTATGTGTGAAATAGCAAGTGAAATACTTAGCTATCCATGGTTTTTGAACATGAATCTTTCAATCCACAGGGAACTTAATGTGAATTAACAGTGAGAATATAAGCATAAACCTTATATTTCCGCTAATCTAATTCTTGTCACTTACAGCAGCTTACTGGAAAAGTTCTTTACAATATTTAACTGAATTACATTTTAAAGATCTTTATCACCATCAGCTGGAAAATCTATGGGAACAAGTGATGAGTCATGTTAGTGTACCTGCTGCTCTCCTGCCGACTTTGTGATGTTTAGATACTGCATTTCTCTCTTGGGAGACAGAGACATATACACAATTTCCTGCAGAAGCCTTGGTTCTCACTGGTCTGAGACACAGAGGACAAATTAAAACAAAATACATATCAATGTGTACCTAAAAGCATTCTTTTTTCACACGAAGTTGACATCCCGTTTCCCGTGTGTAAGTGGGTTATGGGTCAGCTTCAACTGGAATCGTGCCGACCTTGATGGAATTAACTGAGGGCATGTCAGTCCAAAACAAAGACAGACAAGAGATACACAAAGTAATCAGTTTTTCCTCTGTACTGTTAATGGGTGATTTTTAGAGTAATTGGACAAAAAGATTTTTGAACAACTGGTTTAAAAAAAAGTGTCATTTGGGGATACTAATTATTTGACATAAACACTCTGGTACATACTGACCTCCTGCTGTCATCTAGCATTTGTTAAGCATCTCATGTTTCTGAGTACTCAAAACTACTGGCAATAATTTATATACAACAGAAGGGTTGAAATAGCGCATCTGAACTGTGTAGGTACTCCATGGGTGAATCACAGACAATTTACTGTATGATCCTCGCAAGGGCTGATGTTTTAGGTTACTTGCCATAAGCCTTAAGATGTTAGCGTGCATACTCTAGATCGGAAATATTGAGCTTATATTCAATCACAGGAGAAAAAAAATATCAACTTTAAGAAACTTTAAAAGTTAACAAAGATTCCAGCCTAGAAAGTGCTAAAGAATTAGGTATGCATTCCCTTTCAAATCTTGATCATCTACACTAACACGCATTTCATACATATTATTATGGAAAAGGGTGGTCAGTCTTGAAGGCCGTGCCCTGTCTCACGGCTTCGGCAGCGGCAGAGCCCCGAGCAGGCAGTACGTGCAGGTACCCAGCTCCCACGGGAAGCCTGCAGAAATGGTAGGAACTTCTCGGATCTTACTTCTCACATAAAGAGAAGCCTACCACGTCAGCATGGTTTTAAGGTGTTACAGACATCAAGGTAGCCTTAAAACTGAACCATTGGACCCACTCAGCTGTACTCATGTAATCTTGCGTGGCTTCGCTGTGAAAAGTGCTGAGCATCTGCAACTCTCATTGATACTGCAGAATTAAACTTATTCAGGGGAGGAAAAGCAATTTTCAAACTTTAGATATAGTCCTGCATCATTCATTTAAAAAGCATTTCCATAGCCATCAACTTGACAGTATTTAAATGAAAAGACTCTGAAAATCTCTTGTTTTCCAACAGGAAATGTTTTCAGGGATTGGCATTTCACATGTATAGAGAAATTTACAGTAATCATATCCTGATGACAAGTCTAGGAGAGGATTTACATCTAACAGGAATGATCTAATTTATCTTTCATACAGTAATACCCAGTGGCTATTGTGAGCATTTCATTATGAAGGAAATTAAAGACAACACAAGAAAATTAATGTTTTAAGAGAAAGTCGTATGGTCCATTTAACTCTTCTTTTGACTGTCCACATAATGTAATAAGATAATTTGCTTCTTTTCATATGCCTGAGTAATAGAAATAAGACTTTTCGTAAATCATCTACAAAAGCTTTAAGAACAAAAGCAAGCTAGTCAGTATAAAGCTTTCAAATTACTTCTATATAAATGCATATCATGTGTACTTCAGCAATCCCCCTCTGAAAGAAAAAGCCCTTACACTGAATAATAACCTTTCTCCTCTTCTCCTTTCCAACTGTTTCTTTTTGGATATCAAACATCCTCACTGCAGAACAGTACTGTCCTCTGGTTGTACGGGACTCAAAGGAAATTTTGGCACAAACTCGTGTCACAAACTCCCTGTTTGGATGTGGAGATAGTGGCATGCTATGAAAGCACGGCATGCACTCCCAGCAGGAAGATGCCTCAACACTTTATGGTCGGAGACTTGTAGGGAAGCGCTCAGAAGTTTGCTGGTGAACAGAGCCATTTCTCTTGCCCCACCTCTCTTTCTTCCAAGCACCCTTTATAATTCTGAGTCTTATAAAAGAAAATTGTTCGACCAAAAGGTTTTTGCGGTAGCAGTTTAGGAACAGGGCCTTAAGGGGAATGCCTCCTTCATGCACCTGGGATGTGCTAAAACAGCCTCCCTGCAGAAAAGGCCCTAGACCTGGCATCCCAACGAGTTGTCCTGCTGTAGTCTCTCCTGATGAGGATGCTCAGGGTAGGATTCCAGATTACACCCAACCCTGCAGTGCTCACTTAAATGTATCTCAGCTCGGTATGGCCTGGGTCTATCAGTCCAGCCACTCTTGCCTGTGTTTCTCCAGTTGTTGAAGGGAAAAGCATGAATCACAAAGGAAACAAAACAGCACGGGGTTAGATGGGGCATTTAAACATCTGAAGATGCAGATAGGCATCTAATGAGATTTTCACGAGAATGTGCTCATTCTGCTCCCTTGGAGATTTCTGAAATCCCTTTAGACTTTTGGTAAATTTTCAAATCTGTCTCCCCATTCCTTCCTATGTATCCAACAGCTTTGCTTTTCTCTTTCTGAGCGGGGGAGGGCAAGGAAGCCCAGCATATAAATTCCTTTCCTTTGATACTTGCATTCATACCGCATAAGGTAAAAAACCCCTCCTCTGTACATATTTGAAAGACACAATCATTTATGTGGATAGCTGAATTCCCCCTTATATTACTTTGCATTCACGAATCAGATGCCTGGGGCCAGAAGGACATGCTGAATGTGAGTATCTGTCTAGCCACAAAGTAAATATGGGGCAAGGCGAGGATTAAGACAAGGCAAATGAGTCTGCCATTTCAGACTGCAAAACTTTGCAGGCACTCCTGCAATGCCAAAAGAGTGAAGAATTTCACAGAGATGACTGGACTGATCTCTGTGCTGGGGAAACTGAGTCACCAACAGGTCATGTTCTCTGAGTCATTCTGGCAAGACGGTGGCTGAAAGCAAGATGTCCTCATTCCTTCCAGTCCTTTAGTCTGATTACATCCATCTCCCTAACCTGGCATCAGAAACATGCCAAGTATGTATGTGCATTATACATACTCACATGCACATGCACAAAAAATAAGCTGATTCAAACAGTGTGTACTTAGTTAGGATCCAGTGACTTAATCTTACGGTCTTGAGAACTGGAGAGGCCCTTTCCAAAAGAGAGTTACACAGTCAGCTCTAGCGATGTCTCAGGAACAAGTGATTTTTTGCTGCTTTGACAGATTGTACTGCCTATGCTAAGATGTATCAGCTGATAGATCTCAAGCCATATTGAATTCTCTTTTAAATTTTGATGAAAAAGACCTTTAGATTATTTGTCTCCTAAAATGCTGCTGATTAGAGCCTCTTCTTTCAAATTTAATACTAAGATACTAAAAAAGGCAGAGTTTTCTGCTTTCCAGAAATCAGTAATTATTTGTTTAGCTATGATTAGTGCTACATGGGGAAAACCTTTGTTTTAAAAAAGGCAGTGTTCAACTCTTAACAGATATAATACATCATAAATGTAGCTTAGAGTTGGAATAATGTGGAGATGTACTATTCTTCTGGGAGATCTGAGGATTTCCTCCTCATCTAATTTTAATTTATAGCATTGATATGCTATAACTGCTTTATCTGAAAATGGTTACACACACCAAAGATATGAGACACACACTAATATCCACCAAGAGGAAATTCTTGAACATGATTGCAAACTCCAGAAGTATTTACTAACTTATAACTTATATGGGAACACTAATTAGTTCCACAATGACATCTGATTATTTGCATCCCCTCAAAGCTTTTGAGGGGATGTGAACGAGGCTGCTTTCCAGTGTATAGCACTGCAATTCCAGTGACACAGGAGCACAATATTAAGCTAGGTTTCACCATTTCTACCACCAATTTACATCATCATTTTCATCAGCATATATAAGCTCCCAGAGAGGCAATCAGACATGGAGTCCAGCTGTACTGGCACATGAAGGCACTGTTCCTGCCTTGGCCACCCCAAGGTCGGAGGTAAACCTCAGCCTAACTGAGTCTGCAGATAGGAGTGAGTTTTGAAATGAACTCCAGGTTCAGGGTCTATGTGAACGACAACAGAGAAAGGGATGCAGTCAGATAACAGTATCTGATACTCAGTAGGAGAGGTTAAATATTATTGCTGTTGATCAAAATGCTAGAACAGCATGTGTCTGCATTGCTAAATGTGAAGAGCAGCATCAAGGCCCTTTCCGTGCTCATCCTCTCTGGACCAGCCGTGGAGCTGCTGCCTTACTCACACCGCCTGGGGCACACACGTGCTCCCTGCTCAGTCGAGGTGTGCTACCCGGGCAAAATCAGTGAGGAAAAGGAGCAGTGAAGAGTTCACAGCTCTTTCTAAACTTGGAAAATTTCAGTTAATTATTAAATAATATCATGTGGGGGCTTGCAGTTCATGGACAATAAGCTAGAACTTAGACCTGTCAATTCATGGTTTAATTTTGTGTACTTAGAGGCTCGCTCATGCCTGCAAACGGCTTTTCCAAGACACAACTGGTGACATTTCCCACTTCCTTGTCTATTTTTCTCCTGTTGCTCCTGTTATGACTAAAAGCAGCAGGATTATATTTTTCTCAGTGGGAAATGTGTCACCTGCTGTTGAAAGGAAAGCAATTATTGTGTCCTCGCTAAATCTTGGGCCTATTTGTGTAGAGCTTTAGAGCTTAAAAATATCAACATCCTGCTCTGTGCCAGTGTCAGTGGTTAGGCACTTCGGAACCCCAGCTGGGATCCCCCTGGAAGTCACCTTCGGTGGCTGTTAAGCACAGGGAAAGATGCCAAACCCGAGTGCCTTTCCCGTAACTGTGTCTAATCAATGGAAAGTAAAAGTGAATGATGTGCTCCTAGTTCCTGCACAGGACACTTCAAAACATTAGGTTCTCCCTCTCCTCTGTTATTCCAGGAGTCAGATTATCCTTTTCAGCTTTACTCAGACAAGATTTATGTCTACCCTGCGTTTGTGTGGTTGTTTTCACTCCTTTTGTGTGTTTTTATGTGACTGTAAACCTGTCTGACAAAGGGACAGGTATTTTATTTGCACACTGTCAGATGCTATTTCTCTGTGCAATCTCCTGTTATCAAACAGAAAAACTCGTATAATCAAAATAGGAAATAAAGCAACTGGACATGTACATTTTCAGTTGGCCAAAAGCAATACAAGAACCAAACTCACAAAATGTGTGTATTTATATATGTATGCATATACACACACATGAAAGGACGTACAGGTGCATGCTAAGAGACGGTAGCTTTTGATACACAAAGTTTGTTTCTCATGAGCCTATTGCTATTTAGATATTGAAGTGAAGAAAATGCATATAAATACTTAGAAAGGGAAAGAGCAGAAGTATGACTAAATTTAAGAAAAAAATAATCTTACACTAATTATGAAAGGAAGCTTCTAACACTGCTGATCACCGCCCTAGGATCTAGGGAAGTGGATCTGGAATCACTTCTAGGGAAAGGATCAGCAGCCTCAGTATTGGGCATCATTTCATGTAATAAAAGAAGTGTTCTCAATTTTTACTGCTGTATGATCCCAACCAATAATAGTAACGGTCACAAAGATCTGTTTTCCCTAACATGAATTAAACAGTTACTTAATATTTAAAATAGGGATCATCTAAAAACACATTTAGGAGGTACTGTCTATGTAACTGTGGTGTTTTGGAAGAAAATACACCTTTATACATATTTTCATTTCTAACAAAGCATGCAAATGCAAGCTGGAAAGCCATTTTTTCATATGAAGCTCTACATGTGGTGACCATATTTATAGAGAACTGTCTATTTACAGGCATTTTTAAAGTATCTGTCTTATGTTAACCATGTTGGATGGACCACAAAGGTCTCATATCTGTTTACTCAGATAATAATTATACTGATACTTTTGCCATCTTCTATAACTTAATAAAAATGGATATCTGAGATTTACTGAACCCAATTTGTCTACTCCATTAGTCCTGTCTCTGGTAATGTCTAGGCCAAGCCATTTCAGACAAAGGTATATGAGCCCCAGGAACAGAACAGAATAATTTAGGTTGAAAGGGTCTTCTGAGTTATCTGGTGGAACCCCTCCACGCAAAGCAGGGTCAACTTCAAAGTTAGATCATATTAAGGAAGGTCATATCCAGCCAAGTTTTGAATGTCTCCAAGAGCCCAAAGCCTCTCTGGGCAACCTGTTTCAGTGTTTGATCACCCTGATGGTAAAAATTTTCTCCTAGTATCAAACCAGAATTTCCCTTCAAGCAACTGTTGTCCATTGCTCGTTCTTTCACTGCGCACCTCCAAGGACAGACTAGCTCCATCTTTCCCATTACCCTTCTCTTAAGTAAGATGTAGACAGCAATAAAATCTCCCCTCAGCCTTCTCTTCATACGCCTGAACAAACCAGCTCTCTCACCCTCTCCATCTGCTGTCCCAGGCCCATCTTGGTGGGCAGCTCTGGACCAGCTCCAGGATGTCCAGCACGGACCAGTAAAGAACCACTGTGCAAGACGGACTCCTCTGGCTTCGCATCAGCTAGGCAGCTCCTGCTCTGAATCACACAGTTTTCTATTTATTCTTCAGAACGCCTATTTTATGTTAAGTAGCTGTGGATATACTTAAGAGACATATGAATGTCTAAATCCTAAATCTACATAGCTGCTGAAATCTGTGGTAAGTAATGTCACAGATGAATTATGTATTAAAATCTATAGTGTTTACAATATACTTTCTGTTACATTTCTGTAAATCTTGGATAGAGCCTGTTGACATCAAAACACACACACAAGAATTTTCAATGAATACACATTATGGAAGTTTTACCCCTATGCAAGCTAGTGCTGAATAGAGAGATTCAGAGAATAGTATTCACATAATAAATTAAATATCTTCCCCAGTTCAGATGCAGTATGCAGGCTTCTCCTGCAACAGCAACTGAGAACTAGTCACCTATTAACTTTGCTGTTGAAATGCTATTAGCTGTGGAGATACAAACTGTTTACTTGCTGATAGTGTTCGGCAGGATTCAGAAAGGACCTGAAGTGCTACAATCCTTCTCCAATTCTGCAGGCTGTGGGTATTGCCCACTACACAGTGTACAGCATACGTAGTATGCTGCAACTTAGCATTTAAATTTAAATACTGAAAGTATGCAAGGAAAACTGTATGAATAACACTAGATTTGTGTTGTTTGTTTAAAAAAACATCCCAAATTCTATTTGCAGTGGTTTGGATTACTGACAGCCTTTTCTCTGTTTTGTTTTACCACAAATGTACATGGTGCTCCGTGTACATTCAACGTATACTTTCCTAAAGACACCAGTTCTTACTGGCCAAGAATTAAGTTGAGGTGAAGAAGGAACATTGTATAATAGAGTATATACAATATTGCCCCAGCTTTTCCCTTTCTGTACCACAAAACACTTTTCGAAGATAATTCTTTTATCACAAAATTAAATATTGTGCTTTAATATAGTTTATTACTAGGAAAGACAGAGGAAAATTGCCATGCTGAAGAGCAACTTTCTGTTCACCTAACTTCGACAATCCTTATCTGTTTTACTATAGAATTTCTGGTCAGAAGCCCAGAAACAGATCAGTAAAAACCAGAGGGTACACATCACAGATCATGTTTTCCTTCACATGATCTGCTAGAAACAAGGGCTTTTAGCATTTGGCCAAATTCAAACACTCTGGCATATACATAGGTAACTGTTTAAAATTGCAGCCCATGAAATAAAATGGTATTTAACAGCTTGACCTGTAAAATCTTTCCTAAGCTGTGACTTTGAAAATAAATACAGCATATGGTCTTTGCTGAGACATACCAAAAGATTCAGTGATAATATAAACACAACAAGGCAGGGTGCTTCCTTTCCAAATCATTTTGTATATGAGTTGCCAAAATCTATAGCATATGGATGTATTTTATTTTATTTTATTTTATTTTATTTTATTTTATTTTATTTTATTTTATTTTATTTTATTTCGTTTCGTTTCGTTTCGTTTCGTTTCATTTCGTTTAATTTCGTTTCTCTTCTGTTTGTCTTTTCTTAAAACACTCTGGAAAAACTGACTTAATTCCAGATTCATTATTACACCCGCTTTGATCACAGAATCACAGCCATCTCAGTATGCCCCGTGAAAGTTCATGAGGTTCACTATGGCTCTTGAAATAGCACTTTGTATCCTCTGCTTTCTAACTTTGTATGGCATTCTAATGTTGAGTCACAGCTACTATCGCAGTCATATCTACAACAGATTTGTACTGGAGACTACAGAAGAGAAGCACGACATTTCTCTTCTTTTCTCAGCTGTGGATAAAAATGGAACCAAACCACTAATCCTTTCTATATGGGCAGATGGCCGTTTGATGTATGTACTCATCTACAAACAAAATTCAGAAAGTCATTTGGCTTTATCACCATTCATTATGTATTATTGGTCTCTCTTCATTTAACATCAAAACTGTAAGTAAGAGGACTGCCATTCTTTATGTTAATTGTTCAGTTGATTACTCATGAATAATAACACTTAGCATTTATATAGTTCTTTACACCTCTAAATTACTTTATAAATCTTGGTTCATCCAAAAGTCTTAGACCTCTTACCAGAACTTACATTTTAGGAATAATGTCTAACCAAAAGGAAAAAAGCCCAGTATCACAGTTTTATTTGTTAAATATTTAGTGGTTTGAGGTACCAAAGCAACTGAATGCATGAGCTTTGACAAGGTTTTGCATTTCAGTCTCATAACATAAATTCTTCTCTTCTGCGTAAATGGAAACAAGCAGGCTACAAAGGGGATGAGAAATGAGAGAAACGGCAGGAAAGCATTATGCCACTGCAGATTAATTTATTGAAGGATTTTATACCACACCTACTGTTATGTGACTGCCCAGTGCAGCTCAAATATCAGAACAAACTTCACCTGCATGGTGGTCCTATCTAAGGCTAACTTCACCCACTTTTGAGGGTGAAGACTAGTCATGGATAAATTGCATCTCTGTGGCTCTCCATACTCCACACTGCTTGCTAAGAACCTGCTGCTGGTGTTTGGCAGATTTTTGTTAACAGAGTCAGGGTAGTAATCTTCCGAATCAATGCCCCCCTGCCCTTTCAACTTACAGAGCTTCTTGCACCAGTTTTCTTTGTATATGGCTGCTAAATTACCCAACATAATGGCCATACATAATGAGACCAGGAGCTCCAATGAATACACTCACAAAGTTATAGATGTCAACAGAATGTCCATGTAATAAGAAGGTAAAAAAGTTAAGCAGAACACTGATGGAACATAACTCAGTGGCCATGTAATTCAACACAAGTGAATGCAGACGTGCAGCTGGCAGCCTGGGTGCGTGTTATGCCTGACACTGGGTGTCAAGAACTTTCCCTTTGCATTATTTAAAGTAAATGAAAAAGTTTATATCACCTCAGTGTATTTTGTAGGAAGTTTTAAGCATGGAGTTTATGCAAGGTGCTGCAAAACCAACTTTGTATATAAAGCAACCTATTCTCCTCCAGGCAGAGCAAAATAAATACAGGTTGTGTGTCTAAATGGAAGACAGTTTACATATAGATTTGTATGAGAATAGATCTTGCTGAAAAAAATAGGACTATCCTGGCAGTGGTCACTATGTCACAGAGCAGTGCATGGAAATATGTTCATGAAAGAATCCTAGTCCTTTCTGTAGGGAATTAAACACACCTTCATGCCAAGAACAGATGCACAAACAGACACATAAAGTGGCCGATGCCTTTTTCAGTTGCAGGCCCACCACAGTCGCTAGGGCTGCCTTAGGTATATGTTGGTAGGTCTATGTGTTGTGACACATCTCAGGACCAGCTGTGCTCCCGCCAGCTCACATTAAATGCTGGGTGACTCCACAGCTATGCTCTACCTCTGCGCTGCATAAGAAAACTGACTATTAAAATTTGTCTTCCATGGGACAGCTCACTTGAATGTTACTTAGTGTTCAAGCATTTGCCAGGCTGAAAATTCAAGAAGTGTAAAAAAGAAATCATTTCTTGATATTAGTTGTACAACCAATGTTTTAACAATCGTAAAAACAATTGCAGGCTTCAAAATGTGCTATTTAAGTGAGGCAATTAAAAGCAATGGTCCAGTGTCAATGATAGCTTCTAGGGGTTGAATGAAACAAATAAACCCATTAAAATAAGTGGATGCTTAACCTCAAATCATCACATGATGTTGAGTATTATTTAGAACATTTCTGCTAGTTTGTAAATGACGTCATTGCAGTATAATTTTTGTCATTAACTGTCCAGAAGTCAAGAAGACTCCAGCAATGTAAGGCAAAATGTAGCCTCATACCTGTAAGAGCAGTCAGCCCAGGCTGCAGTTACCTTATTTTATACAACCTTTCAACCTAGTGAATCTAGTTAGAATTTGAATTAGATGCAGATGCCACAATGTCATCATACCACAATTTTCACATGGTGACAATGTGAAAGTCAATTTTCACCATGTGACAATTTTCACCATGGTGACATGGTGGCAGATTCTTGTTCCATGTTGGCAGAAAACTGCAGAAACAGAAACACAAGTATGTGCAAACATTTGTAAGATCAGGACTCAATACAGTTTTCTAAAGGGATACTTGATTTCCTAAAACTTTAAGTCTTTCAGTTTTGGATATATTTCTGATCATCTTTGTTTTGAGCAGGTTTTATTGCCCCAGTAGTTAGAGATGTCAGTCTTCTTGTGAGGTTCTGAAGCACATTAGCCAAAAGCCGAGTACTGTGAATGTTTCATTTCATCCTGATGGCTGTTAGTGTTAGGTTAAATATTAACATGCAATAAACCCCTATGTTTAAAACAAATAATAACAATTTAATTGACAAGAAATAATTCAAGTGTCTAATTTCTGTTTTGCTTGATGGAAAATTTGGTCCTTGACTCCACTAACAGTAAAATGGTTGAAACAGCAAGAACAGTAGCAATAGTCATTGCAATACATCCAGACCACAAACACTTCAAAAAATCTACTTTACCAAAAATGTTTTGGTTAAATAAAAGTGGTTTCCTTTTCTAAATAACTATCCAATTCATTCTTATTAAAGTTAAAGTGTATGTATTAGAACCTTGACAACACAAGAAAGGATATAAATGAATTAACAGCCTGTTTTAGCCATCTTGACATGATTAGTTTGTAACATCAATTGTGCAACATATCAATTGCATTATGACTTGCTGGAGAGTCTTGTACATTACAAAAATGACAGATATTTAGGCTCCTGTGCATTTTTTAGTTTCATTTTAAAACTGGTCTCATGGGCTTTTACTTAATAAAACCAAATACAGTACTCCAGTTGTAAATTGTAAATAAGCCTGGGCTTGGGTCAGGGCTAGCAGAGGGATCTTGGACTCCAGAGGCAATGAAGAAATGCCAACAGCATTTGACATCCTCAGTTTTTGTGCGTGGCTTCATGGGGATGGGCAGGTGGGTTGGTGTGATTGCAAACAGTTGAACAAATTTCACTGGGAGCCCTGGGAGCTTCATGGGAGGTAATAAAGTGCAGACCTTCAGAAAGAAACACTGAAGGCAGATCATTAAGATCTCAGGACAAACTTTGAATTACTCAAGAGAACCCCATTTCAAGTGAGCACACCCTTTAAAACTGACCTCTTCTGAAAGGCTTTAAACCTTGGGCTGGCCCCAAACTTCCAAGCGCAATAACCTGACAGCTTTCCATCTTCCTATATTCCCTAAATATTATGTGCCAGATGATCTCTTCCCATTGCTTTGAACTAAAATGCATTTTTATACATGCTGAAGAGGGGACAGAGCTGGAGCAGTCTGAGTCCTCTGTTTTCAGTAGTACTGACTACAGGGCTTTCAGAAGAACAGCTAAATTTTAGTGCAGGAGTTAGGGAAATCCCTGAGTCCCTTAAACAGCTATTCAGTTCCTTACAGGGCTTGTGATAATTAATGGTAGCACTGAACCCAACGGAATTTTACCTTTTATCCAAGCATGTCAAAAACTTCTGTTCATTATAAGTCACCAATATATAGTGCGTTGCCCTCTCCTTCCACCAGAACAAGAACAGAGTGAACAGTAATACATGTACTAGGGCTACCGCAACTAGATCTGCCTGTGCTCTTGTCATAAAGGGAGGGGAGCTGGGGCTGGCAAAGCGTAGGTGGCTCATTCCTATAAGCTCCCATTTCTATAAGCTCTGTTGCTGGCAGTGGTGTGGGGTAGGTTTAGACTTTGGGTGGGAGGTGTCAGCACTCCTGGGCACTGGGTCATGCAGCCTTTTCACTGAAGGCTCAAGATTTCAAGAAGCTCAAAAAGGCCTCAGGTTTCAGGAAAGAAATATGACCTTTCATAAAATAGGGAGGGGGAGGGAATGCGGGGACCAGTGTTTGCCTGAGGATTACCTCAATCCCCTGCTGTCAGTTCCAGAAGCAAAGTCCATTATTACACCTCTGCTGCTGCCTTGAACAAGTTTCTACAGTGTAAATGAAACGATTCTTATTATCTGCCCATGATGGTGATAAGTTTGCACTTTACAGGAGCAGCTCACTGCTCTCAATTGCCTCATCATTGATTTTCTCTAGGCCATGCCTCTCCTGTGATACCACAGACAGAAAGCCTCCTTCTGCAAGGTTAGCCCAGATGCAATGAATTTTACTGCTGCTGAAACTCACTTTATCCCAGTGGAAATTTGCAGAGACAGAGCTAATGGAAAATCCCGTTACCTTCTCCTTGCCGGCTCCCCATTTGCTTCCTGCAATCCACCCCACTGTGTTCCCACTGAGGGCTTGATTTTTCATCAGGAAGGTAAAAACCCATCGCAGAGGACAGAGCAGAGAGAGGATGAGACGGCGCGAGTCCCTCTGCTGACGGGAGATCGGCCATATCGTAACTGCACACCTGCTCAGTGAGAGGCGCTGAGCGTGCATCGTCCTGCGGCTTGCGAGATAGGCGTACGGGTGTCAGTAGAAAATTAAGAGTGAGAGAACCTGAAGAGCTCAGAGGATAAATGTGATTACATTTTTAAAAGCCGCTAAAACTCAAGAGCCTGAACCCTATATATATATATAAAAAGTAAAATATTTCATTCCATCCCACTTAGGCTCAGAATTTCTTTCCCACTGATATGCCAAAATTAGAAACACATTTTCAGAGAAGGCCTAAGTCCCAAATAGATGCGTGGCCTTCAGAAAGGCAGCTCTGTCCCTACAGCCTTCTCATTTTCCTCTGAGCAGCCGTCTGTTTGGCCAATTAGAAGTCTGACTATTAAAAATCCAATCACAGGGAAAATGGTATGATTCATACAGAGTGGCTATACACTTTTTCTCCCTCGCACAGAGTGAAATACACAAGCTAACACCATTCCATCTGCCTTACGACACAGATATACAGCCATCAGTTCCTCTGTCTATCAAGCTCCAACCAAACTCTGCTTCCCTCCAAGTTGAAGTGCGGTGATAATAAGGGCATGACAAATTGATCTTCTGCCGTGGCGAGTCCTTTGACGCTGCTCTAAGAGCAGTTTGAATTTGTTGGGAACATGAGATTAAAGCAAATCTGAAGTTTAAAGATCAGATTGAATCGCTTGCTGCATCAGCAATAACTGAGTGGTTCCTGAGTGGTAAATGTGGGCCATTGTTTTCTTCAGCTATGTCCACAAAATATCTAAAATAGATTATAAAGATGATAAACTCACATAATTAGTTACAGTTAATCAACCTATGAAAGGTTTGCATTGTACTGTGATCAGTAATTACCAGTTATTTCAGATTCACTCTTGTGACTGTTACTTGTTTGTGACTTATCTGTGTGGTAAACCAATTTATCATAGGGTAATAACGATGCCTCAGAAGTGGCTCAGAGTCTACTCACTTTCTGGGCTTAAACTTTATCTGTTGGCCCTTTTGTGCCTAAGAAAATGGAATGAATATTTTAAAAATATTTTTAAGTAAAACATTTATTTCATAGGGCGCCATAAACAACTTGCATTGGCATTAAAAGGAACTGAGTGCACAGGCTTGAGCATATGCCACACCAATATAGTGGTTTAAGCAAATGCTTCATTGACTAGGGGCTTTTGTGACTACTTAGCATTATTTTCCTTTTTTCTTTCATTTTTAAAAAATATTATGTCAAAATACGTACACATGTAAACTCAGGTAGCTATGACTGCCTTCCCCACGTTTTCTCACACCCCCTCTGCCTCTTTACCCATCTATCATCCCCCGTTACCAAACTGTGTACACCTTGGCACAGGGCCATTGCCTCTTGGGGAGTGAATAGCCCACATTTTGGAAGCTCCAACAACAGCAGAACTGGACTGAAGGGTTTTTCTGTGAAATTCTCAAAGATCATGCATAGTGAGTGGCAGCAGGCTGTACTGAACTTTGGGAGACCTCCTTGCAGAAGCACGTGGTTTGGGCCCTTGTTCTCATGTCTGCTAGAAACTAAAAGCAGAAGAGAGAGGATGTGCTCAGCCTGCAAAGGGACAGATAGCTGTCTTCCAGTTCAGAGAGCGAGTGCACTGGGTGAACTGCAGATATTCTGACCCTTCCTCCTGGAATATGAATTAGTTTATGACTATAAACTATGGGGCTGGAGTTATGGAAATAGGCCAGAAGGTTTAAATCAGATCCCAGTGCAAAACGCTGCTCTCCAGAGCAAATGTGGTAAGTGAAGTATGGGAAAAATTACACAGATTTGGATCTCATTTATGCCCATACAAATCGGGCTCTATGTACCGATTCCCTCTGTACGTAATTTGCAATCAATGTGAACCCTCCTTGTACCTTAAGTTAATACATTTAGTGAAGAGGACAAGAAAACCCTGCATGGTACTACAAGGAGGTGGAATACTGCAGCAGAGCAGAGTGTTCCCTTATACACTGACCAATTCTCTCTCTCTTCCTCCTCTTCAATCTATGTAACTTCTGAAAAATACAGGAATAGTTAAAGTTTATAAAACAAAGTGTCAAGACCCCCAAGACAACGTAGCATGAAAATGTATTCAGAAAATGCCTTCTCTTTTGGCAGACCTTTTATCATAATTAGAACTGCTAAGTAGCTTTGTAACTAGTTTCCATATAAGGCAGTCATAATATTTGAAAAAAGAGCAAAATTCCTGTATGCTTTTTGAGCTCTGACATAAAATGACGGGAAACAAAATACACCTATCATTTAAGCACACTGTGTAACAGAATGCAGCATCAACACAAAGCCAAATATAAAAAACACAGAGGAATTTTTTGTTAAGATAACTCTCAAAATGCTGCATAAGACAAACATAAACATATCCTTGGAATAAAATGACAACATTCTGTCTATCTTCAGCTTTGCCAGCTCATTCTAAAGTATTTTAGTAATGTACATGAATGATTATGAAGGTTGTCTTAGATGGTTGCCCATTGCCCTGAAGAAAATGTTTATGACCTGAATAGATTAATTATGTTCTCCTCTTAAATATCATTCCTTCAGGACTAGTTATTGTTGAGTGTAAATGTGCCACTTTATATGCAAATAAAATGGACTCAGAGTGGAATAAAAAGTTCGGCATATATCTACTGACAAATCATCTTATTATGTTTTATATTAGCAGATGGAACATCTTGTGGTATGAAATGTTAATAGAGTTCAACAGGATGCGGTACTTGCTTCCTTGTTTCTAGAAAATCTTAGTCAAGCTTTCAATTATTTTCTGTTAGTCACCTTTGCTTCATTTGGAAAGGATTTTAACTGAACTGTAAGAAAAAGTGATACATCGAATGCAAGAAAAATATCTAAAACTCATTAATACTTAACATTAGTAAACCTATATAATAGAATTGACATAAATTAAAGATAGAAGCTAATGTAATCTTGAATGCTCTATAAAAGAGGATTCAAAACAACTAATTCATATTAGTGCAAGTCAATAGAACCAAAACCCAGAGAACCCTGGGATAAACCTTGCTTATAGGTAGCATAGCTCATCGTTAGACAGCCAAGGCTATTCCACTTTAGCACTACACATTTCAGTCATGTGAATGTTTAGATATTCATGAGAAGGAATTGCAAGACACAGACTTTTGTCCTTAGTCTTAGTTGTATGTCTGAGTATTGACCACCACGTGGCTACATGGCAACAGACAACTAGTGATAATTTTCAGATATTTTAAACAAAAAAAAGGAAGTTGCTCACATCTGCATTCACGATTCATCAGTAGTCCAAGCAACTCTTTTATTTACCTGCCTATAATATTTGTTTAGCTTGTTACCCATTTTTATAAAGAAGATGCTTTGGGGTTTGCCAGGCCATGACATTTGTTTCTGAGGTGCCCAAAGCAACAACCCACTGCCTGCCATCAGCCATAGGGAAAGGGAAGATATTTGCCAGCTCTTGGAAGACAAGACCTTTGGTTTTTAAATAAAGGAAAGAACCAGGAGACCTGAAGAGGAAAAGATGATGTCTCTAGAAGACTGGAAAGTGTAAGGGCAGAGAAATGTCTTGGTTTGATTTTCAGTTGGGAGTTTCACATAGGATTAAAAATTATACAAATTAAAAAATATTAATTGCTCAGGGACAAGAAAAACATGGATTAGGAATCATGATCAGTTCTTGGTTTAACTTTTCTCATCTATGAACAAAACTGAGAGTCTTCAATATGGCATATTAGCAATGCTAATGTATTAATGGGGTAACACACTGAAACCACCTCTGCTATCCCTATGATCTGCTGTTTGAGGAAGACAAGCTTGGAATGAAGTTGCATTGTTGCATAAAATATTAAATGTAAGTAGTTATCCATTCCTATGGCTTAAATTTGTTCTGGATTGAAATATATCTTTGAATTCAAATAAAACACATAACGTTAGTTGAATGGAAATAGTTGAGTGAAATTATATTGATCAGTTTAGCATATCTTCTCCCATATTTTAAGCCAAAATTTTAATTAACGTGATTATACCATTTTTTATATGGCATTAGTCAAAATCAGCTGAAGTCAATGTCAAAGTACCTGAGTTCAGAAGAGCCACGTTAGATGTAAAGCTCTGGATCAGGCCATGATAATTAAAAGAAAATCACCATCAGAATGATTTAATCATAGATATGTCTTGACACAGGATTATTGCCCTTGAAGCGTGAACTTAATTATTGAATCTGCTGCTGGGAATCTTCAAATACTATTGAAGCTCAAAGTACTTAGGGCCTCTGAGATGCCCCCACTTCTGAGATGGACCCGCTCCAACAATGGGATCATTGGGTTCATCAGCACAGGAATATATAAGCAGAATATATAATCTATGTGTTGCATTTACACTGCTAATGTGTTCGCTAATGATACAGAATGATTATATTCACAAGTGGGTTGGATGTTAATCTAGGATGCCATGCAAAGTACTTTGAGCATAGTAAGAAAGAAAAAACACTGCAGTATGCATAAAAGAATAATTTCCCTTGTTCTCCCATCCTCTCCCTAAATCCATGTGCAGTTTTGAAAACAAAAACTATGAAAAGGTCCTTCTTCACTAGCAATCTGCTCATGTGGAAGGTATCGGCAATCTTTGAATTCCAAAGAACAGATAGATAAAGAAATAAATAGATAGATAGATAGATGTAGATAAATAAATAAGGATGATGACAAAACTCCCCATAATATTTTTAAGCTCATGTTAATCAAGCTGTCCAAACAGACTGAAACAAAATTAAAAAAAAAAAAACAAACCAAAACAAACCCTGCTGCAT
The DNA here is from genome assembly GCF_035582795.1 of Mycteria americana. Lineage (NCBI taxonomy): Eukaryota > Metazoa > Chordata > Aves > Ciconiiformes > Ciconiidae > Mycteria > Mycteria americana. The sequence goes on from NC_134373.1 coordinate 36,139,507, forward strand.
TTAGATCTTGTATGCCGAGTTACAAATCAGAGATCATTTTTATAGCTGTAATAATCCTATGAAAGTGGGGTAAAATTGCTGCTGGCATTCCTCAAACTGTTGTGGCACTATCAGGAACCTCTATATTATGAGGAGATATTTGAGCCCATCATCTCCAATTCCCAGATAGTACACTGACTTAATCACCACTCTCCACAATACAAAAGCAGGCAATCTTTCTGTCTTTTGTTCATTTTTTACATCTTAGAACAGTTGCGTTTCAGTCTTCTATACACCATCTACTCCCACATCTGTCTCACACTATATAGCTATTCTTTACAATTCCTGCCATGCTTATTTTTGTTGCTACATTGAAATCTTGTGCATAATTATGTGAGGTTGCTATGGAGATTATGTGTGATTTGTCATGAGGAAAATCTATTGTGTTTGAGATAATTCTGCACGCTAATGACCGCCGAATCTTTATTCTCCCCCGCCCCAGGGATTAGGAGAAACTACCTGCCTGGATGTTCACAGCTACAGACCAAATATTTTATAAACAGAAAAGTTTGCATTCTGCACAGAGGACAAGAACTTTACCCTTTTTAGGCAGATGGATATGAACTGGTACAATGTGAGGGTTTCACAAAATGTTGATGTCCGTATTTTTGAAGAATGCATCAGAGGTAGTTTTAAAGTGTCCATAAAGTTAATTTTTTCCTTTGGTGAAAATGTCTTTGGTCAATGCTCGTGATTTACCATGAAGAAGATATCGTGCAGTATAATTTCAAACTAGATACAATTTAGTGGACAGAATTTTGAAAATTACATAGACAACAGTACTTTTAAATGTTAACTTCTCCGTCCCTAGCTCTGTATCCTTTTCAGAGCTGGGAAAGCTTACAGTGTGATTGATTACTGCACATCAGTCACAAGCAATTCAGACCATCCAGCTTGGGCTGAACAATAGCTAGAGGCTTACACACAGCTTTCAGCCAAGGTCATGGGTTAGTCCTTCCTCAGCCCAGCTAGCAACTTCCCTCCTTCCTCAGGCTGGGACTATCTCAGAAAGCATATGTATTTGCATAGCAAGTGGGCAGGAAAACACAGAAACACACCAAATTTTTCCACCATGGAAGATCCAACTAAAGAAATCACAGGGATTTCGTAGGAGAATCCCTCCCATTTCAGGCAGAGGTAGAGCACAAAGACAGCAAGTGTCTGGGAGTGAAGAAATGTACTCACAGAAACAGGGATTTCATAAGGGAAGTGCAATTCAAGGAGCTGTTTTAAAAAAACCTGTTCAGGTGACAACTCCAAAGTAAAATCCAAAGCCTCAGACAGTCACAGACTCTGCAGTTCAGGTCACTGTCATGTGGTGGCCATTAAGTTTGCAGGTGTGATATCCTTTACTACCCTGGTAACGCTGCTTGGGAGGGAAGGGGAAAAAAGTATAGCTGCAGAAAAATAATGAGATCTTTAAAAACTTCAAAACATTCAGCATCTTCTGCCATTCTTTCATTCCTCGTAAGTGACACTCATAATTTTTACTGCCCTCCTACAGATCACCTTGTAATTTTTACTTTTATGCAATTAGTGATGAATGTTTGCTGGCCTAAGCATTTCTCAAATCACCAGTAACAGAAGCATTAAGATGCAGCTTGTAACAGAAGGACAAACACACCCTGAGGTGTATGCATCTTTATGCAGAGCAACTGCTGTCTGCCCCACATAATCTTATATTAACCTGCTGCTCAGGACTGCTGACTATGAGCACAGGAATACATCTGAAATGGAGAGACTCCTTAATTAAAACCTGACTTTTGATAAAAAATATTACTACAGCCAAGTCTTTGAAAAAAAATCCATATGACACGCTTTCACTCAGTGATTTAGACTTCAGAAGCAACAGGACTTTGAATGATTCCTGTGTATCTTGCATCCCCTACGCTGCATGCTTACCATACAGCTTGGCTGATGTTTGCAATACTTTGACTGCCACCCTACCATGCTCTGAAGGGGTAATCTGCTTCAAAAGCTGCATAAATTGATTGGCCTGACTTTGGTGACGTTAAAAAAAATTGGAGTTTGCTCTGGTGGTTCATAATGTTGCCAGAAGTCTCGAAGGAATTTACAACTTCATTATGCACAAATGGGAATATGTTATTGTATATATTGCTAATGTTACAATAGTGTTGAATAATAGAGCTTTTTAGTATTTGAAAAGCTCTTCTACAGCACCTTTTGAAGGTAGTTGATAAAATACAGTCAGGTAAAGCCAATTATTGACTTAACAAAGCTGTTATACTACTCTATGCATTTTTAAGCACATTTTTTTGTGGTTAGAATTAACACAGAAGTCTGAAAGCATTCTTTTAAAATAAGAATAAATGAGAGAAAAGGGAAGAATGGTGGTTAAACACTCAACTGCGTGCCTTCCTTATACAGCTCAGGCATGCAGGTTTTGAAATGCCGCATACAAGAAAATTGTGCAATTCATTGCGTCCCAGATATACACCAAAGATGGTCTCCAAAAGAAAGGGTGAGTAGAGGTGATCTGGAAAGGGCTTTTAATCTGTGTGATAAATTGCCAAATGCCATTACATTTAATGAGTCCCATCAATGCAGTGCTGGAATAGCAGAAATAAATAAATAAACATATAAAGCCCTATCAAAAAACTAGTATAAACAATTACATGAATTAATAATAAGAATCCTATTAATGCCTGCATAATTTAGAGAAGTTAATGAAGCCAATTTTAAGTTTTAGTAATGTATATTTGGTGCTTTGAAGTCTAATTTTCTAAAGAGGTCTTAATGCTCCTTTTCCCTATTTATTCCCCCTGCCCGCCCCCCATTTAAGGAATGAGCTCTTCTGGAAAAAAGCATGAAATGTAATAGAAAATTGTATTTTCTGCAGGATTTTAGAACTGTATTGTGAATCTTTCTTTCCTGTAGAATACCCAGTGGCTTAAATAAACAAACCTATGAGAAGCACAGAGCCATCATTTACATCTGTAACAACTGAGAAAAATGTCCATATGACCCTTGGAAGCCTGGTAGAAGAATCTATTGTTTCCAGTATTCAGATCCTATTACTGTCATTTTATTCAAATAAAAACCCCTTGAGGCAAAGCTTCATATTTGGCCAAATGTTAAAGAAATATTCAAAGGGGAACCATCATGTGTATACATGTTTTCAGGAGAAGATTTTTACACCTTAGCACCTTCATATAGGAAAACAGACCCATCTTGACCTGCAATGAAGAAATGAGGTTATGAGTTAAAATTCTCCTACACTTCTTTCTAAGCAGCAGATACTACTTGTGCATTTCCAAGAAATAATTCTTGGTCACTTGATGGTTAAAAAAATTAAGAGAGTAAGTTGTGAGCAGAAAATCAGAGTCATGAACAAGAGGCATCTACACATCATTAGAAATAATGAAACCCGTGTCTTGGGTAGTTCTACAGTAGAGGAATGAGAAAAATGTGTTGTTTGGCATCAATATCTCTTTGCAGAAAATATTTGTTGTAATTTTCAGGTACTGGCTGTGGCAAATCCACTTTTGCCCTAGCTCCAGAAATGACTTCTGTAGTCAGCAATTGTGAATTACTGGGAGTTAACATACTGATCAGTGTCTGGGACGAAATCTTGATCCCTACATAGATCAGTCTAAAGCTCACATTGGCCTCAGCAAGGTCACGATGTTGTACCCTATCCTCGCCTCCCACAAACAGGGTTAATTTGGCTCATCATAAGTCTCCCTATAAAATTAATTTAGTGAAGTAGTTTCCAGATTACTGGAAAGGGAAAGGGATGGTCTCACCCTTTGCTTTACCTAGCTAAACTGAGATCCAGGCTCCTAAGTTTGTTCCATGTCTAGTGAGGACAGAAAGGCAGATACCTCCAGGCTAAAACAGAAATCTGCAGGTAGGTAATGTGCAGTTAGGTAATGTGAGGACCTTGCAGGATACCAGTTGCTCTGTGGCTCTGTGAGGCATTTACCCACTGTCTATAAATAATTCTTTAAAACTGGTTGTTTACGGCTGACACCCAGGCTGTCAGAAACTAGGTTTGACTTCAGCTCCGGTAGCAAGTGTGCTTTTTATTAAGGGTCTGCACTGAGGCAGCATTGAGTCAGTCTGCGAAATGTTCCTGCACATCACCTTTAATCATCCTGGTATTTACGGTATATTTATAACCTCAGTTTTTCACCTCATGCCTGAATAGGGGGATTCAGGTTTTTTGGACTATCCTCTTGGCACGTCTCACCAGGCAGCGCATTTGCAGGAGGTCACTTTTGTTTTGCCCAATTAATTTGGGGCACTTTTACCTGAGAAAACTCTTGTATATGGCACAAGATTCTTTTATTTACCTTTTCTTAAGTAAAGTATGGTCTGAAAAAAAAAAGATGGAATTTGAACTGCCAAGGATTTACAATAGCTACAGTGTAAGAGTGCCAGAGATGAATGAAGAGGGCAACATGTTATCCTGTAAGGCATTGGGCTTCGTGATATGACTCTGCAGAAATAAAATAACATTTAAAAGCTCCCAGTGATGTCCATTTTAAGTTGCAGTGCAACTGACAGTGATGTTACCAGCTGACATCAATCACAGACCTACACTTTAACAAGGAAAGAATTCACAGATACGTATTCTCTTAAAAGCACAGAGCAGTGATATTGTTTGCTGCCTTTTTCTCCTCCTCAAGTGGTATACTCAGTTATGCTTTGAAATTCTTACCTTCCATTCGGTAAGCATATCAGATCCCTTCCGTTTTGCAGTGCAGCAAGTGGTAATTATTTATCTGTTATGCGAATGTATTTAAGAAAATATAAGATATGAGAAATTGCTGATGAGCAACCCATCTATGGCGAGGGCTGTATGCTTATAACTACATTTATGCTTCAAGCTAAACTAATAAAAATAAGTAAATAAAAGTAAGGTAGAGCCTGGTTTATGTGCTCAAAACATTGAACGCAACAAAGCTCAAGCTCACCTAAAAAGCTATGCATCATATGGTCAACCTGGTCTAGTTGAAGGTGTCCCTGCTCATTGCAGGGGGGTTGGACTAGCTGACCTTTCAAGGTCCCTTCCAACCCAAAGTATTCTATGATTCTATGTTCAGTCCAATCACACAAGAGAGTAAACATGTTAGGTTTAAGTGATTTTCATCAAAGATAGTAAATACTACAGAGAAATATCTGAGAAATATTTCAATGAAACTTGTTTTTAAATTAGGTATTTCAACTTTCTGTCCTGCAAGGCCAATAGCGAGAAAGCCTGACCATGAAAGCTGGTGTAAGAGAGTAGTGAGCAGCAAGTGCCTTAAGATGTTGGCTCTGCAGCTGGATACTGGTCAACCCTTTGTATTTCTGGCTGGAGTGAGAAAATTAAAGTCTATCTATCTTCCAGTGTCCAGCATTTCCAATTAGCTATGTTTGCAGAGGTGCTCGGCCAGAAGAGAAGAGTTTGCATTGCACTTAGAGCTCTATACTTATCTCAGTCTGAGAGGGTACAGCACTCTAGTATTGTTTCAAGTCTCTAAAAAACCTACTCCTGATCGCCTATTCAACCCCAGTTCCCTAAAAACTGAATATACCTTTCCAAAGAGTTACAACACTATTTACCTTGTTCAACTGCAAACCAGATACTAGAGCTCTATGTCTAAGGTATGAAACGTAATTCAAAAGGCTTCAGACTCATCCCAGCTCTCCTCCTTCATTTCAGCAATGTTTTTCTCACTCAGTTGCTTGCAAAAGCATAAGCTCATTACGTGCTGTCCAACACTCATCAAAAGATTATCATGTATTAATTTTCAAACCTAATATTGCATTTCTTCCTTGTGATAAAGTTTCTCAGAACAGAGAGCCAGAAATTACTTTAGAGTGGCAATTTGTAAAGAAGATTAGTCTGGCAAAGTGGATCTGAAGAGTTTGTTTCTAATTATTTCCATAAATGAGCTTTACAGGAAATTCTAATAGGAAGTTCCAATGATCAAGCAATTTATGCCAAAATAAGCTCTAGTATTCTCCACCTTCAGATACTGCATTTATTCCATTAAGATCTATAGACATTTGTGAATAACACTAGAGTCCTAAAGTAACAATGAACGTTTATTTTATTATCCAATTTATAAAGTACACACATTGTATGCTTGCGTTTGGATTCTATGTAATTGTGCCTTATACCAAAAGGAGTTTTATCACATTAGGTGGACTGTGTTATGCATCTGTGATCAATTCTAAGCATTATTTCACAGCTCAGTGCTTTGAGCACAATAAGGAGAAGCTAAAGGCTTTGGCTATCATTTTGCATATGCATTCAAGTTGACCTGGAAAAGAGAGAAGCCTTTAATAACATCCTGCAACTTTTAGGTTGCTCATGACAGAACAAACAATCATTCTGGGATGCATCATCTTCCCTCAGTATCAGCTTTCCAAACCTCAGAGTTACAAGATCAAAGTGACAGCAAACAAAACTTTGCACATCACACAGGCTCAGCCAGGACCCTGAACCACACATGTACCCTACTTTCAAAACGTACAGGCATTCACCACCTCCATTTGGATCTGAATTATGCAAAGCTCTAACACAGCATAACAAAAATGAACATTTGAACACCACTGAACCCATCACACACTTCATATATGGGCTCCAACATTGCTTTTTGAGACCATCCATTTGCGTTCCTATCTTATATAGCTATATATATACCAAATATAAAGATCTCTGTGAACAGCCACCCTGCCAGTGTTTGACTAGCCCTTATCCCAAAGCAGAAGAACTGTAAGACCGACATTTCTGAAGCAAGGTTCATGTTGAAATGCCGGCTGCAGTGCGGCACTAAGTGCCTGGTGATAGGCAGTGCTGTTATTCTGGAGGTGACAGCCCTGCTGATTCCTGCCTGCTGCTTCCCAGATGTGAGGATCTGAGGGGACTGATCTCATTGAGGATAGCACATTCAATATTTTCTAACTAAACATGAGATTTTTTGCCAGTAAGGACCGTAGTCATATTCTTAGTTCAATGTCACTAGCAGAGAAAGTACTTCCACATTGCAGTCTTTTGGGTTAATTAATAAAAATCGGTGATTACATCTATTATTCATTTGTAGGGCTAAATATTTTTGTCTTCAGTGATGCAGCCCAGATGGCTTCAAATGAAGCAAGCATGAAAGAACAAAAAAAAAATTAAGAAATGCTGGGACTCGTTAGTGAAGTATCCCCTATTCACACTGCATACATGCACATATGCCCACTGACAGGTAAGAATTGGAAATCATGGAAAAAACACCCAACTGCAGCTATTTCTGGCCTATTTCATACATCTTCCTTAAGCTGCAATCATGGTCCCCTCCACCAGCTTATCCAAGAAACTCAGGGCATCTAAAAGGAGAAATAAGAAACCATCCACATTTTCTTTCCCTTCTCATTCTACAGGAGAAATAGCCTAATTTACTGTGTGTCCATTTCTGTACTCAGCTGAGCCAGCTGAGTAGGTTATATGTGGGATGAAATTACTGATGTAAATCTAAAACCGAAGAAACAAATTTGACCTTTAATTCTGGGAAGAGTTGGTATTATCTTTATTTTACATGGCTTCTGGAAAAATTTGTATTTCCTACAGTCTCGAACTTCCCATAGTAAAAAAGTAGCTTCTCTGCTCTTTGGGATGCAGCTGTTTGGAAGATGTTAGTCATGAAAGGAGAAGACGATCTCAAAGGTAGCAGGGGCCAGTCAATAGATGGCTTTTAAAGATGAGGGGTTGAGAGCTTGGACTGATCTGTCTACTCAACAGAGTCACCACAGGGAACAGAGAACCAGGGTGATGTCCATAATGACATATGTCGCTATGTAGACTGGCACTCCACTTGAAGATTTTTCAGGCTATTCGGCTTCATTCCTGTATATAACACTCTGTAATAATGAATATTATTAATCATGAATTTTTTCATTGGGTTGGCCAAGTGTATGTCCAATAGCTTGGGTTGCAAGCTATTGACTGGTTGCGGATAGAGCTTAAAAATTAGCTGCCAGAGAGGACTTCCCACAAACGCACAAAGCAGCTCCACTCAGTGGAGTGCAATTAAAAGAAGAGGCCCATTCATCAGTCCTCCAGCAGAGTCCCTTCATTCCTGCCAAGACTCCCTCTGTGCCTCTCTGTCTGCTTGGATTGCCGTGCAGGAATGTAAGTCAGCTAACAAACAACGAATTTAAGGGCTAACGAGTAGTGCTTTGTTGAATGCTCCTTTTGATATAAGTTCAACCAGGTCAAATTTGCTCACAAACAAAGCTGAAGGGCTAGTAAACACACTGGACAGAAGAAGAAAATTGTAGTGACCTATAATATCAGGACACATGGAAACTTGCAATTATTTCATGCTTTGGAGTTAATTAGCAGAAAGAAAATTAGTGTAAAAGGGTACCTAGGAAATTTTGGTAGATTACAGAAGTCTGGTGATATTGTTCTGATATTTCACAGAAGTGTAACATAACTGTGTTGTCATTGCCAGGAAGTGCTTTGTGGGATTTTTTGACAAAAAAACCTTCCAAAAACTTATGGAAAAAGTTCAACTTCTGCTGTTTGTAGATTGACACCTGATCTGTGAAGAGGAAATAGTCCAGATTTGAGATGTTACTTTATTTTAATGCCATATGGCAACCATCACCACAACTGGTAGGTGCAATACGTAATCCAAGCATCTTTTAAAAAACTGAAAGGAGCTGACATACAGAACCTTGCCCAGTGCTTCCTGAAGGTAGGCAAGAACTTTGTAAGAAGTTGAGGAACTGAAAATCTTCATTTTCTGTAGTTCAGAGAAAAGTTTTGCGGTTTTTTATCAGGAGTTCTCTTGTAATAAATTCAACCTTACACTGCTGAAAGGGTGTTAAATCTTGGTTTGCAGCAGGAATTCAAGAACCAGCTACTGACTGCTTGTTTACTTATTTAACCTTCATAGGAAGACATGTAGGGCTGAAGCCATCGCAGCTATGCCTACAAAGGTACATCATTCATGAGCTTTCTGTATCTGACACTAGTATGACGTGCACAGAGTATCATGGATGTTAAAGATAGTGAGAAAAGGACTGAGCTGATTTTAAAATTATTTTCTCCATTTCATCATGGAGACGGAGTAATGATTTTCTTTCCCTTTCACATACCGAAAATAAGTTTTCATAAGAGTTTTTAGCAGCTAATCCACATTTTATTACTCTCTTCACTAACTCTGAGGAAATATGTAGCTTATTTTAGTGAAAATTCACTGTAGATTATGGTAGCTTGAAAGTTATATGATGAAACCCAAAACCAGACTCAGTGCTGGAGATTTTCCACTTCATTTCAAATGAAAGGTGTGCCAAGCTCACAAATATTCCTACGAAGGCAGCCAAGCAAGTGCAGGATAATACAGCATCTGAGTTTTGGTTTTCACAAATAACTAAAACTCCAAGTTCACATAAAAACCCAAACAGCAGTTGGAAAAAAGCTCACAAAACCTCTGTTACACTTCTGATCTGTCTACCTGCTTTCCCAGAGCACCTTTCGGGCTACAAAGAACAGCCAAAGTAACGTACCTCCTCTATCCTACACTGAAATGAGTTGGACAAAACGTGTACACAGCATTTTAAAAAGCATTAAATGGATATTCAGTGTAACTGCATACATGGTCACATTCATTCAGATTAAATAAGAAATACGTAAAGTAAGTAAAGCTATTGTGTTCTTCTGGAGATCACATCTTTGTGCAGACTGCAACACACTTCAGGAGATATTCGTTGTAGCATTTGCTTAAGACTGGCCCCACTATGACAATTCAACTGCAGAGCAGTGTAGCCTAATTTATTTACTCTAGAAAATAATCTACCAAGTCTGACCCAGTAATACAGATTACAGCCATTTACACATGTTTGAAATACTGCTTAAAACAGTAAAGAGATAACTTAGTGAGTCTCTCTATAGGATGTAATCAGTAGAGTATGTACTGATACTGATACTCTGCAGATAGATACTCTACTGATGCTCATAATCTACAGTATGAAGAGAGAGAATCCATTCATCATAGAGTAGATTATTATTTATAAAAAACAGTCTAATTCTGTGACTTTTCATTATCTAGGTTAGAACAGATCAGTGAACCAATAAACACGGCTGGGGAATCCAGATGCGCCTTTCTTTACCAGAGCAAAGCCTGCCTGCTCTGCACCCTCAGATATACAGTTAAGCCCCTTCTTGAATAAAGACAAGCTCAATAGATGTAGGGAAGCTACTGTCCATGTGTTAGGGCCTTTGGTAGTATTTAAAGGTGCAGACTTTTAAAGTTGGATTGATAACGTCCTTAGCTATAATAAAAAAAGATGTTATAATGAATTAGACATTATAATGGATTAGATGTTATAATGAATTAATATACTAATCATGTGAATGCACATTCCAAAACAGTCTGTGGTACAAAAGAGTTCCTTCATCATTACCTAACTATTTTAACAAATTAAGATTTTTATATTTCATCTGAATCCCATGGTATGTATTATTCATTATTACGGTCACGTACTACTTGGTATTTAATTCCTTCACTGTGTGACTGAAGCACTGTCAGTGTCAGTGATGCACTGAGGATCTATGGCCATTCAACCAAAGCAATACATTGTGCTGGTGAGACGATTTAAATGCATAACAGGAGGTACCTAGGTATCCAAACCCTCTGGTCTAGCCAATGTGAAGCCACAAGCTGTGCTGAAGTACAGGGCAGAATCCCAGGTGGGAGACTCAGTCTCCAGGAGGCAGAGGGGACACTTCCTCATTAGGTAACTTCTAAGTTATCACTTGTCTTACTTTTGTTCTTCATACAGAAAAACTGCTACTTCTTTCAGACTAAAAAATTGTTCAAGCACTGCAAAGCACTTCAGAAGTGTAATACAAGCTATGAAGAGAAATATGACAAGCATTAATTGTTTTTCTGTGTGGCATTTCTTTTATTTCTGAGGATATGCTCACACCATGGCACGCTACCACGATTTTGTTAGCTAAGACTTAGGAGATGGCCATATTGCATCTCATTTTGTATTTGCAAAGAAAGCACGCCCAGGTCCTTAGACTGAGGTCCTTTACCTCAGCTAAGGTAAAACCGCTTCCTAACCTGCAAGAGGCTGATGACTTCCAAACCAAGGAACAGCACACCGAAAACAGAAATTGTTTTTAAGTTGTCATTTTAGTCTGGTGTCCTTTGTGAGCTTGATACCACTTAGAGTTTCATTTCATGTGCTTTTAAAATGTCAGGGTCCTTTTGGTAAAAAAACCAAGTTTCCCTAAAGCATGCAGGGATGCAGCCTTCCAGGACTGCTCCATACGCAGAGCTTCTCGCTGGGATGGGCAGGGAAGAAGGGCCGGACTCAGGGCTCCCATCCCACTCTTGCCCTTCTCCCCGTGGGAACTCGTGTCCACTGACACACGGCCCTCATCTGCCCCCTCTGCATCTCTTTCCTCTTTCAACTCTCTTTATAAATACTGTAATTTCCTGGTAACTCGCCATGCTATTTGTGCTGGTTTTACTATTTTGTTTACATTTAAACTTCCTCTTCTTTATAATTCCCTGGACATATTTACATTCGCATTGCAGAGTAACCCCCCTGGGTGCAGAGCAGCACACTGGGAAGTTCTGGAGGGCTTCCTGACAGGGGGGAGCAGATCGTTGCCGTTCTATTTTAAACTTGATGTTTGTTAGTTATCTCCAAGATAACATCAGACACTGACTTACATGGATCAGGGAGAAAAATCCAGCTCTCCATCATTAAAAGTGTTTGCCCTATTCTGCCTGAAGCCAATATACAGTAGACATAAATTTCAGAGCTAATGAATGGTATCTCAAGGAGCCGAGCTTTCGCAGGGAGCATTACTAGAGTTCTGTCATGAATGTCATTTCTGTCCTTGCTGAATCCTGGATAAACAGAGGTTTTAAATGCTGGAACAGTGTCAACGATTTTATAAAGCTGCCACCATTTATTTACTCGTGCAGCAGAGTTTGAAAGAGTTTAAAAGAGAGTATGCTTGTAAATTACTCTGCGGAGTGGAGGACTAGAAGACGTGTGACTTTTGTGTAATTAAAAGGGAACCACGGAAACTATTAATAACATGAGACCTGTGTTATTAATACCCCATGTTATTTCTGGTGTTAAACAGGCAGGATCTTCAACTTCACATCTTCAGTTTCACAGATCCATTTGTGGCCTTAGCTCTGCTCACCGGGGATACCTCTGAGCAGATCACACGGCTTCATGCACAGCACAGAAAGAGTAACCAATGCAGCTGTCTGCCAGAATGAATTCTGATTTTTAAACATGGTTTGTCTCATTTAATTCCAAGTTGGGAGCACAAAAAGTAACCAAAACCTGGTAATCAGAGTGTAAATAAAGCACAGATTAATGTCAGGCAAGAACAGAAAAACCCTACTGTTGCTCGCCAGATTTTCTATTCCTGGTCTGTCTTTGTACAGTATATAACTGACTATGTAAGATGTCTAAAACAGAGCTTTGGCAAATAAAAGACTTTCCACTTATAATTTTCCCACTCTCCCTTCTCCTTGTAGTTATATATCCTATAAAAGGAAGATTTATTGAGGCATGTTCCAATAAATGTTGTGCATTAGCTATAGCTATATATATCCTTAACATGTCAATCCTCGAAGTTCTGTACTTCACACAAATTTTTATTACAGGAGACCAACTCCACAGTTCTTACACTAATTGTTCCCTCACTACAATCCATGAAGCATTTGCCAGGGTTAAAACTTACAGGTAGAACCACAGACAACCGATCTCTGTGGGAGCTTCAGTCAGACAATAGACAGAAAGTTTGGTATACAACATGGCCCTCTTGGCAGGACCCTAGCTAGAGGATGCTCTGCTATGAAGGATGAGCCAGAGTCTTTGCTTTAGATAGCCACTGAATTAAAAAAAAAACCTCTAAAGCAGAAGTAGAATGTACCTATCTATTAGGTACCAGCAGTGATTAGTAAATATTTTGCCAAACAGATGTTTGTTTGATTATTATTGTAGGGGGAATAGCTGTCCAGAAACAGCTCTGGACTCTTGATTATGAGTGTCAAGATGGCCCTTGCCTGCAGCCCCTGACTCGGGCACCCGATGTGCAGCGAGTAGAGCAAGGCACCTCTGTACTCCGCATCCTGGCTACCGTGCGGCCCCATTTGAGGCACCTCCCCTCCTTATTCTATTCCAAACGCACCAGAAATGCAGCACCCCACACCTCATGCCAGGCTGTGGGCTCCATAGCCATGGAGGTCAGACATTGCAACACGCCAGACTTTTATGCACCCCAGTCTTAAATGCTCTCTTGGAGAACAGAGCAGAGTTCACCCAACAGAGTTTCCCCCCTCCCTCACAAAGCTCGGTGTGAGCTGATCCTTGTTGTTGTAGTCTTGGCTCAGACAGCAACAGGAGATGAACGAGGTATTTCCCTACCTGAGACATAAGCCTTTATTGAGACTTTCTTGAGGTCATGTTTTGAGCCCAGCTGCTCACACTTAGGAACCGAGAGCATCCGTATGTCATCCCTGGGCTGGTGACAGAAAGGTCACACAAAGTGCTGAGAGCCAGCTGAAAGGTACAGCTCTAGCTCAGCCTTTGATTTATCCTGGCCCAGCAGAAGCACTAGGGAGCACTGCACAGCACAGCAACATCATTCTTAACTTTCGTCACAAGCTGGTGAGTTCAGAGAACTTAGGGGAAAAAAACCAGCTACGTGATAGATTTTCCTCAGGATTATAAAATACTAATTAAAATTTTCAATGAAGTTATTAAAAGTATGGGTTAAGCTGAAGTCCTTGTCACCAAACATGACAGAATATTAAAACATTACACAATGAAGCATAAACAACGATGTGTTCATTTGTCCATTTACTTTACAGTCAGCTGAAAGAGTATTTAGGTCGTTACATTTAAAATGCCATTGAATTAACTCATCTCTCCAACACACAATATCCAGACGTTAGCAGATCTGCTAGGTTTCCTAATGCCTCCCTGGAAAGATAAAGAAGTTCTGATTACTATGACAAAATAGCGCATAGAAAAGTTGTTCATAGATATTTTGGTGGCTTCTAAATAAAAGTCTTATGTCAAGCCACAGTTGAACTCTGTGTGATGTAGGGAATTGATGTAAATTGATACGAGTTAAGGAAGAGGTGGCCCAACGCTGGGAGCGCAGCTGTCTGTGCTGGTGACTGATAGTGAGGATAGTGATGAGGGGCAAAGAGGTTTGACTGTTGTCAGAAATGCGATTTCAGGATGTCAGATTTGAAAAATGATCCCACAGGAAACACAGCCAAGGCCTGGAATAAGAGAGGAAAGATTACAGAAGAGCATGAGAGATAAAAGATAACAAACACCAAGCATGAAAGAGAGAGAGGTGCTGCCTGCGCAGAGCCTCTCCAGCACGAGCTGGAAGTGCAGCGCAGTGCCGGGAGCTACACCCAGGAGCCCTATGGTGTGTATGTACAGCTGTTAGCATTGACAACACTCTGCAATTTAGACTGCAAGGGAAAAAAACACATAAAAATAATAAAGTTCTTAAAAACACATTTTATAAGCCACAGACAAATCCAGGATTTAGATGTATGTCAGGATCGGAGCGGAAAATAATTCAGAAGAGATTTTCCTGTCTGTATTACACTTGCCTACTTTTGAGTATCGCTCCATCAAACATGCCAGCAAGAACTCTTACTCCTAGTTCAAAAATGTTTTAAATTGGGGGATTTCTTTGCCCAGATCAGGTCTCTCTACCTGACCTGTTTCCTCAGGACTTCTAAGCTTCTGCAGAATGGACTTGTATCTTGCACTACTGCAGTTTACAATGTACACAAGTGAAAACCACTGCTACTGGTAAACAGAGTGAGAAAATTAATAATACCAGTACCGACTTCCATTAATATACATGTAGGTATAGTATGTGAAGCAAAAGTTCAGTTTTGAGAAAAAAGATGTAACATGAATAAATGCGGGTAAAGCTGAGCCTACACAGGGTGTGGAGCACCACTGCCTTCAAGGTCCACAGGCACGTGCTGTGTCATACAGTCCAGTCCACCAGCAGTCCAGCAAAGCCCTTAAGTTACTGTTTGCTAGCTACCAAAACATCTTTAAAATCATGTCCCCAACCATCAATAGCAGTTACAGGGAATAGCCACCTTTTAGCAGTTGCATTCACTGACTATCTTTTTTGTCCTGTTTTTCCTTTACTTCCTTCAATCAGTGTTTTCTGTATGTGCCTTACTAGGTATTGGCATTGACTAGTAAATATTTTGCCAAACAGATGTTTGTTTGATTAAAATTATGGGGAACTAGATTGATTTCTGTGCCTGTGACTGTACACTGTAAATAACTTCTCTGCTTTTGAATACCTATGAATTAAAGATAGGAGATGTGCAGTAATAAGTCGATAAGGCTAGAAATGTCTGCAGTGATTCACCTGACAATCAGCAGGTTCAAGTGTGATACGGAGAAAAACAAACCCTTTGAGCCAACCGGACCTTACTGCAGAATATCTGAAGGCTTTAGCTGGCCTGTCATCGTATGTGCAATCCAAGCTTTTCTTTTCCCATATGTCTGGCAGTCTGCAGATAGACCATATGGAATCACAGCAAACTGCAGTGACGGAGGGACCATCACTATCTAGGGTGAATACCCTAAAAGGTCAGACAGGCATTGCCTGCTATTTATGACAACAGTTTTACCTGTAAGGTGCTACTTGATTGTTTTCCATAAAACAGATGATAATTCACAAAGTCATTCTTTACTCTCATATAGAACATAAAGAGTCCTCAGTACAAGTTAAGATCTATTTACAAATAAATAAACAAAATCTTCCATCCTTTTTATTTTTAGAAGTAAATTTCTTTTAGTATACACTGCTGACACACTGCATTTCTGTTCTTGCTTCTGAAAACACATAGCTATTTCCAGAGTTTATTTTCCTATTAAGCTTTGAAGATATTCAACATAGTCCATATAATACATCTTTAAAAATATCATTTTATGTCATATTTTGGAGCCTGAAGAGTGGATTACATAGGAGAAATGAACACAGTAGATGGAGAAGTTTGAGAAGGATTCAAGTCACATTTCAAAACTAAAATCCCCAAATTGGATTTTAAAGCCCCAATCTCAGGGAGGATTTGCCATGCAATTTTATTTCTGTCCTAGGCAGGACCAAGGCTCAGAACACAATCCAAAGAAAATACAAGTTGCAAAGATGCTTTCCTCAAAACTCAGCCTGAGTTGAAACTACATCTTACGCAGAGGTATTATGATTAGGGAGAACTACACAGTACTGGAATATCAAGAAAGTGCAGCAACTGGATCAGTGTTATATTACTGCCACAGAACCAGAGACGTCCCTGTTTATTTATGGGAAGGTGGCTGGTTCTGCATGAGGATAACATACTGCATTAATGGACAAATCCGTGTTTCTTTCCAGGGCAAAATTCCTTTCAATGCTAAAGAGAACTTTACCAGAAACACAAAATATAACTAAAGAAAACTGTTTTCTGTAGCATTTGCAGGGAGAGCCTGGTGAAACCCCTTGTGGCTTACCCAAATGTGATTACATTATATTGCCTGCTTATGTTGAGTGGTTATTAATCACTTTTAAAGCCAATTTGTGAACTCGGCTTAGAAATCTGTTCTTACAACATCTTTGCTATTCTCCTTGGCTTTGTTTAAATTGATAAAAAAGCACAATGAAAAACATTACCAAAACAGATGTTGTATTCTTTTTCAAACTAGCATGAAAACTCAAACTACCTTGCTTCATATAGGAAACATTACATGCAATTTTATTTTCACCCATTTAATCACAAAGTAAAATTTTGTTCCTCTCAAGCTTCTGTTTCCATAGTTAAACAAAACCAGACACCAAAAGGAGCATCTTCTAATTTTTAAAATCCTCATTCTCCTGCCAAACATTTGGTTTAGCTCAATCATACAGAACAGCTCCAGGGTTTTCACTGCATAAATAGGAGTATGATATTAAGCGACAGCTGACTAAAAAATAATATGTTTAGTCTGATCATTCAAAGTTAAGTTTCCTCCAAACTACAATACTTTCTTACAAGTTGCTGAGATGCAGGTTAGAAGTATTTCTGGATTTGTTCAAAATGTTTCATATCCCTCCATAAGCAAACATTTTCTCTGACTACAGTGAAACAAACAGGAGAATCAAATCAACTTCATCATATTTATTTCATTTCGTAACCTCTGGGCCAGATTCAATAAAAGCTCTATCTGATTTTAGCCTGTGTGACAGAACATTAAAAAGACATGGTATTTATTTAATTTAGCACTCACTACTTTTTGAGCAACAAATGGTAACTTCCTGCTGACTCTTGTTTACTATGACTTATTCATGGGAATTGTGCTTTAAATAGCTGAAGTCCATAGGATGTCAAAATCTGGAGCTTGGACTGGAATGTGCACAGATCTTATTAATTAACAAGGCCTGGGAAAATAATTGGATAGAGAAAATATATTTGGCCTCTGGATTCAGCATGAGAACAGAGTCAGCATTCAGATTCAAAGCCAAATCAGAGCTAACATTCAAGTATGCATGGAATGAGGTCCCTAGCAGTGGTTATTGTAAGATTCCCACTCTGACAGAAATCTCCTGATATTTCCTTCATTCCTAGCCAACTCACAGCAACTTTCTTGATTTCTTTGTCTCTTTATTAACCTGTTTTTAGACCCAGGGATTGATATCCCAGTCCTGCAAATTTGAACCATTCACCTAAGCTGATCAGGCTCTCTTTGGGAAGAATGTTACCAAGGAGAAGAGGAGCTATTGCAAGTTGTCTGCACATCCATCACAAACACTGCTGTGTTTCTTCTGGAGCTAGGCACGAAGCAAGGAGCTTGTCTCATGATAAGTAGCTCTCTGCTACTTGAGCCCTTTTTTTCATACGAGAGGTAAAACTGAGCACACTCTGTCCACTTGCAGCAATGAAAAATGAGAA
The DNA here is from genome assembly GCF_035582795.1 of Mycteria americana. Lineage (NCBI taxonomy): Eukaryota > Metazoa > Chordata > Aves > Ciconiiformes > Ciconiidae > Mycteria > Mycteria americana. The sequence continues at coordinate 36,157,500 of NC_134373.1, forward strand.
AGCCTTGAATCTTGCCCCAACTTCATCTTAAACTACATTTTGTCCATCTGCATATGTACTTCCTCCTGGTTAATGCTTATTGCAACATTTTGCAAGAACTGCCAAACAAATGAGTAGAGGATATCTTACGCTCACGATATGGCTGGGCTTTGTTTGCAAAAGAAATGATTCTTCCTTCAATAAAAGCCAAAAGAAAATGTAACTGCTCATTGTACTGACTGTCCTCATGGCCTTCATGACTCTTCCCTGGAGAATGGGCTGATAATCTCTGGGGTTTTTAATCAGATTTCCAAAGTATTTGCACAGCTTTGATGCATGGAACACACATGGGAGCTCTGTGCATCACTCCTAGCAGACAGTCCTCTACGTCTGCACTTCTCCCAGTAATTTACCTTCCTGTGTTTTAGCTTGTGCTCTGGCAAAGAACATGCCTGAGAACATGCATTTCTGCTTCAACCTCCATCTACAGATTTTCTTTCTTAGTTCTGCCCATACCCAAAACTTGAGGGATATTTCTTTTCTGGGCTCTTCTACATGAAGTTTTTGTTTAAAGAAAATTGCTGTCCTTTTGAAAGCTTGAGGGACGTGAAACTAGTCTCTCTATATTAAGAATCCCTGGTGGGAAATCCATAGTTGCATTCCCTTCTGCATCAGCACTAGGAAAGCAGGAACATGAGGTCACCAACAGCAGCATGGAGCAGATAAAACCCATGGTCAGACACTTGCCCCAAGAGGGTCAAATTCAACCCAGGTGATTGCAATAAATACTTTGAATGCAGAAGTTATATGAAGATTTGTATAATATCTTGGAGTATTTTCCTTAAATCATGTCTGCCCTTCCCCATGCCCATACATATTGTTGTATCTTTTGGTTTCAGTATTCTTTTATATTCTTAATCATTCTTTGAAGTAGGTTGTTTGAACTGTATCACTAAATTGTTTGTGTAAAAGATGCCATTCCATTATTTGCTATATATAATAAAGTTAGTTCCTTATATTGGATTGGATTCCTAGCCCCATTTTTCCTTTCTGAAAAACTATATTCAGTTTGGAAGCCTTTCCATGTGCAGAATTCCCTCCTGGATTAACAAGGCTGATGTCACCACTGTGCAATTCTGGGTTAAGCCACAGTAACTCCCCTGATCTCAATAAAGCTGCAACAGCAGAAAACCCCACTAACGCAACAGTGAGTCACACCCAGGCAGCTCTACATGCGGAAGGGTTCTGGATGTGTCCAAAGAGCAATCAACGAATGCTTTTCATTTTTTACCAAATGCTGGCTGCATTACACTGCGAAACACGGATTCAATATGCCAATGTACACTTAGAAAACTTACACAAAACACACAAAAAAGCTGATTTTGATGTTCGTGATCTATACACATTAGTGACCTGAAGCTATTTGAGATACCAAAGGTTATCATGTTATAAGGCAGCAAAATTGATTCACTTTTCCTAATGAGATGAAGTCACAGCATATTAATCCTTAATCAAATAGTGTCACATATGGCTTTCTTCTCAGTTTGGTACCTTGGCTATAGCACCATGGGACAGGCTCCAAGTTTTTTATCAAGCAACGTGCTTGTGATTTCTGCCTAAGAACAAAACAGGAATTCAGTGTTGCGCCCAGTGTTTGCAGAACCAGGCGATGTCGATTGTACATCAGTTTGCATATATATGTTAGACTTTCCTCTTTCCATAACCCTCTTCTTTTCCTGTAACAATTCATACCGAGGGACTGCTAACAAAAAAGAGTGCAGAGAATTTCCCAGCTTTAGAAGCAACAAACATCAAATTTAATGTGCCCAGCATCATTCTATTTAAAGCACTGGTAAATGAGCCAACAAACTACTGTCCATGAGCATTACATCACATGTTGCCACGTTTCTCTGAGGCTATATAAAGCTGTAATATGTTCACTAATGAATTGCATGGTATGTTCAGGCCATATGGCATACTGGAATTGTACAGTACAATGCTCTAGTTATGGGGGTACATAACAATCAATATCTGACATGTATATCATCACATGTTTATGAAAAGTCTCCCAAGGAGACTACATGTTAAAATAAACAGTGAATATTTTATTGCTTGCTCTCTTGTTACAATTTGGTTTATATATTATTTGTTTATGAAATCATTTGTGCTAATAACCCAAAATGCCAACGTATTTTTTATTTTCCTCCGTGTCCTAATTTCACTGCTGTTGTGGGAACAGAGAGAAGGTGATTGGCTCCTCTTATTTTGTTTCAAAAGTTCCAGCTGCTGACTAATTACCCTGTCGGAAAAGCAAACACGGCTGTTTCCCATATCTACACTACATTTTCTTATTTCCAAATATGAAACTACAGGAATCCAAAGCAGTTAATATGTCAGGTTTTATTTACATAGCTCTTCACTTATCATGTGGAGCAGCATCTCTGCCCAACCTTTTGGATTATAAAAGGATTTTGTTGAAAGATAAAATGCTAGGGAATGGGTTAAAGTATGTAAATAAATTTAAACAAACACGTAAACAAAAAGCAGAACACTTGGACTATCTCTGTGCATTATGGTAAATGAAGCCATAATCTCCTAATACCCCTGACAATGAGGTCTCTCCATTAGCTAATAGCTGGTTTTAAACACAGTCTTATAATAATTCTACCAACTAAATAAACCTTTTAAAGTGAACACACACACACACAGGCATAATCATTCTGATTCACAAGGCAGAAAATGTACAATGTTATGTTTCACCGCCTATTTTTCATTCATTAAATTTTGAACAGTGTAAGTCTGCATGCAACGGTGCGACCCATGAAAAAAATACCCCCTTGAAGTTAAACCAGCTTTGAGTTATCCATCCAGCTTCCTCACAAGGTGCTGTACCTACAGGAGCTGCCTTTCTGGGAGAGCAGACCTACCTTTAACAACTGAAGAAATGATAAGCCACGCAGGTCATTATACCGGGCTGGATCATTCGGGTTCCTGTAGCCATTCATTCTGGGTACGAAAATCCTGGATGTGCTCAATCAGAAAAGCAAGAGCATGCTTTTCTCTTCAGCCTGAGTGCTGCTGCTCTTCCGCTTCTTGTCAATATTTAACTAGTTTGTCAAGTTGGATTATATCGCCTGTCCTAAATCCTACTCCTTTAATTCCAACTAAGTGGGTGTGCTTCCAACGCAGCCTCTTAGTCAAATATTGATAGCTTATCAAAGTCATTTGTTTGACCTGAAAGGTTTCTTCCTGAGTGCATTATCATATATAAGTGATATGGTTGCCAAACCAGTGCACCAGAGAAACCAACATGGTAAGTAAACAGCCATGATTTCTGTGTTCCATAGCAACATGCACAGAAAACAAGGACTTTGTTGGATTTTCAGCATTTCTTGATGATTATTTGCCACAGGATGAAGACTATATAAAAACATCATTCACAGCAATAGGAGAAATTCCAATATATACATACTTTTCAACAGACTAATATAAAATAACATGTTTTTTCAGACTTTATTTTTAAAGGAGGCTGAAGGAAGTGCTTCCGCAGGGCTGATCCCACCCTCAGACGTGGCCTGCAGCCGCCCTCTCCCTGCAACTACCCCACCATGGCCAGAGCTATTTCTGCTGACTGCAAACAAGCCATTTCTGTTTGACCCGCTGAAGATGCAACTTCTGTGAACAGGCTTGTATGAATTCATTTTTTGTTCCACTTATGTACATTTATTTGCAGGCTAAGTGTGTCTCTTAGGCACAGGCAATTTGCCAACACCGTCCTCAATGGAGCAAAATTTTGCTCTCCAGATTTAAAGGCACTAATAATATCAAGCAGCAAAAACAATGATGCAAAGCCCATATGCTGTTTCAAGCTACAGTAGTTAACATTAAAAAGTCAATTATTACCAGCCCATTGCAATATTTTGTCTCAGGAGGTAGAATTTTTTTAAAGAAATGTCACAATGTCTCAGTCATTTGTTAGGGGAAAATGCTGACTTTTAACAACAAACTTTGCTTATTCCAAAAAGGGATAGGATGCAAAAAGGCTATGGGTTTCAGAATAATATATACAAATATTCCTCACAGATCTCTTCTTCCCTGTCCTCCCTTTAAGCGTTTTCACAAAAAAAGGGTTATTTGGAGCCAAAGAGCTTAGTCCAACCAAATCATGGGAAAAATAGGATTCGCACTGCTTGCAAGGAGCAGTGAAGGTACAAGAAGGTGCAGTCTACCTAGTCGTATTTCCCAGCTAAACTTCTGGAAGTTTGTGGCTGCTGGGCAATTTCCCATGTATTTGATAATACGGAATATTTACATCCCTGTAAAGTTATCCAAAGTTATCCAGTCATTATTAATGACTAAGTCAGGTCTGAAAATTTCTGTCTAGACGTGGGTGGACACGTTGAGTTTTCATAATAAGTTAGCAGGTCAAAATCATTATAACTGTGCCTGACCCAAAGGCCACTGAAGCAACTGGAAGTTTTCCTGCTCACTCTCCAGCCTTTGGGCTGGGCCAGGCTTCAGCCGCACACTTACACCGGAGGCATTCGGGGGAGTTAAATTCCATTCCCACACCTCTGGCTCCGAGAGAACAAACTCTCTGTGACCAAAAACATAACAAGATGGTTCAAGGTTGATGTATAGGGTCTTGTCCAGCATGACATGACTTCAGATCACCAAAAACTGGTAGAAGCTCACATCTGCCATTCAGATAGATGGCCACTAACCTTCAGGTTACAGTTATCAGCCAGTGAAATCGTGTATGCAATACAAATAGTTATTCTAGATATAAAGGGATTCTTAACCTATATGCAATCTCTCAAGCAACTTAATTCCCCACCCCCTTCCCTGGTGCTTCTCTGAAACCCACAGCCTGCACTGAAATAGATGCTGAGCCTCAAACAGTCAAAAGCAATTTTGTAGTTCTAAATCCAAACCATGCACAATTGGTCTCTGAAACTAGTGGAACAAATGCTACTCTCTTGCAGCAAGATATTTTTGTCTTTGATAAATATTAACTGACGTGCAATAGTCATAGCAAAAGCAGCTGACCCATATTTCATAACTAGTGGAGCTCTGCAAGGGGGAAGTTTTCTTTGACACGATCATTAGAAGCAGTCAGCTGTGCGGGGCTGTGAGCCGGATCCCGGAGCAAAACTCCTTCTCACATCACTGAGTACAAGATCACTGCACGTGGTATCGACAGGAGGAAATGCATTGGAGCTCACTTGACAGAAGATTTTAATGTGGTTCTTCACATCCTTTTAACTGGTTAAAAAAGAAAAAAGTGGAGATATTCCAATTATGTCTTATTAAATGTTATTTTTAACTGGGGAAACTCTGTGGACTCATCACTATCAACACATACAACCACAGGGAGGAAGCAGATACTCGGGGGGAGGTTTGTCACAAGGATATTGTGTGATAGAGCTCACCTAGCTGCTGGGATTACAGGATAACATACATCAATTTGTCATGAGGCCATTTTCAGTGTAATTGAATTGCTATTTTCAAAAAACTATCATTGAATGTAACTTTGGTGAAAAGTATTTAATACCTGAAATCTGCAGATCTGAACAAGAATCTTTAGTAACTTCCTGTTTTTATAAAATTCAAGAAAATGCCAAAAATGCTAGACATCAAAAAGTCTATAGAAAAGACTACGTTCTTGAGCCTGTAATGATTCTTATCATGAAGCTGAAGCACTGCTAATGTCTGCAGGGTTGGGTTGAAGTTGAGGTGTTTTGTGCTTTTTTGCAAATAAATAATTTGATTCAAAGTTTGCCAACAAAAAGAGGAGTGCAGAAAACCTGAAAATATTCAAATTCTGCCTAATATTTTAAGTAATATAAAACACCATGAACCTCAGAAGAAAATACTACAAATTTGGTACAGGAAAATCTTTGTTTACTTAATGCAATTCTGACTGCTTATTTATTATTTATTTATTTAAGTATTGCACAGTTCCCCAGCCAAGCTGTTCGGGTTGCCAACATGAATAGGTTTCCACATCTGCTGCCAACTCATGTCTCCCCTGACGGTATTCAGAGCTGAAGACCAAAAATTTCACATAGAGCAGAATTAGCTCTTTAATAAATGGGCCTGTGGAGCAGTTCAGCCTAGTATAAAGCAGCTGTTTCAGCAGTCATATGGCTTCTAGCAATTGTCTCCAAAACTTGCCTTTGCCACAGCATCCATGTCAAGGAGTTACCCGGTGCTTCCATCACAAGTCCCCATTTTTGTATTCTTAAAAAATATTCTAAGTGAAAAGGAGACCTTGAAGGCTATATTTATGTTGCTTGACATTCTGAGTTGCTTGGGGAACAAGAGTAAATTCTGACGTTTAGATCTCACTGAAGACTTTTCAGCCTTTTCTTGAAACCCATTTATGCATGTTAATGGTTTCGCACATGCATAGAGGCAACTTTTTCCTGGTACACACTGCAACAAATGTGACTCACAGATTCACTTATGCATCTTATGGCCTTACAATGACTGCTGAGCTAATTCTGTGAAACTCCCATTGCCCCCAGTGGAAATTTGTCCAGAATGAAATGAAAAAAACCTGGACCATGCTCTGTGTTTGGGAGAAAAATGAACTGTCTTGGTAGCTGCCACATTTGTGTGCCAGAAATTGTTGTGTGGGATTTTAAAAGGTGCTTACTTTTGGCCTCTGTTCCCAGTGAAATCAGTCAGTGATTAAACTTCCATTGACCTCAGTGGGAACAGATTTAAACTCACATTAACCATTTCAAAATCCAAGTGTGCAGGTTTTATGTATTGGACAACATACCTTTCCAAGCACTATTATAAACCCTTTTCTCCATCAAATCTATTGGCAATGCATCTTTTGCAGTAGATGTTGGAAGAGACCGCGTAAGTGCAATTGTTTTTCAATGTCACTTAAATAAATTGTGAACAGTGCCACAGGCTGAATAAGAAGAGACAATTTTTGATAAGCTTATAATGTTTTTCTTTGTCCTAGAATGTGCTCATTAAACTTTGAACAGTGTACACCATGCAGCATCCGACATAACTGCCGTTCTAACACTGCCATGTCTGCCCCATCACACAACAAACTGAACATGACTTTTTCATGAGGAACAGTAAAAAATGTTCATCAATTATTAAAGTTTTCTTTTCAGTATGTGTGGTTGAAAAAACATTTAAATGAAAACAAAATATATCTTCCCACATGTCACTTACACACACACCCTAAATACTTTGGGTTTCTTATAGTAGGCCCAGCCACCCCAATACCTCGTTTAGAGCATTGTCTGACATCTATAGTTCACTTTTTTAGGCCTGAAGGAATTCTAGACACTCACTGCTGTCCTGCACACAGCTATGGCCTTGGGCTAAAAAATAAATACCTGCCTTTCACAGAATGCAGTAGGCAGTTTAGCATTTCCAGAAATAAAATAATACTTTCTCCGTATCCTCTATTTTGATCTTTTCAGAAAGAATCAATTAGGTAAAAAATTTCTGAAACATTAAACATTTTTCAATGCAGCAACGTCAATAAAACTGATGGCACACACAATGTGGAGAAGGTAATTAGTCCTGTGGTCCCGCGTTCCCTCGCATGAGTGGGAACACTCTGCCTGTGCAGCTTTCAGTGACCTGAAGGTCATTCTTCTGTATAAGGACATTTGTTACAAGGGGGGGTCACTAAGCTTTTTTTAAACCAACAGAGAAAACAGGGAAACTGCTTCCCTCCTCTGCCAACTTCTCTGCAGAGCATCACCACGTCCCTTCCAAACTTCTGCTGCCTTCTGCCCCACACTGTAACCTGAACAGTGTACACTTCTTTTATTCTTTGCCCTTCGTTGCCTTTCATCAAGAAAGCATCTTAACTTTCTTGAGGCGGAAAAGACCCTCCTTTGACCTCACTCTTCTCAGTTTTTTCTGTATTCATGGATGCCAAGGGAGAATGATGAGGAAATTGGTTGTTCCCCCTCCCCCATTCCCACTCATGTCTCCCTATTTCCCAACAGCGGTCACAGTAGCGCTTGTAAAAGCTTATCTCCTCAGTGCCTCACCCTATACATACTGCACTCCCCTTATCTCCTCCCAGAAAGAGCACCTCAGGTAGTACAGGGAGTATTAGCTCATTCTGGGGTTCTGTAGTGGATCTGAGGTGAGTGTGTCACCCAAGAGCTACAAACACCGTTTCCTATGGTATCCATATACTGAAAAGCTGGAAAATCTAACATCCAAATATTGGCCAGCCAAACTTGGCTTAATGTGAGATTGAAAGAGATCACAGCCCAGGGAAGGATGGCTGCAGGCCATAAATGCAAATAGCTGTGCGATTAACAACATGTTATACCCATAAAATTTAAATCAAACGTTGGTCAGCTGAAGGTCATTAAAGAAAGTAAGTCCCTTAGTTCTCCTTTACTCTGCTCTGAAAGGCTGATACTCACCAGTGGGAGGTACAGTGGACTAAGAGGAAAACCACACAGATTTAAAAAGATTTTGTTTCAAAAAAAGAAAAGGGTTTTGCTGAATATTATGGTGAGCCTAATCTGTGCAAGGAAAGCTGTAATAAACTATAAATTACCAGGAACAACAAAAAAAATCCTTGTTCATTTGAGTGACTATTGTCAATACGTATCACTTACCTAGCACCGGGAGAGAGCACTCGCAGCACAGACATTATAAAAAGGCCAAACTTTCTAGAGTGCTCTGGATACTTTGCCAGCTTTTGTAAGCAAAGTTCAAGAAATGTGAAACTACTTACTGTCAAATGGCTGCCTGCTGACTGTGAATAGTCACCTTTTACAAGAGCTAGAGGGGATTTGAATGTTGTTTCTACAAGACTTTAACTCAGAGCTCCTCAAAGCAGCGGAGGAGGCTTTGCATACCTAAGTGCAGGTACCATCAGCTGCGCACACGTCAGGTCACTGTAGTATGAAATAACTTCTGAATAAACAGGATGTGCTTAATTTGACCACTATCTCCCATATGATTCAAACCATGCTTGCTGGCAGTACAAATGCCAGCCTTTTTTTCATCTCCGCTGCTGGACTGAGTAGAAATTTGCTGGATTTAAACCAAATGGAGAAAAATCCGTTTTAATCCTTGATGAAAATGCCTATGACCAAGGTATGTCTTCTGTATCTATAGTAAGATAGAAGATTATAAACATTTAACTAGTAAGTTCATTTAAGAATTACAGGCTAGTGAAACAAACTCAGGGAAGTTGAACCTTTTGGTCAGAGTTGCACATCACCAGGGTAGCTACAGAAAATGAAATGCTGATGTGCACTTGAATAGCTGGAAGACAAATTAGCTTCTGTGGAAGGTGTTTCAGCTTGTGACTCTCAAACTTTATCAAGGGATTACTTTTCCTTAGCAGCTACCAAACAATAGGAAAGATCAGTAAAAGTCCAAAACTGGCCAGCTGAGAAGCATCTATTACACCTGGCCCAGGATATGATGGCAGAATGTGTGAAAAAGTCCAAAGAACAATGAGTCTCTACACTGAAATTACCAAATTCAGTACATTCACGTAAACACTGATTTAAGTATGTTTACAGCAGTTTATATTTATGAACATATTACTATTTCATTAACTTCCTTGGCTTCTTTGTAAAGTTAAAAGGAAAACGAAATCATTCTGGTCTTTGTCTGGGAAGTCTTCTCGATGTGGACTTTATTTATTTGTTTATTGCCAAGTAGAAGCCTTAAGGATGTGTAAAGTATCTGTTGTGACACACAGCGCCTTCTTACTAGATCAAATCTAGGTCTCCATAGACAGCAGATAATAGCACAAAAGGGGAAGTGTGAGATGAACTCACAGTAGAATTAGAGAAAGAAAGGATTTAAAGCTGAAGGATTTGAGGGAAAACATCCATTATGATACACTTCACATTCACCATTAGGCTGCCCTTGGGAGGGAGAGAATCAAGAAGCTGTAAAACAGGGTTTAAAATGGGCTTCCTGGGACTTGAGGAACCAGTAGACCTCCATTAGACAGACTTTTGACAGGTCTCTAAGTTAGGATATCCTATATATAAAAATAAATACAGCTCTAGCTGACAGACTGTTGTTTCTAAGGCAGCGTAGATCAAGACCAGTCAGAACTCTTTGAAGACTTTGAAAAGCAGACCATTTTCTAAAACCACAGTAAGCACATGGTACAGATACAGCATTATTTGTAGCTTGGAGTTGGTTAGTGACAGCTGCCTTCCTTTCTTAAAGACCGTGCTCCTGGGGCTGGCCAGGACGCGCGGGCTGCTCTCTGCTTTCCTGAGGAGGCATGTGAGTATCTGGGACTCTTAGTATTCAGCAAACGTGGAACTATCCATGCACAAACCAAAAGGTCTGAGCCAACAAGGCAAACACGACAAATTTGAAATACATGTTTTCATTCTCCTGTTTTGTAAATCAGTGTTATCATTTTTGGAATGGTAATGTTAATTACTGCTTTTCCTCATTCTGACCATGCAGATATAGAGTAGAAAACTGATGAATCCATTCAATTCTGCTAAATTTGAACCCTGTTTTCTCAGTTACTTCAACTTCTATCGTTCTCTTCTCTTTAGGGAAGGCTCTACTCTGATTTTTTGCAAATCTCTGAACAACATTTGCAGCTTCCACCATGTGAAGAAATGGGTGTTGGAATATTGCTCTGTAAAGGCAAAGAAAAGGGCTGATTTGAAAGTGATTAAAGACTGAGAGCTAGAGAAGCTTTGAGGTTGGAATATATTGTTTCACACAGAAAAGTCCTTGTTCAGTCTCTCTTGTTGCTTTACCAGATTACAAAGGGTTTTACCAATGGGAAACAAAAGCAGAAGGGGCGGGTTGAGCACAGGGCAGTGGTTTTAAGTGAGGCTGTATTCTCTTAATCTCTTGTTTCTAGAAGAAAATCCAGCAGAATAGAGATAAATCCATGGCAGTGAAAATATATGCATTATAACAGTATTGGTAAAGTATATATTTATTTTGGAATGCCCTTAGCAAGCTTAATACGAACTGACTGAATTTAATAAAGAAAATATTTGCTTTCTTGTTGATCATTCATGTACAGATCTGCATCCTTTGCTTTCCATGTTTCAGCCTCAGAAACTAAGCAGAAACACTGACTTCTCCTCTGCATATTTTTTAAACAGAAGGTTATTTGCAACACCCAAGTTAAACAGCAGAATGCAGCCACGTAAGGCAAAGCTGGATAATGCATCATCTTCCCCAGTGGGTCCTACCAGTAACTAATAAATATATAAGAGCAGACATAGCACCTTAGGCCAGAAGTAAACCGTTGATTCTTGCAGCACCCAGGTCTCCAGTAAGTAGTCCACAGAACTGCATGGAGCAAATATCTACTTTTACCATAGGTCGCTGAAGACCTTAAAGGTAGAAGGGGGTTCTGTGAGGGAATGGGAATCGAGTAGAGCGTTTCAAGAGCAGTGAGAAGCAGGGATTCAGTTAATTGGCTGCCTCCTGGACTCTGAGTCATACAAATCTTAGCTTCAGGAGCATCCTTTGAGTTCAGCAAAAACATTTCAGTACATTCACAATTTGTCAGGATGGTAACACAGGGTTCAAATAGGGAGATTTGTTTGTAAGTAAATTCTTCTCTCACTACTACAGCTGTGTCAAGGCTTATGCCAACTGGCACTTGAAACTGTTCTACTGCCAAAATTTGCTGTCTCCAGAGCAAACGGGAATGAGCCAATGTCCTGTGGATCTCAACTTTAAGTAGCCATCTAAGACAGAATATAAGATGAGCTTGCAGAAGAGACTAGGGATCTCCATAGGAACAGTCAGCTCAGAGACACAGAAAGAGTGAGAAAGAGAGAGGAAGGTTATGTATATTGGATAAACAGAGTTCATTTTTGTCTCCTGACTAATATTTAGGATCAGATTCTCCACTGGGATAAATTAGAGCATCTTTAGCCCTATGTTTGCAAAAATCTTGACATCATCGTATAAACCATATTATTTGAGATGATAAATCTGGGGTCTGTTTTCTTTGCCTTATAGTTTAAGGGCCTCTAGGCTATCGTTTTCAAGGCTCTTTCCAACATCAGACAGGCAAGACACTTAGTAACACTTCGTCTTCATGCAAATGGAGACTGCATGTAGTTCCCCAAGTCTGGGTTTCAGGGAATGAAAGAAAAACCTGGAACCAAACACCACAAGGCAAGTAACAAAACCATGAGAGCTAGTGGCTGCAAAATCTGTCCAGCTCCAGCTCACAGCATTGGAAGTATGTGATTTTGTGCCAGCTGAGGACCCAGCCCTTAGTCTAAATATTGACTCAGTGTTTGGTCTTGTGGACTAAACAAGAAGTTTCATGAAGCATTTCCCAACCCAGTTGAGTTTGGGGAGCCTGAAAGCCTCCACTTCAGCCTTTATGTGATCAAAGTTGAGAGCTCTATTTGAGTTTGCTCCCAAATACAGTCAAAAGATTTTTCAGCTGCTTTAAGCTTTGGCTTTTATATATGCTTGCTGCAGCACCTACAATCTAATAAGTATTCTCCACAAATACAGGAAAAAAAATTTATGCCCCTGTAGTCATACTTAAAGCTGGACAAAATATTTAAGAATTATTTTTCCCCTCAAAAACCAACAATTATCTGATTCAGGAAGAGGAAATCAATCTTTACTGCTATGCCTGAAGTGAAAATTATCTTCCACCCTCCTGAGAGCTTTGTGTTTTATTTGGCCAACTAAGTATGTTCTATAGGAACTTACAAAAAAAGGCAAATTACAAGCATTTGAACATTTATCAAATTATTTCAAAAAGATGGCAATATTTGCAAGATCGATATTTTTTAAACATTAAAATGGTAAAAGGATTTTTCTGTTACCAAGGAGAAGGCATCAAATATCGTCTTCTGCATTAGATGTATAAGATCAATCTTACCCTAGGACCACGAGTACAGTAGAGTACATATCTTTGCTTAAGAATTTCATTTCTTCAATCCATTTTCATCTCTACAGCCACTAGAAATCTGAATTTTCTTTGACACTTGTTCTCTCTTGAGCCTGATCCTCCATTCTCAGCATACCAACTGTACTGCAAATTTTGGAAAAAGAATGAATCTTATCCTGAGCAGTTGCCTGTTTTTCTCTGATACTGAGCTCGTTGGCTCTGAATTTCTATAAACTCTTTTTCTAGATTGTACTCTGCTCTTTTACAGGCTCCGTCAGTGATATGCTGCCACATACACTGAAGTAGATCTCATCAGTGTACCATCCTCTGTTCTCATCACATTTTGGTAACTGCCGTAATCAAGGTAAAAGGTCTTAGTTACTTATTTGCTTTCTTAAAGGGTTATTGGAAGATTAGAGAAGACTGGTATGTTATTGTTAGCTATAATACCACTGCCTCACTCAAAGGCCATCAAAACCTATTTCAGATCAAGGTTCCTTACTGTGAATTTACACTGTGCCATATCCTAACAAGTATAGGCTGGGATCACGAGTCCTCAGGGCTCAGAAAAGAAAATGATCTCTTTTTATCTGTAACTTATTGTTGCTGTTTTCCTTGACTACTTACCTTTGGCCTTAAGTGCCCTTGTGCACCAGATTCCAGCCTCCATTTGCAAAGGGGTTACCCCACCAAAGGGACAAAAGCTTCATTACCCCCAGCTTTGAGAACAGCCACATACGCTGGGATTTTTTCCCCATAGAAAATATAAATGCTTTTTGCTATTCACATTTTCAATTTGCCACATCCTTTCTGTTCACCTAGCAATGACAACAGTGAAAGCAAGCGCATGTCCATCCCCCATTCACTGCCCAGCTTCCTGACACAGCGTAATGGACATCGCCAGTGGGGACACACTCGGGTGAGTGCCATCTGTGCTGAGGGAAATTGCCTACATACAAATGGATGGGGCAAAATGCATGTCATGAAGAGGAGAAGATTTTATTTGTTTTGAAAGGCCAAGAAGGATTTCAATAAAGGGCAATAGATGCATTGCCTTTGATTAGCTCATAAACCCCCGTATTACCATTCTGGGGAAATAAAGCTCTACTTAACAGTCTCTGCTCTTTCTCATAGAGATGGGTGGAATTTATCTCTGATGGCTCTTCACTGAAAACAAGTCATCATTTATATCCCAAGAAATACTAGCATAATGAAAACTGCCATATGCAGTGCAGATAATTCCCTCAATTTCTTTTTGGAAGCTTATTAATTATCAGGACTTTCTGAGAGGTTTGTACATCAGGACAAAATCTGCTTAAATAATCTATGAATGTGTGATTATGCTCATTATTTTCAGAGTTTGGAAAAACAAGTCCATTCCTACCCAAAAGCCCTGTAAACCAGGCAATCCCATCACCACAGCAGCACACTTGTTCAGCCACATGAGTGTGTGAGGATCCCCAATCTGTAAATACGAAACACCCTTTCTGTATTTCCTATTAAATGATACAAACCAGCAGTAATTCTTTACCATGGATTCAGCTAAAGGTCTTTATTTTATATTATCTGTGTCCTTTTAAGCCACTTGTTTCCATTTGTCTTAGGAGATGTCCTACCTTCTAAGAAAAACACACGATGGCAATAGACGCCTGAAGAAGATCCACGTCACAAGAAAAGGCTGAAGTCTGCTTAGGAAAAGAGATCAGACAGGCACACCCCTAAAATAAACAGAAAAAATCTGCAGCCTATGCCTGATCCCCTGCCTTCCCGCAGCTCCTCCTGCTCAAGAGCCTGTGCTCAGCCACTGCAGAGGAAGGAGCCACTGCACAGGGCCATGGCCACCTTTCCCTCTCCACCCAAATCCAGCTGGGGACACGAGGTGCCCCACACGCATGTGCACAGAGATGCAATTCATAGACTCATGAACCAGTTTGGAAGAATACAGTCCAATAATTTCACAGGGAGTTTGGTCAGAGGCCCACGGGGCTCATTCACATAGAAAAAAAAAAAAGAGCAGGACTGACTTCTGCAATGCAAGAATTTACACAGGCAGATCTCAAATCCAGTGGTTTTAGCTGATCAGTCAAGGGGAATGACTTGGTAAGGCCAGAACAAAAAACAACACTTGGGAAGAGCTTAATTTCATTGTCTGAAGTTTTCTCCACTGCGTTTAACCAGCCCTGCCCTCCACTTGTTTAGGCAGCTTTTCTTAGTCACAAAAGACTTTCACACTCCAGCATACACGAGAGATACAATTTTCAGATGCACTGACGTGACGCAGGCTTGGCACTGGCCTTGCTTTGCGCAGACTGAATGTAATTAGGTTCTGGTCACTGGTCTGTGGGCAAACACCAGCTTCTAGTCCACCGATTAATTCATCTTTAGCCAGCACAGTGACATCCAAAATCGACACACTTCACAGTGGGGAAGAGGGATATTTGGGGGTTAGAAAATTATATTTTATGATTTTTTGAAAATCCTGTGGTACAATATTGGATGCCACAAATACCCAGAATGTGTATCCCAAACCAAGGTGCTGCAGAAAAGCACAATTCTCCTTTCTGTACGGTACCAACAAGCGTATAGAGAGTAACTCACCCTATTTTTAGGTTTGTCCGACATTCATCTCTCACTTCCCTCTATCCCTATCTCTGCTGGCACCACTTCCTGAGCTTTGCTAATTAGTGCATTGAGCCATACACATGGATATATAAATATAGATTAGATATAAAGACCTTGTGTTTCTGAGTTTTAAGAATACCCCTAAAAATAGATGGTAATTGTGTCTAATACGGAGCACTGTTCTCCATATTTCCTTCCTTGCCTCCATTTTGTGAGTACAGTATAAACAATGATTTTACCATCATAAATAATTCAAGTCATTCCACAAGATATCAGTAATGTCAATTAGACATATTTCTTCCCATCAATGAGAATTTCCTGTTTTCTACTACACTTTGGGAAAAGCACTCTTAGCCTTGATGTATAAGGAATTGAAAAAATGTCTTTTGTTTCTCATTCACAGCATTCAGAGTTCACCTTGTACGCTGATTCACCTTGTACCAGATTCACACGTTTGTGCTTTCTGAAGTTTGTATCCTCATTTCAAAGTGCCGTCCTGCAATTCATGCAGGGCTGGACAACTTATGGTACTTGTTATGAAAGCACCATAATGCAAGTTTATTGGGCCCATAAATTACATATGTCCTCACATCACCAGCCCTGAAAAATATGTAATCCATATTAAATAAAACCCTGAGCCATTTTCAATAATATTTGCTCAGTTTTAAAAGGTCGTTAGAAGGTGAGCAAAGGTTGAGGGAGAACTTTATGCAATGCATAAGACTAATACAGCACAGATGTAACATTTCTGGTGGATGAGCCACCAGGTCTTTACAAACACGAATTAAGTCTCACATTTTCCATATGAGATAGGTAAACACTGTCACTCCCTTGCTCTAAGATCTGTAGAACAAGGCCAGTAAAAGACTTGTGACTCATAAGACATCAGGAGAGCCAAGAGCAAAATTAAAAAAGACTTAGCAGGCAGCCCACATTCTAGCAACTTGAATTAATTCAGTCAGTCATGGGATCCTGTGCTCTACTCATGCAGGGTCAGGTCCCGTTTCCCTTGCCAATGACAGCAGATTCCTGGCTGCATTTGACTTCCAGATTTGCATAACTATAAATAATCTGCTACATCTCATTCTTCCAGAGTCCAGTCATCTATAATTTCCAACATGACTTCTTTCCTCCTCCTCTTCTACTCCACTGCTTTGATGCTTAACCCCTCAGTTTTTTTCTTTGCAGCATGGTATTACGAGAAACCTCTGTAGAAAGGGAAGCTGTGAACCAAATGATGAACATGTTCAGCGTAGAGTCCACAGCTGTGAGAAATTCAATGTTAACAAAAGCCAGCAGGAAAGCGTTTAAATTCTCCCTTCTGTCCTCAGACCTGAATATCAGCAGGGTGTAAGTGGTTCACGGACATTGTACCTCTCATCTTCGCCATGGGATGAATTTCACTTAAACACCACAGTCATATCTCACAGCTTTGGTCCCCGTTCCTACCTATTTTCAGTTCTGAGATATATCCAACAGAAACTATATCTAATAATAAATAATAAAGCATACTTGCACTAACTTTCAAACACAGCTGTGTACCTGTAAATCCTAAGTGCTGCACCAGGCACATCGAATCAGAGATGCCACAAGACTCAAGATGAATACATAGGCAAAAGAAGAAGCCAGTTCATATACCGCTACTCCAGATTTTCTACACTGCTGGGCTTTATATACTATATAAAATAGATAACCAAATTTTCTCTTTCTGTAGTTGGTCAAAGATGTTCAAAACTCTGTCCTCAAGAGGACTTTTGAAATGAATGCACTAGCAAGTTGCTTAGGACAGAATTTTTGACTAAGAAGTGCAGGTTCATAATCAGAATTACTGTAAGGGTAATTGCATATCCAGTTATTTAATCCGAGGTCACATTTGCCTAAGTTATTGAGAAAAACATATTTTATTATTTTTAACTCTTTGAGCCAACAATCCTGCAGGAAAGAACTCTACTCTGTTCTCTTTCAAACACTAACAAAACAATTGCCGGAAAGTTTTTAACTGTAGCATTTGTCTCTGATGCAAACACATATATATTTGTCAGCTCTGAAATTAGATTCATTGTGCTGGTAGTCAAAAGAATCAAAATGATGGTGGAAAATGGTGATGAAATAGATATGAACCCTTTACCTGAGTATCAGGGCACAACGAGCTCTAGAAGCAGCACTGCCTTATTTTCACAATCACATGCATTAAAATGAGAAGTATTTGTGTCATTTTTTGAAATATTATATTAATATCTACATTCCAGCATGGAGTTCCCATTTGATTCTACACAAATGCAGTGTGCACTGCTGAGGGCAGAAGAGGGTCAAGTCACCTCTTGACCTGTGCATGACAGTCCTGCATCATTAATGAGATGAAAAAAGAAGGACCACATTTAGGCAGGTGATCCAGCAGAATAAGTCTCTTGAGCTGGAACCATGTAGTTAATTCCACTGCATCAATATTTCGAATGCATCAGGTTCAGAGGAAAATATACTTGCCAAAACCAACATCAGTTTGGCTTAAAATCAAAACCTGTAACCTGCAATGTATTAAGTGCCAACGTTCTTGAAATGCTTCCTGTTTTTATGAATACAACCTGCAATTCAAGTGCTATCATGTAACCAGGATAAGAAGACATTTAACAAATAAAGGTATAAAATGCAGTACACCAGACAGATTGTGGCTAAGAACATAAATAAATATAGAGTCAAGCCATTGCTCATAAAGTATCATTTCAATAATCTGAGTGAATGACCTAGACAAAGAGATGGCTTGTATGTGGTGGTAAATATGCTGCTATTTTAAAAGCTCACAGGCTCCTTTAAGAATGACAGCGTTGGAAATCCTGAGTTATACCATGCCAAACAGCATTCAGTTTATTCAGATAGAACATGTTCTGGGATCTGAAGAGGTTTGTTCAGTCTTTTAGTGCAGCGTTGACCAAGCCTAACTTACTTTTTCAGTTGAATATGAATATTACATTTTACTGAGGTTCTTGTGCTGGTGTGACAGTGCATTGCAGCTGCCTACCACTGTCAGCACCTCATTTCTCTGGACAGTGAGGCCAGAAATTCATTTCAACACCCTGAGAAAAAATAAGAGGAAGCATAAGACTCGGAATGCTGGAGACATCCCATGCTTGGGACCAAAGTGGGGTTTGGACAAAAATGATGAACTGAGGAGATGCCACTGGAACTGATAATTTGAGTAAGCCTGAGATAAGTGATTCTTGATGGGGTCTCTCCCTCGCTTTGTGTTCAAGCTTCCCCACTTTGCACTTAAGAATACTTAATTAGCCAGAAACATTTTCTTCTTCTGTAGTGGGAGATTTAGATTCCTATGCCTGTACCAGGGGACAGTCAATTATTTATACAAAGTAGAAGAGAGTCAACAGAAGGGACTGTGAGTGCCCTGTGCAACATAATGACCTATCGCTCAGAGGCTATGATGCTCTTGAGGCAGAGGAGAGAACTGAACCTTATAAAAGCAGGACAAAATCATTTCCTTCTCCCTGGATAATAGAACTCTTTTTTGCTGTTTTGCTTTTTTTTTTCTGAAATGAGAAGGAAAATTTGACCCAAATTCTCAAGCAGTTTCCAGGCAACTGAACTTTGCCAGAACATGTAACGAAGCTCTGAAATGCTATTTGCCGTCCTGCTGTAAAAACTTAATGGTTGTACCACGAGGTAAACTAAGGACAGCCAGCTACTTCTGAAAGGCAGGGAGGAGAATTTTCTGTCACTGAGGAAGCACTAAATACTTATCACCAGGATGTATTTTAATCTCCAAAGGATAATGATCCAGATCTTGAAAGTGATGGGAATCCTTCTCCGCCACCATCAAGAATCTTGTTTCCATTTCTGCTGTATGAAATTACTATTAATTCCTTATGCTATCTTAGGATCTAGAAGACCCACTTATTATCCAGAACCCTCACTGTTCTGATGCTGTGTAAACTGTGGATTTGGGGCAACAGAATAAGCAGGGATTTCAGAATAAGGGCCACCCTAATCATTTTTTTCAATACATGGGGCAGTAAAGACGTGTTTTAAAGGCTTTTGAAGGAAAGCAGTGAGATATCTTTTGGCTATTGATGGAGTGTTTTTCTGAAGCATGAAGAAGACCTGGGAAGTAGTACGAATGTCTTTCAGTACCTCCCCAAGCAGAGTGGGGAGTTGAGCTTTACACTAATGGCAGGTCAGAGAGCCAAGTCAACTCTTCACAAGAGGCCTTGAGAGGTAAATTTCCTTAAAATGCATTTAGGGAAAGGTGAGCTAATGAGGGACCACAAAGAGCTAGACGATCTGACTGAGTGAACAGATAGGAAAATGAGTCTCTCCCTTTGACAGACTTATAATAGTGGGTTTTACCTCAAACCTGGCTAATGGATTCAATGATAACAGAGTACTGAAGAAAAACCAAATTGACCTCTATTGGACTCTGACGAGTTTAGAGAAAACTGTGCTCCAGTCAAGTTCACGCATTTCACTCTCTCCTATTGGGTGACCATCACCATGTATGCTGATAGTCTGTTATGATGGCTTAGCCTTGTGTACTGACAAAGATCCTCAGGACTTCCAGTGAGACTGCTCCTGTTGGAAGGGAGACTCTCAGATTGCTGGCAAGTTAATGCTGAGATTGTCTTCTGGAGACAAGCCATGCAGTTTTAGCACAAGGTTGAATGTCAGAGCAGAAAGTAGAAGCCTGAAATCTTTTAATGTCTTAACATTTAACCAATTTATTTAGTAACAGACTTCTGTCCATTTCTAATTCTGGATAAAGCCACATCAATTAGCCCTTGAGTTAAACAACATGCCAAGTACTACCAGCTATCTTTTCACTATTCTTCCTAGATATATGTGTATGAAGACAGGGATACTTAAGAGGATAATTGCACCCCAGCTCTTTGTCCACAGAAGAAATCCCCTGTTTGAGCTTGTGCTTCCTTCTTGCATTGAGAAACCCAACAGGGCATCTCATTGCAGAACTGGGTAGGAGCATAAATAATCTGTACAATTTATTTTGTTTGCCTCATTGTGTTGTTAATTATTGCTAGTAGTCCAGTCCCTAAACTATATTCTTTGTCTTGGAGAACCATACATTTAGAGAGATGCACTAATCAGTACTTATGTACTGTGCAACTGTGCACACTGAGAAGATATTTTAATGACTCAGGTAAACTATCATACTATTCCAATCATAAATCAAATCAGGGGGGAAAAACCTAAAGAAATGTATATGCTGATCAAAGTCAGGCAAAAGAATGATACTTTCTCTCTCAATTTGGCCAATAAATACAGATTATATTGTTCAATAAAATATCAAAAAAAAAGAATCATATACTCTTTTGGATAAAAACACTTCAGAAAAAAATATTTCCTCCAACTGTTTTTTACTTTGTGGTTTGAATGATCATATTCCACATTAATATAATTTTATACCCATTTTCATTTTAGTTATTCTACTGACACTGGTAAATGTATCACTGTTAGATGAGTATCATCTAACACTATGTCAGTTTTGTGCTTTTATTGCCCCCTGCCATTCAGCATGGAGGGCACAGGAGAGGAGATCTTCTTTCTTCAATTAAATATAAGGCTATTTATTTCTTCTGCAGTCAGTATTTTCTTTATGGTCTCTCAGATAAAGATGTGGGAAACAGTTTGTGTCCAGATTTGCAAGGCAAAACAAAACACAGTATGACTACTGCCGAGTATTACATTCTTCTGTATGTCACAGTGAGTGAACTTAATTATGGTTCATTAACCCCAAATCCAGTTTCTCATTCATGTACCCAACTGTGTGGTATCAAGTCATCTCTCATAACTTCAGCATGATGTTCTTAAATCAATGTGGACTTTTTTTTCTCTCAACATACCCTACAGTCTTTGCATTTTCATGATATTTATAAATGGAAACACAGCACATTATAATTAATTATTTCAGAAGCTAGTTTTGAAGAGAAGTAAACTGGGATTATCAAATCTCTTCCCTGAGGACAGAGACAGTCTGATTAAGTGCTTTGAAAAGTTCCTTTTAGATATCTTTTGCAGAAAATGCCCCTGCTGTGTCTGCCCTCTGGTTATTAGTTTCACCTGTAAACAGTTCACTGCCACTGCTGACTCCACTAAACATCTTCTTTGTACTTCAATCTGCATTTTATGTGAACTCTGGAGCTATTAGCCACTAATATCAACAGCATTGCACAGTCTAGGAACATTTATTGCTCCCCTGCTTAGTTTAATGTTTCTGCCTTAGTACCGTAATATTATTAATAGTCACAAAGTACAATAAAAGAAAATTAAGTGTTTATTTTGTTTAGGCTTTCGCCACTTTACCTGCAGCCTTTTTCCATTACATTTGCACATAAATGAGCATACACTACATTTTTTAGTGCATCTAAAAATCAGGGTTTAACTCCCCTAATCATATTGTTCTATTTTCAGTCATCTTCCAGGCCACTTTATTTGTTATTGCAAATGCAAGTATATTATGGTAAATTTATACATATATATATTTTATATAAATGCATAGCATGCATTTGGTAGCTGTTTGCCTTGCTAATAGACTTCATTTGTATATTTTTCCTTCTTTTAAAACAAATATTTTGTAAAAAGATGGTCTTCAGCAGAGGCATGACATAGTTTGCAGAACATGCTCACATCACATGCATGCCAAAATAGCCTATTTGCTGCTTGTGGTGCTGCTTTATTTTTCCCCTCAGTTTCATAGATATAAAGCCAAAATTAAGGTTTTAATGCCTGTTAAGGTAGGCATTGATTCAGACATATTTCAAACTGATGTGAATGAGGTCTGGAGACAGTCGCCTTCAAATAGACAATGAAATTCTGAAGTGTCCAGTTTCTCAAGAAATGTTGGCCTCCACAGACAATGTGCTGATAAAAAGCGAGCCAAGTCATATCTGACCACAAGAATATAAACTAAAGTGCTTCCCATGGATATACACTATTATGCGTAAGAATAGCATTAACCGCATTCTTTCCAAAGACCGGCTCAAGTACATATTCCTATGAAAGAAACTAGATGGTGGATAAAATTAAAGATTACATGGTTAATGAGTATGTAAAACTGCAGCTGCAAAAAGCCTCTTTCTGTACGGTGCAGGCTTTGTGTGGCACCGTGGTGGGCGCAGCCCAGGCAGCTCCTCTCCCACTGCATGGCAGAGGCTGCCGGGTCTGAACAGTCAGTCTGAGAGGTACCTGTAGGGAAACGGGATATAAAATAACACTTTCTGGGGCCCACATACTAACAGAGTTAAAATTTAACCAGCTCCATAATCCCTTTAGTAGAGAGAAGTTAGTCATTTTCCCCGTCTAGATAATTTAGCTACACGCAAGTCCCAACCAGCTCTGCAGAACTTGCACAACCTTGTACAATGGCAGCATGAATTACCTAAACCACAGGCAATTTTGGTTGTGAAAGTGCAGGTCTAGGGAAGCCTGATGGGCCTTGATTTCCCAAATGGTCCTCGGAGTGGCCTCCTGCCAGCCTGGCACGAGTATCCAGTATTATTGGACTCTGCATCTCGGATTCAACTCTCTGCGGTTAAAGCTTCACACTTCTAAGTGGCTTAATGAAAGACAGTAGGTGGCTTACATTTTTTCTGAACTGTCTCTAATTTGACAGTATTTTTCCAGTATTCAGGGGCTTAGATTATATGCCAGGAGTCCTGGCACCATAGGAAAAGTATTAGGTTCTCTATTCTTTCAGTATGAATCTAGATTAATAGCCCCAAATTCCTGTTCCCGGTGGACTGAAAAGAGATGCTTTGAAATCTATGCATTTGTTGGGCCATATTCATTTGTACATATAACTAACTACAAAGTAATTAGTATTATCTCAATACATCTAAACAGGCAAGCAAGGGAAGACAGAACCATTTATTATAGTGACAAAGGGAATCAGCATTTTCTTATCATAAAAATCCAAGTTATCTTGTTTTCTTGTACGTCAGTGTAATTAATCACTGTATTTAGCATTCATAGATAATAACACCCAGTATCTGCTTTGATGAGATACAAACAAGCATATTATGAATCACTTCACATCCAGACCATCCTAATTGCTGAAATTACGGTCTTCATGTCTGCTGCTTCTGTAACAGCAGTTAACTCAGTGAAACACCTGAAACACCCACATGCTTTGGCAACCAGTTTAGCCACCAAACTAATATGGCATTTGTCATTCTTATTATGAGGCCATATTCTTCCTTCATTTACAACTGCATCAAACCAGAGAAGTCCATGGGGTAATGCAGGGCATAAACAAGGGCATAATCAGACTTCCTATAGTGGATGACTGAGAGAGTGAAAAACACTGTCAAATTCACTAATTGGCTAATCCCATCTAAATAAACCTCTTAACCGGATGGAACACAAAGTGAAATCTTACTTTTATCTTTAACTGAGTAATAAAATAAAATTAAAAAATAAAAAACCCCTTATCAGTTAATTGAGATTGTCTTCAATTATATAAATATGACTGACTAACCTTTAGGGCTTTTCATTAACCAAGGTTCATCAATTCTAATCATCTGACACTCAAATACTCTAACGGCCATGCCAATGTAATTAAAGTTGCCAATTCTGCTGACAAAGTTCTTAGGTTACAAGCACAGTTATCAATGTAGGATAAGTAATCTTGTACCACACTGATTTCACAGATACTGTCCTATCGCATTAATGTCTTAACTGGTGACAGATTTTATTAATGAAATTAATCTTCAAATATGTACTCGGTCATTACTTTCTGTTCAGAACCGGAAGTAGCCACCGGTTCGCAATCCCGTGTGATATTTTATCACAGTTAATAAACACAATAGGAGTGCTGGTAGAATTAATCATCATCTTTAATCAAAATAATTAAGGTTTGAATCTTCTAAGGGTAATTTGTTTGACCCCATCCTACCAAATGCATTCTCAAACATTCTGCTATATGGATTGTGACTGTGGGCAGGAGGAGAGTCAGGGTGCAAGAAACAAAGCCAACAGCTGCTTTAGAGTGTCTTTTGTATTGCACTAATATCCACATGCAAGGTATAAAGATTTCTCATCGCTACAAGATAACTTTCCAGTTAAATCATACATTTTCTGCCTTAAAAATGTGCATAAATTAATTTAAACAGCATATAATACTATCTATTAGAATAATTGAAAAGCATTCTACAAGCTACTATGCAGCTGCAGACATCCAAGCAACTGCCAGACATTACACGCTGGAAGAGTTTCATTGACTTCCATCGGGCTGATCACAAGACTAAAATTACCCTCTAGTTCAGATGTGTTTTTCCTCTTCCAGAATCACTATAGGATATTTAGGAATAAGTTTTCAACAAGAGGTATCCCCTTTCTTCCTTATATTCAGCATTGTTTGATTTATCTTTTTTTTTTAATAGATCAAGAAGAAAAGAAGCAGAGGAAATCTTATACCATATGATAAAAACACCCTTAAAGCAATGTGATTTATGACAAAACACAGTCTGAGTTTCAAGTATCAGAAAAGGAAAGGACAGCCAAACTGGGTCAGATCAAGGGTTCTGAAAGTGGCCAGCAGAAGATGGCAAAGGAAGAATTTAAGATGATGGCAAGCATATTGTCATACATTCATGGGACACTTTCAGACAGTTCTGGTCTCAATTTCTTCTCTAATAGTTCCTAAATTCAATTTTCTTTCTTGACTGCTACTGAATATTGAGCTGACATTTTCATTAAACTATCTATAGTAACTATAATGGCTCATTCGTGAACAGTAGTACTTAGTTCACATCTGAATATATTGAATATATTGAATACTTTCATCTAATCACCAATCCCTATAGCAATCATAATTTTTAAAAATTAAAATACAGTTGTGGAATATACCTGAGCAATAAATACATCCAATGATCTCTTAGTTGCTTTCAGACATTCAAAAGCAGAAAGAAAGAGATGTTCTAAGAATTTTGAGGGTTTGATTTTGGTTTCTTGGGTTGTTGCTTTTTTTCACCAAAATCACAGAGTGGGCATTAGAATTATTAACTCACAGGTATGTCCTGATATTCTCACTCAAGCAATCCCTGGCTTTTTGACTGTGTACCATAAATAGTTATGAGATAACCAAAAGGAAAGTAAAAAAAAAAGAATTAAGACATGCTAAATATTGTTGCTCATGAGCCATTGAAAGTTACATGTCGTTGTCTCCCTGCTCTGCTTGCAGAATTTCTTCTGACAGAATTGCAGGATTGTGCCTATATTAAAAGGAAGAATAATAATACTAATTTACTTGTATCTTGTAAGAGTTGCTAAGCAAACTCATACTGAAAATTTGCATCAGTACTTGAGCTAGCCAGGAGTAAACATAAAGCCGAAAGCAGGCAAGGGCTTAGGTTTGGGTTTGTTTTTTTTTTTTATTTTCACAAATAAATTACTTCAGTAACTACATAGGCATCTACCTACACTAGCTTGGGGCTGCATCAGCTTAGGTCTTAGCTTACAATGAATTACTTTGTGTATTCTTTGACCTAGAGCCAATCCTGTTCAGAATGTTATCTGAACAGGAACTATGCTGGAGTCAGTAAAGCCTTGAACTTGCAGACTTAAGTACATGATTTTTATGTACTGCAAATAAGCTGGCTGATGTCAATGAGACACAATGAATAAGAAGTGAAACATATATAAGAGTTTGTAGGAGGAGAGCCTACAGAAACATCATTCAACTCGTAGATTTTTGGTATTTGCTATAAATGTACATTCCCACATGCATTTCAAGAACATTTGACACTTTGAAAACAACATTGCTCAGAAAGTGTAAAAGCTACACTGACAGCTTAGCATAAGTTCATGGTACAACTGCATCACTTTATTATAGAATCATAGAATCATAGAATGGTTTGGGTTGGAATGGACGTTAAAGATCATGTAGTTTCAACCTCCCTGCCATGGGCAGGGACACCTTCCACTAGACCAGGTTGCTCAAAGCCACATCCAGCCTGGCCTTGAACCCTTCCAGGGATGGGGCATCCACAACTTCTCTGGGCAACCTGTTCCAGTGCCTCACCACCCTCAGAGTGAAGAATTTCTTCCTTATATCTAACCTAAATCCACCCTCTTTCAGTTTAAAGCCATCACCCCTTGTCCCATCACTACATGCCCTTCTAAAAAGTCCCTCTCCAGCTTTCTTGTAGGTGCCTTCAGGTACTGGAAGGCTGCCATAAGGTCTCCTTGGAGCCTTTTGTTCTCCAGGCTGAACAACCCCAATTCTCTCAGCCTGTCTTCATAGGAGAGGTGCTCCAGCCCTCTGATCATTTTTCGTGGCCCTCTTCTGGACTCGCTCCAACAGCTCCATGTCATTCTTATGTTGGGGGGCCCAGAGCTGAACACAGTACTGCAGGTGGGGTCTCACCAGAGCAGAGTAGAGGGACAGAATCACATCCCTTGACCTGCTGGTCATGCTTCTTTTGATGCAGCCCAGGATATGGTTGGCTTCCTGGGCTGCAAGCTCACATGGCCGGGTCATGTTGAGCTTCTCATCGACCAAAACCCCGAAGTCCTTCTCCTCAGGGCTGCTCTCAATCCATTCTCCACCCAGCCTGTGTTTGTGCTTGCCCCGACCCAGGGGCAAGCACAAATTTGCAGGATTGCTCCGACCCAGGTGCAGGACCTTGCACTTGGCGTTGTTGAACTTCATGAGGTTCGCATGGGTCCACCTCTCAAGCCTGTCAAGGTCCCTCCAGATGGCACCCCTTCCCTCCAGCTTGTTGACCACACCGCACAGCTTGGTGTTGCTGGCAGACTTGCTGAGGGTGCACTCAATCCCACTGTCCGTGTACCCAACAAAGATGTTAAACAGCACCGGTCCCAATACTGAGCCCTGAGGAACACCACTCGTCACTACATATTAATTATATGCAACTGTCCTCATACACCATGTATGGTTTTAAGACATACACTCACACAAGGGCATATGAAAGAGCTGTCTTTATTCAGTCTGAGCAGTGGGACAAGAGGTGGCAGTGAAGTGCAATGTTGTCTCAGAGAAATGACTAAGAGGTTCAGCAAGCTACCTGAAGAAGTATATGGCAAATTCAAGAATGCCAGCCTGCTCTCAAAATACAGCCTCACTTTTTTCCACATGGCCACCAATTTGATGCACATGTCAAAGTGAAAAAAACCTAGAGAGTCATAGTATTTCCTTGACATTCCATCGTTCTCCGTTGGGCTGTCAGAAAATGCATGGTAGCAATGCTAGGCACTGAATTTGTGAGAAGTGGAAAGAAAACCAGAAGCAATTAGAGAATAATATTGGTTAAAATTATCTCAATTCTTAGAACTATTTCTTCCCACAACCCATATTTAAGGACAAATTCTGGAAACTCCATTCAATTCTTATTTGGCTTAACAGGCACTCACCCTCTGAAGTGCCTGGGAATTGTTTTTGAAAGGGGGCTGAACAACAGTGTCAACTTTTGGCCCAAAGTCAGCTGGAAACAAGCCACAACCTAGATGCAGTTGGCCCTCAGGATGTGCTTCCAAAGACCTTGACAAACTTAAAATTAAACGTTAATTATCCCTGTTCAGCTTGATTTATAATAATTGTCAATATCTGTGGTTTGAAATAACACATTTTACAACATGATCAGTCAGAGAAAATATTTTCCTAATGACTAAAGGGAGGAAGAGTCTGCAGTGAGTCCAAGAATTATATTATCAATCTTATTTATTATTTTTTTAAACCATAACACACAAACATTTAGGAGACATTGATCTGAAATTGGGGTGAAAGGCTGAAGAATACTATGTTTTCCTGGTTTTGCAGTGGTCAGATTTAAGAGTCTAATCCTGCAGACACAAGACCAGCTGAGGTCCCAGGAGTTCACAGAGATAATTA
Source organism: Mycteria americana (assembly GCF_035582795.1). Classification (NCBI taxonomy): domain Eukaryota; kingdom Metazoa; phylum Chordata; class Aves; order Ciconiiformes; family Ciconiidae; genus Mycteria; species Mycteria americana. Next base: position 36,185,855 of record NC_134373.1, read on the forward strand.
ATTGCATTTGAAATGCTCAGAAATTTTGAAAAGTCCATAGAACCATAAAAATTTTACTTGTTAATTATTTTTTTTTTAAATAATTATGATGTGCCAAGAGTTGATAATTTATGCATTTGGACAAAGGTTCTTGTGATGTTCTTCACAGCAAGTAAACCCACAACCATTTTGTACCCACAAGTCCCATTAAAATATTCAGCTCTTTTTGTTCCTATAGAGCTGCACGGGAAAGGTCACTTTTAACACTGGGCTTTCAAGCTTATCAGCTTCTGGGCAATATTTCTGAAATAAACTGCCATGACTTAAAGGATACCATGCAAAACAACAAACAAACTCTCCTTCTCAACTGGTGTCAGTGTTTCTTGCCTTCAAGCAATGGCTACTCACAGAACCACAGGCTCAAGCTGTGGTTGTGCCAGGAATTTTCTAAATCAATACTTCGAGTTGCTCAGAAATCATCTGCTTTCCTGCTTTGAATCCATTTACAAAGAAATTACTGCATATGGTTTTAACCAAGAGGAGTAAAATGGCAGATTAAAACTATAAGAGCAACTCAGTTCATGTAAAATAAGAACTGCTAAGCTACGGTGAAAAATAAATCCCAATAATGTCAGCAGAGGAGTGTTCAGAGGCCATAAACCACAGAAATACTGCAGTTACTGTCCCTTCCCTGAGTAAATGGCTCACCAGAAACAAATTCCATCTTTTGCAACTATTGTATTGGCAGGTCAGTGTAACAGATGATGTACATATCCTCAGTGATTTTTTTTTTCCTGTATAAAATGGATAAAACTAATATACGTTTCCATTTTGATTTTTTTGCAACTTGACTCTGAAATTGCTTCTGCCATGGGTCTGTGAACTCCTGGCCATTGCTTGATTCATTCTTACCAGCAGTCACTTCAGCCAAAAAAGATATTATAAGCTTTTGCAATTTTCTTTTCTTTTGAAAGGTAACCTTCTGTAACAACTTCTTCCTAATAAGCTATGTGTTTTTCATAATACCAATTCAATGAAACATTTTGCTTCATGCCTCAAATTTTGCCTCATTTACAACATTCATCCATTTGGGCTATAAATAAAATTATCATTGCCTTTCTTTTAAATAAGTAATGTGGGTAAAACTTGCCGATCCTGAACCTCATATACAACAGAAAAAAAGAGGACTTTCCAGCTTTTCTGCATTCTATGCCTCAAACATACAATTCCTAAACCAACAGGCTTCCTCACACAAGTTCTTTGCTTACTTACAAACACAAGCCCAGAAACACCGCATATCGTCTGGAAGACTGTATATTAAACCTATCGATTAACTCATACCCTGCCCCAAAGCAAAATTTCTCCTTTAAGAATTACAGCGCATTACTCTATAACAATATTTTTCCTCTCCTCTCACCCAGGCAGCAGAAACATGAGAAGGTGAAGAAACCTTGGTGGGAGTTCACTGAAAGCCACAGGAGGGTGAAGTCTATGGCTCAGCTCAGCTCCAGACTCCTAGCTGAAGTCTGATTTTCTGCCTCTGAGAGTAATACAGCTTTAAAATGTTTTTTGATAGCCTCTTCTAAAGTTAGAACATCAGTTACTGTCCATGTATATGTAACACTGGCAGCTGTGATGGGCTGCATAGAGGCCTCAAGTAATTCTGCACAGAACGTATCCTCCCAGATAGCAGGAAGAAATTATGCCCAGGATTACTAATTTTGAGCACAGATTCTTCTATAGCTTCACAAACCATAAAAATCCTCCTGGTTTCTAGGCTGCTAGCCAAATCAATGTTTAGGATGATGAGCAGACAAGACTTAAACAGCAATTCAAGGAAACAGAAACAACTGTTTCTCCAGAGAAAGAAGTCTTTAATAGCCAAATTATCAAAATATTATTGAGAATTGAAATGAGGCATTTTGGGGGAAGGGATCAGCAGGGCTTTAGAGGACTGTAGGCAGGGGAAGACACACTCAGTTTGTGTTCCCTAGCCTGTGTGATCTTATGATAGGATAGGAAGGCAGGGTCCTACCCCTGAATAAATTTTCCCTGTGCTGGAGGTCACAATATTTGCCTCTTCGGTCATCTGGAGGAAAGGCCCCTTCATTGCCTCTTCCAGAACTGACAGATCTCATCCCTGCTAGATCTCTGCCTTGGTGCAGTGCTGGGGTGTGGGATGAAAAGGAAAAGCACGACCTTTCTGTGGTGGAGCAGGCACACAGCTAGCATCCCCCAGTTTTGGGGACAAGGTCATCTGTGCAGGTCTGGATTTCCAGGTCTGCAAACCTAGCAATGCAGGTAACACAATACCATGGTAGTATTAACACCTAATAATTTTTCTGTTATTTGATATTGCATATTTCTAGAACTGTGATAATACCATGAAACCTGCATATCACCCATTATTACAGGGAAGCTTTGTGACAATTATCTTTTAAAGTAGGAGGTTTCTATAGAACTGTATCTTTAACTGTATGTTCTCACAGTCCAAGGTTCATTAATTCAACAGGCAATTTATTCTTTTGTAAAAATGATACTCCAGAAGCTACTATTTGAATAGAAATAACATTTCATAAGAAGCAAACTCCACAGGAAAGAGAATAACTAGCAGATAGTTTGTGTTCATTTGATAAATTTATGAAACTGTAGGCTTGACTGAAAAGAAATCTAAGAGAGAAAAATCTATTTGGAAACAAATTTTGCCTTCTTGTAGCTGTTTATCAACACCAACAAGACCCCTATACAATACAGCGTTTAAATCTTCAACTGCTTAATATCTTCCAAGCAAAGATGGTGTTGTAATAGAGCAATGATCTCAGGATCTGTATCCAGAGCTGAGAACAAATTAGAAAAAACTAAGGGTTTTTCAACTACAAGTTAAGTTGAAAGTTTTTTAACTACAAGTTAAAAGCATCCTTCCAACCAAATCATTATTCCTCTTCCATGGGCAATAATGAGCTTTTTCCAAAACAATTTCCCAGTGAAACAGTAGGAGGTAGATTTACTGCATTTATCTTTCAATTCTGTACCAGCAAACAAAAAATGATAAAACATATCAGATACAGAAAAGTCCACAGCACAGCTGCCTTCTTCAGGGACATGGGAAGGATCTTCAGTGAAGAACCTGGCCACAGCTAGGAGTGGCATCCCCTGACACAGTATTCACACAAATTGGCTCTGAAACGCAGAATATTTCAATAGAACGGGATAAAAAAATCTTCAGACTGCTCTATTTCCTTAGGAAAGAAGATCCGAAAACAATCGAGTCAAAAAGAGAGGAATGACTTTGGATCATTTGAATAGTGAAGGTGAGCTGTGTCTTGTGGAAGTCAATGCAATGTGTGCTGTGCTGACACCATATTTATTTATACAAAGCATAAATGCCACAGCAGCTGGGGTTCCAGGGGACAGCTTCACCATAACATACAGCATCCTTGTGCCATTCATTTCCTTTTCATCAAGGGAGTACCCCACTATGGAATACTTAACTACCGAGAAGAAACTGAAGAGTTCTGATACAGCCCATTGCAAAGCCTTCAACCCCATGTAAGGGCTTCTATGGGGTATTTGGGGGACAGAATTTGTCAGTCAAAGAACAAGTCAACATCATGACTCCTGCCCTGAGCTTGTGAATCACTTGGACAACTTCTTCGCATAGAGAAAGGCAGCATGCCGTTGCAACAGCATGCACACACACACACATGCATGGACAAGACTTCTTTTGGCCTTGAAGTACCTAGTCCAGATTTAAACTCCCAGGCTATTGGCTTGTCATCAGTTGTACAGCCTCAGACGGTAGCCTACATTTTTCTGCTAACTCAGTGCCTTCTGTTCCCAAGCAATGGATGTTGGATCTTTACGGGAGTTACGAATTATTGGGTGCACATCAGGAAGCTTTTTAAAGGACCTTCAGGAGATGGATAGGAGGTAATCATAAAGAAGAAAAAAAAAATTAGATTTAATTAAGTTTGATTCAAGTTTGATTCAAAACTCATCTCTCTCAGACTTTTTGCTGTTTTCAATGGATTTACATCCTATAAATACATCAAATGCAATTGCAGACATTTTCAGCACAAATATGAAGGGATCTAAGTAATGTTAAATTAGTTTTTTAAGTTCTGTTAAATAAATTGGATGGGTCAAGATAAACACATTAAGATTCCACACTCCCTTCAAGGGCCACAGTAAGAACTTTTCATTACTGTTATATGTGCTTTGCTCCTCTTTTTCACAAAGCTACATTGATTAAGTTCCACAGGTGTTTGGAACAAACAGCATAACTGGGAGAGAGAAGCATGCAGGGAACAGCATCTCTGAGTCCTTGGCATCCCCTCCACCTGTGAGCTGAATCCCACTTGAGAAAACAGGATTACTTAATGCCAAAACAGCTTTTCTGAGTCCCAGCAGCTCTTGACTCACTGTTCTAGCCTGCACAAATATAAAAGGTAGCACGCCCAAACACAGATGGGATGCTGTACACTATATTGGGACTGTAACTAGCACAGGACGATGACAGCTGACGCTATCCAGTCCCACAGAGACCAAGATTTCCCTTGGTTTCCTTCCCTTTCCTCCATCCTGTAACTCTTCCATCCTTTCAGCTGAAAGTGGGAAATGCATAGCGATGTGGGGAACCCAGCATCCACATAGATACGTCCCCATGGTCTTGGAATGCCATCCCTACAAGAGCACAGAGATTGTAGAATGCAAGAGGATTTTCCAGTCTGTCATTTTTAAGACCTTTTACTACTCACTTTAACACATGGTGCATGAAGGATACCAGAAATGACACTGCTGTGTATTTTCCTCAGTATGTGGAGAATCACACTCAACACACACAGGAACAGATCCATAGAGTGGCTCCACATACCACACTTTCATTTGATTTTCGTTTTACCCTTAGATATTCAATATTTAAGCATTACCAGTCTAACGCATAAGCTTTATGAGTGGTGGTATTTCTTCAAAAGAGACAACGTCAACAATTTGGTGCCAAAACTATTATTTTTGCCAGTAAAATTAAGTCCTCTGCCACTTTCATGCATACCTTGTATGTATACGAGACCTTTAAACAACATATATGCCTCATCTTTTGCGGAGTGATTTCTTCTTTTGTCAACAGTACGTGCACTGCTGAGTGGAGGATAATCTAAAAATTTTAACTTCAGCTTTCAGTTTTCCTAACCCTATACAATCACTACAATCATGTCTCACTTGGTATCAGTTGACTATAAATGTTTTTGCTTACCTAGAGGGCAAAAAAAAAAAAAAAAAATAGAAACAGAAGACAAAATATAGCCTTTCAAAAGAAATATTACAGCTATTAGTTCCATAAACACACTGTACCTAAGTCAGAACCAAATTCTGCCCTCAAAAAATGATGTGTCATTTATAATTATGTGTGTATGTGTACGTACAGAAAGTGAAGGGGACAGACAGAATATGACAGGACAGTCTAGCTCTAGCCCCTGAATTTTATAAAGAAATGTCTGCCTCAGGTGTCTGAATGTTGTAGAGATCTATTATATTGTTATCTTTGTTTAACAAGACTTAGATTGTATTGCAAATGGAGTTCATCAACAAAATAAATTAATTATTTTACAGAAAAAGTTAGGGTTTATTTTTGCACTGACTTTTAATTTTAATTCAGAGTGCTTCTACCAGCTCTAGCTGTCAACATTGGTTAAAATAAAACAGGCAAGCAGGAGATCTGGCATACTTTATATGATAAAAAATGTATAACTTCAAAATAGCTAATAGAAATCTGGCACAATATTCATACATTGCAATTTCATTCGAATATGATTCACAATCCTTGTGGGTTAAGTATTACTATTTCTGTGATATAGAAAGACTAACTAGAAAGTCAGTGACAGAATAAGCTCCTAGCTTGTGTTTCTGTGCTCACCCCACTCATGTCCTGTAGCTCCTCTTTGAAGAAATCTCCCATTTCAGCATATGTTCACACCATTTATGCCAGTTCTCCTAGGAAAAGTTAATTTTCTTGTGATGTGTCAATGTCACAACCTAAGATATCCTACAGTGGATGCAAAGACTGCAAACAGAGTTTGGCAAGAAATGTCTCAGCACACAAGATTTTAGAATTTTCCTGTGCTGAACTGGGAAACGACAGAGACCTTTATAAATAAAAATCTGATACATTTCAGCAAGAAATTTCATAATTTTTAAACTGGCATTTTACAACAGAAAGAAAAGAAAGGAATGATAATCCTTTTATTCTACTGGATGAAATACAAAGTGATAAAGGCATCTATCTTAGACTCATCACATGGTCTGCACTGGTTGGGACAGTTCTCAAAAACAATTCCCCAGGACTTCTTTGGAATGCTTCTCTGTCTTGGAAAATCCATAGTTAAAAATGAAACTGTGGATTTCCCCCATCTTTCCCTATTGAGTTTTGGCCCTAATGTGAAGAACATGATGCAACAAGTTGGCATGTTTCAAACATCCCACTTTTCTTCCTCCTTTTTCCTCTTATTCATACCAGATCACCTTGGTCTTTGATAGATCAGTTTGAAAATTCCATTGGGATTCTAAAAGCAAAAGCAAAAGCAAAGCACATGCAATACGTGGCAAAGATAAAACAAATAGCTCTAAAAATTGCTGGAGGATCAGCACAGTGCTGATAGAGTAGTGAATCAAAAGACACACATTCTTTAAGGTTTCGTTGTGACAGTCCTGCACTGACGGCATGAGAAAACTCAGATGAGTCACAGTGTTATAACGTTTATCATAAATCAATGCTATTAATACAAGCAGACAAGACAAGTCACAGTCTAATGTGTTAGTCCAGAGAGAACAGGAACAGACAGATTTTCTACAAACCAGCTTAACACAAAATAAATATAAAAGCATCTTTGTTCTTTGAAACGGCCTTCTCATTGGTGAAAAAAAATCACCCACTATTCATACTTTTTTTTTAGAAATTCTTGGTTTTAAATTAATGGTTTGAGTACAGCATTTTCCTCCGGCCACAAGGTCAAAGGGATTTTAAAGCTGGTACATTTCTATTAAAAGTACAACAGCTCTTCCTTCTGTCCCCAAAGTCAGGGAAAGGAGAGGAGCTCAAGGCAATCGGCTGCTGCATTAGATGGTGAAACAATTCTGCCTTGGTTCTTCCCTTAACTACCCTTGCTTCCCTTCACACAACTTCCCTTGCTACTTTTCACATATTGCTTCCAGCTACATTTCACGCGCTGCTTCCACTCCGGATGATGAAAATTTGTCCATGTGTCAAATTATTGGTAGCCACTTCTACCCATAAAGTAGAAGTGACATATCATAATGATACCCTGTCCTCCAGAGCACTCTCACAAGATTGCAAAGCACTTCAGAAAAGGTATAAACTATCAGCCTCAAGTTACTGGTGATGAAACTGAGGCACATTAGCCACGGTAAAAGGACAGCCATTAGTGGAAGCAGCCACTAATTACTGGCTTCTCTTTTTCACCACCATTTTGCCCATCATCTTTGAAAAGTTATGCCAGATCTTGCTTTCCCTGGTTGTCTGCTTACAAAGAAGAATAAACTGCTGCAAATCTCTTTTGCCCCCAAGAATCACACTAGGGATATTGTGGCTTCACAGCATTACAGAGCTGAATAACAAGGAGAGATAATATCAGGGCATGACACCGAAACCTAGTTCCTGATCCTTAACCCTCTAGAACTGCAGAAGTGCTAGATTTCATAGGCAGCAGGACCATCATTATCTTCAAGTCTGACCTCCTGCATAATGAAGGCCACAGAATTTAATTCAGTAATTCAGTCAGTGGAAGGAATTAATAAGGGATGCTTGATTCTGCCTGCTAAAGCAGCTCTTGAGACTACTGAGGTAGTAGTAAGGTTAAAAGTAGAGTAAGGTTATCTGTTGGGTGCTCCATTTCAGACAGTAAAAGCTAGGTTAATGCTGTACTGCCCAAATGTAAAAATTGGCAGACTTTGTTTGTAAGCCTTTAGCCTCATTTATCTACTCTTCCAGGCTGTATCTACAAGGAAGAGCCACCACCATGAAGCCCTGAGCTACTGGCCAGCTATACAGCAGATTTGCTTGAACCTAACCACAGTCCAGCCCAATTCGGGAGCCTTCACCAAGGAGATGAGCATCTCCATCTCCCTTCTAATATACACTTTTCTGTGGTCTATTTTATATTTGTTTGCACAAACATATGCCATGAGCTCAGAAAGTCTGTCAGCAATTCACAGATGGCCACAATCATATAAGCAGCTTTGGTAGGGCTACGAGGTCTGACTAGAGATGTTAGGCATCTGTAATATGACTTGGAGCATCTCAGTTTGGTAATGTTGAATCAGGGTTAGCCTTGTGCAGAGACAAAGGCCAGCTGCCCTATGAATTTAGCTTTATGTTCTGAATTACTTCAACTCCTGACACTATTTGGGAATTTGGGACTGATAGAATATGCAAGAATAGTAGCTGAAAATTGCATTTGAATTTAATGTTGTTGCCATGTATAATAGAAAATGCAAGTTAAAGAAAGAGGAACATTTATCAAAGAGAGTTCTGAGGCTAGACCAAACACCTCTCTCTTTTCCAGGGTAGCACATGTTGCCTGTTTGTCATAAACAATAAGTAAACTGTGTTATTCACAGTTACAGAAAGAGCAAAAGATCAAAACATTGCTGGGGATGCACACTACCTTTTCTTACTGCTGTTTTCTGGTTCTGCACTGCCTAGAAACTTCAGTAGGGAAGGGAAAGACAATGGAGGAAAACACTCTTTGAAAAGACGTTTGGCAAGGCTTTTGTATCTCAAATGCTAGAAAAACATCATGCTAGAAAAACATTGTATAAACCTTGCTTTGAGGATTACTTTTAGCCTTATTTTATAGGGATAAAACAATGGCGAATGAGTAGAATGAAAAAGAAGAAAACGCTAATAGCATCAAATTTACAGGAGAAATCACAGCAAAAAACGCAGCAGTATCTCCTTCCTTCAAGCAAGTACATAGACAGAAGTGTCCACGCTGAACAGCCCAGAACATGGGCCAATTTATCAAATGAAAAGATTCACCGTGAGCTGTAAGTTGACTGCATTTTAAGCAAATGAACAGTAGCCCATTGCAACAGGTGCTCCCCCCAGTATGAGACCCCTCTTGCAGAGCCTTCCTAATTCCCATGCGCAGAGTTTCTTCTGAATTACTTCACCGTGGCCAGGCTGGGGACATTTGCTGGCTACAAGAACATCAGGAGAGTCCGTTCCCCAAACACCCTGTGTCCCCCAGAGCTGTAGTAAGAACATCACAAGACAACAAATCCCTCCCACAGCTCTGACCTTTCCTTTTCTGCCAGGGCAGCAAAATCCTCCAAAACCCATGCCTGTACCTGCACCAAGGCATCCCACAGCTACCATCTTCCTGCAATAGCTTATGATGATAGTGGTGGTTCCTTTGACAGCCCTACATTTTCAGGGGGTTCCTGTGAATACTTAATTTCACTTCTTTTCAGAGAGGCCTTAATGATAACGGGTAATGTCCCAGGCCTCCTAATTTGACCAAACGTTACATTCTACTGTATCAAATGTGCCTCCCATGTAACTCACAAGCTTGTACTCATCCGTAAAATTGTAAGTTAATGATATTTAAAATACTGCAGTTACTTCCTTCTTGATATGTATGGAAATGCTGCAACTTTACAAAGGTGGCTTTCTTCTCTCTGTACCGTGATATGTTGGATGTACTCTGTGTGTGCCCATTTGGCAGGAATTGGTTTGGGTCAATGGTTTATTAGCCATTTGCTTGCTGTTTGAAAGCCCCCCCCCCCCCCAGATGCTGGATGTTTTGTTTTCTTTTCCTGATTACTTTCACACATGATGCTGTAAGGACATGTCGATTGATCAAATGAAACTATTCCACACTTAAACTCACATCGAGCATGCCAGGTGAAGAGTCCCTGTAATTGCGTGTTCTGGTCAGTGCTGCTTGTAGCAACCTGTCATCTCTGTGGCTTCCTCCACTTGCAAAATAGTTCAAGTGTTCAAAAGCTTCAGTCCCATCCCATTTGTCCACCCCAGAACAAAGCTCACCCTCCAAATAAACTCCCATTAATTTATATTTTGTATACTTTCAAGAAGATAGGCAAAATTGGCAATACAAGAAGTCTTCTCTCATGAAACTGTAGAGGAATTACTGGCAAATAAGCATCATTGTCTCCACTGGATGGATTTAGACCCAATTTTAACTATTTTGCCCTCCAGTGGCTCTTATTGACAACATGGCAAAAGTCTCCCTTAACCTCATCAGTTCTGGTGTAATTATAGGCACTTTGAATCTAAAGACTAATTACCATCAAGCATTCCATTGTTTCAGCTATAACACATTAATATGTTAAATGAATACATCAAATAAATAAAAAAAGTTTCCAATTTTGAAATGATGCTCATTTACTTATTTAATCATTAGAGAAAAATTATTCTAAACTATTGTACTTGTTACATACACTTTGTCAAAACATTAGGTTTAAAATACAAGTGCTTATAGAATCATATTATGAGTGCAATTTCTCTTTCTGCAGTTTCATCTCCTGTGAAGCTGAAGATACAGCTTTTGTAGCAAGGACAGTCATTATATTTTTCAAGAAACAGAATTCATTCAGTGACAGGTTTATTGCTTGTTATCTCAGAAATATTTGCTACAATGGACATCATAGAAAATTGCAAGAAACCAAAATATTGAATGTGCTTTGAATTACATTATATGGAATTCTACAGCTGGGGTGGTATTTGATAAAACAATGTTCTCAACTCACATTGTCACATCCAAGAAGGATGCTTGGGTTCAAGAGAAAAAGATGCTTGGGTTCACTAGAAAAAGCCAGATCTTATTTGTTTTCTGTCAATATTTTCGGTTGACTAAAGCAAGGCTTGAATCTTCTTGACATCATAATTTCATTGTGGCCCAGGATCTGCACAGAACTAAATAACTCTGCTTGCTTGAACTGCCCATGTTATTGCTTTAAAAGTTTACAGAAGCAAGGAGTGCACTGTAAATTTGACAATGCTGTAGGATATAGAAATGTCGCATTTTAAAATATCCCTCAAAATGCTTTTTCAAAATGGCACAATTAAGGACAAAGGTCACATTTTTGACATTATTTACAGTCAAGTTGCTCAGATTACTTATGGAAAAAGCAGCCATGAGACTTATTATACCCACAACCACCCATCATTGTGATATATGCTATGGTGAAAAGATAAGACCAGCTCCAGTGGGGGGAATGATTGAGATGAGAAATGCATGATACTACATGTGGCAGCATTTTAACCTGCAAACTCCCCAAACATGAAGAGTTAAGAGTCAATCTACAGTCTCTCCCTAAATACTGTATTCTCCTCCCCACAGCAGGAGAACTGCAGCTTGCGGGAGCACTAAATCAGGGAAGAGACAATACAAACTTTAAATGAACAGGAGATTTCAAGAGCTCTTAGAGAAGATAATTCTGTTTCCCACTAGAAAATGAAATTTCTTACCTGACTCTGGAATATGAAAAAGCAAAACACTGAATGGTCTGTCCTTGTACTTTAATTCAGTATAATTCACCTTATAATTTCTCTGGCATTCCTGAAAACTGATTTCAATGGGTGCCTAAGCAGCACTGCTACACAAGCTCTTGAGAAGTATCAACAAAGCATGCTAATGCAATGCTACGCTAACTAGCATAATGTCAAAGCTTTTGGTTCAAATTTAAATATACTTTCCCTCCCATGGATCCTTCCTTACCTCATCCCCCCATCAAAGATGGGCCTCAGTAAATGCACATGTGTTGTGGGTTGACCTTGGCTGGACTCCAGGTGCCCACCAAGCCACTCTATCACTCCCCTCCTCAGCTGCACAGGGGAGAGAAAATATAATGAAAAGCTCATGGGTTGAGATAAGGACAGGGAGAGATCACTCAGCACTTACTGTCACAGGCAAAACAGACTCGACTGGGGGAAATTAATTTAATATATTGCCAATCAAAAGTCAGAGTAGAATCATGAGAAATAAAACCAAATCTTAAAACACCTTCGCCCCACACCTCTCTTCTTCTAGGGCTCAACTTCACTCCTGATTTCTCCACCTCCTCCCCCCGAGGGACACAGGGGGACAGGGAATGGGGCTTGCAGTCAGTTCATCACACGTTGTCTCTGCCACTCCTTCCTCCTCACGGGGAGGACTCCTCACGCTCTCCCCTGCTCCAGTGTGGGATCCTTCCCATGGGAGACAGTCCTCCATGAACTTCTCCAGTGTGAGTCCTTCCCATGGGCTACAGTTCTTCACAAACTGCTCCAGCGTGGGTCCCTTCCATGGGGTGCAGTCCTTCAGGAACAGACTGCTCCACGTGGGTCCCCCATGGGGTCACAAGTCCTGCCAGCAAACCTGCTCCAGTGTGGGCTCCTCTCTCCACAGGGCCACAGGTCCTGCCAGGAGCCTGCTCCAGCACAGGCTTCCCACAGGGGGCTCACAGCCTCCTTCGGGCATCCACCTGCTCCGGCGTGGGGTCCTCCATGGGCTGCAGTGGATATCTGCTCCACCGTGGACCTCCATGGGCTGCAGGGGACAGCCTGCCTCACCATGGTCTGCACCACAGCTGCAGGGGAATCTCTGCTCCGGCCCCTGGAGCACCTCCTCCCCCTCCTTCTTCACTGACCTTGGTGTCTGCAGAGTTCTTCCTCTCACACATTCTCACTCCTCTCTCCAGCTGCAACTGCTGTGGTGCAGCAACTTTTCCCCCTTCTTAAATATGTTATCCCAGAGGTGCTACCACCATCGCTGATGGGCTCGGCCTTGGCCAGCAGCGGGTCTGTCTTGGAGCTGGCTGGCATTGGCTCTGTCAGACACAGGGGAAGCCTCTAGCAGCTTCTCACAGAAGCCACCCCTGTAGCCCCCCCACTACCAAAACCTTGCCATGCAAACCCAATACAACATGGTATGTGAATTCCTTAGACAATCACCTGCATTTAAAAGTTACAGATAAGCAAATCCTCTCCCCCATCCACTCTGCAGTGCTTTGAAAAGCTGAACTTCCATGGCAGCAAGTCACCCCCAAGAAAGAGCCACACACTCAAAGGCAGCACAGGGTTCCTATCAGCAGCAACATGTTTGAAGGAAGAGCTGAAGGCAATACTTAGATACAAAAAAAGCCGAAACTGAGTGGGGTTGTAAACATCGGGGTGAGTCAAACTCCATTCAAAGGCACAGAATAACAAATTGTAACAGTATCTGACTTGAAAGGAATTTTTTTTACATTATTTTGTTCTGGAACTTGTAATAACCTGACATTTTTTAAAATATAAAAATTGAAGTACAAAGAGTCCAATTAAGTAATCCTGAGACTGTGAAACAAGCCAGGTGTGGCAAGAAAATTCAAATTAACACTCATCTCAAGCTTCAAATCAAGTGTCAGTTTGTTCCTTTTTATTTTAATTTATTGTAGTCAACATTAGTTAAAGCTGGAGACATTTGTTCTCTTGCTAATGATATACACATAACTCCCACTTACATCCCCTTGCTCCTTCCAATTAAGAACTTCTTCTGAACATTTCAGCTAGAAGGCTTATCTGGCACAGATTATTCACTGTATCATATGGATTCAGGTTCTTATGTCTGCAAGCTCTTTAGAGCAGCAATTTGTTCTTTGTTTAGCATATTTTGCAGTGTACAGTGCTAAATAAGCTTAGGGAGTGCTATTCACTGAGGCATGTTTGTGCTCAGTGGATTCGGCGTTGCCTTGTGCTTTGTTGTTTTAGTCTGTGCAAAACCCTTCTCCAATGCAATGCATAAAATCCAGGCCGCCTGTAAGTCAATCTGTTTCTTAAGGAAATCTTCAGCCTAAACACACAAAAATTAGTGGGTCTGAGAAGCACTGTAGGTGGAAATGTAGCACACATTATATTACCTTGCTATTCCCCAAGTATACAAAACAAGCACCAGCTCACGGCTTATCTTCTCTGCACAACTAATTGTCTTCCTTACCACATGGTTTTGACACATCTTGCGTGCACACTGGGAATATTTAACACCAACTGAGCAACAAAACAACACCAGTTCCTTGATTTGTTAAATTCAACACAGCTTGTCCAAGTTAACCATGTCATTGTTGCATTCTTTCTTTACTTTTCAGTCTTATTGAAATAAACTTTGGACAGTATAAAGACAGGGTATTATTCCTCTGAGACCCATGGAACAGGCTACCCCCGTTGACGCAGAACACGTGATATTTTATGAAAACATCACATCTGTTTAGCTCCCAGCCCCGTCCTGTGAACTCTTGGGCTCTCTGGACAAGTGAAACAGATACGGGATAGATGCTCCCTGCCGCTGTGGAGTCCATGGGATGGGAGAGAGCTACAGAGCTGCTTCTTTTCCCCTTCAGGAGTCTGAGAAAGCCTTACTAGCAAACTGCATGTGAACAGGCTTTGTCAGGTGAAGCTTATGGTCAAATAAAATAGCACCATCCAACATGGTACGTGTCCTTCCAACACAGACATATCAGGTAGCAACTCAGCAAATACCATTACACTTAGCACCATTAATCTTGACACCTTTCACTTTCTCCCATGTCAAGCTAGTGAGTAGCACCATGGCTCTGGACCAGACAGGGCACGGACACTGAGGGATGGCCAAGCCCAGTGGCTGCAACACATGGTCTTTGAATTCATTTCCTAGAAAGAGTGGCAAAAATTTTGGTCTTTGAAAATTGTATGTCCTCCATGAGAAAGAAATGCTTTCCTCCAAGAAAATATAGGGAATCTCTTCAGTTTTATTTAAATAAAGCTTTCTAATCGTTACTGTTGTTAAGGGAATTGGAAATAGGTAATTAGTAATTTTCATTCTTTATAGGTTTTCCCTGAAGGAAAGGGAAATTTAACATAACACATTTTATATCTTGTGTGACACTCGTCCTCCTGACTCATACATCAGAGACTGAGCAAGGAATGTTTAGATAAGACGCTGTAAGTCGTTACAAGGACTGTGTAGCCAAGGGGTGAAAATATTCATGCTCTCAGTTGACTGATACAGGAGAGGACTTGTAATACCTACAGGTTATAAGACATTTGAACCTGGACTGAATCCCTAGGATGACTGGAAGGATACTTACACTGAGCACTTGATTTCTGAAGTTGCAATACAAGCCAAGCAATCTGTTCAAAACACCAAAAAAGGCTTAAGTGCTTAAGCTATCGACACTTCTTTCTCTGATAAAGATCCATGAAAAACAGAGACAAGAGTATGCTGATGAGATTTCCACCAAGGGAACAAAGCAATTTCACAGAGCTACAGGACCAGGCTCCTGCCTTCACTCAGACCAGCATCAATCTGTAGAAACTTCACCAGCCTGTCCTTCATGGAAGAGCATCAAACCTGTCCTTAAACAGCTTTTGCAAAAGGAAATATTTCAGGCTTCTAGTCTGTTGACCTGATTTCAGTCACACCTACTTGACTGTTAAGCTGTTAATTGCAGCTGATTCTAACTTAGTATAAACTGAAATAGCTTGATTATTGCCACTTTATATCACCTAAGAGCTTGGTCCACTGACTTTCTTAAAATGATTCTTCATTTACTCTGAAGCTCACGGGGGTGAAATCAGGCCTTGTCTCTTCTTTACGTTGAAGCTTCAAGCTGCAAACCTAATTTTGAAAAGGAGGTTGACAGAGAAGTTCTTCTGTAATATGTAGATTAGTGAGGCAGAAAGTGTGCCAGTTAGCATTAAACTTAACTGCCCTCCCCTCCTTCTGCCTGTCTTAACTACCGTATCATTTAACCTGCTCTTTAAATAAACAAGAACTAGTTCAGGTTCATATTTTATCTCACAATTGCTTCTGGTGCTCCAAGATCACATTAAAAGTGATGTTGAATATATATATTGTATATATATGTTTATATGTTCCTTATCTTGCCTGTAGGGATTGATGCTGTCCTAAAATTTTACATATGATTGTATATGAATGAAAATAAAAGTTCAAAGCCCAAGTAGTGTGCTTAGAACTTTGTATTTTAATAAGCATAACAGGCAATGATAAAAATACCTATCAGTGTCCAGTCCTAAAGGAAGGACTGAAATTAAAAACTCAAACAGTCAAAACAAGGTAAACAAGAGTTAGAAGGTTTCCCCTTATTTATTCACAGCAAAATTGGATCTTTTTTCTGCTACTTTCAAATATGCTATATCTCTGTTTTGAAATTGGAAACCTGTGTCTCCAAACTTCTATGTATTAAGACATTGTCCAAAATATGTCCTAAGTTTTAACCTTAATGTGAGAAAAAGGAACTTAATATTAGTTGTAGTATTAAACTTAGTTCTATTTCATACATATTTAAACACTGAACTCTCTCTCTTGAATGTATGATTATCTTTTAATCCTATAGGAACACACATGACAAAACACAGATCAAACCAGCTGCCTACTGAGTCGGCTACCTGCAGTACCGGGATCTTAGTGAAAGGTAAGTACCAGGAAAGGACAAACTCTCTCCTGACTTTACAGGACACCACGTTATACCCTGCAGCAAGAGATCCAATTACAGTTATCACCATTAGCCAAGGTCAGAAAATTATTGAATACTATTAACAGTTCATCCACAGTATTTACCTCAGCAACCTCCAGCAATTTTGAATTCCACTGAGGGACAATATGTTGGCTTAGTTATTGTCTCTTATTTGAGATGAACCCTAAGCTAAACATATTAAGAAAAGTTTGGATCCAAGGATTTGGGTTGACAAAGTTTTAATTCACAGTAGTTCTTTCATTTCAGAAAG
Source organism: Mycteria americana (assembly GCF_035582795.1). Lineage (NCBI taxonomy): Eukaryota > Metazoa > Chordata > Aves > Ciconiiformes > Ciconiidae > Mycteria > Mycteria americana. The sequence continues at coordinate 36,202,611 of NC_134373.1, forward strand.
TGTCGTATTTCCTTCTCTCGAGCACCTGTCTGAGCACATGTAAAGCACGATGAGCACACCTGACTAAAAGCCCACCAAACAGTATCATTAACCTCGGCTGATTACACCTGCCGCCTCAGGACTGCAGACCGTTGCAGAAATAAATACCAGAGGCTAGTTTTACAAAAGGATTGGACACATTTATGGTTGTTAATAATACATCTATCTCTGCAAGGTAAGTTGAGGCTTACAGGTAGGAGTTTCAAATGCATCTCACTGAGTTAAGTGCAACAAGCACGTCGGAATCAGTACGTTGACGCAGCACCAGCTTGCTCCTGTAGAGCCTGCGTCGACTGAGCTTTCCATGTGAGGGCGGACCTGACAGCAGGTCTGCACAGAGCCACAGAACTATACTAACTAAATTGTCAGCACAAAAGGGCTAAAACTAGAGTTGACACTATCAGCAGAAGGCTAGAGGCAAAAGCGTTGCAAGGATTTTAATTATTTTGAAAAGCAGGCATTACAAATTTAGAGTCAGATTTAAGGAGGTATATGTATGTTAGTGTATAAAACTCACAGGCACAGAGGTTAGCTCTGGTAATGGAAAGCATTTGGCATATAATTGTGATCAACAACAGTGCTGTCTACAGCTCTGTATTTGGTTATTTTAATTTTTAAAACTTTTTTTTATGGCTGCATAGTATTATCAAAGTACAGGGTATTACAATTGCTTCAAGACTATCTTGAATTCAGGCTCAAAGTGGTAAAACGCTTTTCAACAAACCTATGAGTGGCACTGGGGACACGGTGGGTAAGAAAGCTGCAGGCTGTGTTGGACTTCCCTTTCCATGGCCTAAAATTTGTCCTGACCAGCAGTATGGAGTTGTGAGGGACACTGTCCTTGGCCTTAATATCAGCAACACTTATAGTCAATAATGGGCAGACAAGTCAGTCACAGCATCCTTCTTAGAAAGGCCTGATGTTGTTATATAAGAGATGGGCCAACATGATACACATCATGCCTTAACTCAGTCTGCCCTTAAACCACTGTGAGCTCTAGGAGTGCTGGAACTGACCTTCTGCCTTGCCCATCCTCTGCAGGCAGTAGAAACACAGTGCGCGTGGATAAACCAAGCACCTTTCCAGTCTTGTCTCATCCCAGTAGAATGTAACGGTTATTCCAAATAGTGCTTTTTTCAAGAAAGCACCTATGCTCTCTGCTTTATGCAAATTGCAGAACATGGAGTATGTATTTACCATTTGGAAGGAAAAAGAATGTTGCGCATGAGTGTCTGTTGAACAAGTAACTCTTAGCTATGAAGAACAGTGTGAAAAAATTTTAAATATACTTACTGTAAGCCTGACTTTTTTGGAAGTTTAAAGAGTTGGTACTATTCCTCTATAATTTTTAAAATTATCTGAAATACAGGGTTTATTTTTTAATTAATCTTAATGTATAAATGTATTCATTAATATAATTGCTCATTTCAGAAAGTTAATTCTGTACTCAAAGAAGTAGATGCTGTAATTTTGGTGCCACATAAACTATTCTTTATAGATAATAAAGTAGTTTTAATTGTCAAATTCGCATTAGCAAAGTTTCGGCAGATGAAGACTACTTTGATCTGTGCATAATTACAAATCTGTACCGTGGCATGGTAGGTAAGGCTTGCATTTCTGCAGCTAGCAGCTCCCTGTCAAACACGTCTTTGTAAATGTAGTTTCTGGAGAGGTGAAGGCTTACTGGTTAAGACTTTCAAAGGAACTGGTGACTTAAGGTGTCTGAAAGTTTACAGTGTCCCACTTAATGGGACCTGTGCTTCAAGATTTCCAACACTTCTGTAAATAAAGTACCCAAAGTTGAATGCCCAAAGCAATACACCTGCAGTCACTAGTCAACTGAAAATCAGAAGAACTAAGCAATTATAAATCAAAAAGCTTAATTTAGTTGCTAAACAGTAGTCATAAAACTAGCGAACACAAAAAAAACTTAATTAGTTTGAATCACATAGCCTCCATCAAAGGAGATTCCCAGGTCACTTGGGATTGACTTTGAAAGGAAACAGTTTCTGCACCAGAGGGAAACAGCAACCCACCAATACCAGCGGTGTCTGACTCCCTCAAGGACAGTGAGTGAAGGTTGCGAGACAACCCTCTTCAATGATGTATGTTATGTTCATAAAATTCATTCATACAGCATACAAACACTGGGATAGTCCAAGACACAGGCACACTGGGAGGGAAGCATATTTAAAACTTTCTAGATTTAAACAATGCCACGTTCAAAAATAATTCACTGCCTTGTATAGGTGCGGCGTGCTGATTTCTGGGTATGTTTAACTGTATGTCCTTTAGCACATATAGTGAATTTTGCACAAACTTCAGACTACCATGTAGCAGCCAATCTGGGAGGCTGTGAGCCAGCTACTGCAATAATTCAACTTGTGCTGTTATCCAGACATAAATCGAACCCTCAGCGTCCTGCTGAGACAGCAAGACCTGAGCTTTCGCTGAATTCCTACACTGATAAAAAAAAGCCTTGACAATATAGTTGATGTGGTACTCAAAGGAAAGCTTGAAGTCACAGATGAAACTGAGATTACAAGGTGGTTGGAAAGTAAATAACAATCCCATCAAACAGAACCATACATGGAAGGGGGTTAGGAGGAACCTGCTGCTTAGGCAGTGACAACCAGCATGATTCAGTATCACAAGACGATCCAATTTACAAAGACAAAACATGAGAGAAAACTCTTATCCAACCCTCAGTAACAGCAGGAGAAACAGGTATAAGATACTAGTTGATAACTAAAAAATGTTTGAATGAATGAAAATAGCTGTAGAATAAACAGAAGACACTAGCTTGATTCTTGTCTAACTTAGACAGATGTGCATCAGGAAAAAGTCCATTGAGGTTCCTGGAGTTTAAGGGATGTAAAAGACACGAATGAAATAAGACACAGACACTTGCAATGCCAGATTCTGTCACCTTAACCTATATGGAGTATATACTTTTCTGTCTGAGATATCTATCTAATCAGTGCCACTGAAGTTTCTACTTAGAGGAATAAGGCAGTAGATAGGCTAAAAGTAAAAGCATCATCTTGTATAGTTTTAGTAAAACTGTTCAGGAATTTTCTATTGACTGCTCTAGAGGAGACTGCAGTTTCCACAAGAAAAATCAGAATTTTTGAAGGAAAATGCCAATATCATTCTTAAAAAAGAGATTTCCTTTAGGAGAACAGAAAACGTTCAGTTTCTGGGGACAATTTACACAAATTTAATGCACACACATGCACCCACACACCCCTTCTTACTGAGTCAGAAGGTTTTTGTTTATACTCTCAAGCATGGTGTGTTTAAGGCCACAAAGAGCACTGTAGTTCACCTGCTGAGTACCCCCACCTCCTCCGTCTTGTGTACCAGGTAGAGTCTGGGCTTGCTTCCCCTCCAGAGACAGAACTTCAGAGGCTGACAGCTGTGAAACCTCGTGCTCCACGTGTGCCATAGGGTAGCTGGGCAGCAGGGGAATGCGAGGCATACAAATGACTCTCTGAAGGCATTGCAGCAAAAATGAGAAGTAAATTCAGTTTAAGGGGAGATATTTTCAACATTTCTAAGGAAAAAAAAATAGTTTTAGCTGAAAACAAAGTGTCAAAATAATGAAACTAATTTCCCAGGATGGAGATACCCATTCTATCCCAGTCTAATACTTAAATCTGAGACGAATTCTGCATTACACCTCGTGGGGTCACTTGATTCAAGCATTTGTCTTTCAGAAAAGATCTTTGATAAACAGGTATATTTGAAGCTACTTACAAAGCACTACAAACAAAAGTATTTTCATTAAGAGTCAAATTTTGCTCTTTTTGGTTAGGACTGCAATTTATGCTGTAAAACTTTGCAAGAAGTTGGGAAATAAATATTATTTCAGAAAACTGTTTCAATAGACTATGCAGTGAATAATACACTGGAGACGAAATCAGATTGGTAGGATTTTGGCGAGCCATGTCCCATATGCATACATCACTAAAGACACATAGGAGCCTTCTGAACTGTTACACGTTGGTTTGGGATTCAGCGTGAGAAACCACAACCCTGAAACACGATCATATTGTGAGCTATCTTTGCCAAAACTCATAAATTCAAGCAAAGGGAAAACATATTGGGTGTCTGGAAACAGTGGAGGTAATTTTTCCCTTCAGACCTGCTAGAGATTTTCACTATAATGAAAACTCTAAGGTATTATTATAGAAATAAGTTGGGAAACTGTTTCCCAGCCAAAATTACTTGGATCCGCTTTGTACACTAGAAAAAATACCCATTGAAATCATAAAAACTCTCTGGATTTACACTGCTAGCTTCCCATAAAGCCAGCTGTTGATACCCAATTATTTTAAATGCTTCGTGATGATCCCAGCTCACTTCCTATCTGGGTCAAACGAGGCCCTAAAAGCAAAAGCAGACAGAGAAGCTCAGAGGCGCAAGAACAGAAGTAGAAACGAATGCTAGCAGAGCCGTTCACAGCAATTAGAGCTCGACAAGCACTTACAGACTCCCTAGAAAAGAAAAATGTCTGGTATCGCAGTATCTACCTTTGAATGTCCCTGCCCCCAGGGGTGCCGAGCAAAAGACATATTTACACTGCGGAGTTTTGCGTCGCTCTTTTGACAGCATGAAGTAGAATATTTTCCATGTGAAAGATTTAGCCACTTCTTTGGCAGCTTGGTTTTTAACCAGAAAACACTTATTCCATAAAGGCAAAACATACAGTAATTTAACTGAAATTTTCAGTAAGGCACACTTTATCTAAAGATCAAAATTGTAAATTCACAGAGCAAAACAATGTATATCATCTGTTTTAGTGTACATCATCTATTATAGCTATAGAATTAAATGAGCAAGAGGGCCAAAAGTATATATATATATATTTTTAGAGGAAAACCAGGATTTTCCAGCTGGGGGACTGGGACTAAACCAAATATCAAAATCTCAGAATTTTTAACACAGTCTAGAAATTCTGGTTTGCAGATGGCTCTAAACTATAGCTTTGATTCAAGGCTATCCCACGTTCACTGTGAGTAAGTGGAAAAAATAAGCAAAACTCAAGAACACCAGGGAAAGTTGACCATAGCCATTTGTAAAATAAATCTATCTGGATATGCCTACATACCTTTTTGCAAAGATTTTTTTTGCCTTTATACATTTACATGCACACAAGCCCGTGAGAGAAATGTAGATTCTTCTAGGGATGCAACAATATTCAAAACAGGACATTTGAGAGGTTGCCATGACTGAACTAGCAGGAGGTAGATTCACTATTCATTCTCGGTCTTGCAGGGTAGGGAATTATATCAACACTATAAAACAACATAGGACATAATTTCTCTCTCTCTTCTCCCCAGGACTGTATTCAAGTGGAATCAGGCAACTGTGAGAGACAGAGGAGACCTGTCCTTCTCAGGGTGTGTGTTATGTTTAATTGCTGAAGGCATGAAGCATTTTAAAAGGTTTGTCAATAAAATCCCTATTTAGTTAACCCCAATCTCCTCAGATCTCTTGGTACAGGCAGCCTTCTGCTCTTAACATCTGGGCAGGCAAAGCCTTCAATTACACTGCTGTATTTGGTAGCTTAATAGACCTAGATAAGGGTCCCCGGTATATCCATTTCCCTTGGTAACTGCTTATCTCTGGCTAGTCCGATGATACACAGCCTTTATGGCACAGAGAGGCACATAATCATGTGGCAGGCCACGCAGCGTGTGTGTATATTCACATTAAATCCAAAGCTTTCCGTGACCTTTCCTCTTCTGTGGCTGGACTTACATCTGTCACAGCTACGCTTTGTCGTTGATGGGGAAGGGGCAAGGGCAAAGGGAGAGAGCAGCCCGAGATCGCGGCCAGGAGCAGGCTCGCACCCCTCAAGCTCTTCTCCCCTGCGTGCAGCCTGCTCCTTGCTGGCATCTTTGGGGAAGAGGGCAGGAGCGGGCAGGAGCGGGCAGGAGGCTGCCGAGCTGGCTGTGGACCAGGTGGCAGGCACCCGCCAGCTCCTCCCAGAGGCCCCGGGGAACAGAGCCTGGCACACACGTTGCAAATCATCAAAACTCCTCCAAATGGTGACGTGAGGCTCCATCCAAAAGAAAGATCCACTATCTGTCAAATAGCTCCACGGCAAGATTTCTCCTTAATATGTCCCTAACTGGATGATATTGAAGAAAACCTGTAAAAAGCAGCTCTCAGCACACAGTTGTCTCCTCTGCACTGAGACGAATCTATGACTATTTTCTTCTAAGCCTTGCTATGCACAACTGTAAATTACCACAAACTTCTCATAGTTCAGTCTCTGGCGTTTGTCGACCTGAACATTTGACACCTATTTCTTTTTGTTGCACCCGCATTTTGTGTTGTACCATGCTGAGGTTTCCTTCTTGAATCTCTTTCAAAATATGTGCAGGCATTTGCTCTGCTTTTTCCTTCATTTTCATTTTTAGTTCCCCCTCTGCAGCTAAATCAGTGTCTTCAAAAGCTTTTTAGAAATTGTTTAGGATTAATATTTTCATGGTGAAAGTCTGACAGGGAATTTGCTGAGATTCTGTAGCAACATTGACTGAATTTCCTGCTTTTTTTTAAAGGCCACAGAATATCATAGCCCTCTGTTCTTCTCAGTCCATCTGCCAGCTAATTTGCAGGCACTAGTAAAATCATCTTTTCTGTTCTCTGTACTTAGTTTTCCTTTGCTTTTGCATCAAGTTCTGTGGCAATGAACAAGGGCAGATCAGCTACAGAAATTTCTCTTAAAGCTTTTATTTTAGCCTTCAAGTCTCATGTTTGTCACTTAAGTTTATGTGCCAAAGACACGAGAAAGCAAAAGCCAGCAGTTTGTCAAAGCAAGCTCTCTAGGGATTCGGGTTCTGTTTCAGCTGTCACCATGTCACCATATATACCTATTGATGTAACTTCTGCTGTGCAGCAACAAATGGTAAATAATTCCTCTCTCGGAGCGCACTTCTGCCTGTGTTGGTGTCAGTGCTTTTGATCAATAAACCATTGAGGCGTCTTCCAGCAGGAATATTGTTCCAACTGTTGCTCAGCAACACCACACTCCATACACTATTTCCTTGTTTTCAATGCTATATATGAGCTTTTTACTTTTATTCTCTCTTCAAGCAATATCTTCCCTAGCTTGCTATGCAGCTACAGCTCACTGTTTATCCACATCTCCAGTTCTTGAAAAGGCTCACTAGTTTCTATTGGTATAAACAAGCTTTAATCAAAGTAATAGGTCACTATCTGTATCACTCCAAGCAAGGATTTCAGTTCTTTCTCTGGCACTAGCACCTAATAGAGTCATTTCTTCACATTAGGCCCAACACTTACTACTTCTAACATAATTCCCTGGGTTCACCGAGTCCTTTTGAACTCGCAGCCTCTGTATTTTTCAGTTATGATGTTAGGTTTTGTCAGGCTGCTCCAGAGTCCAAGAATGGCACTTACAGTAACTGACTGCTGCTAGGACGTCCAGCGCTTTACACACTACTTTATTTTCGAATCTCTCTTCTGCAAATGAAATCCAAACCAGTCATTTCCACCACTGCTACATGGAAGTGCCATCCATCTTACTTGGTGAAACTAGTGACTTCATGCTGTCTTTATCCAAGCTGATGTAGATTCTACTTCTAGTACCCTAGATGTACTGCTGTGCTGGTAAATTATGTCCTTAAACCTATGCAGACCACAGCGCTTCCCACATTATTAGCATTAGTGATACAATAACGTCAGTAAAGCTAAGCACTGCTGTCCCACACAAGTGGTTTCTCTTTTCTCCTCACCTCTCCCCAGCTTCTGCTGTGAACTGACCCATTCAGATGGCTCTTTCCTTTTGTGTTTTCTTGTGCCTGACATACCAGAGCTCCTGTTCCGATTTCCACTTTATTAAAAATGCAAATGCAGACAATTCTATATTTTAGGCTTTTCCCTAGAAATGTGCAAACATTAACCTATTAAGTTAGTAACACTACATGTACTTCATTGCTGTTCTTTCCTGTATTCTGTCTTCTACCTCAAAACACCACACTTGTCACCTTTATTAAACCATTCTCCTTGACTTACGCTCCCGCTGTATGCACTGAATGTTATGGATGCTTTAGCTTGCCTCTGCAACGCATTGTGAGAACTGTTTGGGGCTCACATTCTGCATGTCTTTTCCAGCACTGCACCATACTTTTGCAGTGCCTGATTACAACGTTAGCACGTGCTTTTCTCCTGATGCTGTATCCAGCTGAATAAAATTCTACATTATAAATTCACACAAATTAAAAAATCCAAGTTTTGAGAGGAATGAAAATATTTGCAGATTCATAAGGAATTCGGCAGCAGTTTTAGGTGGAAAAAAAAAATAATCAGGCTACAAACATTAGCCAACATCTGACTAGGCAATATTTTTAATGCCACCTTCCATTTCAAAATGCTGGATTACGTTACGTCACACAGTGATGTTAGATACTTGTGAATGTCACAGTCAACTAGCAAAAAAAGTCAGGGCTATTCCCTTCACGAGTTTAATTCCCCACACACAAAGAGTTCCCCTCCTGCCTTGCTGATGCAGCACTCTTCACAGCTTTGCTATAAGTGGCACCTTTCATCTGAAGATATCAAAGCAAGCTACAGACACGTGCTAATAACAGACCATTCTTAGAATACTTATGAGGTAAAAAATTATTATAACCTCCAATTTATTGATGAGAATACTGAACTAGAAATTTATTAAACTGAAATAGAAATTGATTAGAGGTCACAGATGTAGTACTTAACCCCCAAACACCTGGCTCCCAGCCCCATGCGTTACTCACAGATAACACATGCACACTTCTCAAAGGTCTCCGATTCAACTTAGCGTTTTTGCACATGACGCCAATACAACCTCAGGTAGACTAGATGAAGGTATTACTCCCACGCCCCAGTACAATTCATTATATTACACTGCTACCCTTATTACAACAAAGTGGTGTCATTAAAGCTAATCCTACAGAGCCCCACAGGAGCGTGTGACCAGAATGAAAGCAGCAGGGCACAGTTCATGAGCCACCAGAGAAGCACTTTACCGCAGCTTGCTTTCAGAAGTAAAAGCTTCATTTTAAATAAAACAAAAACTTTTGCTTTGATAAATGCTGGCTGCTTCAAAAAGATATTCTGTTCTCAAGTCTCCCCAGCTAAATGCCACCACAGCTGTAAGGGCCAACCACGTGTGTAGTCAGGCTAGGAATTATCCACACAAATAAAGAGCACAGCTTGAAACATTGACTTTTTCCTGATCAAAAGGGTCTGGGAGACAACTGGACAGTTTGGATCAGGCAAAGGATAGGGCTTCTATTATGTTCAAAGAGCACCCCAGTGAATAGAGTAGCCAATGTGGCCCTGGTGGCAGTGATACGTTCTAACACTCTCCTCATCCCACACAAGTTACTTAAAAGCTTAGCTTTGGGTCTGTTTAGGGTTTGGTTTTTTTCCATTTTTCTTTTTGTTGAAGAACTTCTGTAGGGAAAACCTGAAATACAATCAATCCTTTCACTAGCTTTTTAATGCCATTCCTTGTCTAAGCTGCCTCCCCCACATACCAAATAATAAATTGCAAATATTACCACAGAAACCTTGTCACATAAAAAACATCTTCATTATACCTGCACTAAGGAAATATATGCTTTAATTTTATTAAAGTACAATTTTTACTTTTCTATGTGCTTTCATATTAGTTTTCTTCATATATTTCAGTCTGCAGTGAAAAAAAATCCAGAAAAATCCCTTTCCATCCTGCTTTTACCTAGTTTCATTCACTAGTTATTTTCAACTGCATATGCTGAAATGAAAGATTTAACATTAAAACATTATTCATGAATAAAGTTTAAAATCATGAAATATTCACACTATTCACTTTGTAAAGCTGTTCTTTTTAACAAAATCTAAAGGATTTAAGGATTTAAGCCACATAAGGCAGGATGTTCTTCAGAACAATCTATTTCTCTTAATAGCCATATATGCCAGTCTAAACACAAAACAATCTGACATGGAGCTATGTAACAGCTAAGCAATGTATTGCAAATAAATATATTCCATCAACATTATGAATTTTGCAGTTTATTTTCATTCTAAACAGAAGTACTGTGGCAATAACAGCAATGGCTTTGGTCTCGATTTCTTACACAGCAATCAAGAAGGACATAGAGTTCCACCTTGTTCTCCAATTGCTGTCTTGTCATCTTATAACCGTATATAATATAAAATATATTTACTAATGTCATAATAATATGATAGGACAGAGACCTGTTATTTAGAACTAAAAAAGAATCAGAGATCTTCTTTAGTCCTCCTACCTCAAACCAGCTTAATTTGCAGAGTTATGGTGTTTTGATTGTAATCAATTTGCAAAAGAAAACTTTATAAAACCAAAATACAGTAGCATCACTTGTACAACAGAAGAAACAATAAGGTAGTGTAAAATTATACTGAAACTGTAAAAAGTATATCCTTCTTGGGTGGTACATTTTGGCTTTTAAATATCAGGAAAAAATGACAAAGATATTTTCTTTAACTGATCTCATAGGATTGCCTGTAAGAATTTTTATGAAGTTAATATTTTGTAATTGTTTCACCTGAATATAAAGCTATAAAACATTATTGTCACTGTGGGCTTACCTGCTTCATCTGCAAATGCAAATGAATGTCTGGGTGTATAAAAAATCTCCAACCTGTTGCCAATATTGGAAACCTACAGAGCAATAACAGCCATTGGCTATACTAAAGATTTTTGGAATAATACCTGTGATATTATGACTAAAAGCTGATAGGGATCTAATTTCATTGAATCGAACAGCAAGACTTCCCTTTGACCTGAGCGGCAGTTGTATTGATTCCTCTTTTGCATTATCTGGCATTTCTTAACAGCAGTAGGATTCTGAACCTTGATAAAATACATGGCTTCCAGTAAAGCATTAATTCAAATATCCATGAGGCCCATAATCTCTCACTAAAAAAATCTGTCCTATGAAGCACATTCTATGAACATATTTGTGCATCTATATTTTTTAATTTTAAAAAGGTTTATTTGCCCTCTTTGTAAAGCTTATTCCCCAAGACACCAGCTGGAAAGGGGTAGAGCAGTATATGAAAAAAAACTGACCTCTTCTCCTTTAGCTGAGGTGATCAAAAAGTAGTTACTGTGCCTGTGGTGTAAAGAAGAGTGTTTTATTGTCTATGAAATTTCTCACTGACATGTTGTTTGAAGGATGTTTCTGAAATGGATCCTCCTCATTTGAAGCCTGAAATTCATTCTTTCATGGGATAGGCCTGAATACAAAACACTCTGATGAAGTTTATGTTCATATTTTGAAGGCCCAGATCCATATTCTAAGGAGTTTGAAGCCATGTCTTTTTTTTCAGAACAATTCTTTCCTTTTCTCACTCTTCCATCAAATAACTTCATAGCCTATATATTCAGAGTCTAAGAGATGAGGGAGGAAGAGGGAATTTTTTTTTGTTTTAAACATCACTATGCAATACTTGTAGATTAAATAATGGAAAAAACATTCCAGAAGAAGATTACAATCTGATGCAGATGGGAAAAGCAGCACAGCCAGGCAGGGTGAGGAATGTTATCAGAAACGCCTATTTGCATCTCATGGTCCAGAGTACAAGAGTAGAAACATGTTTCCTTTAAACACACAGAAATCAGAATTCTTTCTGAGATACGATAATGCTGGAAGACTCCACCAAACAAGGAGAAGCTGTTTTTGAGCAAACCAGGGCCAGATTTTCCAAGCAGAGTGTCCAGCCCTGAATGCCTGAGAGGTTAAACACAAAACCTTTGGGAAGAGACACAAGAAGAGAGATGTAAGGACTCGTGCAGGCAGGGGACTGGACTAAAACATAGTGCTCAGATGGAATATGGTAACAGAGTGGATATAAGGGTAATTAAGACAGACATAAAATATGAAGCAACAATTAAGAGGAGGTATGATAGAATAGGAATTTGGGGAAAGTGAGAAGAACACAAAGTGCTTTGTTTTGTGCGGTTGAATTTCATGGAGTCACAGGGCATCCGGTGTGATTTACTAACAGGCTGCTGAAGGTACTAGAATCTCAAAACATCTCTCCCAATTTGTTTTGAAATAATAGCTGGCAGTAAACAATGACCAGTGCTCACGTGTTTCTAATTAAATGTATGGACGACACTTTCTAATCTAGTTATACATATTCTACTTAATATAAAGCTTCGATAGACACTGACCTGTAATATACAAGTACTGAAAATGGATGTATGCACTAAGAAACTCTACAGGCAAGCATAATCTGTGAATACCACGTGTAGCAGAAGACAGTTTTAAAACTGGGTGTGTCAGCCTGATGATATGATGGGTTTATATGTTCAAAATATTGAAATATTGCAATATTTCTTTCCTTCACATTTCCTTCAACACTTTTGCACCAATATGGGCTAATCAGCCACAGATCTTCAGCTGGCACATATTAGCATAAATTCATTGACCTCAAGCCAGTGCCTGAAGACTGTTTTTCAGCTGCGTACAGTCTCCCACCCTACTCACCACTTGCTGAAGAGCAGGGAGAAAGCGTCACCTTGTCATACAACCACAGTTTGTTTCTCCTCTAAGTCCTTATGGGCATTTTAATATGCAGGTGGCACTGATTATTACACAAAGCACTTCTGACGGTGTTACACACACAATATTCCCTATGACACTGGCAAATCTCTCTCTGTTCCCCCCTTACTGATAAGAAAGGGTAAGAATTAAGCATAGTGCACTATCTCAGCTATAAATTAAGTCCAAACTAGCAGTAGGTAGGACTGGGAGCCAGAAATACCTAGTTCCTTGTTCCCATCCACACAGCAGACCACATTGTCACCTCAGGGAAAACAAAATTTCTATCTTAATGCATTAAGCGAAGGCTGAATCTAATCCATTACATCAGTGAAAACATTTAGGGAAAAACAGTACTGATTTGCCATACTAAGCAATATCTTTGTGCAAAATTCACAATTGCTAGCATTTCCCTTAGCTTTCAGTACACAGTTTCTATAAGTGTTCTTCTTCAGATAAATATTGATAGTTCATGGTCATTTGTTTGGATCGCAGCAGTACATTTTAGCTGCAGGATTTAGGCTGGAGTCTGTTTTGGGGTGTGCATGCCTAGAACTAATAACAGAGGTTGGCCCTGGGAATAAACACACTTCTGAGCATAAGAAACCTGCCAAATTTTGTCTCACTCTGAGTGTATTAGATAAAATTGTGAGTTCATACTAAACCTACCTTCTCTGCCCACAAGCTAGAAGACAACTGAAATAGTTTTAATAGCGCTGGGAGCATGACATGGCCTGCTGAGTGCGTGCAAGCTGAGAAGGCAGGTTTTGTTGCAGGCTGAACAACCTGAAAACAGCTACCTCTCACCATCAGAGCACTGAGCTGCCAGGTCTGAACAGGAGGGTGCTTAGACAGCTTCTCATTAGGGTACAGAGATCAGCTCTGAGTCTGGGGGAGAACTCACTACTCATCACAACTTTTATTTATCTCTGCTATTTTTATTTTTCAAAATAAAGGGATGTAATTCATTATCATAAGAAACAATGCCATTTCAAAGCTAAGGAAAAGGATGGACCCCTTTTGAAACATGCTCTGCACATTTCTTCACTGGCCAACTGACACTATCTAAGAAGTGTAGACCTGCTAGCTAAGGCCTAAGGGAGAAGAGCAGAGTCCTCTAAGGCCTGCAGAGCTGCAGAAATCTGGGAGGGAGGGAGGGGAGGGAGAGACTGCTCTACTGACCCCTGCTAAAGAGCACAGCAGATGAATGAAAGGCATCAGTGGATAGACAGAAATCTGCTTGGTCCATATCCACTGCTTTTAGCATGTCAGTGGGCTTTTTACTTTGAAAAAAAAAAAAACCCACCAAAACACAAGTATAAACATGAGATGAAAGAAATTACATAGTTGTAATAATGTGTAAAATCCAAGGTAGAGTAATCATCTTAAATTTGCCCGAGACAAATGGTCACCACAAATTAGGGCAACACATTACAGTATGGGGATACAGAAGTCAGACCAAAGAGATGGGACAGGAGAGTTTGTACTCTCTAGGAGGTCTTTGTAGCCTTTTTGGTGGAGAAAAATCTCAACAGCAAGCTGCAGTGCAGGTGAGACAGGAGTGGTTGGCCGGAGTGGGCTCTGGGCAGCTCACACAATGGGGTTCACACAGGCGTGGAAGAGGCCTTGCTACCCAGCATAGCGGACAACAGGGCTCTGGGGTCCCACAGTCACTACCTGTGTGTAAGGAGATGTTACAGGATATGAGAAATATCTGCTCAAGAAGGCAGAGATGAGGACTTCAGATGACTATTGGTACATTCTGGGAAGGGAGTGTTTGGTTATTCTCTAATGTCCTGTTAGCTTGCTGCTGTCCTTCCCTCCCATTAATCAAGTACTGTTTCATGAATTATTTGACTCGTTATTTATGAGTGAAGAAGTACAGTTCATTGGGCAAAGTTTAATATTTGTGGCTTTCGTGTGAGGAGCCAAACCGTTGTTCATTCGTGACCCCTAGAACCTGAACCCAGCCCTTGCAGCTACCAATGCCAAATCCAATTGCTCCCAGCACTTCCCAGCATCAATCCCAGCAATATGAGTACTCAAAAAAAGAGGCAGCTCTATTATCAACACCCAGGAACAAACTTCTTCCTCAGAAGACAACCTCTGTCAATGTCAAAGAGATGGCATGGGTTTCCTTGGTGCTCTCAGCTTTGCTTGTTTCAGTATTTGTCACACTAGCATGCTGAATACTTGACATCGGTGTGTTTATCCTCTTACACAACTGTTCAAGATCTGTGAGCATTTTCCGGTCATGTATCCATAGTATAGCTATAAAAATGCCTTGCTAATCTCAGTCATCATTTGCAAACATTAACTAAAAATAAATCTAGAATACAATCAACTAATTCAAATCCTATGTATAGCAAAACCAATTATTTTACAGCATGTGGCATTTATGTTTCTCTTTCAGGTGATATTACAGTAGTTTATACATTCACTGTGGTGAATAAATTTTTCCTAGTATCCTCAATAGTAAAACAAGCATTTCTGATTAGATGACCTCAGCTATCTACGGCTCTTATACACTAAGTATAAAGCAATACTGAGTGATCTCACAGAGGCTGAGTAGGATTTTAATTACAAGTTTGGTATATTTGTCTAGATTCCTTTCTTGTGTAAATCCACTGAATTCAGGGACATGCTTCTATACGCTATATTCCTCCTGCACTTTTGTTCTGGAGAATCTTAAAAAAAAAAATCACAAAAGGCTGTGATATTGTGATGAATAAACACCTTTAAAATGTACATCATTATGAGTATTGCTTCTTAACAACTATATTTTATGACAGAAGATATATTCAGTAAATTCAGTAAATATTCATTCTTACCACAAGACTGCTGTCCAGAGAAAGTCTTTTCCCAAATTCCCTTTTCTGTAGCTGTCTCTTTCTCTCCATAGCTGAGGTTATTTGTTTTTCTTTTGATCAGCTAGAAATGTCAGACTGTTTCCAGAATTGCTGCAAAAAAAATTAAATGCACATTTCAATATCCTACTTAACAGTTTCTGTCTTTCATCATTAACTTTGTAATAACCCAGCAGCTAATGACTTTGTGTCTATAGTAGGCTGTGTTCCAGGAACAAATTTTCTGTGCCAAAAAAGCTAAACTCTCCAGACAGAAATATTACTAATATGTTTGGGTCACTTCTCAAAGACAAAAAAAAAAAAAAATCTGCTGCTACTGTCTTTATCGATACACCCCATGTTTTCATAGTCTCTTTTGAACTGGGCTCGGAGCTGGATTTGCAGAGCCAATGAACGACCTGGGGCTGGGGAGGGAAACATTTCGTTTCACATTAACTGCGCTCCTCAGTAAGCCCTACTTGTTGGCACATCTGTGCTGCTACTACGACGTACAAATTTTGGAGCTAATCCTGAAGAGTTCTAAAAGCTTTCAACTCCCATTATCCTTAATGAGAGATGAATGCCCTCAGCACTTTCCTTACATTTTTAAGGTCAAAGATTCTGCTGTGATAATCAGACAGTCCCACTGCCTGTACAGAATGGCTGGGGAACTTCACCCTGTAAAGCTCTCACAGAGGGAATTAGTCTTTCCAGTTCTGTAGGGTTTGGTTATTCCTGGCTGATGGTTTCTACTAAAACCAAGCCACACCTTACAAGTAACAACTACCAGCTCTCTCTTCTCCTAAATATTCTTGATGATATATGTATTTGAAAGTTTTAGCTTGTATTTTAAGGTAATATTTATTGTGTGTGATTCAGGAACATGGGCAAAGCTAATGAATTTATTCAGGATTTACAGAAAGTAGTAGAATAATAACAGAAATCTGAATCTAGCCTAAATTAAGGCAGGCAGATATGCTCTAAATACAGAACCAAATACAGGAATTTTCTCCTGCATCTTACAGTGACTGCATTTACTGTATCAGAGGTTAATATCCTATTATCTCTTAATATGGGCTAACTCCTCTTAAGGACAAAGAGCTTTCACTACAAGAATTTCTCCACATTTTTTAGTCAAGATTTGATGTGGAAGCCTATTTAAAAACATAAGTCTAGTAAGGCTGAGATATTCATACACCACTACTTAATGCTAAACCTAGAGAAATTAATTGCATTTGACTGAAAAACAAGACTAAGCAAGAGACAAATCTGTCTGTTTCTGATCCTTTTTACTTACTGCAAACAGCACCTTCAGTCATAAACACACAGGTGATGCATGAATACCACTGGGCTTGGCTGTAAGGGTAACGCAGCTGGCATTCCCAAAAGAAGCCTTGCATGTGCCCTCCAGATGTATTTGCATGCCTATGGATGGACTTGACTTCTCATGCACCTGTGAACAATCCCATCTGTCGCTGTGGCAATATCAAGCAGATAAAACCACCACAACTCTTTCCTCAAGTTGTCCCCGAATGCTCTGCCGTGAGGGCACATAGGAGTCAATGTGGGCCAAGCACAGGCTGCCTGCAAGGAGAGCAGGATGCCCCAGGCTAAGCCTGCGAAGCCAGCTGGAATTCCGAGAGCTCCCAGAGGCACGCAAACTGGGATCATCAGGTACAATGGAGACATCACAACTGGGACTGCTCTTGTAAAACACTTCCCACGGGGAAACCGTAATTGGTCCAGCTACCAAGCCATCCAGTGGTAAATTCAGCCTTCTATTAAACAGCACCTGGTGTCTCCTACACTTGTTTTGTACTTCTGGTTTACACTTAAGCAAGACCAGAATTCAGGCCATTTTCTCCAAAATAGATAAAAATTAGTCTTTATACATATTCATCTAAAGAACACATGCAATGAGAACATGTACACACAATGGTAGGAAAAGGTCCGTTATTGTACTGTGATCTTCCTCGTGTTTTTTTTTCCAGGTTTACCTGTAAGCCCTTGCTTCCTTTCTGTAGTACCAATCCTAAAGCTACACACACTATTTAATTCAGCTAATAAGGAATCTCAGTGGTGTGCTATCACATAATTACCATTGTTTCCTGATTAGCTATCACATCTCAAAAGAAATACCACAACAGATTTGAACACAGAGGCAATGTATTACACTGTTCTTATGATTATGCCAGAAATTAGCAAAAGAAAGACCTTATGTAATCTCTATATCATTCTTCTATGCATTCATCATGCCTGGAGAGCATGACTTCCACAAGGGAGCCTTTGTTGATCAGTAAGCACGGAACCACTTAGGAGTGAGCTAGTGATAGCTATGGCTGGAGCAAATTATCCCTGTAGAAGGTCAAGTATTTAATATGAATAAGTGCCTGAAGTTTCTGTCTGCACGTATTTGGCAGAACCACCCCAAATTCTAGTTTAGAAGTAAAAGGAGAAAGGATTATTATTAATTATTCCTATGGCTTATATGCTATGCTGCCTTGGGCACTTCAAGGAGTGGATTTACTATAGCCCTACCTAGCACAGCACGTGGACTTACTCATGTAATGGTGGAGCAGACTCCACTCCTTCCCACACACACACCATGGGAGCTCAAATCTCTGGGCATGTTACCATTAGCAGGCTGTCACAGATCTCTCCTGAAGAGTTAACAACCTAAGGCTGAACCCACTTAAAGTTTTGAATCAAAGGTAATTATTGGACAAGATAATACAATACATCACCTGTACCAACATATGCTCATGCCTCAAAGTACCCAACTCAGGAGGCCTTTAAAGAAAACTAATCATCAGAGTGAAGTACTTAACAAAACCAGAACAAGTTTCCAACTGGGAATGGTCATTTTTGTGCATCATACTGCATGTCACAAAGAGAAAAAATTACCTTCCCAGGTAAATCTCTCTTCCTCCGAGACCAACCATAAGACTAACAACAATTCAAAATGGAGGTAACACATCCCCTGGGAAGCTCAGCAGAGGAGAATGATTGACCAGATGAAACAGTCTTGAAATGTAAAAGCACTGAGAATCAGTTTGCCCAATCATCAGAAATACTATTTTTGTGTTACCAAGAGAACAGACTGTAGAAATTTATCCACCTTCCCTGACTAATTTGCTTGTCGACATCTTTACAGCAGAGACCCCAGTGATCAGCATTCAGTCCTTGGCTGTCCCATTTAGCTTGGCTGAACTGTGAACTATTGCAAAATCACTTCTGATTTATGGCATCTTCACTGATGCTGCACTCACATATGTACATCACCAAATCTTTGGGGACACATCTTACAGTTCTTTGTGCTGCAGGAAATTTTTCTGCTGTAGGACTCTTCTCTGAGGGACTATAGACTTCATCTGTGCTGAGCATATTGGGGAAGGCACTGAAGTTAGAGGCACTCAGCAATTAAGCCTGTATCCTCAAGAAGTGTATGGGGATCAGTCTAAGAGAATGCAGGTCCCAGATGTTTGCCTACTGTCTTCTCAGTTTTGCATTGAGCTCAGGGAAGAAGGTTTTGTATGGACACAGAAAAAACTCTCACGGGAAGACCTAAGTGGGATCTTGCTTCTAGATGGTATACCCTCACTGTTCATAAAGCCAGCAAGCCAGAGGCATCAGCTTGATTACTAAAGTGCAGTATTTTTAGTACTCAATACAAGAATGTTCATTACTTCAGGAGATGGCTCTAAAACTATGCCCCGGAGAAATGGTGTGATTAACATAGAAAAGCACTCTCTAAAATCTATGCAAGAAGTTTCTCGCATTATAATACCTTCTTCATTTCTAGTAGTTACAAAGGATGATTGATGTATATTGCTTTAGCTGATGAAAACGTATAACATTATATTCCTTAGATAAGCATCCAAGACATTTTCAGACAGTTTGAAACTGCAGTTACATTTCAACAGAGCTATGCCAACATACACCAGCTGGGAACTAGCACACAGTATATCTTTGGTAACTGGAAATAGACTGTATTTATTTTTCTGTCTCTTACAAATTAGTATAAATTTAGCAGTTATGACACGTGACAAAAATGACAGCTCTGCAAACCAGCATCCTTTTGTTTAAATTCAAAATAGATATAATGCAGCCTCCCCTCCCTCTGCTTTGCACACCTTAACGCTGCCAGAACGCAAAACACCGTAGGGCAGCAAGGTATTCCCTCTCAGCAGTCTGCTTGTCTTTCTGAGGTGTTAACGAGAGGACAGGTTTTGTGATGTGGACATCAAACTGTTGGGTAACAGAATGAGGCCAAAGTTACACAGTGATCACCTTTAAGTACTTTTTTCTACTCTGATAGTCCTGCTTGCTCGACAGCCATATTTTAAGGCTGAAAGGGAATAACCAGAACTGGTATTATCCCTCAGCAATGAATGGAGAAGGAAAATAACATCACTAGCAGAGGTCAGGAAGCAGCTATGAGAAAGTAAAAATTGTCATCCATGCAAATGTTAGTTAGAATGAACAGGTGACCTAAAGGTGAAAGATTTTGTATCTCATTACCAACCTCTGGAGTGATTCAGTTTCCTGAGAACCTAATTGAACTGAATTGAACCTGTCATTGTCTGGCTGTATTTCTTTGGCTGACTCTGGTGCTAGCACCAATGTGCATATGCATGCTTTTGTTGTGATATTTGTAGGAAAAGGAGTAGAAATAAGTATGCTACACTTTGTCTGGGCCTTCTCACAACTGGAAGAAAAAAAGATTCCAGAATTATGAACTTGATGTGCATTCAACAGATCAAAGATTGTCCAGTTCTATGAAATCACTATATTTATCTTCCCAGGCCCAGGCCAGTCAAAAATGCTAGGTTTGTACTAAGCTTTTTGAGCATTTCCCTTGTTTTTTAAAAGGGTAGAGTGTTCAAGCCATCAGAGCAGTAACAGCAGAAAATCCCACCTTCACAAAAGATGAAAAAATTCTCCTTAGTGATTAAAAGTGAGCCACGAAAATCGTTTCATTACCACACCCCTCTCTCTCCCCATCATGGTATTTAGCCTGGTCATGACTAAGTGATAAAGTGGAAAAATAATTCCAAAATTCTCTTTTGAGCTGATGTTTCAAACTTCAAACTTGGGAAATAGAAAACTACAGTGACATCTGCATTTATGCAACCTGAAACTTAGCTAAATGTTTTTTGTTTCACCTGCAGTGTATTTCATAGCAATGCTGTAAGCAGGGCCTGCCTGCCTAATGCCCAATACTCCCAGGTATTTGCTTAGACTGGTCAGCAGTTTGTTAGCGCTAATGTATGCATTGTACATTCACACCCACTGGATTAGGTTGCTATTTAGATAAGCAAACCACATTTTTGCGGAGAGGGAAAGAGAATGTGCCATGTGCCAGCATTAATGAGTTAATTAAATTAGAAAAATTCCAGTACAGGAACCTAAAATGCTTAGATAAGTAGAATACTATGGGAATTACAAGGCAGCAAACAGCACTGCTGTACCCTTCTGCCTACATATCTAGATATTCTGACTGGTTTTGGAAAGTTATATTAAAATAAAATACGTCAAGTCAGTCAGAAAATATCTAGATAGAAAAAGACTTTTTCCTAGTCCTCTTTTTTTGTTTTCCTGTGGGATAATTCATTTTGATATACCCCAAATTTCTTACAATCTCTAAAACTGTTCCAAAGGATATTGGAACTGTACAGGCAGCACACAGAGCCAGCAGTGCCCTGCAAGTTATTTTATGATCCAAAATACTCCCTAATCCAGTAGTCCTCTAATTCTGGTTGAAAACTGTCCAGTGGTCATTCACAAGGCCATGATAAAGTAGCCCCAAGGAAGTGTGGGAAGGGCCAGAGCTAGACAAGGAACCTTCTCACCTTTGTTGTGATTTGAATTAAGTATGATGACACTGACACATGGCAGTCTACAAAGAAACTGAAGGCTGACTAATTTGAGAGCCAAATGCTGTGGATCTCTCCTGCCCTCACCCCATCCCTTGAAAAGGAATCAGTAGAGCACATAGGATGGTCTCATGCAATTTTTGACTGATGATCACTCGCCAGCAAAGAACAGACTCTTAGTACAGTGTTCTAGAAACACAGCATTTAAAATAAAGCGTCTCAGCTACTAAATTCCACCCTGTTTCAACCACAGTTTTCAATACACTTTTATGCTTTCTTCGTGCAAGATAATCTTCCATTTATTCAGCAAACTAAATAACCAGTAAAGCTTTCTATAGCATTGCTTCTAGGATTTAAACAAGTTAAGATTAAGGGCTTAAATCTAGCAAACCTATCAGTGTGCTCAAAATAATACCAGAAATTTCAATAAATCAGAAAATAAAGAATATGGCATTAAAGATGTTATTACTACGACAGCTGTCAAGATGAATTGCATGAGAAGCATTTAAAAGATTTATATCTCAGTATCTCACCAGGTTAATTAAATGGATGCATGCATTCATTTAAGAGGATAAGGTGGGTTGCAGTGACACAAAATGAGAGGGCACAAGATTACATTCTTTCAGCATTAACAAGAACGGGTTGAACCGATATCATTTCCGTATTCTGTAATAAGCATGATTCATCCATTGCCATTTTCAGCTCTCATTTTCTTTCTGGGGAGGAAAAAAAAAGAGACTATGAACATTTATAGACTAACATAATCAAAGCTTTAACCTTTTCAGCGTTTTCTGTTTGGATTGGCTGTCCATTTTTATCATGGGGTTCCAGGGCCATGCCGCAGGGAGGAGAAGAATCACCAGTAAATTACACCAAAGAATGCTGGAAGGGTCAAAGGATTACCCTCCCCTGTTTGCTTTTATGGGACATATGAAGTATTCATATCATGCAATAAAATTATTGAGACAAAAATGACGAAAGATAAGCAGACAGAAAGCATGAATCTGTTGTCAGGATAGCAACTGATCAGCATGGAAGAAAAGGATATATTACAGTGTTATCATCAATAAAAAATAGATTATGACAATGGTGTTTGTGTATCTTTAGTTTCAGCACTGAAACCAAATCCTTCTGAACATTGTTAAGACCTGCAGCCAAGAACAGGATATCCAAGCAAAACTGAGGCTATTCAGGCTCAAGAAAACATTAGATCCAAAGCTCCCATTTCTTGGGTGAGTTTCTAACCACTCATTATTATATATTATTTATTACTATATACTATTATAAGTTATATGATATAGGTTATTATATGGTAAAGATGGATTCCCTTTACCATTCAGCCTCCTCCAGCAAAGTTTTGCAATCTAGGCTGTTAATCTACAAAAGGCATGGTCTGAACACAGCTACAGCATCAGCTACCTCTGGGGGCTTTAACACACATGCGTCTCCCCTGAGAACCACAGCAGAGCTTAGGTCAGGAACAGGCAGTTCCAGGCACCTGAAGAAGGTGAACTCCAGGACCTGGCGAAATTTCACTCAGGGAACTGCTAGTATTCACACACCTAAAGAGTTATGTGGAGATTTTGAGGTTCAAAAACAAATGTCCCTTTTATATCCCAATAAAGATGCCTCTGGCATTTTCTGGCTTAAGGCTGCTAAATATGAAGTGCTAGATGCAACTTCTGTGATCTAGTACATCATTATTAGAGCTAGTTGTTTCTCATGGTAAAATTGTTGGCTGGCAGCAGAGTGCCAAACGGGAATCTCATTAGGTTTCAAACACTAAATTACAAATCTTCATCAGAGGAAGTGGCATCTGGTTCAGGAGACCAAGAAAGATAACGTACCAAATTCATACATGTTCATCTAGTATGTTGCAATGTTGAGAAAAATGCATGCAATTAAATCAACATCTGAATTGATCTGACAGACAACTAACTGGAGGGAAGAATTTAAAATATACAGTCAAGTTTCCTACATATTGCTTGGTTTGATTTGTGTTTCCTTCTCATTTCTCTTTCATTGGTGTAAATCAAGGCACTACTCAAGAAAGTCCAAGAATTTCAAACCTATGTGTAAGACCTGTATGGGGGTCTCTGCTGGAAGCAATGGTAGATTACCAACTCAATTTTTGCAACTAGAACTAGGAGCTTGTGAAATGTGCCTAAAGATCCCTTCTTTGACACAGATGCATTTCAGTCAGCATCTCTTCTGCCTGCCCATCTGTCCTAATCATATTCCAGAGGGACCACTAAAAATCATCAGTTCTTTGTGCACGCTCCGCCCCTTCCACCTGCACTGCTAAAAGGGATGATGGTTGCAACAGTCACAGGATGATTCTGTGATCCGAGCACAAGCCCGTCAGACACCAGAGGCTGAGTATACTTAGGAGCTTTTTGTCATTATTAACTCTCTTGTTTCTCATTCACTCATTTTGCAGTTTGTACACAATAAAGTATTTTGCTACAAACATTTTCTAATAGTACATTTTGGTGAAGGAAAGCAGCTTTGTGAGATGAAGTGTCCCAGATGAATGCTACTCAGTTTGGTCCTCCCTGGCAGCAGAGATGAAAGGAATGAAAGATCATTTATTTACTGATGTATTCCAGCTCATGGATATGAGGAATTATTAAAATCATCTTAACTTAGTGATAGTGTTCAGACATCTGGTTTTACTCCACAGAGCACTGGGTAACACTTCAAAATGTTCACGTGGCTCAAAGGAAAACTCAATATAAAATAAGTATTGTAAAAATATTTCCTCAGTTACTAGGAACATCTTCAGCACCCAGCTCTACACATCCTCCTTAGATAACCAAAGTCATTTGCATCAGAGGGAATATTTCAATGTCTAGACTGCAGAATTTGTTTCTAATGAATCTGGGGCTTTGTGGGTTGTAACATGGTGTCTTACATTTCACCTTGCTGTACAGGCACTCCCAGTGGACCAGGGCCTAACCTTACATTACAGGCAATAACTTTATAATGAAGGTATTAGTTCAATAACAGCCCAGAAAAGAAGCTGAATCAAGCTCATAATCCCTTTCTGTCCTATGAAAAATAAGGGAGGATGAGGTACAGTGTCAGCCCTCCATGATCCAGGAAGAGGGTAACTGAGAAAGAGCTCATCTATCTGCATAATCTGAAAATAGCCCCTCCGCCCCACCATGACTAAAGTCCACCCTGGGGAAGAACAAGAGGGGAAAGACAGTGCCAATCTCTTCCAGTGCCAGCCAAACCCAGAACTGAGACCGGTTTGAAAGACTGGACTGTAGCAGGGGAATGAAGCAAGAACATGCAGCCTCATTAGGCTGAACAGCTCCACGTGCTTCCCACACAGGACACCGTGCATATTTTTATCAGAAAAATTCTTCATATTTTACTCATTTTGCTGTGCAAATACCTCCACTGAGTACAGTTAGGCCAGCTATAACTACAGCTGCAGCTCCTTGGACTCTGTGGTCACCTCTGTTCACTGGTACAGACAAGACACATAAGAGATGTGGTACTGGAGCTGAATTTGGAGGTGTCAGAACTAGCTTAGCTCCTGTAAGGGTGGGCACTAAAATCCTTCAGCTGGCTCCCCAGCTGTTCAGCCTTTGCAGAAGTTAGAAGTCTACTCTAATTTCAGCCAACTTAACATCATTCAAGGATCAGACCCAAAGGAATTCAGCTCCAGCGTTCCTAAACACACTTCAGTGATATCTCTCCCTCATGCTCACAACAGAAAGGCAACAAGGTACAACTCAGCTCTACCACCTCCAGTTTTGTTGTGAGATGTATTCCCTATACATCAATGAGCATACATAAAGAAAAACACCAGAAAGATTTCCCCAGCCAATTCAAATTCACTTTATTCTTACACAACAGAGCAGGTAGGACTGCAGAATATCAAGACCGCAAAATTAAAAGGAACAGATACACATTGATTAAACTCCATCTTCAGCTTATGGCCAAGAAAACTATTATGAAAACATTAAAAATGAAAGATGTTCTGTCCTCATCCATATTTCCTTAGATGGTGACAGAACACTGAACAGTGCCAGCATACCGAACAGCCCTTCACCTCTTTTTTCTCTGCAATTCCAGAGTGATCTCATCTCAAATGGTGAATTCAGTTCTGGGCCAAAAGGATATAGACAAACTTGATGGAATTCAGACAATAGCAGCAAAGACAATTAAAGTATTGACTTGGTGGGAAACGATTAACAAGTCCCTTCATAGTAGTTTCAAACAATGACAAAGAGGAGACTTAAAATGGGAAGGAATGACCACCTACGCAAGTTGGAGGGACGTATACTAACACTCGAGACAGTGAGGAATTGATTAGGTTATTGACAATAGGCTGAAAAGAAATAAAGAGGAGGAAATGATGCTGAATATCTGAAGAAATTACCTAAAGTGAAATCCAATACAGACTGATTCCCAGAGAATCAAAGGAACACTTGTCATATAAAAAAATAAGGCAGGATGAAGTACAATAAAATACACTGAAAGTGAGGATGCTGCCAGGAATGAGTTGTCTGAAGACCCTGATGGGGAAGCAAAGAGCCCTGTCTCCCTTTCTTCTCAGAGTCTCTCTTTATACATTGCAGTGGTTGATCCACACTGGAGACAATTAGAGTGAAAGGCTTTTTCTTTGAGGGGGGAGCCACTCCATCCTTGTCCCTGTGCAGCAGCTGCTGGCAGTGCTTACTCCAGCTTCTCAGTGTGAAGACTGGCTGTCACACACTGCCTTCTAATTTTTCTGTCTGCCAGAAACTTAATAAAAATGTAAATTAAAAAACATTCATGAATTTCCTACTTAAAAGGTTCATAACTCTCCTATGTTTTATGTCATTCTACCAGTCTTTAACTCATCTGCACTCAGTTCTACCAAGTGAAATGGGAGAGAACATATAGTCTGCCATCACAGATAATAATCCAACACATTGGGGTTATGGATACAGTACTATCCAGAAAATATTAGAAAGAGAGGAGGCATACTATTAAAATTCTCTAGTCTCTCTCTCAAGCATCTGTCTGTTTAGCATGCAAAGTAAAAATCATTAAACTACCAAAAGTAGCATAAAAGAAAAAAAACTACTGACATTTCAGAAGTTCGTCATTCACTAAAATCTGAAAGATATTTTTGCTTGCAGTAGCAACAGTTGGGTTGGCACAGGATTATTCTTCCACTTTTTCTTATAGAATTCACGTTAATGACTCAAATGGGATTTTTTTTCCTTATATTGTTTCCTGGAAGTAATGCCATGCACGTTTAGAGAAAGCTTTTAAGACTATAGTTTATGTGCCTCCAGTCTTGGAATAACTGAAGTTATACAATATTACTTACTGTTTAGCTTGAGTTTCAGCTGAAAAAAAAAAAAGTATTTCTAATGCAGAAGGGGAAAGCATTAATACACTTGCATGTTCTAAATGATCCACTTTGAATTTTAAAGTGTATTTTGAGACTAAATATAACCTTTTAAAGTATTTTGTTCTGCATAAGGTTTATTAATTTGGAGCGGGGGCGGGGGAGAGAAACAGTTTCGGACATAAGCAAGGAAGAAAGAAAGTGTATTTGGTTCATTTCAGGTAAGCCCTAAGTGTTTGCCCATATTTTGAGTTGGATCCCTGCTCTTGAGTGGGTGTTTTAGGTTGATTCACTAACTTCAGCTGTCTCCTGTCTCAGTTTCTCCGCTATACTGTGAAGGTAATAACATATAGTGTATATAAAGTGCCATTTACAGAATAATTCCTCCTTGTCAAAGACTTTAATAGTGAAGCTTTCTATTAGTGCTGCTGCTCTGTGTCATTACTTTTCTCTGTCTACCAGATGTGTACATCACTACATACCCCAACAGGGGAATGATTCTTTCGCCAAATTCTGCACAATGCAGCAGAAGACACTCAGTTCTCATTCACCTCTTGGCTATTCTGTCAAAATAAATCTGATTGTAGAAATGCAACTAGAACAGAATTAAACCCAACAAAAAGGCAGAGAAGTCTGCCACCAACTAACTGAAAGCAGCTACATAGGAAATGAGCCAGATATCCTCAACTCCCTCCACAGATTTAAACCCAGCTCCCCTGCAGGGCAAACCAGGAAGCATTAAAGCAGCATTTAAAAAAAAAAAATTTAGAACAGGCCCCCCTTTTTTTTTCCTGTAATAGTTGGGGCACTTAAGCAGGATGCTGCAGCCTTTAGTGCTGTTCACCATTGGTTCTCCCTGTTGGCTCACAGTGCTGTTACCTGGAGCTACCGGAGAGAAGAGAACCTCTGAATGGTACTCTAGGAAGGGGAAGAGGAAAGAAAGGAGAAAGCCAGGCAGGGTCTTCATGGGACTTCTTGCCCAAGGGTGTGTCCTAAACCCACAAGAAAGTGTCATATCCTTCCTGTCTTCTTGGGTGAGGTTCCTTTGAGTTAAACTTAACCTCTGCTTTGCCTCACACCTGGGTAAGCCACCCCATCTCAACTGAGTATGATAGGAGCTAAGGGGATCTAGCCTCCTACTGCTGCTGCTGAAGTTAGATACCTCAGGGGAGGGTCTCAAATATGCTCACTAGAGTTATAAATTCTTGAGCTATGCACCCAAGCTCAGAATCCCCCTGTAATGCACAGGATCCAAACCTGGAATTCAGGTAGAGAGGAATGAGTAAAACAAGTGAAGAATACTTGCTTCCACAACAGACAATAGCCAGTAGGTGAAAGTGAGACTTTAGGGTTTTACTAGGGAGACAGAAAGATTGCCTCCCTACCAAGAGCAAGGAAAACATTGCCTAGGGTTTGTGGTATACACTTGCCTCTGTGTTGTCAAGCTGCCCAGGGCTGTGTACCTTATGAACCATTCCTTTCTCAGGGCTCTGCTGAAAACTATCATCTAGTCAATAAATTCTTATCAATGTCTGTTTAAAGCTTTTTCTTGTGACAGGAGATTTTTGTGGTAATCAAGAAAAAAAGCAATTCACTTGATTAAAGATTGGTAAATATAAGTGACAGAAATGGTTTCCTATGAACATTGTGATGTATTCCCAATCAATAACACCATGACAGAATTGCAGCTTAAGGGAAGGAAGTTATTAGTTAGATTGTGCTACTGTTGTCTCTTCTTTTCAGTTCATTTGGTGCTGTCTTTCATTTACTTGTGCAACCTTAAAATAAAGATTAAGATCTTAGTCTCAAATGTTAGGGCTAACAGCCAGTGACATAACAGTATTAAAATGTTAGACCAGGTTTCACTTTAATACTTTCCTTCAGTAGCAGCTACTAGCGGATGTTAAAAATCCTTAATGATTTGGCTGAACTTTTAGTAATTTCTAAATGTTTCTCATGTGTAACTGCAAAGAGCACCTAGGCCTTTTACCACCAGCATAATATGGGGATTGGATAGATCTGATTATTGGTAATTGGGATTTTTAGCCCTTCACCTCGGGACCAGTGTTTCAAACTCAGACCAGGTTAGTATTGAATAAAAGTCATTTCCATCAGCTGGCTGTTCAGTGACCTCTATGAAATATTACAAGTTGGTAGTGGACAGGTGTCTATATAATTAAAATACACTTTGCAAGCACAGTTGGCACCCTGGAATTTTCTTATTACGAATCCATAATCTGCTCCCCCAGCTCATAAATGGAAAGTATTCAAGAGCACTGAGATGTCATTTAAAAACAAGGAGGATACAGTGTTCTTTGTTAATTCCACAAACAAAGTACCTCTGTTTCTAGAGCAGTTTTGAATCCCTGGACAAATGCTTTTGTGCACTGCAAAGATTATTATTCAGGCTAATAAAACTCCTGAATTATAAGTAAAAGATCAACTTTAAAAACTGATAAAACCCTAGAGCCCTGTAGGTTATATGGCAAAATCTCACAGCCAGCTCTATGTATGGTGTTCACTGTAAAGAGAATATATTTCCACACAGTATCAAAGCCGAATCACACAGGATGTCCCATATATCTATGAATCTGCATTAATTGAGTCAATATTCCCAGACATCCACACAGAACTCAAGTATTTTTGGCAGCCAAAAATACAAAAAGGGTTTTGATAGGAGAAGGTATGCCCAATCTCAACATGAGGTGGTTTCTCTGACTAGGAATCAAGGCAAGTTTTATGTTTGAGTAGGATTTGGGGGATGGGCAGGGGGAACAGCACAATATTTTATGGCTTTTGAATAACCAAGCCCACAATTCAAGCCTCAAGCCTTTAATCTGTTTCTCTTCTTTAACCCATTCAGAGGTTTTGTCAGAGAACGTGTGAGAAAATGCTCTCCATTGACTTTGCTTAGTTCAGAATTAGTATAAGAAAGCAAGGCAGAGCACTTCAGGCTGAGGCCCTACGACAGATGGAGCTTCGTAGAACTGTGGGACGTTCAGACACTATCATGGAAATCTTTGTGGACTTGCCAATGACTCACATCTGTGTCAATGAAAGATGTAAGGAAAATGTTATATGGAATCCAAACAACAGGGAAGGACATTTAAGTACAAGTAAATACCCAGTAGGGAAGGATATTTAAGTACAAGTAAATACCCAGTAGTGAAAATACATGTGCAAGATGTTTCACCTCTCTGAAAAGAAGCATTGTTTGGTCTGACCTAGTTCAAGATGCTAAAAGATTTAAGAACATAAACCAACAGTTGCTAAGCTTAGCACTGTTGTGCTGTAGGAGAAGGACTATGGATCCACCAGAGAAAAGACCCCTCATCTCAATGTGGGAACACAACAGAGAAAAGATTAGTTAACTCAAGAATCGAGTAACCTTAATTTTGTGAAAAGGTGAAAAAAGAAAAGAACCACACAAAAAATCACAAGCGAATCCAAAGTTTTCTAATGGTCCTACTAGGTCCTCCTGGGAAAGCCCTACAAGAAATTTTCTCCTACTAGGAATTTTCTTCTTAAACTGGTTTCCTCAACCACTAATTTCCTCTGCAAGTGGCAACTGAAATATAGGGACAAAACTACTGCTAAACAAATCTCAGCATTTACCCCTCCAGTCTCCAATTTATAGGCATTAAAATTAGTCTGCTTTTTACATACATTTCAGATGGAATGATTAAAAGCAAGAGGAAAAACAGGAATGTGTGGAATCAAAGCCAGTATTCACGCACCCATTTTTAACATGTTTCTGTCACGTTGTCCAGAAGAACATCTATAACCTGCTCAAACTGAACCACAAACCCAAAAAGTTAAAAACTGAAGACAGCCACCGTTAACAAATTGCAGATGCATAAGACTCATCCAGAAAGACCTCACAAATCAGCAATGAGGGGAAGAGAGAGCAAATCATGCAGAAACTATTTAATCAATGAGTAAAGACAATTAAAACATCTGTTAATCTTTTGTGTAGGTTATAATTAGATGCTGCGGAGGAGTAGCCTTTAAGGGGCAGGCAGGGAATCCTTTAACATCTGCTAGAAGGGCAAACACTGTGCAATAAATGACTTTAAATGCAATCAGCAAAACGAGAGCTGTGCAGAGTTCACAAAAGGCCTGTATAAAAGATTGAGGATAACAAAATATTTTGCCAAAGGTCAACTCCTGCAGCACTAGAGCCTGAATAATGACTGCTAGTTTAGAGGCCGCATCAAAAACAAACGTGATTGTACCTCTGAAAAACATTTCTTTTCTCATTTGTGTCATTATAGCAAAAGCACATGCTGCTGCTGTATATCACGTCAGCTTAATGACTTATTAGGGCTGTATCTATCAACCTTGAACAGTTTAGAATAAACAGGTAGGTATGATGTATTTTAAAGACCAGAATTCAGTCTAATTAGACTGACACAGAACTGTGTTGTACTGTAAAAGTGATGTGTTTCTGATTTTAAATAATTAATCATTCAGTAGCTTCTAAAAAGTCCAATTATTTACTCATTTTGCCCTTGAAAACAACCATATGCTTTAAGCTGTAACTCACTGAAAATGTGAGACCAAGAGGGAGTTATTTTATCCAGTTTAACATGGCCCTCTACTGGCAAAATAACCCCCCAAAATCTTATCACTATGAACCATTTTGTCAGATCATTTCACAGCAGCGGAAGAGATCCTACATTTTACAGCAAAGTTACACCAAATCTTAGAAGACAGCAGTGTAGATTGGAGCTTTAGGACTTTGCATAAATTAAGCCATCACTTAATCTCTCTAGAGCTCCTGCACCAAGAGCACTACTTCCTTTTACCCAGCAGATGCAGCTCTGAGCATCACCAGAGCACTGAAGAAAAGAGCCAAGTGCTCATATCTAGTGGAGTAAGTAATTTTAGAAGCAAATGCAATCCTCTCACTCATGTCAAGCTATATTCCTCAAGGAGTGCCACTGATTCCCAACAGGATCAATGCACACATGTGATTTCAGTTTGCACAATTAGGTAATACTTAGTATAAGTGAAGCAAGCACGATATAGTCCAGCTGCAAAAAGAATACTATTCACAATACAAATGCTAACTACCACCAAAAAGCAACTTCACTGCAAAAGAATTCCTGCTTCCTTCTTTTCTCCACCATTACTGAAAATCCACAGTGGTGATTCAACACAGCTTCAATCAAAGCAAAGCAGACAATGAAATTTGCCTCTGTTGTTGCATGCAGTAATTAACTCTTCCTATTTGTATTATGTCTGAGCAACAAAGAAACAAAAGGATATGGTAAACTGTTGAATTTAACAATTTAGATAATGACAAATTATAATAATCAATTAGCGCTGTCAAAGAAAACAATTTGTGACATGCATTTGATTCTGCACAGGCCTATTGTGCGTGCACACTATCCAAGGCTAGTTTGGCTCTGGAAAACAAATAGTGTTGTCCTGTGGAAAGCTTGCATCAAACATGCAGTTGTTCTTGCTGTGTCAGTACTAATAGACCATTTTTCAGCAACATAATTTTTATCCACTGCTTTATAAGCCAACCTGCTTTTCAGGGTCTGCAACATTCATAGCTCATTGACAATGTTACTGTCAGTTTCCAGAAGCCACTGCTGCTGTACAAACCACGTTTATGTGATTCACCTGAATGCCAGTCAATGGAATCATAAAAGATTCCAAGTATTTTTCACATAATAGCTATCTAACTTTTCATCCCCAAAACATCATGACTAATTTATGTAACCATCAGGGAATACCCAATGTAATTCAGGTTTCTGCATGCTACGTGAACGGTATCATTAGACAGTATAAAACAGAGTATTACAAGTGTTAATGGTTCATGTTCTATTTACATTGTACATTTATCCTGTTTTAGTAATAAAACTGCATATTAGATGCTATAATTTCTGAAGGTGTTCTGGCAGCTTTGGCATGGATTTTTCTTAAGCGTAACTCCAATCCTGCCAGGAGCTGAACACATGCAGAACCGCCCAGGAGCAGCGGAGCATCACGCCGCATTTGGCCCTGGCTGTGCTGTGCTAAGCTCCTCACCCAACTGTGCTTCCCTTTGGCACCTTTGTTCTGTGGCTTTTATCCCAACCTCAGTCCCACTTGTCAGATGATGACAGGCTGGAGTCTGCACTTATTCC
Organism: Mycteria americana; assembly: GCF_035582795.1. Lineage (NCBI taxonomy): Eukaryota > Metazoa > Chordata > Aves > Ciconiiformes > Ciconiidae > Mycteria > Mycteria americana. Next base: position 36,235,458 of record NC_134373.1, read on the forward strand.
ATTTCTTTTCAGATGGCGAGAAAGCCCAAAGAATTGACATTCTGTTAGCAATTGTCCCCTTTAATGCCATCCCAGAATGTTATCAGATTATATGCAGTATCCGTGGGCAGATTCCTCAGACCCAGGGAAAATTCAACCAGGGGATCTCTCTGCTGAAAAGTGAGCTCACTCTGTATCCTAATTTGCTACATTGGAATATAAGAAAGAAAATGTAAATGTGAGAAGGGAAATGTAAGAGAGGAAAATGAAAAATCAAATGCCCCTGGGCTCTGCAGGTTTTGAGAGTCTGCTCCTGCTCTTAAGGTAATTAGCTGAAGATTTGCTCTTGACTGAAGTGGAAGTGGAATTGTACGCTACCACTTCACATTTACTGGTGCAGGATTTCTGCTCGTTTAAATCTAACCCTCTAAACACTTATACACAACTCATGCACAAGAACAATAGCAGAGAAGTCCATGAAGTTTTCCTAAAAAGCAGTAAAATTCACATTTGTAAGATTAGGACTTACACTTAAAATTAATTTAAGTGAGAAGGATAAGTGGGACCTGAGCATTTTTTTAATCTCACTTTGTTCTAATTGTTTTGAAGATTTTGTAGGCATCTGCCAACATGATACCTGAATACTTTGCAAGTGTAAATACCCTTATCAGTTCACAGCAGTAGATCATCATTATTGGCCACAAGGTGACAAGAGGGAAGGAAAGACTGGCCCACAGTGTGGTAGGGATCAAACCACCTAACCTTAAACCTATTCCTTCTCCCCAGGGAAAGGCTCCATCATGATTGTCTGTTCTTCACTCTTGCATTCAGTAGAAGCTTCCAAGCTACAAAAAGGTCTTTTAAAGAACATGTAAACTTTTTGTTTATGCTATTTCTGAAGGAGGATGTACACCTAAAGACTAAAACTCTATGCTCTTATTTAAGCGCCTATTTAAAACCCCAAAAGACTTTGCCATTTACATGGCATCAATGCAGAGCTAAATTTAAGGCTTCTCCCCCCCCCCCCCCCCGGAGAATATGCTTCAATTCCAGAGACAGAACAACACCTCCTAAGTTGCACAATATCTTGACATGCCAAGCCACATTACAGCATCAAAAGAAGAGACAGACAGGTTTTGATCTGCTGCAGAAACAGGGTCACTTGAGAGGGGCGTCTGCAGTGGTAGCCACCCAAACCTTAATAGGAAGCCCCAAAAATATCTTGCTGTGTAGGACTAAGAGGCCCTGTAAACAAAGTCAGTAGCAAGAAAAGCAAAACAAAATCAATAGTGCCAATAATTCAGGAGGAATCCTCCAATTCTTATTTGATTGGTTTGTACTGACTTACTCTCATATACTTGCCAATCAGTTTTCTGATTTCATTCTTCAGAAATGCGCTTTGTCTCCACAAAGACAGATCATTAAATAGAGGTAAACAGTAATAAAAGAGTTCCTCATACACAGTACTGTGATCAGGTTACTCCCTGGAAAAGCCTCTACAACTGCAGTAATTTAGAACGGGCTTCTGGTGAAGGATTGAAATGAGAAGCAGGAGACCTGGGGCTTGTTACCAGCTTTTGAAGTGGGTAAACTAAGTTTTAATAAATCACATCTATGGGCCAGTTTCCCCCTTTGTAAAATGGGAATAATTCCATGACAATCACAGCTAGTTGTCCTGAAAATGAGTTAATCAGTGGTCAGAAACACAGTTCTGTCCCACAAACAGCAGGCAGTATAGAAACATTTTTTTTCACAGCAGTTACCAGTGTACTAGTGTTTCTGCTCTTATGTTTCAGGATTTGTTGTATTTCTAACATAAACACTCAAAACAAAACAAAAGTTACTGTTTCTCACATAATTGACAACTGATTTTATCCAAAAGGTGTCAGATTTCAAAGCACTGTATGATTCTTTCTTTTAAACTTATATACCTCCAGAACTTCAACAGGGTCTAAAACTAAAAACAACCAAGTTTTGCTTTAAATCAATGCCTGCATAAGGAGCAAAACAATTTTTAAAGAAAACTGTACTAAAAACTATATAAGGAAATTATATTAAAAATTCAAATTAATTTTGAGTATTCAAATAAATATCATGAAATGATAAAAGAACAATCTTAAGACAGACTAGTTTTTGTTCAGTTAATGACAGTACTCATGAGATTTTAAGAATCTTAGAGTTTCATCACTTAAATTAAGAGAGAGCCACTTCAGTGTAATCTCATGCAAACAAAAGCCAGAATCAAGTTTTCATTTGTCCTTTACTCTGTTGCTGCACCACACTCGGATGCATGGCTGTAATTACTCCTAACAACTACATACTTGCCGCTCTTTTAATTAAAGCAAAACTACAAATAGCAATGCTGACACACTCCTAGAAAAAATAAGCTTTACAGAGATGATAAAAACACCAAAACAGCAAAAGTCTTACTTGCAGCAGTTCAGTCAAAACATACCAGCCCTGGAGAACTCAGAACCGTAAGAAGTCTTTGCAGTCCAGAAATTCTCTTGAGTTTATCCAGTGTTTATTTACCAAGCTTTAAAAGTCTGTGGTTAGAAGAACAGAGTTAGCTTTCTACACCATCCACAGCACTACTGAAGTCCTCCAGTAACAGCAGACATGAAGTTTGCTGATAGTTGGGTTTGCTGCTGCTGTGTAGTTGCTCGGTACTTGTAAATACAAGCTCTGTGGACAAAGTCCCAAATGACATCACAGGCAGCTGCTTATTGTTGAGTCTTTATTAACCGACTGTCAAAAAAGAAAAGCAAAGAGGAAAGAAAAGCACAAGCTATCTTCCCTGCAGCACAATTTGCATCTTAGCAGGAGTTGCAGTGCTACACATATAAATACTTCTGTTTACCCAACTGATGTTTTCTTAGAATGAATAAACAGTGTTTGCAGGGAAAGCAGAAAAGTAAGAACAACTTAAACAGCTTCAACACGGAAAGAGCGCAGGGAGAAAAAGACAAACTAAGAATTCCAGCAGTGTCTTTTTCAGAATTTACCCCTGCATTCTCCTATTTCTTTTGTTTATTTAAAAGAACGTAACTTAGAGGTGCAAATCTGCATGGATTTTAAAGCACAGAGCAGAGGACTTTAGTAGGTTAAAATGAAAGTTTCGACTAGTTCCTAATCTTAAAAATTACGAAATTACAAACTATGATCTTTGCAAGATTTAAGACAGCTCAACTTCAGTTACAATGTGTTTTGAAGAAAACTCTCTCACTTTCCAAAAATGAAAATATAAGAAAGCAAGAAACAGCATCAAACATAGTTATTCACTAGGTGCTAAGGGCATAAATACTGACCTTTCCTTCTCACAGGTGGAGGTCCAAGACTAAGTAGCACTTTGGAGCTGAAATACACACTCAGTTCCCAGCAAGGCATGGGGTACTCACTCAAGAACTAGTTCAGCTGCTAATCTGAATATATCCTCTGTCATTGAGAGTTCCTGCTGAAAGAGAAGGGCTGGGACTTCTGTGCCTTGATTTCTCAGAAGTCAGTCCTTTCAAGTCAGAACTTCAAACGCTGGAAGGGCACCACCAAGACTTGTGACAGACTGAGCTCTGTTATCTGTGCACACTTCCACACAAAGAGCTTCAATATTGGGAAACACCTGGCCACTTGCATCCAAACACTCTAGACTACACATTCCACAAACAACAGAACAACCGAAACTTGAGCTCAGTGATGAGCTGAAGCCAAGTTTTTACTGTGTTTTTAATTGCTACACATAAGAGCATCAACCTAAATTCTGCCTGTATTTACAGAGAGCAAATCAGTCTTGGGTCAGATCCTCAGCTGATGTAAATCGAGCTAGATGCAATGACACACCTGAACAATAGCAGTCAGCACCAGTTGAAGATCTTGCTTTTGCCTGCAAGAGTGCTATTAAAAAAATGTGTGTGACCTTAATGACAGAGTGCCTGATTTTCTTGGTGCTTGCCCTGAGTGGCGGCAATACCCTGCTGACATAGTGCCACTCAGCTTGCTGGAACTGCTCACATAGGCAATCGCTACCTCTGCTGTTTGCTGCCTCTAAAACACAAGTTTGTGCTTTTGAAGGAGATCTGTTATAAATCCCCCTACATTTATTCCTGTGGCTAATCAGCCTGTAGCACACAAGAAACACCATACTGTGTAACTATGAGTTATGTTTACCACCCTGTCTCAAACATACGGGGTTGCGTTCCTCTTCCATTGCAGTCAGCTTGGTTTTATATCTTGCTCATTAAGAGCTTGCTAGTTTGATCCAGGAAGTCTTCAAAATACTTTGAAGATGAAGTGGGCTATGGGAGTAATAAGTACTAACATATAATATTCAATAACATGAATTTCAAAACATACAGCTTTAGTCCCAGCTTTGCAAGTGCCGTAGAGCAGCTGCTCTATTTAAGCAAACGTGAACAAGGCTGCGTGCTCGCATGTACAGCTCCATAAGGCTTCAGCTCATTCCAGCAGGAACAAGCCCGTCCATAAGATCAGCAGAAGAGTTAGATTTTGTTTAAAGCTGATGCTGATTTACAGTGTTCTTTCTCAGGCCAAGGATAAGATTCATTTTTTCACCTGCCATTAGAAGTATTTATAAAATTGCAAAACACAGGTTACACTCCAGCTCTCTTGATAACAGAACTGGCTTGTCCCGTGACACTAATGCAGACACACACGTGTAGAAGAAAGGAAGAGTGTATAGATTCATAAAATAAGGAAACCACTGATTTAATCGAAAAAGCCAAATGTTTAATGAAATAAAAAAGGACAAGCCTTAAGGAAAACCACAGCCTGTTCCTAGGAAGAATTTAAATTATTTAGCAAAATTTAGCACTTACTAAACTTTCTAGAGAATGTTAATGCATTTCCAGGCTAAGCACACCTAGGTGAGCAGGATCAGGACAGCAGACACACTGCTCACAATTCTCTGGTCAGGCAGCACTGCAGAGGCAGTGACTTCAATTGTCTGAAAGCAATTTTTTGGAGACTTCCATCTAAGTAAGCTCTATCTCAATCCTTTTCAGAACTGGTGGATCTTGTAAAAATAAATGTGCAAAGAAACAAGTATTGAGATTTGTGGGTTTAACCAGCAAGTTGTTCTTCCCAAGAGGAGAATTCCCATGCGGGTGGACAAACAGATTCTGCATTCTTCAAATTACAGCCCTTATTAAGGGAGTGGCCATTAGCTTACCCTGTCAGTGCATTTATCCATCTAATTTCTATTCTAAGTCATCATAAGATATAGCTACTGGCTGTGCAGATACAGCTTATTTTTGGCAGGAATGCTGTGGCTTTTGTTAGAACAAAATTCATGACAGAATTCAGTCCTTGACTAGCTACAGGTTGAGTGAAAAGATAAAGAAGTTGAAGTCATGAGCTGCAGTAGTTGCTCCTGGACTGATGCGCCGTAGGCTGAACGGAGTCATGCATCTGAGGAAATAATTCAGCTTCATACTGACCCATTTTTGATGGGCAAACAGGTAAGATGAGACACAATGAACTGATCTAAGTACACATGCATATTAGTAAAGCTTGTCAATTAACCTATCACAGTATAGCCAGGATCTGTTAAAGAACCCGTGTCTCATACTAACACAAAATCCATACTATCTTCAAGTTCACTGTCCACATTTGATTTTTCTTTGTTATTAAAATAGAAAGTTCTTCCTCACTGAAGAAGCCAAAACAAAGCTCTGATCTTCTCACAAAATGCTGTAAGTGGATGGGATCAAGTCACTTAAACTGCCCAACCTTTTCCGTGAAACACTGCAGGAGTCCCTGCAGTCACACATGCCCAGTGTGGATGTTTGCTTCATACCAGCACAAGAGCAGAAAATGGCTCAGACCCAGGTGCCTCCGGGTCCACTCTCTCATTACAGACCCATAAAGCTGTGGCATGAGGTGATCAGCCTCACAGCCCAGCAAGTTAAAAGGGAGGTGGTAAGAGCTACAAGTATTTCCCCAGAAGGATGTTTAACTGTGCCGCGAGTCCTGTTTGGTTCGGTAACAGCTTCAGATGGGGAGCCTGCAGGCCACGTAAAGCCTTGTTTTATCCTCTGATACTACTCCTGGGGCAAGGATGGACAAGCTGACAGACTGAAGAGCAGTTTAGTCTAGAAGGACTAAATTGCAGGACATTAAAATCTCAACAGATTGTAATATAATATAATACAATAATATAATATAATATAATATAATATAATATAATATAATCCTAAACTGTTATATTTTTATCCCACAATAAATACTCAGATCACTGGAGGGCAAATTTAAAAAACAGTAAAATAAATCACAGGCTGCAGAATTTGCCCTCCTTGGAGTTGCACATGGTTGGAAGTCTTGAGCTTGTTCCTAAAATATCACAGAAACTTCTCCCAAATTACATGAAGGTACTGAAGAGCAAAACACTCTTTGAAAATTACTATTATTCTCACTTTTACCAACACAGCTAAGTATATGTCACAAAACAAATACCTACAAGCATGTGGGATCATCACAAGTTAGCACAGTAAACACTTTTCTAAGCCTGGGGTAGCTGGCAGAGAGGATAAACAACGGAACCAAGTAAAAATATGTGGAGAGAATAAAAGGAAGCATGTGGGGGCGGTGCGTGAATCTCCTCAGACACTCACTGTCAAAAAAGGGCCTTCAGTTGAAGCGGTTTGATCAGGCTGGTAAGCTTTTGATCACGAAGATAGTTTGGTTTGTAACCTTACTAGGTGATTTTTCAAAGCTTTTTACCTCCCCTGCATGTCAAGAATAGGGAAAAGGTCTTTAGCAAAGGCTGGAACAAACAATAGCTCTCTCCTCTGTCACGTTTATGAATTTAAGCTTCAGAGAAGGCAGCAAATAACATATACCAACAATAACTGCCTTCTGATCGGCCATACCACTACATATGGGGTCATGGGATATTATCAATCTGGTGTTTCCTTTTCACTTGTGCTCGACGCCTGGCAGTGCCATGCTCCCCCCTCCAAGAGCTCCCAGACAGCTTTCTGTAATGTCCTGCGCACTCCCCGGTACCTGTCACTCCAGCAGCTAAAAAGATGATAGTCTACCTCCTGGTAGAGGGCATTTATATAGAAACATTTACTCTAACTCACATCCTACACTATGGGAAATCTTGTCCTTAAGTGTCAGGATGAAGCCTTGACACCCTATTCTGACACATAAGAAAAAGAATGGCTAAAATGAAATGTTTTATCTAACCTTTTCAGATGAGCTGAGAACTAAAATGAGCATATACAATTTTTCCAGCCATAGCAATGATTTGCAATCAATTTCTAAATCTTTTTCAGTTCCATAATTTTTGCTTCAGTAGAATTCTATGAAAAGCATTCATTGGAGAAAATTGATGGGATGTCTTTAAAGGACATTGGCTTTCACTATAAATTGCCTCATTGTAAAATACGATGTTAAGCAAATCATACAAAGTCTGTTTTGAGTGTTGCCACTTGAAACTGGAAGAGGTAGGCAGAAGCTGGATTTTTGACTTACAAGAGAACTCAGAAATGTTTTAAATGTGATTACTAAATATAAGTACATAGGACTGGCTCTCATTAATTCCATGGGTTAAGCTATTATTCCTTCTTTGCCTTTCCTGTTGTTTCTGGAATCAAGCAATTGATTCAGCCACCAGTGACCTTATCCAGAGTTAATTGAAATCAATGGCATTAGTGGATTCTGGAGCAGGCCCAAAACCAATGTGCGTTCAAGGGCTTTTGTATATCCTTAATCACACGGGTAAGCCTCTGCAAATTTAGATTCCAATGGATCCAATCATTAAATCAGTTATGCAGTGTTTAACTTCACATATGGACAGTAGTCCCCCACTGGTTATTGAAAGTGGTCTCTATTAAGAGGAGAAGGTTGTTTCCATAATCTTTTCCTGATGAAAACGTGTATTTCTGCAGCTGTCAGTGTTCCAGCAAGGTTGGCACCTAATGGGAAAGCTGACTAATTTGTGCTCTCCTCCTGCCTTTTCGGACATGTCGCTGTGTGTCAGAAAGCAGAGGTATCAGCTTGTGAAACACACATTCCTCTCATGCAAGCATCTGGCTTCTTGGCAGCCAAGTCGTGACAGGTTCTGCAGCAGCTGTGATGGCTCCATGCTCTTTCAGATGGTTAGTCTTGTTTTTTAGCCTAGCTGTTTGTTTTCTGCTGCACTCCTGGATGAAAGCCCATTTGCCCTTTTAATCAATGAACTGGCCATTGATTGGAGCAATCAGTTACATTTTTGTACATGTCAGAGCAGAGATTCTTGCCCAGAGACTGCCAGCTATACAGCCCTGCACTCTCGACTCAATGCTTAACCTCGTCCTGCTCTGTCCTGACACCTTTACACACCAAAGGAAGGGTCATCTTCCCAAAGTGAGAGCAAGCACTAGAATAGCTTTCTTCATCCCTCAGTCATAGAACTGCATAGCTCCTGCTTTGTTACAGGAGATGGTAATCAGATCAAACAGAGCAAATAAGGAATACAATTTATTTATTTCAGATGGCTTTATAAACTGTCCTCCCATGTGCACGCACCAGATGGAGATAAGAATCTGGCTGGAAGCTTTAGCCTTACTCTGTGCAGCACAGAGGTAACAGCACATCAACTTATTAAGAGAAAAAAATTCTTCATAGAAGATTACATAAATTGGAATTAAATTTTCTTTAAATTGCCTTTAAACATATTATGCAAATCCAAAATATAACAAGCAGATCCAAGCAGTTCCCTTGAACAAAGAAGCACACGGCACTCCTAACACCATATGTGATAACACAATATTAAAAAGGAATTCTCACAGGGATACCACAAAGATCAAAAGCTGCCCTCTACCTCAAAGCCATCTGTAAGCCCATCTCTACCTTTTCACTCCAAATGACAATCTGTGTCTCTCTGTGATAGACTTCCTTCCTCCTTTTTCCCTGTGTATTGCTGCTTGTGGAGGAAAAATAAGTAATGAACTGACTCAGGCCGGCTACGCTCTCCCTTGCCAGGCTTTTACTCTATGTTCTCCTTGTGCTTGCCTTATGAAGCTCTTTTTGTGGGGTTAAAGTACTGTTATTTCTACCTTCACCAGAATCGGGAAATGGCAGAAACAGGCCAATTCCTGCTCCTGCCACAGAGAGATCTTGGGGAGAGAAGAAACCTTCCCTGCTGTCTACCTTCATGTGCTTCACTGATCCATTGATGAGGACCTAGTAACAATCTGATCAGTCCTATCATCCACTCTATTTGCCAAAGCACACACACACACAGTTAATCAGTACCCACAAGTAGCTCTGGTCACTAGCCAAAACGACGCCTGTGAAAATAATACATCAGTGTCACCATGGGTCCCAACCACACCACGTCACGCATAGCCAAACAGAGTGACCAAAATTGGCACTCAGCACCATCCTTTCCCAAAGGCTGTAAGAAAACAACAATCCTAAAATTGTTTGAGATATATGTTTAGTATGTTTAAATGTTTAGTATCATTTAAAGTTCTCTTCGGGTCTTTCTATTCCATCTTCAAAGCAGGACAGGGCGGAACCACTACCAGCATATGACTTATTAAAGAAGAGTTGCAACAACATGCCTCATTTTAATACCTTTTAATTTCATATTGTGACATACAATATAGGTTGATAAAAGCATCCTGTTTTACTGACTGACTGTTATCAACAACAGTCTATCTATCTGAAATGCCTTGCCAGTATTCTGGTCTCATAACACCCCTAAGATCCACAGAAAGTTGATCCATGTCACAGGTAAAATGCTCAGGGACAAGCTGCTTGCCGAAAGCCCAAGTGGAGCCACCAACAAATTAAAGTCTAGGAATTACTGCTCCCAACACTGTCAACAGAGCCCTGGACAATACCATGAAGTCTTACCCAAAAGTACCTCAATGCAAGTCCTCAGGCCTCTCTCTGCTGTCCTCTTGAAAAATCCTGGGTTGTTGTAGAAAGCAGTAATAAACTGTACACACACTAGGATTTCAACAATATGCTATGATTACTTTAAATCTGTGAAATATAACAACTCATAACAGCTAGCTAGACACTTTCCAGGGAAGGAGACCAAAGTGTGTCTTTGCAAAAAGGATGATGAAACAGCCTGAAATTATTTTTGTGAGGAGAAAGGTTTCCTAGTTTTTCTGCAAGAAGAAAACCCTCCATTCTGTTTGTCTGGATAGAAATAGGCAGGTATATCAAACGAAAGCTGTTCTGGTTTATCACACTGCCTTCTCTACTACAGTACTGAAGATTTTATTGCATGCTATAAAGAGAGGAAAAACTCATCTTGTAATCATATAAACACAGTGAACAACACAGAATAAGTATCAATTACTTTTGCAAGTTTCAGTGATAGCCTCAACCCCTGAGGATAATTTCAAATGGTATGATAAAGACTTCAGTTAGATTAAAAGCATCAAAAGCAAACTGGCATTCAAAAACAAACAATTCCGTCTCTGCTATGTAAGTTACAATAAATTTTCTGAACTGGCAGATTTCCCTCCTAGCTGTTCAGCTGTTCCTTCCCCACAGGTAAAACAAGTCAATCTGTTTGAGAAGACAATTTGCCACCCAGCTTACTTAATGCCACACATTAAAATAAAATGACTGAATAATTTTGATGTCAAAGAGCTGTTTTAATGAGAATCCATGGTTAAAAGAAACAACCGCAATAGAGAAATGCAATCAGATGCTGCTGACTTCCATGTGAATTAGCTCTAAATAAAATAACTGTCCAACTTTTGGTCTCATATTTTACAGGGAACTTTTCTCAAATCCTTCAACAGGTCCCTGCATATATGTTATTCACTGTTTACTTTAATTCCACGATACAATTTTTGATCGGTGATGTTAGTATAAACACAAACGTGACTAACAGACAACACTAGGTCTGCGATAAATTTTTATTCATCTGGAATTAAACATGATAAAGTCCTGTGGCATGCTAGCAAGTCAATGTAGCTGCATTTTCCATTCCCTTTGTGCCAACATACTTGACTATGGGAAGTGCACAGAAGTGCAGAAGACTGGTGCTAGGCGATACTCACACAGTGCAGTGCAATGACTTGCAAAGTTGTTGAAGTAGCCTTGAATAAGCTACTTTGGTTCTGGGAAGCAACTTGGCCACAGTTAGCTCCCTGGCGTGGAGCAGAATGCAGGAAATACCCTCAGTAGAGCCCTACGCGAGTGTGGTTACAGTCCTACCCCAGCCCAGCAAGCAGGTTCAGAGCCAGCTCAGTTATCTCTGCGTGGCACTGCCGTATGACCACCAGAAGTGCCAAAAATGTCCATTTTTCCATTTTGCTTTCAGAAAGAGAAAGCAGGAGAATGCTTTATCTTCACAGTGTAACTCACAACCTGAAAAGGCTTTCCTAGTCATGGTGTGAACTCATTTGATTCATCCTAAAACACCATTCTTAGCTGAAAGAATAAAAGCAGCTCTGAGGTTGAGCACCAACTTTGAAATGGTCTGTGATAACATGAAGCAAGACTCACCCTTGGTTTTTGATCAAATGAAGGGCTAGGGCTCAGGCCAGTTAACTGTCTTATTATACCTGCTAAAGATCAAGAAATTAAGTGCATTCTGACCAGCACTGCTAGTGCCTGCTCTGTGTTCCCGTGATTTTAAATACAATCTTAGCAATTCAGATGAGCAACTACAACCTGCTTTCAAAGGTTGAGTGCCATACACTTTGCCTTCATACACTCACGGATATATGTATTAATGAAAGGGATTAGCTATCACCAGCCAGAACCACTTGCTTAGTATATTTGTTACATCCTGAAAATATGAACCTTTTAAAGTTTTAATCCAGATATTCTTGCTCTACTTTATGTTCTAAGTTGCTTTGCTGAACTACTTGGATCAAGTCTTGCATGTTGACCAAGAGGTCAGCCATCGCAGACACCTGGAACAGCTTCTCTGATGTCTCACCTGCCCTGTTGCTGCTTCCTTACCCCTCCAACATCACAGATACAGCAGTTCCCAGCATGTAGAAGTGTATCTTACTGTGTATGAGTTGGCATTATCAGTTAGTATTGTTTACATGATGCCACAGGTAAATGAACAATGTCTAAGAATTTTAAATAAGGCCCAATACATTCTGTACATCATCCACAATATCAACAGTTTATCTTCAGAGCTTTTCCAAACATCCCAGAAGCTTGGACATGAATAATTTCTCCAGTGCTCTAACTTTGGCACATGTCTTTAAACAGATGGAAATTATTGTTATCCAGCCTTAGGACATATCAAGATCTCTTTTTGTTTCTGTATGAGGCCCAACTAATACCTAGGACTTTCTGCCACTCAAAGGATTTCAAAATATCAGGATTTCAGCCAGAACTGTAATGCTGATGTGTGCTTTCATGATATAATCTAACTATAATTATCTAACCAATATCAACATAAGTAATGACAGTCGTTCTTATTCTACAGGAAACTTGGGTATTTTGCTATATTAAAAAAAAATCTACTATAAAAGACTTTTCTCTCTCCCATTGCAGGATCAGCATTACACCTTAGTGTGGTTTCAAATTAGAGTAATTTTATTGAGCTAGACAGTCTTTGGCTAGTCTCCATGAAAGTTTTGCTGCAAAATAAGATGGGACAGTGCAGTTGTCACTCTGTGCAATCTTACCACGCAGAGGGCATTAGAAATATCTGCACAGAGAATCGATGCGGAATAGCTATTTTGTAGTCATTTACTGCTAATTTTGCAGTAACTTCTCCATGTAGACAAGGCCCTAAAACTAGGTTTCTGGTTTTAAGGCTTATGCATTTCAGAAACTTTTACATAAAATGATACCAATGAAAAACAGTATTTATAAAACATCACAGATTAATAACTTAATTACAGCTTATTCACCTGGCAGGACCTCCAGGTTTACCACTCCCCCCTGAAAAAGTCAGTTTATGAATGCTTGAAAAGCCTACGGTAATTTTTGAACAACTTCTTGTTCGTGAGAAGTTTGCTCTGATTATTTACTATTTTAAGAACAAGTAATTCAGGGCAAATGATAAGATGACACTTCCTCCTAATTAACTTTACAGTTCACCTTTTTTTTCTCCACGTGCAGCACTATGAACCCCCTGAATTAAATCTCAGCAGCTTTGCTTGATCCAGTACGAATGTTCACTGTGTTTTCCAGCTGCTACCTAACAAACCTGAAAATTTCCACCAAACTCAGAATTCTGACCATCAGAACAGATTGAAAAAGATTGGATTAGTATACCTAGATGCATTACAAAACAGGTATTTACAACCAGGACTAAGCTGAACCAATGTTATTAAAATACAGTTTAACTGAGCACAAGCAAGCTTGGTATCTTCTTTCCTCTCCTCCCCTCCTCTCCTCAAAAAGATTCAATGACCAGATAGTTGGCAAGATAAACAGTAAATGCCACTGTAACTTAATGGGGACTATGTACATGCAAAGCACAAATGGTAAATATAACGACAGGAGTTGGCTTAAAATTACGTGTTATGATTTTTAAAAATATAGTTAAATACTACTGTCAGAAACTGTGCTAAAAATAGGTTATTGAGTTGCATTTTTTCTAAATGACAGATAGCTGTAGGAATGCAGCATTCACAAGGAACTGTTTGTACCAAGCACTGTACTTCCTCTCCACCCAGCAGAACTTTCAGAAGAACATCATATGAATTTTGCAAATATATCAAGGAGAGAATAGACACCAAAGGCTATAAAAACTAGAAGATCATAGACATGCAAGTATGTGCAGGTGCTATAAGCAAACTACATTTTCTTCCTGCCAAAAAGGCCTCTCTAATCGCCAAGTTAGTGAGAATGTCCTCATTGCTCCGATATTTTCCCTGCAGCCACAATAATTTTTTAAATACATATGCAGCCATTTGATTTTATCACCTAGAATGACAAACTTAGCAAGTGACAGTGTCCATCAAGTCCCTTGAATATTACATGCATTTTATACACATCTTGCAAATTAGTCTACATATTCAGCCTCTCTGTACAGTTATTAAAATACTATCACCAGTTTTCCAGAAAGAGAAGGAAGAATTTGGATTTTAGCTATTCCTATAGCCCTGACTCAGGCATAACTCTCCCTAAATTGAGTGCAGAGTCAAACCTTATGGGGAGGTTAAATGACTTCAGTTCCCTGCTCCAGTACATCAGACCTACAGAGCTGGTTTTGTTCGGAAATGTTCGGTGCCAGGAGCTGAAACCACAATTGCTCGTTATCCAAGCATCTGCTTATGCTGAGATGCCCCATGCTGCACAAGGCTGTGGGTGAGGCAGGGCAGTGTGCTGGAGCAGAGCTGTCTGACACCAGGCACTCATGACCCCCTGACAAAGGAGACCTGTCTCTCAAGCCACTCAAGCCAGCACAACTTTAATTTACTCAAAATAAGGATATGGTCATGCCTTATATACTTATAGGAATGCCCCTGCTTCCATGAGGAATAGCAGTGTTATCTGGTGCTATGAACTAGAAAAGCAGTTGCCCCAAACAATGCCAAAGCCGAGGATAAACAGCGCAGCTCCCACGCCGACCCTCCTGTGGCTGCCGCTGCTATTCGACAGCTCCTGGCCTGGCTGGGTAGCAGGTCGTGCCCGGCTTCTCCAGAAAATGCTAAGCCACCTCAAAATGATTAATGCCACGTCTTCCAACTATAAGGTATTCATTTTCTATGGATACCTGTGGAAAATAGTTGCCCTCAAGATGGCATATTCTGGAAATATTTTTGAGGAAAACAACACAGGTGTTGGGAGCAAAGCAGCAGCAGAGACACTTCTCAGAGACAGATGTTCACCTGGAATATCTTCCATCTGAGTATGCATGAGCACTCAAGCAGTCTAACCAGCCACCTCAGCTGCGTACTGACTTTACGACAATCTTTTCTTTCTGCCTGGGAATTACACAATGACCGAGTGTCTGCGCCTTACCACAACACTTACCCCTTGCTCTAGAATTTAAGCTTTAATTAAAAGTTTCTACACCTCATGCCTGGAGGGAAGATTTATCAAAACACGAGCAGAACATAAACCTTCAACCTATATAAAGCCTGAGACAACATCTCAGAAATTCTGTTATTCTTCTTAGCACAACGCTGAAATGAAATAACAGCATTTCCTAGAGGCAGCTTCACTGAGAACACCAGCTTTTTAATAAACATTAAAGTGCAGTTCTTGGGGTTTTTTTGCCACCTCTCCCAAAGCGGCCTAACAGATTTTGCCTTCAGCCCTTCTGGTTCCCCCTCAACAATCCCAAACGGAAACCTATACTTTCTTCCTATCTAAAATATATTTAAAAACAAGATATTAACAGACTACAATAAATCGAATTGAACAACAGTATCATGGATTTATTTAGTAGAGCTTTCCTAAAGGCATGTATTTACACATCTGCTTAGGTGAAATCTCCCTCCTTCCATAAAAACTTGAGCTGCAACCGAGAGTTTCAGAAAATGCTGCGAGATGTCAGGGCTGGGCAAGGTCCCTCCATGGGGGTACAGAGCTTTCTTCATCAGCGTCTGTGTCACAGCCATTCAGAAACTGCCTCTTGTCCATATATTTAACACCACGATTAAAAGCCTGATCCAAAGCCCATTGATGTCAATGGCAATCCGTTACGTTCCGCAGGATTTGGGTAAGTGTACCGTGTTGAAGCACTGCCAAAGGAGGAATGCTCCACAAAGAGCATTCCCGAACAAGACCCAAAACCACAGGGGCAAGTCACAGCCTGCTTGTGGCTGATCCCTATCATGCAGTCCTGTCTCAGACGGCAAATCTCCCAGCCTCCAGGGAACGGCAGACAAACATTTTAGTCATGGCACACTGCGGAGGGCATACAAAACCAGTTTTGTTTCAGGACAAAACCACAGAGACAATGAGGCACGGCAGCGGTTTCACAAATCCGCAGTCACTCATGTCACAGTTTCACCATTACGCTGGGCCTGGTGCTGCACGAGGAGCTGCCAGAAGACACGGTCCCTCTCCCCACACCAGGAATGCCCTCCTGCCTCCTCTCCTGTGCCCCGTCACACAGTCGAAGGGTGACTCAGCTCGGCCCCCAGATGGAAATCATCCCTGCTGCTCACGCACATGAAATCTATCTGTCCATAGAGATACACACACGCTTATGCTGAGTGGAATCACCCTGCAGCCACGCAATCACAGGACACTGTGAAAAGAAGGGAAGAGAAACCTGTGGGGAATGGTGGGGCAGAGCTGGACTGGCACGCACAGCCACAGCTATCTAAATTAAAATGAAGTTACATTCAGGTGAGTTTCCAGGAAAAAGGCTGCTATGTGATCTTCCATTGGACATCATTCAGCACAGCGAGGTGTGCTGTGCTTGCACAAAATATCCTCAAACTCTTGCATATTGGTTTTATTGCCTACCATAATGAAAGAGATAAAGCTATTAAACTTTCCCCATACAAAAATCAAATTTATCATCTATACTGAGCGAAGTGTATGGACATTGCAACCCCACCAATATCCACTGAAGAGGGTTATAGTAGGCAATTCTTTTGCACAGATTGGCTTTAAAGTCTCAGACACCTGTGCACTGTCAGAAATCTATCCGGTATTTACCGCTTTCAGTCACTTACCTAATTACTGTACAAGTGCCTTCATGGGATTATATGGGGGAAGAGAGGAAAACATGGGGGAAGAGAGGAAAACAAGGGGGAACTCAACGTATCATCCCCTCTCCTACCTTAACTGAATGCCAGAGATTGCCTCCTATTCCCATTTCTCTTTCTTCATTACTGCTCAAGTATGAATGATAGCACCCAGCGGACATACTCCTGGGAAGAATGGAACTTCCTTCACCGTAGAAAAGCTGCTCTTTTAAAATGCTTCAAGCCGCTAAGTATCCTTGAAACACACAGGTTCGAGGGATAGGTCCTCTGCCTCCATAGCACTCAGCAACCATACTGGTGCTAGAAAGATGAATTAAGCTCTACCTACACAGTATGCCAGGAACAAAAGACTGAAAAAGCCAGTGGTCCTCACTCCTTTTAGTGTAAATACATTTTCTAATCTCACATTCCCAATCACACATTCATAGGCTGGTTGTATGCAGGGTCTGATAAATGCTGAGCCAGTTCAAGATTAACATACACTGCTAAAAGATCAGTCCACAGAAGTGGAAGGTTTGGACAAGTGGGAACAACTTCAGTTTGTTGTTAGGGCACTGCTTTGTTGCACTGTACAGACCTGAACAGCTCCAGGACGAAGGCTGGTAAAAAGATGGGAATTCAGCTGAAACATGAGGAAGCTCTTCCCATTGCTACTGGCGGTTACTTGTGTAGCTGCAATCAAAGAATGCCTCTCACCTGAATTTTGTCAAGACACAAAAATAAATTACCGTATGAGTCGCCATTTCTAAGTTTCTTACAGAAGAAGAGCACACACAAAAATTTTACAAACCACTTTGTGCAACACAATTTCCAGTATGTTGCTGAAGACTCAAATTACCAAAAAACCCACAGGCCCGGGCAACACTGCATGGCAGGGAAGCATTTATGTTTTCAGCTCTACCAATTCTATTCACCAAGATATACTACTGTAGCCACTGAGCACCTCAGGGGATTAAAGAGTTAATAAAAACATCAGAAAATGCACAATTACATAAAATACAATCTGTCAATCAGATATTGGAAATGGACTATGAAGATGCCAGTATAAGTGCATGTACTTATACCCAGAGAACACTTTAAACAGTTGACCATGATTTATACATGCTGCAGCTGTCACACACACTATTTCTGACGTTCAAGAGCCTATGCATACTGTCAGTTGAAGAAATTTCTAGTTATTTGCTATTTTGTAGATCTGTAAATCACATAAATGCTCATATTATTACCATGTGCTCTGACAGTTTGCATCAACAGACCATCTCGGAAGAACTACAGTGATGAATTATTGATAGTATCTCACATAGCTCGCAAACATTTATTTGAAATGCTGTGATACAGAACCTGCCTCTTTCCAGTCTTGAGATCGACCCTAATGTAAACTATAGCATACAACAGATCAAAAAATATATAGCCTAGCTCTCAATTCATGATCTCATTTTTATCATTCGATGGTTCCCATAAAGATTGTTTATTATTGATGTGAAATGCTGGAACCAAAATATCCTGTAGCTGGAAGCTGGAAGTCTCAGTAACCGAGTCAGTGTGACTCTTTTGGCCTCCTCTCAATATGCTTTATTTCTTCTATTGAATAAACAAACAGTCCCATTCTGTAATGACAAAGCAAGCCAGGATTTTCCCATATTGTTTTGACAGAAGTTGTCAGGGACTGATTACAAAAACCTGTATACCTAGTAGATATTTACTGCTGCGATTTTCCATACTGTAACTGAACTACACACAGAATAAACTAATGTCATAGGAAGCTGTGCTAATGAAAAGCCTCTGACTATGGAAATTAAACTGCAAAATAACTTTTCCAACTGCAGCAAAATCTATTTTTAAAGGCACTGGAGGAAAAAATATGTTATTTGTTACATTGTACTAACAGGGCACAGAAGACTATGATGGAGATGAAAGGACCGATTATCAAAACACCTTGATGTCTGGTTCAGGCACCTTGCAGGAAAAGATCAGATCTTTTTGCAAAGGTCTCATTACTCAAAAGCTCTCAGCAAGAACAGCCAGACCAACCTTCAGCTGACTGCTACTTAGCTCAGTACATTCAGTCAGCATTTAGTCTATTAATAATGTTTTTGTGCTCTGTTTTTGCAGGTAGTTGGAAAATGCATCAAAGCTGATGGGGTTCAATTATAACGAATTATTTTAAAGGGTTTTCTCGGTTTTGTGTTGCAGGAGGGTTGGGAGAGGATGCTGTTTAACTGACCACACCTGTGCATTATTTTAAAAAGCAATAAATAAAAGTAGACTGATGCCCCATTACAATTATATGCAGAACTGTGAAACAGAATGATTTTCTATTATCAGGTGTTAATGTGCCCTTTGTAACTGCTAAAAGGAAGACCCCAGACACTGCAACATCACAGGGCTTCCTTTTGAATACTATTTTTCAGGTCTGTAGCCCCCACTGGCTCTGACATTTACTTGTTAGATAGGAAATCACAAGTGAGTACCAAGAGAACAATATTCTTTTGAAGCTAAGGGAAAAGGAGACCTACAGGATAGGGAGCATCACAGCGAGGGTATTTATTTTCATCACAGCGAGGGTATTTGGACCAGCAGGTTTACACAGCCAACCAGTGTTTTGCAATGCCAAGTGACTAATAATTCTGGAAATTAAAAACCTGTAGCTCTGTATGACTGACAAAAGAGATATTTCATTAAGTCATTTTGTCTATGCGGAATGAAGCACTACACAATTCATATGTAAAAGTGTGTTTCCCCAGTATTTCTCTAGATTCTGCACAGCCACAGATATAGATCTGCATGTATGCATGCATACACACTATAGCTAGGTTTGAAAGAATAAATATAAATAAAAGGACATCAACAACACATTGCACATTTACAACAACTGAATCCTTGTGGTTGGCTGGAGTAAGATCCTAACATGATATGAGCCAAAAGGTCTAAAAAGTTTCAGTGATCAAAAGTTTTCACTACTCTCTCTAACAAAATACTTCCTTCAGTGGAAAAAAGAGAGAGTTTTTATTTATTTATCTGTGGAAATGTATCATTTGATGGCTTTTCTTACATTGTTTGTCTTCACGTGTGTTAAACAAGCCCAAACCTGAGAATTTTGCAATTTTTCAATTTAGAAGTAACTTTAAATGAAACCTACAACTGAAAAAAAGGCCTAATTCTTCACCAGTGTGAAGGAAATTTGAAATATATTCATGCAGTTCAGTGCAGTTAGCGTCCAGGAGGTAAAGTATTTAGGTGGGAATTAGGATACCTTAGTCTTTCCAAGGATATGGGCTTAAGTGACTTAGGCTTTCCTGGATATCAAGGATAAGATCCAAAGCCCATTTTAAAATCTATAAAATTTTCCAATGATTTACATTACCATTAGACTACAGGCCTGATTTGATAGAAATCTTACAAAAGTGGAAACGACCTTCTTAGTTATCATGTCTCTTTCCTTAAAACCTTAACTTCCTTCATACTAAATACATATAAAAAGCGTTTGTTCAATAAACACAGTACCACCAAGTTGAAAGCAATACAGCTGCCTGTTCAGGCCAGACTCGTGTCTGTTGCCATACTCTGGGAAGGATTATAAACTGCCTATCATCCCTCTCTGCCATAAGTAGGGCCAATATGTCATTCCTTCCATGCAGAATATTATGGAAGAAATTACAAAGGGGCCTATTTAGATGACATTCCTTTTTATTTCATATTCTAATTGCCTGGGAATGGCAAGGTAAAAAGAACATGTTGTCCCAGTGGAAATTTTAGGAATAGCACTGAGCGAGATGAGCGCAGAGTGACCCTTTACACATGCACTCTGACCTCTCTTGACACTACAGATCCTTTTCCAATTTCCAAAAGTTTCCAAGAGGAAGCAAAGGGAGTCATCTCTGTCTATCTGATGTCTCGGTGACATTTCACTGAGATGATAGTTCACTGGGATTTACACATCTAAAACTCCCTCCAGGGAAGCTTGTGAAAAATATCAGTCTAACCTACTTTCAGGACTCGGTGGAGTAATTCTGTTTCAAGCGCCAACGGCTGCTGATGTCAATGGGAAGATGCAAGGGACTGAAAAGGGGCCTGGTTCTGCTCAGCCCTGTAGGGCCTGATAAGGCCTAAAAGCCACTTATAGAAATGAAACACCCCTGTGAAGTTATTTAAAATTGAGATCTGATTTAAGGAAAAAGGCAAATTATTTGGGGGACAATATTATTGAAATAACAGAAAAACAAAAACTATGGCAAATATTCCTACAGATGAGAATCAAGCAAAACCTTCATTAAAAAAAACCAACTTGAAATAACGCATTCATCCTCCAATAGCTTTGAAATCAGTTATGCTTCCAGCTAAAAAAAGTGTCATTGTGAGAGATACGTGATGATACTTACAATATTTCTAGTGATAGGTCGCATTAGGCATTTGGAAAAACAGAGTCAGGATAAATCTACCTTGCTCTTCGTTACTTGAATTCCAGATCTGAAGCAGCCATGGCAGAGCAGAGGGCTCTTCTGTCACATTCATGGACCCCCGCACTAAACTCTTTAATGATGCCCCCACAGACAGCAGCAGTTGTGGTTGTTTTCTCCTCCTCCTTATTTTTTTCCTTGTTTCACACTGGAGAGTCCCCAAGCCTATATAATATACTACGTTTTAAACACTTACTTCATCGTGCCTCCTGAACCCAATTTAAACTTCAAACTCCATTTGACTGAAAGGGGATGATGCTTAGTACCTCTGTGAAAAAAATCAAGACTGTTAAATCCATCAGCAAGTGATTAATCTTTCAGATGACATGAGCACCACCAGAAAATAGTGGAATACAACAGACCCCAAAAACCAAAACGGGGAGGCATCACCTTTAATTTAAATACCATAATTTACGCTGTTCTGGTCACCTTCAGTGATCATTACTTACTGCGTGCAAAGAGAGCAATGTAAACTACAACCCGTATGTGAAGGCAAGATGCCAAGGAAACGAAATATATCAAAAAGGAAGGGGAATTTCAGCTAGACTGACATGCAGAAGCACTTTTCTTGAGTGATACATGACTGGAGTGAGAGATAGGATAAGCTCTGATTGATTTCCTTGCAATTATATGAGTGAAGACAAGAGGGCATAGCATTACTCATTATACCACCATCTTCCCAGTGGGTTATATACAAATGAGGACTAGCAAAGCAAAGTTGAAGTATCCTTGTAAACAGCAATTACAGCAGATACACACAAACGGGGTCACATGTGCTTTACCCAAAGGCTGGCTGCGTAAGTGCTGATTCCAACTCAAAAGATGTCTGCCTTGCTAATATCAGATTGTTCAGCTTTATGTTACCAAGCACAATATATTTTACACAGTAAGCCAAGTTGCACCTCTCCCTCTCTTTCCCACACTTCCCAAACCATATGAAGGGAATAGTCCCCTCAAATTCACTTCCATTACTCCTTGACTAACAGGGCTGACCACGGGCTACAGGAAAATGCCATTTCCCTCCTGCTCTGGGAGCTCCTACAGCCAGCACTGCCCACCAGCTATGCCTGGTATGCAGCTGAGGCATGGCACAAAAGCCACACTCATGGATAACCACAAGTTACAACACCAAAAGATGTGCAAGTCCGTGCATAAAGAGGGAGACTTCACACAGCTGCTGTTCTTATGATCTCCCCAGATAAGTGTAAGGCAGTGCGCCCTGCTTCTTCTTCTTGGCTGGTAAATTAAGGTGTGGGCTTTGCCTCACAGCAGTCTAGGAAGACTTTTCAGAAATTTGAATCCTCATTCTGTGGGAAGAGAAATTCTCGAGGCACTACAAATATAAAGCAAAAAAGTGCTGTTGGCCACAACTACTGCAGTCTAATTGATCCAGATAAGAAATACTTGTAACTATCCAACGCTGTCAATAATTCTAGAAAAAGTTTTGCTTAGTTGAATCTACACAGCTGACGCCTCTTCCATTAAAATTTCCTGTGCTTTATACACAGAGCTTGGTGGATTTATTTCATATCCATGTTATGTTACTCATATACAGTTGTCATTTGAAATTATTTTAGGCATAATATTTACAAAATTAATTCACTAACAAAGCCTATTGCAGAGGGATTCCAGTTTTGACTGCTGAAACCACTTGGTCCAATCATTTATGGTAGTGAATAAATGTTATGAAACTTCATGGAGAAACTATTATCCAAATTACTGAACAACAACAGAAAAGCCTTTATTATGTTCCAGGAATGCATTTCTGGCAGAGAAAATAACATTCGTATACAATGTCTTTTTATAGATTAGTGAGAGGAAAAAATGACTGCATTGATGTACTGTAATCTGTAGGGATTTTTTTCTTTCCTGAGGAATTACAAGTGACATCAGTTTTCATAATATCTGAGAAGAATAGAATATACTTTGTTGAAAGAATTCCAGCTTTTTTATTCTGCTAAATTGTGTTACTGAGACAAACTTTCCCATTGTTTATTGTTTGCCAAGTTGTGGCTCTGGTATACATAAAGAAAAAGTGTTTCAAGCTCTCAAATATTTTTCCTCAATAATTATTTTATTGTTTTCTCTTGAGCAAAGCAACAAAATGACCCTACTGAGATCTGTGACAGCATTTGCCAGGGGCTTGGAGCCTCCACCTCCAGTGCATAAAATAAAATTGTCCGTGAGGTCTCAGCAGACTGTTCTCAGGATAGATATTCCTGGATCATGTCAGTTCAAGCAAACCTCTTCAACGGTCAAAAATGTTGTTCAAAAAACTAAGCAGTAAGTACTGGGGTTCTGCAGAGGACAACAGTTTACAAGATTTTCCCCAAGGTGGTAAGCAAAACACAAAGTGTAGAGGGGAAAAAAAAGAGCCAAGATGTTGGGATTTTATGGTAAATCTCTAGGGACGTCCACTTGTTCTCCCCTTCATCACTATATAACAGGCAGACCTTTGGGCCACACTAGCGAAGCTCTCTGATCTGTCAACCAAATCTTTGCTCCAAATTGAACCTGAAGATCTATCAGACACATGGGATGTGTTGTCTGTCCCAGAACAAGACTCTCTATGTAACATCTCTTCCCATGTAGAAATAGGAAGGACGAGCTTCCACTCCCCAAGTTAAACTTTTCATATAAATAATTCATTATGCCATATTTTGTTAGCAAGGGAATCAACAGGGTAACTACACTGTTGACTCAAAACTTCAGCAGTTCAAGAATTCTTTTGGCCATTTAAATGGGAAAAGGATAAAAATCATGTATGTGACATTGGTGAGCTACTCAAATTGCCACATTGCCACCAGCTACTACCATCATCCACATCTGCATCACAAAACCTTTCTTAATACCAGCTGACTCATGTGAAGAATAGAGTTTTTCCAGTCCTGTACTCCTACCACTCACTCGGCATGAAGGAAGTTACATTTTGCAGATAAAGACATCCCAATATTCTTTATACGTAATTCTGTGACAGGCCAAGAAAAATCACATTTGATAATTGCAGTCACAAAGGAAGAGTTTCTTAGCATACATACTTCACTGAGAAAATACCGCTTTATTTTTAAACTGCATCTATTAGATATATTTATTTGTCTTCAGCATGTGCTTTTTTAAAAAAACCACTCTAGATATATAGGTGCTAGCTCCTTTCTGGTCTAAATTGGCTCCCCTGACACAAATGGACTGCAAAAGTTTGTGCCACTATAATTTGTCCTCTATTTCTTAATGCATCCAGATATTTCATTCAAGAGTATTTCCCCTTTATTTTTTCCACTGATAATACCTTACATTTTGTGTTTGCAAAATTAATTTTCGCATGGCATACTTTCCCTCATGAGTGACCCCAAAAGATTTGTTGTGTCAATTACTTGTAGTCCCCGCATATCTTAATGTGCTGTTTTGCAAAAGACATACATAGCGTAGTGCAGTGACTGTCCCACATGTCGAAAGCAAGAGTTCTCACACTGTTTTTGATTCAGGGTTAGAGCGAGACATTGGGCCAAGCACCTGGACGCATCTGGTTTTGCACGGCTGTCCTTTCAGATTGCTGTTGGTCTTTTGCTGGTAGTGGAATCCTGATCTCACAAAAGTCAGCAGAAGTATTTCTCCCCTCATCCTGGACATCCTTACTGTCATCCTCTAAAATCAAAACCACTAAAACCTTTTACCAACTTAGTCCCACTGCAGCAGGTCATTTTAAGACCAAATGCATAACCTAAGTACTCACTGCAGAGTATCGGCAGGATTTCACAGCAGAACGTATTATGCAGCTGTCTGCCTAGTGAGCAATGTCACATGAAATGACTTTTTATTCCCTTTTCTTTATCAAGAGGAACACTTGACAAATGACAAACTATGCTGTTTACTCAAACTTCAGCAGGTGTTTCACAAGATGCTGCTCTACAGGAGGCACAGAGCTGCAGCTTCATACAATCAGCATTCATTTCTGGAAGTTCTTTTGCAAAGCAAAGATTATAATAGTTCACAGAAAATAACCTGTGCAACTGTCAAAAGGCAAGGACGTGCTCATCTTTTGAAGAAGTCCTATGACAAGGACTGTCACTGCAATGAACAAAATCAGTTAAGAGCTTCACAATCAGAGGAAGGGTGATGTTGTGGTTGTTAAAGCACAAGCACTTAATTAAGATGATTTGGGTCTGCCTTTTTTCTTTTTTTTTAAACTTTGCCACTGTCACCTGTGTGACTTTTGGCCAACCACTTGTCTGCATTTCTGCCCCACTCTGTACCTCTCTCACTTTGAAATAGCCTTTTTTCCACCTTTGTTGATTCTGACTGTCAAAACCTTGGTGCAGGCAGCAGCAGGAGCAGCAGTGAGGCTGGGATGAATGAAATGCCCTGGGGAGTAAGACATTAACCAAGCACCTGGAGCACCACCGCAGTTCTTGTGCTGTCCAGCACCTGCTGCATGAAGCTGGATCCTCTCAGTATTAACAAAGTCCAAATGAAGCTGCACCTAGATTCTGATGTCTTAAATCATACTGAAGAATAAGTTACTCTCTAAAGCCACCTCAATCTGTCAATAAAGCATATTCTTGGATGACACCAATTGTCACAGCTGCACAGCTGCAAGCAAGTTCAATAGAGCAATGACAATAAATCCCATCTTAGCATCCATTCCAATGATAAAAAATAAAGTATTTCCTCATATTTGCTCTGCTCTTTTCTTCCCTTCTCCCCCTCCTTATTTTTTTTCTTGTGTATGAAGAAAATAGCTTTGTAGGGGGAAAAAAATCCCTCCAATTAAATGTCCTGGCACATAGATCAGCCTGCTGCCTTGCAGAAAGATCAACACTTCTACCATTAAAGAAAATGTCTCTTTGCTCACAGTACAACCTGTGTGAAATTCTTAGTAATCAATGAAAGAAACACCTTATTAACAGATCCTCCATGATGGAGGAGAGGTTAGCTCAGAAGAAGAGATAGAAGGCAATCTCAAAGAGCTAATACAAACTTCAGGGTTATAAATTGGGTTCTGGAGAAATAGTAGTGCATGCCTCACATTGCTAGAAAATACCTTGTTAGAAGTACCCACATCTTGATTCAAACACAGTCTTCATGTTGCACAACAAAGCTATGACATTCCCCAGAGAAGCCTCCATACTCTTCCCTCTATCTCCTTTAAATGAACAAAGAATCCATTTACAGATATTTAGTTTCAAAATTACTCAGTTTTGGCACTCCATCAGAGTCTCCTGAGGGGACCAACAGCAGTACAGGAGACTTGCTTTCTGTTCTCATATAGCTGTGTTGGTGAGAGCTAGTCAATAAAATATTCTTTCAGTTTTTACTGTCAATAGTGATACACCACGTTTGCATCACGTACGTCAAGCCAGGCAATCACAAAGCACTTCACAATACCTTATTTCACAGAACAGCTGTAAATGCACATCCCACCCATACAAAGATAACCCTGCAGCACTGAGTTGGAGTGGGGTGTGCACGGTCTGATCAACATGTCTGTTACCTGCACAGCCTGGGTAATCCTTCAAACGTCCCAGTTGAGCACTTACTCAGCCCAACTGGATTTAGGTTGCAAAAGAAAGCAGGATTACATTATTCTCTACAGGAATTTGTAAACCATGAAATTTTACACTTAAATATTTCTTGTAACATGTATTCCTATGTTACAAGAGTGCGTAACAATTCATGCATTTCTGAAAAGCTAAATACACATCGCAATATTGAAGGTAAGGTGTTAGCAACAAAAGCAGCAAAAGAAAAAAAAATCAGGTCTGTGTTTCTCCACAGGAGCATCAAGGAGGTATAAAATAATTTTTAAAAATTAACCTGCACTAACAAGCATAGCAATAGCTGTTCCTTGCACGCTGCAATGTTAGAGAGTGTTGCCGAAGTTAAAAGAGTTGCTTTGAATGTGAACATGGTTCCAGGAATGCATTTTGTCCCCCATACAATCTTTTGCAGTGGGTCAGTCTCTTTTTTAGCTGTACACAGCCTTTCTAGACCGAAAAAAGAGGAAGACTATAAATACAGGTATTATTTTGATAGTGTCTCTGCATATATCCCCTACAGGCATAGAGGGGATGGAGTGGAAAGGGTAGGAACTACACAGCTACTGTTATTTTCTCTGGAAGGGTGATTTGGAAAGAATAAAGAATTGGCTTTTCCTTTAGGACCAGCCACAAAACTGAGCCAGTGTGGGTGAGAGGCTGGAAAATAGAAGTAAATTACTTTTCTTCCAACAAACGAAGGAAATAAAGGCAATTCCTTCCTTGGAGCAATCACATTTATACAAATCGGTGTCTAGAGACACAGTCTAACCCTACAGAAACAAAGCTCACAGTCATGAGTCCAGCTGCCTATCCAGGCGAAGTTCTCCTGGGTTGATGTGACAAAGACAACATTCATGTGGGCTACCACAGAAGAAGTCATATAAAAAATACCCTGAATTCCTGCTTAGTAGTTCCTACCACAGAAGACAGGAAGGGGACATCTCCTTGATTTTGGACAGGAAAATTACTTTGGTCCTGTAGGCAGGGTGTATGTCTGAAACAATAATTTCATTAAGGCCTAGGATCCATTTTGTGAACCACAGCTACCCGCACTGATCACCAAGGCCTTAAAATCTCATTTAAGTGCGATGTCCTCATTTATCAACTCTAGCTACCACAACAAGATTAAGGTTCCGGACTACTGCCCTGAACTGTCCAACTCTGGATAACTAAAACACTGTTTTCATTGGAATTTCTTTCTATAGAGGAAAGGATCGTCAGCAACTTTACTGTATGCATGATGATTTTATTGCTTAGGTGAGCGGCTGGGGAGTTGCCTGTTCTGCCACCAACAAACTGCGTAAGCAACTTTGAGAAGGTTAATCTTCTCAGTTTATCCATAGGCTCTCAGACGGATAGGGTGAGACTTGAAATGATCACTTTAAAGAGTATAGATTAAGAGATAAATTCACCATTGTGTTGAAGTCCTGCAGAGAGAGGGCTGCCAGAGCTCTTACAGCTTCCAGATTTTGAAGGACAACCTGAACCAGTATTACCAGTCCCATAATTTGGGTAATTAAAGGATAGCTCTAAGTTTATGTTTTGTCATTGACTATTGATCATTTGTCATTGTCTAGTCAATGACTATTGATCACCCCGCTTATCCATATGATATAAAACTGTAACATGAAGAATAAAATTTACCAAAGAACTAGCTCCACAAATACTAACAAGTGATCACAGAGCCCTGCCAATAAGAGATCTCCTGCAATACATTCTGATTTGCCCTACTTACCTTCTACTATTTCCTACTGGAAATCATTCCTACCAAAATTATATTCCTTGTGATATACACATCTGGTATACATTACTCTTTCGTTTAGGTTTTCCACTAACCATGTTAGAGGGTGTAACCATTTATATTACTTTAGTATTTCTTCTCTTCCTCTACATATTACACAACTTCTATATTTGGTAATAATTATCTGTCCTCCCAACAACGTCCCCCAACTTTCCTACATGTGATCCATAGAAAATACTAGCCAAATCAATGACTGGCCAAACAAAATGGAAAAATTATTTTAAAAAATCCCACAAAACCAAAAATCCCAGAACCGAAGCCCCAGTGGGCTTTATTTTGTAATAGCAAACATGCCCAACGTGCAACAGGAATCCATGGCATGGCTTTACGATACCACCAGCAAGGGACATGGAATGTTCTTTTGTTGTCCTTTTCAAGTCAATTACTAGTAAGAGGAGAATGAGGAAAGAATTGGTCACCTCACTGAGGACCAAAACTTGCTGTTTGATGAAGCTGAAGAAACATGAGTACTATTCTAGTTTCTTCCAGCAATCTCTCTGTAAATACACAATGCAATAGTTGCACTTGCTTTCAGTTCACAGGTCACAAGATAATGAGCAAACTATCAGGCACAACTTTGGTGTAAATGACAAATTCTACTTTGTAATCAACATCAGAGATTTTCACTTCTAATCTGTAAAATAAGCACCGTTTTTTGGGCTTTTTTTAAGATTTTTTTTTGCCAAGTTGTTCATGCTCTGAACATCACTCTCAACTCCCTTGTAACTCTCAAGTCTCAAAAGATGTCTCCACCACCACGTTGCTCATTGCTGCAGCGATATTTATCTGGCTAGCACTGATCAATGGAAGACTCCTAACGATACGGGGGTTTGCATGGAACATCACCCAAACCAGCCCATGCATAACCATGGAATTACCTTTCAAGATTCTTTAGAGACTCTCAGCACAACAGGTCCTATCAGAGCTTTCCAGGACCCTGGAATGGTCATGGAAATTTAATGTTCACAATGCTTATTAGAAAAGGTTGTCATCATGTTTACCAATTACTCTGAAGTTATTGGAATCTGAGTGTGGTAAGACTATGGGTAAAATGAAGAATTCATTTGCAAAACTGAAATACAGGCAACATAATACCAGTTAACAGAAATGAACACAAAAATCAAGCATATAGCTGCTTATTTCTTTCATGTTTCTGACCCTGCGTAATCCACCTAATGGCCTGCTAGATATTCACAGCTGAAGACCCTTTTTTTACAGAAACATTTGTGTTCTTACACTGCATTTGTGGAAAAGGATCTAGACTTGAGGATCTCACTTCCCTTTACTCTCTGCCACTCTTTGAAAGAGCCACAATCACGTTTTCAACCTCTTCTCTCCTGCTTCCCCCAAGATTTCCTCATCCTTACCTGACTTGGGAATAGGGCTTGCTCCTTCCCAGGCACCAGTTCTGTCATCAGCATGGCCAGGTGTGATTATCACTTGGTCAGAGAGCAGTGTCAACTCAAGAGAGTTCCAGTGTTTGGCAAATCCCTATAAAGAACATTAGACCATTGCCCATTGAGAGGCAAAATGCTAACGTTCAAATCCCAGGTCAATGTGTGCAGTACACTACTGGCTCACATTTGAGGACAGACACAATAGTATCCAAGTGTGGTTGAGTGATAATGAGTTTAGGAAGGAACTGTGAAAGGTGCACCAAATGTACTCCAAGCTAACACACTCCTCCCAGTCTCCCATTGTACACTGCCTCTTTCTGTCCCTGTGCCAGGAGTACTGTGGACCTCAGGAACAGCTCTGATGACCATGGTAGAAGATAAAGCAGCAGTAGGGAAGCACGGGCCATGCAGCTTCTGTCACAGAAACCAGTGCCAAACATCAAAGTTATCAGGGCTGAAACAGGGCAACAGCTCCCTTAGGCCAATACCTTCACTTATACCTGAACATCATACATGAGTCATTATCAAGGATTTGAATGCAGCACAACATAAAAAGTAGAGGCCTCTATCCTCACAGCTACTGGAGAATACCACACACTTAGGAAAAATCCTCTTCTGCCCAGGTAGAAGGAGCTTTGCTACTAGTGAGGCTTCAGGTTGGGTGAGACTTTCATCTTTATCCGCTAATTAGCTTGACATCCTTCTGCTGCTGTACCACTTCCCATAAGTATGGGGCCAGGTTCTGTCCTCCAGAGCTCTCTAGAGCAGCAGCAAAATTATAAGAGAAGGAATAGTAAATCCTGCCTAAAATTAATAGATGTTTTAATGTAGAAACCAAAGAGCACTTTGCTTTTCAGGAAACCAGCAGAATAGCCATTCTCTAGTCCTATGGGCAGTATAACCATTACAGACCCCATGTGAGTCTTTTAATAAAGGAGGGTATATGTTCAGATACCCAAAGATTTCAGAGTTTGACCTGCCAAAGACATGAAGTAGTAGTGGCTTTTACTGTAGCAGAATCACTGACTAATACCACCCAGGGGAAAACTCCAGGAAAGTTCTCATCTGTTTTCCATTATAAATTATGCCGACTCTTCAGTTGGACTTATGTAATTTTCCCTATGGAGACACACCAAAGTTGTACAACTTTTCAGCAAGTCATTCTGGGGAAAAGCCCAATAGAAACCTGCCCATATTTTGGCAGAATTTAAGGACTAATATCCGAGGAAACAATCCAGAAAGTCAGCTTTCCAAAGGATATTTAACCTTGGGGACACCTAAAAAATTTTAAGTGTTCCCAAACTATTTCCTCAACACCTGTGCAGAAGTGCACTGCAGTTTGGAAAGTTTCATACGTAGCTCCACTTAAGCTCCACCAAGCTCCAGAGACCAGGCAGCAGTGTGCCTACAGGTCAGTGAGTTCCCTGAAGAGACACTTGCTCACTGTTTAATTGTGCAGCAAAGGAGGCTCTGATTTGCAAACAACTAAACCCCAGCCAAACACTGGTACAATGAGATCAAGAAGGAAATACAGAAGTGATAATACATCCTCTTTACCTGTTTGTTTGTATACTTTCTAAGCACTCTCTTGCTTTCGTTAAGGTAACTGGTATATGAGATGAATCACTGGACCTAGGGGATACATCCATCATTGCACATATGCATAAAGGAAAAGTAAATGACATGAAAAATGTTATTATGCAGGAGGACCTAGATTCATCTTTTGATTTATACTGAGTGAATCAAGCCTGTTTAAGACAGAGGCTTAGTTTGAAACAAATTTTGTCATTGTTAGCCCTGAGGTTCCATCAAAAAAAGATTACTAACTTTTGGTCTTTTTGGTAGCTCTACACTCAGTTATCAGGTTTCTCATTTACCAACTTTAGAAAGGGGTGATTTGGTGTTTTGTAATAAAAATTTACTTATATTGCACTGTTGTTCTGCAGATCTCAAAAATACCTTAAACTGGCAGTTTATTAAAAGTCGGATAGCATACAAAAGAAATTTCTATTAGCATTAGCAAACTGTCACAGTTGTTTGGGTCTATCCCACTCCCTTATGATCAGCTAACTATTCTTCGCACTCTTCTGTATTCCTACTGCCTTTGAGCTTGTATCAAATCTTTAATGCTGTTATAGACCAGGTGCTGCTAAAATTTATGTACATTATTTTTTATTATTTTATGTATACTATGTATTTCATAAACATACAGATATATCTATTTCCATAATACTGATTGCAATTAAATACATATTGACCCTAATTTTGTAACAGTGGCTGGTGATGAGTAGGACTTACCCAAACAATGTAGTTTCAATCTATTCAATAGATTTCCCTCTGTGAATAATTGCCAATCAATAACGGTATTTGAAAAAGAAAACCAACCCCTCAATTTAGAGATTTTTAGTGTTGATTCTCCTGAATTTTCTTGGTTTTAACTGCATTACAGTTATTTTCATGATATATGTGTACTCATGTTTATGTTGTTTGACAAATGCCTTTAAAACTTGATTTTATGATTTAATTGACGTTTATTTTGGCAATAAGCTTATTTCTAATGAGCCTCCCTTTGGCACGTGCTCTGTGCTACTTACACATTAACAATTAACAAGGCACATTTAACTGAACCCCTACTGCTGCAATATGATCTGTTGCTATGAAATTTGCAGGAGTCTTTACTCACAGTTAACAAAAGTGAAGCCAAAACAGACTGACTGACCATGATATGCTGGAATAGGAAGCAATTAGGAATTTCAAATTATTTCATATGAATTTCATATGATAAGATATAACAACAGGTAGAAACAAAAACTTGTTAGTTGTGGAAGACATTTTTCCAATTTCATTTATTACTTCTTGGTACAATTAAGAAAAACCTGAGATAACATAGGAAACACTTTTCATTCGCCTAATTTCAACTGTTTGTTTAATACCAAATGGGTAAAGACAGATAAAATATTACACAGAAAAAAACCACTCTGAACTGTCTATAAAAATCTTTGTTCACATTTCTAAAATCAGCACAATGATCTACTAAACCGATTAAGATAAAATTTTACAAAGGCATATTAAAAGCAGAAAAATGTGAAATCTCTTTTTTAGGCAGATGCAGGCATGATCGTAACATGTCTGGAAAGTACCAACATTCAAATATAGTTGTGTGTTAAAAAGTCTGTAAAGGCTTGTGCATCTATCAGACACAGTATCAGCAGTGACTGCACACAGCTACATCCTGGGTAATGTCTTTCACCTATTTACACGGTCTGTTTTATCAGCTGAGCTTTTTCCCAAAACATGAGGTTAAATCAAAAGTGTTAATGGCATCTTGCAGTGCTACTAACTGTAAACCTCTTTTATAATAACATTTAAAGCATTAAACAAAAAAATCTGTCCTTACTTACAAGGCAAAGCAGAAAAGGAAGGTCATTCATTACACCCCATTCACTATTTTCTGTTTCATTCTGTAAATATTATAGTGCTACTGAGAAAAAATATAATGTCTGAGGTTCTCAGATCTTCCTTCAGAGTTTTAATCATTTGCTTCCCAAGAAGGGGTTTAACAAATACCACACTGTTCTGTCAATATTTGTATGCAGCACCACACAGGGCAAGCTGCCAAACTTGCGTGGTTTAAAGAGCCAAGGGTAGAAAACTGACACCCTAACAAACACACTCCCCCTTTGTCTCTCTTAAGGTGGTGGTAAAAGTGTCATCTTTGCCTCTGACTGCAGTTTCGGAAAGCTCTTTCTTTGATTGCTTTACTTCTACAGAAATGCATTATTTAATAATCTTTGCTCACCAAACTTCAGGGATTTGTTTCATGCCCGAACGTTTCTTACGCAATTATAAGCCTTTTGCTCTCCACCAGCTGCACTTTAAATGTATTTTAATTGGCTGGAATTTAGAAGGAATCCATTTGGCAGTCATTTACATTTGAAGCACGCCCCTAGCAGCTGAAACAGGCCCCAGAAGCAGCCCGATTACTTCATCAAAAGAAACTGCTTGAATAC
Organism: Mycteria americana; assembly: GCF_035582795.1. Lineage (NCBI taxonomy): Eukaryota > Metazoa > Chordata > Aves > Ciconiiformes > Ciconiidae > Mycteria > Mycteria americana. The sequence continues at coordinate 36,269,252 of NC_134373.1, forward strand.
CGTTGACTCCTACATAACTACAGTGAACTCTATTATAGAGGTGTGGTGATGTAATTAATAACTCCCTGCTAAATTTTTGCTTATACTGGGAGCAGAATGTATTACCAACTGATACGTTTACAGAGCGGTCTGCAGAGTTAGAGCGCTCAGTGTTAGTTTTCAAACACCACTGCGTTTCTAGAGAGAGGCCTTTCTTGTGCTTTTTCTCTATCTGATCTAAACAGTGACGTGGCTCTAACACTGGTATTATTATTTCTATACTTGCAGCACATCAAGAGTGTTACCAGCTGGATTTTTGTATACAATATTATTTTAAAAGCTTCTAATGTGCTAGTTATTCAAGGATCAAAGTATAAACTAAGTTTAGCACGTTACATTAGGAATGGCTCATTTTTCCATTTCTCTTTATTTTTGGGTTCCTAATGTGTATTGTAAGCCAACTTTGCAGAGCCTTAATTTAATGTAGTTCTCTGCAGTTTGTAATGCAAAGGTTTAAGAGTTGACAGCAGTAGGGAGAGCTACCAACAGCTGCTCAGAAAAAAAGAATGAGAAGACATTAAGAGAGAACCACAAGAATTCACGCTGTAAAATGCAATATTTAGGATGAATGTAATGACATTAACAAGTCAGATTTAAAAACAGAGAGACATTCCAAGTGATGCTGATTGAACGCATGGTATCTGAAAAACCCAGAGCTCTGCAATCCATGAAAGCTCCTGTGAAATTGTAACTGCTTGAGAGTTCACTTATCATCAGTGTACCACGGAGGATGAAGGAGCAAAAGAAAAGGGATTATTCTCTAGCTGAAGTACAATGAGAACTGTTTTCTACATTTAAAAGGTGAATAGTTCTTGAAGTGAAGTTATGACAATACTTACCGCCTACAGAGAAAAGCAGCGTTTCAAGTGCATTGCATGAAAAGGAGAAGGATTAATGCCACAGAGACCATTATACTATAGAAGAGATGCATATTTTAATAATTTGACTCCATCCAACTCTGGAAATTTCCATAGTTAACTGGCTTATACTCCTAAGAACTGGAAACCCTCAGTGTACTAAGGTCTTAAGTGAACTTACTGGATGTACCACTTAAACAAAAAAAAACCCCACACATGCAGAAATGGCCAAAGCGGATGATAAATGATGAGAAGCCCAATCATTTGTTACCTTTTAACTACCTTACAATACTTCACTGAGAGAGGGCCAAGCAGCTGTCCAGACTCTGTCTGCGTTGTTAGGGTAACCCAGTGTATCACACTCAATGAATTTCATCCTCAAATTCATGACATACAGAAATATTCTTGCCTTCCTCCTCTTGAAGGCACAATGCCTATGACCAAGCTGGGACATGAACCCAGCTCCTCAGTGCCTTCCTTCCTCCATTAGGTCATGCATTTGTAATTGTCCCACATAGAGACACATGCAGCTACAACCCAGATCAGAGCTGACTCAGGGTAACAGCTGAAAAGAACAAGGAAGCATCTTAGATCTTTGAAAGCCAAAGGAAACAGAAGTGAAGGCTTAAATCCAGGCTTCTTTCACCCTCATCCAAGCAGAAATGGAAGATTAGAGAGCCGCTCACCTTTATCTCATCTGTAGCCTACCAAAACAGATGACAAAACTCCCACCAAGTTCAAAAGGTGATACAGATGGGAGAAGAAGAGAATAAGAATTGCAGAACTAATTGTGACCTCAGCTATAAATGAAAATAAAATCCTAGATCATTACAAGCAACCAAAATACATCATATTTGAATCCTTAGTCGTGCATTATTGAAAACTTTATACTTTTGCCTACATGACTTCATGTGTTTAAAAAAATGAAAAATCTTCCTGATAGAAGTGCTACAGTGTAAATATCCAGGGAAGTATCAATACAAACTGTGTGGTGGATGAAGAGGAGTTCTAGACAGGAGGGCAAACGGCAGCATGCATAACAGCCTGCTCCTGTCCTCCTGCCTCTGCCAAGTGGCAAGCAACAAACTTTGGCAAGAGAAAGGTCAGCGCTCTATTCATGCTGTCACTCTGGGAATCCCCTGCGTTGTCATGGGCTGCGTGATGACAGCCATGAAGCCTTGATGTGCCATTGATTGTTATAGGACATTGAAGACAATTGGCCATTATTTAGATTCAATATCTATCTTCACAATTATTTAAATGTGAGACACTGGCAAATGTTTCCAAAGAAAGGGTACCGGTGTGATTTTCAAAAGAGGGGGACTGATTTATTTTCAAGCCTCATGTGAGATTCGAGTCACAGCCACAATAAGCCTCAGAAAAGCTGTACACTAAACTGATTTTCTGGTAGCAGTTCTGCAAGAAAACCCTTGCATTGACAAAACTTAAGCATATGAAACATTTACTATTAAGACAGTTAATAGCCCTAAGCACAGTAAAAAGGAAAAGCATTACTTTGAAATTTCAGAAACTATTAAAAAATAAGGCAGAGAGAGAAATATGGGTGCTATCAAAGGAAAGATAATCAATCCTTCAAAAGCAGAGACATCAAGCAGTAAAGAATACTTCCACCATGCCTAATGGCAATTCTTTGCTGCCTTCCTCCCTAACTGCTGTTGGCATTCAGCTGGACGAGAGAGAAAAAAAAAACATTACAGTAGTACACGCAAGCAAAAACGAACTACGGCAAAGGAGAAACCCCACAGTGAATGAAAAGCTGTTTTTCTCTTATGCAAATGCTATGCATCAATGAACCAGTTTCCAGTCTAACAGAACCATCTTCAGGAGATATATAAGGCTATTAGTGTAACTGATACCTGGTTAAAAATGAAGGAGGTGAGGGGGATGAGAATGCAAGCGTGTAGGATTTATTAAAACAGCAGCCCAGCAGAGTCCTAGTGAAACAGGACAAAAGGCAAGAAGAATGATGTCTCTGAAGAGGACAGTAGAAAGAATATGTCATCTAGCCGGTATGCCAGAAACCAGGAGGTGGAAGTATTAAAATAAGGCTTATTGCACGCTTTGAAAAACTAGGTGAGAACACTGACCACTCAATTATTTTTCTTAAATCTGGAGATTGCCCATGTGAAACGCTGTGAAGGGAAGTAATTGGATGATCAGACTCCCCCTGGTCCTAACTGAGGTGGGCAGGCAGAAGGAAAGCAGAGCACAAATTGCAGCCTTTGTGCTCACAAAGTGGGATTACCTCCGTACATTTTACATCACTTCCTGACTCCCCATCTTCCTTCTGTACATTTTGAGATTTCCAGATCTGGGCAGGCAAGTGAAGGATAACAGCAGACTTAAGCTCCACTGGCCTATAAAATTTCCTAAGCATCACCCAAAAGGTGTCATAGCACACGCACAACTCCACCATGTGATGGTGTATGGGAAAGGATGTATATTTATGAAAATACATTTCCTTCCCTGACCTTCTTTTGAAATCTGGTTCTGCGTCCCTTGCTCTCTTCCTTGAAGGAACTACATCCAATTCAGCCCTACATCCATATAGGGCATATCTTCATGAAGACCGTGTAAAAAAGCCCTGAAACTCAGCATGGATGCCACGTCCTTGGCACAACTATACTCCACTACACCACTCCTGCTGCACTGCACTGCTTACTCATGTTGACATCTCCCCAGTGGAAACAGGGCTTAGCAAAAGCAAGATGCCCAGTTATTAATGTGTCTCATGCTTCCGAATAGCAAAGTCAAGGCCTTGTAAACAAAAGAATGTATACAGAAGATGTCTGATTTTTTTTGGATGGTGGTGACTTGATTACAAGACCTTGATACTGTGCAGTAGTGGAATGGGTGAGGAAGACAATCACCTTCCTTATGCATTAACACCTCACCTTCTTGAGAGCAACAGCAAGGGATTTGGGGATGTTAGAAACCAACCCCCTCCTTCGCAGTAAGCAGCACTCTGAGAAATGCTTGCATGTCATCAGTCTACTGGGAGTTCAAATGTCATCTGTCTGTACCCCATTTAAAGGAACAAAATCTCTGATATTGGAACTGGAACACAGGGCATGTTACAGAAATACCAAGAGCTGAGATGATAGACACCCTTTAACAGATCAATTCCCTGCAGCTACAATGCATGCATTGTTGATCTATTATTGTCTGCTACACACACTCCTGCAATAAGGTATTTGCAGCACTATTACATTCTTCTAAGTAGGCCCCAAACGGTGCTAAATATGGAAAAGATTTTTCAAAAAAATAACAATTAGTTTGTGTCCAAGGCCAAATTCATACCCTCAGCAAATGTGGCTAGGCACAAAGTCATATTGCTCAGCATTAACATCAGTTTGGAAGCTTATTGTAATATCAGTGTCCATGGACTTCTTACCATCACTTCTCAATTTTTCCCTGCAAAATAGTATCACTTTCTTGTTGCCTCATATTACTTGAAAAGGGAAAAGATATTTTAAATATGAGTTTGTATTCAGAATTGCTGGAATCATATGCCTTGCAAATTGCTGCTGTTGGAGAAGGTAGTAATCTGCTCATGAAGAGGAGAGTAAGACCAAACATGGTTGATATGAAAAACTTCAGACAACTGCTTTGCAAGGGCATTGCCTGAGAGTTCAAGTTTTCAAGGCAGAAGACAGGCGTGTGCAGAAGACACCAAAGGCTGTGGGATAATGCAACTGACTACAAACAGGTCTGGACAACATAACTGACTGGAGGGCAACAGTAAACAGGGGTGGAGCAAAAACAATCCAAATTATGCATCCTGCGTGGCTGCACATTCACCTTCAGGGGAGTCAGTCTGCTGCCCTAGAGAGATGCGTCATCTTCAAGTGAACAATATTTACTTTGATGCATTAAGACAAATGTCATTTTCAGTTGCTGCATGCTGGCTTACCTTATAACCAAGCAGATTCACGTGTCAAGCTGTGACAACTTGAAAAGAAATATAAAAGAATATAGAAAAACTATTTATAGAGAAAAAGTGTCAATGTGTCACTCTTCCCTCGTAGATAACATATAACATCCCATTGTAGATATTTAAAAATATTTAAAACATCTACTGCTATTCTAGGGCTTCTCACTGAGGATTAAGTTACAGAAGTCAGGGAAGACGCAGAGAAGTCCATGGCTGCTCATTCTTACTACCTTTATCAGCTTAATAAACTCACACTTAGGTTGAGGAAGAGCAATGGATACTCAGCATAGGAGATTAAGGACCTCTAGAAAAGCTGAATGTTTTGTTTATGCACATTCCTATCAATCTCTTGGTCATAAGCACTCACAGCTTGTAATAAAATAATGCCTGAAAGTTCATTTCAAGGACATTATTTTCAATAAATATTAGAAACTATGACATTCTCATTAGCTTAATTAAGATAAGACAACCTGCAAGGATTGGGGTTTTTTAAATTAAACTATGTATTGGAACAGCACAGAATGACAATGCACAGGGTCACCAGTGAGACTGGTAAAATACTGATTTTTGTGAAATAAGGCTCTGACCCAGGACACCAACCATACCAGCAGATCATCAGGACCACCAGTGTTGGGGAAGTTCTACATGAACACAGAATTCTATTATTTCAGAAGAAAGTTCCAGATCATACTTTAATCACTCGGGTTTTCACCACTACTTAGCAATTATTATAGCAATGCATATATTAAGAATTTTGTTTTACATATTCTTTTAATAATAGCACTTGGAACTTTTTACAGTATTAGAGGATTCAGCATCTAAACCTTCCCAGAAGGCAGGCAAATAGCAAATGTCATACTCTCATAATGCATTTAGGTACTGTATAGATGGGACATAATTAAAGTAAGATTTAATTAAAGCTTTTCTTCTCCAGAGACGGACAGGTAAAACATAACTTACTGTATTCTCGAGAACAAAAGAGTCTAAAATTGTCTTCATGATTACACAACTGTAGACTCTCAGTACAGCACAGGAGAAATACAGTAACAGTTGGGAGTAAGTTTTGCTTCTACCTGTTCCCATTTCAGTCTGAACTCATTTCTAATCCCTTGAAACAAAGCGGTCAGGATCTATTCTGCTTAGTATAGAAAACTTGACTTTTGTAACACACTGCTAAAAGATTGTATAGGTGATCCCTTCTGCTCATGCTAAACTGTACTGCTTTCAGTGGTGCACCACAAAAATCCACCTGGGTGGAACCAGCCACTTCAAAGTGTGTCCTTGGGCAAGTTACTTAACTTTCTTCATTAACAACTGGGTTTCTTTATGGTGGTACTCACCATTTACTATCTGTAGGTAGAGAAAGTACATCCAAAAAGGGAGCGTCAGCCACCGCATTACTGAACACTATATAAACTCAGTGTTGGTCACTTCATGTTTGGAGTGAGATCTCTGAGACAACAGCTGGCCTCAGTGTCCATGCGATGCATGGGGACAGACTGGGGAAAAAAAAAAAAAACCAAAAAACCAGCAGCACGTGCTGAAGTCAGGACTTTAATATCAAGTCACATATTAAACCTCAATTCCTCTTGTACTTGAAGCACTGATTCAGGGCTGTATAGAAATCTTTCTGCCTACTTCTAATCTGTGGCTCCATCTCTTACAGGTATGTGGCAATAACAGTTCTCTGAAAAGCCTTACACATAAAGCTACCAGAGGAAGCAACCTACTACTCTGTGTTTTCCAAAAAGCAGCTAAAGGTAAAGTGTGTTGAGGAAAGGTGCCATCAGTCAGTATTTTCTATGCGAGCAGCAGGCCAGCAACAGACACGTACCCCAACAGCGTGGCTCCTACCAGAGCGAGCCTCACGGTTAGCTGTGATGAACGGGACATCTGTGCTTCAGGCACAAGTCCCTCTTAAAGGCTAAATTTCTGGCTAGATGCCAAGACGGAGCCCTGCGAGTGATGAACAGAGACCCCCCCCTCCTACAGACCTCCCCCTCCACTGCAGGTGGGTGAGGGAAGGGCAGTCTGCTTGCTCAGTGCCCTGGCCCAACCTGGCCAGGTAAAACTGTTGACCAGCAATGGGTTTTGCCAAGGGAATATAACCAAGAAGGCTGGGCTGCATTAACATTGAGAGCTGATTTTACATCCACTTTAGGGCTGCTGTAGAATTATTCCCTTGGACTAAGTAAGGGCCTAAAACAAGGTGGAAAAACTTTTGAAAGCTAGCCTGTTTATTTTAAAATATGAACCTAAATAGTGAAGTTACAAGTGGCCTTAGGCTTGGCTGCAAAGGTCTGAATGGCTTTAACAGGCATTGCAGGAACGTGGGTGACTGGACCTCCGTGCAGAGGACTTGTGGTCTCAGCAGCCACTGGTGTGGTTGTTGGTTTGAGTTTCAGGGCGATGCAGAGGGAAAACACAGCTCAGAAAGGCAGAGCTGGGCCAGGAATCACAGCCACGAGGTGAAAACAAGAAAACTGACATCTGCCAGTCAGCCACAGATTTACTGTCATTGTCTCTTCTTTCAGTTTCTCGCTCTGCAGAATGGGGATAACGTTTTCCTCAAATGACTGTGGTGGCAAGAGGCAAGGAATTTGTGTATGAAATCCTCTGCTGGAAGCAGTTACAGGAGCTGAACATTGTATTATTACATAAGAAATATCATTCTTTAAAAATCTATTCTAGTTGCAATGCTGTACTAAATTTTCCTGAGCATAGGTGATCTTTTAGCAGAGTTTCTTTGTTTATAGAGGCGTGGGAAAGAGAGTGGGACAAAGAATTACAGCATGACTAGTAAACAAGTCCAAATTTTCTAAGGTCATAAAAATAAAGCAGGACACAGTGCTCTGTATATTAGCTGTAAGATCTTCCAATTGCTTCACTCTTCCTCCAAAAGCCAATGAAGCTTTCTGAACACAGCAGAGAATGATATGGTCAAACCTCCTGCGCCAAGTAATTAAGTGGTTGAATTCTGAACAAACTGAGAGCACTGTAGGGTAGTGGTATTTACAATTACTCAAATTAGTGGACATGAACATATATAAACACTCCAACCAGAACAAGAGCATTTTGGTCAATGAACCAGCAAACGACAGAAAGAAAAAGGCAAAAGAGTTGACAAAAAAGGATGAGAATAAAACAGTCACAGTCTGGGAGGAAGCAGCAAGTTCAGCATTTCAATTTGCCAGACCTGAAATTCAGGTTTAAGGAATTTTTTCCTTCTTCACATCATTCCTGCATTTTCTGAGGCCCTTAGGTGCTATAGCATGGGCAGCTGAATTTTCTGTTCTATTCCTATTTCCAAGACAACAATAAGCATACACCAGATCAAAAGCGATTTGTGCCAGGACAGTTTTTGCCCTGTGCCTTCTTGACCACACAGCTCACATACAACTTCTCACAGATGGGTTTTATCTAAGTTCAAAATAATACAACAGATTACTTAAAGCATCTCCTGATGACAAAGCACTTTTAATCATATTCATACTGCAGGACTGAGAAAGGACAGCTGGATGTCTGCAGGAACAAATGTGGGGTTTGTTTACAGTTGGAGTTTCCAGAGCCTCAGCAGTGATGCTCTGAGTCAATGCATCCTCTAGCTACCCAGGTCAGTACCATGTATGTTGAGGTCACATTAACCCTTCTCCACTTGCAACACAGGTCAAACACACTATGTTCCTGCAAATGATGGCTTACACCAGCTTTCTGCTCCAGAAGTCCTATTCAAGGGTCTTTTGTTAATACACACTGACAGTGAGTCAGGCCCTGAGTATTTTGACAGTAGACAGCACTTAACTTTTAAATATACTGCCCAGCTGTGGAATTATTAAATCTAAAGAAACTGCATGTCTAAGGCAATTTTCTTCCTTGCATGACAAAACTAGGTTGCTTTTATTCTGATCCCTAAATAGACCTCTCCCATTTGTATTTAGCCAAATATTTTGCTGTAAAACTTTAACAAGGGGAATGATGATTCACCTGAATTATAGTTATACATCTGCAGTAACTGTTTGCAAGGATGCTTGGATGCTCAACACACCCATGGGATAGCTTGCAACATAATCCACAGGAACGTACATTAGAAAAAAAACAGCCATAAACATACCAAGATGAAAGTTTGACTGGGATTTAGTCAGTTAAAACAAATATTTTTGCACTGAGCAATTAGAATCACAATTAAAAGGTGTTCTCTTCACTATGTGGTACATGCATATGGTTCACACAAAAGAAATTGTTGGCTTTTAGGTCAGTAAGTGCATTCTTAACAATTGCAAGCAGAAGGGGCAGATAAAGAGCCTGAGACGAGGTTGGCCTTGTATCACACATGAAGATTGATTGAGCCAGAGCAATTGCAATAACAAGCATTTCAATCATGCCCTAGGCCTTGCTAGAACAGCGCTTTTAAAAGGCAACAATAGAGACACTACTGCTGATACAGGAAAACTACAGTGTGTATCATCTGGATCTCCCAGATGCTAGGCTGTGCACTCATGATGGATTGACTTGTCTATACCATGAGAGCACGTGGGGAGCATTTCATTGTTCTGTTCTTCTGCCACTATTCTTTGGACTTACTCCCCACAGCAACTGGGCACTGGGCTGCATGGGGCCTCAATGGCATCACATTACTTCTTTACTGAACTATCATTGCTATGTTCTGGTTATTACTTTTCTTCAAAAAAAAAATCACAAAAGTTCTGCTTTTCATTGTACAGAAAGCAGTTGAAAATGAAGACCCAGACTACAAGCCTGAGCAATCCTAGCAGATATAACATATTTGATATCCTATTTTTATGCTACTGTCATGTTGCAACTAAAAGGAAAGATTTGCCACCTCCTTCTTCCCAATTAAAAATCTCCAGATGGAAGTTGGCTGGGCATGCCAGATAGCACTCAAAAAAAAAAAATCTATAATGAAATGTAGAGGGAATTTATCTTGATATTGTCAACAAGTCAAGTTGTAGGGGAATAAGGAGTTACATTCATCCAGGAAAATTGCAATACTGTTGGTCTACAGCACCAATGCAGTAGCCTGCAGCTGCACAGTGGGAATTTACGGGGATTCAGCAACTGTTTTGTATGGAAAAGGTACACATTGGAGGGAAAATATAATAGGAGGATACATTCATTTGGTCAATGATCAGAGAAATCCCAGGACTACAAATCATTGTACAAGTGATGCCACAGCTTTGCAGCACAGGAGCTATATTGGTCTTTGAGGATCTCCAGGTTGCCTGAGTTGATTCCATTCCGTGTTGTGGGATGGATTCCATCTGCCATGGAGTTGCTGCCATAATTCCTATTTATTGTGGCTGTACAAGAAGAAAACACTGGACATCTGTGGGACTCAGTGTCGTTTCACAGAAGAAAAAGATGCAGAAAAGCTGACCAAGCCATAGAATAGTAAAGTTGATTTAGGAGGGGAGAGAGTAGAAAAAGCAATGTTTTATAGAAAAAGATCTTGGAGCACCAGCAGACTGCTGTAGCAAAAAACAATGACCTGAGTGGAAACTAGACCTTTGATAGATGAACAAGAGGGAGGATGGGCTCCTCAGAGCTGCATGATGAAGAGTTCTGCTCCTTCTGCTCCATCACCTACTTATGTCATCTCCTACTGCAGAAAGCAGAGTCTCAGGGTCGCTGCTGATTTAAAGATAGATCTGCTAATCTGTGGTTTAATAATTATAAGCAAAGGGTGTACAATTTGTTAAGTTTCAGGCCAAGTTTAGTCATATTTCCCCAGCACAGCAAATCCACCTACCCCTCTGGCAAGAAAATGAAAGATGTAAGAATCAAGAACAAACATGTACTACTGGAGGACACACATTGCATTTTTAAGCTTAGATGCTTAGAAGCTTTCACTATAAAGCAGTTAATGATGGGCCAAAACCCCAAAGGTTTTTTATTCTCCTTCACCAGCTGTCAGCTTCAGCTGCAGATAAAACAGGATCCTGACTTAAGCTTCGTAGATAAATCCAGCAAAGCATGCAAAGTTTAGATCATCCCCATAAACACTGGTAAATACCTTACACACAAGACCATGGTGCTTCTCAGTGTGCCTTTTTCTTTTCTTCTGTTTTACACATAGCCAAAACATCAACTTTATATTTTTGTGTCTGGGAAATTCAGTTGCCTCCATAAACCTGTGAACTTGGCCCAAGACCTTAAAGCAGTTGTGGCAAATTGAGACAAGAGTAGGTGTTGCAGTGCATGTCTGATGGACGTAAAGCAGCCCCAAGTGCCCAGAGAGGTGCCACTAGGATCTTTCCAGGAAGTGGACTGGTATTGTTTCCTTCTGTTGACTTCATTACCCGCTTGATTTCAAACAACATGCTGCAATTCAGGTCTGTAAGCAAACTGCTTGTATTCAGATTGACAGAGCATGTGAAATCTGTGGAAACAATGATTTTTACTAAAAAGCAGAAGTAAGAAAAAATTCCTGACTTCCTCAAATCACGAAGTTTGCACCAAAAAGAAGATGATAAAATTAATCTGCAGTTATTTTATGGGTCTCTACATGAGGTCTGATAGCTGATTTACTGATTAGCACTGAGGGAGCATAGAGAAGAAAATCACTTCACAGAAATAAGAACATGAAAAGTTTCAGACAATGAAAAGTGTATCAGTCATACATTTCTCTGAAATAAGCGTCATTCATCTTAATACACCTTCCTGTCCTCTTGCTTCATTTGAGTTGGAAAAGAACCTGATAAAACTTGGTATATTTTTGATATAAACTAAGCAGTGAAAGAATTATTTGATGTGCGTATTACTTAAGCCTGAAGATGTAGTCATGCTTTAAAAATGTGGATTAGGGTGAAGACTTTTTTTTTTTTTTTTTTCATTTTGCCCATACCAGATCTATAAAGGAAATATAACATAGTTTTAGATGTCCAGTGAAACCACAGTGTACTTTTTAAAATCTACATCTACATAAATGCTAGTGTTCTTCATATTTGAAAAAGAAACATTACCAAAAAAAAAAAAAAAAGACAGGATATTAAGTGATTTAAATCACAGTAGAGCGTATAGAACTGACTCAACAACCAGCTGTGAAAAGAGTCAGATTCTAGATGAAATGGACTGTAACATATTTACAAAAGAAAGCAAGGAACATAACCTTCGACTTTCCCTTAGGCCTCATAAAAGAGATTCAGCTGTGATTTAAGAGACCTGAGGCAGGAAGGTATCACAGAGCATAGCAGACTCATTTGGTGAAAAAAAAAAAAAACAAAACAAACTCAGTCACTTAAAACATTATAGACAACATTATTTGCAATTAATTATATATCTTTCATCCTCTCTTCTTCTCCCATTCCAAAGAGTGTAAACATCTATTACTATATTGATGTGATTCCATGCAAAGTATTCTTAAGGAAGAAAAAAAATTTAAAAATTTAGAAGTACTCTTTGCAGCACAGTGAGACTAAAGCAACAGCAGCTAAACAGGAGGAAGTCCAGCTCTATCCCTCTAACAGTGAAATGAAGTACAGACCTGCACCAAAACCCTAACCTTCCCCGCAAGAGAGTTTCTCAGTACAGTCTGAAAAACTGAGGGTAAACTAGAAGGGAATTCAGAATTTATTTAACGATTACTTAACTACTTCATTTTACCATAGTATTCACCACCTTCCTAGTGCCTTACATGTATGCAGAAAGCCATTAGCAGCTGAGGCTACGCTCCAGAAAGCACTAAAATGCACAGGCTTCAATCAGGTGTCACTGAAGACGAGCCTTGCAGCCTTTCCTTTACAGTAAAAAAGGTGCTGCTTGCCTTCCCATCTCACCACACAGTTTCATTTCAGGTGGACCTTTTGTAGCTCTGTTTCAGTTTATGTTAACTTAATATCACCCACTCCATTTCTCCTCCACTTTCATACAACATTTGAGCAGACATGCTACCCAAGGAATCCTCCCCCATGATTCCAGTTTATCAGACACCAACACAAGCTTTCTGGTAAACCTGTGGTATAGTATCAGTCAGATGCATAATTAGAGGAAATATGCCCCATAAGACATTTTCATCTTTAGTGAAGAGGAAAAAAAGAAATTGAGAAGCAAAAAAAATCAGTCAGGTGCTCTATGAATCATGATGTGGTTTGAAGTCTGAATTCCTTAATAATAATGTTTTCGCTGACACATGTTGTTTGTATTTGCCTTCAGAACTGTCTGTGTTAATAATGAGTAATCCCACTTGGAAAATATTTACATAAAAGTATTTATTATGTCACAGGCATAGATAGTGTCTTCTTTAAAGGGAAAGAGCAGCCAGGAAATGACTAATACTGCAGCCAATTTTAATGTGCCGCCCTGGGATATCCCACCAGAAATCTATACACACACAAGAGCTACGACTCCAACCTCAGTTACCACTACTTGGAAGAAGCAAGGCTGTGCCGGCCCTCAGGTTTTGGACACTGCGCTGCATTCTGCCAGTCAGACACAAACTTCAGAACTTCCCACCACTGTGATGGTTTTCAAAGCCACTCCAGTGTGGCCTGCAACCACAATTTAGATACATGCATATAATATTTACAGGATGAATTAATATGTCAGGTAGAGAACTATTTGTCATATTTCACTAAAACCACACCATTTTCCTGTCCTAATCCTAAATTCAGTCTACACAGACATTTTCATTGGGAGATAGAGGGAATGCAATGCATTGTAAAGCGGGTGGAAGGGATTAATGCTCTCTTCTGGAAAGACAGTCTGTGGAGAACAAAAAGAGTAATTCAGGGCTATGCTGATAGATTTTAGATGTGAAGCAATAAGGATCACGGTGACTCTGAACTCAGAACTATGGAGACAGCAAAGCTCAGGAAAAAGCTGAACTGGACATCAGCCATTAATAATTCAACCATCCTCCTCCAGGAACAGTTAAGTTTGGAATCCAAAATCAAGTTTTCAGACTAACTTTTACACCCAGTAGTAAAACCATCTGAGAGAGCAGGACAATGAAGGTAAAACAGAAGGATCCTTACAGAATGCTATTCCTACTAATCATTGTCTGTAATCACCACTAAGCAATTATCTAATCACACTTTTTAAACAGCAGTTTGCCTTTGCACTAAAGAGTTTGTAAATTATGTAGTAAGGATAAGATTAGAAAGATGTTTACTGATGCCTTTGTTTTTCAAAGCATCAAAGATGCTTTTGCTTTTACTCTGCATCATTTTTAAAGATGCTCAGTTGTAGGTAAGAAATGTAACAGCTTGTGTTTGTGTTAGGTTTAACAGTTAAAATTTAAATGGTCTACCGTGGTTTCAAAGCTGCCAGCTGCAATTGAATATATCCTTCTGAAAACAAAGATGTTGCCTCTCTAAAAAATCTTGCCCAGGAAAATTTCTCCACTTGGTGTTTGCTGTAAAAGGGCTGCCCAGTTCAGGCAGAAACAAGCTCTTCTGAGAAGCTGGGAAACTGTAGTTAAAATGAAATAACATAAAGAGTGGACTGGAAGGGAACTTCCCATTGATGAAAACAGGGAATGAAGACAATGCAAAGTGCTGTTGAACACCAAGATCAAAAGGTTTCCCAAAGTTATCAAAGTATACTATAGGTAAACCACCCCACCAGACTGAGATGCAGAACGTGCCTGTGCTATAATACTCATTTGAAACTGAGGACGGAGAAATAAATCTAAAAGAAACACAATAAAACATTACCCACATCATGTGTTTTTCTTCACAGCCGTATCCAAAGCTGAACATCCCAGGAATTCTGCAGATGTCTCCCTTAAATTCCTAGCAGAAGATAAACATCTGCTGGGGGCTGAAAGAGAACCAAGTGGATAAATATCTCAGGTTGAAAATACCCAAAGGACTTCGCATGTCTTCAATATCTTTTTGGACTCTTTGACTGTGGGAGACAGTGGTGAAATACAGCATGAAGCAAAGCCATTTAACAGACCCACAATTAAGATAGGCCCTAGTCTCTAAAAATTCTAGCTTCCAAACTCAGCAGGTTCTCTGTTTGCTTTGCATGACTGAAGGAGAAAATCCAAGCATGATACATTACTTTCCCTTTTGAACTTGCACTTTTAAACATTTCCAACAGCCTGTGCAGGAGGCAATCAAGAAACTAATGAGATCACTACATATGGCCTTTGGATGTTGCAGCCATTGTAAGCCCCACAAGCCACACTGCCTGCTGTATATCATTCGTTAATGACATCTGTCCCTTCAGAGGACAATCCACCCCAGCAGCACCTATACGCGGGAGAGCCAGTTGTCTCTGTTGTGGCCAGGGACAAAAGGCTGACGCAGGCACTATTCATGCAGTTCAGTGACAGATTGTGCGACACAGCATGGCTCCTTGCACTGTCTTCTGCTCAAAGTATCATACTGAATGGAGTGGGTCATAAGCAAAGTATTTTCCAAAAAGCTATTATCATTTCTAAATTATGAATGGATAAATGGTGCAAAAGGCTTGCAAACATTTTGTCGGTGTACCTACCCACAAGCCATCCTAAGTTTTCCAGATTGCTTTGCAGATACAGAGCCAGCTGGCGATTGTGCGTAACCTGTACAATGGACTGTCTAATACCTGGTTGTCTGGCAGGTTGTATATTTGATGACTTATCCATGGTTACAAATCACACCATTACATTGTGCTACTTTTATAAATGTTTCTAGGCCTGGAAATGGCCATGATTTCCAAAAGTGAGCAGTCCATAGTCCTCTTAGGTGAACCAGAGCTAACAAAAGTACAGCTCTGGTTCTCTAAATCTCTGACAGTTTGCTCAAGAGACGGATGAATTTAGAAAAGCTGGAAAGCATTGCTTCCAAGAAAGGTGACATGAGACCGGTGCTAGTCATATTCCCTTATTTTTTCCCTGAGACACACAAATATGAGATGAAATTTACCTCTGCCATTAAACAATATGCAAACTCTTGTTTCTCTGCCTTGGAAAAAAGAAAGCTATTTATTTTTTCCAGGGCAAAATATACAAAGACATGCCTGAATATTGCCACAGGCATCTTCAATGAAGATTTAAAAGACATTTCAAATGAAAGCCTTGGCAAACCTCCCCTCCTCTCCAAAAAATCAACTGCCAACAGCAAATATTTCTGCTGGCAAACACTTTTCTGCTCTATAAAATTCTTCCCCATTAGGAACCTCCTTCCCCAAAGGCCTGGTAAAAAGGGTTTGAGGGAGCTCCGTGAATATTGTCAAGTAGAGGCTGCACTTTGCCTTAGGGCCAGAAGGGACCATTAGATCATCTCATCTAACACCTGCATTAAAAAAAAAAACAAAAACACAACGAAACAA
Organism: Mycteria americana; assembly: GCF_035582795.1. Lineage (NCBI taxonomy): Eukaryota > Metazoa > Chordata > Aves > Ciconiiformes > Ciconiidae > Mycteria > Mycteria americana. Next base: position 36,285,380 of record NC_134373.1, read on the forward strand.
GAAAAACCCCACAGAATTTCACCCACTCACTTCTGTATACAGTCAGCAAAATGTGTTTAGTTAGCAAATATCTTCCAGAAAGTCATTCCTCCACCCTTGATCATCAAGAAATGGAGAGTTCATTCAGCAGTTCCCATATTTTTATCTCTATGGAAAACCTACATTATACCTCTCAAGAAATACGTTCTTGGAAACAGCTACCCCTGTTCTGGGACCCCTGTCTGTGTGTGTATTTCTCAAATGCCTCTCTCTGAATGCAGATTCTACATCTCACTGGGATGTATTTGAATGTTAGGTGAATGTTATTGTGCAATATTGAATGTATTAGTAATTTAGGAGCCAACTTGTTATAAAGTTTACAGTATGCCCATCAGTAACTGTACCATGCTGAATGTATAAGACGGACATATGTTCTAGTGGTATCAAGCCTAAGAGTGAATTTGGAGACAGATCTTAATTGACGCTGAACTACATTCATTTACTCTCATCTGTAAAGTAAAAGGACTCCACCTGTTAGAGCTTCTGGGTATGGTTTCTATGCTAGCCAGTTAATTTACCTGCTTATGCAGAAGTCTTGGACTTTTAATTACACAACATAAGTCTTAAACACAAAACCAGAGAGAAAACATGTTTGACTACATTTTGTTTTAAAGTTATAAAACACTTCAAATGCCTAATCAATTCATATCTTACTGTATCCATATTAAAAACTATGGCACTGGCATATAACTTTCAAAGAAAATTTATGTTAATATCTTATGTATTTAACATTATAGCACATTACTGAACAGTTTGCTAGCACTTCACATTTATAATTCATTACATGATTTTTGCCTACTCTCAGTTGCTGGAACATTTCCCATTCGGGGGAAAAAATCCAGCTTGGAGTTATTTGTCCATGAGGTAGTTTAGGTCTCTATTTATCAGCATATGATTATTTTGGCTCTGGGTTTGTATAACTATGTTGGTTTCCTGAAGTATAAAGAAGAGAAGACATTTCTGCCTTTTTGAGAGAAAGCGTAATGATGACACAAAATGACATCCATTGTCCTCATAAAAAGATAAAAGATAATGAGGTAGAGAATAAAAGGAGAAGCAGAAGTTTAACCAGGAATAAATCGAACAAAAATGGAGGAATGTGAGCTTTTGAAATGGTAGGTATTGCACCATAGATTTCAAAGTCAGCACAATTAAAGCTTGTGTTTGTGTTTACACATGACATAGTACTGCATCATTGTCCATCCAGGGTTACTGGGAAGTATCGTGCTTGACAGTAACTGTCTGCAGGATTGGCCTTTACATGGTCAGATCTGACACCTAGTAAACAGCTTTAGTATGCAAAACCTGTTTTGTCTTCTGTGAGTGGTTTCGCCAAGAGAAGAACTAAATGATGACATCATCTGAAAAAAATCTTCCCAAATTACATTCTTACCTGAATGATAGTCCCACTCGCTGTTTTATGCTGTTTGCATACAATAGCTGTGAGTAAGTATTTCAAAGCAATCATTGCCTGTACTCTTAAATTTGCATCCTTGCCCATCCAAAGATAATGAAGTGCTTTGCAAACACTGGCTCTTAATCATTTGGGTAAATGCATTCATCCTCAAACCTCATACCACCCTTCTGAGGCACGTATGGGAAATTACTTTCTCCAACACTGATGCATGTAGGCTTTCTTAAGGAGAAATACAGAAGTAGTTTTATACCGCACAGCCCTCTTATCTCTGCATAGCATCATTATAAGCTTTCTCCTATGTCAAAAACTATGCTAACCATCTGCAATAGGCAGATGTTTTTTTCTCTGGGAGAAAAAACAAGATTTACTTGTCTGGGAAAAAAAAAGATTTACTGGTTTACTATAGTTTATGGAAGAAACTTCATCGTTATATAAGAGACTTCATCTTTCACAGCTAGAAAAAAAAGCACCATGCTCTGTTTTCAGATGCCTCCACTGGGAGGCATCCCTCAAATGCTAGATAACATTGGCAGACGTAAGACTGGAACTCCGGTCTCCTCCAGGAGTGAAGTGGAATTGAAGCTCAGACTTTATGATTTATGAAGTGGCTTGAGGAAAGTAACTGCAATTAGAAGGCATATGTTTAAAACAAATCTTAGAATTTGTGGAAATCTGCAGGACTGATGCACCTACCTAAGGCTAAATATATGCTTGAGTACTTTATTGGTTTAGGACCACAGCTGGGAGGGAAAACTTTCTCATGGGAGTCAGCTCAGGCTCCCAAATGTCTGTCAATGGGGAAATTAGAAAGCAGATACCCATTTGCCCCCATTCAGTTTCTATGCTAAATAACCTGCACTGACTTGAGGTTTACACCAAATCTTGCTCAAAATCATGTGCTAGCTGGGGAAAGAAGGAAGTCACTAGTATAAAATCAGGGAATCAGCATTATGAACAACTCTGTGAAAACCTACAGGAAGACACTGCATTCTTCTAGGACTCAAAACGGATCATTTCTGTAGTTCCTATGTAAGAACTCTGTATAGATAGCTCAGTACTTTACACACCGCATAATAATAATTCCCCACAAACAACTACAAGATGAAATAGATCACACTAAGTCATTTACATGCACAGCAGTTTAAATCTCAATGGATATCAAAGCATTTAATAAATTACAGCCTGTGATAAGCAGACAGAATAGATGGTGAGCTGTGTTGTAGATCCCTCGACACTGCAGAAAATCTCCCACAGCCTCTTTCAGGAAGATAAAATAGCAGGTAGGTGGTTAGAGTTAATTCCCTGTAGTACAGTATCAGCTACTTATCCAAATTAATGAATAACTTAATGTTAATTTCAGCCCTGTTGCAAGCATACATACATGCATCATCAATATGAAATTGTTTCCAGGTTGCAGAATAGTAATCGATTATCTGATATTGTATAAAAGCAGAATAATCTCCTCTCCTTAGCTACATAACTGTTTCCTCTGCGGCTAGAATTTTGTGGGTTACATGAGGTTATACTTCCTCTGAGATACAGCCACACACAGAAGGATTTTGTTATTGTTGGGGACACAACAATGAGCATGTTTTAGGATCCCAACATAGGTGGGGAAAGTGGTCTGTTCTGAAGTTCAAGTAATTACAAAAAGCCCCTATCCATGTAGGGCTGTATTCAGCTAAAGAATTAAGTTCATATTGTCTTCATAGAATCATAGAATCACAGAATCATAGAATGCTTTGGATTGGAAGGAACATTTACAGGTCGTCTAGTCCAACCACCCTGCAGGAGCAGGGACATCTGTAACTAGATCAGGTTGCTCAGAGCCCCATCCAACCTGACCTTGAATGTTTCCAGGGACGGGGCCTCCACTACCTCTCTGGGCAACCTGTTCCAATGCCTCACCACCCTCATTGTAAAAAAATTTCTTTCTTAAATCCAGTCTAAATCTGCCCTCCCTTAGTTTAAAACCATTGCTCCTTGTCCTGTCACAACAGGCCTTGCTAAAAAGTCTGTCCCCGACTTTCCTATAGGCCCCCTTTAAGTACTGGAAGGCTGCTGTAAGGTCTCCCCGCAGCCTTCTCTTCTCCAGGCTGAACAATCCCAATTCTCTCAGCCTGTCCTCGTAGGAGAGGTGCTCCAGCCCTCGGATCATTTTCGTGGCCCTCCTCTGGACCCGCTCCAACAGCTCCATGTCCTTCTTGTGCTGAGGGCTCCAGAGCTGGACGCATTACTCCAGGTGAGGTCTCACCAGAGCAGAGTAGAGGGGCAGAACCACCTCCCTCGACCTGCTGGCCACGCTTCTTTTGATGCAGCCTAGGATGTGGCTGGCCTTCTGGGCTGTGAGCGCACATTGTCGGCTCGTGTCCAGCTTTTTGTCCATCAGTACCCCCGAGCCCTTTTCCCCAGGGCTGCTCTCGATCACATCATCCCCCAGCCTGTATTGAAACCGAGGACTGCCCCGACCCAGGTGTGGGACCCTGCACTTGGCCTTGTTGAACCTCATGAGGTTCACACTGGCCCACTTCTCCAGCTTGTCCAGGTCCCTCTGGATGACATTCCGTCCTTCTGGCGTGTCAGCTGCACCACTCAGCTTGGTGTCATCTGCAAACTTGCTGAGGGTGCACTCAATCTCACTGTCAATGTCATTGATGAAAATATTGAACAGCACTGGTTCCAGTACAGACCCCTGAGGGACACCACTCATCACTGATCTCCATCTGGACATTGAGCCGTTGACCGCCACCCTCTGGATGTGACCATCCAACCAATTCCTTATCCACTGAACAGTCCACCCATCAAATCCGTATCTCTCTAATTTAGAGAGAAGGATGTTGTGGGGGACCGTGTCAAAGGCCTTACAGAAGTTCAGATAGACGACATCCATTGCTTTTCTCTTGTCCACTGATGTGGTAACTCTCTCGTAGAAAGCCACTAGGTTGGTCAGGCAGGACTTGCCCTTGGTGAAGTCATGCTGGCTGTCTTGAATCACCTCCCTGTCCTCCATGTGCTCTAGCATAGCTTCTAGGAGGATCTGTTCCATGATCTTCCCAAGCACAGAGGTGAGGCTGACAGGTTGATACAGGTCTTCATTCTGTCTTAACTTGTTACATTTTCTTATACTGTCCTCTTAGAAATATTATAGTTCAAGTGAAGTGATCAGAGCCCACTGAGCACAGATCAGCTGTGGATTAAAGATGAATTAAAGTCTTAATTTAATTAAAGGCTAATTATAGTCTGTGGATAAGGAAACCTCCAGACCAAGTGCCTGTTGTCTTATCTGAGCATGGCTATTAAAGTAATTTCTACAGCTGTACTTGCAAATCTTTATACATAACATCAATGTTGCAATTCCTCTTCAAGTCTTTTCAAAGTGCCAATCCACTGTCTCATTTTCACCGCTTTTCTCCATTTCCAGATTTGTCAGACACAATTTATTCCTTATGAATCAGAAATAGCTAGCTTTTGTCAGCTGATATTTCTCCAGATGTTTTGTGATCTCACATCTTATTAATGTCTCCAGGATATTGCCTGCCAGTAAGGTTAGGCACATAAACCTGTAATTGTTTGTCTCTTGCCCTTCCAAATGGCTCCCATGCTGACTAACAGGTCTTGTCAGCAAGGTCAGCCAGAGAAAGCATGCTTATAGCTGTTCACAAGTCACACGCAGTGTATTTTTCATTCATTCGGTGACCACGGTATTTTCAATGGTATTTATCTAAAATATATATCTACTGGCACAAAGCCTGCTAATCCAATGGTGAAATGGGAATGAAATAGTTATAAATAAAAAGAGAAAAAAGAAAGAGAGGGAGATGTTTCCCACACCTATCATTTGAAATCTCATCATTGAAAGAAAATCTCTCTCTGTCTTACAAATACTCTTTTGTGTCTGGTCTATTTCAAGTTGCTACTAGTCTTCAGGTTATGCCCTGAAAAGAGCCGAAACAGTAGAAAGAGCAAGATGTGACAAGAGAGCTGGCAGGAATCCAGAAGACATAATTTGCACAGTATAGATTTGAGACAGCCTTAATATTGGGGATAACCTACTGGGGGCTTTGAAGTTGAAACCTTTGACATACAAATTCTATTTATGCTAAGATCTAACAAGTGTTTCTGTAAGGGTGGTGTCATTGCCATCTTTACAATTGGCTTAGACCAGGTAATGGTGAAACAACAACAAAGTTAACTACACAACATTTGTTAATCCTTCTGTCCTTTGAACTAAAGACCTCAAGTCCATTTAGAGACAGCATGGAAGTAGCAGAAAGCTAAGTATGAATGATCACCTTATAAAAACATTGCTGGTACTAGACAGCTACACAAAATCTTCTAGCTGCTTCTGCTGCTATTCCAAATTCAAGTTTGCCTCCATGTCATTAAATAGCTTTATTTCAAAACCCAAGACTTTGCATAGTTTTAGAGTACAAACCAGCATGTCTGTGCTTGTGCAGACGCTTCCCTCCGCTCCTCTTCTGAATGTTTGAAAACTCCAGACAAAGATATTTCCCTATTTACACACTGATTAAACATCCTTGCTACTGGCCACGCTATTTCATCTGTTAGTTCATTTGGTATGCTACAATGGAGATTATTTAGATTATCCTAAAGGATGTCATCAACATTTTTGAAAACTCTGTCAAATGGTCATTCAGAATTGGATTTTACATAGATTACCCTTGAGCTACTGTACACAGTAGGCCCTCTTAGCTCTTTTGATTGTATATCTGTACTGAGATTCTCTGTGCAAGATCCAGTTCAACCAGGTTTTCAGGCCTTCTCCTTTCTTTGCATATTCCTAATGTCCAGCTTTAAGTTCTCGCTCACAATGAGACACTTGCCCCATTCCCCAATTCTTCCTTTTTGTCTGCCTGGATTTAAAGCTTCAGACCGTGTCTGTATTTTTAGTTGGAAGTAATTCCAGGCTGTCTCTGGATTGCTATCTTTGTGCTCCTTAGTTTTGCAAACAACACGAACACCACTCATCACAGCACTCAACCTCAGGTTTATGCCTACATTTTTCTGTCTTAAAACTGAACAAACTGATTGTGATGATTCAGTCCAGGTTGACATCAATAGCCAGTCAAAATTGGTACTTGTTGTCGGTTCACTAACTATTCAATGTTAATTCCCATCAAGTCCAGGAGTATCTCAGCCCTGCCTTTTATTTTTCTAATCTAGTTCTGGGAAATTAAATTCTTCCATTATTGTGCAGCTAGTAATTTTACTTATTTTCCTTGTAATCTAATAGATTACTATACTACCTGACACCATACTCAACTCCACCCTCATCTCTGGTGTATTCCACAGATACTTTCTTTCAGAAATTCCCTAATTCCTTCCTCTTGTTGACTCAGACGGGCTGGCTGTTCCTTGTTAACACTTCATCACGTACTACTGGTAGCCCTTACGCCTCGCATCCTATTTAGCTCTGTTTTCCTGCACTAGCTGATCTCTCTATCATCCTTCCTCACATTCACATTCTTCCATTTATTAACATCCTCTCAAAACGGTCTGCTATTTAGATCCTCTTGGGCATTAGCTATCTATCTGCAACTTCCAGGCTTCTAACCAGGCTCATCCCCCTCAAAAGTCTCTCAAAATTCAATTGGAAATCCCAGGACTTTCTTTGATTGCGTTTCTACTCCATAGATTTTTCTGTCCATGAAGTTTATTAAGTGCTCTTTCATAGCAGCTGCACAATTCCATAAATCCTGTACCCTGTAGGCTTGTTTGCCTATGTCATGTTTTCATATTCAATACTTCCTAAAGCTGCCATTTCAATCTTCCTTATCCTTACCAGAAAAAGAGGGGGACATGCCCCCTCTTTACTTATATAGGCACTAAAAAGTTCATACAAACTCTCACATATGAAAATTTGCTGGCTTGTACTACTTGCTGGACTTCCAGTGAACACAGTCTGTTGTGCTTTCAAAGCCCTCTCCTCAGACAGCTCACGAATAAATATAATCTGTGACCACAGGCAGGAAAGAGGTGCCAAGCCTGTCAGAAAAAAAGCCTCCTGTAATGTACCTCGGAGAAGGACTCCACAGACAACCAACTGGTACAGGTTGATGGCACCATACAACATAAAAAATCTGCTCCACAGACAGCCTTTGTGCAAACTCTCCTTCCTAATGCTCTGCTCCGTCTTTTCCACTGGTCAGTGGGACTGAAACATCTTTCAGCTCCTCCTGTTAAAATGTGCTTGGGAAGGATCATGATCCAAGGTGAAATCTTGGCATCAGGCAAGCCAAGTGTCCATTAACATCAAAGGAGGCAAGACTTTGCCCAAAGGTTCCAGTGCCCAAAGGAACCAGCACAGTCATCTTGTCAAGTTTCTGCATGCAGAGCTGGATTAACTCTGTAGATTATGGCACTCTATCATCTTCTGAGTATTTACACTTTATTTCATCTAATACCAAGTATGAATTTTGTAACTAGCTATTGCATATGAGGCTGCTTCATTTTCATGATTTATGTTGCTAGTCTCTTGGCATCCACCTCAGCATATAAATCAAACAACATATAAAAATCATTGCCAAAAAGAAATAAGATTTATGCACAACTCACAGTGGTCATGCAGCATCTCTAACTGTAAAAGATGTTCTCTAATGAATTTAAGATACATCATCTTTCTCATCTCAGAGCTTTAAAAATATACATTATATTGAAAACCTACTCACAGTACTCCTCAAAGGCTGCACTTTAAACCCTCAGTCAGTTTCTGCAGCCAAATAATGCAGGAATACATCTTACATAATTACATCATATAAATACAGTCAAATGCAAACTTGAGACTCCTAGTATTAAGAGTAGAACCACTTTTGTACTAATTTTTAGCAAAGAATTATTACTAATGAAATGGAGTGTTCTTGAGGCACAAATGAAAGGTAACATCTAATGTTAACTATTTCCATCATCCCTTATGTGATTCAGAATGTTCTTTTCTGTTGCTATTGTTGTCATGATGTGAATGCAATTACTTTTAGCATTACAGTTGTTAGTAAAGTCTGTAAAGACAAAGCGAACTGTATCTATCACAGACATTATTACAAAAAAGTCAGTGCTGCTGCTCTCTAAAATTTTTCACAAAAGAGTTGCATATCATAAAGGTTAAACTTACCTTCGCTAATATTTTTGTCAGTCCTGTCAACTAATATATGGATGGAAACTCACTGCACCCCTCCTCTAGATATTTCAGTGCTATTAAAAATGTAATTCAAGAAGCATAAAATCCCAAGGAAAATTATCAAGACAGACCTCCCATTTATCATAATCATTAATTAAAATAAAAATAATTGCATTTATATAGATCTCTAGCTACTGGATGAAAAATACAGATTTTTTGACACAATTTCCACCCAAATCATGATGAGCCTTCTTCCAGGGCAGGAGAATGGATGATAGCCATCCCCCCTGCATAACACTTTCTGAATTTAGTAGAATGCTACGACATATAATTACAGATCTCTTGGGGGATTTTGTCCGCATCGTTTTTAGTTCACAAACCTTTTCCTATCCTAGATCAAATTATCAGAGAGATCTATCCTCCTTAGGCTTGACTGCTCTGCCTGGACCCAAACCCAGAGAGTGAGCAGCAGTTTCTCTGTAGACAGAGACCAGGACAAAGCTACACCCACAGAACCAGAGAGCCCCATCTGGGTAATAACTCCAGCTCCCCAGAGCTCTAACATAGCAATAACCCTGACAGCACTAAGCCCAGACTGCCTACTTGGAAAAGGCGAGGAAACCCCAGTCCTTGAGTTCAAAGAGTTAATATGCCTTCACCTTCATGAACGGACCTCTTCCTCACACAGGGGAGTTTAATGGCGTGGGTTTCAGACTAACCTAGGCACCTTAAAAGCCCAGCTGTCCAGTTCAGCCCAAATATCTCGCAAGTCTGTGCGTGGTTACCCATATATTTCTTTGTGTGGCTCACTGAAGGCCTGCAGGGTTGAGGACTGAACAGGGATCTCTCTCCAGCTGATTTCCAGCTCTCAAGCAAATGTCTGGTGGTTTTAAAAATAAGACACTCATGTTTTATGGCCCTGACCAGGCATTTGATTTTCACAAGGGAAATAATACAGAAATGATGACAAATTGTTCAATAAGTCCTCCAGTAGGAATCCAGACAGAGAAGACATTGAAGAATTTAAAACCGGAAGTAGGAGATGCAATTTAACAGCACAATTGTTTTGTTTTGGAAGAGTGTGTGTGAAATGTTACTGTTGACTGTTTGATTTTTTTAACTAGGGAGACTATTTGTTCAAAGTGACCACGACAAGTGAAGCTCGTTCTGTGAACATTGCTGTAGTTTTCTGTAGCTCAGTGTGGCATGCCCCTGAAAGCAGGCATGACAATCTTCCAGTGCAAGCAATGATTACAATCTTGCAGTGCAACTGCAGAAATAAACATTTGCTTATTTAGTATATCCTTTAATCACCATGTGAATCTCAGCAGTTTGCTGCAGTACTTGCCAAGAGTCATACTCTGACAACTCATTGTGCAAGTGATGGGAGAAGAAGGAAAAAGGTGCACCCTCTTCTATTTTCTCATTCAGGGTACAAGAATTATCGCAGCTCCTGGAGACCTTGTTAACAATTTACGCAGGTGGTAAAGCTATCTGTGTGTACACATACAGCAGCACGTGCATAGCACCGTATACTCATGTCTTTCCTTGTAAAGTAAAAGAATAGGTAACTCTCACAGCTGAAACATTATCGTCCTTCTCGATTTGAAAATCATACGACTAAGCTCTATTAGAACTGAACTCTCTCCGCTGAGATCTGGCTGTGCCTCATGACATTTAAGTATAATGAGAGAAGGACAGTCATAAAACACCATGTGAAAATCTTGGATATACTGACGTCAATGCCAAACCTCCCGTTTAACTTCAGAAGGGCCAGAATTTTAGCTTGAATCTCACTGAGATGCTCACACAAAGCCAATGTCATTCCCAAAAAAATCATAGATAACAAAAAGTAGTTGATTTACAGCATTAAAAATTAATATGATCAATGCCCCCCAGATGAAAACAGAATGAATCATACTGAAATACCCAATCCAGACAAGACACAGATGTCAGGAATGCTTCAGAAAAGTTTAGCAATGATTTTTGCAGCACTCCTTTTCATTCCTGTTACTTTGTAATTGTAAAACACATTTCAATTCATTCATTCATAGACAGCTTGAAACACATCCTAATAACAGCTCTTTCCCATGGTTCTGCATAATGCTGGGAAAACAGAACTAATTAAAAGAAATACTGTAAATGGCTTAACTTACTTAGACAATATGGGCATTAATTTCACCCCATGGTATATGTGCACCCAACAGTGCAAAAACAAAGACAACTCAAATAAAAACCTAAAGAGATCAGGGACAGTATCCACTTATTTTAGGACATGGGGAGTAGGGTACTGTAGCATTAGGAGAAAGACCACTCATCCTTTTCAGCCACCCAAACATTTAATTCTTTACATGCTTATTCACCTTAACAGAGGGCACAGAACAGATGCAGATGACACTTCCACAAATTCTCCCTCTTTTAACGTTGAATGCTCTCTCACTGAAATACTATTTTGTTTTAAACCTGGTTTTGCATCTTCATAGAAGGCAATGGGGCTGGGTACTTGCATCCCACTGTAGCTGAAGAGAAATGTGAGCACCCTTTGTGAGCCTTTTGTCAAAAACTTCCTCTGATCTTTTATATTTTTATATCGACGCAAATTCTCTAGGAATACTCTAAATTGTTACTCATGCTTAATGTCTTCATGCAATTCAGCACCAAATATACCCTCATTATGCATTCAGAGCCCATCGGTCATTACTGAATGTTATTTACCTCGGAAATAAAGACACTGGAAAGACTTATTACCTGATGTGAGCTTTTCTGCAAGGTACCTATCTACGTGCATGTAAGCAGGCAAACACTTCTCAGTGTCCCCTATCTATATCACTGACACTGCATAGTCTATTTAGGCTTTTGCAGGTGGAGGGCTATGCCTCTGTGCCAGGTTTCCCGGGCACATTATAAGAGTAACCACTGCAGTGATGTCATGACAACAGGTATAAGAAACTATTACTGACTTCTTAACTCTTGCTTTTGTCTTGGGTCAAACAGATAGCAATCTTAGCAACAATACTAACATTTTGTATTTACAGTTTAAAGTGGTGAATCAGTTTTTCTACGTTCAGTCATTAACATACCATATCTTTTGATTACAAATTACATGTATAAAAGACACCAAAATGACACCGCTGCTAGAAATACCTGTTAAATGTTAGATGTTCTTGCTGGTTTTTCAAGTCCATTGTATGATGTTTTGGAGCACTGCTGCGCTATCACTTCTGACTCCAAAGCTCTGTGCAGGGGATTTAGGAAGATAGGATAGACTGTAAATGGTCTAAAAAAACCCTGAGAAATTTGGGACAACTTCATTGTGAACAAACTTCTATTCATCCACTGAGTGTAATACAGTGAGTGACAGCTTATACAGAACTTGGCAGGCTTCACAGAAAGAGTAATAAAAGAAAACTTTTAGCCTGTGATATGCTTTATGACAGGGCAGTAAAATCTTAATTGAGATACACTGGACCATACAAAGAAGTTTGTATAATACAGTACAGATTTAAATGAGTAGACATAGTCAGAAGAAGATGAAAGAAACCTCCTTTAATGATAGATCCTCTGATATTTTTTAGAGTATTAATTTTTATAATTCTCGCATTTGCTGATTTTCTTACCTATTCTTGTAATTTATATTACGCATAAGCAGATAAATTCTCGTATTTCCTATCATTATTGTAATTATTTGACAAGCTTTAATTGTACTAGTCATTTTTAATTCCCCTTTTTATAGGACTACATAGCATGGCTCAAAACTTGTATCATCTTGCCTTAAAAATTGTGTTACCCCAAACACAATTCTAAACCTGCTGAAATCCAACAGATGTTTAGTTCATTACTACGTATGGAGTGTGGGAATAGCTTTTACCATAGTTCTATTTCAATGCACTCTCACTACAGGATTTGGTATGGCAGGATGTTTTTTATAGAAATTTAGTCAGCTGTAACTATAGAAGTGGAGATATTCAAGCTGAAATCAATAGACTTCAGGACAACTCAGATGTTCGTGCAGACATACCACCTGAAACGCTCACGTTGCAATTAAAGGATTCATAAAGGACATAAAAATAAATACCTGATGGCAGAGATTTATATTATATCCTTTTTTGCAACATCATGACAAGGCAGCTGTGAGGACATGATCTGTTGAACTTTAGTCTCTCAAAAAGTGCTGCATGATTTGGTCTGTATGAAATAATGCCCACATAAAAGGCTGCATGAGCTAAAGATTTTAGATTTTTAACTCAGACTAGCAGTCTTTCTGAACCTAGTAACAACCCTCGCTCCAATCCCAAACCCAGCCCAAGCTTTGCCTTTATCTACCCCAGTAATTCTTTCTAACCCAGATCTGAACCTGTGCTCCAGACGGACAAGCAACAGCCCTGAAATCAGACCAGATGCCCATCCCTGACCTCCAGCAATGCATGCCACAACCCAAGAACTCTAGAAGTCCTAGGTCCCTTTGAGACCCATCAATAAATTTATCTCATCAGACTCTGCCAGTTCATATTCTATCCTTAATGCTATCCCAATGCTAACTGGTAATTCTTGAAGGCATCTGCCCTGTATCTATCCCAACAAACCCTAGTTCATCAGCCCTTTTGACCTTTATCTCTGCCCCGTACTCTTAATTCAGATTTGTTCTACGCATGCTCCAGACCATGTTCTGTACTCTGAGCCCATATTTGTATCAACCACTCATCTGTAAAGGTGATAGAAAATTATTTCTGAAATAAAAGGAAATTCATCCAAGGTTGTTTGTGGTGTCTCCACTTTCTGTTAAGCCATGTAGTAGCTGCATGGAGTACTATTTTGGAAATATGCTGACACAGTACCTGGCCGCTATTAGATAAATTCGAAACAAACAGGGCAACTGCTTATTCTGAAAACTAACTACCATGCCACCGCTGCCTGATCAGTAAACATGAGGCAAGGATATTGGTTCTCCTGAGACCGAGTACAGACTGAACTGATGGCTGTCATTTTCTGTTTGGTTACCTTGAGTACAGTTTCCTTCTGTCAAATAGTCCTTAAAGTTAGGAGTTCACTTTGCAAACATATAGTCCTAACCTTTTGTTGGGGTATTGCTGAGCCTCTTTTATCAGACACTAAGTTCCCCTACAAGATAAAGGATCACATGCATACAGGCCTTCTTGTTTCTATCATTTTAGCTCCAATTTCCCTATTGAAATCTGAGCTTTAAGGATGAGACAAGCCACTTCCCCTTCAATGTGTTTTGCTGTGTATGATTGCTTTGATGTCTACAAATTATAAACCCACATTTCTGACACATTTTTCAATTTAGCGAGTGACCTTCATACCTGGTTGCCATGTGGAGTTCATACACATATGCCAGTACTTAAATGCTATCCAAGTGGAACATCTTCCTTTTGAAGACTTCATTGAAAATTCTTCAAAATTTAAAATCATTAACACTTTCTGTCAGTTATGTTTGCATAAACCGTTGCCATTACCCAGGAAGAGCAACAACATGAAGATGTACCTACCACAGCTGAAAAGAGCCCATTCATCACTTGAAAAACTTCTACCTTACAAACACCTGGCTTTGACCTCAAAGCAGTTTTATATTTAATTTTGGAGAAAAAGAGGAGAGGAAGGGTTGAAAATCCAGGGACAGATTCTCACCTTGTCATTTGACACTGCTTCACTGATTTCAACAAGTTTATTTGCTCAATATCAGCTGACAAAGTAACTCTCAGTATTTAATTATTAGGGTTTTACTTCCATTTTAGCGTGGCCACAGTTTTAAAGAGACAGATGCTGTCTGAGAGAAACAGAATGAAAACGAAGTAGAGTGTAAAACTGTTTCCATGGCAACTCTTGAGATAACGGTAACAGCCTACCTAGCCTAGAGGGATAGGTAAGTGAGACTAAAATATGTATGTAAGAGAAACACTTTCAAGGTCCTTTTTCAGTTTAAATACATACATTTGAATTTAGGTACTGCCTGAAAACCCTAGATATTATGAATCCTATATGTTCAATACAAACAGTAAAAGAACATCTGTTTTACACTGTACAGAATTATTTAGGTGAGAAAATGTTTTCTGAGAAAAGCCTAGGATCTTTCCATGGAAAAAAATCAAGACATGACTGTATCTTCCCTAGGTAAGTTGCACAGGCTTTGTGTCATTTAAAGACCCACCAAAGCAGCAATGAAATGGACCTCCATACTATCTTGCATTTTGTTTCAGCCTGTAAGTGTTTGACTTAGAAGGTCTAAACAACTATTTTGTCATCACTAGTGAGAAAACAGTTTCTGGCCACACCAACACCCTTTGCACTAGCACCATGAGAAAGTCCTGTGGTTGCAAGAATTTGAACAGCAAGGAAAGGCCAGTGGCATGGCTGGCAAAACCAGAGCAAGCAAAAAAGCTTGAAAAATATAGAGGAAACAAAGGTATTAGTGGAGAGAGTCAGACAGCATTAGAAGGGTATTAAAAAACCAGAGAATGCTTGGGGAAAAAAAGCTCGGAACAGATCATGGATAACACCAAGATAATACCATTCCCATTCCCAATGGGAATGTGCTCAATGTCTCATGCTCAGAGGCAGGAACTGTGGTGGTGAGGCCAGTCGAGGTGATTGCCCCAGCCACACTGCAGGATGGCTTAGGAAGCAGACTCTGGACTGCAGAAACTTTAGCCCAGTGTATTAGTCAAACTAACACCAACCACAATTTTCTCAAAAGCGTGTTGAAAGTTACTCCATGAGTGGTTTAGCTGTTCTGCAGTGAGGCTGTGGCTACACCTCCACCACCTCACCTCCGCCTAAAAACACCGCTCTCAGACAGCAATTAGAAATCCAATTAGAAACCTCAAATCCTGTGCAAATCTTTGCTGCCAACTTAAGTGATTCCTTTTTTCTTTGAGGGGGAAGAAATAACCGTCATTTCCCTCCAATCTCATGTCTTCTAAACCACCTGCCGTTCTCATCACTCTGCTCTCAGCTCTTTCTAACTCTTTCTGGAAGTGTGGTGCCCAGAGCTGAAGGCAGGATTCCAGCTGAGCCTTCACCAGTACCGAGGTGAGCAGAGTAATTACATCTGACACTCCTCCTACGACATTCTGGAATGATATTTCCCTTTTTACAACTGCATTACGTATTTGGCACACAGCTGAGTAGCCAAAGCCTTGTGGTACGTATGTATTTGATTTCCAAAAATAGAACTTCACTTTAGTTCCGGTTTAGCCTCTGTTCTGATGCCATCCTTCAGAGTGTTTCATTCCCCACCTCTTCTTCATTTTGAGTCATAACAAATTTTGTAACTGCATTTGCTGCTTCATTATCTAAGTTGGTAAAGGAAAATGCTGACCAGAACTGAGTATGCAACAGATCTGATCTGCCCCAACTCCAGAAGCCCTCCCAGTTCCATACTAAGCCACTGCTCACCACTCAGGTGAACAATTGGCTTTAAAAATTTTTTTAAAAGCTATTATGTTATGACAATGACCTCTGGAGCAGCTTACCTAGCTGGCTTCTGAGAAATGGCATTTGGGACTGTCAAAAAAATCTTTACCTAAAAAGTACTTAAAAACTCTCAGATATTTCAAAGATACTGCTTCCACCCTGTCAGTAGTTCAGTTATTCTACCACAATTACATTATTTGTCAAGATAAAAGTCTTGATTGTCTTAGCTCAGAATCCGTAAGGAATCGAAATTTGACTGACTGCTCTAGTATCCACTAGATCTTCCACATTTTTTTCACTTTAAAGGTAATTTCTATGTTCTTTTTTCTCCTCTCCCTTAGGATATAATTCGTGAAATATTACAGATAGCCACTAATAGCTGAGAAATCACTCCAGCGAACTCCTTAGGTACTCTAGACCAAGCCTGAGGTTCATTGAGCCCTTGAACTAGAAAACACAAAACTTATTCTTTCCTTTCATTGGCCTGCACGCCTATCACCTTATTAAAATTAATTTCATTATACATCTGATCACAATTAACTGTGTGGTGAAGACCGAAACAAAGGTGGCATTGACTACTCCAGTCCTGTCTGCCTCACCCTTTATTTCCTCTCTTCCCCTATTAAGCAGGGAAACTACATTTTTCCTTTGTTTTTTTTTCTTTTTTCCTTATTCCTAATATATTCATAGAACCCACTGGTTATCTTTTACACCCCTTCTCAAGCAAAACATTCAGGACTCATCTCACTAAATAACACTACCATGACTGAGACTCATATAACTGGGTAGTTCTCATTTTAATCCATAAAACGTTTCTTGAGATATGTCCCAAATGAACTCTTGCTTGCTCTTGTGCTACTGATAAATATCAGCTGTGGATCAGCTCAATTCAAGCAGATTTCACAGGAAGAGCAGTTCATCAGCTACCAAATATAATTCTCCTCACACAGAACCCACTGAAGAGAGCTCAAAGGAGACATTTGTACTGGGCGTCAAGTGGCACTCTAACTTGCACCTTGTTGTTAAAAAGTTGAAGCTCAGACTTAACCATTTTTTGTGCCATTTACAGTGCCCCTGTACTCGGCACTGGTGAGGCCGCACCTCGAATACTGTGTTCAGTTTTGGGCCCCCCACTACAAGAGGGATATTGAGGTACTGGAGCGCGTACAGAGAAGGGCAACGAAGCTGGTGAAGGGTCTGGAGCAGAAGTCTTATGAGGAGCGGCTGAGGGAGCTGGGACTGTTTAGCCTGGAGAAAAGGAGGCTGAGGGGAGACCTCATCGCTCTCTACAACTACCTGAAAGGAGGTTGTAGAGAGGTGGGGGTCGGTCTCTTCTCCCAGGTAACAAGTGATAGGACAAGAGGAAATGGCCTCAAGTTGCGCCAGGGGAGGTTTAGACTGGATATTAGGAAATTTTTCTTCACCGAGAGGGTTATCAAGCATTGGAACAGACTGCCCAGGGAAGTGGTTGAGTCGCCATCCCTGGAGGTATTTAAAGGACGTTTGGATGAGGTACTTAGAGACATGGTGTAGTGATGGTTTTTGGCAGTGTTAGGTTTATGGTTGGACTCGATGATCTTAAAGGTCTTTTCCAACCTATATGATTCTGTGATTCTGTGATTCTGTGATTCCCTTCCTTGCACTTCGAAACACACTTAGAATCAGTGTGATGAGTGATTTCTACCACAGACCTGTAGGGAGTGTTAAAGTATTCAACTGCTGTTTTGGGGTTAGTCTTTTTTAAGTTCTTGCTTTCTAGGATCATTATGAACTTCCTTCAGTTTTTTTCCAATACTCAACTACTACCATAGGGTTTCTCACTTGTATCCAGCTCCCTCTTCATAAATTGTCAAGTAACTGCTTAAAGAGTTTTTAAAAAATCATAAATTCTCTGCAGAGTTTTAAATTATTTATCATTGGCAGGCATCTGGAAATTAGCCTACACATGTCTGTCCAAGAGATAGAGAGACATAACATTTTACTGACTGCTAGAGAAAGGCTGGCAGTACTAAAGAGGGAGCTGTCAATAGTAATGCAGGGAAAAAAGGAAAAAAAAAAAATTGTGTTCTTTTCTTCCTTCCTTCCTCCCTCCCCTTACTCCTTTGGTAACTTTAGTATGATTTGCTAGCAGCGCATCTTCTCCAACCTGGCTGCAGAATCACTGCCCTTTTGAACCCAGCCAACAATCTTATTTGAAGCACCTACAGCACCAAGCATGACAAACACAAAGTAGCAGAACACTAACAGCATTTATCAAGTACTTACAACTCCCTCTGCAAACTTCTATAATCGATATTCTACATTCCCTGTCTGTTCAAATGGAGAACCTGAAACTGTAATGATATTCCTCATAGAAAATGCTCATACCAGCAGATCCTGCAGATGAGGTTAAAAGGCTATGAATTGGGTCTCATTTGAAATATGAATGTACTCAAAGATTACTCCTCTATTCTTCACTCTTGAGGTAGGTTTTAAAAGGAAAAGAAAAAAAAAACCACTACTAGGTAAGAATACATAAATTCATACAGTTTTGATAGATTTTATCATATTAACATATACTTAGAAATTCTTTGGCAATTAAGTATTGTGCAGTCAAGAATACAGCACTGCAGTTTCTTCAGGAGGCCTCATTTTGCCTCAATTTGCACCTCACTCTCTCCTGACTCTGCCATGCTTAACAAGCAGTAATTACTATACTACAGAAGAATTACATTTTAAAGCTCTATTCAAGTAACATGAAGTCTGATTTAGCATTCCAGAACCAGAAAACAACCTCAAAATGAACAAAAAACTAGGTAGGACATTAAATTTTTGCACCAGTAAACAGTAACTGAATGCAAAGTGTTATGAAAAGTCTTACGAGAAAGTCCTGTGCAATGTAATGCAGTGTTACATTGGGTTACATTGTATAACTGTATATACCTGCACTAACTCTGAATAATCTCACACAAGCCTGAGCTGGCAGCATAGCTATGTCAGCATGATGCCCTGCCTATGCTATTTATCCCAACCCAAACCATCATACCCAACTGCAGTTAATGCAGGTATATTGCTTCTGGGACCAAACTAGCTCAAGAACTACATTGTGCCATGTAGATGTACACAGAGCAGTGGCAAAAGTGCAGTTTGAATGGATAAACTGTGCCATTTTTCAATTAAGTGACTTAATGGATGCAGCACTTCAAATCTGTTCCCATGGCAATGTGGAAACAGCAATGGAAATACAGGCAGTTTCCTCTTATACTGACAGTACAAGGAGGAGAACAAAAACCTTTTCTCCATTTGAATGAACAAAAGCAGGAGCATTTTCCAGTGCAAACATGTAAAGCCAAAATCTTTCCCATGTCCTGACCACAGCAAAATTCATGAATAAACAGAAAAGACTTGCCAACGAGGTCAAAAAAGTTGGTTTTGCTTTGTCAGACCAACAGGGGTTAGGGCTGATTCACAGCGAACATCTTGCTCCCATTCGTCCTGAGCTAAAAATCAAAGCACTGTTGGAAGAAGAGTCCCAGATGTTCTTTCAAGAGGGTGAATAAAGGGAGAGACAGCCTGTAAGGTAGCCTCAGCTTCACTGAGTAGTCATCATTTTCCGTTGTGTTTGGAAACAGACAGTTAGCACAGTAGAGGAAGCAAAGAGTTGCACCACACAAAAAGTGATCACCCAGAATATCTTCAGTCCTGAGGTCAAACAAAACACAGGCAGCTATCACATGGTCTACACCAAAAAACCAGCAAATTCCAAGACAAACAAAATTCAAACCAATGATTCTAGATGCCTCTGCTACCTTAGGAGTCAGCACCCTCCAATTACTCCCAAACAGAAAATACCTCTTAAACTACTAACTTCATTAATGGAGGGGATTTCCTCTAGAAAAAGGTATGCCTTTCACCACATTGTCCTACTGTCTTGCATCATCTCACTCTAGTTCTGCCCTAATCTTTGGAAAAGCTTGCTTTTAGGCAGGCCTCTAAATCAGGTGCTGAGAAAGCAGCACGACTGCATCATTGCGCTGTGATTGAAGTGAACGCTATGGATCAGCGTACCCAGCTGTCCAGATACATATCTTATTGTCTATTGTAGCAGCCTGTTATTAATATTTGCATTCCGGTTGTACCTAAAAACACCAGTCAGCAGCAAGAACTCCATTCTGCCAGACTTACTGTACTTACATCTGTCTACAACTGTCTCATGTGCACATAGTGCACACACTAAACACTAGTACAATAGGCTGTCCTGCATACTGAAGAACTAAACTAGAAAGTAATCCTTTTGCTACCTTTCTAAGCTCAAACACCTGAAAAACTAATGCAAAGATTACTTTGCTGAAGTACTTGTAGCAGTAATGATAAGTTTGTAGGAAGATTCCTTAACTGCTTTCACCAAAACTGCTTTACTCTATCCGGCCTTCCTCAGATACAGAGTTAAATCAGAAACCTGACCAAAGAACACAGACATCGCACAGCATGTTCCTTAAGGAAATACAGAGATTCAAAAGGAAACAGATGAAGTCTCAGAATAAGCATCCTGACCTTTAATGCTATGTAAAACATTGTTATGCCACATGCCATCCATTGCCTACTGCCTATCCTCAGAGGCCTATGTCAAGTTCTCCTGTTTCTCTTGTAGAGTCCAGGTAATCAGTTTCTTTATTTTTTCCTAATGGATTTGTATTAAGAGCTTAATTTAGGCCCTGCTGCAGCCATCATTTCCAATAAAGGGGATCTAGAGCTGGCAGTAAATCTGGACCAAGGCATAGCCTAATTCTAGAAAAGGAAAGTAAAAGCAGAGATTTTTGAAAGCCGTCCCCCAGCATAAATACCATTCTGATTACATTGTCTGTCCACCTTATCGAAAAGTCCTTTGTCTGCCTTCCTTATTTTTTTTTCTCCTGAGCATTAGTCATGAAGCCACAAGATGCAATAATATACATCCTTTCAATGAACACACAGTAGTGTCACTGTGCCCTGACATCCAGGACACTGCTGGGGCAGCTGCTTTCCACCTCATACTGCATGACACAAAGCTGAGCATTAAAAAGTGAAGGGCTCCAACAGAGGAGATCCAGGTCTCCTGCTACCCTGCCTTTTAATTAAATAATAAACAGGATTAAATGGAATTTAATTTAATTCCATGGGAAACTCACACCCACTCCATGGGAGTGCATCACTTGCTAGCAGCCAGCACTGTATGGACGTCTCTTTTTATTAATAAATGCTCCTCCATCCCAGACGCTGTGTTTGTGTGTCTGTCTCCTTGTCACTCTTGACATGTGGCTTTTCTAATCTCTTGCCTATAAACCCTCAAAAATCCATCATCGGGGTATTCTGAAAGAATTAGTACTGGATATCTTTGCACATGTAAGCTGCAATATATTCACGCATTCACAATATGTTCTTGAATTTAACCCGATGAATGTGGCTGGGTATTTTTTGTTAATACTAATGAGACAATTATTTTCTTTGTAAAGGACACAGAGGCAGATTGTCTTTGCTGACTGCACTGTGACAGCCCATATTCCTCATCTGCAAGGAATACCCTTTATACCCACCATGAACCCTGAGTGATGAGAACTTGGGATGTTCACTTTTGCCATGGTTTTCTACCTGTGTAAAATGAACGTTGTTTGGAGACACATTGTATTTGGTTTCTCACAGGAAGCACTGATACCTTATGCCACTTCATCCCTGGTGTAATGTTAGCTGAGTCAGTGGAACTTAGCTGGCCCAGATATGATTTATATATATGCTGTACAGACTACTGCAGTAATTTCAGAACAAGAATATCACAGTGACCTTGACATGCCTTCTGTTCTCTGTTGTTTTTAGCAGTTTTAATGAATACATCTTTCTTGAGCAAAGGATCAAGATGTGGTCCCTTAGATTACCCACACAGATGATGGCTTCTAAATTCATTATAAAATCGCAGCAAATGGATTTAAGAGTTACTATGAACAATTCAGAGATGGTGCCTGTTGAAAGCCTGATTATGCTCCCAGCCATCATTTTTCAGACACGGGGAAATCTGTTAAAGTAAATCTCCAATTAGGATGCTTGTGTTCTTTTAAATTAATGTTTCATTTCAATTTTGTTTCCTAGTTCCTCCTGTCATTTTCTGAGGAATACATGTGCTGAAATCATTCCTTTGATGAGGCGCAGACAAGAAGCTTAGTGTGCTTTGATGTGGAAAAGGAAAATTGGCCCTCTTTGTTTCTATGGAACCAGCTTGCAAATCAAGGAACGATCACAATTGCTGTAGTTTGCAGGGTAAACCCCAAATTTTTTTCAACCAATAACAAAGGCAGGAAGAAGCAGCTTATTCAAAGAGTTATGAGCAACCAAGTAAGGACAAGACCTTCCATAATTACCCAGATTTCCATTCTCCTTTTTCTTCATGGCATCATGAAGCAGTAGGGGAAACCATGCTTGGACTGGGAAACCAAACCATGTTTGGACAGGGAACTCTGCAGGACATAGCCATGCCACCCAGACATCAAAGAGCTACAAACCTCTAGCATGTCACTCCAAACATGTGTAACCTTTGCATCTCTGAACAAGTAAGTAGCAGGACTGAATCACAGCAAGAAGTCCATCTTTGGCTGTATTTGCTATTCTTACTTCCCTGTAGCCCCCAAAGACAGGAGGAAATGACTGCAGACATCCAGAAGCACTCGTACTTGACATATTCCAACTATGCAGACAGCAGGAGCGGAGTTTGACTATGCAATTTGATTAAATGCGCTTACGTAATGCTGTAAGTGTACTATGGTCTGTGAACAGAAGAGGTCCAACTGTACAACCACAATCTTCCGCTATAAATACACATCCCTTGATTTCATCTTTTATATAAATCAGAGGCAAGGATCAAAACTGCTCCAGCAAAGTCAAGAACAAAAGTATTTTTTATGTCAGTGTAAGAAGGGTCAAGTCTACTCTCTGCTGATGGAGAAGACACCCTGCTATTGCAAACTGGAAATGCGAGTATCTGAAATGACGTTAACATGCTGAAAATTGTGAAACAGCTTTGTCTATCTTGCTAACTTCTACAGCTGTCAATCTAGAGTCAAAGGAGGTAGTTGCTGTAAGACTTTGTACTTTCTGACATCGCTGCATCTAGAAACATTAGCTATAATATCACATTGCTGTATCTGGTTTTCCTATGCAGCATGATGCTTCAAGGTGAAAGTCACATTAAAAATGGATTAGATTAGATGTGCTAAGTGTCTACTGCAAAGTGCAGCATGCCTTCAACTCCCATGGACTTCTGTGAGAAAGGAAAGTACTAAGCACTTTGCAAGAGTTGATCAGTTATGACAGGCATGTCTCCTCTTAGTGTTTCAGTGTTTCAGCACTTTCCTATATGTATTCTGCAGTAAAAGGGACAACTTATCCTGTGGTTATTATGAGCTAGATCATATATAACACATAAAACGTTTATTCCTCACATACCTTGTTCATTAAAAATGCTACTGTTAATTCTAGAATGAGAAATACCCAGTTCTGCTAAGTTTTATCGTTCGTTTGCACTGATTGCATGCAGCAGAGAGAAGTCTGCTACTTCACTTTATGCTACTAGGGAATTTTTGATGCTTTTTTGAGCAAGTTTCTTCCAGGTCAGTTCCATGTACAAAGTAGGCTGAGAATTAATAATGTTAATAAAAATGCGCATTAATCAACCAATTCATTTCTAAAAGACACTCTTAGTCAGCAAAAGGTGTCATAATGAATGATATATTGTCACCCTGATTCCACAAGCCACCTGCAGCTCATCATGAAGCTATAAAGTAAACTCTTCAAAGAGAAACTAACAATCTTCAGATCCAAAAATACAGAAAGAATGAAAGGAAAAAACACATTCCCTCCATTGTGAGTCAGCTCCCCTGCAAAAAGAGAAACCTGGAGCAGTTACATTTGCGGAGCTGTCATGTTCCTACTTCTATATTCTTTTCTGTTTCTTTGATCTAAAAAATCTCCGCCACTGGGGGCTACACCAATCCAGGAGATTTACATGGCTTCTTTGTGCACTCTTGGGTACTTATCACATTCTCTACTGCAGGCACTTTTTAACAATTCATTTTAATTTCAATATGGAAAACACAGATGCTATTATGGAACAGACATTAGCAGGGGAGACTACCTCTCTTAAAATCCCACTGACCTACGGATTAGGAAACTGAGATTCTGTTCCCGGCTGTGCCATGGATCCATGCAAATGACCTCGGTGCTGGGTTCCTCACTCTTACACAAGTGCATACCATTCTTTTACACTGTGTTTCGTTGCTAAAAAGGGTCCAAATTAGTAATACTGCACTTTGATCAGCCAAACTTTTTTTCTGAAGACAATTCCTTTTCTGAGCGGAAGTGTCACTACCTCTAGCCAAAGATGGATACACTGTCACAGAATCACAGAATCACAGAATCTTATAGGTTGGAAAAGACCTTTAAGATCATCGAGTCCAACCGTAAACCTAACACTACCAAGACCACCACTATACCATGTCCCTAAGCACCTCATCCAAATGTCTTTTAAATACCTCCAGGGATGGGGACTCAACCACTTCCCTGGGCAGCCCCTTCCAATGCTTGATAACCCTTTCAGTGAAGTAAAATTTCCTAATATCCAGTCTAAACCTCCCCTGGTGTAACTTGAGGCCATTTCCTCTTGTCCTATCACTTGTAACTTGGGAGAAGAGACCGACACCCACCTCTCTACAACCTCCTTTCAGGTAGGTGTAGAGAGCGATAAGGTCTCCCCTCAGCCTCCTTTTCTCCAGGCTAAACAACCCCAGGTCCCTCAGCCGCTCCTCATCAGACTTCTGCTCCAGACCCTTCACCTGCTTCATTGCCCTTCTCTGGACACGCTCCAGCCCCTCAGTGTCCTTCTTGTAGTGAGGGGCCCAAAACTGAACACAGTATTCGAGGTGCGGCCTCACCAGTGCCGAGTACAGGGGGACCATCACTTCCCTAGTCCTGCTGGCCACACTATTTTTGATACAAGCCAGGATGCCATTGGCTTTCTTGGCCACCTGGGCACACTGCTGGCTCATATTCAGCCAGCTGTCAACCAACACCCCCAGGTCCTTTTCTGCCAGGCAGCTTTCCAGCCCCTCTTCCCCAAGCCTGTAGCGTTGCATGGGGTTGCTGTGGCCCAAGTGCAGGACCTTGTACTTGGCCTTGTTGAACCTCATACAATTGACCTCAGCCCATCGATCCAGCCTGTCCAGGTCCCTCTGCAGAGCCTTCCTACCCTCAAGCAGATCAACACTCCCACACAACGTGGTGTCATCTGCAAACTTAATGAGGGTGCACTCGATCCCTTCGTCCAGATCATTGATAAAGATGTTAAACAGAACTGGCCCCAACACAGAGCCCTGGGGAACACCGCTTGTGACCGGCCGCCAACTGGAGTAAACTCCATTCACCACCACTCTTTGGGCCTGGCCATCCAGCCAGTTCTTCACCCAGCGAAGAGTACACCTGTCGAAGCCATGAGCAGCCGGTTTCTCCAGGAGAATGCTGTGGGAAACTGTGTCAAAGGCTTTCCTGAAGTCTAGATAGACAACATCCACAGCCTTCCCCTCATCTACTAGGTGGGTCACCTTGTCGTAGAAGGAGATCAGGTTGGTCAAGCAGGACCTGCCTTTCCTGAACCCATGCTGGCTGGGCTTGATCCCTTGGTTATTCTCTACATGCCGTGTGATAGCACTCAGGATGATCTGCTCCGTCAGCTTCCCCGGCACCGAGGTCAGGCTGACAGGCCTGTAGTTCCCCGGGTCCTCCTTCCAGTCCTTCTTGAAGATGGGCGTCACATTAGCTAATCTCCAGTCAGCAGGGACCTCCCCAGTTAGCCAGGACTGCTGGTAAATGATGGAAAGGGGTTTGGTGAGCACATCTGCTAGTTCCTTCAGTACTCTCGGGTGGATCTCATCAGGCCCCATAGACTTGTGAGTGTCTAAGTGGTGCAGCAGGTCACTCACCATTTCCCCCTGGATTATGGGGGCTCCATTCTGGTCCCCATCCCTATCTTCGAACTCCAGGGGCTGGGTACCCAGAGAACAATTGGCCCTGCTATTAAAGACTGAGGCAAAGAAGGCATTAAGTACCTCAGCCTTTTCCTCATCCTTGATCACTGTGTTCCCTCCCCCATCTACGAGGGGCTGGAGATTCTCCTTAGCTCTCCTTTTGCTGCTAATGTATTTGAAGAAGTGTTTTTTGTTGTCTTTTACAGCAGCAGCCAAATTGAGCTCTAGCTCAGCTTTGGCCCTTCTAATTTTCTCCCTGCACAGCCTTGCTACACCTTTGTAGTCCTCCTGAGTTGCCCGCCCCTTCTTCCAGAGGTCATAGGCTCTCCTCTTTCTCCTCAGTTCGAGCCAGAGCTCTCTAGTCAGCCAGGCCGGTCTTCTTCCCCGCCGGCTCGTCTTTCGGCACCTGGGGACAGCCCGCTCTTGTACCTTTAGGACTTCCTCCTTAAAGAAAGTCCAGCCTTCCTGGACTCCTTTGCCCATTAGGGCTGCCTCCCAGGGGACTCTCTCGACCAGTCTCCTAAACAGGCCGAAGTCCGCCCTCCGGAAGTCTAAGGCGGCAGTTTTGCTGACCCCCCTGGCCGCTTCTCCACGTATCAAAAACTCTGTCATTTAGTGATCACTCTGCCCAAGACAGCCTCCAACCACCACATGGCTCACAAGTCCTTCTCTGTTTGTGAACAACAGGTCCAGCGGGGCACCTTCCCTCGTTGGCTCACTCACCAGCTGGGTCAGGAAGTTATCTGCCACACGCTATAGGAACCCCCTAGACTGTTTCCTCTCTGCTGTATTGTATTTCCAGCAGACATCCAGCAGGTTGAAGACCCCCACAAGAACAAGGGCTAGCGATCGTGAGGCTTCTCCCAGCTGCTTACAGAATAGTTCATCTGTCTCCTCATCCTGGTTGGGTGGTCTGTAACAGACTCCCACCACAATATCTACCTTGTTGGCCTTCCCCCTGATTCTTACCCATAGACACTCCACCCTATCATCACCATCATCGAGCTCTAAACTATCCAGACACTCCCTGATGTATAGGGCTACCCCACCACCTCTCCTGCCTCGCCTATCCCTCCTGAAGAGTTTATAGCCATCCATCGCCGCGCTCCAGTTGTGCAAGTCATCCCACCACGTTTCCGTGATGGCAACCATATCATAGTTTTCCTGATGTACAATGGCTTCCAACTCCTCCTGCTTGTTGCCCATGCTGCGTGCATTGGTGTAGAGGCACTTCAGCTGGGCTGCCGTCCGTGTTTCCTTCATAGGAGAACACCCCTTCTGTGCTTTGAGGCGTTTCACTGGCATTTCCCTCTGGGCTCCTATTGCCTCAGTATCCCCTAGCTCAACTCTGTTCGACTTCGGCTGTGCGCCGGCGTACCCCGCACATCTCGGAGGCACAGGCCGAGTGCCCTCGCTGGCACCCGCTTCCTCTAACCATGGCACATCGTCCCTCAGCTTCCGTCGGGCAAGCCTGATATTATCCCCCTCCCCCTTCGAGTCTAGTTTAAAGCTCTGTCGATGAGCCCCGCAAGTTCCTGAGCGAAGATTCTCTTTCCCCTTTGAGAAAGATGAATCCCATCAGACGCCAGCAAACCCGGTGCTGTGTAGGCCATCCCGTTGTCAAAAAAAACAAATCCGTGGCGATGACACCAGCCACGGAGCCATGCGTTAATAGATTGGGTGTCTCTGTTCCTTCTTGTGTCACTGCCCACAACTGGAAGGAGAGAGGAGAAAATAACCTGTGCTCCAGAGTCCCTTACTAGCCGTCCCAAGGCCCTGAAGTCTCTTTTGATTGCCCTGGGACTTCGTGTTGCAGCTTCATCGCCCCCCACATGGAAGAGCAGTAGGGGGTAATAGTCCAAGGGCTGTACCAGGCTAGGGAGTATCCTCGTGACATCCTTCACACGGGCCCCAGGGAGGCAGCAGACTTCCCTAAGAGGAGGGTCCGTCCGGCATATCGGACCCTCAGTTCCCTTCAGAAGGGAGTCACCCACAACTATAACCCATCTTCTCTTCCTTGTGGAGGTGGTGTTAATATGAGAGGTACGTTCTTCTGACATGGGCAACACCTCTGGTGTAGACGGACTGTCGTCCCCATCCTCCATTGACTGGCCTTCCACCTCCAGGGCCTCATATCTGTTGTACAGAGACACCTGGGGGGGCGAGGTGGGCAGGGAGTGCCTTCACCTGCCGCTACGAGCGTGGACTTGCCTCCATTCACTCTCCTCCTTTGAGCTGCTGCCTGCAGCCCGGTGGGGGGGGGATAGAGGATCCCCTTGATCGTGGGTTCTTACTGGTGGCTGCTGCTGCTCCTGTTCCTGTCTCGGGGTGGGGCAGAGCATGGCATCACCAGTCGATCTCTTTCTCAGCCATTGTAATTGTAATGTCATTGTAATGCCTGTAGGTCCTCTGCAGTGGGAAAGATATGGAGACCTGCAGAAAGAAAGAGCTTACACCACTAACAGAGGGCTAAAATCTGAGCTCTTTGTCTCACATTAAATGACACTTTCTGGTAAAACAATCCTAGGCAAAGTAGCAACA
The DNA here is from genome assembly GCF_035582795.1 of Mycteria americana. Lineage (NCBI taxonomy): Eukaryota > Metazoa > Chordata > Aves > Ciconiiformes > Ciconiidae > Mycteria > Mycteria americana. Next base: position 36,313,965 of record NC_134373.1, read on the forward strand.
GAGGGTAGTAGCTGTTGTTGGCAGCCATACAGCAAACTCAACTACACAGCTATACACTGTCCTTCCTTGCCAGGCAACCCATGAAGGAGCACCTTAAATCCCAGAGAAGCCAATGAACGACGTGCCTGTGACAATCATTTATGTGCTGGTAGATGCATAATGCAGAGCCACACAAAGGAAAGGTGTTAGGAGGAGTAAGCCTAAGTGTACGTGCCATAGAAACATAAAGCCTGTATTTTACCTATCTGGAGTCAGAAAGTCCTTCCAATATACTATCAGACAAACTTCTGAGAGTGACAAATGAGTTCTGAAACACATTTTAGCCTGCCATTTTGCTGCCTCCTACATGTACACAGAGACCCCTAGTTGCAATTTTGCTTAGGACAAGCATTTGTCTGAGAATACCATTTAATATCATTTTAATTGAATAGTCACGTTTCATTTTTAGCAACCACCACATGAAGCTGCAAGACTGTATAATGCCATTGCCCTATACAGCATACCTGGCAAGCTCTCACAAATTTCCAGTGGCACAAGTTTGTTAATATCATCTATGCAGTTTTCAACTGAAACTTCTTGGCAGAAGGGAAGCTAAAATGTACGTTATTCCCTACAGAAGTAATCAGAACGGTCTGTCTCCGAGCAATATGATATCTACCTCAAAACCCTATGAAAACTGACATATCATCGGGCATTATTTGACTCTTATGCGAGACGCACTGGGAAGCCCTTTAAAAGTCGGTTACACGACCTTTTATGCTTAGACAAAGTGCTGACTCCCCATTGCTTTCAAGTGACTCAGCTTGCAGGCAGTCCCAAAGATGGGATGCATGTAGCTCTGGAAGCACAACAGGAACAGATCTCAGACTGACTGCATAAGGCAGACTCCAGAACAGCTGTAGGCATGTCTGCCCTCAGAGCCAACCTCCTGCGTATAGAGCTGCCAGACAAGCCTAACTGTGCAGGAGCCTAACTACACATGCCAGATGCTTACTACAATGCCAGATGTGCCCAGGCACACAGGTCCCTACATGCACCAATCACTCTCCTCCTGAGGGCTGCCCTGAGCCCAGACACAACAAGTGACAGATGTGGCCAGAACCAGGGACAAGCTGGGCTAGGTCTGTTCTGGGGACAGTTTACTTGTCCCCTTGTTGTTCCAGCTTAACTCTGTGTTCACACCTCACAGTACCGCTACTAAGATTGCCCCTTTTCTCTGTGCTCTTGGAACAGTAGTTGTCAGTGTTCCTCTCCTCCTCTCTTGACACAAACAGGTACTGTTACTGATTCAGCAAGGAAGCGAGGGCTGTACTTGCCCTTACACTTTCATTTGTAAACTGATTGGTGTGAACCCCAAGAAACACATGATCCCGTAGAAGTGATATATGCTTCCTTATTTCTCTGGCTAAAACAAAAAAAAGATTTAAAATCACTTATATCTTCACAGGATCAGCACGTTTAGCAGGAGAACTGCTTATATCAGCTGACTCAACACAGTAATGAGCTTTTGGCAAGGTGATAGGTTATGTGGAACCCTACTGGATCAATGTGAAGGGGAAAAAAGCTCAGCTTATTGGAGTACTCCATCCTCTAAATGTACACAGCAAGATGCCAAGAAGGCCCACATATGCTATATGAAGGAAATTCAAACTAATTCTACATTATAGTGCCTTTTCCTATCCATCTTGCTTTCTCTCACTTATACTCAAGCTATTAGGATTTTAGCAAATAAAAACTGAGGGGGAGAAAAAAGGCTGAGACCTCATTACATCTTGTTTCAAAATCTTTTGCCACTTCAGTTAAATTCAGTCAACTTTCACTGTTAAAATATATTTTGGAGAAGGTCAATAGAATGACCAGCTGAAGTACTGACTCTGAAAGCAAATATTGATGAGCAAAGCTCTTAAGCAAAAAAATACTGAAAAATATGTACAAAAGGCAAATGTGATTGTGCTTGAGTGTGCTACTGAAGTGGAAGAGATATGGAAGCTAGACAGGGGAATGGGAGACTACAGTCCTGTTCCTGTTGCTCACATAAAGATGATCATATTCTTTTTTTGCCCTAATTTAAGGCAAAATCTCAATATCAAAGTGACTTCTGACATGTTCCCCACAAAAAACAAACCCTGCAAGGAGGGCAGGAGCACCTGGACAAGGGCAGCACATCAGCTGCTCTACATTCATCCCAGGTGCCTGCTTTCACCTGCAGTAATCGCAGAGGAGCTCTCTGAACGACTCCCCATTTAGAGACATACAGCTATGTACCACATTGCAACGTATTGACCCAGATATGAAGATAACTGGGCAAGCAGGAAAAGAAGAGCAATGCATTGCAAGGCCCAAGAGCTGTGCTGGATTATTCCACATTGCTCTAGTTAGGGTAAGGGGAATATCTACCCCTCACAAGTCAGCTCTGAGCTAATCCTAAATGAACTAGGGCTGGGACCCGAAGAGCTGCAGCTGCAGCTGGTTTGTGCTTAGGCTGATAAGCACAGCCAAGAGCACCAGCACCATGCTCCTGCAGCCACACAGCCTCCAGGTGCCTGCCCAGTAACTCCATACAGAAACCAGCTGGGCTAGGCAGATGTGCCACCCATTCCAACTTGTACATACTTTGTAGGAATATCCGATATAGTCTTGCCATATATCACTTCACCAAAATATTTAGAAACACATTACAGTACAATACAATACCAAAGAGCACTGGTTTGGACACTCATGGCTGGGAACACTCTCTTGAAAACAATCAGTCAAACACCATAGTGAAGACTCACTCACTTGGTTCACCTGCATCCCAAAGTCACTTTTCTGGCCCAGGGTTTGTCATACAATACTTCAGGCTGAAAAATAACGCTATGCACATAGGAACAACCTCATCCGATGATCTCCAATAAAGGCTTCTCACTATGTCAGTGAGTAAGCTGCTAACTCCTCCCTCTGCTCATTGAAAAGAAATTAATTTACTATATGCAAACACATTCAAAGAAGAAATGCCCCTTTAAGGACAATGGTAAGGTGCATTTTCATTTCAAAGGAGATAAATTTGTCTTCTAAACTCTAAAGTATCATGAGGGGGATTTCCTACTAGCTCTGCCAGTCATTAACAAGAAGTCACTCATCTGACACAACTGTCTATGAAAGAGACGGATCATGAAAGTGCCTGAGTCGCTGAAAAGACAGCATTTTGAGATCTGTGAATGAAAAGTGCTACAGCACAAAAGTAGATATGCAGGACAGTGGTTATTCATCATCCTTGCCTTCTAATAAGACAGCTTTCCAGACACCTAAGCAATTCCTGAAAATAGTTTCAACAGTTTTGATTAATGTCTACAGGGTGGCATTATTGCTTTCCTTGTTAAAAAAAAAAGTATATTTTAAAACCATCTATAAATGTGTGATCAAGATGTATGTTAGAACACTTCTTAAAACAAAGCATTTCTTAGTTTCAGTCCAGCCGCCAAAAAATGCTCTCATCAGATCAGAGAAAGTGAATAGGCACGCTTAGGCTAATACATAACTATCTATGAAACTTTTTAAAAGCATGGACTGATATATAACGATTAAAGGGTTGTGAGACAGCGCATCTTCACCCGTGGTGAACAGAGGGAGATTTAGAACTCTCATAAATTCTTTAATGTAGAAGTTAAGTATAAAAATCACGTATAGAGTAGAATGACATGAGGTCTTGGGAAGCAGCTGACAGTTGCTAGAAATTCATTGTAAAGCATATGAATTTTGACCTTCCCTTTCCAACCAACCAAGTTATCAGCAAAGGCCAAGTATTTGCCATTCTACTTTTTCCTGCTTTAGGCTACAAATCTTAATGTTATCTCAATATGCATTATGAATTCATGCACTTCATTAGGAATAACGAGGCAGGGAAACATGAAATAGGCACTTTAAAGGCCTTACAGTATTTCTCACACTGGGAGGAAGAACGCCAGGGAATTTGAGAGAGCTCATTTACAGTGGGTATACACAAGCCCTGAAGTAAGGGCCACTCCAGAAACGCAAGTTATTAACACCTGATCTGTAGAATATCAAAATGTATCTGAATAAATGTTTTTTTAAAAATAAATATTACAATTATTTATGCCACTGCAGTTATTCAGCGTCGCATTGATTCTCTGTTCCTTTTTAACTCCTGCGGAACCGGAGAGAGCTCATCTAAGAAACATCAGCCGCGTAGGTGGCTATGCAAGCCACTCAGAGCTCCCACGGTTGCAGCCGGGTATTTCTGTTCCCCACGTCGGTGCCCGCAGGCTCCGTCCCCTCCCGGCGCCCACGGGCCCCACACCGCCCGCGGCGGGACCGGGCGCGGGGCCCGCGGCGTTCCCGGCCCTTTGCTGCCACCTGGCGGGCAGCGGCCGCCACGGCCAGCCCGGCGCCGGCCCCCTTGTTTGGGGAGGGGGTGTCCTTTCATAGCTGTGAAACCCCGGCCTCAAACCGGGCCTGTCTTGCCTTCCCAGATTGCCTCGGTGTGACTGTGAGCGGTGGGGAGGGGGTGCACAAAGCTGGAACAGTTTCCAGGCGAGAAGCCATGGGGCCTAATCCAGCTGGGAGAAGGGTGCTGAAATCACTCAGGTACAAACACACCGCTATGAATCTCTCTCTTATCCTTTGTCTAGATTATTTAACAAGTGAAGGATGGGCACTACAGGCTATTTCTCACCCAGCCAGCCCCTTTTCTCATGCATGCAAATCAGCGCACAGAGGACTTTATGCCCATTTTTCATTTAGAAGGGAGCTGGAAGAGTATAAATTCGTCTCAGTCCTTCACGGTTCTCCTGTTCACAACTGGTCATAATTTTCATTTATTGTTTGTGCTATCCTTTAAAACTAATCACACTTTGCTTTTCTAGCTTTCCATTCTGCTGTCTTCTGTTATTTCATGAAAAATGGCAGCACTTTTCCAAGAAGTGACTCAGAAAGCAACTCAGAGGAATAATGTGGGGAGCACCCTCCGGCTGACTGGCAGCCCCGGTGCCTGGTGTGCCTCTTCATGGACCCCCATGTAAGCAAACAGCAGCTTCGACAGTGTCAGGGCAAGGGAAAGGAGTTTTGTCTGCCTTTTCTGTTATCTTTAGGTGCAGAAACCAAACCAAAGAAGCAAAGGATTTTGCTAAACACTGGAACAATAAGAAAGAAATCTAATAATCTGCTACTGTGGGTTTGGTACTGAAAGGGTTAAAATAACTGAAAGCAATAAAAGGCAGCAAATTTATTAATAACACCAGCAAAACACTGAGACTTTTCTACTGGACTAATTTTCTGGTTTCTAACAGAATATTTTTATTTTATTAAAAGAAAACTGCTCCAAACCACTTTTTTTCCCAGATTATCACTAAACATATTGTTTCAGATCAGCCCGCCATCATAAGAAGCTGCCGCGGCACTGCTAACATACTGCTCTCTGGGATTGCTACTTTCAGCCTCCCTCCTCCTCTCTGGGCCAGGTTCCTGCAAAACTGCAGCTCCCACAGTTTGCCTGAGAAAAATCACATGGATGGATGCAGCAGCTGGGAGCTTGGTGGGAAGAGACATCCGCTATCTCTTTCTGGGAGCCCCAGATTAGGTGGGCACACAGAGTGATGCCAGACCACAGCCCGGGTCAGTCTGTCCTTGCACTCCTGCCACTTGGCTAATGTACTGCAGGCATCCCACAGCCTGACGGGTGCCACAGCTGACACCCTCATCTAAGGCATCTTTGATGTTACAGGAATCTGCTGAGTAATTTTTTTGTAGACTGACCCCCTAGGACAAAAGGCAGCAGTAGGGTCTTAATAGCAATTTTGCTAAGGCAAAGCACAAGTCAGGGCTGAAATGAAGCATTTTGCAACATTTGAAACAGAAAAAAACCAAACAAACTACTTTCAAGAAAAAAATCCAATGCTGTGCACGTGCACAAGACAAAAAAGACAAACAAGGAGTTTCAACTTTTTAAAATTCACTTTAGAGAAGAGAAGAATGGGTTAAAAGAAGAGGTTCTTTGCCGTGCATCTCACTGGGGGGAAAAGGGATTCAGAACAAAGTGAATACTCTCTGGAAAGATTTTAAAAGGCATTTTCTGTCAAAAGAGAGGTTTGATGTGTTCCATCTTCTATTGCTGTTAGTGCAAACATACAGGAGGTGCTTGGATAAAATTATGTCAAAACAGCGATGCCAGAACAAAAGAAGGGCTCTCTGCAGAAGGCATAAATAGCACCTGCAGTGTTAGATAAGTCTCTTGTCTAAGCTTATTACTTACTGGTACTTCTACTGTGGAGCAAGTGGCCAATCAACCTGGAAGGTGGCATCATATCATTACCCAAGATGGCAATGATTGACCTCAATTAAATGACTCAGCTGAGGTTTCTGATTAGAGGTGAAAACAGCCATCTTGGTTTGAGTTCAGGTGGCTTTGTAACCAAGAAACAAAAAGGTGATGAGAGTCTCCTTGTAGCAAAGTCTGTGTTCATTTTTGGCACTTCATCAGAGACACCTTCAAAATTAGTCAAAACAAGCTTATGAAGAATCACCAGACTCATATGGCTGGGCCAGCTGGTCATGTTTCACTATGAAGTGTATTGCTCATTTGAGGACTGTAGGTACTACTTCTGCCACATAAATTTTGTACACTTCTTACTGTTGTGAAAATTCTTAACATTAAAAAAAAAATGGATACAGAAGTGCTGGAACAGAAGTACAAGACAGCTGCTAAGAGCAAAGAGACATATTCAACAGGACATGAGCTTCCATGCGTTAGCAGTCTGTGAATCTTGTTTGAGATATTCAGAAAAGCCAACTGCAAAGTCTGAAGTTACATGCTGATTTCTATGCCAGAGGAAGTAGCATTCACTGTGAAGGCAGTACAAAAAAAAAAAAAAAAAAAGAAGCGATTGTTTCAAATGTCAGATTGGTCAAATAATAGGTAATTTCTGAAACCTCATCTGAAAGGAATAACTAGAGCTGAGCCAGGTCACACCCAGAGGATCCCGGTAATTCACCATAAGGAACAGCATGCGTCACAATCGCTTTAGTTCCTGCAATTACTTGGGTTAGCAGAAAATTAAGTAGAAAGACCTCTGTACTTAACAGATCTTTTTTACTTATTTTGCCCGTACTGCCCTTTGCTGCATCTCAGCTCTCTACATACTTGAAGAGTACAACATGTCCAAGTGGCACAGTGCAGAGCAGAACAATACCTTCTCCAGAAGTTGGCACACTCTTGGAGATGGAGGACCAAGGGACTTCTAAAACTGGACTACCCATTGTAATGCAGCACCTCACTTACAGCCTTTAAGAGGTGCACGCACCCTCGCTGGAGCACAGAGAAACAACCTCTGTCACAGGCCTTAGACAGCTTCACAGTTCTTTGATAGGGCTTGCAAAAAGAGGCACCTGGTTCTACAATCTGTCCCTGGGGGCTGACCATAGTTCACTTTCACTTTGCGGCTTCTTTGCAGAAAAGATCTTAGACAAAAGTTGCAGTCCACTAAAGTTATCTTTAAGTTTTGCTATGGATGTTAGTCAGCCAAAAAAATTTCCCCTTTTTTGCAACACTTCTGTACTGGGACTAGTCCCTTCTGCTGAGCCAGCAGGCTTACTTGTGAGTGAACAGGCTGGTGGACCTAAGGAAGGAAGGGAACCTTATACCTACATGTGATAAAAGGGTTTGCAGTTAAGGCAGGGAACCTCAGCCTGATTTGGAACAGAATGCATATTTAAATACAAAACCACCTGCATGGTGTCATCTAGCAAGGTTTTTTCTGCTGCGGAGTGATTGCACAGAGACCTATCTTCGAACCTATTCACTAGGTAAGAAACCTGGGCCAGCTAACTTCTCTCTGGAATATCGGCACTTCTGACACGTTATTTAGCTAGAAGAAAACAAGATTTGATGAGAAAAGGTTTCAGAGTAACTGAAGAAACCCTAAAATCATCATTCAGAATCTAAACGATGTCTCACATTATTTTAAAAGAGGAGTGACTGGGGTTGATCCTGCTAAGAATTAAACATTCAAATTGAAGAAGTATAGTTTTAATTAAGCCTAGCCCAGTCCACGAGTGAACAGGAGCCACTGCTCTTATACATGCTTCTTTCAAGCTAGATAGCAAATGGCTCCAAGCTTCTCCTAAAACTCCTTAACCTTGGATGGAGTCTCCTGAGAGTGAGGAAGCACATTTCAAAAGCAGCAAAGCATTTTGGGGAGAGAAAGCTCTTTAGGCATTGATGTGGCTTCATAACATTTACATTGAATCACTACAGCGAGAGAGACAAGGGGGAGTTAGATTGACACCTTGTTGGGAAAGGCACCCACAAACTGCCTGTTGATTGCTCTCACAGCTGAACTATACAGACAAAGACAATCAATTGACGAGAGGCACAAGGTGACAGCAAGAAGATCATGACTAATGCAAGAGACAGCACATACAGCAGCTCTAGCACTCAGAAGGGCTCCAGCTTTCCACATAATATAGTGAAAAACTCCTTAGAAAGCACAGAGGTACTGAGCACTGGAATGAGAATGTTTGTACTGATGAGATGCCTCTACAACACCTGCCTCCATGCAAAAATTGTCCATTTTTAATAGGCACAAGCAATAGCCACCTTGTATGATTTGTGTTCTCCTTTTCTGTTTTAGTACAAACTACAAACGGTCAAAAGCAACCAGCTTTTCTTTGAACTGGAAGAGAACAGAGTGGCTCATAGATGCAGAAGCAACTGAAAGGTATTATAGAAATGACAGACTTTGATCTGAGACCACTTCCTGACTAATACTGCAGACAGACTAATACACATTATCATCAAACACATCGGTATGCTGATAAGTATGTGTGACGGAGCTTCTAATCACTACATCTTTTGTGTAATCATGCCAGCATACCCTAGTGCTATTCTAGAGATAAATTTTAAATGTAGGAAACAAGACTAATGATATATGTTTGGCATAAAGAGAAGCTGGATCAAAGCTGGGTGTCAAAGCTGAAGGCTTTTCATGATTGGAGGGAGGAAATGTCAGGACAGCCTGAACAGTGCAGAATTTTGAGTCATGTACGTCCTCCGACTCTGAAGCCAGATAGGAAATAAGTTCTTCTGGTGACAGGAGGTAAAATTGAGTTTCTTGCCGCAAAACAAACTTGACATTCAAAAACTTTCAAATTAGTGTTTCACAAAGCTCTGAGATGCCCATCAACACAGCAGCATTACAGACAACCAAGGCCCACAGAGGTCATGGCCAAGCCTGGACTAGGATAGGAAGAGCCTGATATTCTCCATGCTCATTTTCTTATTAGAGAGTTGACAGAGTGATGTCACCTAGATTTACAGGGAAGCTCTAAGGGCAGACCTTAACATCTGTGGAGAAATTTTGACATTGTGGGATATAATTTCATTGCACACAAGTTCAGCAAAAATTTCAGAATTCTGTGCTAAATGTTTGATTTTTGTTTCATTGAGATAAATAATTTTAGCATTCCCAATATTCCATAGAAAGTATCTGTATTGAAATAGCCGAATAACTTTATTTTTGCATGTTTCCAATCTTATCAAAATGAATAACCTCAAAAGAATTTCACAGACAAGTTTACAAGCAGAGATATACTTTGACTATTGAAATCAACATTTTTCAGTGGCAAAACATTACAGTGGGATGAATGTTCAACCAGCTCTAGGTCACAGCAATTATAAGAACATTACAGAAGAGGAATTCTCCAAGCTGCCATAAATGTTTTAGAAAAGGTTTCTTTCACTGCTCATTTGTTGCCTTCCTCAGCAATCCAGGAAACATGTCCAAATCATGCGTATGCGCACTTTCTAGCATTCATTTACTCTGAACCAACTACACGCTTTACCTGTGCCTGCACATCACAACTCATTCTTCCAACACAAAGCAATGCCAGTGCAGCAGGATGCAGAACAGTTCACTCTGACAGCTGTGTGATTGTAGCTAAGCTTTTGATTCACAGCACTTCTCATCCCTTTATTACCAGAGAAAAAGACAAATGGGAAAACCTGTAGGTATTCTGTTGTCTCTATAGATTGCTGCAGGTAAGAGCTGCAGGAGTCCAGAAAGCAGTGCTCCTTCAGTGCAAATCAGTACATTGCTGGCAACTCACACTCTGCAAGGGATCCTCGATTTGAGTTCTCTGATTTGAATCAGCACCAGTTACAGAGGTGCTAATCTTCTGGGTGCGCCTTCCCCAGAAACTGTTGAAGGAGATATCTACGGGATGTTTCCCTTCCGTCGAGGTAGCATGGGGCACCAGTTAGACCACTAGCCTAACACAAGAAATTTAGGCTCAACTACCTGTTTAATCACAAGTTCTTGTATGACCTTGTGCAATTCCCTCAGTTTCTCAGCACTTTGGTTCCTTTACTGGAAAATGTCACTCTTGTGGTAGAAGAGGTGTTTAGGTACCCAGAACATATGCATGTTTGAATAGAAAGGAATGAGACAGACATGCAGTGCAAGGAGTGATAACCCTCTGACATGCATTTCTGCATAATACAGTCTGTTGTTTCTTTTCCTCTCAGATTTTACCAGCTTCTACCTTCTACCACATTCAGCACTTCCCAGTGTTGCATGTGGAGTAGGTCACATGGCAGTGAGACAAGGACCCCTTGTCTGGCAGCCCATCCTTCACCCACACTGCAGTGGCATCCAGCCCTGTCTGCAAACATATTTTCCCAGTGAAGAACTGCAGGCTGATATGGCTTAGCAAAGAAATGGTTCTCCTCCATTAGCTTTCAACCCCATGCACTGTTGTGTTCTGATACTATTGTAAGTGGGAAATAAACAGGCCTTTTTTAAGCCAGCCATATCTGCTGCAATGTGTTACCAATAGCCTTAGTCAAACTAGCTTCAGTTTCTGAATCGTGTTTGCTATCTAACTCTCCGTACACTCCAAACACTCTAGCTCTGCACACACTCCAGCACAGACTAGTAAGGCGAAGCCAGGGCAGCCTTCTTGACTGGCTTTTCCATTGGTCTAATGCCACAGGCACAGCAGTACTGAAGCTACAAGGCTTGACCTGGCCACCCTCTGTGTATACTGGTTTCAACATTTTAGATGAAAAAGATGTCCAAAAATGCCAGATACTGTGTAGAAAATTAGTTTGGGAGATATGTCATAGCTTCTCTTGTTATCTAGTGCACCCAAGATTTGAGTTTGATCCCGGTGCACTGAAATATAGGTATAATAGGTATTAGATTTTGTTAGTAGGGGTAATTTACTCTTCCAATAACTTTAAAGTATATGAATGGAAAGCAAATGGGAATCCTTCTCTCCTCAGAAAGAAAAGTTTACAGCAACACTGTTAGAAGGAGGGGTACCCAAGAGAGCTCATTTCCTCCTTTCTCCCACTCACAAGTGGTTCCTAAAATAGATTTTCATTCCATAAACTATCTGGAGCTTTAATGAAAGATGCTTTAACAGAAGGTAGCACTTTCAATCATGCATTACAGGGAGATTGTAAACCCAGGACACCTTTGCTACATGCTCCAAATACTACCATCCCACTTTAGAAAATGGAAAACAGAAACAGAGAGATCAAATACTTGCCTGTTTGACCACCCAAATTGAAGGTTACTTGCCCACAACATCTAGGATTTTCTACTCCTGGACACTAAACAACAGTTAGGTTTTGCTATTATGAAACAGGAAGCTTCCAAATACAATAATATTTAAGAGCTCATATAGAAACAAAATATCCCCACTGTTACAGACAGATCTCTCTAAAGGACTACAAATAAAGACAGAACTGGTTTTTCAAAATCTTGAGCTAAAGAATCCATCTGGAAAGTCCAGCTTGTCTCTGGCTCTGACTCTGACTGGCCACTTCAAAAAGCAGTGGCTGACAGAAGAATCTCAGTCCTGTAAGAAATTGCCCATTCTGGAGCACATTCTGCTTGTTTCAAATTCCACATACTGCAATAATAAGTGAAACACATATCATGAGCTTATATACATATTAAAGTGTTAGAGTTTCGCTTCAACAATGAGCACATTCCATTCCCTTGCATGATAAGTAGCATTTTTCTTTTAATCTTCTCTAATTAATATCCTTCAGCTAATTTTTAATTCGCCTGTATATTATGACCAATGGGCAGATGATTCATAAACTGATACCGCATTTCAAAAAGTCTTTAATCAGTAGTTTGCATTCTTAATTATTTTGAAACTTCCATATTTGTCAAAACCCACAGTGCATTATCTTCATTAGTATTATGCCTGAAGGTTTCAGTGAAGAGTCCATAGCAAGTAAATGAAGTTTTGACGGAGCCTGAGAAATTGTTGTGAATACGTCCTTCTCTTTTGCTTGCTTTGTACTCTTATGTTTCACAAACATAGCTGTCTAAAGAAACATGGATTGGGCATGATGCCTATGGATTGAACTGCTGTGGATAACCCTAGGTGGTTAAAAATGTAATTGAATAGAATCTGTATGTATCTCATATATACCTTAAATAAAGCAAGTGGTGAGATTTTAGTCTATAAAAGAGGGATTTTACCTGCTCAAATGAAAAACTCCAATACAGAACAGCTTTCTCAACAACTGGAATCACAAAATACCTTTTTTCAAGCAATAATTTGTTGACTGTCTAGGGTTCTGTGCAAAGCAAACACTCAGGACTGACCTGCCCTATGCAGCTCAGCATTGGGCTTGCAGGTCTGAGCAAAGTACAAGACAGAAGGAAACAGCTTCCATTTGATTCTAGTCTCAGCTCTCAATACTGCACACACAATTTACATTAAACAATCATTAGATAAAAAAACAAATAAGCCTCAGAGCAGAGTCTAGACACAGGAGCTTCCCATTCCAGCCAAGCACATTGAACACTAGACACCACAATGATTTTCATCTCTGTTTGATCTCCTCTTGGCCCCAGGAATACTGCACAGTGACCCACTTTTTAAATGTGGGAAATCAGACTGGGCATGAGATTTCTCCCTCCATTTATAGCCTAATGCTGAGAGACTCTTCAGTGAAAAAGAAATGGGAAATAACAGTCATTCAAGTTACTGGCAGCTATATTTGGCAGCAGGTTGTGAACTTTAGAGCATCAGCCCTCCAGATGCTGTAATCTCACTAAACAAGGGGAAAGATCTCAGATATAGATAGCACTTAGCATTTCCTATGGGCTACTTCAAGACTCTGCATTCAGCACACATCTGAGATACCATGCTGAATTATACTTTTATTTTGTATAATAAAAGTATATTATACAAATATACTCTCTCCCTTTTTCTTTCTCACTCCCTTTTTCTTTCGTAACACTTCTCACTCCTAAACATGCAGTATGCCTTGTGATCACTGCTTCCATAGCTCTGAAAGACTGTAAGCCAGTCCTTGTGAGCTGTGTCATCCACAGTGCATGATATCCAATGGGGAGAGGCCTGAGCAGATCTCTGTGTTGCCCATGACCTGAAAATCCAAACTGTAAAATCCAGTTCTAATAAGGAATGAATGCACAATTGAAAAGCACTTCCAGGACAATGGTTCTTTTTTCAGGTGCATCCACATTCCTTTAAGATGGAGCAATCATGAGCTGCTTCAATTCAACTTAAAATTCAATATAGGCAAAAAAAGATCTATTATTACATTTTTGTCTCTGAAATGCAAACTTTGAGAAACTGACGAAACTAGTTAGCAAGCTTGTCCAGAGTAACTCAAGTGTGTAAATAATGAAAAAACCTGAAATCAAATCTCTAAGGAAAGGAAAACTCGTCAAAATAGACGAGACGAGACCTCAATGTCAAATATGACTAAGTAGAGAGCTTGTACAGGAATGGAAAGAGCGTTAATTGGCAAAAAGCATTCGTCAGATGTGAAAGGTACAGAAATACACCCAGAAGGGTTTAGATGGACTTACAAAGAAAACAGAACCATGGCTCTTAAGTTCATAAGTAGAGAAAGGCTAAAGAGGGGAGAAGTGAGGCCTTTACCCAGTCACAATATAGTGGAGTCAAAGGATAAGTTAGGTTTGGCCTAGCAATTAAATACAGCTTTTCTTCTGTTTTCAGTAGGGATGATTACAGTCATGAGAATAAGAGTAGGGCACCTCATAGGAGTGAAGCATTTACCACACCCTGTGAATTACCAAAATTTGGACAATCACAACAAAACTGAAAATAAAGGGGTAAATAGTCTCCACCCAAAGGTGTAAAAAAATAACCAGTACAGCAGATAGGATATTTGTTCCTATAATTTGACAGCAATACCCTATGACTGAGAGAAAAAAAAAACATGCTATGTGTATTTTTAAAAGGAGCAAGTGAGGAGATAGAACTGACATTTTGCAAGACTTTAGTACCATTACTGTAGAATGAGTAAATCTAGGACAGAGAGGTAAATGAAAACTGTGATAAAATGCCATATGGTTTTACCAAGCTAGATTGTGGCAGTCTACAGTGTCTTCAATAAGACAACTGTTTTTGTAGACAAGCTCAATGCATTGGAACTAATCTGTATAGACTTAAACCAAGAATTGCTTTCACTGCCTCAAGGAAGATTAATTATTAAAGTGGAAAAAATGGAGATTAAAAGAATAACTATTAGGTAGGTAAGAAGAAGAGATTATAACTGTTTATACTATTGGGAAGAAAAGGGGTGGCTTTCTGAAATCAGTGCCAGTCCCAGTCCTGCTTAGTATTTTAATAAAAATATTGGTCCAAGGAGAAGATGGTCCCAGAAGGTGCATGGTACTGAAGCTTCAGGTAACACAGAGTAGGAAAGTAATGCCAATTACTGAGAAAAAGTTTTCATGCAAAAAGAATTGCACAGCCCTATGGTGTAGAGTCACAGAGACAGAAAGAAATTCAACAATGCAAAGGCCTGCATTTATAAGCAAGCATTCTGTTGCTGGAGTCTGGGCCTTATTACAGGAAGGTGACAGTAAAGAAAAAAAGCAAAAGCTGTATGGTTAATGGTAAGATAATAATATGGTGCCAAATCAGTTACCTCCAGGGACTACCAGGGCTGCTCATGGGTAACAGTCTGCTGTTTATTTACTTCTAGAAAAGAGTCAAAATGTATGCAAAGTTGCTGGGTTTAAGCCCTCAGCCCTATCCCTGTTAAAGTGCAAAAGGGATAAACAATATAAAACTAAAAATTTGCAAACTAGAGTACCAGTTGACAAGGACAGACATGGACTAAGATCTTGATTTGAAAAATAAACTCATGTTCATATTGGGATGAATTCAAACTTTAGGAATGCCTCAGTTTAAGCCCAGATCTTAAACTCGGGAACATTCAGATCTGATGCTGGCATCAAGGCTTGTATCTCTGACACTGTTTCATCTCATTAAAAGAGAAGCAACATAAAGTAGGCCATAAAGGACATGCTGCTCCATTCCTGCAGTCTGTGAACAGTTTACTTTATTGATTAGGCTTATAGAGGGGCAAGATTCCTCTCTCACCCTTACCTGAGGAACAGGCAAGATAAGTCAGTGAGCAGGAGAGGGGTCCAGGCAGCTACTGCATGCAGGCTCTGAACAGCCTGTAAAGGGATGTCCACCCAGTCTCATTGAATGAGAAGGTTGCTTATAACCTAGTTGTGTCTTGATCCACAGTCTCCCTGTCCTGTGAAAAGCCTTTCTGGAAGAAACATCTGTATATCAGATAGTAATGTTGGGACACTGTTGTCCCAGTCTACTCACTCTAATTTTCTTCATCCTTTTCATGAGATTTGTTTTCGAGTTTAGAAATGAGGAATAGTTGTCTCTGTCATGCTTACCAGAACAAGAGATGAGCAGGTTCCTACTTCCAAGCATCCCAGTATAAACAAAAAGTAAGCAGGAGGATTATTACAAATGCTCAAAGATTTTCCTCTGCTCCTTAAATGTATTTCCACTAGACAGGTACTACAAGTGATGAATGTAGAATGTAGAGACTTCAGTAAAGACTATGAAAAACCTGAAACAGCTCTAGCCCAATTTGCTACATCCATTCCGCAAGGCATCCAGCTGGGGACAGTGAGAGGAGGAAGAAGGCACTAAGAGTCCAGAAATGGAGAAACTACAGTGCCTTTGCCAAGTCCTTGGCTTCAGATCATGGGACTTTTTACCACATTGGAGGGAAAGTAGAGGTAACAATGACGGAAACAAGATCTGAAGTACATACCTGCATTTAACTAAACTAGTCACTAGATGTCACTGTAAAATGTGTCGAACACAACAGAGGCAAAAATATACCTGTCAGTAAACGTGGTCACCACCACTCAGGACCTCCCAGCTACGACAGTGCAGTCTTCATAGAGAACCAGGAAATCTCAAAGCCTTAGTCGAAACGGTAAAAAACTTGCAGAATCAGATATTCATTACAAAGTTTGGGCATTGAATGTCCCAGGAACTGAATGCAGATCTCAGACTTGCTGAAAGTTCAGCATTCTTGATGCCAAGCATTAATGGGAAACAGTCAAAGGTGGGTCAGTCAAAGGTGGCTTATACAGTCGTAATAAAATGTTTGAGTTTCACTCTACATCCATAAAATTTCTACCTCGGACCTAAGCAGCACAAAAGCCACTGTTGAAACTGCATCTTTTTAAATGATTAAACTGTCTCCTAACAGGAATGCTCTGTAGCAGTTACAACATAATCATTTGGGTCATATGCACTTCATGGGAAGTTACGGCAATTAAACTTCTTTCCTCCCTGAGAGAGCATTCTGCACAACCCTCTTGCAAAAGTGAATTTTTAATGCCATCTTGTTTACAGTTACAGTTACTGCTTTTTACTTTGCATCACTAGCTGGAAATTTTAGTTTCTTGATTATGAACGTGATTCCCACGGTATTCCCTTTCTAGCAACAAATTTCTTGTGGGCCTGATCCAACTGGAAAAGTAGTAATTTGGGTTTTTTCACTTTAATAAACCAAACAGGAAGTTTCTTGTGGTTTTGGTTTTTTCCCTAATAAAAAAAAGATCAAATCTTGGTTCCTTATTTTATATGAAACATTCTTTGATGGCTCGTTGATATAAATACATAACAGATGGAAATTCAGTCTTCTGTAGCTCTGTTCCCCACAGAACATCTAACCACTGTCTGTGTAACGCTGGAGCTCCTTTTCTGTCTTTTTTTTTTTTTTTTACTTCTAATGAACTTATAAGATACTATCCCTTCCTCTACTTCTCTCTCCACACTTCTCCCCTTTCTGTAGAGGCTATGAATTACTGTTTGTTCTTCTTTCTCACAAACCTGTTCTTCCTAGTCTCCCACCTACAGCGGAAGAGGTTCAGTTCTTGTGAAAATGCATTTGTTCCTCCATCCCATCTCAGGCATGTCACCTACTCAATGTAACAGCTGCTAGTTTCTATGCCTGTCTTTCCTCCTTGTTGAGTGCTTATCCAACTACTCAGTTCCCAGTAATTCTCTTACAGTCGCTGCTGTCTGGGCAGTTCCAGCATCTGGACTCACGAGTACTGATATTCCTTTCACAGCAACAAGAATCAGGGGTAAACCCATAACCTTCCTGCAATCAACAGTAAAATTCCCACTGCTCTCAAGAAGATTAGGATTTTTTACAGACTTATACTACTAGAGAAGGAAGGAAGTAGGGCTTCCATTTCTGGATTCATCTGTCTAAATTATTAAACAAAATTATCTGCAATAATTTTGGGTTAGTTGTCATTTAGCAGCTCATTCACAGTGGATTTGCGGAATGAATGATTTTGTGATTCCTGCTCTGTGGCTGTATTTTTGACAGGTCTTATGATGTTACAAAACCCACACTGTTTATTTATTTCCATTATTAGAGATCATCATTCTCTATATAAATTTGAATATATCTTTTAATGATTTGTACTTCAAGTACTTTTATGTGATTTTAAATTTTAATGTACATTTTAATTTTCTTTTTCCCTGCTCTTTCCCAAGCCACTTCAAAATACCATTAAAGTCACTTGAGCTTGCAGCAGCTGTACCAAGTAGAATGGTGGGGAAGGTGGCATTATTTCCCTAAAAAAACTGAATTAATTTATATTGTAAGACCATTTTACCTTTGGTGAACTTGAATTCCCACCTATAAACAAAAAAACACTAGAAATTTGCCTGCATGAGGGCCTCAGGACTGATCCCAGAACTTGAAAAAATAAATAACTCACACAGTATTTCTTAGTTCTTATCTCTATATTATACATGCAAAAAATGTTTTAAAACTAGATTTTAGAAGACTTCACAAATAATCTGAATTGCAGACCTTTCTACTGAGTCCAGCAGGTTGTGCCTTTGCAATTCATATGCATTGAGGAATATAGTCTCCAAAACACAAATAAAATCTACAGGAAGTGTATTTGTCTCCATAACTAGGGAGCTCAGATACAAGATTGCTGAAGTGCCTAATTTAAGCACCACGGCTGGCTGGCTTAGTTTTGGTGTCAGGACTATTTCTCACCACAGATTGTATAGGAAGTCTGACTCTGACAGCTGAGGAAAACTGGCAGACTAAATCACTTGTTGCTCTTTTGAACTATCATATCACCCAATCATAACACCCAATGCAGCCTTTTATATTAAGCAGACAGAATTCCACTCTTCAGTGTTGTACCTCCGCAGAAGCCAGTGAACAGCCAGCTTTAAGACAAGGACCCTAACTTGTTACCAGCAACCTTTTTCAGACCTTCAGGGCTAGCGCAGCAACCTATATTCAGCTTTGGGTTACATATTTTCAGCAGAATCACTGATGATGCACGAGTTAGGAAAAAACCAATAGGCTGACAGTTTTGGATCCTGGGGTGAGTATGCAGTGCTTATTGTCAAGGAGGAGGGCAGGGAAGAAAGACATAATTGTCCACAAGAGAAAGCTACAGATTTTAAAACAAAGGGATCATAAAGCAACCGCTTGCATGAGGTCACTGATCAGCGTTTAGCCCTCTGGTGCTAAATTAAATAGATTGTTTGTAAGCATTCCAAGCTTAAGACGCTGAAAAAAAATCACTAAGCATTTAATGAAAAATCTGAAGAAAGAAATGTATGTCTAGCTTGGATGATGAAACTGATTTAGTGACAGATTTTAGACTTAGGCAGTACAGCTGTATTTCCTTCCAAAGCAGAAACAGAGCAAGTTGAAAAGGAAAGTTTCTGTTACACACAAAGTTTTAGGATGAGTTTGGTTTCTGAAACAAGATTTCAGTCCACTGGGACTAAATCCAAGAATCTTCAAGGATGGAAATTTGGCAGTAATTTTGTTTAAAATACTGTAAAACACATTTCAGAAATGAAATAAGCTATCTGCCCCCAGTAGCATTATGTTACTGGCTACATAGAATTGGGTTCTTGAAGTTCCCAATGCAGATCCCGAGATCTCTGGAAAAACTGCCTGCTTGGATTCTCAGGGTTGCCAAGCCTGAAGCAGTTTAGCTGGCAGGTCTGCCTTAGAGCTACTGACCTTGGAAAATTTAGGTTTCACTGCCAGTGTTCCAGTAAACTTTGTTTTGATTTGGTGGAATGAAAAATCTTGCCATATATTGCTGCAGCAGCAGAAGAGACAAACCATAATCCTTAAGTATCTGTTACATGCATTGTTAATGAATAGGAAAATGAATACTGTGAAATTACTCTGTAAGACAATTAAGTCTGTTGTGCATATAAAAGTTATGGGAACTGTTCAAATGCTTACTCTTAATGCCTTGGTGACCAAGATCTTAAAAGAAGACACATTACTTCTATTTAAATCATCAGATAAAGCTTTCCCTTTGGAAATATGAGAGAGAGAGATGACTATCTTTGAATCCTAGAACAATGTGTACACGGTCATGTGTATCTTCATTATGTAAAAAAATACATATATATAACCTACATGATCTAAAATAGGTTTTTGACATAGACACAAAAGGATTGATTTCTTTTCAGTCATTGATATATAAACAATCTTGGGAAACATTAGAATCAGCTTTCAGTATTAGTCTATGTGGCAGCTGGTTACAAGTAAAAGAACATTTTTTGTTATGGAATGACTAACACAGATAAACTTTTAGGAAATATTCCCAAGGGAAATTTAAAGAGATTTTGCTATTTGCAGAAGGTACTGTTACTGTTTCATTTATAAAGTTAATAAAATGATTTCTAAGTTATTTAATAAGGTAGGGAATAATCACAAAGTTAATACTTGTCTGCTTTGTTAGTGGTATGAATCATACACCAGATGGAAACATTCTGGTCATGAAATAAACAACTATAACTATCTCAGTTTAAATAAAAAATAATTACAAAGCAAAAAGACTTAGTGTTACTGTTTTTCAAAGAGGGAAGCGGGTGTTGTGCCAGGGCAATGGTTTTTGTTAGATCTAAGAACTTTTTACTATTTTTTTTCCTTTAAAACATGCATTTTTGCATCCCTTATTCTTTATTATCATAATGTATCACTAATTTACAGCACTATTGAACGCAAATACTTTATCTCAGGCTTTTGTGAGTTGCCTCAGTATTTCTAGGGCAGGGTGATTTGAGGGCAGAAAGAAACCACTTATGGTTCCAATCTGAATATAAATCCTTGGAAAGAGGCAGACAGAAGAGAGGGAAAAAAAGAGGGGAGAAACAAAAAATAATTTTAATTCCTTCCTTTCTCAGTCTAAAGATCAAGCCTTTCAAACCCCTTATAATACACTTTAAAAAAGACTGAAGTTGCTACAAGTAGCAGAGTATCTCATTGTGGGTTCAGCCCTGTTCTGATGCTAGTTGATAGATATAGCATCATACAATCTGTGTACATATAGTGTGTCTATGTGCGCACACAGTGAAGGATTAGGACTGACCATGTAAATAAGACTGCGTAAGTCTAAAATAGATGGAGAGCTTTGTATTTTTCATTTGACTAGTGCCTGATGTTGCTGTTTGTAATGTGCAGAGCTATTATTGGAACTTACCTGCAATCAAACCCTTTGTTCAAAGGTTTAGAAATATCTGGGGAATATTAAGGAAAAAAACCCAAATAATTGTGTCAAATAGCCAAGAGTCTTCCATTTAAAAAAAAAAAATTATTTTGTCCTGTTGTTAAGTAGAAAACAATTAATATCTCCTCTTTTTCAGCATTTTTAGTTGCCCAATCAAGACTGCAAATGGAAGAGAAGTTTTCATTTGTGTCTTGGATTCATATTTTTAATTAACAACAACTGTTAGTATCTACCTCAATCTATAGCTTCAGGATGTCCATGGCTTCCACAAGAACTTCTTAGTAAATCCACAGTGAATCACTCAAATTCATGTCTCAGTGTAACAGCCTCCTATTACAATTACAGTCTAGCCTTTAGCAAGTACAAGTGGAGCAAAGCAGGACAACAAAAAAGACTCTCGGAAGCCAAGGGAGAGATGTCTGTAAGTGGTGTACGCTCTTCCTTCCAGAAACCATTCTGGCAACTGAGTCTCCTAGCCTGGCCACATTGTAGTAAAGTAAGAAGCATGGAAAATCAATCATGCAGAGTCAAATCCTTGATTCCCACTGATTTCATATAGGTTGTGTGCAGAGGGGCAGTGTCCATTGCCTTTACTTAACCAGCGGTCATATGGAGTCAAAGTTCATTCAAGACTTACCTCCTGGAGCTTCTTTTTACTTGTGAGGATTGTTGGTCTGGCAGGCCCATGTGATGCAAGAAGAGGAGGAAAATGACACTGTCTCCTCAGGCACATTTGGCAGGATACTGCAGAGAGCATTCCAGCCGTCAGCTCTACTGTGGCCAGATTCAGGCTTTGGGAAGGAAGACTCTCCTCTTCCCACCTACCTATCTGCAGACATGTCTGTCTCTGAGCTCCACCAAACCCACTCCCATCCCTAATCCACTACCTACCCAGCCCACCTAGCAGCAATCGCCAAATGCACCCTCCTGTTCCTGCCACAGCCTCACCCAGAGAGTCGGGGTTAAACTCGGCAGTCCCCCACCTTTAGCAACAACAACAGCCGCCACTGCCTGTCTCTCTGTGGCAGGTGCAGGAGGGCTGATTCAGCTATGTGGGCTACCTTCATCCCTTGAACAGCTGCTCCCTGCCTTCTCCAGGGAAGCAGTGGTAAGCCAGATGAAAGCATCACAGAGGCCACAAGCTGAGCTACACTCACCTAGAAGCATTCCAAGGGCCTTAGCTCTGATCCTAGGGACAAAACTCAGGGAGCTTATATCCCACAGCCCAATAACAGGCTTTGCTACCGGTACACAGTGGGGCCAATCTCATCTTGTTCCTTCCTTCCCTGCCTCACTGGCACACACCAGAACAGTGGATGTTAGTGGCTTGTAGACATAAAAGTCTAAGTCACATATTCTTTCTTCCCAACCTGTTTTTTCTTGCTTCAGTCAATCCACTTGTCAGTAGCTACAGCAAACTGCGTATACCAACTCTTTCTGCAATAAGGAATTCTACACACCCCTGATGAAGCTGCTACGATTGTTGTTAATGTGTTAGTGCTAAAAAAAATATAATCTTATGCTAATGTTTGTTTTTATAAAAGAACTGTAATATGAAACTAGGAATCTGGAAAGTGCTGGAAGGTAGCTCCTCAGTCATGCAGAGCTTGCTTTTCATTATAGGGGACTGGGTATCACTTAATTCCTGTGATCCATGTCTGCCACAACACATACATGCACATGCATACATATTCTTACCTCGCTCCTCTTACTATTAAAAACTTTCCTGTAAAGGTATTACACTTGGCTGACTTATAATACAGATTTCAGAGGTCAGGGTGACATACATGAGAGCTAAGGATAGACTATGGTTAGTCAGAAGGATGTAGCTATGAATATTGCAGAGGAGATTAGATTATTTCAGAGTCCAGGCATCTTTAGAGAAGATGGCAAGACAAGCTTTCCTTTAAATAAGTCCACCCATGACAAGAACAACTCCCACAATACTGACCAATCCCTGCTTCCCAGACACAAACATGTCTATAGCAAGGGGCAATGAAGCAGGGAGTGGGGGGAACGGAATAAATACATTTTCAGTGGAAACCTTAGAACATTGCATTAAAGCACATATACTAAATTAAATTACTAAAAACTGAAAGTAAAATCATATCCCACATTTATTTCTCAAGTAGAACTTTGGACCCGAAAAGGTGAGAAATAGGAAGACACCATGTAGTCCTCTTAGGGACTTCTTGTGCTGGGTAAATGACAAGATATTATTCAGAGACTACAGTGTTCAGGGGCAACCTGGAACTCCAGGGTACGCAGCAAGATATTACTTACCCTGACTTATTCTGAAGATGTAGCAACATAAATACATTGTTTTCCACCAACTTTAGCCATAGATGTCATTTGTACTAGGATGTGTGTACTAATTTTAGTTACACGTATGTTCCCCAAGGACTTCTGACAGGTGATTTATCATCAGTGAATGTCGTGAAGGCATGCCACTCCTCTCCGAATCAATCCTTGTATCAGAGTCTTGATAAGCTAACCGATAAATGCGTTTTGTACTATCGTTTTCTAGTAATTGGTTCTCAAAGCTTGCTTTTTTCAGACTGCTCCTTTGATATTCTGTAATGCCATAGACTGTCTTTGAAGAGTGAATAATAATGGAGAGCTTTAAAGAGACTTGTAAAAGTTATGAAGTCATAAAACTCTATTTGATTCCTCCAGTCTGTTTTCTGAAAGTGTGCTGAATTTTAATAGTGAAGAGATCTTACAGGCTTTGAATGAAAGATTTTTTCCTCTCAAGCCACGGCTTCTACTGCACTGTCCTCACTGATATTTCATTGCCTTCAGGATGATGGGATGTATATAGGGTTTTTTTTCCAAGTCTCTTATCAACAGTGTTGTGGGACATTTGGCCAAAAAAAATGTATGGCTACTCTCTAGGGTTTCCTTTTCAAATGTATAGTGTAAATCAATTCTGTACCGAGCTACAGTCATTGTGATACAGAACGTACGGCAAAACACACTTTTGCGAATAGGGGTTGTACTTGTTTTTCTTTCCCTCCTTGTTCCTGGCAACTGTGTACAGGAGCTTCCCATAAATTGAGTCCATTTCTCTTCCTCTTTTCCTAAGGTGTGACTATGTTGTGAATAATTGATGCTTCTGCAAAGAAAAATAGCTTGCTTTATCATGTTGCACAGTTTCAACTTCCAGCAGCCCATTAACTCAAAATAAACTACTAAGCATTCTAACTGTCTGCTCAGTGTCTGCACAGTGACATTTACCAGGAGAGAGCCAGACAAGAAATAGTCAGTGACTGAAGATTTTTACAGACCAGAATAGTGACACTGTAATCTTGCTCTTTCCCTCCCTATAACCATCACCCTCTTTTCCAATCTCTATGTCCTTTTCTAGACACAGCTAAAATGACCGTTAGAGTGCCCTTTGACATGTGTTCAAATTCAAAATACGGGTATTAGAATTCACTTGAAATTTAAAGAAAAAGAAAAGGAAAAGCAATTCAAGCATTCTCTGGTTCCAGGACATATAGCAGAAAAGACATTACCGTTACTAAGCTCATTTCTGAAGTCAACAGATGGTCTTGCTACATTTAGAGTGCTTGGAAGTTGTTTGCTCTGTTCTTTGTTCGTTAAAGGAAAAACCTTGGAAGTAGTTTCAAAAGACTGTATCCAGAAGGCTTTATACCAATCCTACATAAACCAGCATTTCTGATACAGCTGAAAACAACTTTTACAGTTGTGAGTAGGTATAAATGTCACAAGACTTTTGTAACTACACATGAGCCAAATTAGAAACAACAAAAGAAAGTCTGATGTTATCACCCCAGTATATTTCATGCAGCCAGTCAGTGACAGCAGCCCACAGATGCTGAGGCCAGAGATGCTTTGGTAAACAGAACAATTTGCAGCATTGTATGAGCCATCAGCATAGCAAAATAAACTTCTTGGAGGCATGTGGTTATGCCTCTTCCTGAAAAAAAAAAAGTGAAAAGCACAAAATAACTTCTTATCTGCAAGAGTTGATTAACAACTGCCAGCTATGTATCATACAAGTGGAAGCAAGAGCTCTTTAAATGGGAACTTACAGAGGTACTATGGCACTTGAGTAATTAATATCATGCCCTTGTATCAACTATCTTTGTGTCTTGTTTTAGGGAAAAAAACCCACACCGTTTTTTTGTCATGGTCTTATACTGCCATCAAACACCTGACACACAAATGACCAATATTTAATATTGCTCCCTACCCTGGTCACATCCAGCTGTATCTAGTAATCAATGATTCATTCACAGTAACTCCTTGCAATTATCATGGCAAAGATTGGGAAAAGATAGGCATACATGGTACTAAAACTGAATAACCACAAAGTATTTCACCCATGCATTCTCATTTGCTGCCTCCATTTATGGATAATAGCACTATTTGCAGACAACAGCAGCAAAACTTTTCTCCAGGGATTTATTTATATAATTGTATTTCTTGGATTATGGCTTGTTTTTCTAGTGTAAATAAGTGCCCCAGAGAAACACTTAAGTGCAGCAATCAAGAGAGGAGTTCATTTTCCTGCCCAATAATCCCTGCATCCTAAGCCATTCAATAGAAGGAGTGCATTAATGCCACACTGTACTGTGAACTGCATTCACCCTTCCCCAGCCTCCACTACTACTAACGGAGGACAGAGGGATTGCAGTCTCGCTTACTCAGATGTAAGTAATTAATTCACCTGAACCATGCCCATAGACTGGTGAAAGGGAGGATATAGCTTCTGTGGTTTAGTAGTGTTTATATTTTCAAATTATGACCCAAACTATTGTTAATGTCCACTAATAGAAAGAGATGGTGAGTGAAATACTAGGTTATTGACATGCCTTTCCTGTGAAAAACTTGAGGCAAAGCTGAGATAGTGGTCTACTTTGTAATTTTTCCTGTATTAATTAGTATAGATAGAATGTACGCTCGTTGATGCCCTATGTTTCTTATGTAGATTATCTATCGTCCATTGTCATGTGTCCTAAATTACAAGTCCTACTGCCTGGGCTGAATAATAAGGTACTTGTAACAGCAGCTGAAAGGAATAAAAACAAGCAACCAAAACCAGAGCTTTTACCTCCTTTCATTCTTATTCTTCCCTGTCCTTTTAACATTCAGCAGGCCACAAAACGAATGACAAGGATTAAATTATTTGGCTGCCAGATTATCTCAGTGGCTGTTCTTAGCAGAATATCCATGCAAATCATTGAGAGAGCATGATATGAGCAGGTGAATCAGACTCTGCAGGGTCACTGCACATCTGACTCTCACTGTATTAGCTCCTCCCTGGTATTAGAAAGACTCAGAAAAATAAGACAACCCATCTAAATGAATGCTAAATATTGAACTAAATCAAAGCCAATAAATGTGGGCTTTGATTGTCTAACAAATCTGACCTAAAAGGAACAGGCATTCTGCAGATGACCTACCTGAAAACTCCCATCATGCTTGCACCTGCCCATCCTTTGAGGTACATTTTGTTTACTTCCTGTAAAATAAAGACATGTCTTACTAACAGGACATATGAAATGCTGAAGTCTAGAAACTAAAATTCCTAAGCTACCATCTTGTCTTCAGAAACCTTAAACTATGATTTAAAAATGCTCATTGTTATGGTGCAGTCCCATTGTTTCTTTGCTGTATACATTTTCTCATTAGATTGAAAGGTGGTTGGGAAAGAGGACACCCCCCATTGTATTTTACCTGTGCAGTGCCTTGCACAATGAAATATTTATCTCCAAATGGAGATTCCAGGCTTTATTACTACATGAATAATATATGTAACTTGAGTTATAACCTCCCAAAGACCTATTTACAAGTCAATTTTTCTGTCTGTGCTTCCTGACTACAGCCACTGATAATATTTTCTTACTTTACCATAAAGCTTGTATTTTAAATAACTTAATCGGTCTATGTATCCGCTAACTGTTCTTTCTCCCCTTATCTAAAGTACACCACTTATTTAAATTAAACTACTTATTTAAAAAAAAAAAGTCTCCCTTGACTCAAGAAAAGTTGCCTTTAGCAACTTAACCTAATGAGCAAGTTACCCCAGTAGATGAGACATCCAAAAGTTCAACTTAAAGAGCAAAAGAATTTGCTCTGATCATAGGGGATTGCTTGGTGGGCAAAACCAGCAGATGAAAAAATTGTAGATTCTCATGAGAAGCACCTACAAAGACAATGCCTTTTATATTCCTCAGATACACGATCCACTTTTTACAAACCACTTTAGGACAGTGGACTGTGCTTCTGCCAGGAACATCTTAACAGAAGAGAAAAAAGGTTCTATTATTTTTTTTTAGAGAGAGGAGAAAGAACTGAGACAACACAATTTGATTGCCTAGTCACTCATAAGTTTTCCCTGATTCCTCTACATGACTGAAGAGAAGAAAATTTCTAAGGATATTCAAAGCGCTACTTGACTAAGACCTTAGCCCAGACATACTGTCAATTCTGGAACACTCTCTCCTATGCTAAAGATGCCTAGCATCAGCCGCCCTCTAAAAGGCATTCAGTAAAAATAACTGAACTTAGTGAACAGATGTAATAAAGTAAATCAAGAGCATTTGCGTTTAGTCACCTTGGATTTTTAGGTATTTTTAAGTAAATCCCTCTCTGCATATTTAAGTGGATGTTGCTTTGGGAACATTACTAAGCAGTGGTGCTACAGGGAAGAGTCTACTACATAAAAAGAAAAAAAAAGTCCCTCAGCCACTGTGCACTTATCTTGGGCTTTCTAAGATGGACTGCACCTTCCAAGGAAAAGCCTGACTAAAACTAAATGGAAAAGCTGCAGTTGCCTTCTTGGTTATATGGGCTTCACATCTCCTGTTGTGTCTCTCAGACTCTTTTAGAGTTGAAATGTCCAATAGGCAGAAAAATGGAAAAACTGAAAAAGAAATGACATTTTACTTAAGCCTGTTGATTAGACTAAAAGCTTCCAAATGCTAAGTACTAAAGATAAGGCACACTTCCCAGCAGTGGAAAATTGAATATGGAGTTATAACAATTACAATTGCCATTTCTGAGCCTTCTAAGTGATGAGTGGTTTCATTACAGATAAAGTTGACAGCATGACAGCTCTCTGTGAGACAGTATAAATACCTGCCATACAGCTAATACAGTGTGTTTACCTGCTTCTGGCAGCCAGAAGAAACTATCAATACCTATGACAAGATACTAGAATGGACTTCCTAAATTAACAAATTCAGCCCCCGCTATCAGCCAGCTATGTCACACAATCCCCTTCACAAGCTGATTAAAGAACATCCCCAAAACTAGGTGGGGAGAGGGGGATTTTTCCTCCCATTACTTTTCCTGGAAGGACATTGCAGAACCTCAAACATCTGGCATTTAGAAACTTCTGATTTCCTGCCTAAATGTAATTATAGCCTGATTTGTTCTTATGCCAACTTTTCCTTTTGGGTAAATGGTCATTTTCCCTCTCTGGTGTTTTTCAACCAGTACACCTGTATGCAGCAACTGCATTTCCTCTAAGCCTTTACTTTGTTAAGCTAAACAAACCAAGTTATCTTATTCCTTCTTTCTTAGGATAAAAAGACTTCATCCTAGACTGTTTGCCTTTGTAGGTTTTTTCTGGCTTATATTCCAGTATTAATTAATCCTTCTCAAACAGAAGCACCTGTACATAGTGAGAACAGTATATAGTATTAGACCTAGATCTTACAGGATGGATCCATGCCTCCTCATCTCTACCCACCCAACTAATCAAAGATTTTTTTTTTATGGCTGCATCATACAGTCAGGTCTGTCATATTGTTACTAATATTTGAGTCTTCTCTGCTACTGGCATTTTGAACAGGTAATCTCCCAGCTGACAGCAAACATTCTTGGTTTTATCTACCTAAATTAGGACTTTGCATTTTATATCACTAAATTGAAATCCGTTTCTACAAGCGAGGTGGTTTAGCTCTTCTCATACATTTGCAAGTCCCTTTGGGGAATTCAATCTTTTCCATTTTTGGGGCATCATTTTATCCCTTAGTTCTTAGTAAAAATACAAAATAAAACTGGTTACTATCTCAACTGAGGAGCTTCATTATTATACCTTCTCCTGTATTATATTTCTCCTTTCAGCATAACCTCCTTTTAATAGCAGTTATGGTGCTTTAGGCCATTCCTCAAGTCTGTTTATAATTCTTACACTAATACCAATTTTAAAATTATCTAACAGGTAGGTTTATGTAAATATAACATGCTCTATCTCAAGCCTCTTCCTGGTCTGCAACTATGGTGTTCACATACTTTTCTCACTATAAGATACTATTGCTTTTCACAGGAGACACTGCCAGAACCCAAACCACAAAAATGGTGGTTTCCTGCACATTAAGAAGATTTCTTAAGAAGTTCTTCCAGTAAATAATACAGTAATAGAGACAAGAGCTTCTAATGTTTTGTCATGGTAGACTATCCATACAGATATTTCCACACAGTAGACAGAGTCTAAAATTTTGTAATAATGAGGGCCCTTCTTTTCTTCCCCAGTCCTTTTCTTCCCCATTCCTGACCTTTCCTTCTTGTGGTGGGTTGACCCCAGCCAGCAGCTGCACCACACAGCCGCTCACTCACTCACCCCAGCAGCAGGACAGGGGAGAGATTAGGAAGAGTAGAAGTGAGAAAACTTGCAGGTCCAGATAAAGTCAGTTTAATAAGTGAAAGAAAGTGGAAGAAAAACCCAAAACAAGTGATGCAAAGGCCATCACTTACCACTTCCCTCAAATACACCGATGCCCAGCCAGCCTCTGAGCCATGGCCACCTCCTCAAAACCGCCCCTTCCCATAGTTTTTATTGCTGAGCATGACGTTATCTGGCATGGAATATCCCTTTGGTCATTTTGGGTCAGCTGTCCAGGTTGTGTCCCCTCCCAACTTCTTGCCCACCCCCAGCCTACTTGCTGAGGGAGCAGAGTGGGAAAAAGAGAAAGCCTTGCCACTGTGCAAGGAATACCCAGCCATAGCTGAACACTGGTGTGTTATCAACACTGCTTTAGTCACAGATCCACAACACAGCACCATATGGTCTGCTATGAAGAAAATTAACTCTGTCCCAGCCACACCTAGTACACCTCCAAAGCCATAGACAAAGCTTTCAAACTGCAGACAAAGAAGAGGAGCCACATGCACTTTCAGTTGACTAAAAGAATCTTGCTTTTCAGAGAAATTGTCATACTAATTTACATGTTGATTACTTTTTCAAGATCAGCACATCAGTGCTGCCAGCATGTGAAGAAAAAACATGAAAGTTGTCAGCGTTTAATTAATTGAAGGATTTTTATAAATCAAAAGTGCATTTTGGAAAATTCACAATGGTCAGGATTAGCCTCAGAAACATAGAAAGTGAAAGAAATTGGGGCTGTCATGCAAAATTTAATCTTCTGTATTTGAATGAGACATTGCTTGGTTTAAAAAGACAAGACAGACAATGACTAATAGGGACAGGGTACTCCATAGATGCAGGGCCTAATTGAACCATTAACATCCATGGAGTAGTGCCACACTGATCCAGCAGTACTTCCTAGATTGATCATGGCTTGGGGGAATCTTTCACAAGACAAAGAATACCTTTTTTTTTTTATGGCCAACAAGGCTACTCAGTTAGAAGGCGCTAATGACAATAATATGATTTTAGAGCACTCCTGAGAGCTCAGGATGTTGTTTCATATCTTAGTTTATGCCAAAGGGCTGGGGAGTAGGGGAACAAAGTAGGGATACCAAATAAACAGCAGTTAAGAATCATAGAATCATTAAGGTTGTAAAAGACCTCTAAGATCATTTGGTCCAACCATCAACCCAACACCTCCATGCCTACTAAACCATGTCCTGAAGTGTTTGATCCAAACTGTAAGACTGAACATATAACTTGCATCAGTGCTATCTTTTAAGTATAACTGATTCATTAGCAGAACCCCAGAACTAGATTAATTTTTAAAATAAAATTACCATAGTAAGTAATATTCCAGCACATACATCTTTATACACAGAGCCTAGAAGATATAGAGGCAGAAGGCTTGCTGCTGTCATCTCTGACCAAGGTATGTATTCATATAGTACAGTTTGAGAGAATGATGCTATCTTCCTGCAACTTAATTTTTCCCCATTTTTATACCCTTCTTTTATACTCTTTCCATTTTTTTTTTTTTACTCTTTCTTGAATTAGTTGTTTCTATAAATGGCTCAGTTCAGGCATTTAACTTTCTCCACTGGAATTGTTGTTTTATTTTTAAAGGGAAAGCATCCAGGCCATTGATGTACAGCAGTTCTTGGAGGAGTATTCACACTCTGCTCTACAAACCCTGTTGGAAGAACACTCACCTTCTTCCCCATCTTCCTCTGCAGGTGTATTCTTCAGCATGTCCTTCAGCATGTTCCCACCCAGAAGCACTCCCTTGTCCCTATCCCCTTGGCACAGTGACTTGTCTGCCTCAGGGAGCCAATGAACTAATTTATGCAAGGGAATTCCCTGCCGCAAAATGGAGACTGCTATTTCAACTAAGTATCTGTCCTATTACAGAATGTGTTACAAAAGCGTCCAAGAGAAAAGGATGAAACAGGAGTGCTGGTGCACAAAGGCAAATTATTTGCTGAGGCATTTGTTTCTTGTTCTCACGTAGTCTAATTTCATACATTTCGTCTCACGATTGTTCCAAAGGCATAAATATATATAAATGAACAGGGATTTGCATGTGTGTAAGTGTATAAATGATTTTTACTAATGGGCACTTCTAACTGGGATAAGCTCTCACTATAGAATCTGACTGCACCAAATTCAGGCATGTTCTTAGAGACACTTTTAGTATAAGTAGTTAAAAAAAATAGAAACCATTCACAGAATTCAGATTTGTAAACACGAATTGTGAAAATTTCATTGACAATTTGGACCATCTCTCATTTTAACTGAGCTTTAAACTGGTTTGTACTTCTTGATTTTTCCTCTGGTTTTATATTTATAAAAATACTTCATAGCACATCTATAACATTTTATGGTACATACTCAAACAGCATATTCACTCATTCTTTAATAACTGATACTTTAAGGTTTACAGAGGCCTGAGCTGCACATACATCCATAATACAAGAAAGCACTAAAACAATGTATTTGTTGAGACAATGAGGCAGGAAAAACAAACAAAAAAGACACCACTGCTTTAGCTGATTTTACTTTGAAAACTGTCCATTAGATGTCTTTTGGCAAATTACTTACACAGTTACTTAAGCCAATGGACAGCTCAGGGAATTGTTTCTGTGGCTTCTAATAGAATTCTAAGTTTCTTTATTTGACTTCTTTTATTGCCATTGGTTGCATCAGGCATCTGGGAACAAGTTAAAGAAAGCCCAACAACAAAAAAGAAGCTTTTTGACACTGAGGTCAGTGAATAAAAAGCTACACTGAGAGATCAAACCTACCACAATGAAGAAGGCGTATCCGGCAAAGAAAGGAGGACCCATTCTTTTTTTCCCAGGGCAATACCATTTTCCTATGTGAATATATACAAAGAGTTCAAATTATTCATGCAAACATTTCCATTAGGGTCAATGGGAGTGCAGTGAGCAGGATGTGTAATAGCATTTCCCTGAAATCAGCAGGGACCAGGAACGCTGTTGTGCTAGATATAGTATATACACACTGAAAGGTCTTTTGGGCTTTTACTGTCTAAACTATAAAAAACTAAGGGGAAGAGAGAAACAGAGGCACAGTGCAATTAACACCTTGATGTACCTTCAAGTAGGTAAATGTTAGTTTCTTGTTGCACAAATGTTGAATTTTTTGCTGGACCAGGGCCAAACTGACTTGACAAAGGTCACATACGTAATTGCTGTGGAAGAGTTAAGCATTGAATTCCATTATTCTAAAATCCAAGGTACATCAGTATTCAGCCCCAGACAATTAATCGTGTTATGCCAAATCCAGGCAATAACATGCTATGCACATTTACTTCTGTAACAGCAGTTTTATTGTATCTTTGTAAAGTGATAAAAAAGATTAAGAATAATAAAAAAGATCTAACAATACATGAAAAGATTTTTTTCTTAATTTAAATGATGGGAAAAAACCCAGAAAGAATAAAAGCAATCAGGTCAGATTCCTCGATGGCACCTGCTATATATTATTCATGTCCCTAAAGCATTTATAATGTGTAAAACCATTCATTTTAAAATAAATATTGTAAAACTGCCTCATTTCCTATAATTTTAAATGTACTTGCCTGTAAAGAATATGATAATATTCTCTATGACAGAACAGAGCTATCTTCTTTTTTTCTTAATCAAGCCAAATATCTGCTAGACAAGTTAAAATCAAATCCTCCTCTTAAGCAGTATTTTCAGTACATAATCTTTCCAGAACAGGCAGTTGCATGTTGCATTTATGAAGTCTCTGAAGTCATGGTTGGACAACATGACAGGCATAGCATGAACTGTTTGACTGAAGCAACTACAATGCAAAAGGAAATAACAGACTGTCACATCAAACAGGAGGTATCTGATGGAAACCTCTTGTGACAAATTAGAAACTCTTTGGTCTCTGAAAAGTGGGTAGCAAAGCAATGCCCTAAATAAGATTCACTGTTCATCAGTCCTTGTATTTGCAATGTTTTTCAGTCATTTATTTTTGTTGTTTCTTCATTCCTCCTCAAATCATGTAGTTAGCAGGAGCTGCCAGTCCTTAAGGAATGTGGTATCTGATGCTGGATTTATTTTTTTCCATTTATAACAAAAATGAATCACTTCAAAAGTAAAAAAGCTACAACAGGGATGCCTTTTGTTTTGTTTAATTTGCTCAGGTTTAAATGCTGGAGCTGGATTTAACTTAGATCTGTAAGTAAGAAATAATACACCCAAATAAAAACATGGAGTCTTTTCCTTTCTGTCTGAGGAGGTAGGCTATTATACAAAATGTATGTTTTCATCCAGATAGTACAATACAGCTGATGCAAATCCTATAGAGCCCTTGTAAAACTCTGTTCTAAGAGCTGACAGGACCTTCAGCACTCAGCATCTCACAGAGCTGAGCTCTTCAAATAGACAAGTCATCTACGCATACATTTATGAAATTATGTTCCAGTCACAAAGACCTTTAAGAGTTCTTAAATAGAGAAAAACAGCCACGTCCGCCAGACACCACCTACATGACCAACTTCCATACGTATCTATATGCATTTGCCTCAGGAAATGCATTATTAAGGACCTGCCAATCAATCTTTCTGGATTCTAAATATTTTTCTATGAAGTACTGAGAACTTTTTACCAATTGCATAACTGCAGCTAATCTGTGGATTGCTCCAACCCCAAACAGTTTCCCAGTTTAAGTTCTGTCTCCCTAAAAGAGCTGCCTTATCTTTATTTCATATAGCAGTGCTTTCTCATATAGCTAAGTAAATAAAAATAAATAACTGAACTCTAGTGGTTATGGTAAATTCTTCTACGCAGATTGCTGCCGTGTATTGCTTCATTTCCACAATGGTGGTTCACTGCATACTGACAACTGAAAACTGTTCCTTTAGAAATCTCTTTCCACATGCCTTAGTCTTCACTCACCAGTAGCTTAATTTTTTATCTTTTCATTATAGAGACACTGACAGGTCACATGTATAAGAACATAAAGAATTGTCATGGCAGATAAGACTACTGGTCCATCAAGCCCAGTAGTCTGTCTTTACTATATCTCAGAGGAAGGTGCAAATCCTCATAATGCGAAAAGAGATTATGCAATGGTACCCATAAGAGCAACATTTCTTTTCCACTTTGACAATCAGCTTATACCCAAAAGCAAAGGTTGCTATTATCCTTTAAATAGTTTCCTATACTGCACATGACAGACTCCCTTCCCTATGACTGATATTCAACAGGACACTGTCGTAGCTAATAGGCTCAAAATCTAATTTGGCCAAAGAAGAACAAGACTAAAAAGCAAGGTTAGCAGTAAAACTGTTTTTCAAAATGAAGACTGAAACATTGAGAAAAAGCTGGATCCTGTGGCATTAACTTCGTTAAAGTTTTATGTGCAAGCTGACTGATGATTGCAGATTCACACATGACTAATGAGGAAGACAAAACAAATTTTAAGATCATATGTTAAGAGCCATTTGGAGCAGTCATGGAGTCCATGACCTGGATTTACCTGCTCTCCTATAGTAAACTCTGAATACTAGCCTGTGATGGCAACAATCACTCATATAAAGATATGGCTTTAATTCATGTTTCCTGGTGGTATTTTGCATGTCAGCTCCCCCAAAAATGACTGTCCAAAAGAGTCGCAGTGATGTTTTACTGAAATTAATCAAAGCTTATAATCCCATTATCCTGTGATTCTAGCATTTCTGGACCTACTGCTCAACAATCTGCTGAGCTTGGAATAACTCAATTTACGTAATTTCCAGTCTACTTTGTAATTATTTTCCATAATTTATAGCAGATTATGCAGAATGTCCCACAGAGATCAGCAAACCATCTAAACTCTCTCTAGCTCTGACAAAAATCATTGAGATGTCAGATGACTGTGAGTTCAGATTTCCTTTCTATTAATGGGTAGTCATATTTCCATTCTTTGGAACCCTTATTTTTATCCAAAACCTGACATCTTCTCCCTTGAAAGGAGTCAGCTATTAATCCCTGCTGGCGTTTGAACTTAATCAGTGGGAAGAAAGAGCAGAAGAAGTAGAAAAATGAGAAAGAATATCCAGCCAACATTTAGGAAAAAGTAAGTTGTATAGAAATTTGTAATAGAAAGAAAAAACAAGTATGTTTTCAGGGACAAATTAGCAACCTATTGAAGGTTATTAGCTTTGTATTTTATACTAAAACATGTTATTTCCCAAAACATTTGAAAGATCAAAAAATATGGGAGAGGAATTTTTCTGAGTTCTGTAAATGGAAACAACTGGAAGTAATTACCTGAAACTGAAAACAAAGGAACTAATGAGATAAGAGCAGAGCGAGCTGTTAGTTTCTAGAATATCAGTTAAATATGTAACGTCAAGCTCAATAAAGTGGAAGGAATTGGAAAGTTCTTAAAAATAGATAAAACAACATTAGCAAATACACTGTGTGGGAGAAGGAGATTCTATATTTGTAGCGGGATAGACATGCCCTGACTGGTCTTTTCTATTTATAGCTGTTGTAAGTCTGTGCATGTAAGTAACAG
Organism: Mycteria americana; assembly: GCF_035582795.1. Lineage (NCBI taxonomy): Eukaryota > Metazoa > Chordata > Aves > Ciconiiformes > Ciconiidae > Mycteria > Mycteria americana. The sequence goes on from NC_134373.1 coordinate 36,350,001, forward strand.
CACAGGAGAATGAAAAAGTTCCTAACTTTTTTGAGTAAGTACATATCAATGAGTACATTTATGATTAATTTCCATGAAAGCAAATGTAAAATAAACATTTTAAATACGATGTGCATTGGGTTATCTGCAGTACATAGGTATTTCTAAAACAAATATGCCATCTAAAAGGGAAATGCCCACAGGCTTCCAAGTTTACAGGAGTCAATATTGTTTCTCCAGAGTTTGCTGTTAAATTAGTGTCTATTTTAGCAGCTGTTTTCATACAGGATGTTTTCACCAGAGAGGGTTGTTTATGGGATTTTCAGTGATATGAAGATCTAGGAATGTTGATATAAAATAGACATCTAAAAGTTGTGTGTATGTTTTCAGAAGGGACTTTACTATTTTTAAGCCCCTTTCCAATAAAAGACCAATCTAGAGCTCTCCAGAAAATTGTCAAAGACCCACCAATGCATCACAGAGCACCTATGGGCTAGAACTGTGGTTGCTTTACAAGTTCTTTCTGAAGGAAGAGCAGTTGGAACCTTTCTTTATGTCTGCTGCAATCATCTGCGGTTACACCTATCTGAGCTGATAAGATGGGTCTGGTAGTTACTACACTATTGGTACTGTCCTTGCTTTTCAACTCCAGGTTCAGCAGGCAAGGGCAAGATTAGATTTACTAAAGTAAACATTTCATCTACCTGATCTGACAGACTGATGTAGCTTGACCTGCAGTATTTTTAGGCAATGACTAACAGTATATTAGCCAGCATATGAAAAATACCTTCTTTCCTGCTAGCATCCCTTACAGTGATCTACCTCCCTGTAATACACATAAAAAGATGAGATTTCTTTAAACATTGTCTCTCCTGATTGAATATTTGCCTTTGTCACTTGTCAATAACCCTAGCTCCTAATGACTTTACAAGTCTTCAAACCACTAACTTGTGTATTATTTAGCCAGATTTACTTACACTGCAGGCATGTCCTAAATCACCTGCTACTCTCCTAAACTACATAGGTAACCTAAAAATATATAATGTGATTACACACAGTAAATGAATGGTAATCCACTGCCACCCCTAGACAGACTCATTTTCCAGCTTGCTAAAATCTAAACGATTACGGCTAGGGCCTCCACCATGTGCAAATGTGAGGCTGGTAAGGGTCAATGGGTTATAACCTGAAACTCTCAGTCACACCTCTCCAGCCTGGGCTGATGGAGTCTATATTAAAAGCTTTTGTACAATGATCCTTCTCTAGCAACAAATAACAAAAGATACTTAGAAATTTGATGCTGAAATAGTATCTCAGCTATAAATCTGGTCAACATTCAGTTCCACATGTTTGGATGAAGCCACCCAATCTTTCCTTTTATCTCATGCTTGTTAGGCATATATGTCTAAGGAAATACAATTGCCTACGAGAAATATATTATAGAATGTCTAAGGAAACCAGGGAGGAAGGTCATTTGAAGCCAGGGACCTAATTAGGAATACATTAAAATTCCAGTCTCTCAGTTGTGCTAGAAAACTCAAGAGCTTGACTGCATCTGCTTAACATTGGGATGTATCTCCAGGGATAACCAAGTATGTCTAAATGCTTTCTATCCACAGGGACTGGTATGGGTCAAAGACTGGAGCGATATGAGACCTGGATTTGGAGACTGTCCTCTTGAATATTGCTTGAGATTGTTAATTCTTTTATAACGATGGCAAAGAGCAAGAAAAAAAAAGATACAGCCTTATTTCAGTGTTTGGACAATCCACAGAACACCTGAATTCCAGAAGAAAACATATCTGCCCATTTTCTAGCAGACTTTTCATGTAGAAATAACATTGTTTAAACTGGACAAGCTGCTGTAAGTTCATTGCATCATGTTCCACATTTGGTCCCAATTCCTTTCTGGCTGCAGTTCAAGTTGGTTTTTATCACATTTACAAAGCCTTGAAGAGCCTGTGATCTTAGGACGTTAGAAAGTGATTTCCTTAAGCTTCACTGTAGAATCTTCCACTGATGACTGCTTTTATTGGCCATCTACAATATAGAATTTCTTCCAAAGGTGGCAGATCCCAGTAACAGCAGAAGTGACAGCAGAAGACAGAACACAGAAGGAAACTGAGTTTTTGAAATGACTTAACGCAGTTAGAGGGTAAAAACAAAGAAAAGAACAATTTTAGAAAACTTGAAATTTTTTCATATTGTTTACTTCTTGAAAGAAGTCAGTATTCATTACTTAAACCAAAACTTCCCTGAATTCATGTGTGTTGATCAATACTCTCTCCTGAGACCTTTTCTGTTAATACTTCTTATTTGATAAGAGACATATGCAATTCACTCTCTTCTGTGATCCTGACGAATTTGAATTTTCAGTTGCAGAAAGCAAATATAACTGATCCAGCTTTGACTTTTCAGCTGTATGCCTCACAGTGTCTATCCATTGTCAGAGAGCAGACCTGGGTGAGGTGATAAAGATGTATTGTTATTTTTCACATTTGCAGGTTTAAGTTTGGTGGGGTTTTTTGTAGAAGGACTACATTTCTGAATAAGGAAAGACTCTCCCCTGCTCCAGTTAGTCTACTTTTCATTTAAATGGGTTGTCTGACAAAGGAGATATTTTCCCTTCAGGAAGCCTACACTTTCTGACTTCCCAGCGCATGTAAATGCTTCTACTATGTCTTTTGCTCCAGTATTGTAGGTTGGCATATGCATAAGGTCAAATGACTTGGTGCATGTCCAATGGCTGCATTTACCATTATGTCGCTTATTATTTTAAGAGACCTTGTACTGAATTCTTCCTTTCTTGTAAGAATTTATCTTCAAATATTTTTTTTATCATGCATAACATGTCCCTGTTCAAGAAAAGCATCTCAGTCTGTCTGGTAAATTTAAGATACTTTACAGTCAGTGTAGACCATTTCCATAAAGCCCATTGTATTATATATCTGCAAAAAAGAACCAGTCCTTTGTTAAAAGATCTTCAGCCCTGTGGAGTAAAAATACACTAAAATAACAAGAGATTTGGGACAAGAACGTAAAAGATGGAAGGCAGTAGTAGGACAGAGAATATGTGATAATTCTAGTAAGTAATGAAGACATTTAATTTGATAAATTCTTGTAAGAGTCAATTTAGGAACTCCATTGTATTTTGTCAATTCTAAATAAGTTAAGTGAGTATTGACTTTGGGCTAAACTTTGCATAGTCAAGCACCACACTCAAAAAACCATAAAAGTAAAGTTGCTTTTTCTCTTTTTGCAATGGGAATCCTATTCACAGATACTCGATTTCCAGAACTGTCCAGTAACAACATGAGAAGACTTAGAGGTCACTGACATTCCAGATGGATGAGCATTCCTTTAAGACTTTTGCAGTGCTTGAAAGATTGCACATATAGTCTCTGTTGTACAAACTTGGTGGGACTACAGATTGCAACAGTTCCAGACAACTGCAAGCACCTAAAAGATTCTCACCAAAATGTCAGATGAAAATTTTCCAGGTGATACTTTACACCACTTTTAAGGAGACACCATTTAGGGTAATATACAAAATTCAGTTATTATTTAGCAACTAAAATTCCACTAAAACTTTCACTTACCAGCAAACAACGCAAAGAGATGCTCAGTATTGTCCAGACCTTAGCCAACCTAATTTTTTTTCCTTATTAATAACACAGAATAACAATGTAATGTATTAATAATGTAAATACACATCAGCCTGGAATTCATTGACCACAGGACTCTCAACCTTTTAGACTTTTGAATTAGACCAAAGGGGATCTACTAGATCTGCTTAACCAGCAGAAAGCCTACAAATAAGCTCTCATATGTAGTAATTCTACAGTCAAGAACCATCTTTATTGCCTATCTCATAAATAACAGACAAGATCTACTGTAAATAATTTATTGGTGCTGGAAAATATTCCAGGATTTCAGACATGGGGTACACTACAGTGTACCCTACATAAAAGTTCCTACATTTGGGGGGCTGAGGGGAAAAGAGTGTTCAAAGCTGATGATCTAAATCTCACAGTTTGAGTTTGTTTCTAATAATAACAGAAGCTTCATCTACCTCCTGTTTAAGCAAGAGACTGTTTTGTCACAGTTCATAAATTGTTGAAAACAGTTTCCTTTTTGTGAAGTTTTATAATCAGTCCTTTTTAGCTTTATAAAGCAGTCTTCAGTTTAGTGTCTTCTATAAATCAAATGCCTCCCACTTTCAAACTTTAATTGCCAAAATAGTGACAACAGCTCTCTTTTAAGTAGACAGAAAGTAAACTAAATCTGTTTTTAACACCCTGGTTTAACAGTTCTCATAAGTGAAATGTCACCTGGCTACTTGAGAAAAAAAAGATGCCAATTTCAGTGATTGCCTACATGATGTGTTTTCTTCACCCTTGTGTGATAATGCATTTAGCATTAACAAAGAGTAAACTTGATAAGGTACATTTCTGAATCTGTACATCCTTTTGCGTTTCAAATGTACAAGTTAATAAAACAAAAAGAACAATTATGGGTCACTTAAGAACAATTACAGGTATGTACAACAGTACTATCCAGTTTGTGAAGTCTGTCAAAAGTTCTGCAGATTTATAGGAAATAGGGTATTTCCTAGATGTGTTGTCACTTAAAGCAGTAGGCCTGATGCTGAAATCGCAATTAATATCCTAGTTCAAACTGTAAAACCAGATTCAAAAATGAGGATTATTTGGCTCCTAGTATTTGTTTTGGGTATCAAATAACAACAGAAATACAGATAAATTTAACTAAGTTAAGGCTGAAAAAAAATTAACTTCATGATGTCATTTTGGCATTGACCTGGAGTCCTTTGTAACACTAGTGATAATGTAGCAGAGATCCAACTACATAGATACTCTGTATTCCAAATTCATCACTCTGTTACACTGGCCACAACCACACTATAACGCTAAGGGTGCACGCTAGTTAAAAATTAGGAATTTGACTCTTCAGTACCATGATTTTCCAGATTTTGTCCATGAGACACAGTTCTGTGAGATGCAGTACAACAGCAGCAAATGACTGGGGCTATATTGGGGGTAAAGAGGCATGGATAGATATAGATATAGATATAGATATAGATATAGATATAGATATAGATATAGATATAGATATAGATACAGATATAAAAAGTTCATCCGGGACACAGCAGAGTAACATTTCCAGAATATTTTTTAAAACTGTTGAAGTCATTCCAGCTCACTGTTCAAAATATGCCAGGAGCTGCATGGGAACCTATGAAAGCTGGAAAGAAGAATTGAGTCTACAAGTTGTTAGGCCTTGTTGAATTGGAGCTATTCTGCGCCTTGAAGAGGTTGAATTTCACCATGATGGAAAGGCATGATGTCCTGTTCAGGTAATTTCTGTCAAGGTGAGGGAGTCGGACCTTACAAAAGAAGCACATCCTCACATGAGTTAGCAAATAAAAGGAAGGAATAAGGACACAGTAACAGCTGCACAGAGTCAGATGAAGGACCACCTGCTCAGTATCTTAAAGAAAGAACATGAGGAGACACTTTGGTGAGCAGTGTATGACACAGGACAAGTACAGAATGGTGCCTCCCAGGGAATATTTTCCCAGTTTCCTAACAGTCAGAGACTTGGAGGCTTCTTTAAAGTTGTTACCTATTTAACAGCCACTAAAGGACCTCTTATCCTTGAACTATGTAACACTTTTTTGAATCCATTTATATTTTTGGCCTCCAGAAAATCCTGCAGATTCTACAATTTAACTTGGATTTTGCCTGGACAAGTATTTCATTTTACTTGTTTGAAATCCACTATTCAAAATTTCATTGGGTGCCACAGGTTCTTTTTGCTGTGACAAATATTGAACAATTCTGCCCCGTTCATCCTTGTGTGATCTGTGATTTCATAATCTGATTTTATTCAATCTCTATCACCTCTTTCCCAAGTTCTCCTCTTCTCTAATTTCTAGTCAGCTTCATCTCTTCTCATATGATGTAATTCAAAGTCTCTGATCACTTTTGTCATCCTTTATTGCTTTACTATATCTTTTTTGAGGTAGAGAAAGACAACTGCCAGATTCAAATCTGAGTGTACCATGGATCTATACAGACATAGGGATGTTTTGTTTTGTTCACAAATCCTTTCTTAATAATTCCCAACATTCTGGTTTTTTGATCACTGTTGAGCTGATATTTTCAGAGACTCTTCAAAGTAATTTCACAATCTCATTCCTGATTAGTAATATCAAAAGTCCATTTGGTTATATAGGAAGTCACTTTTCATTTTTTAATGTAATTTTGCATTTATCATGCAAAGTAGTATCAACACTAAATTATATCTGCTGTTTTATTTTCCTGTCATGCAGTATCACAGTATCCTTCTGCAACATTTTGCAATCAGATTTAGATTTTATTATCCTCAGCAATTTTATATTATCTGCAATTGTCACCTCAATATCAATTCCCTTTCCAGATCATTTACAAATATGCTGAAAAGCTGAAAAGCAAGGTCGCAAAACAAGGTCCTGGGAGATTCCAAAGATAAACTCCCTCCACAGCAACAAATGATCCCATATCCCTATTTCTGGTTTTGTTTTCTATCTTTTTCTACTCCCATCTTTTAAGCATCTTATGACATATCCCATAACGATCTCATTTCTTTAATGACAGTAAGCGTTTGGCTCAAGATTTTGTGAAAAAGTTTACAGATACCTGAATAGAGACTACTATGCAAATCAGAGAGATGGTTACTGACTCCTTCAAATAACAAACCAACCTGTGAGCTTATTGTTTACCTCTATAGAAGAGGATCACATATAGATACTAACCTATTACACATATACTATCTCTATATATATCCTAAGTATATTTCCTGCTGATTCATCGCAGCAGAAGTCAGACTAAGCCATCCATTTCCAATTTTCAGAGGTACCACTACAGACCTCTCTGAAATTGGTGCTTCGGATAATTATGAAAAGAGGCTGATTAGACAATGTAGCAGAGACAACCACTCAGAAATTTCCTACCTAAGTTCCTTCAAAACTCTTGGACAAATACCATCAAGCCCTGGTACTGTGAATTTTATTGATTCAATCTAAAAACTTTTCTGTTGATTCTTCTGTTTGAGACAATAGCTCCATAAAGATTATACTGGAGGGGAAACTTACAAAATTACTAACAACTCAATAGTGAACACCGATACAAATAACCCCTCCAGATATTCTACTATGTCCTTACTGCCTTTGTTCTTTCTTAGTCTTTCTCCTTTTGTACTTTAATCATTTATCTGCTGCACAGTCTCTTTGGCAGATCTCCATGAGTGGCCAATGACTTGTTTCCTCAGGAAAGTCTTTAATTCCCCCAGGTCCAATGAAATCTCTAAACTAAATCATGATGCAATTTCAGTTTGCATTCAAATGAGAACACAGAGTATCTGTTGCACCTTGAGCAGTCATTCAAACCTGTGCAAGGTGGATGTAAAATATGACCGTTCTTACTAATTACTACAAAGGGAAGATGACAGTGGAGAATCAGCTCTACCAGATTTATACTGTACCTATGAAATTTTACAATTACATGCCACTTTGCACTGAAATGCTACTGTGATGTCTGAAAAGAAATCTCAAATAATTTCCTGCAAATGGGGAGCTCCTTAGTACACTTATTGCACATATTAAATACCTGTTAGAAATGTTTGGTTTGGTACCTAAAAACAAGGGTTTATTTCCTGTTTGATAACCCAGTGCAAAGTTAATGGAAATGTTTATACAATTTATGTTTACAATGTCTGTGGTAATGGGAAGATCTGTTGGAATATAGATCAATGCTTTCTGGTGATGGAAAATTTTATAGCCCAGTTGTTACATTTATGAACAAGGGACAGAATAAAACCTTCAAAGGCAAGAGTCAAATAATAATTTATGGCTTTGCTCTTTTGTACTGGGTAGAGTTTATAATACCTTTTAAAAATCTGACTTTTTCATATCCATAAAAACTTAGTGGGAAGGATACAGTTACAGGCTAACTGCAAAGTCTTACTCATGTTAAAAAACAGGGAGTTTACCTGAATATGGGGAAAGGACAGGAACATTTTCTATTTCCTACTCTTCTGATATTTAATCTGAGTTAAACCAAGGTTATCCCACAGCAACTTCAAATTATGAATAATGAGCAAAAGAGAGGGAGAGGGTGACTCTTCAAGATTTCACTTTGTGATCAGAATATTATTAGGGTTGAATATGACAGCTCTTCAGAATTATATTGTACTGTAGTTCAAAAAACATAGATGAGGTCCTGAGAAATCAGAGCAATCAAACAAAAAAGCAAGATACATTCTTGAACAAGAATGCATAAGTTTTCTGATCTCCAACACAGAGGCTGGACTCGGTTATCATTCTGCAGTAAATTCATTTGTGTCAATAAAGCTGAGGGAGACATCAAACAGAAAGCTTTAAAAGCATATGTTGGAAGCCTCAAGACACAGATTTTGTGTTTGGCAATGAAGGGACAAAGGTACTTTTCAGGACAGTCTTTTTTATCTTATCGCTGGTTCAAATTTCAGTTTTTCCTTCTTCTTTTTCCTCTTCTCCTTTTTCATTTTAAGTTATGTTCAACATTAATAATACAATACTCAGCCTACCACCAAAGAGTCCACTTAGAATCTGCAAAGCTAACAACTAACCCTTTATTCAGAGGAGCATATGGGGAGTTTATAAAAGAAGGTAAGAAACCCTGCACAGAGGGATGGAGACCTTCCAGAGACCAGGCTTTGAAGGAGATGCAGATTATAATGCAGATGCTTCCTAGTTCCTATCCCAAGTGCTTTATTGCTGTTCTGATCCAAGAAGTGTAACATGATGTAACACGGTGTCTATCTACCTGAGACAAGAGGGGCCCATCAACTGGAACAAAGGCAGGAATGTTGGATGTGGTCAGCCTCAGAAGAAAGAGATTTCTATGTTAAAAATATTTTTTATATCTGTATTCTCTAATAATATATATCTCATGGTAACAGATTTTGCTATTAGGAAAGGCAAACTAAATTTTATGATATGTGTGCTGTAATTTTTTATACAGTGTTACAAGTCAAAAGGAAACACAGCTTACACATACCTCCCTAAGGAAAGGTTTATGTAGGTATTGTCTGTGAATAATCACAGAATTCTTCTATGTTCTAGACACATCTCCACGTTACAGCAGTTTATTCTTTGAACAGAGATGGAAAATTCAACAAGTAGACTACTTTAAAGGTGACATTAGCAATTCTGGAGTTAGCACTGGTGACTTCTGTGCATTATGTTATTCACTTCTGGTCCATAATCAGAATTCTCCAAAAGTCAGTATAGGGATGTGCAAAAGAATTGGTCTCACAACATAAACATTCCTTAAACAGTTCCACTGCACTCAATGTATTCTAAGGATTACTTCTGTCCTTTTATGTTGAGTTTACAGTAAGCAGGCAGAAGTTAGTATAGATGTGACTTCTTAACCTAGTCTGCCCAAGTTCTCTACTAATCCAAAGCTATGACTGGCACACAATCACACACGGGAGTTTTTGTTATCCAGTCAGGGCAGGGCTGTACCCACAACTTTTGGACACAAAATCAAGCAGGAAAACAGTATCAGTAGGCGATATACTGAATGTCTCTACCAGAGTATAACTGTTTTCCTCATTAATAAGACAGACCTCAGAGTAACCCAAAAGTTCTCCATTAACAACAGGTGTAGCCAAGATCCTCAGTCCTAGCCTTATACAATGTTTAGGTGTTTTCACACATCCAACAGACCTACGAACTTATCTTCTTTAATCACTGAATGTTGGCTCACAGGATGTGTTTGTCTGTATGTAGGGCAGCTATACATGTGGTGGAGTGTGACTACCTCTGGGAAGCATGCTTCCTGGCAGATCCTTGAACAGACAGGGCATCCTTAGGAGGCACCCTAAATTGCAGTGTAGCACTTCCACACCATGCCTCCCTGTACCCAAGGGTGATGGGATCAGTATGCAGAGTCCTGCAGTTGGAGAGAGCCTGTGGCTCTGAGATGCAAACAGTTAAGATGAGATGCCAGCATCAAGGGCCCTGATTGTATTAACAGGTCTTAATGGTCCTAATCAGCCTCACCTGGGGCCTCCACCCACACTCTCTTCCCATGGGCACAGAATGAGCAAGCAGATGGGTGAAGCTTTAACTATGTGAGCTTCATGCTGAATGTAGGACAGGCCTGAGATAGCTAAACGTGAATAATTGGTGGCCTACTTGTTACACATTAGAACGAGGAATAAACATGTAAGTGCCAGGTTGCTCTCAGATTCTCCTAGTACTTTAATGCTGCAGGGGTTTGTCTTCTCTCTTCTCTCAGTCTCTTGCTCCCTGTGCTCCAAGAACCCAACCTTTCTCCAGGGAACGCTCCTTGAGCAGGGAGCCCACTCTCCTACACAGTTCTCACTTCCTTAATCAATGCACGTAGTTTGCTCATCTCTGCCATATTTTTTCATTTAGCTATGTCAGATACACATACTGTAACATATGCAGTGTAACTTCCTATTCCTGAATGGAGGATCTGGTTGGTGCGCTTCAGTTTGAAAACTGTTAGCTAATAAGATCTACTGTTCCCTTCAGTAAGAGCTCTGCTAGGAGACCACTGTTGTTATTTTCTGATATATAATATTTCTATAACGGATCATATCAAACTCAAAAGCAACTGCAATGTTAGTTCAGCTCCTTCATATGAGCTTCCTAAATTAAAAGCATAATAAATGGAAAAGAATCAAAGAGCTGTAGATGCCATTATTTCACCTGCTTTGTTTCTCTGTGACAAAAGCCTGTTCCACAAACAGTGCAAATCATAGCAGATCTTTTTAAAAGTTACCCACCTTACACAGAAAGAGGTCCAAGGCTTTGATCATTCAATGCCTTGTAAAATTTTCAAATCCCTAACCTCTCATTAAATGCCAGTGAATTTCCAACTGGGAACAGAGCATAATGCTGGGTGAAACGTGAAACTCCAAATTGCACAGCATTGTTGCAGATGCTTGTAGGTACAAACAAGTGTCCTTCAGCATGCATTGCACAGATCACAATTTTCTGTCCTGTGTGGAGAAACCCAAAATGCATAGCACTGAACACTAGCAGAGATTTTTGTGAATTGTCACCAAAACCATACCCATTTACTTGATTTTGGTTTGGCTATTTTTTTTTGTGTAACCATTTTCTGATGATTCATGACATGTGAAGAATATTGTAACAGATACTGATCTAAGTTCTGCAGCTTATTACAAGCTATACCTATTCTTCCTTTAACTTAAATTAGGTTGTAGAGGTAAGCAGAAACATATTTTTTTACTTTGATCTTGACTACTCCTTATGAAAGAAGCCTCTCTCAATATCAGAGAGTAGGATTGGCCACCAGATGTCACCCATCTTCTATTAGCTACCCCGAAGCCTGTGCATGCAGGCTTGGGAAAACATACCATTCTCCAGAAGCTGTGCTAAATAGAGACTGTCTCGCCACTACAAAATAGTCATCTTCTCATTACAAAAATACGTTATCTTCCTTTGCTCTAATGGCTCCCAAACACTGAAGCTCTAGTAGCTTGCAGAGTGTGTTTTAGAGACAACCTAAGAAGTAGATGAATACCCTACAACTCCTGGGACAAATACCTGTGTGTGTCTAATGCTTAGAAAAACGTTAGCTGATGTAACGCGTCCACCTAGTGCAGCCAAAACCGCAACTGCTACCAAAGACAAGATCTGCGTCTAACCTTACGTGTTCGTCGGGGCTGTGAAGATTTTGGTGTACGAGTCTGGGGAAGGGAGAAAAGGGGTCTTAGAAAGCTGTTTCGGGGCACGCGGTCAACCAGCGCTCTTTCAGCCATATCTACCTGTCCCTGCTTTCCTGACCTCTGGCTGACAGACTGCCCAGCACCGTGAGGCGGCAGCGGCGGTTTCCCGGGCCGGTCCTCCCCGCCAGCCCCTCGGCGGGCTCCGCTAGGCCTAAGCGCGGCCCGCCGCTCCGCGGGGCCACTGGCGGCGCGCTGACAGGGCCCCACGGTGGCGGGGCCGGCCACAGGCAGGTGTGAGGGGACAACGGCCTGCTCAAAAGAGGACGAGGTCGGGGCTGTGACGGAGACGACGCCGCCCCTCAGGAGCGCCGGGCTGAGGGGCGCCGAGACGTCGCCTCACCGGCGGGCTCGTGGGCGTTTCCCTCCGGAGCCACCCCCGCACACTTACCACAGCGTGCAGCGGCTGCGCATGAGTGGCCGTGCCCGCTTGCGGGCGCTTTCTCCTCACAACCGCGGCCACTCGCCCCCTCAGCGCCGCGCCCCCGCCGCCCGCCTCCCGCCCCTGCGGGCGCCGCGCGCTCCGCAGCCGAGCAGGCACTTTGCACACGCTCCCTCGCTCTGCCTCGGCCTGTCACAGGCGCTTCCGGCCGGGCAGGCCGCTTGCGCGCGCTCCCCCCTCCCGCGCGGCCGCCGGCCGTGCCGCCTGCACGCGGGCGGGCGCTGCCGTGCCGTCCCGTGCCGTGCCGCACTGGGCTGTGCCGCGCCGGGTCGTGCCGTGCGCGCGCGCCCGCGGCTGGCAGTTTGCAGACGCTCCCTTGCGCCCGCCCGCCTCCAGGTGGCCCGGCCCCCACGGCGGGCGCGGCGGCCGCCCCTCAGCCCGCGCCGGCCTCCGCCGAGGACCATGGGCGATGCACTCCTCCCGGCGCGGGGGGCTGCGCACAGGCGGCGCCGGTGGAGGTGAGGCGGTGCCGCCGCTGGGGGTGGTGGGGGACCGGTGCCGCGCCCAGCCCCGCTGTGGGGGGTGCTGCTGCTGCTGCTCCTGCTCCTGCCGCCGCCGTTGCCCCTCTCAGGCCGCTGCGGGTCGTGAGGGAGAGCGCTCTCCTCAGCCGCCCCGTCGCGGCCGCTGCAGCCGTGCAAGGCGGGCCGCCCCCCCCCCCCCCCCCGCCGCCACATCGCCCCCTCCGGGGGCCGGCCCGCTGCGGGGGAGCCGCCTGCCCGGGTGCCGCGGGGCGCCGCGAGGCGGGGCCGGCGGTGGGTGCGGGTGCGGAGCGGGAGGGAGTGGGATCGCCGAGGCAGCCGCTTCGGTGCGGCGGGGCCCGTCCTTGCCGCGGCCCAGCCGCCCCCGTCACCTTGCGTAACGACCTTCCGCTCCCGGCGCGGCGGGGAGCGGCTCCGCGGCCGGCTGCCGCCCCCCGAGCGGAGCCGGGGCCCGGGAGGTGTCTCCGGAGCGGGGGGTGGCCCCGGGGAGCCCGGCGGTGGCCGCCCGCCGTGTGCCTGGGCGGCGGTGGGCAGCCTGGGAGGACGGGCGGGCGGGCGCGCCTCTGAGGGAAGAGCAGCGCTGGCGGAGGTTTTAGCGAAGCGCGGGTGGCAAGTTTTGCCGCGGATGGGAGGATGAATCTCGAACGAAAGTCTGTTGAAATCTCCCCGTTACGATCCAATTTACAAGCTCTCCGTTCCACCCGGTGCTGGTTTTGTTTCCGCTTCGGACTTCGTAAGCCTCTCGGAAGTGAGTTTGGAAAAAGGTTCCTGAAAACTGTCATCTTTCTGCCAACTGTGCTTTGGTCTGCCATGTCTACTACTACTCAATGCCAGAGGTGCATTGAGCTTTAGATTGGAAATAACAATGCTCTTCCTTTGCCAGGTTCGGTATTTCTTGCGCATCAATGTCGTCTTGTGGTTTGATCGTAGGGATTTATCTTTCTGTGAAAAGCAGTGGCTGACCTGATGCGATTGCATAGGTGTGCAGACCTACGTTAAACAAGAATTTTGGGGGGCCCATTTTATTGTCTCCCTTGAGTTTTAGCAGCTATTTAAGGTAAACTTACTTTTTAGTATATTTAGGGGAAAATAAGTGTCACTCAGTTTTGAAGAACTAAATCTTGGTAGAGGCTTTCCTCGCTGTTAACATAGGGAGTGTAGGTTCCATCTTTTCCAGATATGGTATAATATCAGTCTCGTCTTTGAAGTGCATATTTATCTTTCTGGCATTGTGGTCAGTAAACCTGGGAGAATGAATTCTTAATTCTTGCATTAGGTCTTAATACATCAATCTCTCTTGATAACTGCAGCAAGGATAGAATATTCTTTAAATGAAGGCTCACTCTTGAGATTATGTGATTCTAGTACACAGTCTTATTTGTCTAAAAAGCTCTGTCACCTTGTCCCCATGAAATAGTATGATAGCTTTTTCAACAGCATGACTCATAATCCTAAATACAGGAATGAATTTTGACTTAGTGCAGTGCAAGTGCTTTATCTCAGCAAACAGCCTTGTGTGTAGAAAATGCAAGTAGGTTGGAGGGAATGTCTGGTCCTATATCTGTTAATCTTTGTCCTCAGGAGGACAGCATTTGAAGTCGTTTGCAGGCTAGGGGTATGTCTTTACTCCCAAATCAATGAGGTGATCTCAGTTCTTTCAAAATACTTTTGCCATTTCATAAAAGACTGAAAAGCCCTCAAAAAAGGAGGAACCGGTTAGTTCTTGTTACTTATTATTGAAACCATTTTGCCTTGGGCCCTGAGTCCAATTTAGTCGGAATGAGTGATTTACCTTTTTCCTTCTTCATCTCTGTGTAATGACTCTGACTGTTCTTCATGGGAAACTCTTACTGCAACACCCACAGTTCACATAATTACTGGTGGCTGTACCAAGCCTAATAGTAGGAAAAAAACCTTCACCTTTTTTTCTGGTGGTTTTGTTACATATAAGGTAACTTTCGCCACTGCTTCCTGCTGATGTAGGGAATAGTTTACTCTTAAAATGGCCCATTGGGCAGTATGTTTAGCAAAAGGAATGTCTGCTCTTCATAATTTAACATATGCAGACTGTTTTCTGTTGCTCTTTTATAGAATATGGATTTATTTTGTACGAGCAGAATAAGGATTAAATAAGAGCATATGTTTCCTCTTTTCTGGGTGATAAATCCATCTTGCTGTCCAGGAGGAAGGCAGCTTATACAGCCTGGACTGAAAAGATGCTGAAAGGCAAAGTGACTGGATACTGAATATAAGAAGATCAGGTTGTTTAAGCTCCCAAAACTAAACTGCCTAAAACTTAGGAAGCAGCCAGCAACAGTGGGTGTAAATAATCTAAAATCCGTAATCTGCTTCATGAAATAGAATCTGGCAAAATAATGAAGTGTTCTGAATTGCTAAAATGACTTAGAATAAAGACAGTTGCTCTCCAATTTTAAGTCATCTCCCTCTAACCAGATTCCCTTCCTTTCCCTTGGTTTTAAAAAAAAAAAAAGCTTTATACCATCAACTTCTATGCTTGAAGTAATGTGTAGAATTTTATTAGCACTACTCATTTCTCTTCAAGTTTGAAATTATTTTTTTTTTATTTAGTTTGCAAGGTTATGTTTTTGGCATTGTATGCTGCTTTTATCTAACAAGTTCACTCTGCTTTTGCTTCTGTTTAATAAAATGCTTAGTATGCAGTTTTCTTCCTCATCTTGGCTCTAAAATTTTAATAGAACTTCAGGAGTAGTTGGCATTAACTGCCCTTCACTGATACAGTAACTTGATTATTAGCTGTGTGGTAGGTGTTTTAAAGGCATATGTGGATGCAGTGTTCATATTTTGAGCAGATGGAGAACTAAAGAAGACAGTCTTAGTGTTTCATGAGAGAATGGGAGAATTAGTTCAGTTTCATTGATAGGAAAAGTTTGGTTTTATTGATAGGATAAGGGAGATTTGGGGGCAAACATTACTTTATGGTTATTTGCCAACAGATTGTCTGACTTAGTGTATGCTTAGCCTCTTAAATAGATGGTGGAAAGAAATACAATATGATGAATATAAAAAAAGCCAGGTTCTGATAGTATTTTCATTTATGTCACGCTATTCCCAAAGTGTCTGCAGAACTCTCTTAGCCCAGTTTGGAACCAGAGCAGTACTCCAGCAGCAGCTCTTGGTAATGAACACCGGAAGCATCTGCTGAAGGAAATGAACATGCTGGGAATCTGATGAGTGGAAACTCTATCAGAAATCAAGCAGTTTTGTTATTACTGTATCTTCAATTTCAAAAAATTCTTAACTGATTGGAGTGGAATAAGGTCATCCTTTATTCCTCTCTGCTTTTGCTGAGTTAGTATTTATGCATCTCTGCATTTCATATACCACAATGTGTATCCACTTAAACAAAAAAAACCCAACACCAAAACATAAAAAAATCTTTTGACTTCCATACTTCAGAAGAAAAAGTGGAATTTTGTATTTGCTGCTGTATGTATGTGTGCACACTCCAAACCCTCTTGTTTTCCTCTTTTAGCCTCCTGGCATACATTATTGAAGTTGTAAAGGCTTCATTATGCATTTCACTTTCATTTCTTGAAGAGCCCAGACCTATAATATAATGAAGTATAACTTCTGTGAGGAGTAAGTCTCATTCAGATCATGTTTTGATAGTGGCTTGATTTCCATCACTTCTGACCCCATCTTTTTTTGTCAGTTTATTGTTTGTTTGTGTGAGTTGATAACTCACATACTGTAATTCATGGCCACAAAGAGAAGGTGACTAGAGTTTTATACAAACTTACATTAGTTCAGTGAAGGGTTTTGGATATTGACATAGGCTCTCTTAATTGGATGGCGTTTGAGGAGGAGCCACCATAATGATGGAGAATTGGTGACACAAGTGCGGACACAGCCTCCCAGATGTGAGGCAGTGGCTTTTTATGACAGTGCAAACTTTTATCAGGGTGGATAGCCTTATTCTTCTATTCAAGCTGGAATAGTTCCACTGTCTTGAGATGAATTTGTGGGGTTTTGTTCTAGCCTTCCAGCAAGGAGAAGTCTTGTCTGCTTTAATCAGGTGAATCCTTCAAGGCCAGGGTCCATGCATGCACTCAGGCTAGGATATAGCTCCTTTGAGGAACTTCAGCTAAAATTATGGCATTTTCATGTGTCTGTGGCAGCTTTCATACTAGGGAGACACTGCAATGAAAGAGCAGAGAAGAGAAAATTAGTTTGGGTGACAGGGATTCCCTCTTAAAGTACGCTAAGTAGCAAAGTCCTTTTCATGAGGAAAGCTTAAGTCAATGCTGTGATTCATTTGATGTATCATTTATGGTTTGTATGAGCTAAGAATCCTGTGATCCTGCTCCTTTGAGTCTCACAAGGTCCTCTTATTCCTGTTTGCTAACGGTATTTCTTCATACATCCCACAGGCATTCCAAACTGTTTAACCTTGATTATTAGTCTAACCTACTGACGTTTGTCGTGCTGATTTTTATATCCTGATAAAAGCCTGTAATTTTTGAAAGTTATCAACCACCTCTTTTGACCTTGTCCTTCAGACAAAGGGATTTTTGTAGGTTACAAGTAGCAGGCAGAACCTAATTTTACTTTTATCGGTTGTTGCTCATGGGTCATGTAGTTTGTTGCCTTTCTTTGTACATAACATTTTGCCATATAACATATTCCTTGTGGCTGTGTTTCCCTAGATTAGTTTTAGAACTGAAACCTTTTCTTCACTCTTGTTAGAGTTAGGTAATGAAGTTTATTGCTGCTTCCTTTCCATTGCCTGTTAAGGTTGTGTTCCTCCCTTCCCTAGGAAACACATAAGTCATACACATGCACTGTGACTGGTACAGCATTTTATACAACCTCTTTTGAGGTCCTAGCAAAGCATTTTTTGATAGCTACTAATCAAGTAGTAGATTAGATATTAGGAAAAATTTTTTCACCGAAAGGGTTGTGAAGCATTGGAACAGGGAAGTAGTTGAGTCACCATCCCTAGAGGTAGACGTGCCGCTTAGGCACATGGTTTAGTGGTGGACTTGATAGTGTTAGGTTTATGGTTGGACTCGATGATCTTAAGGGTCTTTTCCAACCTAAATGATTCTGTGATTTTAAGTTGTCATAAAAGGTACAAGCTGCAGTGAATTATCATTCCTGCCTAACATTATATTTTGTGATCTGGATGTTCTTTGGACATATGACATCTCAAGATAACGAACCTTTGGACTCTACCACATTATGTGATAGTCCTCTTGTCTGCAGTAAATGTGACTAAAGTTATTTAACACATTCTTACAGAAGATCCTTGTTAGTACAAAGGTGTCTGCAAATATTAACTTAGGGAGTAGTTCTCTTGGGTTGTAAATGTTGTGTCTTATCCTTCTTCTCTCCTTTTTTTTGGTCGCCTCCCTTGCTCTCTCTGTGTGTTTGTTCCTTGGCTGCAGAGAGCTAATGCAGTTCAATGCAGCTTTAAAGCAGTTTTTGGAAGTTTCCCTTGAACTCTGCAGATCATAACTGTAGCATGGATGTGATATACCTGAAAGACAAGTATTAAGGACCCTGTGTAACTCTGCTATTATGACCTTTTTTTCTAAAATGACTTTTTGTTTTGATTGAAAATGGTCTATCTGAAATGTTTCATTTGTCACGTAAAACATCAACATGTTCAAAACTTTGAACATTTTTGACATGGTATTCATAGCAAAAATATTTGAACAGATCATCTACTTCCTAACAAGCTTTTAAGTAACTTCCATGAGTCTTTCTTGATAGGTCCTGTTCAAGTACAATGTGTGCAATGATCTAATTTTCTATGTTATAGATTAAGAAGAGTGAAAATACTAGCTTTAAGTTTCTCTTGAGAAAGTTTTGTGCTGTACTGTTAGACCTCTGTGTCAGACATACCAATTGATTACTTTTTCTGAAAAGCTTGTTTAAAAAGCCCCCAAAACTTAGAAAAAATGTGAGGAATGTTTCTAACCTGGTAGTTATCCATGTTTGACGTTGTTTATTCATTCTATACCAGGACATTGTAACATGATTATACTGAATGCTGAATGAAACTGTTTGCATGACCTAACTGTAGAATGAAAGTCCTAGGCTGTTTCAGTGCATTGTAGTGTGAAGGCTATTTCTGCCTCAAAGAAATGCTTCCACTACTAAGGCCTCTATAGTATTATTCCAAGTAACATGAACCACGAAATAGTTCCCTTCTCCCAGTGTTGGTTTGAGTTGCCCATTTCTGTCTAGATGTAATTAAAGCTTGCTGGTTTTAATAATTAAAATAGCAATAAATATAGAAAACAGAGAATCTGTCTAGAAGTATTCAGCAAACAGCGACAACCAGATCTTCGTCATCTTCAGATTCTCAGGATGAGTTTTCTTTCTGTCTTGCTTTTGGTATGAATTGTACATTAAAAAGGGCCCCCTTTTCCTAAAAAGAATATAGAGTATTATCTTGCTGTGTCTTTGTTTGTTCACCTGATCTTGGAATTTCTGAGCCACCTGGAAAAGGAGCTTTCTCCCTGAAAAAAAGAAACTAAGCAGACATATACCTCATGCCTAGGAAAGACCTGTAATATTCTTGACATAGAAATTTTCACACCTATTTGGCAAACTCCTGCAGTAAAGTTAAAGGAGCTTGACAACATTGTTCTCTGTAGGTACTAATACATTGTACGTGGATACAAACTTTCCCACCTACTTAATACACACAGGTACACACGTACCAAAAAAAAAAAGAAAAATCAATAGACACCTCCAAAACCCTCCAGCATCTCGGCTTTTGAAACACACTAACAATCTTGACAAAAATGCATTTGTCTAATGGTAGGCATATAGGGGATTCAGAGATGATTTTGGCAGGAAGAGGGGCTGCAAAATGAATAGCTATTCCTTGGGTAGCAATAAGATGTTTAAAAAACGAGTGGGCAAGCAGTCCAAGTAAGGCACCAATGTGATACTCGGGTGGTGGAGGTCTTAGAAGCATACTTGCAAGCAGTAAGTAGGAGCAGAAAAATTACTATTTCTCAGTCTTTGTGTGTTGATGAAATTTAAGGTAGGAGATGTTAAAATACATACCTCTGTTGCAGGGATTGTGGAAAAAAGTTCCAGAGAGATCAGGAAAAAAATCTGAAAAAATATTTGGAGGACTGAAAAAAATTAATTGTTTGAGAGAGGCTTTTGAAGAACTCAAACTGCTTGTCTGGAAGTCAAACTAAATTTAGAAATTGGCCATTAAATTTGAATAGACATATAGCCAAATTAGAATATGTGATGGTTTTCTTTCTCCTTAGATTTAATTAAGAACTGTCACTCCTGCATTTTGGTAGGATTTTGTCAGTGAAATCAGTATTTGTGTTTCCTGATCTCATAGAACAGGAAAAGGATGTGGAACACTCTGCATAGGGGAGAAAAAGACCCAAAGCTTTCTCAGTCTTTACCACTCAGACTTCAGCCTAGGTTATACCGGATATTTGACCAGATTATGAAAGCTACATTACTCCAATCAGTTCCTTAGCACATTGATTTGTTTTTGTAAGTTCTTGTAAAAATGACCAGTTTCCCTCCCTGTATTTCTCTTCATGAAATGCCGTTTTTCAATCAGTACTATTGATCCTCCAAGAACACGGTGAAATGCAGTATCATTCTGTTTATGCTTAACATCTATTCATGTTATGCAGCTACTTTTCTTTTACTAGACTGGAAAAAAGCATGCAGGAGTAGAATGCTGCAAATGCATCCAGTGGCTTTTCTACTCAAGCTAACAGCTATCTTACTATAGGTAAAATCAACCAGTTCTGAATACTTAGTCTAATTTTAAAAGCCTGTAATCAAGTTAAATTGATATGTTATGGTTATACTTTAAAATTAGATTGTTATTTCTAATAGCTATTTTCTTAGATACCAGTTGGGCTTATTTATAAATCGGTTCTAGAAAAAAATATTTTTCTTTGTTTTGATATCATAACTTCTCTCGAAAGAGAAATATAGAGTGTAATCCTTGTAGATAAGATAGTAACCTGTAGTTCTTGTTGGAATACTTTCCCAGATTTTTTCAGTAGCTTGGCATATGTCTGTATGTTCAAGTGATTGGATAATCAGTAAAATAAAAACTTCTGACTTTTTTAATGATGTGAGAAATGAAACTGAGTTGCATGAGTGTTTGACAAAGTGATTTGACATATGTCTGAATCTAGATCTCAGTGGTTTGAGACTTCTACAGAAGCTTACTGATCTCAGTTTATGGCCCCGGTTGTTAATCTTTGTGAAATCTTCGTCTCAGTCTCTTAAGTGACTCTCCTTGGGTTCTGGATTGATAACCTCATAGGACTATGCGTGATTCCTTTGAGGAAAAGGTTACAGTAGCTTTCACCTAATCTGTCTTATCAAAATTCTCACCAAGGTAAGTTAAAGAATATTTGAGGGAGCAAGGAAGGGCTTCAGGCTGGAAGATGATTAAGGTTTTGGCCTCTCTGCTGGACTCCATTACAAATTGCTGCTTACTAGCAGCTGAGATGAAGTTCTGTTAAAATAGTACTTGTCCACTGGAAGTTTGGAATTTTAGTTCACTAGTTGATCCATGCTGGCTGCTGAACGTCCAGTGAATGAGCAGTTGTTTCAACGCTGTTGGTATGTTACCAGCAGTGATTCAGTGTGCCATCGGCCTATAGTGAAAGGAATGGATTTTTGTAATGATGTAACAAGAGTTTAAGTGCAGTGGGTAAAGTTCTCTACTGATGTAAAAGGCATATTGCAGTTTACTTAAGCTCTTTTTGAGTTGATGCTATTTAAACCTCTGGCTCTGTATATTGAAACTCGTACAATGAGGCCCAAGTGTGCACTTAAACTTTCCTTTGAGGGCTGTACTGGCTGATACAGAGCAAAAGCTTGTAACAGGTTCAGCTTCTGTTCAGCTTCTATTAACGTCCTTGTACCTTGATTCATTTCCTGTCATAGTAGTTTCCATATGTACCAGTTGCATAGCTTATGCACTGTGTAATGTTACAGAAGAATGCCAGTATTGATTAAGCTACTTAGAACATGTCTAAGAACACTTTCTTACATGCTGAGATATTGGCATTCATGTGGCCACATCTAGAGGAAAGAAAACAGGGAGTCTTATAAATGGGGAAAAAAAAAGATACCTTTTTAAAAAGCTGTACTTGAAAAATAGTAGTATAATTTGGGGAAGTATGGGGAAAACGGTTCTACATAAATTTTGCATTTCTTAGACCTAAAAAGGGGGGGTTAGGTGGAGATCTGAAGAATCTAATTTCTCATAATTTGGGGTTAAAAAAATGTAAATGAGCAGCGGGTTTTTTCCCCTACATTTGAAGTACAAGTTTTCTACATCCCATGTATTTGAACAACTGATTTTTTTTCTCATCCACCATTAGTACTCTCTTTTGTTAGAATTGTCTTGGTCTCTATTCAGACTGTTGTTTGTACCTCAAGTCTTGTTCTGCCCTTGAGTATTGTTCCCATGGGATATGGCAAACTTTAATTCTGTTGCCCAACTGATAATCTGGTACTTCAGGATAAGGTGTTCAGAATACTCTGTGTAACTCAGTAGTCTTATAACGCTGTTTTATAATTCGTAGTACCTTGTGCTAATCAACTGTTCTGTGCTCTGATCAGAGGAGGATTAACACCAGCATTTGCTGGTGCTTTTACATGGGAATGTCATTAGTCTTCCTGGTCTTCACCAAGACTGCAGTTAGATTAAACTTGTGCCCTCATACTAATCACTTGCCCTCATACCAATCTCTCCTCATTTCCTATCAGTGCATTTACATGGCAGTGCAGTGAACTGACTGACAAACTGCTGTGGCTGTAAATGGCTTTCTGGCCTTTGGCCTTTCACGTTTCAGAGTAACAGCATTCCCTAGCTGTCTTCACCTTTTAGTCGTATAGGCTGGGGAAGGAGGTTGGAGAGGGATAAAGATGCTGCTTTCAGTGACAGTGCTGGCTTGGAGTGTTTGAACATCAGTCTAATTTAGAAGATTGTGTTCTTATTACTTCTTAAAATGTTAGGTTAACAGAGGGTTAATATTGGTTAATGCTTATCCAGTAGGTCAAATGGCCCCAGTTTTGTCTAGCAAATTAATGTGTTTTTTTTCCAAAAAGAATTATTCTATGTAAGTACTACCAATGTACATTTCTATGTTTGTTTATCCCAATTTTAAAAAGAACCAAACAAACCTTCTCACTGTATAAATTCCTGGTATACAACTCGGATTTCACGCTATTGATTTTGGATGTGTATTATGAAAAGAGTTTTTTAATGAAGGTGTACTCTTGCCCTTTCACAAGTTAAAGAGTATTTTTAAATAGCCACCTACCTTATTCTTTAAAAAACTAAAATCTGGCATTTTATTAAAAAGGCTGCTGATGCAGCATTGTAGTTTTGCAGAAATTACTCTAGGAACCTTACACCGCTCAACATGTCCACCTTCCCTGTACTATGGGGATCAAACCTATTGCTCAGGATAAAAATGTTTGTGCAGGCCACAAAAATACAGGATTAAAACCTTTTCATTGTTTATTTTGTACTGACCAGCTCTGTCATCTTTGCATTTGACGAATGGAGGAAGAAATCTGTCAAATGTTATTAGCATTGTTTTTTTGCTAATGTATTCTTACTTGGCTTGTGCATGTGGCTGAGTGCACTGCTGACAGTTATCCAGTTTATTGTGGTGTTAAGGTCTTATACAAATTTCTTTAGAGTATTACATAAAGTACACCAGTGTTTGAGTTGTAAAACTGATAAAAAATTAAAAAAAAACCCAAAAAAACAAAAAAACCCCAAAATCAGGAGAAATGTTAGAAATTCTCCAGAATACTGTGTAATAGGTTTCAGGGTTTTGGTCATGCTTTTTTTTCCATC
Organism: Mycteria americana; assembly: GCF_035582795.1. Lineage (NCBI taxonomy): Eukaryota > Metazoa > Chordata > Aves > Ciconiiformes > Ciconiidae > Mycteria > Mycteria americana. The sequence goes on from NC_134373.1 coordinate 36,373,600, forward strand.
TTGGCTTGTGTCTGTCTCCTTCCTCCCCTATTTTGTGTAATTTGAAGCATGTTTTCTTTGTCACTGCTACTTAATTATTGCTATTACCATTGCCTCTGCTGCTCCACATCCTAAAAGACTGAAGGACTAATCATGTTGTGCTCTCTTTTCATTTGGCCTTCAGGAGATATTGAGGCCGCATATGTATTTTCTGTTCTGCTCATCACTGGAAACAGCCTTCCACTAGACTGTGAAGATTTTAATGAATATAATCTCTTATTTAGCAGATGTGCTGAAGTTCAGAGATCTCTCAATTCTAAGTATGCTTATTTTGGGTTTATTTTGTTGTTGTTGTTGTTGTTGTTGGTCAAGCTGGATTTCAGTTGTGTGAGAAGTGTTTTGGGTATCCTCTGCTGTGCTCAGAAAGAAATCTCCGTCTTAATCCAGACTTCTGAATGGCTTTTGCCTTGTTTTCTCCAAACATCTCATCTTCAAGGATGAGATTTCACCATATGACTTGAAATTTTTTCACATGCATTACACTTAAAGCTTTATCTCATGCATTCCTTCCCATCCCCCAAAGTGTACTTCTGAAATTCTTTCTCATGTTTGTGTAACCTGTTTCTTTATTAAATCATTTAGGAAGTGTCCTTATCTACTGAACTCATTGACTTCTAGAATTGGACTAAAACAGAACTCCTAATCCTGCCCCACCCACCCAACACACCTGGATGGATTTTTTTTCTGTAAACTTAAGTTGAAGTTGATGAAGTTTCTGAATGGTATATGCGCAGTTGTGCTGAATCATTGTTATAATCACCTAATAATAGATACAAGATGAACTAGAACCTTTCTGTTGGATTGCTTACCACCAATTATCAAAACAGGTGATTTCAAGCAAGGATTGCATGCCTTCAGAAGGCCAGTTGATCTTGCATCTTTTCCTTTGTCACATCAATAACTTTCACACAGATCCTCTTTCTTGTCTTTTTCTGATGTGGCTTTTTCAACTGACCTCAAGCAACTGTCTGTAATGATTGAGGCCATTTTTACTGAAGGTCTGACTCTCTGCTTGTGTTGCACAAGCTTTGAATCTACAGAAAATGAAAGTAGCACATTGAGAGGTGAGTGATCGTTGAGTGTCCTGTAGTTTGTCTGGTTCTGCAGACTTCTTTCCCTGGGGGTTACTGGCACCAGAATTGACTTCCATTTTTTTGCTAATATATTCAATAAGTTATTGCAATAATGTATTTGGCTTGATTATTCTAAATGCTTTTATAGGAATCTCTTATAAGACTATCGTTATACCCCCCCCAAAAAAGCCAGTCAGGATAAACAAATGAAAATATTATGGAGAAAATGTAAGTTTCCTACTTTAACAGACCACTGAGACAATTGAGAACATAGGAAAGCTGAGCAGAGCAAGGCATCAAATAAATCTGAATTTAGGCAACTTTTTGAATACTGTCTTCTGAAGTTTCTGGTAAATCCATGCTAGCTATTGTCTTTTCATAATTAAGGTGGTTCTTTTGTAAGCTGGCTTTTTTGAGTCCCTCTTTGAACTTTCATTGTACACAGAATTTTAGGTGTCTAATGTGGAATTGTGAATCTCATAGCAGCTAGATACTTACAGCTATGAAGCAGTAGTTGGTTTTGCTTTTTATTTTTTAACCTAATTGAAGAAAAAAATCCTTCCAGTTCTAAAGAATCTTACAGGATGATATATAGAGGAAGATCTGGTGGTAGTGATGGTGAAGTTGTTCTTAAGGAGTCATTAAATTAACTGGTCGGGTATGGCTCTATTTAATGTAAAGCAGACTTGAGTATGAAGAGCAGGAACAATGCAGTTAATGGGAGAGAGGTTAGGAGTTAAATGAAACCTTACCTATGGGAAAAACAACTTAGTTGCTCAACTGTCTTGAAGATCAGATATTTTCCCAGGTCCGGAAAATAAATTAAAGCCACTCAAAAGTCATATGCCAAAGTAACTGTGTGCAATAATAATTTTGGATTGAAATAGATGTTATAAGAGCATAGAAGTGATTTCCAAAGCACTCTTCAGTCTTAAACATCAAGTCATGCTTTGATTCCAAACTGTAGGATACATCTTTTCTCAGCATTAAAACAGCAGCCTAGGTTGGAGTAAGCGTTGGAAGCTATTGAGTGATACAAAGCTGTAGAAGGAAATATCATATTCCTCTGAAATACAGAGGGAAATGTTGTTGAATAAATATATTCTTCTTTTGTCAGGCTATTAGCACAGATAGTTCTTCTCTTTTAAGACCAGACCTAATGAACTTGAATGACTGGCTACTGTTGGGTTTTGTCCCCCCCACCCCAGTTAGAGATACTGTTAAACTCTGCATGCACCTGGCTCAAATACAGGTTTATCTACTTTTCTGCAATGGAACACAGATGTAAGCCAGTAGGCTAAGATACGATACAGTGGTAGGATAGTCTATGTTGGATCCTTGTGTTTGTAGCTTACAAAGCAAATGGACTGCTCTGAATATTGAAAAGTGCTAAAGATAATGCCTTAAATAGTTATCTGCAGGTTATCTGTCAAATTGTGGCTGTAACAAAGATAAATCAATGTAGCCCAGTGATACAGAGTTTAAAAGAGAACGGCTTTTTGTACCAACTTATCTTTTAAAGATGTGTTTGCCAGCACATTTCCCCAGTGAGTAGAAAGGAATGAGTATTTTCATAATATTATAGAATCTGTTCCTCTGTCTCTGCCTTTTTTTCTTCATTAGCTATGACTAAACAGTAAAGAAATCCATTCAGCTGTGGTAGTGTCAGTATAGTGGTCTCTCTTTTCCTCTCTGTTAGTACTACAGTACTGTTTCAAGACCATTTAAATTCTGCTCAGAGCTGTAAGTGATCTTTTTGGCAGCCTTATATGCATTTACATTATCTGCTGGATTGTAGTAACTTTCAAAAGGATTGTCTGAAAGTGGATTTTTTTTTTTTTGGTACATATTTATAGATGGGTATTCATATCTTAGAGTTGTGGGTTTATTTCGTGTCTTGTGCCTTTACCTAGCTAACATTAACTTGGTTCTAGGAAGTTACTTCCTGATGCAGGCTGGGAGAATGGATGCTGAACCTGCCCTGGAGGTCCAGAAGAAAAATCAGCAAATAGAAATAATTCCACTGAGCTTGCACCTTTGATACCAAGTGTCTTCTCTAAGAGCTCTTCATCTAATTAAACATTAGGTAGAGTCTATGGTGTACTGCAGCCAAATGTCATCCTTGCTACTAATGGAAGTTCCTTTTGAGGCAAGCCTTCTATCATGGTATTTGTCATTATAAGTCTCCTAACTTTCCCTTGTTAGTTCAAAATACACAGTTTTTCACTGTCACCATTCTAGGGATGGACAATGTTGCCTATTGAATTTCCTTTCTGATTCTGGAAACCATTTGGGTTTAGGATGCTAAAAAGGTTTGCAGTAGGATGTGTCCTACTGTAGATGTTGGCTAGAGTTTAGGATGCAACTACAGTGCAAAGATGTTATCTAGGTTATAGCTGTAGCAGCTGATTTTCAGCTATCAATGGCACCACTTGTCATAACTGGAGATAACTGGTGTTACCGTAACACATAACTGGTGTTTTCAAATTATGTTAATCTCTGTGTAGTGTGTGAAGGAGCTTTTAGTTGTACAGTGCAAGATTTTCTGCTAGAAGGGACCTATTTTTTTTTCTCCTCTTCCATCCATACAACTGTGAACAACGTCTAGACTGGTTTCTATTGCAGTGGCAAAGAGATTTGCTAATGTTGAGTTTTATGTGCCTTTTTAGAGAATACTTACTGAAGTGCATCCGTTTCTGCTTGGTTTTGGGAAACCATTGCATTTGATGACAATGCTTTAGTTTATATGTGTTTTCTAAGAACTGACTTGTGTTCCCAGCACTGGAGGGGAAAAAAAGCTCAATGTGCATGCTTGAGAACATGCCAAAGAGCAAGCACGGTGGAATTCCAGGACTGGTGAAAATTTAAGAAGAGGGTAACAGGTATTAAACATAGCTACATAGCTTTAGATTATATAATCCTTGTGCAGTTCCGCCAAGTGCAAAATTACTTCACCAGATTTGTCTTTTTTTTTTTTTTTTAATTGATTTGAAAAGATGAAGAGGGACAGAATTACTTAAACTGAGAAAGTTAAGAAAACTATGGTAGGCAATTGAGGAAAATAACCCTCTGATGTGGTTCAGACTGAAAAACATAAGATTAAATCCATGGCAAGGCAAATGTAATCTCATTTTATAGTTATATAAGACTGTTTAAAGTGGGTCATCAGTGTTGGGGAAAAACATGCCTTCATTTTCTAGGCTTTTTTTTTTTTTAACATACCAAATAAGTTTTTTTTCTCCTCCCCTTCCCACACTAGAAGGAACAGTTTTCTCTAGGGACAAAGATAGGATGAAGCTAAATATATCACTTGTCTACTTTATTCTCCATCATGTTGCTTCAGTGGTAATCACTCATTTGAGATTTACCTTCAGAGATTCTGCCTGACATATGGTGACGTGCATAATGAATATATGCAAACATATAGCAATTTAAAATTCATTCTTTATTGCACATTGGTTTTAGTTTACAAATTGCTATAACAATTAAAGGGATTTTGTAAGCATTAATCTGTGCACTTAGGGGAAATTTTACCTTAATTCTTTATTATTTGTGTGAGGTGGAGAAAAAACAGGGTAAGACCCTGCATGAGAGTTGGGGTTCTTTTGTTTTCTGGTTTCAAATGATATACAGGAAGGTTAAGTTTCTCTTCTTTGAAAGTACTACCCTTTTGGGGGAAGGACAGGAAGTTGATAAGAGTTTGAGGGCCGTGGCCTGTGTAGCTTAGTTACAGATCTTTGGTTGGTGTTCTCTTTTTTTTTTTTTTTTTTTTTTTTTTCCCTGAAGCACCAGCTAGAAGAATCTGAAGAAGGCCAGACTGAGGAAGAGATGAGAGTGATTGCATGCTTCTGTAAGAGAAGGAGGCCTGAGGGATAACAGCTACAGAGAGATTTTAGGTAGAAAGGGAATGGCTTTTTCAGTACCCCTTTAGAACCGAGAGATACAAAGGGAAGTACACCTAGCTGTCCTCTAGACATCCGAAAACGTAGAGATCAAAAACTTGGTTATCTCTCAAATTCTTTTTTGTATTGTGTTTTGGGTAATTGGGGAAAGGACTGAAATGTTCACTTCCCCATTCATAATGGGAGCCATGCGAAGATGAGGAAAAAGTAAATAATGTTCAAGCTGTAGCTCATTCTTTGATACTCCTGCCTCTGTCAGAATTGGCCTAATTGTTTGCTAGCAATGGGAGTTGTGTCCAAAAAATCCAGCTTGCAACTACTGATGATTGAGATAATTTACTTTGACTTTCCATTCAGCAGGTAAGTCCTGTTAATCTAGCTTCTGGTTCATCCTCTGTTTAAATTCTTTATAGGAGCTGACAGTAGAATTTTTCAGTTCATGCTGAAAACTGCATGTTGGCAAATAAACAGGTAACCATTGTAATATACATCAAATGAGGATCTATTCAAGCTTTATGCGGAGCCTTTGATCAAGTACTTGATAGTAAGTCATGATGTCAGTATGCTGAACCAGAAGAGGACAACAGAACGATGGTAGAAAAGATTCCTGCAATCCTGATGGAAGGGCCAGTTTATACTGTCTGAACTATGCTAATCAAAATAGCCAGACCAGCTTTGTAGTTGAAATAGCAAATTACTTCTTGCCCAACTTACTTTGACTGAAGTGTCTGGGGAACACTCAGGTTAATCCCATGGGCAGATGTGAGGAGGGAGTGACTTCTGGTTGGAGAAGTCCGCTGGCACAGATGGATCCAGAATAGCTCGTGTCTTCCTGGTCTCAGCCTGTCACACTCAGAAATTTAAGCTGTGCATACTGAATCACGTGTTCTATGTGATTTACATTTATCAAATCACAAAACCTTCACTCTCTCACTATTTCAATTTCACTGCAATAGCTTCTGTTACCAAAAATGGCTGCTGGTAAGCACGGGCACTTTTTTGTTTTCTAAATTATTCTTCTTCATAATCGGGGAGAGACTAAAAATTTGTTCATACTATATTGGGGAGCACTATTGGGAAGTAAGAACAAATTAGGTGAAGCTTTGAACGAGTTACAACCACTAATGGTTCCTTAATATTTAGCTGTGCTGTAGAATATTGGCGAGTGTGGAGAAAGGGAAAAGAAGGGATAAAAGCACACACTAATTTGAGCTTAGGAAGGTCAGGTCATTCCATAGTCAATACAGAGGACGAGGCTTTTGGGGCTGCTGCTTTGAATCACTCCCTAAAAGAGTAATAAGGGCTAAGCTAAACAGCTCTTTGCTACCGAAAGATACAATTTCTCCTTCTCATTTTCACTAGCTCTGATACGCACCTGACCCATCTGTTAGACAGCTTGGTTTGCAAAACAAGCAGAAAGCTAATGTAAGAAAAAAGCTTCTTTTGTTTTCATGATCTGTGTCAGCTCATCGAGGGATCTGTTGATTTGACACATCTAGCACAAAGGAGGGTATGAGAGTGAGTGGCTTGGAGCAGTAGGATGAGAAGTGTGGAGTGAGTTTAGCCTGTTCCCCAGCTGTGAGCTGTTGGCTCAGCTCAGCCGTCTTGTGTGGCTGGACCCTCTTATGTGGGTCTCAAGGGCTCCAAGGACCCCAGCTCTCTTCACTGACTACGGAGGGACAAAATAACCCACAACTTCCCCTTTGTGCTGTGGTGGCAACAGTGGCTGCTGTTGTCATCTTTGAACGTTACCTTTTCCTTCCCCTTCTTTCACGCCATGCAATCTTGATTTTTATTTGAAAACAGGAGATATGGTAGTCTTAGTAAATCTTTATACCTTGTTAGGTATAAAGTCAGTAACTAAATGATGGGAGGGTTTCAGTGGCAAAAAAAGGCTAACTTTAACTTCTCAGTTGTTTCAATAGTGTCACTGCTACCTCCTCTACTGATGCTGCAGAATTTTTTTATAAGCAATACCTCAACAGTAAGGAGTATCCAGAATTTTTGTTTTAAAGCTATGCTCAAGAAGAACACACTTAAAATATACTGCTGAGTGAGAGTGTCCTGCCACACCTGTAGCAGTGTCAGAGTTCAATGCCAAGCCTTGTGAAGCTTTCTTTCACTTGTATCACATCTGGGTTCTTTGCATTTTGGCAAGCAGTCAAAAACTGATTTAGCCCTTTACAGGAATTAAGCATTACACTCAGACATAGTAACTCAAAAGACTGTGTCCAGTGTATGGTGTGAAATTAATCAAAAGGAAAGAAAATTAATGACCTGCTGTGGTGCCATCCATCAGGATATCGCTCAGCAGGTGTGAAATTAACTTGCCTTCACTGTGGATTAAATTTAACGGCATGATGTAGAACTACAGAAACTGTTTCCGTTATTACTAGGGAGCAAGCAAGTGTTTTTAAAGATTCCAGCTTAATGAACTGCTTACGCCATACAGTGGATAGTCCTATGATCATTTAACAGCATGAGTTTAGATTATGTTCCCTAAGAAGATCAAGTATTACTGTATCAGTAGAAATTGTTAAAGGCAGGCCACAGAAATGTGGTTTTAATTTCTATAATTACTGTGCACCAGATGGTGGACATATACTTTTTTCCCAACATAAGTACTTCAGCTCAAATATAAGCAGTTGTGATCTTTATTTACAGTTCATCAAATTTTAACCTAGGTGATGAAAATTCCTTTGTTATGGCCCATTATGATGACCTTCAAAGAAATACGTAGACAAAACCTCACTATTGTTTGTTATAGTTGCAAAAAAGCCTTTTTTTTTTTTCCAGATCTTTAATTATGAGGATAGCAAAACTACCCACTAATGTTAACTACCCACTCAACATTAACTACCCACTAATTTTATTTTTGAATAAGTATCTAATAGTAGATTATGTACTTAAAGCATTTGGTAAATCCTAGTAAATTCAAACATTGGTTCTGAAAGAGCAGTACCACAAGGATGCGAAATATATTACAGGTTAGTAACAGCTCGAGAGAAATGAGGAAGATGAAGGAAATGTATTTCCCAATTTGAATCTAAAGATCTTGATATTCTGCCAGCTGTTTTCTTCTGTCCCATCCTATTTCCTTATCTGTATGCACTTTTTCCTATATAGTTGCCCTGATTTTTTTTTTTTAAATGGAGTGTTTATCACTGTTGTGGAAGCTCCCATTGACTTCTGAGTTCTTAGTGGATTTTTGCTGAATACGCCTTGAAATATCTTCCTTTAAAATGTTCAGAGTCATCTCAGTTCTTTTTAGAACTCCTGATGTTTTTGCCCTTGGCAGAAAATAGTCATGGTATTTTTCATCTCCCCCTGGCCTCCCCCTTAAATCCTGAATACACATTTCCAAGAGTTAAGGAAGTTGCGTGTTTGTGATCAGGAGGAAGACTTAGTTATGACTTGCACAGTAGCTTCCTTTGAAGTAGGGCTGGCACGCATCCATTAATTTATTTTTGGGATAAGGTGTCCACAGTATATTGGCACATACTTGTTTAGCTGGTCTTTATAAGTTGACTCATTTGACATCTTGTTAAGGAGCATCTGTGCTTTGTAAAAGCAGTACTTTTTTGTTTAAATATTGCTGATCAGAAAGCTGTTAAAGTAGTGAAGCTCTAATTAATGCTTCACAGTTTGTGGTAACAAAGTTCTGTGGATTTTGTGTCAAAAGATAATTCAAACATTAGCATTAGTAAAATGGGTTTGATTCATAACAAATATGATGTAACTACTGAGAAATGTTAGGGTTGTTCTAGAGTTATCCCACTCAGTTGCTGTGTCACTGGCAGTACTTTCTTCAAAGATAAACCCATAATTAGTAGCTCTCGGATCATGGGATCTGTACTGTTCTGGAACTTAAATGAAGAGCTCTGTAGTCCTTTTGAAGAATATTCATTTGGGTAGAGGTGACAAGATATTTTAGAAATTTCTTCTTTCTTTGAAGAGACACGTCAGTCTTAGTACCCATTTCAAAACGAGGAGGTGAGTAAGTCATGGAGGCCTAATGCTTTGTAATGTTATAAACATTAACAATGCAGGTCAAGCTTTTAACAGTGAACAAAGGTTAAATGATTACTAGAACAGTCATATTTCAGCTGGAGCTTTGGGCTGCTTTCTTTTCCTGCGTTAGAAAATGAATATTTTTGATACGAGTGTCTAAAGAAACTTGTTCTTAAGGCTGAGATTCTAACATGATGCTCTTGCAGCCTTGCTTATATTGAAATCAATGCTGGGATACCGTGTTCAATTGCCTGCCTGCAATTTGGGTTTTACTTTACTGGGTTTATTTAATTGTACTCCTGCCTGTCTCTTGTTGATGGCTTTTATAGTTGCCTAAGCTTTTATGATTAATTTGTAGCCCCCGGGGAGGTGGGGAGAGAATAGGAAAAGAGGTAAGTGTAACTCTTTCTGTGGAACTTCTCCTCTAGTTTTTGAAGACAAGTGAAAAGCGAAGCAGGAGTGCTCTGGCAGCTGTGGCAGCAAGAAGATTTAACTGTCCTGGCAAACCTTTTTGTCCGTCCATTTTACTAGGAAGAAGGCCTCACATGTCTGTCTTCCATGACGGGCTGCTTAAGTTGGGTCACACAGCTCTTCATTGTGCCTTGCATTCAAACTGAGTTTGTGTTGGCTGGTTTTGCCATTTGCTTTATCCTCTCATATCTACAATATGCTGTCATGAGGGAGCATGAACCTAATTATGGTGTCTTCACAGCAGTGTTTGATTGGGGTTTTTTTTATGCAGCAGTGCTAGATTGTGGTATGAAGAGAACTCAGATTTCTCTGCATTGCCTGTAACAAGATGTCCTGGTTTTGGCTGGGATAGAGTTATTTTTCTTCCTGGTAGCTGGAATAGTGCTGTGTTTTGGGTTTAGTATGAGAATAATGTGATAACACACTGGTGTTTTAGTTGTTGCTAGGTAGTGCTTATGCTGGTCAAGGACTTTTCAGCTTTTCATGCTCTGCCAGGTGCACAAGAAGCTGGGAGGGGACACAGCCAGGACAGCTGACCCCAACTGGCCAAAGGGCTATTCCATACCATATGGCGTCATGCTCAATATAGAAACTGGGGGGAGTTGGCTGGGGGGCAGCAATTGCTGCTTGGGTACTGGCTGGGCATTGGTCAGTGGGTAGTGAGCAATTGCATTGTGCATCACTTGTTTTGTACATTCTTTTATCATTATTATTTTCTCTTCCTCTGCTGTCCTATTAAACTGTCTTTATCTCAACCCACGGGTTTTACTTTTTTCTGATTCTCTCCCCCATCCCACCAGGGTGGGGGAGGGTGAGTGAGCGGCTATGTGGTGCTTAGTTGCTGACTGGATTTAAACCACGACACAAGAATATGCAAAATTGGTTTGTCATCATGCTCAGAGGTAAGCAGTGTGATGTTATACACCTGTGAGTATGGGCTCCTGAGAAGATATTCTGGATCAAGAGAAATCCAAATGACTGAGGAAATTAGCAGAGATGGTCCATGGCAAGCAAGCTGATCCAAGGGAGAAAAAACCAGAACAAAGTCAAGCAAAAACCCTGCTTGTTCAATGCAACTTGCACAACTGATAATGACCCAAATAGAAGTAGGGGAACTGTCCTTCTGGTTGCACCCTGTGTTTACAGAGCATTTATTCATGTTCCAGGTTATGCTGACAATACTTTAGTTTCTGATGGCCTCAGAGCACATGAGGAAAGGGAGCTTGTGTCTGCTAGCAAAGATGAGGCAGTAGCCACTGGTTAAATCATTGGGTAGGTTTGGGGGGGGGGGGTTTGGGTGGGGGGGTGGGGTTTTTTTTTGTGTCGGGGGGTGTGTGTGTGTGTCTGTGTGAGGAGTGACGATTTTGTTTGGCTTTTCTCATGACATTTTCTGTATTTTCTCAAACTGCAGTCAATAAATGTCCCTTCCCAAAGGAACTGACAGTCTATAGACTTGTGATTGTTATTGTAACTCAGCCAGGGATAGACAGAAATTTGTTGTTATATAACAAGTAAAAAATGATGATATTTAATAAGAGGTTTATTCTGCGTGGCAAAAAATTAAGGTATTGTTTAATAGCAGTCAAACCACTTATTTTGCTCTCTAGTTCATTATGTGTTAGGTAGGTTTATGCCACTGATTCATATAGCTCATTACAGCTTATAAATGTCACAGTAAAATTAGTCAAAATAAGAGTGTCAAAGTGTCTTGCTGTCATTAGTTATCCAGTTGGTTTGGTTTTGGTGACAATTTTGTAGATAAAGTATTAATTTCATCGTTGAAGATGTCATAGGGCTTGGATAGCATGCTGCTTCTCATTATGGAAAGAGACAGCCTATATGTAAAAGCTGTAGCTGAAACTTTTTTCTGGTCATAGCTACTACCTCCCTCTCCTCGTCAGCAGTGTCAGTCAATGTACTGTACCAAGTTTAAAAGCAGTAGATGCAATGTTGATAATTGTCAGTGAGTCAGTGATGCCACTTCTGGGAACACAGTACCAATGAGATGCTTTCATTGAATCTTTGTGTTCTTTGCCCAAATGGCAGTCAGTCAAGATCTGGAGCGTAACAGCGTAAGCTGAAGGGGCCACTTCTTTAATAGTGTAGCTGACTTCCAGATCCAAATTATTGTAATATGCTCAAATACTTTACATGTAGGTAAGATCGTGGGGTCTGCATCTCCGAAGACTTGGCATTGTGAAAAGGAAACTAGGCTATAGTACAAAAAATGATTTGCATCAATCCATTTGACCAATTGATCAATCACATGATAATTATCACTTGATATTATAATAAGATTTTTTCACTTGTTAATATAATAAAAAGTCTCAGTACTTTACAATAGCAGGTTGTAATAATAAACAGATAATGTGTGTGTTGGTAAATGACACTGGAAGATTTTGTACAGGGTATATGTTGTTGTAAATTCCAGTGAAGTTGAACAGAACTCTTTGAGGCTGAAACTTCACATTGATTTATTTTAACAGATTCAGAGTCCAAATCTCTTGATACATACAGTAATGCCAGCTCCAAGTGCCACAGCCCTACAGGTATCAATGATTTTTGTATGTTTTACATTATTAGATTTCAAAGATTTGGGGATATTATATGCTGTTTATTGTATTTTATATATAGTAAATAAGATGTGGGAATGTACAGGGATAGCAGGCCAGTGGCTGACTCGTATAACACATCTCTCAAGTTCCAGTGTGCAGCTTATCTGTGAGGTGAGACTATAGATGTGCAGAATTGAAATAGGAACAGCTTCTCTGGTTTTGTGGGTAGGGTACATCAATCTGCTAGAAATTAGGCACAGAATTTGGTCAAGGAAGAAACTGAGTTGTCAGATTGCAGTGTCAGAAGTACAGGCACCTGATCCCAGATCACTTTAAGGAAACCCTAAAGCAGTCTGGTAGATCTCTGTTTTTAATAATTTATGTGGAAACTATGAAAGATTTAAAATGTGACAGCTCTGAAATAAGATGATTAATGCTACTCTAGTGTTACCTGATTTGGATTCTGACCTAATTTCTTTTAGTTAGTGATTGGTATAGGACTTTGTGGGGTACATGAGCTTATGACTTTTGGAGATTACTGGCTGATATTTTTAGGTTACCAACTAATCCTGTTTAGGAATAGGATTTTGATCTGAAAACAGACAGGTCCTTAAATTCTTCCTGCTTTGCTTTAGAATGACAACTGGAAAGTACAGAAGAAGCAAAGGATTGTTTGCTTATTTCAAACTGCCTCATCCTGTGGCTCTCTTCTACATGATGATTTTCTGTGTGCATGGTTTTAAAAAGTGCTATTTTTCTTTAATGCTTAAACAGAAGGAAAATCTTCCATTGAAGTTGTTAACTTTGCACATGCTCTAAAAGCGGTGTGGACAAGCATTGTGTACACATTGCCCCAAAAATGTTTTGAGCCTTTCCTTCTGGATTTTTCTTATGTTGCCTTGTAGCTGTTTGCATAGCAGCTAGACTATAGATAAACTAACAAATGCAAATTCACAGTTCCGTTTGCTTAGTCAACAACTGTGTTCCATATATAAACACTATGCTCCAGATGTTTTCTCCTTGTTAGCAGTCGCTTTCATGTGCTTGTAACGTATGGCAGAGAGAACCTTGTTCTTCAATTCCACAGTTAGTGTGGGGTTGCCATCTGCTTTGTGTGTTAATTTGGAAGGTAAACATTTTGTCACCTGTTTCTACAGACTGAGTCCAAAGTGTTTACCAGTCCTATGTATGAGGTCACCTTTGTGAATTTTTATTAAACTTTGTAAAAAGTGTAAAGAAGCAGAAAAATAAAGGCCATTGTATTGTGAATGTTGGAGTGTTACATGTAGGATTGTAGCTCCTCTAGCTGTTTCATTTCCTTTTTGTTGTATGCTTCTTGATGGGAAGGGAAGCCAAAAGGTGGTGGAGAAATGAGAATTTGCACTAAAGTGTAATGTGTATGAGTAATACTATCTTGTATTGAAAATATTGCTCAAACTCTGTGGTTTTTGTTGCTGGTTCAGCATGCTAATATTAATAGGTTTTGCCCTTTAGTGAAAGGACGTATACTGGACTGAGCTTGATGTAAATTTCTGTGCCCCCCCCCCCCAAGATTTACTGCCTCAAAAGAGCCCTTGCAATACATACTTTGTATACTGAAACACCTTCTATTGCCGTTACACAGAAAATTCCTGTGTGAAAGCGCTGAAGTGAAAGGGAGGGAAGTAGGAGGATGTCACATTCACATGGGCGATGTCATGCCTTACGTGAAATCCCTGCATCCTAGCACACACAGTTACAGTCATGCTCTTGTCTCCTGAAAGCAGAAAAGGCTGGAGTTCTGTGGGCAGTGTTAAAAGCGAAAGAGAGCAACTAACTCCCAAGAGTTCTCCCACACAATTCAAGACAAATTTTGCAGTTCTGCAGTTCAGTGTGGTTTTTATCTTTTTTTTTTTTCTTTTTTCTTTTTTCACCCCTCCTGTTGCCTTCCACACCAATTCAAGAGTTATTTATTGTGCTTTCAGGGAAGAAACTGGTTCAGCTACCGCTCATCAAACAGCTGTTAGGGTAGATGGAGCATTATCTCTCACTGTGCATCCTTCGGTCCTTCAGAACTGCCTTGACAACAATCCACATCTACTTCATTATCTTCCTTTTCCCTCCTCTTTCCTCTCCAGTTTCTGTGTATCACTTCTGGGTTTTATTTGCTGCCACAATATAGAAATAAATAATACCAAATATTTGCAGAACTTGATTAATTTGTGAAAGTTTTCTAAATCTGAATAAGCTGAAGCTGTAGAGATTTGGCAAACTTATTTAATTATCTGTATGCAGCTGATCTGAATATTGCATAAATCACACAGCTTCAGCTTTCTGCTCTTTACTTACCTCGTTTAGATATGCTGGCAGTATTGACATGCAAAGAGGCTATGCTGCCTAGATACCCAAGTTGTTTGGATAATTTTTTTTTTTAATTGCACAACTCTGTGAGGCATCAAAAACAGGCTGTTTGTGGGAATGGTTTTGACTTAATTTATATGTGGATGCATGGGATTAAGCACATTCATTATACTAGGGGAGACTTCTATCTGTTTTAAGAGCTGCTAGTCAAGTTCTACTCATTTCCAGCATTTTCCTGAAGGGTGCATAGTTGTATGGATACTTGGGAACAGACATTTTAAAGCAGAATTTTGAAGTCTTACTCACAAAGCAACACAGGAAAACCAGAATCCTTCTCTGAGGATGAAGGTACTGTTGAAAAAAGTCAATGGGGAGATTGCCATTTAGAAAGGGACCTGAAATAAGGCAACAACAGAATACAGTACACCTAAGCTTAAATATGAGAATTTACCAAACTTGCCTTTAATTGCTTAGGGTGAAAGTAGATACTTTTCACACACTTACTTAATGATACTGTGCAATGTATTCTGGGACTGTCTGGGAAACAGAATGGGCTTTCTAGTAACCTGCATAAAATTTCATTGATGAAATACTGTAATTATGGAAAGCTGTTGAGTGGAGTAATGTCTATAACTATCCTTTCTTTCATACTGGGGATACAGTTCTTTCAAAGCAATTTCAAAAGACTTGTGTCATTTACTCTGCTAAATGCAGCCAAGATTTGTGGCCAAAATACATTTACTTGCATCTGACGCTTGATAGAAATTGTATTGATTAAGGTATGCTTGTTGCTAGCAAAAAAAAAAAAAAAAAAAGTTTTGCAAGATTTTAATGGCTTTTTCTAGTAAATGGTTGCAAGAATTGTGGTATTGGCTCCAAAATTCTTTATCTGTATGGCTTGTTATTAAAAGCCAACTGTGCGTAAACCAAATAAGATGCTTGGAATAGATAGTTGAAGCATGAAACTTATTCATTTACTCTTTGAAGTTTTAGTAAGCCTTTAAATGTCTGTACAATATGCCAGCTTGGTACCTTGGACTGTGTCTCCAATGTGTATATTCTTGCTTGGGTTAACGTTGACTGCTGCTAGTGTTACTAACTCCGAGTCTAGTTACATATAGACTAATATCGATGCTCTTCTTTGATATTTACAACTGTGTTAAAAATATTTCACTTATAGCAAATCAAGGCTTCTGAGAAGGGCAAATGTAGGCTTATGGTAGTAATAATGTAATTCTTCAAATAAATGTGAACAGCATTAAAATACCTATTGTTTTTAAAAACACCTTCACAGTTAACAACACAGTTGAAACTGTAAATTGTCCTCAAACCCTGAGTCATTTTATGCTTAGCATTTCATGTTATAGTGTATTTAAGTACCATTTCAATGTTAAGAATAGTATTTGGTTTTTCACAGATGATGCCATGTTAGCAGGAATATTAACTAAATTGCTTCCACAATGTTTATGGGTACTTCTAGAGTATCCATGTTCATGTACACCATTTTGGATGGTGTGCTTTGTTTGAACTGTTAAGGTTTGAGTGGTTTTCAAGTCTGTCAAAATGAGTTGCCTTACCTACTTAGCTTTTGACTGGAGGGGTTACACCTGTTAAGGGACTGGAGCATCAGGCATGGGAGGAGAGGCTGAGAGTGCTGTGACTGTTCTGCCTGGAGAAGCGAAGCTTTTGGGGGAGTCTTATTAATGTTTATAAATCTCTGATTGGAGGGTGCAGAGAAAACAAGACCAGACTCTTCTTGATGGTGCCCCATGACAAGACAAGATGCTTTAAGATAGTTTTTTAAGATAAATTTGAATACAAAAGCTATCATAAAGAGCATCAGTCCTCTAAGTGGTTTTTGTGTATTCCAAACACATACCATCATGTCTGAGTCTGTGAGTACTATCACAAACCTTGTAGTATTTATGTGAATTGTTTGATGAACTTACTTCAGAAATAATTAAATTCATCCCTCACAAAGCCAAATAAAAACTTTACAGCAGTGGAGAAAAACATGTGATCTAAATCTAAAATCAGAACACAGATGAAAATCCTTGTTATATTTTAATATTAAATCTTGAAGTAGATGTAATGAATGTGTGTTGCGTGGGCTTTACGTAATGATTCTTAAGTGGCTCAGTGTATCAGTAGACTAAGGCAATTACATACTTAAAAGGGGCAAGGGGAAGGAAAGGCCAACTGCCATTTTAAAAACTGGATACGAAATCCTACACTGTCAAAAATGATCTTGCTTTTATGTAAATTACCACTTAACAGGTGTTGGAAAACAAGCACAGTGTTTGTAGTGAGAAACACTTTGTCCATATTCAGCTGAATGAATGAGTTTTAAAGAAGTTGAAAAGAGTTAATTTATTTTCTTTCTGATCTTATTTTTTAAAAAAAGAAATTTAAGCACTCGCTCAAGTCACTTTGCAAGACTGTAACAATGGGTCATTACCAGGCATTGCTGCAGGAGTTAAAGGATGATGGAGAGATCAGGCATAATGCTGAAAACATAAATGTAAAGAGAGAGATGCTGCTTTTGGGTCATACTTTTTCTTCTACTGCTGCAAAGTAGTACATTGCTAATGATCTTTTATAAAAAGACACTGAAGTGCATTCAATGGTGGGTTCTTCTTCTCAAGTGTTATCAGGGTAATCACTCCATGTATTATGTTTTATTTTCCTAAATGAAACTGTCTGCTATTTTCATTACTTAACAAAAAAAGAAACAAAAACGCGTGAGTGGAGATGATTTTTATAGTAGTCTTTATTTTCTCACTACTGTAAACAACTCCACTTTTTTAAGTTGAGTAGCATCATTAAGATGGATTCCTGAATGATCAAATTACTCCTTCTTAAACTGTTGCAAGCCATGATGGTTTCTTTTTTTAATTTTTTTTTTTTTAAATGGTATAATCCTTTTCCTTAGACCAGCTTCTAACTATTTTGGACTGAGTCTGTTGGTTGGTACTAGCTATACTTCTTTTTCTTTCTTCCTGTCCCTGAACACCCAGCATTGATAATTCCCTATTCAAGATCAAATGAATTATTGGAAAAAGAAGAGATTAATTTTTCATGCTACAGAAATCAACTGTGCATATACATAATTCTTTGTAAGTAATCCAACAATAAATCTGTGTACCTTCAAAATAATGTTTTGCACTTCTGGGTAGCTTTCTAGTTTTGTTTTATATCCTTTGATAGAATGCACCGAAGTAGTTGACGATAGCTTTCATATTAGTGAGTTACGAGTAGCCAGTCTGCTAATTTCATGAACCAGAAGAGTAAGACTGGCCTACTGTGGTCACAGTGTGTATTGGCTGGAGTGAAACAGAAAGCACCCGTGAGCTCTGACTCTTCACGCTAACCTGTAAGGCTGTGGCTGCTGTATTTATCAGGTCTGATGGCGGTAAGGGATAATAGTATTTTGCGATTACTTACCAAGAGTGTATTGCTAACTAATACTCTGAGCACACAGACTAGAATTCTTATCTAAACAGTGTGGGTAGCACTGTGTCCTCTTGAAGTAATCAGGAGCTCTTTCAACTTCTTCAAAGTGAAAATAGCCTCCTTCACCTAACATGCAGGTAGTCAAGCCATCTCTTCACTTCTAATTCTCCGGCATCTCTAAAGAAAGCTAATCTTGGTACAGTTTCTCTGGAGGCTCACTGTAACATGCATCCAATCCTCAGAAGTAGACCTGTCAGAGAACTCACCAGGAAAATCATAGAATCACTTAGGTTGGAAAAGACCCTTAAGACCATCGAGTCCAACTGTAAACCTAACACTACCAAGTCCACCACTAAACCGTGTCCCTAAGCACCACATCTACACGTCTTTTAAATACCTCCAGGGATGGTGACTCAACCACTTCCCTGGGCAGCCCCTTCCAATGCTGGGCAGCCCTTTCCGTGATAACCCATTCACCTGCTTCTACTGTTAACTAAATCTGCTTCAGTTTGCAAAGGGTAAAACATTTTTTAAAGTTCGTCTTCTAATCTTTTTCTTCTTACCTTGACTGCAACCTATGTCAGATCCCTGGGGGTTGTCATTGTCACTGTGTGGCATCAGCTGTGCAATGCTAATGAGTTTCAAGAAAACACAACAGCATTCTCTGCCTGGTGCAGCCCCTGCAGGATCTTTATCTGTCTTGTCCTGTTTTCAAGAAGGCCACGTTTCTCAGTAATGTTAACTGTAGAAATAGCAACAAATGCTCCTGCAGGGGCAGCTTATTAGCATTTTGGTACTAAGAGTCTGCAGGACTTGAGGAAGTTATAACACCGTTAGGTCTTCAGGTTTGAGTGACTGACCCAGACAAACTTTTACTGAACTAACTGGTGACAGATATTCGCAGTGTCCCTGAAGTATGCTGTCCCATCTGCCCGTGGGTTAAATGAGTCCTGTCCTAAAAGGTCAGTCTGTCCTGCCCATGAGCCACATTTTTATTCCATCTGTTAATATGAATGTTCTGAAAATGATGCCAAGAAAGAATTTACTAAATATATACACTTTTTATGGGAATAGATAGTCCTTGAATTCATCAAGTTTTCCTGAATACCAAAATTAAACAGCTTTTGACCACCCTCTCAAAAGACAAGTGGTGGAAAATGACTTCCCGTGACTTTCATCACACATATATTTCCTTTCTCCTCAGATTCTTATTCATTCATTTGAGATGTTAGTCTGTATTAGAACTATTTTTGCATTAATTTGTATCCATATATAGATAAATATAGAATATATAGTATGAATGAATTTATATTCATAACATAAAAATAAAAAAATATGTCTATAAAAATATCCTAAATTCAGGTAGAAAACTGATATAAAAAGCAATATAAAAAGCAGAGCAGTAAACTATGATTTCTTGTTATAAGGATAATTGGGAGTACGTAAAGCTTAAAAAGTGGGTCCCCTCAGTTTTTAAATGTTTAAGCAAATCATGAGAAGTAGTTGAAAAGATAACTTTCAGTAACAGTTCTCGAATCTCAAGAATTTTTCTTATTCTTATGAATTCTTGAGTTACAGCTGTGATTTAAATTGACTTTCCAAATGTAGCAAGTGTAATATACCATATCCTAAAGAAATTGTCTTTTTTTTTTTTTTAAATCTTTTTCCCCTTGAGCACATTAAGAAGGATGGGGAAAAAAAAAGAAAAAGCTGGTGCTGAAAATTCAGACCTCTCTCCTACTCTTTTATAAATTGCTGTTAGTATTCCTGTCTCCATGTGTGAGCCCAAGGTCCAGGCTTGTGGTTTAAACTATAAACAGAGATGAGATACTTTTATACAAGAATAAATGTGCACAGATGGAGGTAATCAGAAGTGACTTAAATGTGTAGGCTTTTTTAGAGGTGCCAAAAGCCCACAGTACCAAGTTGACATTGATGAGGACTACAGGTGTGAAGTATGCTCAGACATCTCCTTAGAGTCTGATTTGTAGAAGGTGTTCAGACACCTACAGGAGTACTCAGGAGTGTCTCATTAAGTGCAGTGGGAGTTGTGTATTTGGGCATGTTCATAAATCTCTTAGACACCTCTTTGCATCTTTATTGAGAGTTCTTTAAAATTCTTGATTTTTGCTGTGCTGTTGACAGTTGCCATAATTAAAGGGAATTTTTTTTCAGGGATTGCCTCATAGTTCTCAGTTAATTATAAGAAATCCTAATGTTGTGGGCTAAAGGGTCAAAACAACAAAAACTTTCAAGGACAGTACTTTGCATAACATGAAGGATTTCTGTGGATTCTTTAACCTATTTAATACATTAAAATTCAGGAAAAGGACCTTCTGTGCTTTAAAAGTTCTTAATGATAAATGAAAAAGGAACCCTTTTTAAAAAAAAACCCACACTTCTGTAGTTACACTCTGAGACATCTATTCTTTGAAACGTAGCAGAAAAAAATTTTAGAATCTGTTAACAAATACTGAGCATTTTTTTATTGACAGTCATCTGGCATGACTGACAAAACCCCCCTTATTTTTCTTTGTGTGTTACTTCCATTTAAGGCATACTTCTGTAGTAAAGGAAAATGTTGGTGTTGGCAGAGATTCAGAATTTGTTCTCGTTCCTTAATAGTCATAGTGATTAAATGTGGATAGTAACATAGCTTTTTTTATTTAATAATAAAAACTGTAAATGAGTATATTTTGCAATGACATATTCTTGCATGTAATTCCTATATTGCACAGTAAGCCTCCATTAAGCTAGTAAATCCAACTTCATGTTCTTGAAACCATTTTCATCTCCATTCCCAGTCCTTCCTAGCCACAGTATCAGCCTCTCCTTCCAAATTTGGAATGTGAGGACATTAAAAAAAAAAAAAAAAAAAAAAAGCCCGAGTCTTGCAGAGTTTTGACATACTTTCTGTGAGGTATGGCCATTTTTATCCTGTCATATAACATAATTGTTTTAACAGACAAACACCCCTCCCCCCTTTCTAATCTCAATTCAGTGTAACATGGTTTTTCTCTGGCTTTCACAAGTGTGGCATTGCTGTGCTGACAGCTCTCTCAAGTCCTGTATTTTCCTGTACATACTAGTTTGACTGTGTTCCCTTTATCCTTCCTTCCACTCCTGTTCTCCCCACTGAAACAATCTTCTTGTCTTCACTTTCACGGTCTCCCCATCCTATTCAGCAATGAGGGCTTGCTTCTTGCCTCCACCTGGGCTATGTGCTGCCCACATTAGATTTTCCTATCAGATAGAGACTCTGTAAAAGAATCTTTTTGCTTTCTCCCTTGTTCCTCCCTAACACAGGTGGGAATTCTCCCTTTAATCTCGGCAAAACTACTTCACTGTTCTCAGATCTCTTCTGAAAATTCTACTTTGCTGTGATGTCTACAGGAAGAAAAGGAAATGAGACTCCCAGTCTCGTTAGCACTACTTCCTACAGTTTGTTTCTTTGTGCTTGTCCATCTGCTCATTCTTATCACCTGTTTTTGCATGGCTTGGCTGCTGGGCACAAGACATATCTTTGTCCTTGGTACTGTTGTATGACAAACCAAAGTCTCCTAATCCATATGTAGGATTTACCATAATGCAAATACTAGTCTGGAGGGTTAGGTCTAACTCTAAAAATCCTGTGTGTACAATATGACATTTTCACTTGTGTATTCCAGTGAAATCCAACCACTTGGTTAGGAGATAGCAATTGTGGTAATTTCTTTTTCTTTTTTTCTTTTGTTGTTCTACAAGCTACACTGTATTGTACAGTTTGATACATTTAGGTACCTAGAATTTAACTTTCCAGACAGAAAAATACTTGTAAGAATTACAACTTGACTTATGAAGAATGTGGTCAGGGTTGTGGGGTTTTTGTGATTCACAGGAATCACTTTTTTTTTTTTTTTTTGCATATATGCATTACTTGAGTTTTGTGCTGTGTCCTTTCGTCTTGTATATTGACACAAAACCTCTTAAGTACTTAGCCTTTAACAATGCTTTTAGACTAGTTTCTCCCTCCTTGTGCTTTAACTGGAAGCTTAGGTCAGATGGAGATGAATGGATTATCTTTTTCACTGGAATTTGTAACAAGCCTTATCTTCTTACAAATTTTATTATTCCTTTAGTTTCTTTTAATTCTGTTTTCATTGGAAGGGGTACATAAGCTTATGCTATCTGTTGAAACCTGGGAGTTGCTGCTTTTCTTCCTTGCCTCAATTCAACCTTTTTTGTTTTGGGTTTGGTTTTGGTTTGTTTTAGCCAGTCCCATTTAATTGCTTTTCTTGAAAAATTACACAACAGGTATTTAATTTAATACTCTTTCCAAACCTGGTCTTCTGAAACTTTCTTGCGATATTGAAATTAAAAAAAAATCCAGTGGAGGAGGAAGAATAGGAAATGTTAGTGAATACATTTTTATTTAAAATAAATTAAATTCAGTGGATGGCGCTTTTTTTGTAGTTATGCAACGCTAAGTTTAAAAATGAATTCTTGTCAAGGTTCTTGAATAAAAATTGTGGGATTTCTTGGCGACTTTCTCTTTTTGAAAGAGAAAAACTATCTGCTCTTGTTCTTTGAAACCGGGTTTCTTGGAGTTGGCTGTAGTGTGGGGAGGTTTTTTGTTAGTGGTTTCACTGACACTTCTCTAAGGCTTGCTGGTTTGCATTTTTAATCTCCCTGATGTTTATTTGCTTGCAGTGTTTGCAGTATCACTTCAGTTTTGCTCATGAAACTTTTTAGATATTTATCCTGCACCCACTGCTAATGTTAGATATTTGTTGTTATTGGTTCCTACTTTGTCCTTCAAACTCTATCTCCCTATCCCCTGAAAAGACTGAAAAATCTACTAAAGTGGGGAAAAATGCCAATCTACCAGGTTATCTTTTCATTATCGTGCAGTCCTAAAGGTGGTTTTCTTCTGCATTTTTGTAAAGCACATTTTACAAAAAGTCCTCTATGGTTTTTTTAAATCTCTGTATACACGTGTGCAAATTGCTTGTCTCATGTTGTGCATGTTTGTCAAAAATACACTTAATGCTTTTTTCCCCACTAAACTTATTATTCTAAAGTGATGAAAATGTTCCTGTTTGATTGTTGAGAGTTGCCTCAGAGATGGCTGGCCTTCAACGGAGAATGAAATTTTTTTTTATGAAGTTTTACATCTAGTACGTTATAATACTCAAAAGCTAAATAAAGAGAATTACCATTATTCTTTTAAGAGACTGGTGCTATATAAGATTTTGTCCTTTGTTTTGAGAGAAAGTGTAAAAAATTCAGGTAATAATTCTCCCTGTCCCCTCAAAAGACTAAAATGTCAACTGGAGTGGGGAAAAGCACCTGTCTATTTTTTCATTACCATGCAGAGGAAAAAAAAAGTTTTTTGAAAAATGAGTTTTCATCCTGTTTTAATTGGAAAATATCAAGGAACTAGGCCATAATATGATGGAGGCACAGTGCATTTAGTAGTATAAAATAATCTAAGGGGTACTATATACAAACTGGTACTTAGAGGAAATTGGTAGGAGGAGACTTCAAGGCATCGGGGACAAATGTTTCTACCAATGCTATTTGTCATGTTTGCCTTTAATGCTTTACATGCTTCCCCATCCCTTTTGTGGCACCTTTGCTGAGGGAAGGGGGTGTGTGTGGGGATGGTGGTCCAACACTGGAGGGTTTCCTCCTTGTGGACTAACAGGGAAGAGATCATGAGAGAGCATGGCGATGTGATAGGAAAATGCAGATGATATATGCTGGTCAGTGGTGGCACCATGTTACTTTGAAGGTCCATGAAATGATGTAAGAACACCCTGCCCCACTCCTACCATAAAGCCTTCTAGCTGAGGGGGATTTTTCTGTGTTTCTGCCCTGACTGCGGAACCTGAGTGGAGTTGCAAGGGGGTTTTTGAGGACTATTGTGGTGTTCTGCAATTTACATCTAACATGTATGGTCTTCCTCCTAGTACTGGGAAATAGAAGCCAATCAGGCTTGCCAGTCCAGATTTTTCCACTGTACTGCAAACTGAGTGAGGCTAGTAATGGGCATTTTTGATTTTTACGTTACCTAGATTGAGAACTGGGTACAAAAACGTTTAGTTGGGTGCACGTGCAGTCAGTTGCTCTGTCATTAAATGGGGCAATTATTGCAAGTGAAACTCTACCTGTATTAGAGCCTAACAAGCCATACCTTCTTAACTTCAGTGACCTCTGGTTTGCAGTCATAAATCACCATGAGCTACTGCAATCAGTGCATTGAGTACTGTGCAGGTTGCAAGCCAGCTGAAAGCATTGACTTGTTTCTGTTGGAAAAAGTCTTTGTTTAATGACACAGATATGTTTGGCTGGTATCTTTTCTCTCGGTCAAGCTGATAGAAGGTTTTTCTGTTTTATAGTCCTCTATCTAGTTCAGTTTATTGATGAAGATAATGGCATGACAAGATGGGTTTTGCTTCTCAGTGCTTAGCATTGACTCCTTTGCAAGCCAAAGCAGCGCTCTGGTTGAGGCTTCATGAGTAGCAGACCTGACAAATTGGAACCTTGTACTTTCAGCCAAACTCACAAAATTTGTTGCATCTATAAAATGAATATTTGGAGGATTGTTCTTTTGTTGGATTTGGAGTTTAAAGTTTAGATAGCATATAAGCAAGGGGGAAGAGGGAACGGATGAGATATTTAAATCATACTTGATAAAGAAATCTGAAAAATCTGATATGCCCCACAATTATTCTGTTCTCTAGCAGTATGTGCTTCTTGGTTTGTGCTTATATAAAAATGCAGAAAGGATGTTATGCAAGTAAGTGTTTCTTTGCTTGACACTCACTACGCAGCCACCTGTTAAAACATAACGGTATGGATGATTCCCGGTACGAGATATGAAAGCTCTGCTGCTTGTGGTGAAGTATGTTTACTAACCTTCAGAAAGCAGATTTTGTTGTTAACAAAGTAAAATTTGAAAGCCTGATAAAATGAATGCATACAAACTTTGAAAATAGTACATAGGCTGGAAGATAGTGTCGTGCTAGTAACAGAAAGGGAACAGCCAGCTGAAAAACTTCTGTAGAAAACTTCACTTATTCTGTACTTCCCAGGCTACAACTGTGGACAAGGGTGGGTTTAAAAACATGTTCTTTTTTGGCTGTCTTCAGATTTAACACTATCAAAAAACCCCTCTTGACACTTTTGTGCAATATTTAATGTGAGAACACTTGACTAGTAGCCTAAACCCGGTATCAATAAACGTAATTAATTATGTATTATCAGACCACTGAGGGGAATTTATTCTCTAAAATAAACATAGAGGAACCAATAGGAAATTGCTGAAGTATATAAAGGATGGTTAGTTCTGTCTCTTCTGTCGCCTGTTAGATACATGGCTATACAGTGTTTCCAAGTATCTCTGCCTACATGACTCTGTGTGTAAAATGCGTTGAAGAGGGTGGCTGTTTCGGAACATTTGAAAGTGTTACGTACAGTTTTGAAAAATGTAAGTTTAAAGGAACTCTCAATTGTCACTGACCACATGGAAGGAGGTAATGTTCACCAATTTATTTAAGTAATTAATGTGACCCTAGACCTTGGAGTTCCTGAGCTGTAAATGCTTAACATGCAATTTACACCAAATATTTTCATAATCCTGCTTGTAAATCTTGAATATGTTCTTGCAGGGTCTGTGGCTTATTTCCTATTATTGTCTCCAGCATCCTCTTACCACCTGTGCAGCAACTTTAATGTAGACCCATAATGTCTTATGCAAAGATAATGTTATGTTTTGTCCCTGATGAGTCCTGAGACCTGTAGAAATCGTTATGCTTGTGAGTGTATATATAGGTAGTGGAACAGATCTTCTTTACACACTAGGGGCCAGATCCTTATGGTGTAAATCAATGCAAGTGTTTGGAAGATAAATTGCGTAGAGATCTGACCCTAAGAGAATTTCTTTAAGGAAGGTCTTGAAACAGGAAGTTCTGGTCACTGTTTGTGGCTTTCTCATAAATGAAAAACTATTCCTCACTTGAGGTGAAAACTTTATCAGCTTAAGTATATCAGGAAATAGCAATAACTCTTTTGACAAGCAAACTGTTTCCTCTGTCAATAGTTACAGTCGTATTTGTATATGGAAACTTATTAGTTATGCATTACCAGTTGCACTTGTAATATCCTTTGTGTCTGTTGGCATATCATGCATAATGTTGATTTGGTATTATTTAATGTTCTTTGATCTGTTTCCTTGGTCTTACTGTGACCCAGTGTATTCAGCCGTTCAGTTTTAGCCCTTGTCTTTCAGGCTGCTTTTTCTAGTACCTTTGTATCTGCTTGACATATGTTTTGTTTACTCTCTCTTAGACTTGCATTGAAATATTTTGTTACCTCATCTCACTCAGGGTGTTTGTTTTTCTTCTCCCTGCCTCACCTTTCAGTTTCTTAACCAGCTTAATACTTAGTCTTTTGTATAGTGATTTCCACCCCACCCACCCCCACCCCCAGGTTTCAAGCTGGTTTCCCCCCTTCTTACCAACTATTGTTTTCTGTACAACTTTCTTCTCGTATCTGCTGTTCTGCAATTGCATTGATTACTGCATCAATGAAATGCTGATGACATTTGCAAATTTTTGTTCATAATTAAAAGGAAGACCTGAGCTTTGTTTTCCTGTTGATGGTATTATTTATCTGTAATCTGTTGCACCTGAAATGTGTGAATACAAAATTTCTGCCTCTGATTTTTCTAGTCTAATTTCCTAATAAAACAAGGCTCTTTCAGTCATCCAATTTTGTCCCTCATAACTTCCAATTCCCATTGGAATTTCCGTCAAACTGATGGTGAAATTTCTGCAAGCTTTCTGTAAATTAGTAGCTGGCTCAGAAGGCCCCTGCTAGCACAGTAAGGAAAGGCATGGAATTAGAAGAGATGGTGAAAAAAATAAAATGCTACTGTTCTTTGAAGTGTTTGCATTTTGTTACAATGGTTAGATATCTGTAAAATGGATCGTATGTGGTCCGGGCAGCCTTAGCATGTTACCATGCTGCAGGAATTCAGGAAACCCTTTTTGGTATAGTTACAGTTCATTCAAACGTAAGCTGAACTCTGGTTTCAAGTGTGTTCTGTCTCACTAAATCTGCAATTGTGTGCTAGTCTATAACCAAAATACATGTAAAGAAAGGGATATGGTTTTTTGTATACCTTTTTGGCCATTAACGTTACAAATTGTGTTATGTTACTTGAGAGAATAACTGCAGGTAATTGATTTATGAGTTTATTTCCTTGGCAATTTCTGTGATGAGTATCTATGGTATGAATGAGTTTGATAGTTCAGAATAGTTTAGCATGTTTTCAAACATAGGTTTGAAAGGTTTAAGACGTTTTTCTAAGTGAATTGATAACCCTGCTAATAACACTTTGGTTTATATTGTGTAGTACTCTTGGAGATCTGAATTCCTCTTTAATGAAAATATTCCAGGAATGCAAGTAATGTCCTCGAACTCTTGGTATTTGGTCGTTAAGACCAGACTAGATAGAATCCACAGCACTGTCCTCCTGGTACTGACACCCACACCCCTGAGCTGAAACGCCTATGGTGTGAATGTCAGGTCCTCAAAACCTATCGTCTTGTTTTGCAAATATGCTCCTGTTCTGCTGTGGTACTTGCTAATGTAAATAGAAATTTCAAAACCTAAGGTGTGATTTTTATGTCTATTAAAGACAGACTTCAGGCTTCGTTTCCTGGTTTATTTAAGGATAACTTTCTTGTGTAAATTCTAACTAGATCCTTTGAGAAGGAAGAGGAAATTCATGACCACTCAAGCATTTGATACTGTAAATAATTAAATTTGCCAGAATGTTAACATTTACATTTACTTTGGAACTGCACTGCAGGAGGAATAAAGGTTTGCTTTCAGCACTGAAAATGAAGCTACTTTTGCTACCAAACCTTGAATGAGAGTATTGACAATAGCCTCAACAAAACATGCTTTGGAAAGGAGGCCTTTCCAGTAATTTGGATGATTTATAAAAAGCATTGAGGCATTAAAGAAAGTTCATTACCCAAACCATTACTGCACTGTGGACCAGAACCAGCAGATGAAATAGCTTTCTCAAGTAATAGTAGATTATAGCTATCTAGAGGACTGAAAACTTGGGAGTGAGAGGCTAAAAAGAGGAACATTGTTGTTAATGATGGGGTATAAGCAATGAAGAGATCTTATGGGGTTCTGCATCCATCCTTTAGTACTATGTTGTGCAGAACATCAGCTCAGAAACCTTTGTTGCTTGCTAGGACTTTGCCATATTATTTCCTGGATTGTGGGTTTTTTTTGTGTGTCCTCCTGTCTCTCCCTGCCTAGCAGTAGTCTAGAGAGAAACTATAAAGTTATATTACTGATTAACTTCCCTTATGCTGCCCATGCCGGCTGTTTTCTACACTTCACTTCCCCTCCCCCTCTTCTCCCCCCCCCCCCCCATTTAGCTTTGTAAGGGCTACAGCTGAAACAGAGCTATTCCTCAGAGTTTGCCAGTACAAGTTGTTCTACAGCTGTCTAGGGATGGCGAAAGAGGGGAGGCTGTTTTCCACAGACTCAAAATAGTTCCTAAGTTGTGCCCTACGATATACTAAGTACAGCTCATACATTTGCAAAGGAAGCTTGTGTAGTTTCTTAGATCTTGCAGATAACCAGCAAGCCGATGGCCTTCCAGCAGCACGGTGGTTATAATGTAATAGATGACAGGTTAGAATGTGGTTGTACTTGGCCTGGTACTGGCTCTCATTTGAAAATACAGTCGTGGTCATGGCCAAGTCATTTGATATTTGTCGTAGTTTATAGTAAAGCTTTAAAATTCATAGCAGCATTGTGAGAATCATGTGCAGAGGGGTTTTCATGTGAAGGCTCATATTGTTACTATTTGCTTATGGCTGGATGAATCAGAACTGCATAGGTATCGAAACTTTTGTCTAATGCTTCCTCTAACGTTAGCCCAACGTGGCACCCTTCCACGAAGGTGGCTGGTCCTTTGCTTTTGGAGGAAAAGCATTACTTTCAAGACCTACTGTTGCTTTAAAGTTCTGTCTTGTGTGACTGTAGGCTTCTAACTGGGCTTTACTGGACATATACAGAACTACGTGTATGTCCCTTTAAACATTTTGACAGTGGGAATGCTATGTTTGTGGTAAGAGGTTGTTACAGTTTAACAAAAAAGTGAGCTGTGTGGCTGTGGTGCTGTTACTGACCCAGTAACACTATAGTCACTCATCAGTTAGGATAGATTGGGATAGATTGTATTTTTTAATACTATGCAAAGCTGATCTCTGTGTGACAAATTGCTGCTGCTTACAAAGAGAAATAAGAAACATTAACAGCTTTCATTGCAATGGAAGTGCTCTTCCAATCTTTGGTGGTAACAGCTGTTAATAAATACCAATGTTAATCAACAGGATATATGCAGGTGATGCAAGAGATAGGTTAAAGTATTTTGCTGTCCTACTAACTTTCAAATTAGATATGAAGCAAATTGCAATTTCATCCTTTTCAGTAATAAAGAGAAGGATTTAAATGCAGAAACTAGAGCAATGGAATAATCAGCAGCACTGTTGCTTCCAAACAGGTGACTGTGTTGAAATTTTAATTCCATTAAATTTTGTACTTTGGAGACGCAGCTTGTATTTTCAGCCATTTGTCTAGCCACATAAGCTGGAATGTGTTCAAAATGCTTGCCAAGAACAAATCCATTGGAAGAAATGTTATACTTTGACCCAGGTTCAAGACATTCTAAAGCAAGAAGAAATAAATATTTCTGAAGACTAATTTAATGTTCAGCTTAGGTTTGGTTTTTTTTTTCCTCCTTATGATCTGATATACACTTGCTTAATAGCATACACATACTAATTTCCTATGTATTTATTTCTACTTCTTCTCTATTTTAACTTGACTCTTCTATCTTTTTCTGTTGGCATTTGTCCTTTACAGAAAGTTTGGATGTAGAGCCTGTAGTGACAGTTTATTTCAACCCAATTTAATTTTTTGAGAATTTATTTTTGTTTTGATTATCCACCATCCCCAGCAAAGGATAAGAAGTTCAAGACCGTTAATTTTCTTACACAGATGTACTTATATTTTTGTGTTCTATTTTTGAAAAGCTTTTTCAGTAAGATATAGTGAGTATTTTGAGCACGAACATATTTGGATCTTTCTTTAAATCTTGTACTTTATTTTCGCCTGTCTGTCTGGGGTCTGACATAATTGCCAAAGACTACATTTAGTGTGTTGACCATCAAGTTGACAAGGGATGATAGTTGGGCATCCACATCGATGAGAGCTTTCTTGCTGAATACAAAGAACTTTTTGACTTTCCTCTGTGAGTTGGACAGAGCTGCTGTTGAGAGTTACTGGTTTTTTCTCTTGGACAGACTGCAAGATATGATGTAACAGGCTGATTTGTGGTTAATAGGAGTGGGTGAGACTGGAGCCTGGAGTAGCTGCTTGATGCAAGAAATGAGCTAATGGATCCAATTTCTATACAATAAACTTAATTCTTCGAGGAGTGCTAAATAATTTGGTTGCTTTGATTATAAGCTGAAGTTTAATTTTATTATTCATTAAAAATAAAGTTTTCTGAATAAGTTCATAGTGATGCTTGTAACTCTTGCTACCACAGTTATACTGTGTCCTAAAGAGATGGGAGAGAATTCCCGGAACCAAGTTGCACGCACAGGATTGCTGTTTAAGAACCAAGGATGTTTTGCTCATAACATTGGAGAACTTCCAGGTGATATGAAAAGTATGAGACCATGCTTCTCAGCAGGTGCCATATTTATGCCTTTCCGTGGGCAAAAGCCAAATGTAAAATCAAGAATGACATAAAAGGATGCCATATATTAGCATTTGAGGGTAGATGCGAGGAGGGGACGAGAAAAAGTTATGTAGTTGTATCCACACTAGAAATAAGATAAAACTTCTTGTACATGAGTCCTACTTTTAAAATTCAGTAACATTAATGAAGT
This sequence comes from Mycteria americana, assembly GCF_035582795.1. NCBI lineage: Eukaryota > Metazoa > Chordata > Aves > Ciconiiformes > Ciconiidae > Mycteria > Mycteria americana. Next base: position 36,404,421 of record NC_134373.1, read on the forward strand.
AACTTAAAGGTTTGCTTGTTCAGTTACAGGGGACTCTTGCAGGCATGAAAGCATGACTCATGCATACTTTTTTCACTGTTTTTAGGGCTGGTTTAGATCCTTTCTCTAAGTCTTAGTATGACTGGGGCTCTCAGTCTCTGTAAGTTACTTTCTTGCTAAATAAATAAATAAATAAAAAACACAACAAAACAAACCGTTTCCTAATCTCTTGATCAGCATGCTGACATCCCAAAATATTCTTTTTCAGTGAGAAAATGCTGTTTTGGTCATCTTGTTTTAGTGCAGCAACAAGATGAAGGTTATTAATATAACCTGTACTTCGCCTGTAAATGGCTGTAAAAAAGTAAATTTCTTTTGTTTTTTTCAAGGTCAGGAATATTTCTGGTTTTCTGAAGTTCAAGAAAGTCCTATTCCTAGTCATAAAATTAATTCAGTTTCTGGATTTCTAAACAATGTTAGTAAAAGAAGATCAGGATAGTTTGTGATTATGACCTTACATGCATTGCCTGGAGTGTTATTAATCAAGAAACAGTATTTGAACCATAAGGATTTCAATCCATAAGGATTTTTCCTTATGGATTTTCCTGTAATCCTTTTTTCCTTTGTCTTCTGTGTAAACCTTCCTCCCTTTTTTACTCTTTCCTTCCTGAAATATCAGGGTAAGCAAACAACATGAAAGGAAGAACATCTGATGGTTTAATTTCTGTAGGACTAAACTACAGAAAGTGATGTGCTTGGTACAAAACTGGAAACATTTTGGAGTGCTCTGTGAAACCACAGACCCACACAGGGAAATAATGGTGGGATTGCCACCCAAACTGTTTCTAAGTGGAGAAATTGATTTTTGAAAGTGAAGGCAAGCTGCTTGCTCAAGATGAAAATTTACTTGTTTTTATGGCATCTTACTGAAGGCTGCTTTTCTCTCCATCAACTTTCATCTCACCACCTCCTGCCAATTTCTACTACACGCACACAAGCAAACGTGCCCCCCCAACCTAAAAAAACCCAAACTCGGAATATTTATACTCTTACGCTCTCCCTCAGTCCATCTGTCCTGCTTCTACTGTCGTGACCCAGTGTTGTTCTGCTTTTCTCACTTCATAGGATTGCATCCCGAATTGCCACTTCAGGAACAGTATGTGGTGCCATTTCAACTGTAGATGGGTGGTGAGAGAGAAGATGTAGTGACATCTGTCAGCTAGAAGAAGAGAATGGGTTGGCAGAAGCGTTGCTCAAAATAAAGTTGAGCAGCAGAAGGAATTGCGAAACTAAGACTCCATAATTCAGCTAAGGAAATGGTTTTATGCATTTATTTTATATACTAAGGAACTTAAGTTATAAAATGTGCAGTTAGCAAAAGTGTGCGTAAACATCTGTTACCAGATGAGTCTGCTATAGTTGCATGACTTATCAGCTACCTCCCCTTCCTGAGGTGCTGCGAATGGAGACTGCCTGTGAGGTATGGAGGGACTGTGTACACCTTCAGCTGGAAGCCTCACCTAGACCTTGGACTTGCAGATGTGGGTTAATTTCATCGGCTTTGCTAGCATGTTTCTGTGCCTTCCAGAACATGCTATCATGAATCTTGTCTTTTATAGAACTGATGATCACAACTGAATGATGAAAGTTTATTTTAGGATTAACAAAAATGTTTTGAGGTGCCTTAAAATTCATGGGTTAAACTATTGAAATAGATGGTTTACTGATTAGTTGTTGAAATCAGTGGAATCTTCCAGGCCTAGTTATAAACTAACCGTGATCTGATCATATTTTCCCTCGCTTCTGAAGAGTAACCACCAGGTTGGTGTTTTGGGTTAATGTGTGATAATGAGTTTCTTCTGAAATCTTGTAAAATGTTATATTGCTGAATTTGTCTGTTGGAATAAAAAATTAACAGCTAATGTAAGTTCTCAGAGGATTGCAAGGCTGTAGTTTTCTCCGTTTGTTGCTGTGACCTGGTCAGGCTAGGAGGGCAGGATGCAGCCCTTTTCACCGTAAGCAGGCGTGGAGTCAGCCTTTGACTGTCCTAGTTTCTGCCCTCCACTTTATGCATTTGGCATGGTCAGTGACTAATGGGCAGCTAGACTGTTTCTGAACCCTCAGCGTAACAACTGAGGGCCTTGAGTTTTCTTTAGATGTGTGGATAGTTTTATGTTAATAGAACATTTTCCTGAAGTGTATTGGTTGTTTAATTGCCATGTCAGTACTGAAGTTGTGTTGAAATGCAAGTATTCTTATCGGAAATCAGGCTTCTTTTTTCTTCTCTGATCTAGTTTACCCTTTCTTATCTTCTACCAACATAGCATATGACTGTTCTTTGATTTCACTTGGCTGTATTAAGTAGTAAGCCGTAGCTTATCCTGTTGTTAGTGCTGTATTTTGAAAGAAGGAAAGGTAGATTCATTCTCTGAAAGGACTGAAGAAAGCCAACATCTTACAATAAGTAAAATCGGGGGGGGGGGGGGGTGGGAGGGGGGTGTGTCTTCAGCACAGATTGCACTATTTCAGAACACAGATTGTCCAACTGGGGTGGGACATCTGCTGAGATATTCCTGCAGGAAATAAAGAACTGCAGTACCAGGAAATCCATTAATTTGCATTCAGTTGGGGTATAGTGCACATCTGTTTAGGCAATGCAGCTGCAGTAGGAGACGGTGGTTAACATCAGCCTGGAATTCTAGTTTATGTATATGTTGAAGCATGTCTGGTTTAAACTATTAAAACCTAGCAGTCCCAGTTGGACTCATTACTCCTAGAAAGGAGGTTTTAGAGGATTGTCTATCCCTTTTAAGATGCATTACATCAGCTTCTGCATGAAGCATGACTCCTGGCATCCCTTTGCAGAGAAGTGCTGGGATATGGCAGGTGTTTTCACTCACCACTGTGTTTTCTGGCTGTAGCTCTGGTGTGTTGGCAGCCCACTGGACTGACACTTGAATTATTGTTAGCTTTTAGGTTAACACACCCTTCGTAAGAATAGAGGAAATTCCCATCTTGTTGTTTGTCCTCTGTTGGTCTGTAACAAGTTGTTCTACAGAATCAAACAGTTGCAAACAGAAGTGCAGCATGCCCTCTTCAGAAAACAATCTGGAAAATAGATCAGTATTTATATTAGGATCCTGATGTGTGGGTTTTTAAGAGGACCTCTTTGAGCTGGTTGTGATATAATAACACATTGTGTGGGGCCAGGCAGGGTGGCATGATGTTGCAACTGAATATATGTTGTTTGTGTACGGATATATGTAAGAACAGAATGAGAGATTGCTGTGACTGAAGGTTTAGAAGGCTGGTAAAACAGTTTTAAACCAGCTTTAAACTTTATAACAAAACTTCATTAAATTGATATTCATTAATAATACACGTTGCTAATGGCTAGTTCGACCAGCCACTATAAAGAAAATTAACTCTATCTCAGCTGAAACCAGGACATTACTCATTCCTAGTCATTACCATTGCATATTCAAAGCAATTAGTCTGTAGCAATCTCATTTTAAATTAATTGTGAGCACACAGTACCACAGAGCTGGTGCCATGTATTTAGCACTGATAGCTATGGTCCTTGATGGCAAGATGTTTGAGGCTGTCACAGGTGCCTTTTCTTGTTGCTTAGTAGTTTTATTCATCCTTTTCAGCTTTTGCTGCTATTGAAAGAAAAGCAGGCTTTTTTTTCCCCAAATCTCAAGGTTGCACTTCATCAGTGACTAATAATTGACCATCACTGAGTTGCTTACAGTTCTGGGGCCTCTGCTTTCAACCTGTTGCCTGTATTTTCAAGGCCTTTGTTCTTAACTCATATTTAAGCCGTGTGCCATAACAGAAGAGGCACCTGGTACCTAGCTCTGGCTCACACAACAAGTTCTCCTAATAATTTCACAAGCATAAGAGGCCAGAATTTGGGCCTTGCACATTTGGCATAGAAAGGCAGGTGGCATAAGACCTGAGGCCTGTTCCTATCAGTGGCAGTACTATTTTTACTGAGCCACTTGGTACAAAAATGCATATACGCTGTTTACTAGTCATGCTGTGTAAGTTTGCTTATGTTTGAATTCATAACTAGGTAATAATGAAATGCTACTTAATCTGCTGCTGCTTTTATGTGTGCAACAGCTTCTGCTTTGGCTACAGATAGTTAAGGTTTTATAACTGTGGAGCTAGTCATGAACAGTGCATTCAACTGATGAACAGTTGAATCCCGACTATCCTGAGGATAGTGTTGTTCCAAGTTTACCCTGAGTACCATTTCTTATATAGGTACAGACTGGACAGAGAGCATCAAGCTTTGTATATGTATATACTTATAAAGAGACTTTGCTTAATCTCTTGTAGATGATTAATTCTCCTTTTTAAAAAGTGAAGAGGAATACATGGATATGTGTCACCAGAATCTGTTCACATGAAGATTAACTGTACTCTATTTTAAGCATTTAAAAACAACAACAAAGTAAAGGCTTTAAATACTAAATTTCTCATTTAATGCTGAGAAATGCGTGGTTTGCATCCCTGATGTACTGATCACTTCACTTTGGCATTGGGATACCTTCCTGATACGATTCTAAATAGCGTGAGGGGTTTTTTGTTGTGATGACATAGGCATGGTAATGTTATCCTCCATAACTAATGAATTGACCAGCTGTTGAGCAGGCTTTTATTAAATATAGAAGAGAGAAAATGTGGGTTTCATGAAGCTGTTTGAAATACTAAAAGTACTAAGACTATTAAAATTCATATGCCTACGTAAATGGGTGTAAGGTTAGCCCTTTTCCAAAGAAATATGCTAATCATTTTTGTTAAGGGTGGAGGCAGCTCTGTTTTAAATTGTGGTATGTTTATCGCAAAGGCTGTAACTGGTCTGTTTAAAAAAAAAAAAAACAAAAAAAAAAAAAACCAAAACACCAGTGTGTTGGTGCAGTTGTGGTGAGATTTTAGCTGGTTAGAGCTGAATTTAAGGAAGAACATAACAGAGCTGTTCTTTATTAAAGGTTTTCTTGCCTTGTATATCTTTTCACTTTCACCCTGTTTTTCACACTTGGCATTTAGTTTTGGTACATTAGCTACTCTCAGTAAATCAGGAGGAATTATCTCCCTAACAGTTTCACAAACAACTTCACAACTATGACATATCCAGTTTCCAGAGGGGTGCTGGAATTGTTTCAAGAGTTGTCTTAGAGTGAGACCACCTTTTTCCAAAGCTTAAAAGAAAAAAAAAAAAAAAAAGCCTGTCATTCTTTAGAGGCATGTACAAATATGTGTTTCCATATCCTCTTTAGATATGGCTCCCATTGTGCATTTTGGAGACTAGACTAGGAAAAGGCCTTAATAGTTAACAGGATCAGCTCCTTTGAGAACATTATAAGGCAAGGAGGAGAATAAGGGAAATATTCTACAGCCTTAAGTTTGGGAATGACTTACTTGATATGGGCACAGAGATAAATAGTCAGCAGGCACTATCGAAGTCCATGACTGATTACAGTAGACAAATGTGTGTTTATTGCTTCAGCTGTTGCTCACTTCACTTACTAATTTCCTGTCAAAACAGAAATACCACAGAGACGTTTCTGTGCTGCTGTCTTCATGCATTCCACATAACCCTTTGATATCTTCTAGCCACTGTCCGCTTAGATACCAAATAATGTATCATTATAGGTATGTGGTAATCATTAACTGTGGAATAGTTGTGTTGCAGTCCTTGACATCTGTCAGATATGGGATTAAACATATACCGAAGTCAGTGCAGGTGTGCATCAGGCCATGGAAGCCGTGGGCAGCAGAGAGATTCTTCTCCTGTGCACGTTACAAACCTCCATGGCCACCAGCAGTGCTGTAAAGTTAATCAATTAAGTACATGTTGTTGGGCATTCATCAAGTTGCTAGCCACTGGAATTGCTTAAATGGCAGTAAAAATAGGGCTGGTTTGTGGTATTTAGGGGTTTGGGGCTTTCTTTTTTGCTTTTAGCACTTGAAATAGTGGGGGCCATTCTTCCATCTGTCAGTGAATTTTAATCCTTTCTTATGGCAAAACTTGAATATTTGCTGTCTACCTTCTTACAGTTTTTGAGTGGATTTAAGGCTTTTTTTTCTGTTGATAAACAGAATAGAAAAGCCAACAGCTGTATTTAAGTAGATCATTCTCATAGGTTAGACTTACAATATTTTTTGTAATCATCCCTGTTTCTGTTCTAGAACTTTAAAAAGAAGATGGTGAAATACTTGCATTTTTTTATTGCTGTTTTTAATGTTAATTATGTTCTGCAGGTTTTTTTCCTAAACAACTAGTCATAAAAAATCATTAGCACTTGTCTGTTAAAACATGGTGGTGATAGGTTTACTTTCTTATTCAGTGTTTTCCACTTCACAAACAACTGATAATTGAGGAAGTAATATTGACTGTTATAACCACAGATCTTATTGCTGTAGAGGACGCTGTCAATTCTTACTTGAAATTAAGTCACTGAGGAAATTAATCTTGAATATTTCAGATTTCATTTTAAAGTTGTGATGTTGTTTTAAACTATGGCATTTTCTGTATTTTATCACACCAGATATTGCAAGAGAATAGTAAAACATTCAGTTTTTAATGAAATAACAATAGTCTACTTTTTAGTCAGCCCAAGAGTGTCCCAAGGCTATAGTTAAATAAACTGATAGAAATGAAACTTCCCTCTGCCATTTCTTGGAAAATTAACTTAAGTTTATGGAGAGCAGCATTAAATGGAGTCCTTCATTTTCACTGTTGAGACCATTCATTTTCTTTATTGACATATTCTAAGTGTGGATAAAGTCAACTTGCGGGCTTTATAATCTTTTTCACTGTACTTGCAATTCACTTTTCTGCACCATCCCTCCTTAAGCAAAAGATGGCTACAAATTGTTCTTTTAGCAACACAAATGAATGGTACAGTCGCTGCCTTGTCTGCTTTTAGTTTACTATGTAATGCACATTCACTTCTACAGTCGATAATAATCAGTAATGCTAAATGCACATACAAGACGTGTTAGAAGATAAGTGGTCCAAAGGTATTTCTGTCCCTCTGCAGAACTGCTGGTTCAACTGAAAGCAGAAGATCTAAAGGGAATTTTAACAAACAGGGAGCACTGCTAGCAGGCATCTGTGTAATTATCCTATTAAAACAGAGTAACATCTGCATTATCTGTGCAAGTGCAGAATGGGAGGGAACATTATGTTCTCTAATCCTGTCTGGGAGCATTATGAAGTTAAAAGGATAACATTTTACCAAAACTGTGTTTTAACATGATAGATGACACTTAATTACCTTTTAATTACCTTTCTTGTTGGGTTTTATGCTAAAGACCCTGCCTCTAGCCCTCATCACAGAGCTTTTCTTGCCTTTGGATTGTTTATGCCAAGTTTTATCTTTGAGTTTACCATGAAAAGATGGTCATACTGTGTCTTGAAGGCCGTTATTACAATTCTTTTTCCCTAGTGTGTGAAAAGCTCTGAGAATATTAATTTTATATACAAAAAACATTGTAGCATTCAGAAGTATGTGTTTTGAATTTAGTTGCAAATCGCAAACTCATTGGACTATGTTTTATGAATAAGGAGTAACTATGCATGGCGGAGGCCACACAGGAGCAAGAGGAGATTATTCCAGCTTTCTGACTGCTCGCAGTGTAAGCCAGGAGAGTGTATTGGCTTAAATAATGTAGATTTCTTTTTTCTTCTTTACCCCTGAGGGAGTCTGATTTCCTGATCACCTATCTAGCCATATGCCGTAGCTCTTGCCAGGAACTCTGAGCAGTGTCACTGCCAGCTAAAATTACTTGTTTTCTGAGAAGTGAATTATGTTGAGAATTGTCTTAAATTGCTTCACTGGCAACATCACTAAGTTTTGTGTGTACACACAATAAAAATATGGAAAAGCAGCCTTACCTTGAAATTCAGCTTAGAAACCGCTTGAAGCATTGAATTTGATCCAGATACTGAGAGGTGTTCTACACCTGCTCAGGCGCATCACTCCCTCTTTGTTCTATTTCCAGTGCTTTTCTCAGCTTCTTTGTGCTCTGGCTAGTACAGTACAATGTTGATACATACAAATTAAACATTTACAAAGAAAGCATATTGTCTACTCCTATTTTGTACCGGTTAGAGTGAAGACCTAGTATGGCTAGTAAAAACTTGTAATATTATGTGGTAACTATGCTTCTTTTTCTTCCTCTTGCAACAGGATGGAACTGAAATACGGATATATGTTGACTAAGGAGTTGGAATAAGACTGAGTCCTGCTCTGTGAAATTTATATACCTGGACCATGAACTTGCTGTTTGGCTTCATGCTTTAGGAACCTTTGCAGTAACTGTGTGAAGCTGTTGGGAATCATGGCATTCTCTCCATGGAAGCTGTCCTCTCAGAAACTTGGCTTTTTTCTGGTGACTTTTGGTTTCATTTGGGGAATGATGCTTCTGCATTTTACTATTCAGCAGCAAACACAACATGAAAGCAGTTCAGTCCTGCGTGAGCAAATTTTGGATCTCAGCAAAAGATACATTAAAGCATTAGCCGAAGAAAATAAAAACGTGGTCGATGGGCCTTATGTTGGGACAGTGACAGCATACGGTAAGTGTGTGCTCTAGATTACATGATAGCCTGATTAAGGTCTTTTCTTAGTTGTCCAAACATTTTACTTCATAACACTGCTCAGTTGACAGTACTTTGCACTGTGGATTTTCTGCACAGATGGAGGAAACAGCCTTCACTTGTAAGTATGAAATGGGACAAATTTTACATTTCCAGTCACTTGGAGATGAAATTGTCTGCTAATTTTTACTACATCTGTCTAGTAGCTATATCTGGTATGCCTCAGGTTATTTGTTAGAACTTAATTTAAAAAAAACTTTTTTGCTGTGTATGAGAAACTTGGGAGGCTTTTCAGTTTGCATGTCAGTGACCTAAGAAATTCCTTGTGGAAGAAGAACTTGCCTTCCTGATAAAGTGGAGACCTGCTATGTTTATTTCTTCTTTCCCATTTTACTTCTTTGTTCAGTCAGTTTATGTAACGTTTAAATTTATGTATCTGGCATAAGCTTAAATTAAGCTTAAATATATCATATTTGCCTCAGGGTAGAGAACTCTTTTTGTGAGTTTCAGTGCTTTGTTCAGCAGTAAGTTTTAATGCCTACTCTCTTCCATTTTGTACAACATGAGAGTTAAGTTTGTGTTCATGTGTGAGAGAAAGCATGCAGAAAAGAACGAAGCATATTGCCAGAAAATATTATGAAAATAAAAATATCCAGTTTCAGGTTAGGTGTGGCCGCTTTTCAATCTGGTAAGATTGTTTCATATACCTTACTTGTTTAGCATTTTTAAAATTCACTTTCCTACTTACCTATGCACTTTCAGGCTATCTGGAAAGTTAATGGCTAATTAGTCATCTAGATTTGTCTCCTTTTACAGTTGCCTTAATATTCAGCTCTGAAGAAATTGGATACATGTCTTTTGTAGGCTTATACAAAGAATAAAGACTAGGATGCAACAGACAATAGCTGCACCTTTTCCTCTAGTTTTCTCTTAATACTCTTTATTTTTTGGTGCATGTAATCAAAGTATCCTGCTGTGAGATTATCCATGTCTTGTTTCTGTTACCACTTTTTTCCTCTGAAAAAAGAATTTTTGAGTTTGTGTAAAGGTGCTTTCCTGTAAGGCTGAGATTATCATCCCAAACATAGCCAACAATTATATTGCTTTGTTGCTTAAATAAGAAGCTGTCCTTATTCTGTAACTTCTACTGGTTTGTGACTGCATGTTGAACTATACTGGTATTGCAATCTTGCAAAGGAACAAAGCTAAATAGAGTGGTACTAGATCAATACTTAGACTGAAGACCTCCAAGCAAGTAAAGGTCCCTAGAGAATTGTGTGTGTAGGCTTAAAACAAAACCCTGTCTGCTATGTAGCCATCATCAGTGTCCCATTATCCTGTAAGGGTGCTTGATGGTAGGTGAATTGAAGAAAAAAAACCCCACAAAACCCAAAAAACAATATGTCTCCAGAAACTGAAGGGTAAATGCATTAATCTGTGCCCTAGGTAGGTCTGAGAGTACAGGATATCCTTAAGCTAAGATCCCCCTGCAGCTTGTTGCCTGTGGCACTCATTTCCTGTTCCAAATCCTGCTGAGGAATAAGCTGACTTTCTGCCAAACAGTGGTCAAGTTCCCCAGGAGAAGTTTAACTGCATTTGAAAGTGGGTGAAGTAACTTTATAACGCTTCTGGGAAGGTAAAGATAAGTTTTGTGTAGAAATTTCAAGTTCCATGGCTAAGAAGAATTTTAAGTTTAAAGACAAGTTTGGACAGGTGTTTTCAACTAAGGAATTTAGAAGAATGCAAAATAATGGTAATATATTTATTTAAAATATTAGAGGGAAAGATGCTATGGTGAGTGAATAACACCATATTAAATTATACTTTATGAAACTGAGTAAGATAATAATTACTTAATAAGTAAGTTAGGTTGTCCTGTTTGGCATAGCAGATGATTTGTTGATAGCAAATGATTAGGTTATCTGTTCTGGAATAAACACATTAATGACTAATGTTAATGATAATGGGTAGAAGTTAGTTCACTGTTCTGTGAAAATTAATGCCCTTGCTATTTAGCCTTTTTATTTCTTTTAATCACAGAATCACAGAATCGTATAGGTTGGAAAAGACCTTTAAGATCATCGAGTCCAACCGTAAACCTAACACTACCAAGTCCACCACTGTACCATGTCCCTAAGCACCTCATCCAAACGTCTTTTAAATACCTCCAGGGATGGGGACTCAACCACTTCTCTGGGCAGCCTGTTCCAATGCTTGATAACCCCCTTCAGTGAACTAAAATTTCCTAATAGCCAGTCTAAAACTCCCCTGGTGCAACTTGAGGCCATTTCCTCTCGTCCTATCACTTGTTACCTGGGAGAAGAGACTGACCCCCGCCTCTCTACAACCTCCTTTCAGGTAGTTGTAGAGAGCGATAAGGTCTCCCCTCAACCTCCTTTTCTCCAGGCTAAACAACCCCAGTTCCCTCAGCCGCTCCTCATCAGACTTTTGCTCCAGACCCTTCACCAGCTTCGTTGCCCTTCTCTGGACACGCTCCAGCCCCTCAATGTCTCTCTTGTAGTGAGGGGCCCAAAACTAAACACAGTATTCGAGGTGCGGCCTCACTAGTGCCGAGTACAGGGGCACGATCAATCTTACCCTCTGATTGCTATTAGCAAGCACAGTCATGGTTTCCATGTCCAAGAATAAGTTTTAAGTTTGCTTCATTTGGCTGTTTTTACCCACCCAAAAGTTTTGTCATTCCTTAATTGTGATTGCACAGCTTGTTCACTTTTTCACTTTTTCTTTCTACCATATCTTGACCTGTCAGGTAGGGGGGTCAAAGTCTTGCCTTTTAAAAGTTGTAGGCCACATATATAAAGTGAGTATTAGATTTTCATAGCAGTAAACAGTTGTTTTACAAAAATTATTATGAATCTGTGCTTCTGCTCTCCCCCTCTCAAACTAGCCTCCAATCGCTTTTTTGTTCTGGTAAGCAGTCAGTCTGGTATATCAGTGTTTTGGTATCAGTATTAAAAAATTACAATGTTTAGCCATTTTTCTCTTTATGGTCTGTGTATGCCTTTATGTATCCTATGTTTCTTCCTCATTGTTTCCTGAATTTTTTTTTACTAACTTTTTTCCCTAGATTTTTTTCTTCCTTCTGTACCATCGTTTTGTTCATGTTAAATCCCTGCTCTACTCTTTCCTTTTCTTCTGCGCACTATACCATAAAGTGACTTCTGGACCCCTTTTAAGATAGTCCAGATCATTAGTGCTTAAGATTCCATCTTCTGATCTTTAAAAGGCAAAGGAAAATACACAGTTATAAAGAGAAAGATCTACTTTATGGCTTCATGGAATAAATATAACTCTCCTTTTATTTGGAAAAAAGAATCATAACCTTTCTAAAAGTAATAGCATTTTCTTATTTACTCTCTCATTTGCACAGGAATTGGGCTGGTCATGAAAAAAAATAAAGGGAGCGCAAAATCAGTGTGGCAAAAATACAACAGATGTTGGGGCAGAGGAATCTCTTCAGATATATGGAGATATTTTCTATTACAGATTGGAAAGTTATTTGATTCTAAAGTTGTGGAAAGCAGAAAATTTATTATACATATGCACATGTAATTATTTTATGTAATTAAATGGGAAAATAAAGTAAATTCATCATACCAAATTCTTTAATCCTGAGACAAGAGTAAATGAACAAAGAACAATACTTTCTTTCATCTTCTTTGGCTTGTTGCCACTATAATTATACAGTTTAGTCTGATAGTGGTCTATTTTTCCCCTCTTGCCCACAGTTCTTTTAGCTTGCCCACTGCTGTGTTACTTCAAGAAATCTGAACAAAAGAAAAAAGTACCAGAGAACTCTTTTTCAGGGTTGTCATTTGATATGCAAACTCCTGTTACTGTATGTTGCTTTCCACAGGAAGGAAGTGCTGTGTCAGACCAAATAGATAGGTAGAGGTAATAACCAACAGACTGAAGAAAAGAAACAGGTGATTTATGGTGTTTTGTGTATATGACAAAAAGGTTGAACTTAACATTTTTTTTTTTTGCCAGTGCAGAACCTGGTTGTGGTGGAGGAGGAGATGCAGGAGAAGGATTTTGTACTGGCTCAAAGCTGTCCCTTCTTTTGGGAAGGGGATTTTTGTTTCCAGGTGACTGAGCATCTAACAGACTATTCCTCTGATAGTGCTTGAATATGGATTTAGGTTTAGATTCATTATTATTTAAGCAACTTCTTATTACTTGAGCTATTACAAAGCTGCATTTTTTTGTTCCCATGTGTGTACCCATGAAGGTGCCCACTTCGCCTTAAATATAGGATATGTATATGAGTTGCAGTGTGCTTTATAAAATACACAGGAAGACAAATTCCACATCCAGGGAAACGTGTATCTGAGTCTGAACAAATTAGTGGATAGAACTGCTAATGACAAAGATTTGCACTGAGAAAGTGTCTATATATATTCCAGTCTCATTCTTGTATCTATTTTTTGATCCTATCTTGACAGCGTGCATTGCATTATTAAGCAATTTAACTTTTCATTTTCGTTTGTAGATTTGAAGAAGACACTTGCTGTCTTGTTGGATAATATCTTGCAGCGCATTGGGAAGCTAGAGTCCAAGGTGGAAAATCTTGTACTTAACGGAACAGGAGCAAACTCTACCAACAATACTAGCACTCCTGCTCCCAGCTTAGGAGCAGTTGAAAAGCTTAATGTAGCAGGTGAGTATGGCAATTGTTTAAAATATTTATGGGCTGTTTAATGTGTATTTTTTCTCTCTTGGCCATAACATGATTTTTCAGTGTTAGATATTTGGAATGTCTTAGAAAACAAAATTCAAAGTCTAGACTGTATCAATGCAATCTTAAGTCCAGTGGTTTTTTACAAGCTTGGAGGAAGCCTTTCTTCTATGGTAACTTGAACACATTGAAGAAAATCAAATTCTCTGCCAAAGGGGTATAGTCTACTTTGTTCACAGTAGATGTTTCATACTTTAAATGGTTGCACTTCAGAAAGATGAAACTGGGCAGATGTTTTCTCTCTAAGCCTAGTTACTTGGGTTGGTCTGAATCTGCTCTGCGTTTCTACCGTATGTACTTTATTGGTTATTAACTGAAAGAAGACATTTTTGTTTGTTACTGGTTCTGATTTAAAAATGTCCTTCCCTACTCTGCTTAATAGCTCTTATGATTTTACACACAGAGATGACCTACCTGGTACCTTCAGCTTAAATAAATGTATCTTTTAAAACATCATTTGAAATCATTAATTTTGTCTTCAGTGAATGTACTGTTCGCTACCCTTACAACTTCTCAAAGCATTTGAGTCATGCTGTGGTGGTAGAATGCCTTGCTGGCCTCTTCACCTGCAAGTCTCAGTTCCTTTAGTGTTCCCAGCTGTGAATGTGGTTGGTATGCTGAATAAATCTTGTTGTTTATAGTGCCTCGTCTATTGCCCTGCATTTTGCTCTGCTACCAAGTCTAAACAGATACTGGCTGTCCTGACCCATAGGAAGGTCTCAGTCTGCCCTGCTAATGATCTTTGCAGTCCCAAAAAGGGAGCGGAGCAGAGCAGAAGAGTTAGGACAACTTGGTAAATAGGCTTATAGCTGTGCTCCTAAGTCTTGCCTGTGCTTGGGTTTCCTGTAAAATGCATACTTCTGTTGAGAGGGTGTTACCCTCTTAAATTTGTCAAAACAGAGCAGCAGATGCTACCTTTGGTAGGGGAATACCACTGAAAGGAAGTCTGGGAGAGCAGATGTTCAAGTGATTACCTGTGTCAGCTGCTCTGTCCTAACTCCATTTGCCTGTACCAAGATGTTAAAGGCATATTATCTCTTTGTGAGGCAGACCTTTGTGTCTCTCTTGCCACATAGTAAAAATATGCTTATAGGCATTTACAACAGCCCTTTACCTGTGTGGTTTACTACTGCTTGCCTTGTGGTACCTTTTTTTTTCCCCTCCCTGTGTGTCTTGTCTTGGTTAGACTGAAGGCAGATTAGAAACAAGTAACTGAAGAGGTATAGCTCCTGCAGACTACTAATAGGGTGAGCCATGTTGCTGCCACAAGGAACACAACACAAGATCTTTGTTGGAAGATTTTTCACTTTGATGGGAAGTGAGCTAATACTGTATTGTTGTCGTTTCTGGCCTATATATAAAATGAAAAACATCCCTGTATATTTTTTTTTTGTGGCTGGACAAAGAGACTTGATGCTGTTATTTCAATAGATTTGCAGATGATTGGAAGAAGCATGCTCATGTTGTTGCTTATACATTTACGGGCAAAGGATCATTGTTCTTATCTGACTAGGAGACATCTCTCATCAGTCCTTAGGGTGAACTGAATTTTGTTTGTTATTCTTGGAGTTTGCTAGATTCACAATTTTAGTACTCACGAGCAACGTTTAAGGAACTTGGTAGGAGTTTTCAGTTTGCAGTGTTTACATAGCTTTTTGCTGCCTGAGGCTTGCTCAGTGGCAAAGAATACTATTTGTCGTCTTAGAGCTTCAGTTTTTTACCTTTGACTATTGGTACGCTAAGTTTAAAATATCTGAAGCAACTATATTAAACAGCGGCAACAGAAAAACCTTTAGGAAACAGTTTCTTAAGGTTTGAGTAATTTATTATTCTGGTGCCTGTTTGGATAATGTTACTCTTCAGGTATCTCCAGGCTGGATAGTACCAATGGGTAGAATACAGCTTGAAGCTAATCCTTGTGTTAAAGTGCCTACTATTCATCCATTTGAAGCAATCAGTGGAAATTCATCTGATCAGAGGCAGCCAAATGGAAATGAAAAACTTGTTTCTACTTCTGTCTTCATAGCAGTTTCGTGACAACTCTGGAATCGTATATTACGATTCCAGTAAAATCGTAATATAAATATCTTCTCTGTTAGGAAGGAATTGTTCAGAAAATAAGCTAGGTGAGTAAACATTGTGATTACAGTACCAGCTACAGTGATGGTTTTGTCTGTAATATTTCAACAGCATCCTTTTTTGTTGTGCTAGAGCAATTGAGATAATCTGGAGGTTGTTGTAGAGAAGGCATTTTGTTACCCAACAGTTTGTCATTTTACTGGAGCTGAAACATGTATGTCTACAAATACACGATACTTCCATTGTTTTCTTTACAATACTTTATTCAGCTGTTACGCTATGAAGTGATCACAGAGAGCAAATATGTTAGGATTACTGTTTCTCTCTTTATCAGCTGTAATATTTTAATGCTGACTTTAGACAAATTCATGTTAGCTATTGTTAGTAATTTCACTTTCTGTCTGGACAACTGTAGTATTTATGGAGCATCCCAACAACATCATGTTTAATATTTTTAGTAATGTTATTTAAAGACTTCATGAGTTTATTTTTTTGCAAATGTTTTTTGCCTCGGAGTTGCTGCTTAAAATTCTGAAGTAAATTAAGCATTTTATAGCCTCATTCATCAGTGCAACAGTGCAGTGTCATTAGCAGACTTTCCTAGAAGAGTCCTGCTTCCAGTGGAGCACTTCATGCATTTATTATTTTTGGATTGAGCTGTCACAGTACACTGAGACCTGATTCTATAACCTGTGTAACCATGTCCCTTTACTTATGGAAAGCCTTTCTGAAATAAATGAAGATTCATGCAGGCTTAAGCTGCACCTTAGCATCTATTGACACTGCTTGTAAACCTTGGTAGTAAATAGTGGAGTCACTAACCATCCTGAAATCTGTATTTTGTCCTCACTGACCTTGTGTAAGGTTTACTGTGTATTATATACTACCTGAGTAGATACAGGTGATAAAATAAAATGTAATAGAATGACAGGAAGGTGATTATACTGTAAATATTTGTTCTCATTGCTGATTATGACTGGACACAAACTCAAGAGCAAAACATAATATTTTTCTTACAATTTAAAACTGACTATCACAGCAGGCTGGACTTGTCAATCTGAATGTGCTATGGGGCTTTTCTTCATTGTGTATTTTAAGTATTAGTAACACTTTCATGGAAGAAAGTAGTATTCTTTTATCTGTAAACTAGGAAGAACAGAGATGATGATGATTAGTCAATATTTCTCTTCCCAAAGCCTCTCTGCAAGTGGAATTTTCTTTCATTAGGTACATTGCTGTATTCAGAAAGCAGTCCTAAGAACAGTATCCATATGCTACAGATGGATCATGATAATGCAAGAATCCTGGTTTAGTTCCAGGATCAAGTTATTGAAATCAGCCCAGGTTATGGTTTTATCTGACTTTAATAAACACAACTGGTATGTGACTATGACTCAGATTTATGGACTGAAAAAGTCTTTTCTTTGAGGTTAAGGACACTGGCAACTGGACCAGATACGGATTTAAAAAAAAAATTTCTGCTCCTGTCCACCTTTTCTGTATAGACAACTAGAATAATAGTATAAAAATGGAATATTTATAGTATTAGAATGTATGGATGTTTTCTTCAGTTCATATATACATTGGTTTTAGCTTAGCTCAGGTACAAGTTTGAATGTGACTATGTAAGTAATCCAGGTAACAATGAAGAAAATGAATGTTAAGAAATGGTTGTCAGCTGCAAAGCAGTTGAAAAAACAATTTGTTTAAAATGCTGATGTTTCTCAATGAACGGAGGTCAGAGGGTATTTAATTTTTTCCGAGTATACATCTTGATGGCAAAATGTCTGTTGGTCCAGGAAAGTTCTTACAATTAATAGACTTGCAAGGTTACTTCTTCTAATGTGCTACATTTGAGCTAAAACCACCTTCAGTTACCACAGTCCCTTGATATTGCAACACGGAATCTATCATCCTTCTTTCTGATGAAGAAAAAATAAATCTATTATGTGTTTTTTTATATTATTAATATTCTTTTGGGGACGAAGATAATCCAGACTTTGAGAGTAGTCACTGCAGCTACCTGGGCAAATAAATTTGAGTAGTTCATGTTCCCCTACGGAACAGATCTGCTCTGTGCTAGTGGGCAGCAGTTGCCTGTAACTCGATGACAGTGTTAATAAAGCATTACACAGCCTTTGCAGCCTTACAGGTGTAAAAGCAGATGAAAACTTTCCTCTGAACCATATGGATGAGAAAAGACCTAATAATAATGAGTTTTGTAGCTCCTTTTAAAACAACTGTAACTAGTGTTTGTAGTCAGGATGTCATTTGAAGGGCTACCAAATGTCGTCTTAATCTTTTATCAGCAACTTCTGTAGGTTTTCCTGGTGAATAAATGATAGAATCATAGAATGCTTTGGACAGGAAGGGACCTTTACAGGTCATCTAGTCCAACCCCCCTGCAAGAGCAGGGACATCTGTAACTAGATCAGGTTGCTCAGAGCCCCATCCAACCTGACCTTGAATGTTTCCAGGGACGGGGCCTCCACTACCTCTCTGGGCAACCTGTTCCGATGGCTCACCACCCTCATTGTAAAAAAATTTCTTTCTCAAATCCAGTCTAAATCTGCCCTCCCTTAGTTTAAAACCATTGCTCCTTGTCCTGTCACAACAGGCCTTGCTAAAAAGTCTGTCCCCGTCTTTCCTATAGGCCCCCTTTAAGTACTGGAAGGCTGCTACAAGGTCTCCCCGCAGCCTTCTCTTCTCCAGGCTGAACAATCCCAATTCTCTCAGCCTGTCCTCGTAGGAGAGGTGCTCCAGCCCTCGGATCATTTTTGTGGCCCTCCTCTGGACCCGCTCCAACAGCTCCATGTCCTTCTTGTGCTGAGGGCTCCAGAGCTGGACGCATTACTCCAGGTGAGGTCTCACCAGAGCAGAGTAGAGGGGCAGAACCACCTCCCTCGACCTGCTGGCCACGCTTCTTTTGATGCAGCCTAGGATGTGGCTGGCCTTCTGGGCTGTGAGCGCACATTGTCGGCTCATGTCCAGCTTTTTGTCCATCAGTACCCCCGAGCCCTTTTCCCCAGGGCTGCTCTCGATCACATCATCCCCCAGCCTGTATTGAAACCGAGGACTGCCCCGACCCAGGTGTGGGACCCTGCACTTGGCCTTGTTGAACCTCATGAGGTTCACACTGGCCCACTTCTCCAGCTTGTCCAGGTCCCTCTGGATGACATTCCGTCCTTCTGGCGTGTCAGCTGCACCACTCAGCTTGGTGTCATCTGCAAACTTGCTGAGGGTGCACTCAATCTCACTGTCAATGTCATTGATGAAAATATTGAACAGCACTGGTTCCAGTACAGACCCCTGAGGGACACCACTCGTCACTGATCTCCATCTGGACATTGAGCCGTTGACTGCTACCCTCTGGATGTGACCATCCAACCAATTCCTTATCCACTGAACAGTCCACCTATCAAATCTGTATCTCCCCAATTTAGAGAGAAGGATGTTGTGGGGGACCGTGTCAAAGGCCTTACAGAAGTCCAGATAGACGACATCCATTGCTTTTCCCTTGTCCACTGATGTGGTAACTCCCTCGTAGAAAGCCACTAGGTTGGTCAGGCAGGACTTGCCCTTGGTGAAGCCATGCTGGCTGTCTTGAATCACCTCCCTGTCCTCCATGTGCTCTAGCATAGCTTCTAGGAGGATCTGTTCCATGATCTTCCCAAGCACAGAGGTGAGGCTGACAGATTGATAGTTCCCAGGGTCATCCATTCTACCCTTTTTAAAGATGGGCACAATGTTTCCCTTCTTGCAGTCACCAGGGACTTCACCTGACTGCCATGACTTTTCAAATATCATGGAGAATGGCTTGGCAACTACATCAGCCAGTTCCCTTGGGACTAGCACCAGTAGCAGAAAGATGAAGTAGGACAGTTTTTTGAGGAAAAGAAAAAACATTAGGGAAGTACCTGGCTATCGAAGATTTTTTTTTTTTCTTTTTTTTTTTTTTTTTTTTAAGTGTTCAACGAAACAGAATGTAGTCTGGCTGTGGAAAGTGCTAGGCAATGTGAGCCACAAAGTCTGGGGAGGTCCAGATAAGCATTGGACGGGGAGGTGTTATAACCTGGAGTGTCATGCTAAGATAATCCATTATAAATTACTTCATGAAGGTATGAGCAATAACCTCTCTGAAAGAGCCTGTCAGCAAAGGAAAATGGAGGCACTGGCATGGGAAATAATCAAACTGTTTAGCAGTTTGGAAAAAATATCTATCTTTATTTTAGGTTTATTAATACAGCCAGAAGTTGAATAATCGCTGGTCAAACAGTAGCCATCATGGCTATTTATGCCTTGTAACAGCCTAATAGAAATATTTGTGGCTTCCTAAAACCAGTTTTAATCAATTTTTAGCCTATGCTTTGACCACTGTAGCCTGAACAAGCAATTTATGTGATAGATATTACTTGGTACAGAGCCCATGACTTTTTCAGTAGAGTAGCCTCTTCATTACCGTACTGAAACCTGAGATATGCTGGTATTTGGAGATTACCTAGCATAAGTAAAACATACTCTTTGACCAAGATTTATAATTGTACTTTGGGCAGACGTGCAGACATCTTAAGAATATGACTCAGTGTTTAAAGTATAGGGGCTGTTTTGAAATAAAGTTATTCATCGCTTTACAGAGGTCTCTTCATCAGTTATGCTCCTTATTTGGCGAGACATGGAGAAAAGTGGGTTTTGGGTTTTTTTGGTTTTTTTTTTTTTTTTTTTTTAAATTGTCCCACCTCTGGCTGTCAAGTGCAGTGTAGAACTGAGGTGGCAGTGGTGAAATCTGCAACGGAAAATATCACTCTGTGGTGGTGTGTAGAGTTTTTGGCAGATAAAAGGATCTGAAGAAAATCCATCTGGATTATGCTCATTCATAATAAGAAGGTGATAACAGTTGGTAGGAGGAAATGTTGAGGATTTAGTAAGGACTATAATTCAGCTGTCTCTGAAGTAGGTGAACTCAAACTGTTATTTGATTCATTTCTGAGTTCCCATTTAGAGACCAGAAATCTCTCCCTTCCTTTTCAGGCTCTCAGAGAACTAGCATTGTTGATTTATATGTAGACTGTACCGTGTATTCATATCCTTAGTGTGTTTAGGTTTAATGTTTGTAGTGTGGTACAACACCTGGTTTCTTCCTCTGAAGTTAGTTTTGCAGAATCTTTCATAGAGGGAAGCCCAAGAGCAAAACAGCTTGTTTTCTCTTTTGGGTTGTGTGAAAGGATAATAGAGCATCTTAGTATCACAAACGTCTTTAATCCTAATCCCAAAGGAGCTGAGCATGGGAACTCTGCTAGAGGGTGAGGCTGCATAGATAATGTTAAAAAGCAAAGCTGTGGAGCACCTTGGGTAGCTTGAGTGGGAGGTTAAGTGTTACTTTTTTTTTTCCTTCTTTAAATCCGTGTGTAAAATCATAAGCACAGTTTCCTTCTTCTTCCCTCCTCAAAACCATCGAACAGTCTGGTTGTTTTGATACTGAGAGTTTTCAACTGCTTTTTCAGAACCTCCATTTTGTTTATGAAAGAGTGAATTGTTAATAAAGATGCTTATAAGGCTTCAGCTGACTGGTTTCAGAAGCAATAAAATCCTCTTTCCTTCTCTCTCTCTCCTCTGTCTTTATCCAAGTTGTATCTGAAAAGTTTTTAAGATATTTGGTAGCCATCCTTTCTACGTTTGTGGGAAGTAATATATTCCCATACACAGTAGAAAGTGTTAATCTAAACCTTGGGTGCCTAGCAGATAAGAGTTTTTGTCAGCCTTTAGAACAGGAAGCTTTAAGCCACTGCCACAAATAACACCCTAGGTAAATCTTAAATTGCCGTTTTGGAGATGATGAAACGGAAATGGGGAAATATGAAACCATGGCACTTTCAGGCAGAGCTTCTCTACATGGCTGCTTCTGTTGTAGCTGAATCCTTGGTTCCATGTGACGGGCACAAGATCAATCTGGTTTATGCAACTTGGCTTTTAACAGTTGTGCTTTTCTAAGATAACTGTGAAAGAAATCCTTGGGTTTTGTGGGACAGTATTGCAGTAAGCATATTTCATCAGATAGGGCAATCTGCTTGCACAAACATGATCAAAGAATCAGTCCTGTTTTCTTCATGGGATTTTTTTGGTAAGCAGGGGGTGTGGGGTTTGTGTGTTGTGAGTTGGGTTTGATTTGGGCTTTGTTTTGGGCTTTTGTTGTTGTTTTGTTTGTTTGTTTTTCCCTAAATTGTAAATTCTTGCTGTGTTCTTCTGGCAGCTATGGGAAAAACTTGATTTAGGCAAACTAAAGGAAACCGTTTCAATTCCTCAGGCTTTAAAACACTACTAAATAATAGTATTAATACTGAATATGCATGTTGCAAACCATTTTTTTTTTAAATAAAAATGTTGATTTAAAGCAAGGGCCAAGGTGCTCTGAGGCCATTGTCATCACTCTACTGTGCTTGTTCAGTGAAAAGCTAAACTTTTGATAAGTGTAACCATCTAACACCTCAGATAGTATAATCGCACTGAAAACTGTGCCAGGCTGGTTGTTTACAAAATGTTCTTTTGCCTTGAAAAGTGCCACTTTGGAAGATGTTAATTGTGTGTCTTTGATCCCATAAAAATGAGCAAGTGAAGGTTCGTGTCAAATTCTCCTCCACACCCCCCTTGTACATCGCTGGTACTTGGAACGCTTTCTAAGACTAAGAACAGTTAAGTGTCAGGTTGCTGTATGTAGCACTGCTCAGTGAGGGAGAATATTTTTGGTGTAGCTGTTCAAAGTTTCCGTAGCTTTTCTGCCTTATGTATTAACTACTTCTGCTGTATTGGCTGTTGAGTTCTCTTTTAACAACTTTAGTGTTAACATCTTTAAAGTCGCTCATTAGGATGCAGACTTCAGTAATTACTTGTCATCTAAGACATGATGGCTTGGATGCCTGTCAGATATCTGGCATCCTTTGTGAATATGTAGCAAGGCAGGCTGACAAGTCAGCTTTGGCAATGCTGCAAGCAGGCTTTTTTTTTTTAACGTTACTATGGTGAGAAGGACTTCTGTCGTGGTATTTCCATGTCCCTCCTGAAGAGTCGGGGCTGACACACTGAAGCCTTTTAGGTGGGGAGGAAGACTTAGGTAACTTCATGATCAGTTGATTTGTTTCCATGGCTCTCTTTCCGATGAACTTTCTTACACATATCACAGCCTCGTTAGTTTTAACAGTCTGCAACCATAGTTCACCCCATAGTTCTGTACTTGAAGAGACAAACTAGATAAAACCCCCTAAGATATTGCATATTAGTTTGAATTTCCAAAGCGGTCCTCCTGTCTTAAGAGGACTACAGTAGGCTTTTCTTCAGTTAACATCGTACGTACCATGTTCTGTATGGTCATGCCTTAAAAAACAAACTAGTTGTCCCCACAGAACATCAGTGTGTACTGGATGTAATAGGATGCAGGCTGCACTGGTTCTAATAGCCAAGCTTACGGCTTTCTCAGGGTAATGCTTTGCTTTGACTCGTAATTATTGTGCCATATCCATTGTATTCTTTTTCCACACTGTATATAATACCAAGCAGTTTTTCCTATTTTGCTGTCCATTTGCCTCCCACAAAGGCAGTAGTGTGGAGGTGGGGAGAATTATGTGTTTTCAAGTCTCGCTGTTGCAGCACAGTGTAATGACTGTGCAGAAGACCACACGTGAATATTTTCCACTGCAGTGGTAAGCTGTATTAGTAATGCTGAAGGGGGCTGTTAGTGGTCCCCTGGGCTGCATTTTGATTAACCACTTGACTACTACTTGAATTCTCCTAACACTGTATTGATTTCAGTAGTGTTAATGGAACACAGCAGCACAGCTGGTGTGAGGATGGACTAGCAGTAGAAAACTTAATTTTCTTTAAATAATTCCAGTGCTTTGCTACTGAAGTTTCTAAAATGTTAGTGGAAAGCATTTTGTGCTCTGCATTTAAAATCTTGAAACCTTTAGGTCATTTCATTGAATATGTTGATAGTGCTTTCAGCTCACACTGCAAATTCTCTCTTTTAAAGATATCTTACCAGCTGGAGATTAAAAATGTGAATTAAATTGAGAATGAGTTAATTAGTGGGAGAAGGGAAAGAAGACCTTACACAAACTAAACCAGCCTTAACTACAGTGTTGTGTTTAACCATAGATACCAGATTTCAGAACTGAAATAGAAACAAGAGAAGGGTTCCATGAATTAAAGTAAGAAGAGTACTTTTATTTAATGATCAAAACCAGAAAGAGAACATAGAGATAAAATTGGTGAATAGACTTGATCGAATATGATTACTCTGTCCTTTTAATACTAAGGAGGTTCCTGATTTTATGACATCTGCTGATGGGAAACACTTTGAGTTGAGCTATTATCTGTGCTATATGTCATCAAAAGATAGTCTAATATGCTTTTTTGCACTAGTCTAAAAGGTTTTAGCCTCAAGGTTCCAAAGCATATAAACTTTTGTGTCATGTTAAATTCTTAAGATATTTCCATTCTCTGAAGAATGAAGAGTTGGTCCTTAGCAGACTTGATAGGCTGCTGGTGTCACAGTTTGCAGTTTCAACAGGATTGTGGCTTTTTCATTTGCTTTAACCAATATTGCTATTTTAAAACTTTTATGACAAATAGAATACCTATCAAACAACAATCACTACTGAATAACTAATTATAACTGTTATTCCGTTTACTGTCTTAGTGGATTATTTCTAGACTTCCTAAATGTCTGATGGAGAAAAATTGAAGCAGAATTTTTTTAGCCTGTTACAAAGCACATTATTTGAAGGATGTGCACTACAGGAAAGGGACAAAATATGTACGTAGCACTCACTATTGCTTACTTTTACTGTTTTGCTAAAGACTAACTAGGAAGCAAGCAAAAAATCAGTTCCCTATCACAGATTGTGCTTTTAACCACATAATTCTCTCTTGGGTGTTGTAGACCTTCGCTAAAATAAACAAAACCTGTGGACATGGAGTTTAATTTCAGGGGACGATGAAGACCTGTACCTGTTAACTGGTGTTTAAAGAGAGCAGTGTCAAAGGCATGGGACTTTAGCCAGTATAGTTGCTCATATAGAGCAACAAGGGAGAAGTATCTTTTCCAGTGCAAGGTTAGGTGGCTTAGCTTAAATCTGCCAAGTCATTCATGCTAAGGTGCCAGACTTTGCACTGAAATAACTGATGATTGTTCACAAGTTCAGTTTCACCTGCTGTGCACTAACAATCTCTGATGCAGAGCTGTATATCTTTAAACAGCCACAGACATTTACAAAGTGAACATATGGCTCCTTTCTAAACATGGGGGTGGAGTTTTAGTTAGTTATATATTGAATATCCCAGCACCTCACAAACAGCACTGTGTTTAAAGAGGTTTTCTTAACTCTAGAGTTGCTTGGTGTTTTATCAATATTTGCCATTTTTTCCAGGATAATCTGTAACAACTGTGTGCTCTTAGGATTATAATATGCTCACATTCATATTTTCAGTTTGTCAATGCATTGACTTTTAATGTAACATCATATGAGATAAATGTTTAATAATTATGTCTTTGCATAACAGCAGTCAAGAGGAAATAAGCTGTGCATGACTTCAAAAACACTTAGGTGTCTGTAGAATAGAAATTAATATCATGGCTCACAGAAAGCTTAAGAGCAAAAGTGTGTATATCAATTACTGTTTCTTTGTACTGACTTGACAGCTGTATTTCAAACTTTTTTGGCTCTAAGTTCTAAGTTTTGGCTAGGAAAAGAGATCTCAGAACTTGCATTTTAAATTGCATAAATCCTAATTAAGGATAAAAATCCTTGTGGTTTCTTAAATACTACTTTCCAACAAAAGTAACTTTAATGTCTAGCTTAATGATGTAGTTTTCCCCTTCAGGAAAGAAGTATCTAACATGAATTTGGTAACAGCATAATGCTTCTATCCAGACCTTTTTAACAAGAATCTTCATCACATTGGGTTTTGGTTTTTTTGTCATCTCCAAACGGTGAAGGAACTCTAAACTCTTGAGTTGTATTTTAATACTTGCTTTTCATGCTTTGGAAGATCCAGTTGTGTAGATCAGCACCCCCAGGGTTCCACTTGCTTCATCTCCCCTGTCTTTGTGGTCCATTCAAAAGTGTAAATTGCTGGTACCTGGTTGAGGTTGGTCCCAGCTGTCCATGGGATACACAAGATTTGTTCACCTCTTGATTCCTGTTTAAGAAGAGCCAGTTCCTAGTTAGCATGGATGATTGAAGCCTGTGAAAGAAAAAAGGAGTGAGTGGGTTTGGCAGGATAGCCCCACACTGAGCTAGAGACACTAGGGAATACTGTCCTTGCTTCTTCTGCTGGTCCAGCTGTGCAGCATAGTTTGATGAGGGCAAGCTGGACCATTAATTTGTAGCTATGAATTTGTATTTAAAGAGGCTGGTCGCAGCTTCTTTGACTTTGGACATTTTACAAGGACGTTTCCTATGTTTATAAATATAGTTCAGAACAGCTAGTTTGGTAAGGATGGGAAAAGGAGCCTTTTTGTTGCCCACAGACTACTAGCTGTTACCAACAGGCTCCAGTACACCCTCCATGCCTAGTTAGTAGTGAGCAGCTACAGGAGTTGAAATTTAATTCTTCATACAGGTTCTGATCATTAAGGAAGAAAAAAGTTGGGAGGGATGTTTCTCAGCCTAGAACTCGCACTGACTATGGCCAAGAAGAAAGGGTACTGCTTCAGTGCAACTAGTAGTTGACTGGAACCATCAAAATTATTCACAAGTGAATTCAGACTTTTGCATTTAATTCTCAGGCTTATGCATGGAAACTCGTATGTTCAAGACTTGCCCATTTCTGCAGGCAGTGTGTTGCTTTGGACAACTCTTCTTGATGAAGATGTGTTTCCAGTCTGATGACATCAACTAGCTTCCTGTTTACAGGCATGAAGGAAAGATTGCTTGTCTAGGGAGTACTCAGATGGAACAGAGTTGCTTTTCTCTGTTGCTTCTCCTGTTCTATCACACTCATTTCCTCTTGTATGCGTATATTGCTACATTTTGTTCTGCTCTGGATAATACTTCATGTAAATTGTTTCATGGGACAGTTTATATTTAAGCGTTACAGAATTCCCTTCATTATGCTATTACCTGATTAGTAGCTGTGAATGAAGCAAGTGAAAGTTGGTATAGGTGTTTGGGATAGATCCACGGTAAGGCCAAGTGGGAAGACGGAGTGGGAAGCTGGTGGGCATGTGAAGTGTCTTCAGAATCTGTAATGGTGGAAAAAAGGTGTTAACATTTTTGAGGAAAGTGAACCCTAGGAGCGTTTACTGCTGCTGGCAAGGAGGGGGAAAGATGTCAGGTACTCTTGGAAATACTACTAGAGATATTAATACTTCACCAAGCATTTCAGCATGGGTAGAGGGGATAAAGGTGCACGTTAGGTGTTCTGTGTTCCCTATACATATAGATTATCCTGGAGAGATCAGTATGCTGTTTATATGTAAATCATCCCAGTGGAGGAGCAAAGAGTGGGACTGCTCTGGAAAAGCCATAGTGCAGCTGGCCACAGGGGAGACCAGAAGCCTGAGAAAATCTTTAGCTTGTGCTGACATAAATGTCTGGCTCTTGCTTTTTTACTTCTTGGAATGGGCAGGAACAGGGAGAGCTGGGAGAGTTTGCTTTCTGCTTGGAAAGTATCTGTATGTAGTACTGCCACAGCCGATATGAGCTGTTGAAGTGTATGGTGGGTGCAATATGTGACTGTTGTAAGAAGGCAATTTTTATTCTTGCAAGTAGATCTTGCAAATACAGCGGTCCTGTAAAACCTTTTGAACAGTGAACAGTAGTAAAGATCACTGGCCATCTACAAAAACATGCAAGCATGTTGAAAATGTGTTTACACATAACAAAAGCAAATAGGTATCTAGACTACAGTTGTGTATCTACCAAAAATGAGGCCGTTCTCTGTATCTTGTGGTTATTTTCTCCATTCTTCCTTTCTTTGATAGATTATGAGATACCCATTAAAATGCAATATAAGTGATAAACTTGGCACACTAGATTTTTATGCTGTAAAATAAAGAATTATAGCTTGTGTTTATGTATTACCCTGTACTTAAAGGGACTTCAGCAGAAGAGAGGGTTTGCTTGACTAACCCTCTGAACTGGAAGGCAGTTGTATGGTAGCATAGTTAGCTTGAGATAGAAGACAAAATTCATGGATCCTTCATGTTGGCAAGCTATACCTTCCAATCAACAGAAAGGGCAGAAAAGCAGCTTTTGAGTACTTTTCTACTTTTGACAAATAAGGAACTGAAGGAGCAACATCAAGTCTAAGGAGGAAGACCATCTTGCAGAGGAGACTCGTTTAGCCCAGAGCAAGCAGTGCAAAGGCAGTATGTTATGCTTTCTTACATGGCTTTGTTAGGCTGTGCCAGTGGCACCTCCTGCAGCTGCAGCCCCTGGGGGACTGTCATTCCCACCTCTGCTTTGCTGCTTCTGTAGTGCCAATCAAAAAACTGGTTTTGGTTTCAAGTAGTACTTTTGGGCAAGAACTATTTTTAACTGATACCATATCAGTGATCCAACCAAGAGTCAAGTGAATGGTAGTGCTGGCATGGTGAGGGGTGGGTAGTGGCTGAGGAAGGATACCCCTTAAGAAAGCACTGTTGCAGCGGTAAAGGTATGTGGAAATGCATGTTGAATACCATCAGTAATACCTTCTCTTTAAGGGACAATATAATAATAATTGTCTCTTACCTTTCTGAAAATTGCTAATTACAGTTGGTTGGTTCTATATATAGTAGCTATGGGGGGAAGCAAAAAAAACCTTTGAGCATGACAAGTATAGCTTGTCCAAATGCAACTGAAATTGATAGGAAGACTTGTTTGGTTGAATGGAATTGCCCAGACATTCAGAATTTTCAACCCTAAGGTTGGTAGGATGCTGGAAGTTGAACTTTCCCTGCGGTTGAACTGCATCTCTGATGTTATATCATAGATTTAAGACATCTTTTATGTTTTAGGAAGATCCGAATTTGACGTGCCTTATGAATAGCTCTGTACTTTATGGTTTAGACCGTAAAGCTGTCCTAATGGCATTATATTGGTTACTGAAAATTGCCATCATTTTAACCATGGCTCTTTTCAGTTTAATGTACTGTTTGATCTCAAGCACTGATTTCATTGTAGTTCAAGTGGAATGTCTGATTCCTGAACTGTAGTACAGCAAAAAGTCCCATTGTTATCTAGCTGTAGTGACTGAATTTGGAACATATTTTTAAATTGTTGATATCTGCATGCATGCTCTGTATGTTCTTACTTGGAGCAGAAATCCGTAGATGTCAGTGGTCTAGTCTGCAAGAATCCTATAAGGATAAGAAGATAAGGGAGAACATTTTGAAAGTGCTTATTGATTTGAAATTACAAAGTCATCTTAAAAACTACTTTGCTTCAGTGTTATTGTCATTGCCAGTACAGCTCAGTTTGTCGAATTACTGCTGCAGAGACTGCCAGATAAGTGTCATCTTCCTGGCATGATTCTTCTTTCCCCATCCGCTCCATTTTGCAATGCTTCACTCGCATTTCAAGTTTTATCTTTAAAAGAAACTATTTGCAAAAAAAATTCAGATAAATCAGGAGGTGGTTTTTTGTTTATAATACAATGTTCTAACTTTTATCCACTAATCTTGTCCCTACTGTATTCTAGTGCTGCAGCCTTTTTTTTTTTTCCCCCTGAGATCTCTAATTAGCATATTCTGGGTGAAGTCGTGCACTATATCTGCCATAGCATGAAGTGTTCCTAGATTGATGGCTGGCTGGCTGTAATGATCTTGATTCTTGCCTGTGGGAAAAGCCAGAAATGATGCAGGTATAATTTAGATAACTCTAGGATGAACTACCTAAACTGAAAAACCTTATCCTCTGCTGCCTTTAGCAAGAATCTCTCCACCACCTTAATAATTTTTCTTGCCTTAAAGGCCTGCGTTAGAGGGTTCTTCTAAGTTCTTAGAAGAAAGTCCCATCCTGGAGTTGATGTGGTAATGCCCTTTAAAACTGCTCCTTTTTCCTTGGCTCATGGGCTAGAAGTGTTGCTCTGTATTACACTCTTTAATGTGTTGCAAAAATCTAGAATGAGAAAATATTAAAATAGGTAAAAAAGAAAATATTCTTGGGGGGCCATAGGAAATTCTTCTTATGAGACGTGGTGTAGTGTAGTAAATTTCAATCATATTGCAACATTTATTAATTGGGTCATATATCTGATGCCAAGTTGTGGATCATGGGTATTTGATAAAGTGATAACAGAGCTTGAAAATCTAGTTTTTATGTTTAAGAGCACTATACATCTTACAAATGTTTGACAATCAGAAACAAATTGTTGCAATTCAGTAGTTTTAAGCACATTTTGATTAGGAAGATATTTTGCATTTTATTATTTTCAATATGGATTAGCTTGATTCTTAAGTCTTTGTAGACCAGTTTTTGTAATTCAGCACTTTTACTGCAAGTCAGAGTTGAAATCTATGCAACCATTTTCTTCTGTAGTAAAAAAAAAAAAAGCACACTGAGTTTTAATGTTATAACAAATATTACACAGTAGGACTCTTCAGTCAGTCTGGATTGTGTATTCATGAAAATAGAAGGAAGGATTCATTAGGCTATCTGTCAGAACTGTAAAATGAAATTCAGTTATGGTCTATGTTTCTCTTTAGATCTCATAAATGGAGCCCAAGAACAGTGTGAATTGCCTCCTATGGATGGTTTTCCTCACTGTGAAGGGAAAATAAAGGTAACTGAACTGTTTTTAATCTTATAATATGTGTTCTGTTAAAAAACTGAACATATGTCACAAGAGGTCACTGCTCAAACAGTGGCATAAAACAAGAACAACTGGGTCAAAAAAGAAAAGAGGATATTTAGGAGTGTGTGTCACTACAGCACTGCTCACCTCAAGCCTTTAATGCTACTGCTGCAGAGAAGTAAAGTAGCATCCTGTTAAGACAGGCATAAAATGCCGCATTATATTAAAACACTATATTATTTAATAAAATACCTTATTATTTGAATGCTGTCTTGTTACTCAGCAGCTTTCTTCTCCTTTTTGAAAAGCCCTGTTTTCTTCCCCATTATGAGTCATTTGGCGTTCCCCTACCGCAGGACTGGGATTCTGTCTGTACCTCACTCCAGTCCTTTCTCTGTTTCAGCAAGACATTTATTGACACTTTTTTCCCCTCTTTGCCAACAGCTCTGTCTGGTTCCTTCCTTCCCCTTTTCTGTTAAAAGCATTTTGCCTCTTATGCTCACAAGCTGGGCACTGCACTAAGTGTGCAACCAGAACTTCGGGGTTCACAGCTGATTCTACATAAATCTTATCTTTTACTAATAGTGCAGTTGGAAAAGCCAAATATTGAAAACCATAAGACTTTGGTTGCAAAAGAAAAAAAAAAAACAAACCCCCAAACCCAAAACTTGCAGAGACAGAGGTTTTTGTTTGGGGTTCCCCTCCCCCCCCCCCCCCCCCCCCAAGATACATTTCAAATGCAAGGATACTGTTTTAGTAGTGGGGGACAAAAGTAAAATTGCTGGACACTTAAATATCATCATCAAGTATTATTTTGATAATAATAAATTACAATTTATTTCTGAAAGTGGAAACAAATAAGTACCAAATACGTGTGAGATTATATTGCCTTTTTTCTCTAAATAAAATTCTTAGACAATAGTATTTAAAAAAAACCCTGTGTTAAATCTCTGGTCTATGTTTTGATCCATTTTGATGAACTGGCTGCACAGTGGCTATGTAATACATTATTTGAATATTAAAATATGAATTTAAATGAATAGCTTCTGCAGAAATGGCAGATTCTTGGCAGAATCAGGCAGATTTCAATCTTGGTAGCTGAAATGATCTGTTAAATTCCAGAGCAAGCATAATGCGGGGGGGGAATGCAGTCAACTCCAGCCACACCCGTATGTCTGGATCCTGATTATATTTTCCTTCTGATACTTGCCTCTGCTTGCCTGGCTACCAGCTTGTATAAACGTCTGTTATGTAGTTACTTCCCCAATGTAGCTGAATGCAGAGATGCATTATGCTGCAAAATATTAATGAAATTCCTTTTTTGCTATTTGTGATTTTATCTGGTTGGATATAGTTGCTTGCAGCTTTCCCCTGTTATTCCTGAGTTCAGTATGAGATAGTATAAAGTTATTAGGTAGTACTTAAACCTAACAGACTATGTTTTTGTTCTCTTACAGTGGATGAAAGATATGTGGCGATCGGATCCCTGTTATGCAAGTTATGGTGTAGATGGGTCCACATGCTCCTTTTTTATTTACCTCAGTGAGGTCAGTAATCTTTTAATCTGCAGAAAGGGAACATCATAGTGCCTCCATATTTTTGGTAACTGTTGGCAAACTTTCTCAAAAGAAATCATAACTTCAGAAAAATTCTATAAAGAGGAAAAAGCTATTAAAACAGAATTATTATGAAGTATGTTGCTATTATTCATAAGACCTCCAGGTGTTCTAGCCTGGCGAACTCTAATGTTTATAACTGAAGTGATGTAAACAGCAACTGTCCAGGGAGTCCACACTAGGTATCCTGTTTAACTGAAGTATGAATTCAGTCATAGATCCTTGCCTCTGAACACTTTTTCTGTTGCTTTCTATGTAGTTCCTGAGGTAGTAATAGGGAGGCATTTGGGATGTAAAATTTGGAAAGTGGAACTAGATGGTACATCCTCCTAAGAAGCATGGCCACTTATTGCTTGGATACTGTTCATGAATTGCAGAGCCTCTTAACAGAAAACAAAAAAACCTGAAAGTCACATTTTTGAGTGAAGTTGCAGATATATTGGCACTTGACCTCTTCATTCTTATTAGTAAAATTTTGATAACTTACAGCAACTGATCTTGGAAGTAGTATTGATATATAGTGGCTTACTGCTTGTAAAGAACCGCGAGAGCCAATGTAGCTACAGAATTGCAAACTAATATTAATTGTGTAGTCTCTGCAGGATTTGGGGGGAGGGGCTGGGTTTTAAAAATATGTATCTGAGATTAAAACAGTAAGTCTTATATAAGTAACTCGATTGTAATGAAAGCAGTTTCTGTGAATTTACTCAGTTGACTGTCATTGAACTTTTTGGGGCATTGCTTTAAGCAGCAGTAATAGTTAAATGCATATCCAAAACACGTATCTGAAGAAATAAAAAAGGCTGTGTTGAATCACAAATTTGACTCATTCCATTGCTATTACCAAGTGTTGATTTATTTATGGGTTATAAAGCTGGGGAAGATACAGGGTGACTATATTATTTATCCTGTTATTTATCATAGAAGCTAGAGATATGCTTTCATAATCATCTGAAGTTGATCAAAGTTTCTACTAAAAGGTTATGTTTTAGCATCAGCGGAGTTACATTTGCGCAGTAGTATTGTCAGCCAGCTGGTGCTTCATGTTTTTAATGCAGATGTATCTTAAAAATGAGGATACATGTCAACAGAATGTTAGAATCTAATATTCTTAAATGACATTTATTATTTTGTATTTCTGTTAAATCACAGTATTTTCTGTGACAGTCTTCTCTGGTCATCAGTTTTGGAAACTCAGTTGATGCTGTTGGTTTTTTCATAATTGATCTTTCAGCTCATCCTCATGCAAAATGCAAGCAGATTTACAGAGGCCAAATGCGTGTTTTTTCAAGGGTCTAGGGATTTGAAATTTTTCTTTAAGCAGCAATATTGAATTTGGGCAACTTCTCATTTCATAATGGAACAACAGTACAATTAGTCTGTGTGTATATTTGGGAACTTCAGACAAAGGTCTTGTACTTTTTCTTAAAGTGTTCTCCCATGACGGAATGTAAAACTAATATTGGGTGAGCATGTTATTAACCTTGAGTTTAAATTTGGCATTCTTAATCCTATGATTAATTCCATGATTAACGCCCGGCAGCAGAGGTTGAAAGCTTAAATGTTTGCGAATGCAAGCATGAAATGAAATTCTAATAACACTACAATGATGTGGATTTATGAGGTGTGTTGGCTGCTAAGGATAACTTGGAAATGCTGTTGCGAGAGTAATTTGTCAAAGTGGACAGTGATGAAGACTTGACAGTTTATAGTATGGTTGCACAGCTGAATGATAAATGTGTCTACAGAGCTCTCAAGTCAAAACCGCTGATTTAAAATATTAAAATGCATTAGGGTACTGGAAGGGTATTACTGTTAAGATTTTTCTTTTTTATTTTAAGGTAACAGTATAGGAATAAGACGGTTGTGTACACATCCCCTGCTTGAAAAGGCAATATATGCATCAAATTATGCGCAACCTCAGTTTGAAATGACAGAATATGCATCAAATTGTGCATATGTCTCCTTTTGCTCTTAAAATCACCTCTACAGTCTAGTGTGACAAGCGCCTGTGCTCTTTCGTACTCTTTTGGGATCTACTTTTTTCTTCTGAAGCAGTTCTGTTAGGGTATTACGTTACGCTCATCTAGCACTCTTTGTAATACAATTTTAAACTTGTAAACAAAGGAGCCTGAAATACTACATTTTGGTGTGTAATATGGGTCAGAACCACAGAGACACAAAGTAACTTGCCACAATTTATGCAAAGGTTTAGAAACAAAGCTGGGAATAAAACCCAGTCTTTGGGTATCTGTCATGTACCCTTGTTATGTTTCAAAATTAGAAACGGTGCAGTAAAAATCCAGGCTGCCCCAAGTCTTCTCTTCTGAAGAGCCTGCACAAGTGCAACTATTGGCAGTTCTGCCTGCTCTGGTTTGCTTTGGATGGCACTCCTGCAGGAACATGAGAACAGCTAGCTAAACAGCTCTTCTCCTCTTCTTGTGTCTTGGCTGCTTGAGCAGAATGGGAGGC
This sequence comes from Mycteria americana, assembly GCF_035582795.1. Lineage (NCBI taxonomy): Eukaryota > Metazoa > Chordata > Aves > Ciconiiformes > Ciconiidae > Mycteria > Mycteria americana. The sequence continues at coordinate 36,438,715 of NC_134373.1, forward strand.
AAGTGTGGCAGCAGAAGGAAGGCAAGAAGCAATCCAGCACATTCAAGCTTATGTTTTTTATTTAAAGCTGTCCCTTGTACAGACTTGCAGATAAAACTGCAAGAATTTTTGCACTTCTATCTTGCTGTTTTGCTGCAGGCACTGGCTCACTCTTGGTGGGTGATAGGCAACTGTGCGGTCCTCGTAACACTAATTGTGCTGGAGCCTTTGAAGACTGGAGGAGCCACAAATGGCCTGAATAGCAAAATCAGACTTACATTTTCTTGAATAACAGAGCAAGACAGGGATTAGAAGTAGCAAAAATTGAAAAGCAAGTTAAGCTAACTCTAAGGTTTCTGGATAGTTGGGACTTGTTTCCTCTTAACTGTGATACAAACTTGAGAAGAGTTACTTCCTTTTAAACTTAGCATTTAGTTATGAAAAAGCCAGTTGTTTAAGACTGTAATGTCACTGGCACAGTTATAATTTTCACGGATGGCATTGCCTCTGGGGAGAAATGTGAAAAAATTAATTTCTAGACAGTACAAAAATATATTTCACTGCAAAATGTCAGTTTGCAGCTGAAGAATGAGGCTTTTAAAAATATTTTCTAGAAAATGAATTTTTTCACACAGTTTCCCAGCTTAACAAACAAAAAAAGTGGAGGGGTCTTTTATCGCTCCTTTTCTTTATCTAGATACGTGCTTTCTCTGAGAGGACTGCCTGCCACACAGGAGTGGGACTGCTGCTGTGCCTGCTGGTCAGCCAGTAGTTGTGATGCAAGTTACCACCACCCAGGGGTCATTACATTGACATTTACCTGCTGGAGCTGGGTAGATCTCATTAAAATCCCAGGCTTTGGATCTCCAGCTCACCTTTCAGGTGCAAACGTAATGTTTGGTACCACACATTGGTACCCATTCCACTGTTGGAAGTGGATCCAACACTTCAAAAGACTAAAACTGTTTCAAAGACCCGTCTTTGAGACTCTTGCCTGTTTGCTAGTATACCACTGGAGAGAATTCTTGTTTTCAGTTCTTCAGACTTGATGGAAACAGAATGCATGGTTTGGTTGCAGTAGTATTTTTCTTTACACTGTTACTTTTGCTTTGAGAGATGGAGCAGAAAAATACAAACTGAAGGTGATTTTGAATGTGGGTTTGTTTCCGGAATGCAAGCTGTACTCTGAGGCACAATTTAGTGAAAACACCTGGGAATCTCAATTATACAGGTTCCCCAAATCCACGTGGTTTTGCTGATTTACTGCAGTTTGTTAGCATCTGTGTGGAAGTCCCCCTTTCCACAACTTCCGTTGCATGTGTAATCTAATTTCTGACATTGAGGTGAGTTAATTATTCACATTTCTTCATTGTAGTTTAACATCAAACCAGCTTCTTTGAATTCTACACAATTACTCAGAAAATTGAGTATTGTCAGAAATGTAAAGCAGCAAAAGCTTGAACTTCTTTAGTCATCTTACATGTGTCCCTAAGAAATTAAAATGCTAATGATAGTCAGTACTTTGTCCTCAAATCATCCATTAGCATATTGGCCTGGATTTGGGCGATTGGGGGTCAGTTATCTTTTCTACCTCAGCCATTTTAAACCAGGATTAGTATTTTTCTGTCTTGTTGGAAAAGACGTAGATGCTAATGTAAGAGAGGAATCAAATCTAGTGCACATTACTGAAGTTAGATAAGAGACCATTTGTTGATTCATGGTTGCATATAAAATTTTGTGTTGCAGTGTCACTGGGACTGTGGGTACCTAACACCCAATGTTTGGGATTGCCTTTGGAAACAACCAAATCCAAAGTTACCTGTACACTCCTCCATTTTGCTAAACAGGCAGGCAGTCATCTTGAACACCACAGATTTTGTAGCACCTTCAAAATGACTACCTATCACTGAGGAAATGCTAAACAAAAGCTAGGTATTACAGCTTGTGGAGGAGTTGAGAAAGTCACCTTCCCAATGAGAGCAGTTCTTTCACAACAAATTCTCAAATGGATTTTCTAAGTGAACATTATGAGTTCTCTGCCTGCTTTCATACTGCCTAATAAATTTAAAGATGCACCTTCTTTCACCAGATATTGCAGCACTGTTTTTATTTTTTTTATTTCCCACTCTGGGACTGACATAAGATACTTAATAACAGTACTTCACTGTGGATAGAATTACACTGAGCAATAACGCTGTTCACCTGATGTGCAAAGAAAGTTGCTTTAGTTTCCCTGTAGGTGGACTGCACCTGCCCTTCGGAAGAGTCCAAAATGAAGATTATCCTGGGTGTTTAGAGAGTACCCTTGAGCTGCTGCTTTATTAAACTCCCATTATGACTCTTGAAAAGCATACAGACTTCCTGAAATTTTGGCTGCTGGCAGAGTATACTTTCATTCAGTTTGGAAGAGGCTCAGACTGCCTCAGTGCTACAGATGTTTGCCAGGTTCTTATAACTGTGTGTGAAGTCGTTGCTCTGCAGTATAGCTGAGTGCTGCAATCTTGACTTCCCTTCAAAGAAGTCCCTTCCTCCCCTGAGGAAGAGTTGTTGGAACAGATACCTGCAAAACTTCTATAAAACATACTCTTCTAATTTCTTAAGTTCAGTTTTTTTGACGTTAAGTCACTTACCAGTAAGCTATATAAAGTCACTGTGAGAGTGGATTGCCTATGATAAGGGATTAGAGAAACTCTTGAGTTCAGTTTAAGCAGAATCTGGGCATTCACGCCCCAAAGCAGTTCAGAACACCGACTTTTTGCTAATATCTGGGATCATGTAGCACTTAAATTTTGGACTTCTACAATGCAACGTAACCTTATGGAGCTAGCTGTGTATGCTGTAGACAGTGCTGTGTCTACTGCAGCTCAAAAACAGGTAGGGAACACTTGACTTCTCAGGTGGACCTAGTTTCTTGAGCATGATCAAAGACTACCTAATGCATTTAATTGGCATTGAATTCAACATTAGGTACAGGAGGCACAGCTGGTCTTATTCAAAAATATGACAGTAGTAAGATAAATATAGTGTGTTCTGAATAATAGCTTAGTGTTTATATCAGTCATCCAAAAAATGGTCAGTCTTCAAATCTGAAGTTGGTGCTTCCCAACAATCTTCTTTTACTGCTAATCTGTAGTCTGATATCACATCCTTCCTATTAAATCACGTGCATGACAGTGTAATAGTTGGTTGCTATGGAGAGCATAATCTAGAGAAAGAACTGATGCTAACCCAGTGAGCAGAAGGTTGTCCTGGAAAGGGGGAAGAGGAGTCTTGCGTTCCTTCTTTGAAGACAACTTCTGTGTTTTGTCTTAAATGATCAAATAAAACGGATAAACAAGTTGAAGAGCAGGATCCAAATGAACGCTGCTGCCCTCCTTCCCCTTGCTCAAACTTAGGGCTTGTTGTGTGTGGATATTCTGTACCTACACAAATACAAAGCTGAAATATTTGAACGTTTCTGATGGAGATTTCATCTAGACCCACTTTAGTGATATCATAATCCTTTCTGTCATCATTGCCAATGACAGAGAAAAGGTGTGTATGAATGGAACAATACCAGATTTGTAACAGTGTACTGCAGCCTTAGCACATGCTATATCACCTTCCTGTTTATAATCATATACATACACATCTATACACACATTTGTATGTATACACACACACACACACACTTTTTTCCCATTGTATATGTTATTTAATCACAAATATTCCTGGCCCAGGACAAGTTCTGCTTTAATGCTCTTGCATTTTCTACAAACTTTTTTGTTAGGAGTTAGGTGGTACAATATAAAATCAAGGAAAGCAGGTCCTGTCCCATCTCTGCCCTCCCCCCACCCCTGCCTCCATTCTGTATTGGGAGCTTCCCAAAAATACATTGCAAAACAAAGTCTCTAATTCTTCCTCTCGTGTGCCCTGCCCTATCTCTGTCTCTTCCCTAGTAATTTCAGTGAAAGTTGATAGGCTTTCTTTAGGCAATTAGGGAGCAAGGGGAGAAAAGCAAGTTCCGGGCACCGGGTGTTTTCACAGAGCTTGCATCACTGTTGGTGCTTATTTGTCACACAAGATGAAGGAGATTAAAGGCCCCCACTCAAGCCAATCTAAGCTGTTTTAGACATTCCTTACCTTTCTTTCTCCCACATCTATAGTTGGTAGTTAGTACTCACTGAAATAAAACCTGACTTGTACTTATCTTACATCAGTAAGTCTGAGAAAAATGGATTAAGTTTTCACTGATATTTGCTGGGAAAAAAGATAATTTCATGAGCATCCTCCTGCATTTTTCAAGAACTGTAGCATCCACCTTTGTTTTCAGAGAAGTTCCCATGGCAGTGGTTAATAGTCTGAATCTGAGAAGAACAGCTGTAGGACTTGTTCAGCCATGATGAGTACAACTAGAGTTACTGTTGTGGGCCATATTTGTGTCATGCAAGGCAACCAGGAAAGTTACTTAACCACTTAGGTATCATATTTAGTTATAGGCATCTTTGTGGTGTTCTGTATGAGAAACCCTGAAGCGATTAGCCGAAGTAGCAGTACTTGGTTCTTTAAAAAACAAACAAACAGAAAAACCCACCCACCCACTTTCTAGGTAATCTGAAGTTCTCATGAAACTGAAGTTCCTGACAAGAGCTGCAATTAGAAGTAGTTCCTAGGCTTAAAGGTGAGAAATTGCATGTTCTGGACAGGAAATGCTTAAGTGCTCAGTTTGAATTGAATACTGGTACACTGGGCAAGAGAGGAAGGCCAAGTAAGGAAAGAACAGAAAGTGGTTGTCTTGAAAAAGGCCAACAGTACAGTTATTTAGATTATTTTTGCACATCTTTCAGAAATGATGCAACAGAAGTAGTATGTATTCTGCTCTACTGTGTATCATAACATGGAGCTGAATGGATAGGAACACAAAGTTCATTTTGCTACTCATCTGGATTAGTGCAAATAGTTGCTTTTAATTTTGACACATAATATTGAATACTATTTCTTTACAGGACTTTTAAGCAGTCTTTACTGAGGCTTTGTACCAGTTTAGACCTTAATTTTACATGGTGCAATGCAAAAACACAGTTAACTGGAAGCTTTTTACTTGAAATACATATAAAAATGAAATTGCTGTGGTTTTTGAGGAAAGCAGCAATAAAACTTAGCAATCTGCTAGATATCTTGTATAAGTATCATCGAATCAGCAGGCTTTTTAATTCTGAAGTAGAAGCCTGTCAGTGCTATGGTTTCCTTTTCCAATAGTTCTATAAAGGCTGTCTCTGAAGTCTTAGATACTTTGTGTAGTTGTGTAGGTTGAAATCCCTCTCCCCTTTACCAAAGTGTATGTAGACTGTTGATCATCTGTAGCTCTCACTGAACAGGGAAGCAAGAACCAGAGTTGGAGAGAAATATCTCTGTTCCCTCTGAAAACCTTGTTTTTGTTGGAAGTGTGGTATTTCTTGAGTACTAGGCACCTGTAAATAGAGGTGTAAAGACTTGTGTAGACCTCCCTGCTGTAGTTTTTCACACTTGCTTTCTTCGCTTTTATCTACCTGATAATATCTACTATGATCTAGAAGTGACTTCAGGTCCATGAGTTTCAGTGTTGAGTGTTTGAGTGTTCTGCCTGCTGCCATCACTCTAATCGTATTCTGATTTTCCTCTCAGTTTCTCTTGGAACTATGACTTATTAATTCCAGTGGATTCTTTAATTGTCTGCAAAATTAACTCATGTTCTGAAGAACAGAATTTGTATTAGCATTTTTGCTGGTTTTGCTATCATAATGTTTCCATCTTAGGGGCATGTATACCCCTGATCTTTTTTGCCCAAGAATATCTGAAATTTGCTATTAAAATTATCCTAGTTTGGCTGCTTTGTCAGTCAGTATTTTGCCTCTCCATCCCCTCTTTCCCTTGAGTCAATACATTAAATTAATAAGTTTTTTTCTTCTTTCCCCTTCCCATGGTATGTCAGATACATTTGCTTCATCTTTGCTTTCTTGCTGTTCTTGTTAATTATTATCCCCCCATCTAACAACTCTTTTTGAGCCATTGGCTCATAAAAATGAGCAGAATTCTTTCCCTATTCTATAAGAGAATGCCTATGCATTCTCCCTGTTGCTTTTATCAGTCCTGAAAATAACAAAACAACTGTCATACTTTGAAAAGTATGTGTTTAAAAATCCTCCGGTGAGTTAAGTTGATCTTTCCAATGAAAAGAGGAATTGACTGAATATCAATAAGGAAAAACAAATGCTAGACCAACTGCATACACTGATATTACTATGAATCTAATCCTTAAGTGTTTATTTGTGATTAGAATTGCTGTAATTTGATTTAGAGTAGAGGGAATATTTCTAAAAGCACAAAAGAACTGTATTTGTGTTTCAGTCAGTGAGGCATGCTGCTAACAAAAAAGAGAGATTGGGACTGTGCATGATTTGTAATACGGAGCTTGCAACTCTTTTCTACCAGTGATTCCACAACTTATATTAGTAAAAGTTAAGATTGTTAATTGCTACAATGTCAAGTATGTTTCCGGAGTTGGAGACCACTGAAGAATCAGATGTTTTCAAACGAGGTTGATTAAGTGTATTGGGTTTGCGTGGCAGGGTTTTGGTAGCGGGGGCTACAGGGGTGGCTTCTGTGAGAAGCTGCTAGAAGCTTCCCCTGTGTCCGACAGAGCCAATGCCAGACAGCTCCAAGACAGACCCGCCACTGGCCAAGGCCGAGCCCATCAGCGATGGTGGTAGCACCTCTGGGATAACACATTTAAGACAGGGAAAAAGTTGCTGTGCAACAGCAGCAGCAGTCAGAAGAGAGGAGTGAGAATGTGTGAGAGGAAGAACTCTGCAGACACCAAGGTCAGTGAAGAAGGAGGGGGAGGAGGTGCTCCAGGGGCCGGAGCAGAGATTCCCCTGCAGCTGTGGTGCAGACCATGGTGAGGCAGGCTGTCCCCTGCAGCCCATGGAGGTCCACGGTGGAGCACATATCCACTGCAGCCCATGGAGGACCCCACGCCGGAGCAGGTGGATGCCCGAAGGAGGCTGTGAGCCCCCTGTGGGAAGCCTGTGCTGGAGCAGGCTCCTGGCAGGACCTGTGGCCCTGTGGAGAGAGGAGCCCACGCTGGAGCAGGTTTGCTGGCAGGACTTGTGACCCCACGGGGGACCCACGCTGGAGCAGTCTGTTCCTGAAGGACTGCACCCCGTGGAAGGGACCCACATTGGAGCAGTTTGTGAAGAACTGTAGCCCATGGGAAGGACTCATTTTGGAGAAGTTCATGGAGGACTGTCTCCCGTGGGAGGGACCCCACGCTGGAGCAGGGAAGAGTGTGAGGAGTCCTCCCCCTGAGGAGGAAGGAGCGGCAGAGACAACGTGTGATGAACTGACCGCAACCCCCATTCCCTGTCCCCCTGTGTCCCTCGGGGGGAGGAGGTAGAGAAATTGGGAGTGAAGTTGAGCCCGGGAAGAAGGGAGGGGTGGGGGGAAGGTGTTTTAAGATTTGGGTTTATTTCTCATTCTCCTGCTCTGGTTTGATTGGTAATAAATTAAACTAATTTCCCCCAGTCAAGTCTGTTTTGCCTGTGACAGTAATTGCTGAGTGATCTCTCCCTGTCCTTATCTCAACCCATGAGCCTTTCATTGTATTTTCTCTCCCTTGTCCAGCTGAGGAGGGGAGTGATAGAGTGGCTTGGTGGGCACCTGGCGTCCAGCCAGGGTCAACCCACCAGATCAAGTCACTGCTTTCAAATGTTGTATTAAATATGTTGAGTAGATTAAGTCATAGCATTCAAATTAATGCTTCTATATAATTTGTCTGAGGAAGCTAAGCTTGATCCATTTCTTCTCTTTAATGAGGTTATGATGTCTATTAATTTATTTTCATGTGATTGGTCTTCTAGGCAATCATTTGGTATGATCTTAAGGTTTTAATCTCTAATGCTTCAGGCTTACTGCAGCATGATTAAGCTAAAATTGTGTTTTGACAGGTCTATGGCTGGAGGAACCATAAGAGCAACTCTGACTTCTAATTCTCTGGGAGTTGTGAACTTAATCGGTAGTGATGGGGTATCTTATCTGGCCTATAAATTTTTGCATTTCTCCCTTTTCACAGTACAGTTATGTTTCTGTTTTCTTGGGTTTGCCTCCAACAGTGAGATTCCTTCTTCCCCAAAGTGAATGGGCTAATTTCTTAAGGCATGTGAATAATAAAGATTCTAGAAGACAAGCAAGATCCCTAGGGGGAGAGCACAGGAGCTTTCAGTGACTTGCATCCATTTGCTATTTCTTCCCTATTAGCTGTTGTACTTTTATTTTTTCTAGTAGACAATAGTAGAAGTACTGCATTTGCACTGATTGTTTCTCTAAGAATTACAGCTATTAGTACTTGTAGATATTGTTACTTATGTTGCAATTATGTTACTTAAACGCTTCAAATAGGGTGGTTTTGGTTTTATTTGTCTTTCAACTTTTTGTCTAGATTGCTACAAGGTAGAACTTTGATCCTTGGGTTTTATCAGGCTTTGTCTTTTTATAAAGATATTCTAGGGAGATGGGAAATGTTCCAAAATACACATTTTTTTAAGGTCTAGAAGCATAAAAAACTTAGTGCTTTTTGAAAGCATTTAGGAACTGCTCAGAGAAACTGTATTTAGAGCGTTTAACAGCTGACCTCTGTCTTGAATACAGGACATAAAACCTTTTCATTATCATGAATGAATATCTAAATGTGACTTTTGGTTGCAAATTTGGAAGGTTAAAATATATTGAATTGCAAAAAGTCTTCTTAAGCTTTTCTTGCAAAAAGCAGTTTTACCTTGCAGTGACTTACTAATCAGCTGATGCCTTATTTAAGCCATAGAAAGGTGTAGTACAGGGGCAGTGAGAGACTTTGGTAGACCAGCTGAAAGTAGAATAGAATGATTTATTTTCATGTGATTGTTTTACAGGTTGAAAATTGGTGTCCTCGTTTACCTTGGAGAGCAAAAAATCCTAATGAAGAAACTGATCAAAAAACAGTGGTAAGAACAACGTTAAATCATGAGAAATAATTCAGTAATTGTGATTCATGCAAAAGATCCTGGAATCCTGTGCCACATAAATGCTAATAAGACTAGAATTTACCATTTTTATTCCTCAGCTCCTCAAAACTGAAGGGAAACATTCTTGACTGTATATATGTAGCTCATCATGTATTTTCTCCAGTCATTGTATCGTGCTGCAGTCTTGGTAGATTTCCACTAAAAACATTTTTGTGTTTGAATTTATGAAATATTGTACACAGATACTGAGAAAAATTACAATCCATAGACTGTTCACCGGTGTTAAGTGACCATATGTGAAACTGTCCATTTTTATTGTCCCATAAATCTGGGCCTTATATATAAGAATGCCTTAACGGAAGAGGCTTACATACATTTCAGTTTTGTAGTAACATTTTGATTACTCCTAATTTTTTTCCTTTAAAAACTCTACAGCATGCAGAGTTGTTTCTAAACTGCTATAGCCTAATTATGTAGCACTTAGGTATTTTAAGATAATTGCTGGGCTGTATATGAACATTGCTTACATAATTTAGATATAGGCTGTCTCATTTTATAAAACCAATTATTCTTAGATCAGTCTAGGTCTAAAATGAATATTTCCTTTAAAATTTATACTCTAGTAATGTTTCTTCTTTCATGGTATAATAGGAGACTTCCTTGTATTTGGAAGATTCATGATATACATGAATCTTCAGCGTACTGTTCTGATTTTATATTGTGTTTTAGAGATACTTTAACCTCATTTTGAAGCGCATAAACAAAACCAAGTCTTATATTGCAGAAATAAATACATTGTGAAACATGACAAACATATTCTGGGGCTATCAAATACTACTAATAAAAATAAAGATATCTTAAATACTTGAACTAAAATCTCAACTTTAGCATTAGGTGGGTATCTTTTTTTTTTTTTTTTTTTTTTTTTTTTTAATGAGGAATGTAAAGCACATAGTTCACATCTGAGAAGTTTTTTCACCTCTGGAAAGTACAGTATGAAGAATAACTAATGTTTTTGATTTTTTTTAAATGCTTTAATTGAAGGCTGAAATTCGTATCAACTTTGATAATCTCTACAAAATGATGTCAAGACATGAGGAATTCAGGTGGATGATGTTACGCATCAGACGAATGGCTGATACCTGGATTGAAGCAATTAAATCACTTGCAGAAAAACAAAATTTGGAGAAGAGAAAACGAAAAAAGGTAAATGAAAACATTTTTCATTCCTGCCACTTGAAGTGATATAGGCTCTTTTAAGCTTCTTGTTCCAGAAGTAACTTGAGAGTGGAAATACCAAACACATCTAAAAGGCTTGTGTTTATACTTGTGCCTCTTTTCAAGCAGCATTTCGCTGTTTGAAATTACTGTTACAATGCGTATTTGCTTTGCAAATAGTTTTACATACTTTCCATGAGTCAATCTTTGAGTAAGTTTTCTAACCTCTTTAATTTTGCATAAAATAGAGACTATGTAGAGGTTTCTAAAGGGAGAAACTGTGAATTTACTGCAAGCTGATGACAGTGGAGTGTTTTATGTAGTTGTAGAAAACAACAATTGTACATCTTTTTTGTCCAAAATTGAGACTTTAAATGATCTGTTTTGGATTTGAGTAGACTTAAAGTTGACCACAACTTTGGATTGGACCAGTTTAGATCTCCTGTAATGAGTTCAATTTAAAAACTGTGAGATTCTTGAAGTGAAAAGTTCTATTTTATTTGATTTAATTTTTTTTTTTTTTAATTACATCAGCTAGTTAAGATAAAGCCAAAAGTTGTAAACACAACAACGGTTTCCATTCCTGCCTTTTTCTTACTGGAGCCAGTCCTGATTGACAGCAGGCCATGCAGAGTCATGTTTCTACCCTCTCTTAAGCCTGACTGACTGCAGCTCAGCTCCTTGCTTGAGGTTCTCAGTCCTCGCATGAGGTCTAGGCTCCATGTTGTGGCGCTAATGTTTGTCGGGTACTACAGCCCTTGAGTACCCTCACCCTCTGTCGAGGAGCAACCCTTCTCTTTCAAGCAGCCCTCCAGCTTGGTTTTCTAAAGAAATATAACATCTGAGAACACATAAACTCAAGAATAAACAGAAGCAATACTGTCCTGCACAGGCAGTTTTGATGGGATGCCCTAGTGCTTATTCTTTGCTTTTAAAAGTCCTTTGAGGTTCCTCTGTAAAACATATGGTGATTTGATTTTAATATGTCAGTTCAGTTCTGGGAGCTGCAAGAGATTAGAACAAAATGGTTTTTTGAATGTTGCTTCTTTTTAAAGAGTGAGGGAAAAGTTTTTTGGGTGTTTGGGAGTTTTTATGCTTGGCACTGTGTATCCCCGCTCAAATAACAGTCCAGGTATGTAGCGAAGCGTTTGGAACTCAACCTCTGTGCTTCATTAGCACAGATTTCAAGGAACTACACAGAAAAGTCTTCTCCAGTGGCAGTGGAGAGGAGGGGTTGGGAAAGCCTCCTGTTACTCTTATGCAGTCTTTCCAAGTTCTTAATGGCTTGTTCACAACAGCATACCCTTCCTTAACTGTACTGTCTTGCATAAGCAAGTATATCCTACTTGAGAATATAAGTGGTTCATCAATCAAAGTAAGTTAATGTGAGCCACAACTTTCTGTGCAGAATTACAGATTATTTTGTGAATAATACCAATTTTGGGGGGTTGTTTAATTACTGATCTGGTGGCAGATAATAGTGCAAAACAGTGCGGTAACATATTTACTATTCTAGAGATCCATTACAAAATTAAATTATTGGGGTAGGAGTATTGGATTTTTTTGGTTGATTTTTTTGGCCATAGTTGGAATTTAATAGAAAGAAAAAATGCTGTGAGGTATTCTAGTTGCATGTTTAATGTTGGTAACTCTAACATATGACTTTCCTTTCCAGATTCTTGTTCATCTGGGGCTTTTGACAAAAGAATCTGGATTCAAGATTGCAGAAAATGCGTTTAGCGGTGGCCCACTTGGTGAATTAGTCCAGTGGAGTGATTTAATTACATCTCTCTACTTACTGGGCCATGACATCAGGATTTCAGCTTCACTGGCAGAGCTCAAGGAGTAAGGAGATTACTTTCACTTTTGAAACTGGCATACTGAAAAAATGAATTGTAAACTCTTGAAGCTTCTATTAACAGTATATAATTTCTTGAAGCATAAAATGAAAGTGATAATTCACTAAACAGACAATAAGATTATTTTCATGAGCTAAGTATATGTGCTATGAAAAGGATAATGTGTTTTCATTGTAGCTTCAGGCTCCTGAGACTTCATAAATGAATGTTGTAAAATTCAAACTAAGCTGCTTATTCTTTAACATTCCAGGTGCTTTAACCAGCTGCAACAGGAAATGTTACAGACTAGCCTAATTCTGTGTCCTCTTCTTCATTTTCTGCTGTTCTTCACTCAATATCTGATTTTAAAATAAAGGCTTAAATCCTTTAAACACATTACTTTTGATGTAGTTAATTGCTTATGTTAGATCAAATTGCTACCTCACTCATCCCTGTCTTACTTTGCATACTGGTTCAGCATTAGGCATAAAACATCTGTTTTAAGCTTGAGCACACACACTTTTTCTGTAGCTTTCATTTTTTTTATAGCAAACATGACAGCATCATTTTATAGAGAGCTCTTATACTATAAAGCTGTCAATAGAAGTCAGAAATTATTTCAAATAATTTCAAAGCTCACTATTTTTAAACATTCCAACTATATTATTCTCTTGTTTAAACTAGATGAGGTTTTTAGTGAAAATTAGCACTTTACTGATGTATAAACAGTTCTTTAATAAATGCTGAGCATCTTTAGCATTTGAATGTTCTTACATGGTTCCTGATTTGGAAAAGCCTTTGGAAAAGGCTTTTTTGGAAAGGGGAATTATTGGTATAAATAGTATTACAGCATCTATTCAAAGTATTTGGAAAGTAATACTTTTCCATATTCCTTCTTTCTTTGTTTAGGATTATGAAGAAGGTTGTAGGTAACAGATCTGGCTGCCCTACCCAGGGAGATAAAGTTGTAGAACTCATTTACATTGATATTGTGGGACTCACTCAGTTTAAGAAAACCCTTGGTCCATCATGGGTACATTACCAGTAAGTATAACACTTATTTGACCTCTTAACTGCTTTGTTAAAGAGCTTTTGTTGAATAAGACATGTCAAAATACTGAGGTGAGTACATCCACATGAATTTGAATTTATTTAAAAGTAAAAATGTGGTTTTCTGTTGTCTTTCACTCTTAGGAATAAAGGGGCTATTACCTGTTTGTTGCATACCACCTTTATCCCCCCCAGCAAGTTTGGGATTCTTGGATTCAAGCATTTTTAATCTTAATGAATTATATTATCTTGTTGAGTCATCATCTTTGCCTTTCTTTTCCTCCCTTCTTTACATCCCCCTCCCCCGCTTTGTTCTGTACATTAGTAGATGAGCTGAGAGATTATTGGATTTTGTTGTTTAGTTGGAATACCAAAGGCATGTTTTGCTTGCCAGTGTTTGTAGCCATACTGGATTGATGATTGTGGAGATTTATCTATTCTAATTGTATTGCCCAACAACAGCAATGCAATTTTTTCTGTTCCATTCCTTAAGATGCTGGGTAGAAAGTTGTCTTTGGGGTTAGGTCTAAAGAATAAACCTGCTGGTAACTGCAGTTGTTGTTGCTTCTGTAATCTAGAAACATCTTTCCATTAGAAATGGAAGATGGCAGTCATGAGAAATTACTTTGTACAGCCTTCTTGGTGTCTGCAGTTTTAGAACCACGTTTCTTTTTGTCAATAACTTTAAATCAGCAAGCATCCCATATGTTGTATGAATACATATCAGCATGAAATAAAACCAAATCTAATTTACTGACTTGGATTTTCCTATGCCTAATCGAATTAGCTGTGTTTCATGATCCGTAAAGTCCAGTAAAACCTGCTTGAAGGAACGTATTGAAAGGTGTTCGCTGCAGGCAGAAAAGTTGTTTTCTCTCTACCTCAGGATTTTCTAGACCATTGGATCTTTTCAGCGTAATTTTAAATGAGAGTACTGTGATCAACCTTGCAGATTAGATTATTCTTAATCTCTTTTTTGAAGCAGAGGAGTAAACGGATATTCTGGGTTTTAGGAGCCTGCTAATAAAGATAATCCCATTTTCCACTGAGCTACAGTTGGTTGTCTGTCTGCCACATGTAATTGTCAGTAGGTGATCACATACAGTATTGTGGTCAAGATATAAAACCATACTTAAAAATTTAAAATGTTTCTTGCCCTTTTGCTTTCAATTTCCTATTTGGTATATTCTGTAATGAAGATATGGAAATACACCATGACATTGAGATTATTAGATTAGCTCTTCAATTTTTCTTGCTTATTTCATTAATCATTAAATCTTAAGTTGTCAATCTGTTTTTCATTGATTCCTAATTTGTGGTAATGACTGACTTTTTCTGGTTTAGGAGAGCAGAATTAAATTTAACTCTAAATAAATACCTTAGCGTAGTATAGGAGTTTTTCTCGGCTTTTGAAAAAAAAATTACTTAATGCCTCCCTTCTACAACACTGGATTTAATGGGATAGAAGGGGACCTCATCTAGTCCATACCCTTGCTGAAAAGCAGATCGCATGTATTTGTCCTTCTTGAGAGATTTTTGCCTAATCTTTTACTGAAGACTCCAAAAGATGCCCCAGCCATTGTTTTATATTGTTAAGCTTGTCTTTAAAGTGTTTTTCTTGGCCTGATTTCTTGCAAACTGCCTGTTACTGCTTATTCTAATATGCTTCTGGGGAATAAATTACTTCCTTCCCCTCTCTGCCAGCCTCTAGAACATCTTATATACTGCTTCTCCTTCAGTTTGCTTTTCTTCAAAATAAATGTAGGGGTTTGGATCATTACTTCAGGTTTTGTAGACCTTTCATCAAACTTGTTGCAATTGTTGGGAATCTTTCTAATTACTTCATACTGTTCCTCAAGTTCATTATACAAAACGGGGTCCAGAGTCTAGCAGAGGCTACGAGAATTGATTAGAACAGAAGAATGAATGCAAGAGAATTCATGCAAGCTATCTCCTATTTGAGGATCCTCTTGCAATCATTTTTTTTTTTCTCTCAGCATCATGAGTTACCTCATAAATTTTGTCATCAAAACATTTTTAAGTTAAAACTAATAAGCCCAGTGTAAGAGCATAATTATATGTCTTTGTTTAATTCATTCCAGTAAAATAAACATTATCACAAATAAAGCTGCCTTATAGCCCTTGCTCTTTACAAACTTTGCTTTCTCACTCAGTTGTATTTAATGTCAATAGGAATAATTGTTTGTCTTGAAAGAAGTGTTTTGCTTTATGCCATATAGTTTTTCAGCAGATGTGCTGGTCAGCTCAGTCAGGTTTATGACCAGGTTCAAATACAAACAAAAACTTGTTTATTCACTTTAGATTGGAATAGAGTGGTAGAATACACCTATGCCTTCAGAACAGTCTCTTGATAAGAGTGCCATTTATAATCTTTGTGAGTGAACTTGAGCCCTGAGGAAATTTTTGGTAATTGTATATCAGGTTTCTAGAACTGCTAGCTCAAAAGGATGATCCTGCTGCTCTGAGAGGTGAGTATTTCTGAACAACTGAAATAATGTTTTGTACATCCGAGATCTGTAGCAGCAATGACTCTTGGTAGTACATGCTTTATGTGTGGTATAATTGTGCTGTAAATAGCATGAATATAGCAAAACAGATCTCATTCTCGGGTGCACCTTGTTTTCAAGCGAAAGAATGCCTGGACATGCTGTGTTTTTCAGTTCTGAAGTCTGGATATTTGAATGCAGTTTATGTGCAATGAAGCAACATAAAAATTAGTAGCTTAATATAGTTTGAGGAGTGCAGCTCATTGCCTTTCTTAGCACCCGCATCCTCCATACAGCACATAAGAATCTGGTACTTTTTTATTTTTCTACAGTCTCTCTAGCAATGACTCATTCCCATATGCCAAAAATCCAACTGCCTTTTTTCTTGAAATAAATTAACATGACAGCTATCCTGAAAAATGAGCAACATTCCTGCTTCTTACATGTTCTCTAGAATACATCTGCTTTAGGAGGGTTATCTTCTGACTAAGTTTTTACATTTTAAATGCAAGTACGGAGTGGCCTGAAAGTTTAATCTGTGTGCCTGCAAGGATTTCTATAGGCAGATAGGAGCTGCTCATGATCTGAGCTGGCGGGACATAAGCCAAAACAGTCTGGAGTCTGTGTATCTGTGCTGGCACGTTGCTGTGCCTAAGCTCAATGCACCTACAAAGCTTCCAAACCAGAACTGGTTGGGGTTTGACCAGTTTGTTCCCAGGAAGATGTCTGCAGCCACGGGCATATATGTACCCTTTCTTTAACAGTTTATGCTGGCATAGGCACTCGTTACTGACAGTGATGGGTGCTGCTGGACAGCATAGCTCCTGTAGACAAAGATGAAGTATAGATAAGTAGAGTAAAATTATAACCTCAAGTGGAAGAAGGATATGAATAAATGTGTATAAATACTTCCACTGGGACAGCCCAGTTAAGATTGTGCTTATGCCCAATATTTGAGGAAAAACAGTCACTTTAAAAATGGTCATAAACCTGGGTTACTTTTGTCTAAATTTTTCTATAAGTCCCAAAATTGTCACTTCTAATACCTTAGAAGACGACTAATACGGATATTTCTGTAAGCAGTTTGCTACCCACCAGTCTTCTTTTTAATTAGTTATTGAATAGACTAATTAGTGTGACACCAATTCCAAGGCATGCTGTAATTCTCTGCAACTTCTGTCTATAGCTAGGTGACACTTTAGGAAGGAGGGGGCAACTGAGTGAAAAACTAAAGTTAAAATCACATTAAATTAACATTTTTATTTAAAATATATCCATGCTTTAAAAAAAATACTGTTTTGCCATTTTCAAAATGAATTCTTTCACTTTAGAAATGCTAAAACATATGTAAAATCAAAATTTTTTATTAAAAATAGTTCAGTTGAAAGGCATTTAAAACACTAAGTGAAACAAATGGAGAATATAGTAGTTGGTCAGACAATTGAGGCCCTCCTACGTATGTTAAAATATCAGTTCGGCATAACTGGCATAATTTGCATTCAGTTCTAAATTTTAAATCTTTACCAGTTCTTTTCTGCTGCATTTCAGGGATTAGGTTCACCACTTGAACCTTTGATCTCTCATATCATTTCAGCACACACTTGTACTTTGCACTGTGATCTTTTTCTCTTGTCGTTCTGACTTTCTTTATGCCTGAATCATATAAATATATTTTGTTTTCCCTGCTTCCTGGTTTAGCTTAGTTTGCATTGCATCGCATTTCCTGTCATGCTTCAGAGACCCTGTGTGTATTGGACATAGTTACACATATCCCTGTGAACAATTAGTGCTGCATACCTTACATCTGAATACAGGAAAAAGACAGGAAACAAAGCACTTTGAGATGATCACATGCGATGTAGTGCTCCTTACATATGTAATTTGACAAACTCCAGTAATGTTGCAGTTTTTCAGTAGCTTTCACCCATTTTTCATTCCCCTGTACTCAAGTACCTGGCCAAAAGCTGTATATTTGATAAGAATTTTGTTTTAAGGCCTGCCAAGAAATAAGAGGGCTTTGATTCATCAGTGCAGAAATTGTTTTGGTCCTGCTGGAGTATTTTGTATGATGCACAGATAATTGCCACTGTTGGAAAATATTTTCATTGAGAATAGTTGACATAAAACACTGCACAAAAACTGATCTGTCAGCTTTGTTGTTTGGTGAATCATAATGTGTTGTATATTTTTACTTTCTTTTTGCTTGAAAGATCTCTGTGAAGATTAAAAAAAAGTAAATTTACTCTATTTGTACTTTCAAATACAAAGGTGGCATTTCATATGAGAGTTTAAAAGTTGCTGGGGTTTTTTTCTGTTTCCCAATTTAATGGATACTTTAGAGAAAGGAGCAACATATAAGAAATATGTAAATATATTTTTGGGACTAAATTCTTTCATCTTTTAAAGCTGGAAAATGGTTGGACCTAAGTTCTTTCACCTTTTGGGGGCTAAGTTATTTCACATTTTAAAGCCAAAATCCTGGTGTTTTACTGAACAGAATATATATGGGCTTGGAGCACGGGAAATGTTGAAGACTGGGAAATATAGCCATTTTTAATAGTAACTTTTGCAGCTACCTCCCTTCTCTGGCCATCCATGAGGTTGTGTCTCTCCCTTAGCACGTACAAGTGCAGTGATACAATGTGCAGTGATAAGAGTTCATGTCTTTTTAACGTAGTGGCACATGACGTAGGAACACATCCTATATAAGTCTTTTCTGAAAATTTTGTTTGTGGAGGGCTGAAGAATGGTAGGGTCAGCAGCTTTGGAGCCATACAATCCAGTTCATTTGCAGTGAAGCCAGTGATCAGTATGACAGCCATTAAGTTCCTGTCCAAGCCATGTCAAAGGTTTGGCAGGCTGCATTTTGGAAACGTAACTTCTAGAATCTGTATGCTAGAACGTGTGTCCTCTTCTTCATACTGAGACTTTTTCTGCCTTTCATGTACTATGGGCCCTTTTTTGAAAGGAGCCACTCGTAAATGAAGTAATTTTTTTTCAAGGAATTAATAGGAGTTTAAATAAAGGACTAAGTGTGATTCTCTCATCCCAGACCCTTTGTAATCCAATGCCAAGGTTTCTCTTAGTTGTAGACTGGCTGTTGCAGATATTTGACTTTTATATTTTTTCTTCAAAAGTCTGTGACAAAATGTTTCATAAACAAATAAATGATCTGTCTGACTGCAAGCTTTCAGCAAATTAAACTGTCTTCAGTGCTTCTCCAGTAGTTCTAATTGACCCAAAAGTCAGAACCTGGAGACTAAATACAATTGTCTAAAGACAAAGTACTATTTCTGCTCTGATCTTCTTGGCACGTGGCTGTTGGCTGTTGCATTGATTTTGTAGTAATGGGTGAGAACATTAGAAAATAGATAAAGAATCCTCTCTTCTTCTGCCTAAATTCTACTTCAGAGCCCCAGGAATGTAGGTGACCACAGTAGCATTCCCATAAGCTCTACTTGGATGTTAAAGCATACATTCATTCTGTAAGAACAAAGAAACCCAAAATAAGCTCCAGGGTTGCTATTTGAATGTCTGATATATCCTTGAATTTGCTGATCGTAATGTCTTTGTGAATGTAATATGACCAGAAATGTTTGAAATTAAAATGTACCTTCAGTTTATAAATCATCCACGGTTGCAAACAAAAACAAAACGCATCTTCTTAATTATCATAACTATGTATATATATACACACATGCTTATATATACACATATGCATGTGTACCTACAGTAATTTTTTTTTTTCTTTTAGGTGTATGCTAAGAGTTCTGGATTCCTTTGGAACTGAACCAGAGTTTAACCATGCTCATTATGCCCAGTCTAAAGGCCACAAGACACCATGGGGAAAGTGGAACCTTAATCCACAGCAGTTTTATACAATGTTCCGTAAGTATCCCTGTGTTTATAAATAATTTGGAGCTTTATAAAAGGAATGCTGTCATTGAGAAGAATTTTTGTATTACAAAAGACAAGTTCATGGTTTAATAAAATGCAGCTTCTAAATGGGCAGAATCGTAAGTGTCAATAAGTGTCTGTAGACTATGCAAAAGCTCTATCGCGCTTCCATCCAGCGATCAGAAAATAACAATATCAACTTACTAATGGTAGGGAGCTGTATTCTCAGGGTACCTGTGGAAAGTGGTGACTGGCTTTTCCTTCAAGTGTCAGTTTGTTTTTATTAGTTTTGCCTTCTCAAGTCCTGCTATGGAGCGATAGGTTTTTGAGGACCTTGCTAGATTGCATTTTTATAAACTGCACTCTTGCATTTCATCATGTTAAACTGAAGTTTGTAACTATGTTGTTGTATTTCTGCTTTTTTCCCTCAACAACTGAGCAGCACTATTCCTTCGCTATTTCTTTGCATTCAAGATTACTAAACTAGCACTCAGAAAAAATATTTTTTTTGTCTCTATTTTTTGTGGATGTCTCAAATTTTTCACCTCGCTTGTCTTCATGTTGTGAGTATTCATCCTGAGGTGAACTGATTCACATTTTTTTGCCAGCTGTGTACAAAGCTATTGAATAACAAGTAGTAGATTTCAGCATTGTTGTAGGTCTTTGAAGCATTGTTAAATATCTTAAAAAAAAAAAAAAAAAAAAAAAAGAGAGAGAGAACAGAAGAAACATAAATTCTGTATAAATCGGGTCGGATTAAATTATTACAGTGACCTGCTCGGGCCTTAGTCTTTGACTTTATGGCACTAGGTTCTAGAATCAAAGGATCTTTCTCTTTTGCATGTTGTAGTAGCGGTTCAAGTTTGTTATCTCTGAAAGTGCAGAAAGATTCACCACTGCCAGCTAGCTTGAGGGTAAGTGAGGCTTAGGAAGGAGGAAAGTGCATGCTGTTGTGTGCAGCAACTTCTCAGCCCAAGTCTGTAAAGAAACACTTGCTTGTGACCAGCCTGACCTCCAAAGTTTGGTGGTGGTCTCTGTCTGAGACTAAGGCCAGGGCATGCACTGTTCTCTCCCATCAGACTTCATAGTCAGGTCTTTCAAACTTCTCTGCTTTTCATAGCAGAAATATACGTGCTGGTGTCTGGTTGACATGCTTTTGATTTCAGTTGCCCTGTAAAATTCTTAAGAGACATATTTTGTCTGTCAACATTTGCTGTGCAAGTTTTTCCAGAGAAATACAACTGAAGGTTGTTCAAAAGATAAAAGAGTGCATTCACAGTTGTTTCGAAGCAAGTAACAAAACGCGTGGTGGGGAAATGTGACTTGGAAGTGGTTGCAGAGTTTGTGTCTGGACATTAGTAAGCAGAGCTTGTTCGTATCCAGATAATTTGCTAATATTTATTGGTTTATGTCCTAAATGGAAAAGGAGCCGAAAGCTCAGCCATGCTGTATTTAAGTAGTCCAGCTGTTGGGAAATTTGTGTGTGAGGTCCTGTTCAAGATAGCATCAAGGGTGGTGAGGCACTTGAGGAAAATAGTTGCGTGAATACTTGTGGTACAGCTGTGTGTGTGCACTCCTCAATCCCACTCCATGAAATGCAGAAGTAAATCTTCTCTATAGAGAAGATCTGTGTTGTGGCAGTGTAGACTACTGTTATAGTCTCTTGTTCGGAGCAAATCAATTCATAATGAATTTTCAGGAGAGTATGAGTATATTGGAATTTCAATAAATAACCATTTCCAATTTTTACTACTGCAAGTGACTGCTGGTTTTCCTTTGCAGGAAAAGTGGTAAAGAGATTGCAAGCAAACTCATTCTGAAGCATGAGTGATTCCAGTGCTATAGATTATTCAAGTATTTTGCTTCTTTTTATACTAGGTGCAGAAGAGTCAGTGTTCTGTGATATTTAAAGTTTATTTTTGTTTTTAGTTCTCTGCTGCAGTGATAGCACCATCTTTATGGGGTTGTGATTAAAAGTGCATGTTATGCATCAGTGAAGATTTTATGACAGATTGGAACCCTGGACAGCTTCCCAAGATCCCCAGACTCTATTATGTTTTGAGAACTCTGATTATAAGGGCAGAAAATTATTACTGAGTAGCAAGCAAGCCATATTCAAACCTGTGGCATATTACCAAATGCTTGACTGTTCTCTGAGCTTTCCAGAAGCATGAGGGTTTTTTCCCCTTTTTATGGTTTTTGTTTAAATTCTTTTATGCAAAATAACAGCACTGATACTTCTAAAACTGCATGATCTTGCTTAAAAATCCATGTGAGTGCTTCCTGTCAGTGATGTTTGAGGCACTGAATTCCACCAGTTCTAAGTGCTAACTTTAACAAAGGTTTATTTTTCTTTTGATTGTGTGCTGCCTTGCCTCTCCTTTGAATGCAATCTCTCATCCAAAAATATGAAAGGTTGGAAAAATGCCCCTTTTCAGGCATATTTGCAACGTGCCATTTGCTATACTAAATTCTAAAAAGTCCTTGGGTCTAAGTGAGTGCCTAGCTGTTGCTGAGGCATTTTTTGTGAAAAAGAGTAATTGTCATTGAAAGACTAAATGTAATGGCAGAGGGAAGTGTACACTGTGTATGGTTTCTCTGTTCTGCTGCATTATCCAGTTGGCTGATTTTCAGGAATCAAAAAGCAAAGCCTCATAATTGCAACAGATTCCCCCCCCCCCGCCCCTGAACTCTGACCATAGGTTTAGCATTGCATGTGACATAAGTGCCTGGGGCATTGTCTTCGGGGTTTTTTTTTGTTTTGAGGTTTTTTAACTTTGCAAAGTGTGCTTAGTAAGAAGTTGTCAGCTTGTGTGCCGGAATTTAAAAGGGAGGCTTATAGAGGAGATCCTAGTGTTTATTGCACCCACTTTCTATGTAAACTTGTGAGGCTATGACACTTTTTAGAGAGGCGCAAAAATCCCACATGTTGGAGTAATTTTTATATAGTAGGGATGGATTTTTACTTGAAGCCTTGAATGTTGGAGTCTGTCCTGGAATTAAACACCCTGTCTACAAAAAGAAAAAAAAAGAAAAACCAAACAACAAAAAAACCCCTTAGTTTTAATGAGCCTATAGGTCTGTGTCTTTATAGGAGGAGAACAGTGGCTAGTGTTGCTGGATGTCACTGCTGGAAAAAGACCAACAGAGGCTAAAAAAATATGGAAAACTGAGAGTAAATTGCATATCCTTTGCATGCACTTTTTTCTTCTGGGCGCTGGATTAACAACAATTTTGCCAACCTCAGTTATCACCTTTCAATATTTTATGATAGATATATCTGAGGGAATTAGGCAGTGAAATTTGTATTCTGATCTGTATACTGTGACTTTTTAGGCTAGTAATTAGCATGGATGCCTAACATGCAGTGAGTTGGATGGTTGGTATTAGCTCTTCCAATATAGAAGGTGAACCCAAGAAATTTACTAAAATTTATTTATGACATTGAGCAACATACAGCTTTGTTAACAAGCATAAATCCAGGTTTTTTTTCAAATTGTTGGTATTGCATCTCTGAGATTGTCAAGCTGGATTTCTTCTGGTTCTCTTATCTCTAATAATAAAATAAAGTTCAGCACACAAAAAATCATTATTGTTGGCCTCAGTCCAGCTACAGAATTTTTATTGTCAGAAATGAGCCAGAAAATAACTGCTTACTTCAGTAAACATATGCATCAGGACTTATAATTAATAAGAACTATTCTCGATAATAAAGCAAGCAAATGCATCTCTGTATAAATGTGAAGGAAGTGATCTGTTGAATAGTATGTTCCTTGTACCTACTTTTCTGACAACATTCACACTTTTGTAACATTAACCGATACTTTATAAGGTTTTGAATATACTCCGTTTCTTACAGCTCACACTCCAGATAACAGCTTCCTTGGATTCGTGGTAGAGCAGCATCTGAATTCCAGTGACATTAAACACATTAATGACATCAAAAGGCAGAATCAATCTCTCGTTTATGGCAAAGTAGATAATTTCTGGAAGGTGAGTTTTCTATACTTATATACTTGAGCAAATTTATTTTGATCAATATAATAAAGCATAACTCTAAAAGTATCCCTTCTCTCTAAATCTATTAAGTTCTTTTTCTGAAAATAAACATATTTAAGTAATTAAATTGAAGATTTTGAAGTCTTTCTGATGAGGAAACTTCTGCCAAAGGAAATCTAAGGAAATCTAAGGAAACTTAGATTGATGTGGATCCTTTGCTATTTATGTACACCTTTCTGATAGAATAAAAAATTTTTATAGTCTTGATATCACAATAATTTTGGAAAATGCAGAAGTTGTTACAAGTAATGGGAAATTGAAGGTGTCAGGGGCTCTGTGAACTTCAATCAGTCATAAGTCTTTCAATAATTTCTTTTCTTATGTCTACAACCAAAAATGTGCTGCATTTTGAACTGGAAATTGTGTTTCACTAAAGACCCTAGAAGTGTTCAATCTCATTTTATCTCCCTGTAAAAATATCAGAGTTTTGTTTCTTAAATATTGCAATTACTGCATTGTCTACGATCTGCAGATGAGAGCTGCAGAATAACACCACTGAGGTTTGGTCATATTTTCACCACGTTAAAGTATATTGTGTTGTTAAGCTCACAGTGGTCTCTGCTTTTTGTTCGCTGTCCTTTTCTGGAGCTCCTTCCAGGCTGCCACACCTGGGAGTTCTCTCTCATGCAGTTTTCAAAGAAAAAACATTACTTACTAATAACTGGATTTCTTCCAAGTTACCTCTAGCTTCGTGTGCCCATTCCCTCCTACCTAAAAAGATCTTATTTTAAGCCTCTTGTCAACTGAAAAAGGAACTGATCAGTACATGCTGTGCCATGTACTGGTCCATGTAGGACCAAATGACATGACAGTGTGAGAGCACCCATGTCTCACGTTGTTTTCTTTCCTTTTCTCTTCATTGGCATGAGAATATTGGTCTTGCACAGTTTTCTGAACCACAGAAGCAACATTTAGTCTGATAACTCTGATTATACAAATAAATTCTTGAAAAATGATAGGTACAAGTAAATGGTCCATCTGTGACACAAAACAAAAACTTATAGAAAAATGGGAGAATGTTGCCAGTGGTAGAGCAAAAAGGTAGACCTGAATGCTTCTTGGCTACTGTGCTGAGAAAAATATGTATATTAGCTGTGCGTGTTCGATTGTGATCTCTCAGGTTTATATTTGGGCTTATTGCACTAAGCCATGTAATCTGTGTCTTAAAAGGAAATTTTGCTTTGCATTGTAGTAAATACTGTGACAGTTATTCTATTTGGCTCATGATATAGAACAACTTAGTCTGCCCCTGTCTGCAGTCTCTTCTGTCTGCAGAGTGCTGGAACAGAGCTGGGAGCCTTTCAATCGAGCCTCTTCTAGCTGAGGCTCTTGTACTTTTAGTTCCTGATCTCATTATCAGTCTCTCAGGAACAGTTGCATGTAATAATCATCTATACTTCCTGACCTGATTTGTAGTGCATATCAGCAGAACAACCTGTTGAATACTAGTTGGATTTAAGGAACAAGATAGTTGCTTAGTCACCAGGCTTTTTTTTTTCACTGACATATATATCTTTCTCAGTTTATTCAGTCTGCATGAATTCAGAAATATGTATTAATAGCTTTATATGCCCAGAGGGGAGATTTGTGATTGCCTAGTCTGAGATTCTGTATGACACATAGGATATTCATGGGCTGATTAAGGCAAAAACATGGCTTTTTGGAAAAGAACATCCAATCTTGATTTTTAAATAGCACATGATGGAAATCCCACTATTTCCTCTGGTAAAATCCTCAAATAATTGCCTTCTCCCTTAAGAATTTGCATTATTTCTGGTACAGATTTCCAAATGGTAATTTCCAGTCTTAGTAGGAGTTATAGACTTTGTCTACTGGACTGACAATGTTTGTGTTCTGTTTCCCTGTAGGTATATATAGGTTGAGGTCAGAGTAACCCATAGTCGTCATCTGAAAAGCCTGTGTATGCTGAACCACTGAGAGCTTTGTCCTTTCTAATCCTTAAGTGTTCTCACATGTCTGTTTTCTCTAAACCTTTTCAAGATTATTCATATTCCTCTTGAAATGTGAATGTTAGCAAAGGGCACATGGGCCATACCAGCACCAAATCAAAAAGAAATATTATATGCGTTGTTAGGCATATCCCCTTTCAACCATCAGGAACTCATGTTCAGACAACTTCTCAGCCAAGACCCTTGTATTATTTTTTAGAACTGCTGCTTTTCAAGTCACTGCTCTGTTTCTATAAGTGTTGCCTGTCTTGTTTCTTCCAAGATGTTTGACTTAATACCTGGACATATTAAAATGGTTACTGTATGCTTGTAACATCAAGCACATTAAAACTGTAGCTTGCAGGCTATAACTGCAGGCTGTAACCTAAGTGCAATCAATGCAGATAGGCTTGAATCAGTGACAGTATGGGATGTCTTATCTGGAGTGATAAAATCCAATTCTTGTGATCAACAGAAAGCCTGAACTAATCTTGTGTCTGTGTAATTTGCTTATTTCATGTTTCCTTCATTTTCCCTGTTCAGTGCTCTTTTCATCTGCCACCATGGCTTGTATGGAACCAGACTAATCTATTTATCCTGCTACTTTTCTTCATACTGAATATGGCCAATTAATGAAAAGTGTAATCTCCACAGAATACACGTGTCCCTGCTGGGTCTGATCAGTCGTTAGAGAAGCACAGTGTGAAGGGGAGAGCATTCTAGTCCCCAGACTGAGGTGCTTTTGGGGAATAGCAGTTGCAAATAAATTATTTAATTTTAAACCGAGCAGGTTGAAATGGAACTGAGGTATGCACAGGACCTTTTTTCCCTGAGGGTGGGACTTGAATAGCTAACTGCCATCATGGTTTTATATAGCTGTGGACATGGGTTCTTTTCTACATCTGGCTAGGCCTGTAAAAAAAAAGAAGGTGCCAAATTACTTGTCATTTCATCTTTGCTAGAAATATCCATATTCCCAGCTCTGCTGCATGGCTGAGCAGAGTTGGTGAGGCTAGCTCAGACCACCTGCTTAAACTGTATACCCTAACCAGGTTATTGTAGCTAGAGAATTATGGATTGCTTACAGACAACGTTCTGTCTTCCCACATGATTCAGTGGTGCTAAAATCTGGTTTGAACATGACAAGTAACAGGGGAAGGAATACAGTGATCCCTTCTGTCAGCTCTGCTGGATACAGAAAAATATGCCAGCCCATGGCCTGAGACCAGTGTCATTCACCCTGTGTTACAGTGAGGAAGTCTAGGTACATCTTGCTTGAGGTCAGGAAGCATGTAAACTGCAGAGACTGTAGGGAAACATCTTGTTTACTTCCCTCTGATAACTAAATCAGTTTTAAGTGGGTTGAGGGTTACAAATAGGAGGCTCTAAAGATTAGCCTTAGAGGTAAGCTATCAAGGGCAACATTTGCCAAGTTTTGGATGTGTTTGTTGTAATCATAGGTTTGGGGGTTTGTCTCAGATTTCTAGCAGTACTAAGGAGAGACCTATCTCTGCCTAAGTGAAAAAGAAGGAATGAATAAAATGTGAGTGAAACCCATAATGCTCTCCATTATCAAAATTGTCTTTAACTACAGAACATTTCAATTAAAAGGGAATGTTTGAAGCCTTTCATGTCATCTTCACTCCTGTTTTGGTCTAAGTCTTTTCTTTGTTCTTCTTCCTGCAACTTCCTGTCATACTATTCCAATACTTCTACCCTTAATCCTAGAAAGAAAAAAGAGTTGAGATTCGTTTTACGCTATTTGCTATTTCTTTTTTTTGTGGGGCGCTGTGAAAGAAGTCAGAATTTTGCTTGTATCAGAAGACACCCATCGATGCATAACGTACAATCATATGACGATTGCTTTGATAGATTGTATTACAGTGTATTGGAGTTGCTGTAAAAATATTTTTATATTTAAAGGGAAAATAATGTGTGAGTTTGTTACTAATGGCACTTGGCAAGATGGGCATTCTTCTTAAATGTATACTGTCTACATAACAAATTTTGAAGAATCAGAGATGGGAAATGGTTACATTTAGCTTGTTCGCAATGGGAAAGCACATAACCAAGGCTGCTGTTACTAACAGCCTTTATAGCTCCATGTGACGTACATAATTTCCCCATCGTATGCCCTCTTGCAGGGAGTGGGAGGATGAAAATGGGGAGAAGTCAGAGAGGAAAAATTATGCTCCTAGGAATAGTTCTGTTACGTGCAGAGATCAGTGTCTCGCTGCTGGCAGTGTTGCCTTTCTCTTCCTTCTGATTGGTTTTTGTGCTTCATATTTAGCAACATACTTTGGCTGAAGATTTCATTTCATTTTTTTAAGCTAAAAGAAACATAAGGAAAGGGAGAAATGACCCTTCTCACCTTTTCTCTCCCACGTGGTCAGTGCACTCACAAACTTGTCTCGTGGTGGTTTATTTTGTCTTCCTCCAAATTTGCAGCAGCACTGTGGGCTTATCTATTGATTGAAACTTACCCTAGTTGCTGTCACCAGGCACCAGGAGCACTGTCCTGCTTTATGCTGCATAACAAATTGAAATTTCTGAAATTCCTCATTTGCTTCTGAAAGACGTATTGATCAAAAAACAAAATAAATCAAAGCAAATGAGCAGCTGTAGGTGCAGTAAACAAGTATACGTGTATGTAAACTTTTGAAGGCTTATTCTTCAACATTTATTATGAAAATTAGAGTTTCATTTATTATGAAGAAAGAAAAAATGTTTTTCATTAATATGTACCTTTCAGACAGGTCAGTGATGATTTTCTCTTTTTGCAGAACTCTGCAGCTGCAAAATGAATTCATGAGGTCTTACAATACCAATTAACACAATCATCTACTAGTATTTGATTATCACAAAACCAACACAACCTTTTCTTCCCTGTGGTCTTACTTCCTATTTTCTTCTGTACCCCTGCACTTTTCTGCTTCAGCACTTACAGTGCACAAGTATGTCTCATTGTTAGTTCTGGAAATTTCCATTCAAAGGACAAGAAATTCTGGGTTAGGCGTTAGTGTGCATTATGTGCCAGTGAAACTGTCAAATCCTTCAAAAACCTCAGTGTTTAAAAAAAAAAAAAGGGATAAAGCTTCATGGATGAAGAACTGCAAGAAATGATAAATGAAATAGATAAAGATGAGGATTGGGAACTGAATAAGCAGGATTTCTGGCAGATCTTGAAGAACCCAAGTCTTTACTGAGAAGTTTTATTCATTCTTTGTGCAAAGATTATATATGTGCAAATAAATTATTTTTATATATATATATGTATGTATGTATGTGTGCGCTGGTGTGTATTTGATGCAGATACATGTGGTAGGTGCCTAGCAAAGAGGCCATAAATGGACATTCAGGGGAGAGCAAAAGCATGGCAAGGTTACATAATACCTCCTTTGCATATTCTCTCTCTTTCCAGTTTTATTGAGCTCTGGGAATTTTCTGAATCTGTTTGTCTATTGATAAACTAACTGTCTGTTGACAAACTTTTGAGATCTCAGTAAGAGCTGTCTTCAAAGCACTTGTCTGATCATGAACCTTTGCAAACTTTCTTGCATCCACAACATTCTCTGTCATGGAGTCCCACTAATCTCTGACCTGTTGCTGGAGGAGCCATTAACTTTGGGGTTTTTCTAAACCTGCCTCTTGCCTAGCTTTGTTTGGCTTCCTTTGTATCACAACATTATGAATAGTCAGTCACTGTCCATGTTCTTTATGCCAATTATGGTTTTGTAAACCTCTCTCATATTCTGCCAAGTTGTCTTTTCCAAGCTGAAGAATTGTTAATGAATTCGTCACAGATTTCTGTATGTAACAATGGAAACCGTTCTGTAGCTTGGATCCTTCTTACCCCTCTCAGAAGCACGTCCAGTGTTCTTGGCTTCTTTTTGAGGAAAGGGACCAGAACTGCAACAGTGTTCGAGGAGGGAGAGAACTATGTTTGTACAGAACAGTTCAATGATACCCTCTTTATTTCTCTATTCCTTTCCAAATAATTCCTATAATTTACTTGGTTGGTGGGTGGACTGAGTGCTACTGAACACTGAATTGATTTTTTTCATGGACCATAATGATATTTTATCATAATGCAAAGTCTTCATTCTTGAGTGACGCAGGTCAGCTCAGGTCCATTATTCGTATGTGAAGCTAGGACTGCTTTTCAACGCATGCATCACTTATATTGAATTTATCGGTCATTCTGTTTTGTAGTCACTCAGTCCCTTGGATTACTGAGGGGGCTTTTTCAAAAGCTTTACAACCCCAAGTGTTCAGTATTGTGATGTTTTTCTGCAACATTTTGAAGTTAGTTTCAGTTTTGATACTCTGAATAGTATGTATTGACTGCACATTTTGTTACTTCTCTATTCTCTTTTGCATGGTGATTGTTCATTCACAAGGGTGATTCCCTTCTATCCCAAAGAGACTTTGTTCCTTTAAGAACTTTTAAAGAGTTTCTACATGCTGATTGGCTTCTTTCGAGAACACTACTGATTTGGTGAGAGAGGATTTCCTTCTACAGAAAGAATTGACTATTGTATTTTTGTTGGGTTTATATGGTTATATAATTAACACTTTATTTAAGTTTCGGATAATCTGTTCAGTGTAGAATTCACACTTGCTAATCATGAATCACTGAATCCTCTCCAGATCCATCTATAAATTCAGTACTCTGCATTAAGTACTCCATGGCTAGCAGTTTGAAAGTTTCATATCTGAGCTCCAGGAGACATCATTTATTCTTTGTGATTTACCACTGTATCTGTTTATCACTCTTAATATTGTTGTACATTGAATTATCCAGCATTTGTACTGTCTTTTAGTTTCCCCAGTAGACAGGATTTTCATTGTTCAAGGATGTCTTGAAAAGTCTTTGAGAGTGTGACACTTCTCGAAAAGGGAGATTTTTCCGATCTTATGTTTGTGTCTCAGTTGTCACACTGTATATACACACTGGATTTTGGCTTACCTTGGACCTGACACTTTGGCAAGTAGGCACCCAGATGTTAAGACTGCTAGAGTTAACAGTATGCATTTATGACATACACAAAGATCTCTCCCAGTACCTATTTTTCTGCATTACATTTGTCCAAGCTTTATAAAATCATTGTGTTCTGACTTTTTCAATGTAAGAAAGTGAGACACTGGGTATATGAGCTGTTATACATACATTTTGCAGTTTGAACTTTCAACCCATAAACCAGTTAAGGACTCTGAATCAAGCTCTTCTGTAATGTAGTTGGCCTGTAGTTCTACATATGTGGTGCTTAGTTTCATTCAGTGCTGAATTTCTGGTGTTCTGTGAGGGTATCTGAATGGTCTAAAATTGCAAAATACTGTGATAACCTTGGACTGAAAAACTGAAGGTAAAGCAGTGTTGTTAATTACCACCATCTACCACATCAAGAAAAATAAAAGCAGAGTTTAGTTCTTAATGCATCATGTTTCTACCATGTATTTTTGTAGCTTTTCCACTTAAATTTTTCACCCACCAAACTTAAAATTTCAGGCCTTCAGACTGTGTCTTCTTGTCAACATTGTCTTAGGGAAAGACTTATCAGGCAGTTGTCATTTCATTTCTTTGATGGCCTATCTTTTAAAAGTAGGTGGAAATAATTGATGAACAGTAATAACAGTTCTGCAGTCAGTGATCAACAAAAAGTACTTCCCCGAATGGCATGTTTATTTTAGCTGATGAAGAATTGTTTCAGAAAAGGTTTGTATGACTGTTACTCGCCGTTACTCTGCCATTTTGATTCTGAGGAGAAATAATTTGCCTTTTTTTTGATGTGGTTATCTTCCATGCTCAAAGTGTAGATTTGCAGTATGGGCTGCAGACATGGGTGAATAGTGCAGTCTGATCCAAACTCTGCAGAGAATGTTGATTTTGCATTACTAGCCAGCAGCCCGTCATCTTTTCCTCTTTGAATTCATTTTGGAGAAAGTAAAAATCTGGAGTTTACTGTCAAATGATTTAAGATAAAAGAATATTTATATATGCACCCAAGCAAGCAAACTCAGGAATTGGATTAACAATTGAAGGAATGTTGATATTTTGTTTGCAAATCACATTTCTTGATTTATTTACTTGTAGCCTTTCTATTTATAAATGCCATATTTACGCGCTCTCATTTTCTAATTAATTGTTTTTAATATTTAGAATTGAATTATGTGCCCTGATGATTTTTGTGAAGTGCCTTATTGCAATATATACTTTCATGATCCAGAATAACTTTTCTATAAGGAATGTGGAAATTTAGGACTACTTAAATGCAAAAGGAGACAAATGTTAGTGAGATTTGTGTAAGGTATAAGATGCTGATGGTATTTTTATGGTGCTTTATAGATGATTATGAAAGCAGTAGCTTTTGACTCAACGTGAATAAGGGAATAAGGGAGTGATTGTTTCGTGGGTTGTGCTTTCTGAGATTTTGGTTGGGCTCTTTTTGTTTGTTTCCTTCAGAAAGACAGACTTTTGGAAAAATTAAGAACAATTGTTTTATGTACAGGGAAAAAAGAGAAGATGCTCCTGTTGGTTCCAATTGTTCTTTAAAAATTTCACTTGACTAAAAGAAAGAGGGTTGCCCTTTGGGGGATGAAAGATTTTTCCCAGCTTGTGTGTATTGTTTTTTCATGTTTTTACCCTTGTGGTTTGAAAACTAGTTCATAAAATTTTTACATATTGATCCTTTTACTTATGCCTATCTATCTATGAAGTTTCCTTTGTGAGGAACAACCATTTCTATAGGCTGTGTAGCGCAGTCTACAGTAGTTACCCTATCTTGTGGAGGTGGAAACACAGCGACACCATTTTAAAAAGTCCATTACTTTTCTAAATATTATGGATGGAAGAATTTATGCTGTTCGGGATACTAAATGTTTTATCTGTGGTTTTAGACTCTGAATCAGGAAAGCAGTCAGTCATATGGTTAAGTAACGTTCCCAGTTAAGGTTATGGATAGTTAATGTAATGTTTTGTTTGCACTTGCAGAGATGCTTAAAACATGCTGATTTTATCACTGCTTTTGCTTTGTCTTCCTAAATTGTATTGGTTGGTCATATATTAATTTTAAATATAATTTGTATGTCTGCTTAGTTAATTTGAATTTATTAGTAATATTTATTACATGTTTTTATAACTTCAAGGGTTTAAGTAAAAACCCTCCCTCTGCCCTCAAAAATACTACTGTAAATACAGCGTGGAAGCCAGTTCCTTTCATCCTATCTTAGAATACTCCTTTTTTTAATTCCTTAATCCTGTATTCCCTGTTTTGTAGTCGTCAAGTGCTGGTATTTATATAAAGGACAGCACATGGATATAGTAGGAAGATTCACTTTGTTATTAACAAGATGATTTGGGGAATACTTTGGGCTAAATTCAAGGTCCATTGTATGTCTCAAAGAGCGTTTCCAGCAGAACTTTAAGCAACAAACTTCACAGATACTTCTCAGAATCCCACTAGATTTTTATTGGCATCACGCATAAACAGATGTGAAAATGTTACGTTTCTTTTGGTCCATTTTACATTCATCTTTGAAAATGAGCTAATAAAGATAATAAGATAGCAGCAAGGCCAGATCAGATCAAAGATTTATCTAGTGCAGTATTCTGGCTCCAAAAATAGCCAAAACTTAATGTGTAAGGAAGAATGCGAAATCAGGCATGTTTCACAGCCACCGGAGGCAAGTGGTTCATGGACGACTTGGGCCAAAAGTTGTGTGTCTCTATTTAGTAATGATTCATGGCTTTTTCTTCCATAATTGCTTTTTGAACCTATATAAAATCTTCAACAGTCATACAACCAATAATGCAGTTGCTCAGGAACCATTAGAAAGATTGTAAAGGCTAAATAATTTTAATGTCAAATATTTTATTTTAGAGCAGCTAAATGTTCTGTAACAGGTTTGTAAAATTGTCGTTGAAATCGTTAAAACAAGTAAGTGCAATTTTAGGTAATCCTGGTTTTGTTCTTTCTAGCTGCTTGCTTCTCATATTTTTCTTGAGTTAGAGTACATTCATGTCATCAGTTTGTGTAATATGAGCCAATAAAGGCAAGTGTGTTAGTGTTCTTACTGTAGGCAAATCATGTCAGTAGTACCTGTGCTTCATTGCCTTCTTGTCCCATTCAGAACACTAAAGCCTAACTCATAGGCTCTGTTTGTACTGAAAGCCAGGCAGGCAGGATTAAGGTGTGCCTCTAGCCACAGACCACTGCTGCATTCTGGAAACAAGATGAGTCTACTCCATTTATATTTCTCCTGCACATTTGCAAAGAAAAAGTTCTACAGTGGACTTTCTCTTAAAAAAGTATATGAGCTTCTCAACAGTTTCTACTTTACAAATAACAGGAGGACATCTCTTTCAGAGTAATTCAAATTTGAAGTAAAAGGACAAATAAAAAATGGAGTACGCTTTTAGTTTTTTAAATAATTTGTGTTAATTAACAATAACAGCAACCACATCAAACAAGAAAGCACATTTGTCTCCATTTGTTGGCTAGTTTATATAATACTTAGCCCAGGACATTGTCTGACTGGTGGAGGCTTGGCATAGCTACCAGGACAGGGTGATTTAATAATGAGGCAGGCAATCTACTTCATCACAAACAGTATCACCAGTAGAGCAAGCTAAAGCTAGAAGCCAGTTGTTATGTGACTTTAAATACCCTGTGTATTCAAATGTATACCAACAATTAATTTAGCAAGGAACTTTTAAGAAGTGATAGTGTTCATTCACTTGGGCCTGATACCTTAGTGCTCCTCCAAGATTGAAAAGAGGATTTTCACCAGTCTTACTTGCCCTTTGAATGAACTTCAGTAAAATTGTTGGCCACCTTTCACACAGGGCTGTGGAGGAACAGTGTACAGAATTTACATGACAAAAATGGTGAGTGAAAGTAGAATTCTTAAAAACTCTCTTGCTGCCAAGAAGTACAGAAACTTGTTGCCTGATTTTAGAGCTATTACTAAGGCTATGTGCAAATATTGAGGGAAAGTCTCTCTGATCTGTGCTGTATACTGGCTGTAAATACAGTCTACAGCTAATTGCTTTTGGAATGCTAGTAGTCTTTAAAACTCAAAAAACATATGGCGTTGAAAATTAAAGTAATTCTTGTTTGCAAACTAGGATGGTGTACTATTTTTATTTTTTTTTAATGCAACACTAAAGCCATTACTCTTCTCTGAGTCTTTTCCAAAATGCCTTTAAAACTTTAGGTAAGTGGAATATTTGTTGGTATCTCATGGGGCTCAGATACTAGGTATTTAGATAAAGATGTGTATTCAGGTATTCAGTTGGCAAGAGTGCATCTTACTAAGGTGAGATTCACCCTTTTTTTTTTTTTTTTTTTTCACAAAGGAGATAAACAATAACTAATTATTTTGCATCTCTGACAAAAACAGCGAAAATTTGATATTTCAAAATATTTGTTTTTAGTATTTTAGGCCAAGTATTGTTTAGGCATGCTGAGATTACAGTTATCTGATAATGACCTGGTTTTTGTCCAATTAGAAATTAATAGGACCTTGGTATTGATTTATTTATACCTATACTATGAATAAAAAAGCTGCAGTTTTCTTCCAGTCTAGTAGAAAACAAAACTAATAATGTAATGAAAGATCAAATATTATAGAAATCATATAAGAATGAGTGAACTTCTCTTTCTGGCTTTTGTGGTACAGGAGATAAAAAACAGCTCTGATTGAACACTACTGCTTGAAATGTCTAAAGACTGAAAATATTTTATTGTTGCTATTACAGGATAAGAAGGCTTATCTGGACATCATCCACACCTATATGGAAGTCCATGGAACTGTTCATGGGACAAGCACTATTTATATTCCCGGCTATGTAAAAAACCATGGTATACTCAGTGGGCGGGATTTGCAGTTTCTGCTGAGAGAAACCAAAGTAAGTTTGTCAAGAGGGAGTAGTGGCAGAAATAGCTACAGATAGACACTATCTGAAGTGCTTGCATTTTACCTCCTACGAATGAGCTCTTAATTTAAAAGCATTGGAAAAATAAATGACCAAATGTAAAGGAGCTTAAGTTGTCTTCTGTGTGCTAAGAATACCTTTTTCATCATGTCCATGTTTTGTGGATTGACAGCTAATATTAGAAACTTGGGCAACAACCTACAGTCACAGACACATTTAACAACCAGCTTGAGAAACATGGATAAATGCATTTTTCATTTTCTTAAATGTGATACAGCTCAAGGACATAATCAGCTGAGAATGTGCTTTGTTTTACATCACTGATATGAAAGATAATATCTGAAAGCTGTACAGTAGGCATACTTGCTCTGCCCTACCAATGACTTTAACCTAGAGTGACCCTACTCTCTGGGGGAGAAAATAAGAAAGGCAAGCATTTCATTCGTCATTCAGTTCCTTCCTCTGCTTCAGTTGTGCAGAGAGAGCGAGCAAAAGAGTGTGCTTTTTGTGGTGTGCTTTCCCCATGGCCCCATAGTCAAGGGAACTCAAGATAAGGGACAGTATATACATTGAAATAAATAAACTTCTGTCCCCATAGGTGGAATGCTTTGTGGGGTTTTCTGTGCCATTTCCATAATCTTTGTGGCACTTTACAACATTAAAACACTTTAGTGGATTACATTTAAATAGGATGTTTAACTTTCAGTTGGTGAAAGAAGTGGTTTGTGTGTTTAAAATGAGCAAAATGTGTAGAACTGCACCACTTACTCCCCATTGTTGATAGTTTCTTGCTGTGCACTTCTACAGAAGAAGCTATTAAAAAAAGAAAAGAAAAAAGCAAGCACCTCCCAGTCTTCCCACACGACTGTGGAGATCTCCTTTTTGAAATATTTGGGAAAATGATGGTAATTTGACATCTCTGTGTGACAGCTGTTGGCAAATTATGACTTTTTAAAGGCAACCACTGTGTGTATGTACTTGATGCGTACAGATACACACAATGTTGCAGATTAAAAAGTCAACATTTACTTTCGTCATAGATAATACTGAGATTACACAGCTTTTGCCTGTGTGGAGTATGAAATCACTGTGTTAATCATAGTACTAACGTGGGAAGGATATTGACGTTGTAATAACCCCAAGCACAAACAGTGACTTATTTCTGAAAAAAAAAAAAAAAAAAAGGCGTTCTATTCACTGCAATAGTAAAATAAGCTAATGGACTTCCTATAGAATTACTGAAGTCCTTATAATTTACAAAGTACAGTTCATAATAGTTATGTTTGAGTAAGTCTTCCTCTAATTCTTTGTCAGCCATCTTACATGTATTACAGTATTTGATTTTCAATATTAAGTAGAAAGCTCATCTAGTCGTTATTGGTTATATTTGCTGTGCTCTAAGATGCAATGTAAGGACATGTTCCATTTAGGACAAACTCAAGTTGATACGTACATACTATGCAACTCAGCACAGTGCGGTTATTTGGTTTTTGTGACACAGGAAGTAGCCAGACTAGTTTCACTCAGTTTTTGACTAGTAATTGCAATATCAAATGGAAGATACTATCTTGTGATTGTGAAGTACTCCTGAGATCAGTAAGTTCACAAAAATACAAGTTGTATTTTTGTGAAAAACATGGATCTACGCTGTACTGTTTTTAGAGTCCTACAAGCATTTTAGATTTTAATGATTTTCTGTACTATTGTTGTGCATTGGGTTTTGGGGGGGTTTTGTTTCCTTCCTAACATTGGGGAAAATCCTTTGAGGATTTGCTGCATTTCTTAGTAGATGGCACTGAGAAACACATCAGTGTGTTTCAGAACCCTGTATCAGGAAGCCAGTGTTTTTATCACGTTATCTTTTTGATACAGTCTTTCTTAATAAACTATTTTTTTTAAGTCTGCAAACAGTATTTTCACATGGCTTTTCTGAACTTTTGTTAGCATATTTGCAAATGACAAAAACTGTTTTCCTTTTAAGGACATTATTTACAGGCTAACAAAACTTTGACCTGATGATAAGCAGTTAAGAGTCCATCCACTTCTCCTAATACTTACTATTGTCAGGCAAATGGGAGTGCATTGTACTTCTGATGTTGCAACAAAATGAAATGAAATATGGCTTACTGTATCATGAATTTCGGTTATTATTCCTGTCTAATACTTACTTGTTCCAATATATCAAGTTTAACAGAAAAAGTAAAACAGCAGCATCCTGAGATTGAAAGTGGAAACTGGGATTTACCATCTAATTTGTTTGGACTTTTTCAGTTGGAGGCGGATTTTTGGGTTGTTTTTTTTTTGCCAGCTGATGTTTAGTATCTCATAGGTACACTGGCTGTTCTGTCTTAGCATATGGTTGCCTCTCAGTGTTGATCAACAGACATACTTGCTCCAAGTCTTCTTGTTGCCCGTACATTCACAGTTTCAGATTTTGATATCTTTTAAGAGACAATACTTTAACATAGCTTAGCATAAAACACCACTCACCTGTCTCTACTGGCCATCTGCTGCGTGTGTGGGTCAATTGTGTTTATATGAAATGGATCATGGATTGAATTGCTGAAATAAGTGCAGGTTTTTCACAAAAATCAAACTGACTTAAATGGGAGCTTTGTGCCCTGAGGAGCCTCGTGTATGTGTGCACATGCATCCAGTGATGTTCAAGGACACTTTTTTAATCGTAATCACTTTAATCACTTTTAATTGCTAATCAACGTGACCAGAGCCCCATAATGAATTTAGTTATGGGGTTTTGTCACTAGACAATTGGTGTGCTGAAAGAATGTGAATAATTGGAGCCGTAACTCAGGCATGGTAACATCTGTGGGTACAATGCTCACTTGAACCATCTAGGCCTGCTGGTTGCTGTCTCCAAGCAACAAACTTCGTCTTTAAGCTTCCGGAAACTTTCAGATTTTTCTTTTTCTAAACAGATGTTTTCAGCCCCAAGGGCACAGATTGTCTTTCATTGCTTGTGATTTCAACATTGTGTTAGCAAGTTTTTGTTAGGTCAGCTGACAAATAATCTAGTTCTCAGAAAGTCAGAGCTAAATAATAATTTAACTAATCACACAGTTCAGTGTAGTCAGAAGTGTCAGTTTATGTTGCACTGCTTCATTTTGCCCTTAGACAGCAAAATACTGATAGGTGATGGCTCAGTCATGATTCTTGATCAGAGCTTTGCATTCCCAAAATGTATTCGGTCTCTCTGCACTAGTTGGTATAGGGCACAGTTATTCTCAAAAGCATGCAGCTGCCATTTCATTCTAGTGTATTATAAAGCAACACATTTCAGAATAAGTGCATTTTCCAAGCAGGAGGGGGCTGTTTGAGATTCATCATGGCTAGTTCAGCTGTGTAGTGCATGACAAAAACGAGACATGTCAACAGTTCCTAATGAGAAGATGTAAAGCCATTCATCACGTCAGAGGAAAATAGGGTAGGCGAGCTGGCAGCCTTCCTGCCAACTTACATGGCTTCTTGCCAAGTGGGCAGCTGGAGGAGTTGGACCAGACTCTCGTGGAAGAACCAGTACTGAATTCTTGAGAAATATTTCTCCTTTGAAAGTTTCAGATGCAACTTTTTACTTTGGGTCACTGTGAATTTTTGAGGGAATCCAAATTCTTTTACTAAGTGGCATTTACAATTTCTGAATGGTGATTAATAAAAGTAGGAGCAACACCCTGTTTAGACAGTTTGGGAAAAATCCCATTGCAATGTCGGATGAGCAGAATTAGGGAAACAACCTTTTTTTTTTTTTTCATATTGCCTTTTATGAAGTAATACAGTTTTTTTACTTCCACACGCTTCACAAAAGCAGTGGAAAAGACATTTAACTAGTGATTCTATTCTAAAGTTGTTTCAATCACAAAAGGATTGACTTTTCTAGAAAAGTATTTTATATTCATGAGAAAAATATATCAAGATAGTTAACAACAGCCTTTGCTACAGTTTCTGTAGTTCAGAAGAGAATATATAAGTTCGGTAAGGAGGCATACAAAAGTGGTGATAAACCTACCAACACAACAGAATAAATTAGATAAAGTGAAGTAATGTTAGAAAGGGGAGAGGAGAAGATAAACACTCCTATTTATGGAACTATAGCATTTAGTCTCTGGAATATGAATTTTTTCTCTTAAATATTCAACTAGTCAGAATTACAGTCAGTGAAGTAAAGCATTCACTCCTTATTTTATACTTTTGGCTGTAATTTAGAAAGACTGTTTGCTCAAGTACTCATTTAAATAATAGTCCGATCTGGTGCTGTAAACTCCACAAATAAATTGCTTAGTGTCAACTGAAAATCAGTGGTTTCCAAAAAATAAAAGAAAAACACACTTTTTTCATGAGAGTGGTTGTGAAGCACTTTTCATCTCAGAGAAGTTTCCACTTAGCTACTACACCATGAAAGGACTGCTTACATTATAATCAGAAAAGAATGGCATCTTGGCTGGTCTGATGCTGGGTGGCCAAATAAAAAGCCTGAAATTCCAAACCAAGGGTTCAGTTCACTGCAAAGGCAGAAAAGGTTCCTGAGGAGCCTTTCTTAGGAAAACCAAAGTATTCCTGCTTAAGGGTTTCAACACCCGCTTTACTCAAGTTGGGCAAGTGAGATTGCAGATACAAACTCCCTTTTTTGGTTCATGCAGAGGTTCGTGTACAGGCACAGACACACCTTGGTAGCAGACCTTGCAAACAAGGAAATGGTTTTTAAAAAAAAACACACCACTGTTACCATGATAATTTTACATCTGTATTTATTTGCTGTTATCTTCTTTAGATATACTTTTATACTGTAAATGCCTCCTGGCAATCATCTTGTTATATGGGGCATTAGCATACAGAGCCTACTGTGGCATGTGCCCACTTAAAGCACCGTATGAAAAATAATGGTTCTGTCTTTCAAAAACATTTGAAAGGTGAGAAGAATGCTCACATACAGAAAATGACATTATTTCAAGCACTAATCAACCAAATTTAGAGTTTTGCATTATAGATCTTCAGCCATAGGGTGAAGGTGCCTCTCCATGGTGGACCATGTTACCAGACATAGCATCCAGTAAGAGAGTACCCTAAAAGCCATAGTCAGCACCTCGTGTGGTGGAGGCAACAGTGTACATTTATATCCCAAAACAGTGTTCTAAAGCTTTACCGTTTTGTGGGAGATAGCCTTGTCTTCCACACAGCCTCAACTGTACTGAGGATGGATGCTTGCTTCACTGGTACCTGAAAATTGTTGTCTGTTATTTCTGCTTTTTTTTTCCCTTCCTTCTTTTTCAAGTAGTGACTTGCAGCATTTGTTAATACTTTTAGGACGTACCTTGACAGATTGTTTTAGCCTTTCTGGAAATAACAAGCTGCATGTAATTCAAAGGATTAGCAAATTAGAGCATCATAAGAATGAGTTACAGAAATATCCTGTGTTCTCTAATGCTTGCTTTTTGAATGATAGTGGATGTGACTTTCTGGAGGCAATTAAGATATTCCTCAGTTTTGCTCTTTATCCCATACAAACATACTAGCTCCCTAACCAAGGAACGTTAATAAAGGGCAATTTTCAGGAGCAGGGTCTAGATGCAGTTTGGGCATTTCAGCCGATTTGATGAAGACGACGTGGTGGAGAGGGATAGAAGATTTTGGAGGGTTGAAAGAAGGAGCGGGGGGGGGGCTGCAGGCAGCTGTGAGCCAGGCTGGAACCTTGGGCCAACAGGCAGCACACACACGTGCACCGTTCTAGCGATCAGATGCATCTTTTTTTCTTCAAAGGTATGATGTTGCTTAGACGTAAGGCTGGAAAATGGATGCGAAACAGGTGGTAGGCTATTTATTATAGATTAAGTGTTGACAGTGTGCTCTGTGCTGTCAAAACATAAAACCATGTTTCTTTCCCCATGGAGCTTCCTCCTAAATAAACGGACCAGTCAGACACAGAACTGTTCAGCAGTGCACAGCAGCAGTTTATTAAAAAAGTGAAAAACGAAGCAAACAAACCAGCATTCTCTACATAACAGACAAACACAGGATCATAGGAGAATTGATACTTCAGATGGTTTTAATTGCTGGTTCTCAGCTGGTTTTCTGCCTGAACTAAGGAGTAGTTTAAATAAATAACATTATGTGTGCAAATTGCATGAAATGGTTTCGTGTCCGTAATTCATTATTTTCAAGAGATTACCTTTCTTTAAATTAAGCCTCTTTTGAGGTGAAATTTAGTATGTATTTTTTCTGACTGAAAGGAAATCTATCTTATGCCATATATAAAAACCAAATTTAGATAATCTAGCTTTAGTGGAGATAGTCTACCAGATCTGTTTTTATATCAGCCACTGGAGAGTTTCCTGTAAGATTTAAATCTGCAAGATAGCTGAGAAACTTTTTGCAAGTAGGTGACTTTTTTTAACCTGAAAATTGAAAACTGAAATAACAATATTCAGCTCCATGCAGTGAAAATTGTATGTCCTCAACTATGCTGAGAAGTGTTAACTTTCTTTTTAAAATGAGCCAACTCAGAATTTATACTGTTGTTGCCATGGGTCGGAGAGGATTGATGCTGCAGTGCCTGTGCACGACAATACTGACTACAGCTTTAATGCATCAATGTTAAGATCAGCTCCTAGAAAGGGCCTTCAGTTTTGAATCTTCTGTTACTAGGATTCACTTCCATGTTGCAGAAAATTTAGTGCAGAATCGTATAATTTGATGTCTTTGAATACGTACGTCCTGAATACATGATCCTGACAGTTATGAAGATTGCTCTTTATTTTCTTGAAAAAAGCAGTAGCTATATGTACATGCATGTTAAGTCATTCAGCAGTGCTGAGAAACTGCTGTTACGAATCAGAGTTTGTAATTCTCCCATTATACACAGACTTTCAAATAAAGATAAAGAATCCTATATTTAATTCAGAGTTTTTAATTATGTTGGGCCAGGAGAGGGGTCAAGATCCAAATAAAAGCCAGACAACTCTGAAAAAATATTAAATTTCTTTACATTGGAGAAAAGCACGGCCTTTTCTAGAGCACCTGTAATCTCAGCTGATGTAAGAATAGCTTTGTGATGCATTTTTCCTCCTTCAATTTACCTTGGAGGCGTTGAACCCTCTTAATCCTATGCAAAGCTCTTGCTGCCTAGGTACAGTGTCTTCAGCTGATGTTTGCTGCCATCTACCGTTTTAATTAGAAAACTTAATCAGTTTGCCAGCAGCGTGTTCATATTGGCAAAACCAGCAGGTTAGCTGACGTGGGAGAGAGGGGGAAAACAGTAGCGTAGCTGTTCCGTGAGGTTGCTGCAGTAAAACCTGTACCTGCAAGAGAGCCCCAGCAGTTTCATTTCAACACAATCAAACCACCGAATGACTTTTTTTTTTTTTTTTCCCAAAAAAATAACTGAAAGAGTCCGTTGTTGCCTCAGCTCCATGAAAAACCACCTCAGCTCATTACAGAAGATTATTGTCAAATGTGTTTTACAAGACATTCTGTTACAGCCTGGGTAGGAGGGGGTGAGCTGCTGAATTTCTCCAGTTTTCTTCTTAACATTACATTTTTTTAGGCTGGTGCATTTAGAACGCATTATTGTTTATTTTAAGTTAGCTCTTAGCTTTCAATTTTTGTAAAGAACAAAAATTAAGATAGTCCTTGTTTTCTGTTTTTCAGCTGTTCGTTGGTCTTGGATTTCCATATGAAGGGCCGGCTCCTTTAGAGGCTATTGCTAATGGATGTGCTTTTCTAAATTTAAGATTTAACCCGCCAAAAAGTAGCAAAAACACAGAATTTTTCAAAGGCAAACCTACACTCCGAGAGGTAAGCTTTATCAATCTTGGTAATTTCTTTGTTGAAAATGATTGTGGATTTCTTTTTCGTAACTTAATATAGGAAAAATTGCATAAATGTTCACAGTTTATTGCAAAAGTATGCAACTGTCGTTTTCTTTAGCTATTGATGGGGTTATCAGTCATTTTTATACAAGACATTTATATGTCTTGCTATTATGTATTTATATTTTATACATTCTTATACAAGAACAGATCATGTCATCTGACACATGATGTGTCATTTGAAAGCGATTTTCTTTTGTTGAAGAAACAAACATTACTGTGTACTGTGCAGGAAGTAAATAGGTGTTTAAGTAAACACCTATAAAAATGCCTTTTGTGGGTTGTTGTGTGTGTTTGGGATATTTTTTTTTTTCTCCAGAAAAGACCTGCTCAAGGCACTGTTGAGCTAAGGTATTAATGGTCACAGCCCACAGTGTTTGTGGTTAAACACTGAAGACATTTGGAGAACTGACTCCTTAAGAGAACAGGAAAACCAAACCTCCAGCTTGCAAAACAGCCAGTGTGTTTAGACTCTAGTAAGAGAAAAATGAGGCTAAGTAAACTAGCCCCTCATCCTGGCACTGACTTTGGAATATTTTTCTTCTTCAGTGTAGGTAAAATTCAGCCTATACCACTTGCAAGCATTTAACAGTCATGTAGCCATTTCTGACATAAGCACTTTTGCCTGTGACCATGGCTTGTTCTTAGGTGTATATATGTATTTCTTTTACATACTCATCTGAAGGGAGAGCTGTCTGGTAAGCTTGTACAGGACATGAGCTCAAACTCACCCCTTCTCACAGCTTGCATTGCTAACAAAGGAGATAGCAATAAGGAAAAAAAAGTCTGTTTAAATTTTCTCCTTGGGCTTGGCACGTTTCAAAGCTTTCCTTCTGTGGGTCACTCAACTATTCGTCTCATTTCCAGTTTTTCTGTTCTCAGACACTATAACTGATCAGACTCAGTAAATAATCTGGACCCACTTAAGTCTCTAATAGGAATTTTAGTGCTTGGAATGCAGTGCTAAATCCCACTGGCATGTGTCAGCACTAACAGAAATGCTGTGCACCTGAATTGCACAGAAAAATAATCCCTATTGACTGCTTTAGTACAAAATAATATAATGAACATTCATCACGAATATTTCTACGTTCACATGGTCTGCTGACCTGTCCTAAAAGTAACCTTTTCTCTAACTGGTTTTTACAACTGCATTTAGATCCGATTGCCAGTAATCCATATGCTGGTTCTTTGGGATTAAGAAAGTCCTTAAATCCTTCTCTCAGTTTTTTCAAGTGTTAAAGGAGAACAAAAAAAGCTTGTGTAGCTCTGCGAATTGATTATCCGTAGACCAATTTGGAGATGAAGTCTGTGTTTAGTACTTTGGTAAAGTAACCATTGCAAGTCACTATTTCTCTCTTATTCTAGATAGAATTTATTGGGGGGGA
Organism: Mycteria americana; assembly: GCF_035582795.1. Lineage (NCBI taxonomy): Eukaryota > Metazoa > Chordata > Aves > Ciconiiformes > Ciconiidae > Mycteria > Mycteria americana. The sequence goes on from NC_134373.1 coordinate 36,483,431, forward strand.
GTTAACTGTTTCCCCTCTACCCCCAAGATGGGGTCCTGTAGGGAAGACTCTGTGCAAAATCTGGAAATGACAATTTTCATTTTAGATCAGCAATTGTTTTGTCTTGGGACATGATTTTGCTGGGGGAAAGAGTCAGAAATAAAAAAAAAAAATCACCTTCAAGCAGCTTGTTTTGTTACCAGTATTTGTACCAATATTTCATCTCCATTCCACACGCCTCTCCCTGGCCCCCCAAAGAAAGAAAACATTGCACGCTAAATGTAGTTGAAATGTGTAGTTGGTGGGTGTGGTTTCTTTCATTTTCTGCTTTTAGGAAGAAAAAAAAAAAGACCTGAAATTAGAAATTAATTCCAAATCCATTTATAAAAGTTCTTATAGATTGTAATTATATACAGAGGATGTATCTCCTGAATATCTAAAACATTAAGTCTCGGCTAATTAAAGCATTTCAGTATTAAGAAATAATCTTAATATTTTTGAGAGTATAGATGTAGAATGACTGGTGAAATAAAAATACGTTGCTAGTTACTCTTAATACTTAAAACAGCTACTAGTCTGAGAAGTTTAGCTGTTCATCTTCCAGATCAGATCTGGCTTTAATGTTGCCATCTGTCTGCCTGAGATGGTAGAGAAAGAGTGGTCTAAGGCATAATTCCTAAAGCTTTGTGGAATTTAAAACACTGGTTTATGGTCATATTTTTAAAGGTGCAATAGAAGGTTTTTTGTTGTTACTGAAAGCAATAGGAATGTAGCTTCTGCCATCTGAAGTCCAGACATAAGTGCCCTGGGAACTCGGTCTTGGTAACCCAGATTTTTAAATACATATAGTTTTAGTGGCAGTAGAAATACTATTGAAAAAAGGTTAGAATATATCAGTCTTTGAGAAGGATTGGACTTTTTGGAGGAATTTAAAATATACCAATGGGAGCACAGTGCAGTGTGTTGCAGGTGAATGTAGGCAGCGACAGAAGCTGTCGGCGTGCAGAAGCATTCTGAGTTACTGGCCCAGCAGCTGCAGTCTTGCAGCCAGTCCACGAGCCCTCAACACCAGGCTGCCCTGCAACCGAAGGTGGGAGCCTGCACAGAGTCCCCTGGAGCACTGGTCTCAGAGCACAGATTTATGCTAGCTGATCCCATATGTAACTATAAGACTGACTTCTCTTGTCCACAAGCGAAATGCAATAGGCAAAAATTGTAAGTGGTTTCTTGCATTCACTTGAGGAAGAAAGCAAATATGGCATATGCTCAGTGCAGGAGAAGGTTCTTTCCAACAGATACCGTTTCCTGCTTCAGACCTTTCGTGCTGACTAGATTATTCTTTGTATCATGCATAAAGAGGCAGCTGTATAAAATTGTCTATGAATAATCTATCCTGTAGGGCTTTTTTTGTATTTATTTAAAAAGCAATTTTCTTCTGAGGCCATTGTGAAACACTCCCTTCTCTTCTGCATCTTTTGCTTCCTCTCTATGTGTTCGTTTACATGTTCCTCTCACTACTGTGCAGCCTGTCACAAAAATTACTTTTAGTGCCATCCTGCTAGTTCTGAAAGAAAGTAATCTCTAATATAATTTTTCTTAGTTATCCTCTTGGGTATTTATTGAATTTGTTTTCTGACAAAGTGGTGAGCAAAATACCAGTTAACGCTCTTATTGAGGTCAAATCACTCTTGTACTATCAGCAATGAGAGTCAGAATTCATCTAAGTGATAGAAATGATTCTTTATTCACTAATACTCACAGAAGGTTGGAAATGTTTGAAATTTGAAGGAGAGAGAGAGAGACCGAGGATGTTGTCTGAAGGTGAGACAGGGCCAGGATGACATCTCTTGAAGCCAGTCATGCAGGTCTCACCGGGACTGGTAGCTATTACGAGTTGTGAAAACGCAGGGCTGCTCTGTGAATGAGTTGTGGAGAAGCAGGGTCACATTTTAAAAGTAATTTCAGTAAGCATCAAGTCTTCTGTGATGTAAGTCATTACGAGGATCAAAGCCACAAATGAGAGGTGCACAAATGTTACTTGTGATCTGCATTATTATCTGATTTTCAGTTTTCCAACTAAATTCACTCTCTAAATTTAAACACGGAAAATCTGAAAGATAACTCAGAAGGAATGACGCTGACTGTTAGATTCTAGCTGAATTCTTGCGATACCTTAGTGCATTTCATCCAAAAAGTCTGATGCCGAGAGTGAGAGGGAAGGATATGTTGACACATTAATTTTTACCAATATAATTTCTTCCTTTCAGTTGACATCTCAGCATCCCTATGCTGAAGTTTACATTGGGAAGCCCCATGTCTGGACTGTAGACATCAATGATCTTTCTGAAGTTGAGAAGGCTGTGAAATCAATTTTGAATCAAAAGGTGAGAAATGTATCCTCAATTTGTCATCAACGCTTGAGGGTGTATTGTGTACTGCAGGTAGAGTGCTTCCTAATGTTAGTCTAATTAAAGCAGAGTGCTGCACTTTGACAGGATATTGGGAAAAAAAAATTGTCATTACATCTCTGTGGTATCTGATCATCATGTTTTAGTACTGGGTATGTCAGGTTTTTACCTGAAAAAAATTAGCATGAGTGAATTTGTATAGAAATGTGAATTTCCTATGTAAATTATACAGCAATCTGTATTTTCTGTGCATTCAGTGAGGAAGTTTCCTTGTTGATTCTTAGAGCATTACGGGCTGTCCAAATACATGCTCAATTCTGTTGACTGATTTTGTAGCCTTGACATAACCGCCACTGAAGTGCTTGTGCACTTACAGCATGGAATTGTAATGAGGGCATTTCGGAGGGGGGAAGTTTGAAGTAAGTTTCAAAGGTATCACATTCTTTTTTGTCATAATGTTTTCTTCTTCACTTCAACTGCAGAACTGAAACTTAGTTAAAACAGGAGCTCTGGAATCCCATAGGGTCTCAGGCTTGCTTTATATCTATTACTTTGCAGTATACCCTGAGTTTCCTTAAAGATAATCACTGAGCAACTTTTATTGCCATTACAAAGCAGCAAAAATCAGCCTATACTGCTGATGGTTTTGTGAAATTGTGATTTGTTAATGAGTTTATTTGCATTTATTGTTGGTACTTAAGCTATAACGTAGTATTTGGAATACAAGCTGCTACCACACAGTGCACCACAAAGTTCCTTTAAACAAAAAACCTTCTAACCTTAACATACTATGTTTCCACAGATTGACCCTTATTTGCCCTATGAATTTACATGTGAGGGAATGCTTCAGAGGATGAATGCGTTTATTGAAAGACAGGTATGAACTTTTATTGTGGATGGCTCTCTTGTTTTATGTTGAAAAGGGAGGAGACTCTCCATTTTAAAGCTTCTCAGTGTTGTTGCTGTTCAGGAAGAAATAGTAGCTGGGCAGTCCTTGGTATTACATCAAAGCAGAAAGGCGAAGTAGTTTTTCAGTATATATGTGACTTCTTTAACTGTGTACACACAAAAAATCTTTGGATCATGAAGTATCACGTAAATATAGAGATACTTTTGTGGTAGCGCACTTAGGCTAAAGCCTCTGGGTGGATTTTTCAAGTATTTAGTTTCAATCGATAAAGCTTTAAATGGTTTGGAAACCAGTTACTTAAAGGACTTTTGGTCCCCATGTATTACTGCCAGCTGAGAGCAGCAGAAGGTATTGAGTTGGAGTAATAAACTGCAGAGATTTACATGAGATCCTGATTTCTAGAAACTGTATGTTTGCTTGGACTTCCGCCCAAGGCCAGATCTGTTGCAATGGCCAGCTCTGCCTTTTGTTCTGGCTGCTGCAGAAGAGAGATAGGAATAACCTACATCTCTGTTAACGCCAATTAACTTCCAGGATTTCTTTCAGAAGCACTGCACATGCTCCTGTACCTGCATTTCTGAAAGAGGACAGTAATAAAGAATAACACAGCTTTGGATCAGAAGTGTAGTTAACATAGCTATTTCCAGTTTTCTGCCAGTAAACACTTCAAGCTTTTTGCTGCTGTATTGATGACATAGCCTGTAAAAGTATCTCTGCTTCTTTTGATTCCTTTACCTGAGTTAGCTGTAATTGAGAGTTTTTGTCAATACAGGAGGAAATGGAGCTCAGTGTAAGGGAGAAAAAGAGACAATCTAGAGAGAGCATCTGTGGGCCAAAACTGTCTTTTCCCTCTGGACCTCCTGGAAGGGCTAAGCCCTGGCTTCTACTGAGTGCTTCTCAGAAATAAATACAGCATTGTAATTTCATTCATTGCTTTGACTAATTGTCAAAAGCCATTATTATTTCATAGCCCCCAGGATGCTCAAGCATAATTATTAGCTGCATGTGCTTAGCACTGTGCTTGATTAACATGTCAGATGAAGCACAAATAAAGGTTGAGACCTTATTTTGAAGAGTTTGTGGTGGGAGGCAGGCAGAACAGAACAGAGAAAGCTGCACAAGCTTGGAACAGGAACGAAGATGCATGGAGTTGATCTGGTTCAGAGGCTGTGGGGTGCATTGACCATGAGAGCATGGTCTTCAGGGCATGTTTGAATGTGAAGAGGATGGGGCCAGATACACTCACACACAGTCACCCTATGGGACAATGAAACTGTAGGATTTAAAGGAGTTGTCCGGAGTTCCCCTTTTGGTGCCTTGGCTCAGGAGCAGGAGGGAGGACAGTGTTCACAAGAAAGGTTTACAAGAAACCTGAATCTTCAGATCCGACAGTTGGGCTGAATGTCTTTAGAGTCTGAAGTAAGAGAACTACTGTGAGCTGTGGTTTCACGTTTAGCAGTGCCACCTTCAGATGGATTAAACCAGCTTTCACTCCAAGCTACTCTTTCCTGCCAGTGCACTGCCCCTGCCAGCGGCCCAGTGTGGTTGTTAGGTGCATCTGATTTGTGCCATCTGCTTAATCCATGCCTTGATCCTGGTTGCTCTGTGGCTGCACAAACAGTTGTGTCAGCTCTGCAAAGCGGCAGTGTAGGGTGGGAACCAAAGGGTGGGACTGCTTAAATTGGCACTGCCATCAAAGGAGCAGCCAGGCAACTGCAGCTGAAGCAGCTGTGGGATTCCCTGTTGCAAACTTGGGAGCTGTTGGATGAGGTGGGCTGGGCTGATGGAACAGACATGCTGACTTTGAAAGATGTGGTCAAGTGGAGTACTTGGTAACCCGGCAGAAAATGGTTTTGGCAGGACTCTACTAGGTTAGCAAACTGACTTGGCTCAGCAGAGGATCAGCTGAGCACCAGAGCTTGGCGAAGGGAGTGGGGTGAGAACATTCAGCCAAGAGCAGGAAAAGCCAGAGGGAGGAGGACAACTCCTTTGACAGCAGGGCTAAGCCTGTCTCACCTTGGAATTGTGGTTATAGCTAAACAAACATAAACACAGTCTCTGGTGAAGCTTAACCTTCTGTTTTACGTAACATCTTTTCTCTATTTTACCCTTATGCGTGTAGGGTTGTGGGGCAAGATAGACTAGGGTAAAGAGACCAAATTTACGTCACTTTTAGTGGTTGACAGAAAAACTAGCGAGAGACAGCAAACTGAAACACAGCCCTGCATGCTGGTGTCTGTGAAGGTGATGTACTCTGAGACATGCTTCAAGGTGGCATAAGCTGAGGAAGGCTTCCCACCAAGCTATGGACCAGAAATGGGAGGCTGTGCCCAGTTTTTGGGAAGAATTTTCAACTAAGAGTTGTTAAAAGCTAAGCCCCCAGCAAACGGTGAAGCCTCACAAGTGATTCCCTGTCTTTGAAAAACTTTGTCTTCTGCCTGCACTAGCTGTGAACCCAAGCCAATATTACAGCATTATATTGTATATATTACATTAGTATATATTACAGTATTGTATAATTACAGTATTGGATTGGATTTTGAACCTATATAGATCTCCTCCTGCATCTAGTATTTTAAATATTGATTTATAAAAGGACAGAATAAGCAGGGCACTTAAGTCCAAATAGCAAAATGACATTTTTGAAACAACCTAATTAAAAAGTACCTCCAACCATCTATGTTTAACCTGCTTTTTTAGATGCTGTTAAAATTATTCCGCCATAAATATGCTCTAAAATTACTCAGTTTTTCCAAATATGGCATGAGGGAATGTCTTAGAGCTGCATCAGGGGAAGTTCAGAATGGATATTGGGAAGATCTTCACCGAGAGGGTGGTCAAGCACTGGAACAAGCTCCCCAGGGAAGTGGTCATGGCCCCAAGCCTGTCAGTGTTCAAGAAGCATTTGGAGAAGACTCTTAGATACATGGTTTAGCTTTTAGGTTACCCTGTGTGGAGTCAGGAGTTGGACTCTATGATCTTCCTGGGTCCCTTCCAACTCAGGATATTGTGTGATTCATGACTGTATAATACTAAATTTATGGTTAGACCTGGGAGTATGAAAACTTTCTCCTTCAGCAGGGGAAATCTAAACAGAGAAGAAACCCACCAAACTGATACTGAGAACTGGTAAATGATTTAGGGTCTTAGCTTCATTAAAATTTCAAGTAGTTCAGCCTTTCTAAGCTTTGGGTCACAGTTTGGGACCTGTTCATACAAATTTTAGTTTTGTCAGGTGAAAGCAAACCACGATGGACTGGGCCGAAATTTTTTTATCACCTTTTGATAAGAGTTGCCAAATGTTAAAATAATGGCTGAGTATCATGGAATGTTATGTAAAAACAGTGATTAAAATTTTCTCTTTGCTTTTTCTCATTTTAAATGTCAAGACCATAAGAACTTGTCTCTGAATAGTTTTCACTAGCAAGTGTGTTTAGATATCGTTTCTTCCCTCCCTCTTTCCGCTGTGGTGACATTTGACTGCGTGCATTATTGATAGCCAGTTTTTTTTCAGTGTTGGGAGAGCATTTTACTAGCAGTTCAACCAAGAAGAACAAACAAACTCTTTGAATCCTGGTTGCTTTATAGAAATCTTCAGTCTTTTATGAGTTCAGCTCACTTCATAGCACTGCAAGTCCCCTGATCCTTTCCAGATGGCTCTCCACGTGGGCCACTTGAGACATTTCTCGCCTACAGGGTAACTGGCCTCTGGAATTCTCCTACCAGAACTTCCTCCTGATATTTGTGCTGTTACGAAAATAGCTCTGCTAGCACTGAGTTAGTGAAACAGGAATCACTGAGAAAGCCCAAAAGGGGTTGGATATGTGGAAGTAAAGAGAGTATCTGGAGTTGCTTTATGATAAATTAAGAAAGGGTAACAGTAGGGAAGAAGCTTCTTTGGGAAGAATGATACTACCACATTTCAAGTAGCAATCAAAGGTGATAATTCCCTCATGCTAAAAAAAAAATACTCTTTTTAATTGTGCTTGAGTTATTGATTTTAATACAGCCAAAATGAGTTGCAAAATGAGTTCTTGGGTGATAATAACCACTTCTTTTACTAATGGGGAAAATTGCTAGCAAGGGACTGGATGCATTATAATGGAATATGATCTGTCACTGCAGGATTTCTGTCACGGGCAGGTGATGTGGCCCCCATTAAGTGCCCTTCAAGTAAAAATTGCTGAACCAGGAAAATCCTGTAAACAAGTTTGTCAGGAAAGCCAGCTTATCTGTGAGCCTTCCTTCTTCCAGCATCTTAACAAGGACAAAGCTCTGCTTAGGTAAGTACTTAAAAGCACGAACGTATTATTTGGTCTCTTTTTATTGCACTGGTTTTTGCTACACATGAAGTTTAGTGTATGAATTCTGTGAGAAGGGAAGGTGGGAAGAGAAGTAGTGTCTGTTTGGCAGCAGCAAGCTGTGAGGTTAGCTGTTAGTCCTTCGTAGCAGTGGATGGTAGAAGTTATTGCTGTGTTGAGAGCACCATTCCACGTAGCATGTGTTTTTGCAGTGAGTACAGCACCGAGGCCCAAAACTGACGTCTCTTCCTTCCCCCCTCCATCTCCTACATGCGTGCGCCATACAGTGCCCTTTGATGTTGGGTTGCTTGCACTGATCAAAGATGCTTGTGCTGCAGGGATTGCAGATGCCAGAACTATAACTGTTTGGATGGACCCTTTGCAGCCCTGGCTGAGCAGGTGCACTATTCCATAGCTTTTGCCATATCCTTCTGAGAGGTAGTGAACTTGCATGACTCTTAACACTAACCATAACTGTGCTCAGTCAGCTGGGTCAGGAATGAAATGCATTTTGTTGCAGGAAATAGAATTCTGTACACATTGTGTGATTTCTATCAGTCGTTCACATGATTTTAAATACAGCACTTATAAAGTGTTGCTTTTATTTATTGAGCTCCCTCTTTGGTCACAATTAACATGCATATTGAAACATCTATATTCATTGGCAATTAGCAATTACTGTTTCTGCAAACCTTTTTGTCACTATTATCCTAGGTAAAGAATTGTAAGCCCTTGTACATTAGAGGTATTAGTACCAATTTATAAAGCTTACCAGCTATGCATTAAGGAAATTAATATTGCTTTCAGGTGCTGTCTCTTTAGGAATATGTCTGTGTTCCTTTCAGAATGAAAACAAAGCACTCAAAGCTGGGCTCCAACAAATGGCTGCTAGGGAGTCTGCGTCCTAGGTTTTCTATCTCCACTTTTTGCTAAATGAAATTGTAGAAGATTTTTATTTTTGTATTTTGTTTAAAAAGTTGTAATTTCCAGTGGAGTTCAGAAGCAGCTCATGTAAAAACTTTATCAGGCTTCTTTTCTAGCTGTCTAGACAAAATTATAATTCTGTGGGGAAAAAAAAATCTGTTAAATGCTGAAAGCTACCAATGTTTCCAGAATAAATGAAAAACAAGCCTCTGCTGGAATTGCTACCCTCATGCTTACGCTTTGTGGTCAGAAAATGGCAACTCGAATTTTTTTTTTTTTTTTTTTTTTTTTTTTTTCCAGCTAGCTAGCGCTAGCTGGTTCCTTGGAGCAGTGGGTCCTGCTCTGACCAGATTCCGCTGTAACACGGTAGCATCACCTCATCCTCGCAGTTTGGCTGACCGCATCTTGAGCTACCCAGGGCTGCCTGGCACAGCGTGGCTTGCCTGGGGAAGATCCCTGGTGAAATCAATGAGAATATCTTCTGATTTCAGATTCTTTGGTATTGTCTTACTAGAAATCCATGGTGTATTTAAATATTACACTTTGGGGAACAGTCAAAAGCATTTTTTTCCTTCTTAACTTCTTTCATTAATCTTTAGGAAATGGAGTAAAGCTGAAAAGACTGTACTGCCCTCTGCAGAGAGAATCTGCGCAGGCAAAAAGAAATGAGTGTCATGTTCTGGAAATCTGCAATTCTAAATGTACTCGATTTAGGATGTAATATAGCATTTTATTTTTAGCGAGGAAGGATGAAAACTGTACCAAACTCCTGTAAACTCCACTGTGACTTAGATCATGTGCTTTGCCTTTTAGGCATAATATCGAATGTCTCACCATGGAGTCTGCAAATGATATTCTGGTTCCCTCTTTTGATGGAAGAAGGAAGCACTGTGTTTTCCAAGGTGACCTCTTATTGTTCAGCTGTGCCGGATCCCACCCAACGCACAGAAGAATCTGCCCCTGCAGAGACTATATTAAGGGGCAGGTTGCGCTTTGTAAAGACTGCCTATAGCAGCAGCAGAGCTTCTTTTGAGTTGAGGACAACATGTAAGTAGTTTTGAGAGGAGCTACATGTTACTTCCTGCACTTTTGTCCAGGTTTTTCGCTGCAGGCAGAGCTATCATTGCTGGGCAGAATTATCTACTAAGAGAAGAGGGATTCATAATAAACAGCTAACTGATCTTTTTTTCCTGTAAGAACATTTGCAGTGTAACTCTTCAGATTCCTTCATCTGTTTGCAAAGAGAAATGAGTTTCATGTTCTACAGTGATTTGAAGATGACTGCACAGAATAGTTTGTAGAAAATTCCAGACCCATCAACCTCCTTCTTTTTGTTGGTTGGGTGAAGTGTTTTGTATTTTTTTAATGAGTTAGGACATCCCCCATCATGGTTAGCTAAAGGATCTCAACTTCATTCCAGTAGAAAATTGAAAAAAGTGTGCTTGAGGGAGGGGGGTGCAGGGGAGGAAGGACTAACATTTTATTCTAGGTGTACTGTTTTGGGTACTGCTTTAGCTTGAATGGCTATAAAGTGGTTTACTTCACAAGAACTCAGAATCACAAGATAGCTCCGTACCCTGTTATTGGGTTATCTGGGCCCAGTTCTTTTTTTCTTCCTTTTTTTTTTTTTTTTTAATCTTTTGATACAACAAGGTATTGTCTGCATCACAGCTGCTGCATCAGCGCAGTCTAAACAGAGAGTATCGTGAATGAGCAAATAGGCAGTTGCCAGCATGTGACACATCATCTTGGTGACTCGACAACTGACTAGGGTTGTGGCATTCTTCAGTGTGGAAAAGCTACAAAAACATACTGCAGTTTTCAGAATGGACTTGACACAGTTTACTGGTCCCATTTAGAGAGTAATCCTTGGAATTTGCCCATGCTTCTGTTGTAGTCTGTCTACTAGAAATACTGTGTGAAGCAAAAAATGTTCAGCATCATTGGAGCAGTATTATCATTAGAGCCTCAGTTTGCTACAGCTTCCAGTAGTTAAAGTGTTGCTGAATGACATAGAAAGGTTAAACTAAGCTAACTATAATTATTGTATGGTAGAAATGTAAAATGTCTTCATAACTAGCTAGGTTTTTAAAGAGAAATTTTTTCTGAAGAACAAGTAAGAGGAGACAAACAACTGCTAAGAAAAGCATTGATCAATCTCGTGGGTTCTTTGACTGTTTTTCTGTTTTGGGGGGGTGTTTGTTTTTTTGGGTTTGGGTGGGTTTGTTTTGGTTTTTTTTTAAGCAGGCACACCAGTTTGAAAATTTAGAAAAAAACAATTCAAGAGTTTGGAATTCAAATCAAACTTCATTTTTTTTAGAGCAGCAAGTTGAATTTTCTAAACCGCCTCCTTTTTATAGAGGTAATTTTTGTTATTTTCAGCAGAAGGTGGCATGCTTGAGAGCACCATTTGTAGTCAGCAAATGATATGCTAAGATTAGTGAGAAACAAATCTGCAGTATATTTTGAAAGCAGTCATAGTCTGCAGGTTTACAATTTGGACGTGCTCGGATCATACTGGAAAAAATCTCAAATCAACATGAAGGTTTTTTTCCTAAAGATTAACAAACATTACCAGGTAATAGTGAGAAGCATAGACATTTTAAATTTTCCTTTCTTGGATATATCTGGTTGGTTCCGATTTTTCTTGTAACTGGCATTCATTATCTGTGTGTGAATATTGATGTATCTCTTGACCTACCAAAGACCAAGCAAGGGAAATGCTATTTAATTGTGGATCAAGACAAGAGAACAGAATAGTATACATTTAAAGTTTCAATTTAAAAGCAATGAATTAGCTTTTTCAAGGTTTTTGTTTCCTGCCTCAGCACTCCTGACGGTGTTATCCTGTAACACTCCGTAACATTGCTGTGGACTACTAGGGAACTTAGTCCTGAGAGACTGTTGAGTATCCAGAAAGGATATGTGGGAGCTGTTGAACAGCAGGGTCACCAGTAACTGGGTTGTGATGATGATAAAATCTGCTGTATTTTAGAGTAATTTTCCGGAAACAGAACAGCTGGGTTCTATAATGGGAGGCAAACTTTTTGTATGAAAAGAAAACAAACACAAACTAGTATGAAAATCCTTACTGTTAACCATAGCTCAGCATTTGCTTCAGTCAGCGCAAATGTAGTTTGCAATAGTTTTAATACCCTGGAAAAGCTGGGGGAGGAGGATTGGAAATGGGTCTGAGCAGGCGCAACAATTTGTTTTGTATTTATATAAAATACTCCCCGCATACCTGTGCATATTTGTGCAACTGGAAAACCCTGCGTATTAAAATGTATACACTTATACCTGGTGCTGAAGGTAACGGCAAGAGCAGAATTTGCCTTTACCTGTTCAGCCTGAGGTTCTTCAGGCAGGAATTTAGTTTGGAATGAGGTATCACAGAATTACGTCAGAAACAAAGATTTGTATGTGTGCACTTAAAGAATGCAAAACACGTAGTTTTTGCTATAGTGTAATTCTGTGCTGTAAATACATATTTGCTTGTCCCCCCCCCACACACACACTGTATGGTCCACATGGCATACTGCATTTTATTTTGCCTCTAAACCTTTAAAGATGGGAGGGTTTGGGTATTTGTTATTATAAGATTTTCTGGTCTAGTGCTTTGCTCAGTGCTAAGTTTGCCTTTACCACAGCAGGAAGAGTCTATTATAAGCTCTGTTCTTTTCATGCTGTAGCACTGTTTCTTTCTAGTCTACTGAACTGAATTACTGCATACTGGCAAAAATGAAACAGCAAACACCAATGGCGCTTGCATTTCAGCTGGGGACAGAACATCTAAATTGGCTTCAGAATCAGTTGGGTCTGCTCCTATTTCCACTGGAATCTATAGAGAAGACTCATTAATCTTAAAGAAAAAAGAATCAAGACCTATAATTTGATAGGCTTCTATTATTAATTTTAAACTCTCTTTTCAGAAGAAATACTACTTTTATGAAATACAGCTTCAGTCTCAATTTCTGTAAAAGGAGACTATCATATGAGAACTGTATGTGCATAAACTTTGTGAACATTACTCACCAAACCCAATATAGCACTGCCCCATCACAGAGCTGTGTTTGTTCGTGCATTGGTAAATTAGTGAATCCCTCCGCAGATAAGCTACTCAGGCAAATTCATGTGGGACTATTTAGAAGTTTGAATGATTTACTAAAACGTATAATATATATCCACATTTCAGGATAGAGGGCAGCCTTCTGACCAAGTTCCATAACTATTTTCCTTCCTCATTAAAGAATAAAGGTGTAGTCCAATTATTGCACTTAAACAAGGATATTGGAGATGGGACTGTGCTGCTGTTTTTCAGTCTGACAGTAAAGCTTGCAGCTTCCTTTACTTAGAAATCAGGTTTTTGCATGACTTGCATTTGAATATATTGATCAGCGATTGATGGGAAAAAATGTCAAAAGTTGAATATAAAAACATTTTACAAGCTTTTAAACATATCTCTCATATCAAGACATTCTTTGTTTTAAAATTTTGTATTTTTGTATGTGACCTAGTTTTTTTCAAAAATCTTGTTCCTACGAGATTAGAAAACTTGAGAGAAGCATTTACATATTTATTAAAATTAACATAAAAGGCTTGCCTTTGAAAGGTAAAGTTGGTAAATACACACTGTTTAAAAATGCCAATAAAAACCTCATTTATTTCATATATGCAAGTTGATTTGCACATGTATAAATAGAGTTGCTTTTTGCATTTTTTGCTTAGTTTCTATGTTTCTTTTTGTAATTTATAGTTGCAGCTGTGTGTTCACTTGTTTATATCAGATTATGTTTCTCCTACAAATATTTAATGTTTATGTGCCTTTTTTTACTTTCTTTGGGGTTTGGATGGGTGTTTGGAATATGGACACTGTCTGAACAAGTATAATGGAACACTAATTACAGGTAAAAATAGTGCTTGATGACTATACAGCTTAGCGGTATGAGTTTTGAATGTTTTTAAGTAGTGGGGAGATCTGTTCTAAAAGAATAAGGTAGGGGTTAATAAGATAAAACTATAACTTTAATAATTCTTGCAAAACATTGCTTCTGCAAGCAAAATACCCTGTACTGAGTATCTGCAATTTGACAGGAGAGCTCCTGCTGGGATGGGATGTCTGTTTAATGACCAGAGAGCAAACTAAAGCTGTTAGGAGACAATGCTAACAGAAAACCTCTAGAAACAGCCATATCTGATTTGATCAGCAGGAAAATTGAAGATCCACATTAAAGTTTGGGAGGTGTTGGTTTTTCGGATAAAGATGTCTGTACTTGGAAGAGCACGGGACGATTCCTGGTGCTACCAGGAGAATATAGTCCTTTTATGATACCTGAATTTACGACTCTCGGTGGGGAGGGAACTCTGGATATTCAGCTTATTGCAGATGTTTTTCTTTTTAATGCTACTACTTTTCTGCAAGAAGAGTATTTTGCAAAATAGCTGCTGATCAGGTTTCAGTTGGAGATCGTGGAACGGGGTTGCGGACAGAGCCAGGACTCTGTGTCTTCCCCGCTCAGCTCTGCTCCCAGCTACTTGTGCCGGCTTTTGCAACTTGCTTATTGACAAGCATTCAGACTTGCTGAAAGTTTCTGTTGATATCAACCGCACATCAGGTTGTTAGCCCATGTCTTCCCTCCTCACTTAATGTTGTACTATTATCCTTTAATATCCTCATCGATGTCCTTGGTTTATCCTTGATATGAAAGACATGCCCTCCCCCCTCAAAAATGAGTGGCCTGTCTAAATTACAAAGATGTTTTACAAGCTTGCAGCACTTTTCACATAAACAAAATCCAGATTGCTTTCTCAGGTATGCATTTTGCTCATAGTGCATTTCAAGACCAGATTTTGCTAGTAAAATAAATTAAATGGGATGAATCAGGCTGGATACAATCTCATCCAAGTCTAATTAACTTCATAACTCCCACTGGCTTCAGTGATAGCAGAACTCCTCCATTAATTTTTCTTCAAATTAAAAAAGCAGCTCTCCCTTTTTAATAAGTATAAAGCACTGTATCTTACAAGATAAAGACCAAATGCTTGCAAGTTGTATTGTACACATATCAGCAACCAGTTTTGCTTGCTGTTACAGCATATATCATCTCTAAGTTGATGTTACTTATTATCAAAGTATCAGTTGAAAACTTGGTTAAATAGCTGTTCAGTCTACAGTTTGGAGTTGGATGGGTGGGGTGTTTGTTGTTTTGTTGTTTGTTTTTTTTAAGAGACTATCAGTTATCAGTTTCCAATTTCCCAGTCTTTTTTCCAGGGGTGCTAACATTTTGGCATGGCTATTTCTTTGTGATGTTTGCCCTACAGCTGCTATGCCTTCAACTTTTGACTTGCGATCTCTTTCCATTTGTAGTTCTCCTTTGGTCCCATCATTTTAGGGACCGCTGTAAAGTCGAGGAGAACAATGCACTGACAGATGTATGCTTTCATTCAGGCTGAAAAGGCCAGGGACAGATAAGGTTTCATGAGATACGCTTTAATAATATTGCTGTAAATGTAACAACAAAACGTATTGTTTTATGGGCAGTGACTTAAATCTCGTCTTCATATTTTTAAGCAGCTCTATAGGTTTTTTTTTTAAAATTAGTTTGTAATTTCCAAATATTATATTTAAATGGAATGTGTAAACAGCAAACTCTGTGTATCAAGTGTAAAATGTTTACTGTAGGAATGTGTTGAAAATACCAGGGGCTGAACCCCAGAATGCCTCAGATGTGAGGCATCATTCATGTTCTTTCTTCCAGGGAAAAATAACAAAGTGCAACCATTGCCAATGTGTCTTGCTTTTATAGCTGTAATCCCTTACATATTCATATAATTAAAACCAATAGTATGCTTTAATTCAGCAGACCTCTCTCAACAGCACTAAGCCACCTGTTTATTAAATGGGTAAATAAAATGAGGTCCTCAAAGTTTTGATAAAATGAGTAATAACTCCAGCTGCCACACACAGAAACTGCTTTAAAAAAATTCAGTTGCAATCAAGTGAATAATACCCTTCTCCCTGCTGGGACGCTCGGTGCAGGTGCCATTTGACTAAGGTGGGCTGTGCATGGGAACAGAATTTGTCACCTTGCGTAAGGGCTTGCAGATCTGAAGCATTGTGGACCCTGCTGTCCTCATGTTCCACAGCAATGATAACACGCGGCTGCTTCTCTGTACAGGAAAATGTGTCTGTATTGCACTGCGCTGTCCTAAGTGCAAATCCTAGCCCTAGGTCAGTGCTGCTCCGCTTGTGGCCGGTCACACAGTAGAGGCTCGGTCATGCGGGAGCCAGCAAAATCCTTGGCTTTCAAGAGAGCATGTAAATAACGCTATGGCATTTACTGGAGCTATCCAGGCACTTGGCAAAGTGCATGCAACACGTCCTGGCTCGGATTCCAGCAGCTGCAAAGTAGTTTGAAGTATCAAATAGGTACACGATAAATCAAGTGAAATTGCTGTCTGAAGGCAGTTAATTTTAATAGGGTTATACCCAGAAGTAATTTGTTATATTCATTAACAGGTCTGTTGCAGTACAGTGACAGTGAAAACCATTTTTAAGAAGTCATGGTTTTATTTGGTTTTTGCAAAGGAATACAGCAGAGGAGGAGGAAATGGCAGTTTTTGCCAGAGGAAAAAAGAATAAATTTTATGAGAAGAGGAAAGTTACCCTGAAGATTCTAAGAGAGCTAAAAGAAAAATATAAGGGAATATTTACAAAGCTGATTTGAGCTTGGAGAAGTTGATCTCCCTGAGCTTGCTAGGCTGATTGTTGCAGGGAGGTCCTCCAGAGGGCAATTTGGGGCAGCTCTTTGGTTTCTAGTCTGAATCATTCCCTGGAGGAGTCTCTGTCTCTGTGGGAGAAGGGGGTCAAAGTCTGATTAATCCCTGTAGCACTGTAAATTGGGGGGGGGGGGGAAGCCTACTGAAATCTGTAAAAATAAAGATTGCTGCTTTTTGCAGATAATAATTTGGAGTCAATGAGAGTTTTTATGTGTACATGAGAACTTCAGGGTCAGGCTGGTACTATGTGTGTTTGGCTTGAATTCTCTCCTAAAAGGTTGATCCTTTGTTTTATTTAAATGGTTGTGTTCCACTATATTACGTTCAAGCAGTTTGATTCAGAAAGAACAGAACATAGTGGTTCAGATACTGTCAAGTTACTGGGGTTCATTAGGATGGGATTTTTTTAATTTTTTTTTTTTTGAAAAGTAAATGTCTGTACTTTAATGGCATAGAAAAATGCTTTGTTTTCACTGTTGTAGAAAAAAACTAGGGAGAACTTTATTTTTCAATAAACCTTTTTCTTGTGTGATTTGGATTTATGATTGCTTTGTGCTTAAATGGGAAGTCTGTCAGCTGCCATTTATCCAAAATGGTGTTTGTGTGGCTTATCCTTGCAATTCTGCAGCTGGGGATTTCTGTTGCTGGCCCACCTCTTCAGAGGTGGGCATGAACAGTCCCATCTGCCCACACCTTGGCCATAAGAACAACAGGCAAGTAATTCTCTTTTTACTATGTTTTGTTTTAAATGCAAGTTGGATAACGGATAAAATCAAGGTTCATTTTAGGAGGGCAGTTTTGCCACAGCAGTAGTTAGGAATTCTTGGTTTCCTAGAAGTTTCCAGCACACAGGGAAGACTCTGGAATTGCACAGTAGCACACAGCTATACAAGACTTACTGGTGCAATACACTATGGAGTTCAAAACCAAAAGCTATGTTGTGGTAAAATAACAGCTTTAGAGAGTGTTGTCTTTCAAGGTCCAAGTTTAAATGCAAAGAGCTTGGGTGGCTTATGAAATACTCGCATATGGAACAAGAGATCAAGCGTGAAACTTTGGACTACGTGCCTGCACTGCTGCAGTCAGCATCGCTCCCACGCCGGGTTGAGGTTTCAGCAGCTGACAGCAGCTGGTGCTGCAGGAGCAGCCACCTGAGAGGTGCCCCGGAAAGTCTCTCTGCCAAAATCATCTGAGAGATAGTAACTTGTGTCTTAGGGGGAGTGGAGTGTGTGTTCAGTGCACTTGATAGGTGCCACATTAAATCACCTTGCAGGTTGTAAACACATATATCAAAAAAGACGTACAATTTAAATGTCCACAGAGTGAAACTTCTTATACGGAACTGTCGGTTTATTTCAGTAGCACCCATTCTGCTGAAGGGCTCTCTCTGCCCACCTCAATTTTTGTTAGCCCAGCCAAGACTGAGGGAAGGGTCCTCTGTTGTCAGCTTCTGTCTAGGAATTTTGAGAGGTTTCGATGGAGGTGTCCAAGAGTAATAGAACAATTAATGCGGGAGCAGTATGCAGTAGTAAAATGAATAGTAAAAAACCCAACCAACAAACCAAAATGAAGACCAGCTCTTTTTTATCGGTTCAAAAAATGTCCACTTGTAGCATAGTTGCTATGTACTTTTTAAAACTAGAGAAGCAACTGCTCACTTTCTTACCACAGTATCTTTTTCCAAGTTTGTTGTATGTTGTTTGTTTTTTTTTTTAAATGTGGCCACACGTAACTGAGTACTGTAAAATCAGAATAGTACAGAAGTCAGTAACTATCAACTTGGGATCCTTTTTATTTTCCCTATCTCAGTTAACAACACACAATGCTGGTAAGCAATAGCATAAATAAAAATGTCAAACCGAAGTGGGAAGGTGAAGTGCCTGCAGGTTGGGAGAGGGTTTGTGACTTGGGTTTGCATATCCAGTTGTCCAGTCTATTCACTAGCCAGAATTACGAAGTTCAGTGCATCGTGGCTACACATGATGGTTTGCTGCTGTGCATTGCTGGCTGTGCTTCTGCGAGAGCCTTTTATGACTCTTTCAGTGAGGTGAAGTACGTGAATATCCTTCACCACTCGTCCCTTTTGATGGGTATTTCCTTGGCATGCTTCACCTCAGATTAAAATGGGTGAGAATTTCGTTGGTTCTTAGTTGCTGTTCAACATACCACAATTCCCAAATGTTTCCTAACATCAAAATGAATTAGTGGAGGACACTGCTCATTCAGTCCCTTGTTCTGGTTATTTTTGGAAATGTTTTCCTTCCTGTTTCATTCCCCTAATTACTGTTCAGCTTTGACATTCTAAGGAGACATCTGTAAAATGGTGAGCAGCTAGAGTCAGATGTGGGCTGTGTTGCAGTCACATAATGGAAAAAAAATGTATGAAAATTGGAACTTGGAATAAAAAATTACACACGCCGTGCAGCTGTATTGGAAAGATCATTGGGAAGCTTAAATACTAAATACTTCAACTCTCACACACTTAGACTGGCTTCAGTCAAGCTCCATCTGGTAGAGAGGCAACAGATGGAAACATTTTGCTGGGACTTTGTGCTGCTCTCAAAACCCTCACCTCACACTCAGACTTCCTCGTCAGCGTGCAAGAGACGGAGCATCCCGGTTTACTGCCTTACAGTGCCCCATATTTGTGTTTATGCTTGTTGGGCCTTGCACATTTTATTATTTCACTGATTATGGCGATTACATTTAACTAAAACCCTGGTAGTACATCTTTGTTGCCAAAAAAATTGGATATTGTTTGCACTGAACAGACTCCAGATGTTAGGTCTCACTGTATGTCCTGCTGTGTCTTGTGGACCCTTGGCTCGGAGGTCTTTCCTCCCAGGAGACTTGCTGCAGGACCTCGGAGGAGCGCCGGCTGGCTGAAGGCATCTGCCTCGTGCACCTTTGTGAGCACGCTTGCGAGGAGGGAAACTTCAAAGCGGAAAGTGCTGGACAAAAGTGCTGAAACAGTAACACCACCTCGAAAGAAAATGTACCCAGGCGTGAGCCTCTGGTGTTTCAGCAAGTAACAACTGTTGCTTGCAATGTAAGTAATTGGTACAGTGGATCTTTGAAGTGAAAGCTGCTAAATCACTGGAGACCCCTCTTAGCTTTGATTTCCTCCCTGCCTCCACAGGAGGGACGAATCAATGTGATTTGCCCGAGGCCACACTGCAGGTTTGGATTCTGCTTGATGGGTCAGCCCCTGTACAAGGAGGTTGGTATTTGTTGTCACTTAGAGTAGGTGTCCTTTACTCCACTCTGTGTTCTGTGGTGAGGTGAAGGGTGGCAATCCTATAAGGCCCGTGTCATCAAGAGGTGAGTTCAGAAGAATACCCGGTTGGTGGCAACAGTGTGAGCTGACAAAATGGGATGTTTCCGAGTTACTTGCCAAACTACCTTAGAAGAGAGTAAGCCCTTCTGCGCAGGCTTTGGATAAAACCTACTTGCAGCCTCCCTGCATCGAGTGTTGGTGCCTGTGTCAGTCTCTGCTGGACCCGCACACGGAGGCTTCTCTGATCTTCTGCTCTCGCAGTGAGCGGGCTGGAGGCTGCCAGAGGAGCAGCCGTGCTGACTGGAGTGGGTAGCACCAAGCGGGTACAAGTCCAGAACCATTCAGCGCTGCCTCAGGTACCGATCTTGTGGCTGAAAGGAAAACATCAGCTCCCAAACGTGGGAGGAACAGGGGAGGGAAATATCCCTGGGTTGTCTGCTATTTGATTTAATCATGCTCTCCAATTGCGTAACGTGGACCCACAGGCCAGGCCTCAGGAATGTGTGTTTGTGTGCTACTCCTGCTTAGTTACTGCTCCACGAAAAACACAGCCACAGGCTCTGCGATGGGCTTTGTCACAGCACCACTTGGTGGCACTGCACCTGACGCAGACGAGCAGCAGGCTCTTGCGAGCAGTGGTAAGAAATTACAGGTGCTGTGAGCACAGCAGAACGCTTCCCATCCAGAGCCTGCAAGTAGGGACATCTACACGAGTCTCTGCATCCCAGGGATAATTGCCAGTCAGTTAGCTTCAGCGTCTCCTTATGGCTGGTGCTGCAGAGGCAGCTTGCTGCTATCGTGGCCTTCTGTTTGATACTCCATTCTCAGAGACTTCAAAAGAAAATGTGTAGTAAAGACATTTCTTGAGTATGAATTTGACTGTCTAGGAAAAATGCATTGCCAGGTTGGGAACAAACAGTCCTGCTTTGTGTATTATTAAGGTTAATATTTGTCTAGTGACCTAGCTTCTCCATGAGCTGCCCCACAAGAAGGGATGTCAGAAATGTCTACACTTGTTCCCAGGCAGCTGGGACTGGAGCAATGCAAACAGTATTATTAGCAGCGAGGAACTGTGTGGTACGTTCCCAGATGCAGGTACACTTAGAGCTGAATTTGCCCACGTCTGAGAAGCTTCTTGTCTGGGGTCTTTGCTTCAGGTCCATTTCTGGAACATCATTTTCAGCAAGGAGCTTCTTTTGAGGCTCCATTTTTCCACCATGGTTGGATGATGCTTGTTTATGGCTTACCTACTATTGCTAGGAGTGCAATAGGACCAAATCAGCAAGGGATGTTAGTCTAGCGATTTCTTGATGACAATCTGGGTTCGAAAAAATCTGGCTTTTAGCGAGAAATGGAATATTATCATTATCCATCATTAAAATACACTTCATGGCCACCTGGTGTATGCAGGGCATTGCTTGGGATTCAAGGCTGCAGCTGGTGTAACCCTTACTGTGAGAGTTTTTGGTAACTTCCTTCTTTGCTGAACAGTATGGCCAAATTCAAAGCATCTGCTCAGATTCACAGTCATTTTCAGGGATTAATTTGCAATTCCGAGTTTGGCCAGACTTTAATATTAAAAGTGTCAGTTTGCAGTCTCTGTACTGGCCAGTGCTGTTCCTTGTATGACCACTGAAGTTCCTTCCCTGTGCACAACAAAGAGCACGTGGCAGCGCTGTCACGCTTCTGCAGCCTCTGACCACCAAGCAAAATATCATCTTGGCCAGTGCCAAGTTTCAGGTGAATTCATCCAAGTGCTTTTGAGCTATTATTTCAGCTTTTGAAAAGTCCACTTTCACTTAGCTTAGCTGGAAGCACACTTGTTATCTCATAGTTAGAAAAATAACTGGCACAGACATTTAATAAAGAAAACTAATACAGAAAGTTACCTTTGAGGTGGCTGGCAGGAGCAGACTGTCTCAGTAAACTGGATGAGCAGGTATTTTCTTTCCTGTTGTCATGTACCATACAAAGTCTCCCTGATGCTAGCTGGCTTCACCAGCATGTATTTGCTTTCATTTCTGAGTGTCATTATTTCCTGTCTTTTTCCTTTTTAAGTATCACAAGTATTTCAGTTATTTTCTTGTATTTACCTGCTAATATCAGAAATGCTTTGAAGCACCTGTGGTAACTGAAAAGTTTCTGCAATTGCTTTGAATTGATCTGATAAGAAAAAGTATGATTATCTTGTTTAACCACATCTCCTTTTCAAAGGCTACGCGGCTGGACTCTGTGCTTACAAACATCCTCTACGAGCATTCCCCAGTTCCAGAAAGAAGTATGAAACTTCATTTACTCTGTTTACTCAGATGCTTTGCTTCATGCGTGAACACATCGGTGTAGTCCTATGCACCTATATACACTGAGCATTTTAACAGAATTATTTCATGTGTGAGCTGGGTGGTGGTTTGAATGTCCTACATACTTTCAGTGGTCTAGGACTTCTGTGTTGCAAGGGTTACACTAGGAGTTAAGTATCTTGCCGCAACCAATTACGCCTTCTCACTTTCCTTCAGAAGCAGTTGGCACTGGGCTCTGCTACAAACAGGCTCCTGGAGCGCATGGCCCTGTGGGGCAGCACTTTTAGTAGTTCCCAAGTGTCATCCTAACAACTAGCAAGTAATAAAGCCCCTGGAGAGGCGGAAGAGGGTAAACAGTACTAATAAAACTAACGCTACCATGAAATGTCTAATATAGCTATGCTCAGGCTCTGGTTCTATGATGCTGAGGCTGAAGATGCTTGACAAAAGCTAATCAGCAGGGAAATACCTGTTCCACAGCTCACCTCAGGGAACTCCGAGTTAGAGAAGCAGCATAATGGGAAAATATCAGGACTAAGTGAAAGCAAAACAAATAAGGACCTTGTGTAGGAAGAAAGGGTCTTGGGGTGGTATTTGATATTCAAAAATCCACCTGTGATGAGTACAGTAAGACTCCTATACTTCACAGTCTTTCTGGAGTCCTTGCCGAGTGCATTTATGAAGTAGCTCCTTTGTCTTGTTAACCATTGTACTTAACTTTCATCTTACTGCTGAGTGACATGATGATCTCTAACATCATCCTGTGACAGCAAGGCACAAGCAGCATCAGCACTGATAGCAACAATATTATAAAGTTTGCCTACAAATATTTGTACAAATTTACTTGATCCGAAATATGTGTAAACAAACTATAGCAGGAGAACAAAATTCATTTTGCCATAAAGAATTTTCTCTTTCAAGCAGAACAGTGTCCTCCTTCCAATATTGTGTACCTCATACAGGCACTGTCAGGCCAGTGAAACCTTTGAGTGGTCTCTTCCTACACATATCAGTTGGAGTTGGCTTTTACTCAGGATCCTTAAGGATCTGGCTGAGAACTTGCTAAGTGGCACATGATGGGAAATACAGTTTTAGCATCACAAGGCACCAGTAAAAAAATCAGTGTCCCCACTGTACATCAGTCACTGAACAGTCTAAGCGTACATCCCCTCTAGTTTATGTAGTCTGTTGTCGTGTAGCTAGAAATGGGCATTTCTAGCTACTTGGCTACTTACCGTGCTCCTATTTCAAACTCTACAGTGGACTGTCTATTTTTTTATCGACCTGTGATAAACAGAAGCAACAATACTGGTTCTGTGTTGTGAAAACCAACCTGGAATATATAAAATAAAGAGAAAATGGCTATAGCCAGAGAATCCAGTTTAATAGGCTGCTCTACAGGAAGACTTTGTTCTATGATACATTCTGGAAATAGTTTTCAAATGTTACTTACAGATACTGTATAAAATAGATACCAGTTTTATTGATTATACATCAAGATTCTTTGATAATTTAACCTGCTATTAAGTAATATATAAGATGTGTGATGGAAGGTGAGCAACACTTTACAGGACAATCTAAATCTAATAAATAGATCTGTATCTCACCAGATTGAGCCACTGCTGTGCCATCCTCAGACTACAGAGCAACCACAAACTCACACACGCTGGTACATCTGCATATAGTATAATAGAAGATGAAAATCCCGTTCCTCAAGCAGCCCCTCTTCCTTGCACGACTTTTTGGCTTTGGTCTGTACAGTAATACTGTGTGTGCTTGTTTGGTCCATGCAAAGCTATGAACAGTGTCTCATTAAGAAAAAAATAGAATTTAAATTGAAGAGGTATAGTTTCAGTTAATTTAGGATTAAAATGAAGTATCTCTCTGATCACAGAAAGGTTTGTACCTGCTCTTTCTGTGCGTCTATTTGAACGGGGGGAGGAAGTAGCTACTTAAGTGTTTTAAGCAACACACTTCTTGGTGTCCAGACTCTACATAGGAACTCTGTTAGCTGAAGAGGTTAGCAAGGATTGTACTTCTGTTACAGCATGTGTCTGGGAAAATGCAGGCCAGGGGGAAAAAAAACAAGATCTGAAACTGGCACTTCTTTACCCACAGGCTTATCACACCATTAAGAACACTTTCACTCTGGAATATACAACATGGCAGCTGGGTTAGAACTGCAAACTGCATGTTTTCTATTGTCACAGGAATCAATAGCATACTTGGAAAAAAAAATGCTGCTGTTTCGCTGAATTGCAAGCAGTGTGCACATATGCCAGTTTTACAGAGAGATTTCCCATTAAAACAAACGTCAACAAAAACAGACCACGGGAAACAAACTGCATATTTAGTAAAATACCATTGGCACCACTTGCCAAAACGTACGATGCTGTAGTTTTACAGTCCTGACAGAGGAGAGGGTGTGATCTTCACTCAAACATTTCGTAATGGCGCGTTTGCCTTACACGGGGTATCATATCGATAAGCAACCTGCAGGGGAAAGCACGAGAGTGTTGATGCAGAGACACAGGAAAGCCCTGGAACTGGGGTGTTCTCTTTGCTTATAAATATTAAGTTATTTTATGCATTAAAAAGAACTCAGATGTAGTAACAGCTTTATCTTGCTTTCTCTTGATTGGAATGAATTCTGCCCCACAATTGATTCTCCCCAAAAGGGAGAGTAAAACAAACTGTGTGGAGAGGGGCTCTCCCCTCTGGACGCAAGGCTGCATGGAGAAATGGAAATGCACAGCAGCAGTCACTGTAGCTGGAGAAGCCGCGGAGGGATTAGTGGGGAAGGCACTGTTGTAGCAACCTGTTTCACACCAGGCTGCTGTAAGAAGGTAGCTAACAGTAGAGGAGAATTACGGTAGTTTCACAAACTGTAATCAGGTAGCTGCCAAAATAGAATTTGGTTTTAGCCTTCATTGTGTCTCGGTGACACAATGGCTGAGCACACTGTCAAGCAGACTGATGGCATGTATGTAGCATGAGTTTCAGTGGCTGTACAAAATGTTTCTGATGCTGTTTGGTATGTTTAAATAAATACTTTTGTAGGGATTTGCCTCTACGCTTTTCCAGAACAGTTAGTTTTACAATGGAAAAAGTGATTATAGTGATTTTTCCAAGAATGGTATTCCCCATTAAAATGTTAATTTAATTTTCCAAGTTTAAAAAAAACCACACAGCTTCCAGATGACGGGTTACTGCAGCCTGGCCAAGGTCTGCTTCTCAACAGGCACGATTCCAATTAACTAAAATGCTACGTCTTCCCCTTTCTCTTATGGCAGAAAGGGGGATAAAACACAAAACCTTTAGTGAGATTCCATGCAGGCAAGGGAAATCACGGCAGCAATGAAGTGCATGGCAGAGCTTCATTTGATTTTATTCTATTTCTGGTGTCGTGAATCAAGAAAGCATCTTAAAATTAAATAGAAACAACATTTGAAACACGACTGGCTAACCTTCAGTTCAGAAGTTACTATAGGGTAGGGCTAGGATGGAAATCACTAGCAAGATCATTCTCTAAACTTGGGCACCTTACCTTTAACCTAGACTTTCTTTGGAAAAAAACCCAGTGCTCAGAAATGTGCCATAAAAGCAACAGGGACTGATTTTATCCAAGATTTGTGGTTATTTTTTAAATATTTCAAACCTTGTATCTCCAAATTCAGGTATACAAAAGTCTTCTAAAATTATTCCAATTTCTTTTTAAGCCATGACTTCTTTCTAACTGATGTGAGACACGCAATCTTTTATCCCTTTCCACACGCTCTGCTTCAGTATTGGCAGCTAGTCTCATAAATTCCAGTGACTGCTTTTACTGGAGTTATATAAGCCTTTAAGAACTATGGCTTATTACATTAAACAGACAGCCCATCTGCTGTACATACTGAAATACCTGCTAGCAGGAGATACTCACTTGATTCCATAGGCAAATATTGTAAGTCCAATTAAAACTCCTATACTGCCATCCAGATACCAGACAGAAGAATTGTGTTTAAAAACTTCTGCACTAAGAAGGATGGAAAATCCCATTATTCCACCTACAAGAGAGTTGAAACCTAGAAGGGGAAAAAAAAATAATTAAAAGAAGAACCAAATCTCAAGTAATTTGCTTTAACCATCTCGCCTAAGAAGAGGTAATCTGTAGGGAGACGAGGCCTTCTTGTGCCAGTGCCAGCAGAGAGGAGCGCAGACCCTTGGGAGAGGTTACACAGTGGCACCTACGCGCTCTTGCACTGCATGAAGGAGGCGGCGGTGCAATTCGTTCACATGCAGTTAGCCAGAGGTCTTTGCCACGCTTCATTTCAACAAACCAAACACAGAATAGTTGGTGTCTGACCAGTGTTTAAGAACTCTGCCATTTGTCCTGGCTGATATAAATAACTTTACATTAATTTCCCTGTCCCGTGTGTCTTGATTTGGTCAGTCCCGATTTTTTCATTCTCTGTTTAGTTCTAAATCCCAATTCTAGCTGCTGTTTATTTCATAGGGCTTTCACCTCTTGATGCTAATTTTCCAAACAGCAAGATGCCTTCAAAATACTGGCCCTGCTCCATGTTGACTCTGACAGTCAAGCACTTATCTCTCCTGTAGCTTATTGTCACGAACGAAGCACCTTTGGGCTGTAGAAGAGGGGCTGGCTGGCTGCAGCCCTGAGTATGACTGCTGTAGCCCAGTTATCTTCCACAGAACCTCTTCATAATCTATGTACCATTGCTGCATGTGCAATATCCCTGGTTACAACTTCAAAGGCCACTTCGTAAGGTACCCCAAGGCTCTCACTTTCTCTGAAAAGGAGCAAACTGGAGTCCAGTATACCTAAGGAGCTCATGAAAAGGAAAATGGTTTTGCACAGTAACGTCTCAAAGACCTTCTCTTGAAGCTTTTTACCCCATTCCATATATTTATTTACATGTATTTGGTGCTACAGCTTAGAGCTGCATATACTGCTGAATGCATTAGGGAAGACATGCAGGATAATTCTAGGAATGTTTTCCATTTATGCCTCAGACATATGACAGGAGCTTCATATCGATTATTCACAATTTTTATGAACATCCTTTTAGATTCCTCTTTCTCTTTGTCTCCAATATTGTCCCTTCAAAATTCTCTCACAGCTTTTGAAATAGTTAATGCCATTTTCCTTCAACTCTTGTTTGATTGGTTATTGTTTTGGGTTTGTTTTTTTCTTTTTTTTAAGTCATTCCTTGTGTTCATTTTTTTCCCCCCAAATTCCCTTTTTCTGATTTTTTTTTCCCTCAATAACCCAAAAGACATCACTGTTGTTCTACAAAAAAACTGTCACTGACAATGCATTCATTTGGTAGATACATATACCATTTAACCTAGTTAACAAATGAAAAATCGAACTCGAAATATTCTCTATTGGTTGGTGAGTCAACTCTAGTCAGCTGCTGCTTATGGTAGTTAGTCAGGTTTTTTTTTCCAATTCCCCATGACTGCCAAGAACCACGTACCTGACAATTACTCCTGAACGCCTCCTTTGATCCAGACCTCTCACAGCCAGTCCTACCTAAATCACGTCAAGTCTTTCTGAAAGATGTAGCTAAAAATTGACCTTTCCTAGGTATCTCTATAGCTGAAATACTTGTATAAGCCATTCATATTGTGATTAAGATTCACCAGATCCCTATAGTAGGTACTTAAATGCAAAGGAAACCCTGGCACAGAAAAGCACGTGTTACTTCGCAAGTCTGTGGCAGAACGGGGCATACAAAGGCTTCAGGCTTCCAGCCCTACAAAGAAAAGGGGTGGGGGGTTTTTTTGGACTGTGGCAGTGCATGCTACAACTGGCATCACAGGCATTGCATGCAAATGCCTGATTATTGGATTAATTATACCAGGATAGTTAAACCAATATAGACAAAACTACTCTGTCACCACTCTAGTCTAGACGAATCTTTTTTTATTCCCAGGCAATATAACTTTTACTGCTAATACATGTTGATAAAGTATATATATTGTGTGTATATATAAAGAATATTAAGTATAAGTTAATTAACTATAAATGTAAACCAGTGTTACTTCCCCTGCTCCAGCTTAAGTCAGAATCCCTCAGCACGGTATGCAAAAGGCAAGAATAATATATTTTCTTGCCATTACTGGCTGATGGTTCCAAGTGATCTAAAAGCTACTTACAAAGGAAATTGTTTTCTCTTCCGGACTGTCATTCAGTCAAACCTTTCTTTGCTGATGTGGCAGGAAATCATGTAATGGCTGCAGGTATTAATCCACACACCATGTTCTGTGCGTAAGGCTAGCACAGGAAAAAACAGGTGGCTAAATCTGGGAAGGAAACAGGTATCTAAAACCTACGGGAAAGTTGGCTGACATCACCTAACTGTCACATAGCTGCATTTGTCCTCCGAGATGTTACAAAATTCAAGATAGGAAATGGCTGGTTTTATTATCCAAAAGGCCATGAGCTTTTGCTATAAACAAATGGTACAAATAACATTTTGCCTTATTAGGATTCACATATTTAGGCTTTAAAGAGATATTGTTGTCAAGCCCTACTCTAAAACAAAATTATTCTTTAAAAAAAATCTTTAATAGAGGTTGACATGTATGAGAGAGAATTTGCTGTTTTGAAAATAAACCTATTTTTCAGGAATAAAAATGTATGCTCTTGTTACTCAAAACAGTTTGTTGGTCTACAGCCAGTGATCACAGGAGGTAAATTAGCAGGAAACAGAAAACTAAAAAAAGATATGCAAGGGAGTGCTAAATCTGTCTCAGCTGCTGAATCACATTGTCTCCTCCTGATTGCTAATAAATCAAGTATATATGTAAATATATCTTGTGAAAGAAGAAATTTAGCCACACATGGTAAGATCAGCCTCCTACATTTTCTAAAGTAGTTCTGAAGGAGAGAAAAGAGATAAAAGCCAGACCGAGGTAATTGTATACTTCATTCCCTAATTTTTTTAATCAAAGAATGAGCAATCTCCAGCTCAGAAGCAATATAATTAGCACGAGGATGTAATTATGGGGGAAGAGATTTCTGTGTCATACAGGAGACCAATTCAGAGCTACAGCTATTCAGGAATTTTTCAGCTAATATTTTGTCTGAAAAAACGGCTCTGTTTCAAAAACAAGCTACATTTTTTTTAACAGGAGGGTTAATCTTTGCCTGCCTAGGCACAGTTCTGAAATGGTCAATGTGTCCCACTTACACTCTGACAGCGAAGGAAGTCAGACTCACTGGTCTGTAGTTCCCAGGATCCTTTCCAGAATCCTTTTTTCCAGGTTGGAGATCTTTTAGTTTCAAAATATCTAGGGTGGCAGAGTCCATAGTAAAGAATAAGATGACTGAACAGCGTGGCCTGTTGGGAGAGAATCACAAATGCAGGGAGGCAGTAGCTTAGTCGTAGCCCCTGCACTGCTGTTTTGATTCCTTTTCTGTTTATTTTGTATTTAAAATATAAATACTCATGAAGTATTTATATAAGTGGGATGATATAAAATATAAATACTCATAATATGTGTTATCACACATCACAAAAAAAATGTTGAGTATGTTTAAATTACTTAGAATAAAGCAATTGTATGTATCCCTAGAGTAAGCTGAAAATTGAATTTCCTTAAAGTGAAATCTTCAGCGGAGTAAAATAATTTATGTACCACAATCCATGAATCATTAACACCCTACCGTATATGTTTACAGGGTATTTAAAACTGTCCTGTGCTTGCAGATAAAAACTGGTAGAGATTTGTAGGGCGCTGTGAAATCTCCACCATCACTGGGGCCTCACTTTTTTGCAGAGTAGATCCCTGTGGCTTTCTGAAGATTCACAAGCTTGAGCCTTGCCAGTAAGAGCCGTATCTGGACCTACTTTTAAAACACACCTTTAAACGTACCTTTAAAGACAGCAACAGTCAGGTGCTACACAGCTGAGCCAAGCGAGTAGTGGCAGTGAGGTCTTCTAAGGATATAGTGGACAAGAGTCACCTTGTGCCAAACTCTGGCAGGGCCAGAGGAGTGTAGGGCAGTGGGCAAAGGCTTTGTTTTACACGCCCGATGCTCCACCAGCTCTACTGAGTGGCAGGAAAAGCACTACAGTGGCAAATTAAGTCTACAGGGGGGTATGTACGAATGATGGTTGTGATTCCTGCTCAAGGCAGGGCGGCATTTTCTGCAACAGACTTGCTTCGTTTTAACTGTAGGGATGAAATGGTTTACCAGGCATAGGCGGCGAGGATAGATGCGACTTAGCCAAAGCTATATAAATCAGTGTCATATCCCCCCTCTGTAGTCTAACCTCTGACTAATACACACCTAATTCATTATATGCTCTACCTCTAACTCTCTATTATTGCTTACTATCCACACATTAACTGTTTGACTTCCACCAGACATACCCATTTCAGCTGAGGTATCTATGCAAGAGACTAGTGGTACCACAGACTGTTCTGGGTTTTGGGGTTTTTTCCATTTCCCAGTGGCCACCTTATTTCAATGCTCTTTCACAGTTGCCCTCGTGTGGGGGTCACTCGTACCCTTGGTGTCTACAACATTCCCTGGAAAAGTCTATAAATGCAGCAGGATCAACTTCACACTCACCATCAGTTATCAGCGCTCTGCTTGTAAGGACCTTTCCCAGCATAAATTTGATTACTGCCAAGACAGTGCAAAGGATTCCACTTAAAATGGAGACACTATACAGAAAATCATCCTGAAAGAAAAGATGTCAAACATTAGTATGTCTTCTGGTCGTGCCCCATATATTAAATGACAAATAGTACTAGTTATTGTGCAATTATTTGTGCCACTGAAGTATACAACCTGAGAAAAAGATTCCCCAAGTTAAAACTTTCACAACAGGCGGTGCTTATTTTGCTTATATTGCCATCTGTAATTGCTTTTACAAACATAATTATTCCAAGCAACAAATTTTGAATTGACCCAAACTCCTCAGAATCAGGAGGTTATATACCTGCAGGGCTGACTGCAGACTGCCTAGTAGTCTAGTGTCTAACGCAGTCAGTAATGAAGTCCTCACGTGCAGGATAAAGGCTTGAGAGTAGAGTTCCACTTACCAGACCCTTTGTTGATTTGTGGTGTGAGAAATAACCATTTTACATTATTTCTGATTCTGTGCTTGCATTGGGTTTTTTTCATTTCCTTCTTCTAAGGTAAAGTCTGGTCCAAGCTACATCCGTAAGAGTTTTGATACTGATGTGCAAAGTCACGTTTAGTTCTCTCAGAAAACAAATCTTCCATGGACTTTCATTTCACAGCTACAGAAATATCCACATTGCTTAATCTGAATGTATAATATGAGCTCCCTGGGCTCCCTCAACACAAAGCTACGTGTCTATATAGGGCAAATAAAAAGTAACTAATTGTTTAACATACATTCTGTAAAAGGTCATCTGGAGGCACCTAACTCTTTCTCCTGACTATGTGGTGTTTGGCTGGGGTGGGAGGAAACACTCCTGGGTGCTGAAACACCAGCATTGCAATAAGGTGCCTAAAGGGACCCCCTGTGCCTTCTCCCCCCAGAGGTACCTCAGCCCATGGGCTATGCAGAGAAACCCAAGCGAGCTGTTAGCATGCTTGCCTGCCATCCAACCACAGAGCTTTCAAATAGATTAATTTATTACCCTTAATAGAAGCTTTAATTTAAGCTGTTGCAACATCAATACAAATAAGGAAATAGCAAGAATGTTTTATTTTTTTTTTACCTGCAGGTCTAAGTGGGCCAGTGCCATTGGGACCCTGTTACTGATCAAAACACGGGCAAAAATCCCCGTTGATAGTAAACATTGTCATGATGATTCATCATCAGCTCCATCCATTTTCATTATTTTAGCAGCAATTCAAAACTCAAAGAAATCAAAATATGGTTTTGAAAGCTGCTTAGGAAGATACTGGGAATTAGATTACTGGTATAATGTACTCACATCCCTAAATAAATCATTCAATATATATTTATACAATTTTTTAATGTCATATAATTTTCAAAGTCTATTTCATTCACTCTCAGTCATGAGCTCATTCTCTCTAGTCCTGGTACTATATTGAATATTAAGAAAAAATGCACTGAGGGAAAGAGAGTAAAATAGAAGCAGTGAGAACAAACTCAAGCACTGGGTAAAGGTAGGATAAAAAGCATTTGTAAAATTGGTCTAACAAAATGTCTGGAAAATACTCAGGCAATTTTGCAGTGTTAGGGAAGGACTGGGAATATTTGCTTGCTGTCAGCCTAACAAGGAAATTTGGGAGCTTTCAGAAGATCTGAAATAACAACAAACCTCTGAAAGTCTTGATAAGCTTTGCAAAAAGCACTTGACATTTGAGATCCTTGTCAAATTCATGCCTCTAAATTTTGTGCATCTTTCTCAAAAACGTCATGCCCAAAGACTTAACTTTGCTAGTCTGACAAATTCTGATCAGTCTTGAGATTTTATCTAATCTCATCTAATATTTTATTAGATATTTTATGTAATATTTAATATACAGCATATGTGTAAGACTTCAGAATAATCTGAAACAGAATGATATGCTGCATTAACCTAGTCATCTCTATCCTAACCTGCCGAGTTAGTATGCCGAGTGCCATTCCCATACGATCATACAGAACATGAGCTTCCCATAGATGAGTGAGTTTGGTTTTTTCTTGAATCATTTGTAACAGTAAGCGTGGCAAGCGAACCTGCTTGTGATGCTCTCAAGAGCATGAAGGCCCCTCACTTACTAAATGGTGAGTGAGGAGGGGATGAAGAGAGCAAGGAAAGGGGTGTACAACTTGATGTGCTCTCAGCCACACACAGGCCCATGGCTGGCCCCAGCTTTCCACAGGCAACGTGTGTTGGGTGAGTGCTCAATGGAGTGATCGACAGTTCAACCCTGTGTTTGTCTTGCATCTCACTTGCCAATGCTCAAGGACTACAGGCGATCTCTTATTTCTTCACCCCACAGACTCTCTAAAAATTTACTATTAGTTCCCGGGCACCCCTACCTCTTGTCTTCGTCTTCCTCCTCAGCAAAGCACAAGCTTTGTCATTAGCACAGCACTGAACATTGTAGACGCAGTGGAGCTGGCAGCATAAATTACTTTGCTATCAAAAGTTACGTTACTGTCAGCCTCGGGCTGACAAAATGCAGAGTTCCTACGCCTATGAAGTTCTTGGGGATGGACCTGCAAACAATTACAAATTCACATAGTTTGGAAAAAACTGCAAATCCCAATACAAACAATTTGAAAATTATTGATACAGGTGTTCAAAAGTCCAAGTATTAATTGAGAATCTTGAAAATGTTATGCCTTATTCCCCGTGTTATAGTGCAAGATTACATTCTCTGCATGGCACATTATTTTGAGCTCATTTGTTTTTTTCTTGTCACGGCATGTACCACAGATTTTTGGGGTGAATTCAGTTTTTTTCTTGCATGTGTCACTAAACTCATGGTATGTGGAAATGCATCTTGTCATTTGTTCGTGCTATACGGTTGTGATTAAAATTAGTCTAGCTGCAAAATTAGTCTAGAATCCAAGAATGACTTAAATGTGATACAGATTTCTGAATCAACTCATAAAGTAAATTAATGAACAGGCTTTTTATCGAGGATTCAGGGACTAGAAATTCTTCATAAGTTTGGTAGGTTTTTTCATTGAATCACAGAAGACAAGATCATTTTGTTGCTAATACTAATCCAATAACCAGTGATGATGCAGAAGACCTGACAAATCAAAGCTCCTTTGTTATCATAGTGGACACAGAAAGGGAAGAAATTAAAAACCCCTGCTCTTAACACAAACGCCTCAGTAGGTTCTTGCTTTAGACTGTGCCAAACAGATTTTCAGAAGACGATACTCCTTTTTTTGTCTCTAAACCCCTAAATCTAAATAATGTCTAAAAGCACTGTCTTCAGTTCTGTGCAGCTTTTCGCAACAGCCACGGGGAGGCGGCAGATGCCTCAGTAACGGAGCGCACGATGCTCGAAGACAAACCCGAAGAGAAAGGAATCTTTGAAATTCACTTTCCGCAGTACTTTGCTATGCTTTCTGCGTCTCCAGGCACCCAAGAGCTGGAAGAAGAAGAGTGAGGCTACTTGCTACTAACAAGAAGGTTTTGCAGATGTAAGAGATCAGCCCAAAATACGTGGCGAAGCCCAGCAGCACGGACAGCCCCTTTGGCACGTTGCCTAAAGCAGGTGAGGCCGTAACAGGAGAGACAGGCTCAAAACGCTGCCTTGGCACTCCTTTGCTGCAGTGATCAGAAGCTGGACCCGGTTTAGGACAGCGGCTGGCTGCACTGGTACGCTACGAGCCAGGACATCATGGCAGGAAGCGCCTGCTAAGAGGGATTCAAGAAATTACCTGAGGGAGGGCTGCTGTGGGCTAAGCACCTGGGCTGGAGCTGGGGCCTCGCGGAGGCGGCCGGCCGACGGGACACACGACTGACACAGGCACTTTGCTGCAGTGCTGTGGGCTCCGAAGAGTTAAACACGTCATACTGTGGCTGTGAAATGATTCCCATTAAACTAACTCATCCTTTGGAGAAATGAAGAAAAGAGAAGCCATAATGGAGATCTAAATTAATAAAATAAGCCTGGCCATCTGGCACCATCTCCCTCCGGATCCTCCCGCAGTCCTGCCCTCTCGGTACCCCTTGCCTTCCCATCTGACAGTCATTAACAGCACGAAGCACATCTAGCCAGACTCACTGTACACGTCCTTGGCGTTATTTTAATTAAAGCAGCAGCAAATTGTGACTGATGATAAAAATTTAAATTCTGATCATTTCCATATGATAAAGGCTTCTTAGCGTGGTAAATAAAGCTCGCTCTTTTTCTATTTCTTTTCATCATATTCCCTCATTACTACTACACTGTACATGAGACCTTAATTAAAGGACACATATATCTTATTAGATGGCTTCATGTATAAAACAGCACCGTAGATAAAGCGAGGTGCTCATCCTGGACTGCCATCTCATTACACAGCGCTCTAATAGCTACAATGTCCCTATTTAAGATTTATTTATGCAAGATTTTATGCTGTGACAGTTTCCCAAAAGAAAGCTTTCCTAGGATGCTCTTTTTTCAGTCCCAGGAAAGGAATAATAAGAGGTCAGCAGGCAGCCTTTCTCCACTTTATCCAAACGCATTGTCCCCACCGGTGCAGCTGAGAAGAGGGGTCTTCAAAAACATGACAACAGTTCTGTCCCCACTTTCAAGGATGTCACCAAAAGCAGCAGTAATCTTATGGCTTAAGGAAAATTTGTTGATGACGAGGTTGTGACTTTGATCTCTTTCTGAATCTATTGTAGAAACTAAAAAAAAGCCACAGGGGATGCTTCAAGTGCTTGGCTTATTAGGTGGAGATACTTTAACCCACTTGCCAGCTCAGTAACTAAATTTCAGCTGATTTGTGCTCCTAATCTTTTCCTAGAATGCATCTCGCTAATTCTGACCCTCAAACTTTGCCCTGATTTCATATATTATTTCTAGCAACTCCCCTCTGCCCCCTCTCCTTTAATTACAATCCTTTCACTTCTACTTCTGGGATGTAAAAATGTTCTCATTTCACCTGAAGCGTACACAGTTGAGTAAAAAGGTATTCACCAGTACGGGAGGAAGAAGGCATGTTCAGTGTTCCTCTCCAGTGGTCACAACACATACAATACTATGATTAAAATCATTGTATGATCCTCCTCTGTCGCCCTCCTTGGTAGCTCAATCTAGTGTGACCCCAAAACAAGCTGCTTCTCCTGCCCCCCAACAGCTGCAGGTTTCTTTCCACTCTTCTGCCCTCTCCTTGGCTTCCTCTGTGAACCAGCCAAAGGCTGAACCACCTCCCCACTCCCACACGAGCTGGGAATTACTGGTACCACCTTTTTCATGCCACTTTTCTCCTTCCCAGAGAAGCCAGTGTCTTACGGTGTTGCACCTCTTCTCTGCTGAGCCTTGCTCATCTTGGCTGAGGAGGTAGGGACGCATTTCTGGAACACTACAGATGCTGTTGGCAGGAGCAACGTCATGGCTAGCCCAAACGGAGCTGAGTTTGTGTTGTTAAATATTAATTTTGCCCATCTCTGCAACTCACCATCTGTCTTCACAGGTCCTGACAATGACCATTCTTCAGTCCAGATGACTAGTCACTGTCCTCCCCAGTGCCCGTCAGGTCCTGCTACCACCCTGCTCCCCGTCCCCACATGCTTTCCACTGCCGCCTGCTCCTCCAGGTCCCTCAGCAGCTCTCACATCATCTGGGCCCACTGGCTGTCGGATCACTAAAAGCCACTCTGTGCAGCGTATTACTTAACCAAAAAGGACTATTTTCCCCTCCCTCTCCCCCTGAAGGATTCTGTGTATATAGATAGTAACAGAGATGTTTCCCGTACAAACACTTTTAAAAAAAAAAAGGTCCAAATCTCTATCACGTTCTCCCAAGTAATAAACAGTTTATGTAATCAGTCTAGAGGGACCTTCTGGGAAGCCGGATGGTCTCTCTCACCAGCTAACTTCAAAAGGGACAAGAGTTTTAATTGCACTTCACTGTCAGAAAACAAACCGACATCCCAGTGTCTGACTCAAGTAGGAGACAGTCTCGTCACATGGAGATATGAAGATCTATTATTAGTTAAAAAAAAAAAAAAAAAAACCACAACAAACAAAACCCAGAACCTTATGAATGTTTAAATTTGTACCTTTGGTGCTGAAATGCTGTGACAAAACAATTCCACAGCACAGAACACTTCTTCAAGAAACAGATAACAAAGACAGGGTGTGCTGAATGCTGTGGCAGGGGCACCGGGGCTGGGAACCAAGGGGTGATGAACTCTGGAGAGCTATCTTAGGTGACCTTAGGACTCCTTCAAAGGGTCTGCTTGAAACTCTGAGATCACTCGTGCTTCCCATTTTCCCAGAATTCATCTACATTGTTTTAGCATCAAACAGCTATAAAACATAATTAAAAATGGTATTTGTCCACCCTCAGAAGTGTCTCTCTATTGAGACTGCCACTTCTCCAATTAGTAGGGGATTGAGACCAGCAATACATTTCACATAACCTACCAAGTGGTTAGCAGTTGCCGACTTTTACTTCTTATCACCTTGTGGTAAAGTCTGAAAACAAGACTTTCCACCAATCACTTGAACAAAGAGTGAAGTGTAGTTGATAGGTTTTTCCTAAGCCTGGCTCACTAGCCAGTTCAAGTATCCACAACATTCCCACCAACCTGTAAGAAGCACGTGTATTTTAGGGTTAAATTATTTGTTTAAGGCCAAATACCAAACTACCAAACCATACATAACAGGTAACAACTATAAAACAGGATTCTAATGTATAATTAATGTACATGGTACTTTGATTTGAAATGGTAAGCAATAATATATATATATAATGTGAGAGATCAGAAATGTATAGGGAAGTATGTATAAGGACATATATTATGTGTATATAATCATTAGTATTATTTGCTATATTGCTATTGACCTATAATTCAACTGCTGACATTGTTAAATATATTTATTATAAACGATTAAAGTAGTAAATAAATTAGAACTCGTAAAGCTACACTGTGCCACCCCTAGCTTTCCATTCCAACTGTACTCAACAGTATATGATAGAATTACATGCAGCCTAATCTTTCAGGTGAATTCATTTATAAAAGCATTGGAGGTGGCCCATCAGATGTGCTGCATGTCTTTTGTACACAAACCGATTACATTTTTCCTTCTTTGTTCTGCAGGAAATGTCAGAAATATGGCATGATGCTTGCTTACTCTTGCAAAAAAGTGTCCTTTGCCATACTAATGAGGACAAATGCCAAACTGCATTGACATTACATGTGTTATACTATTACCTAGGGAAATGCAAGCAGTAACTGAATAGTAAATGGATATTGATTTACAACCCCAGGTGAAATTAAAACAGTCATTCTTAGTGTGGCTGGGGTGGCTGGGTTGGGCTTTTTTAGCATTCTTTAATAAACAAGAAAAGGTTTTCAAATTCTTTGTGGCAACAGTCAAAATACAATACACCATTTACACTTAAATTATATTCATACTATCCAAGAATATAGGGGCAGAGGAAAAAGGATTTTTATCAGGGAGATGGCAAGCATTAATACTAGCAAATGCAAAACAATGCTCAAAACCTATACTTAATTTGAGCTTTAAACTCCTTTCTCAATATATTAATAAAACTTCAAAAGTCACTAAAATTTACACAGAAATCCAAGCATGATGTCATCAACGATATGCAATATCACTATTCCTCCTTATTTGTAATGAAATGTGGGCGTACCAAATCCTCAGGGTCAGTACTGGCTGTGGATATAGCTCTCCAAAACATCAATAAAGGAATGGTAATTCCTTTTGCTAGAGGGAATTATCTTATTATGGCTAACATAGGTTGGAGAACACATGCTGCGAGTAACAATAGGGGAAATATTCTGAATCTGATAGCTAGGGGAAAAAAACCCATAGTAAATCATTTCTGAGCCAACAAGAAGTGATTCTATTTTAGGTTCAACACTCAACATTGTAGGGAAAAAAACATTTAAATTACATAATCTGAGAAATATTCATTTAAAATTAAGTGGAAGGGTAAACCAAATGAAGGTTTTATATGTCAAATGTCAAATACTCATTAGCTTTGTGAGTCAGGTGTATTGAACAACAGCTAAAATCATCAGAAACCTTAATTCCAAACACCCCAGAAAGAAGAACAGCTGGCCTACTTCTTCTAACACTTCCAGCAAGTGTATTAGGAACAAAGAAAAGGAGGGGGAGGCAGGGGGGAGAGAAAGATCTGATCAGTGAAAAATATTTCCTTAGGGGTCAACGATATGAAACTGAAATAATAACTGCGGCATGTCATGCTGAAGCAGACCCTCAAAGAATAAAGATTCACAGCTATATAGGAAATTCACAGCTATATAAAAAAATAGGAGAAGAACACAGAAAGAAGTGGCATTTGTAGCTGTAACGTTCCCACACATTAATGGCACATCTCTCTCTCCTGTAAAAAAATTTGTTTTCTTTGGATTTTGTGATCTTTCCATGCTTTTTCCAAGTTTTCCAGGTGTACAATAGCATGTGCACAGCTACTCCTCATTGCAACCATATACATAGTGTTTGGGCAGATCCACCGTACAGCACATGCATAGAAAGTCTAAGTGTCACTTAAAACTTCCGGGAAGGGCTGCAGGCACTGTATGGGCTCTCTACAGCACATGTACACCTACTTTTTACAGGAAATCTTACCCAAATATCTAAGCATCCTAGCTATCTGATAAGAATAGGAGAGAAACAGTAAGATTTCCTTCAAAACCAACATATTCCAAAACAAGTGGAAAATGTCATCACATCTCTAAATTCATAAAATAAGAAAGCTTTAATTAAAAATATTTGCAGACAAATGAGAATGGAGGTCACAGCTTGATAAAGTGATTTGCGCCTATGTGTTGATGCATGCAGAAACTGCGTCTACATACACACCCCCACACAAATTTGCCTCCAAAGGAAAATGAAGCATCTCTGCAAATTCAAGGTAAGGTTACATGACAAGACAGATCGTCTCTGGAAGGGACATGAAAGCTTTATTCTCATCATTTACTCCTCTGTCCAAAAATCAGAGACCCATAATACATTATCTGATGCTCACTAAAAGTAATGTCCAAAGCTTCAAAAATGTGGGAGAAAATAATCCATTACACTTCTCACTACATATATTCAGTATTGGCAGTTTCCAGACTTTTTGGACAAATAGATCCCTTCAGTTGCAATATTTCTCCTACATCTACCTTACCATCAACCCTGTAATTCATGACTTCATGAATTAATTCATTTAAAAACACAATAAGCAATACAATTCTATGGATCAGTTGTTGGAAAACACTGCTCTACATCACAAATATTGAAAACACTAGCACAAGGGATTGTATTTTGAACCCTGAGGATTAATATATACCTCAATTACTTGAAAAGAAACTTTTCCCCATGATAGTAAGAAGTGTATAATTAACACAAATACAGAATTATATAGTAAGTGTATAATTAATTCACTGGCCAACTCTCCTGACACAGAATGTCATTTTTCAGGGCAGGCTTCTTTTTAATTAGAATATAAATACAAAGTACTGTGCACAGGGAAAACCCAACGTTTACCTAACAGTGACAATTTCTGAACTTGCTATTAACTGCAGGAAATGGAATCTACAGTTAAGTTCTGTAAAAATATCAATTCAGTGCTCAATAGTAATTCGCAAAAATGCATATATTGTCTAAATCCCTGGTGACCCCTATACCTTTAATCCTGTGGGCTCTTCAGGCTTCCTCATCTAAAAATGGAGATAAAACTAAAAAGAAAGGTATGAAGAAAGTCAGTGATGACCAAAGATGGGCCTTTAGCCCAGCCCAGTATGGCCACGGTTGCTGTTGCATATAGAAAACACACACACTACCAGGAGTCAAAATTCCAGACAAACACTTACCATTAAATATAACCATATTTTAAACCAATTAATCTACCTAGTCATTCATATCCTGCCTTATAGGCTATTTCAAAGTTAACTACAGTCCTTGGCATATCAAGCAAGGGAACCAAAAGGAGAAATACACCGTTTCTGTGTTTCCCAAGGTTTTAAAGCGTTCAAAAGAATTAGAAAAAACATTGCCTGTGCTGAAAGCATGAGTAGTGACATACACTACCTTTTATTTATTTTTACTTAACTCATGGAAAGAGGTAAAACAAACAAAAAGCAGAAAAGAAAGGCAGAAGCTGCATTAAGAAATGCAGAAAGTCAGGAGCTCTAATTGTCCTCTCTTCTATGCCAGTGCAGATCAGGAGTGCTGTCATTCACAGTGTTTCAACAAAATTACATTCGGCATGGAATAAAGGAGAATTCAAATAGGTGACTGAAAAATGCCTGACTGAGCTAAACCTGAGCTCCTGTCCTGCAAATTAAGTAGCTCCTTTCTGCAGTCTAACAATCCCCTTACAGGATGGGGTAGTCGGGCTGGAAATGCCATTAACATCTAAACCTGTCATTCTCCTTTTGGTTCTCCAAATCCTGGTGAGCATCATCAGACCTGCAGCTGAAATCATCATATGAAATGACAACAATACTGCAAAC
Organism: Mycteria americana; assembly: GCF_035582795.1. Lineage (NCBI taxonomy): Eukaryota > Metazoa > Chordata > Aves > Ciconiiformes > Ciconiidae > Mycteria > Mycteria americana. The sequence goes on from NC_134373.1 coordinate 36,524,430, forward strand.
TCCTGTTTCTAAATGTCCACATAAGTAAAAGAAAATCTGTGTTCAAAACATTTGAAAAAGCATTTCAAATTATTTCTTAGTCATGTGAATTTTATATCCTTTCTTATTGGTAGTATTTTCATGAAAGCAACTCTTCTGATATCCACTTCAAGGACAACAGAATCTCTACATTAAAGATCTCATAAATTCTTTCCAAGGAAGTATCTTTCTTGCTACAGGCATATTAAGAACTGACAGATATGTAACCAATGTATCCTACATGCAACAAGAAATACAATGAACTTTGTATAATTGATCCAGAATTGTTCAGAAGTGACTGACTGTGCTTTTAGGATTTTAATCATAGCACCTTACAATTACCAAGCAGATACTTAATTCCTTGATCTGTTTCATTTCTTAAATTGAACTTGTCCATATCATACTATTTTCTCCAAAACTTATGCAAATTAACATGAACTCAGAGGAATTATAACTGCTCCCGATTTTCAACTTTTACAAAGTCATTGAAGTTTACCACAAATTAAGATGTAAAAAAAGACTTTATAGTTCTGAGAACGATGCAGTCAGTCATGTTGCTCTGCACTAACATTACATTAATCTTGAATCCCCCACGAACAGTAGAGCAATGCATTCCAAACCATGGCTGTCTTCGAGACTGACAATACTAGCTTTGTGTTCAGCATCTGAACACCAAGAGCAACATTTTCCAGTTTACCCACATTACCTCATTACCTCCCCTAAAATTGAAGTCACACATCTAAAATTTCACAAGATGCTTTGAAAAGTACCCACATCTTCAAGGATCTTTGCTTCAAGAAAGGCTAATAAAGACGTAAACTGTACAAAAAAAAAATCACGCGACTATGACTCACGTGAAACTTATGTTGAAGCATACTTCCTCTTAATCTAGCGCAGAGCTCTTCACCCTAGTTTTACACCAGTTTGGGACACCTGTGGAGTTACACTACCTTTCCTTGGTCTTAATGTCCTGTTCTTGCTCACACCACGAGGATACTTCCCTGGCATCAGAGTAGCACGTTAATATGAAATCCCAGTAATACAGAAATCACCATCAGAAAATATTTCAGGTCACTATTTTGATGCAGAGCTGGTTACTTCACTGCTATGCAAAAAGCCATTAGCAGAAAATGCTGTTCTATTATTTTTCCATGTATGCCCATACATTATCGCTAAATTACATGATAAGATATTACAGAAATTAGTATCATTAGTCATTAGTTCATTGGTGGTCCAGGAAGTAGAAGACAGCACCCTAGATAAAAGAGTAGAGGCAGAAACTTCTCCCCATAACTGATTTAATTTGAACAGATTTCCCATCTGCTAAGATGATAATGATATTGCCTGGGCAGCTGCAGATTAACTGAGAACATACTCGATCAGCAAAGACTCAAACAACTGGGAAGAATGACTATTTCTGCTGCGACACAGAGCAGCTAAGGGAGCATTACGCAAACAGAAAATCAGCATCAGATTCAGGCACAGCTAGAGCAACTGAAAAGGTTCCTATTAAAAAAAATCCTTTCCCCCAACTATTTTTAATGTAGCAACTCTTAGGCATAATACCTCACTGGCCATGACTTGCAGCAGTAATGCTGTTCTCTTGGTCTCCCCATTTTTCAGTGTTCTTCTTAGTTTACAGAGGTATTTCACCTGTCATGCAACCCTTACTGAAGCAGTTTCCCACAGTGAGATGTACTGAAAGACTTTGAAATGAGAATTCTTGCCATGTCATTTAAGAGACACTGAACAGAAGTACCATCTTTTTTCATCCCTTGTTCTAACCTACTTTCCAGGCAGAATTGCAAGGTATGAAAATCCTTTATGTGTGTGCATGTGGCTTTTACCGTGCCACTAGTCAGCCACAGTCCATGCCCTGCCAGATACATCTTTCAAACCATTGATAGCATTTGAGTGCCTAAATGAGTGAGAACAGTCAGTCAGCCCAGTGTCACAGGAACAGTTATCTACGTATCCTGATACTGTGTCAAATGTAAGCAGTACCCACCCTAACTTTTACCTACTTGACACAGTTTTAGCACACCAAAGTCTGAATCCAAGGCAGTCTGTGACAAAAGGAATCCGTACAAATTATTCTTACAGGACACTTGAAATGTAATGGGATCTTCTCTTCGGGGATACCTTTCTGTAGCTCTATTTCATATTTTTGCCTGCTGTAAATGCATTTCAAAAATTAAAAATTAAAAATGAGGAAGTAAAATATGTCTGCAAGTCATAAATAACTTCGATGCTGCAAATAGGAGACATTTCTCCCCATGTAAGAAACAGCCCTCACCTGTAGACAGTACCTGTAATGATGAAAACGTGAGATATAGATGACACACCTTTTAAACTTTTGTTCCTCCTGCTGGAATTATTAGGGCATTTGCCCACAATGAATTACACTGAGACATCCAAATTAATCTGATCTACGCTACCATAAATTCACCAAATGGGTGTTTTAATTATTGCAGCCTCCCTTCTTACTTTACTTCTGCTTCACAGAGTCAAGACCATATATTTCATTTTCTCGCTAAATAGGAGTCAAACTGTAGCCAGATGCACTGTTTGGGTACAGCCAAGTTAAGAGCTTATCCTTTAGCTGGCCATCACTGTAGGGTCTCCCCTCACCTTTATCAGGATCTCCTTCAGCCTTACTGGCACAATGGCATCCATGCTCACTCCCTAACCCAGTTCTGTCAAAATGTTTTGGTTGAGTTTAAGAACTGACTATTAAAAGTGTTTAAGCTAACCTAGATCATTTTGACAGAACCAGGCTGGTGAACTACTACATACACTGTTATGCTGGCAGAGCTGAGGAGGCAGTAAATCATGATGACTGGAAAAGCGGAAAAGTAAAATGCAAAAAGAACATGAATCACCTGTGATCAAACAATGCACCTGGCTGCAATTCAGTAATGCATTAGTTCATGGGCTTTTGCTACACTACTCATCTTTGCCCAAATTTCACTAAACTACTGAAAATAAATTTCTGTAGTCGCCCAGCTTCTTGGAATTTTCCATGAGAGCACAGGACCCAGAAGGTCATCTGCACTGCTAACAGTGGGTAACAAGTTGAAGTTCCATTTTGGCTTTTTTTTCCAGCTCTGCCTCCATCTCCTGGTTGAAAGTGAGGAGTTTAGGTTTCTCTCTAGTGATGCATTGAGAATGGTACTTGGCAGGGTGAAGCCCCAATGCGAAAGTCTGTGCACACTTAGAAATAGACCAAACTTCATGAAGGCTGAATACAAAAGGTCCAAGTCAGGTTGTATATACAATAACTGAACCGAAGCCTCATTTTGTTTGAGCACATTAAAAAGAGTCTTCTGGTAGTGGAACCATTGCCAAATGGCTCTCCCAGTGAGTAGCTGGTTTGGATGAGTACAGCTCAGGGAAGTTAATACCCACTACTGAAAGGAAGCAAGCAGGACAGGACAGAGCAGAGCTGATAGAAAGGCCGCTGAGGAGAGCTGCTCTATAGGCCAAGTAGGGGCTGGCTTTCATAACCAAAAGAAAGCAGAGAGCAAGAGAAAAGCCCTTTGTGATGCTCCATGGTGAGCCAGTTGAAAAGCCAGCTCTTTCACCCAGCATGCCCCCTTCACCTGTTTCATTCCTGCTACTCCTACATGGCTCTGGAATTGGAGGCAAGAGCTGGAAAACAAAAAAATACAATCCAAAAATACATTTTTTCCACATTAAAAATAAAATACTGAAGCCGCTGGAGTAGTAAACTGTGGAAACATTCTCCTCATAAAATTCTACTACTTTCGTTAAGCCCAGAGAGACCTCTCTGTAAGTGAACTCTTATAGTCCTGTATAAAAGCTTTAAGTGATTATGCTGAGAAAGATTTGGCCCATAAGGGTAACTGTGGAGACGAAAAGATGGGGTCAAGCCTATAAAAACTCATAAAGACTAGACTCCATCACATAAGGAAAAAGTACTGCTTGAAGACTAGGACTGGTATGTGCAGCCAGGCAGGATATGCACCTGCTACAGCTTTGCCAAGTTCAACGGGGCTTGTTGAAAGGAGACGCTGGCCTTTCTCAGTCTCACTGTCAGTGTAGGGAATAAAGAGAACATTTTAAAGAACATGAATCACCTTACCACTTCTGGAAGCACCTTCTTCGCAAGATCATGGATGGCTTTGATCACAATACATAGAGATGACAGGAGGAATATGACACCCAAGATAACACAAGCTCTGGGGAAAAAAAGATAAAAATAAGAAGTAATGTTAAGAACCTATGTGGAGTTGTCAACTCCCCCACTGCTGAAGGATAACACACAACAGAATATTAATAATAAAAAAAATCTTAAGGAGCTAACGATAGAGACTTGAATTAAAGAAGAGAATGAAAAGAAATGTCCAGTTCCTCTCCAGTTCCTAAAACCTGGATTATATGTGAGAAGACAGAGTAGACCCGATGATGTTTCAGAGTGAGAGAGAAAGACATGTCTCTTCTGCTCCTGATGATTTATCAGAGTCCTCTAGAGGTCTATTTCTCTTTGTTTTGCTAGGATCTCACATTAGAAATAATCAAGGGAACTTCATTCTCTTTACCAAACCAGGACAGATGTTTGGTAAATCTGGTCAGTAGCATAACAGAACCTGAAACATCTATTTCCTCCCCAAATCTCCAACAAAAAAAGATTTTAAGTGCAGATATTAAAAAAAAAAATCAGCATCAGCAGGTTAGGTGCATCACTTCGTAGGCTGTCCAAGGGTGTCCTCAATACCTAAATAAGAATCAGAGTCTCGTCAGATTAGGTGCTGTGCAGAATTAGAATCTCTATTCCTGCCGTGTAGAGCTTACAATCCAGTCTTATAAAAAGCAAAAAAATGGGTTAATGAAGAGACGATAAAGTAACGGAGAATAATTAACAGAGAATAATTAAGTTTTGTATAGGATACAGGCACAAAGGTTTACAAAGCACATAATGCATACCCAGAACTTCACAGTAAAAGAGAAAACTCTTGCTTTTGTTCAAACATAAAGACCAATACTACTCTGAGATGGAGTTCCTCTTGCCCTGGAATACTTCAGGATATAAGGCTTTGATTTCTTCCACACAAACAATAATAGCCAGTCTATTACAGTATTGATATACCCATAATTCCATTTTACTAATAGCTCTTCATATAAAATTCTATTACTATTGATAGATATACAGTAAGAGCAATTCTAATGTTTAAAGCATGAAATAGTTAAAGAAGTGATATCTATATGTACTTTTCCTTTGTTTGTTATTCATCATTTGGTACCTATCTGTTAGCTCAGTTTACAGATGCTATAATTATTCTAGTAGCGTGCTACTGTTTTCAACAACTCAGACATCAGGCCATCTGGTGGTTGGCAGCACATGTAATGTTCACATCAAGCTCAATCTAGAGACTGCAGTCGAACTGGCATTGCTCTGCCTAGGTCAGAAGACGCAGCTGCAGCAGTGGCGCAGGTGAGTAGCAGGTCATTTTATTCCATGACACAAGCGACACTAAACCAAGCTGTGGACAACCCACATAATCCTATAGGCAAGTTCTCAGTAGAGGGGCTGCCCTTCTACAGAGGAGTGCAGACAATGTAGAGGCTGGCATCCTTCCTAGCAACGGAGTGGTATTGTAGATGAGGTACTCATCTCCAGCAGGAAAAACTCTGCTATACTTATTTTAAGACAGATGTTTAACTCCTGTGTAGTAAATTGCAACGCAGCCCTCATTCTTGTTAAACATAACCTGTTGTAAAAAGGAGGCAGAAAAGGCTTGAGACAGTCTGATTACCCTACAGTCCTTCCCCTAGACTCAAACACAAGAACAAAAATCTGGCCCATAATCTGTGATAGAGGAAGAAACTCACAGGATGGATTCTCTGCAATCCTGCAGCGAGAGGCGATCATTAAATGGTAACACGGATGGGAGGAAAGTTCATCTCCCAAAAAGAATGAGTAAAAATGAAAATTAGAGGGCTTTCCATTTCCCATTGCATATTTGCAAGCAGGTCCCTGTTCTGCAATGGAGTCTTTTCAGAGATTTGCAGTTTCACTCTATCTGAATGGATCACTGCACAGAGATGTGTCCAGAGCCTCTTGAGATGCTTTTGTCAAACTCAGAACTTTTCAGTATCACCTTTATGTATTAGTCCTGTAACATTTAGCATTGCCATAACCTAAGAAGCTTATACTGCACAATCCTTCACAATAGATTCTGTTGTAATTATTATTTTGGTTTTTTGGATGAGGTACAGAAACATATACTAAAAGTTCTGCTCATTTACCCGGGACAAATGCAGGCATTAGGCAACTTGAACACAGAACTGGTCCACAAAAGTTGGCTGACTTGTCTAAGGCCATTTGCTGAGCCAGTGGCAGGTTGAAATAAGATACACTTCATGCAAGAATATGCTGCCATTTCATCTGAAAGCAACACTGGAAGACAAGCTTTTCTATCATTCCCAGCAGGCTTAAACCAACACAGCCACAGATCTGTGAGATGGAGACACCGGATGAAAATCCCTTGTGCCAATGCCAATGACGTATTGTCAAATGCCAAGGGTATGGGAAAGAGAAGACAGCGAAGCATTATCACTTTCCTTTAGCATACCTTCTATTCCCTGCACACATCTTCTGAGGAAGACAGGCAAACATTCCCTAAGGGCTTGGCAGGAGCCTTGCTGGCACAAGTCTAATGCGTCCAGGGAACCAGCACTTGCCCTAGCTGGATTCGTTTCTCACGTATGTTGGAGAGTTTGGGGTTACCTCTGTAAACTTTCCAACCACCCAATCCTAACAGCAACTATTTTGCATCTTTGCCTATGCCAGCAGATAAGTAATGACTTCAGCAATCTTGGGCAGCTTCTCTTATTCCCCAGATCAGTTTTACTGTGTCAAAAGAATTCCCACACCTACTTAACCAGAAATAGCTAAAAGTAGAAAGAAAAAAGGAAGATGTTAATAACAGTGACAAGGGTATTAATAGCAGACAGAAATACAGTCTGAGGTTTGAATCAGCATTCAGTCATCATATTTAGCAAGCCTAGCTTCTCCTTTATATGCTGGCTTTTGCAATCCATAGCCATGCAAAATTCATGAGTAATGGCATAGTACTTTAAGTGCAAAAATACATGTTTCTTGTCTTCTTGAGTGTATCAATTTATCTGCAAAACCACTAGAACAAAATACTGCATAGTGTCTTCTTTCAATCTCATTTGCCAGAAAAATAATTTCTATCTAGACTGCAAATCATGCAAAATTCAACTACAAATGTACAAAATAAGAAACCTCCAAAAATTAATCTGAAATTTTAACTATAGTACGTAACAAATTGTAATTGGTTATTGTAAGCTTGCTTTCTTTTCAAGCCATTAGACAACGAAAACTTTAATACAAGCCTGCTAACTTCCATCTGCTAACAATTACTCAACTGCTTTGTAACTAAATAGTGTTTCCAACTGCACACGAAGGGTGTTAGTGCCAAGGTTGTTGGCAAATGTAATTTCATTAATTACATTCAATTAAATTAGATGAGCCAACTGCCATTTCTAAACAAGTTCAAGTCAACTCAGAAGTACCCATAAAAATTAATGAAAGAGGAGTTATACAGAAGTGAGGTTTGACTGAAAACCTAGTGAAGATTTTACAGATACCCCCGGCTTGGAATCACCGTAGTGTAATAAATGCTCCTCAATCTCTGGGTCCCCCATGATCACTGTCAGCAATTCAGACACCCTGGAGCAACTGGTGGGCCACCTAATGCCCTCATATTCCAGAACATTGGTATCTTCTTGCTAAGACATGAGGGTACTCTCTGTCCAGTGGCACCCATGATGAACAGATCTCCATGTATCATGCCACCAGTACCACTTATTTACACGTCCAGCATCTATTGAAGATCGTGTACTTATTTTACAGCCATTTCTACATGAGTTAGTGTAAAAGCTTCCCACTAAATATCTACATCATTAGAGATATAATTGATCTATAATGCAAAATAATTGATCACTACAGGTTTGACAGGGAACAGAAAAGATCTAATGAAGAGTGCATGAATCTGAAATCTCCCTCAGTTCCATATAATATATTGCTTCTAAAAAGAAAGAGGAACAGAGACAATTTAGTCAAACATTTTAAAACATAATGGAAAACCATGATTTGATTTTCAGAAACAATAAGCTTTCTGGAACCTTTCAGAATGCAGTATAATTTAAAGAATAATAGACTAATTCAGAAAGGACAAGGTGAGGGCATCTCTCTGATATCCAGGCAATAATCAACTTTTAGGTCAACTAAGGCTCAAACTTCCAAACGTTTTTTTCTGAGAGCAACGGCACTTGGAATGCAAGAGTAATTAAAACTATATCATTAAGTTGTCAGTAAAGAGAATTTAATATTACGATTTTAACAGTGAAACCACCAAGTCTTCTTTAGTTTGCTGTAGGTCTTGGTAGCAGATCATGACCTACTGAAGATACTTTTTGATGTGTTTTTGATGCAGCATTTCTATCTGAAAATCCAGAAGATAACATAAAGTATAATTCATTGTATTAAAAAATGAACTAATCCATTTTGTCAACTCTTCAATATAACTTTGTCACGGATGAAATATACTGTTAAATCAGTTGTACTGCAGCCTCAGGCATTGAGAATGAAATTATTTGGACTTTCAAAACTGCCAAAGACTTTATACAGCTTTTGAGCTTCAGTTACTACTAGTTCACTTCTAGTGGAATTCAGAATATGATTATGTCTAAATCCTAAAAACTAAACTCACATCTCCAATCTAAAGCTTGGTTCTGGGTGTGCTACAACCTGACAATTTTCAAAAGACATTCTTCTGAAAGCAGTACTACAACCCATGTACAACCCATTTATATTTATACAACCCTATAAATATCCATTTTGTATTACACCAGTCCTGGATATCTGCACTCACACCCATCAAAGTAAGATCGGTGTAACCGTATTACATGACATACAGCTGCCACCTCATCTTTTCGATAACACATTCCCTGTACAGAGCTTTAATAGACACAATTCTTCATTTTGATGACAAATTCTCACAACTTATAAGTAAACCAGAAAGGGAAATCTATCACTGTAAGCACCTGATAGTCTTTCCCTTAATCAAAAATTTGTTACTTTGCATAAGTTAATGGCTTTTAAGCAAGTAGCTATGAGAAGTACTGAGATTCAGGGGGTTCCATCTCCACAAACTGTCAATTTTCAAGCTGCTATTAGTAATTTAACATTTTTTCCTTCTTTTTATCACAAAACTAATTTCCTAAGGAGAAAAAGTCCAACTATTCCATTTATTTGCATATAGCAGACAGCAAAACAGGCTTCTAATTCATGGATTTATCCTTAATTCTGTCTTATATTTGTAATTAGTGGTTACAATTCCCTACAGGTAGTGATAAGGCTAAAATTCTGTAATATTTCCATCATAGAACTAAAGACTAATCTCACTCAGATCTCTATGGTGATCAATCTTCAACGTAATAAAGCAATTTTACCTTTAGCATGGCTCTTGCCACACTGAACACTCTTTATATGAGTTGACTCATTCCAGCCAAAGGGACTGCTCTTCTGTGTAAGCAGAAGTCAGCCTGAAATAAGACTGTAGATTTAGACTCTCAGCTACTTGTTTTGTACCATTTTTAAAAAAATAAATACATAATAATAATAATAATAATAATAGTTACAAATACACCCCCAGTGACAAGCTCTGCTATATACTACCTCAAAAGAGATCTGGGGTAAGCTACACAAGGGTGACTGATAACGGAGTTTTCCTCATATCAATTGACTGCTATAAAATAGCCACTGCAAGAGGCTTCCCTTCTTAATTATTATCTTGCTATCTTTCTGGCAAATACAGTAACACAGTACCAACAAGGGTTTGTAATGAAACTCTTGGTAATCTCTCCTCTCAAGTCAATTTGCTCTCTTATGCAGCAAAGGTGGTGCAATGGAATTAAGGATTCAGAAAAAAATTAGTGATGCATATGAATACAACCTGCAAAAATGTGTTAACTTTCTCTCAGCAGCTCATAGAGACAGTTGTTTTGGGGCAGTGGAGAGGGAAAGGGGTCTCACATACTTAGTAGTATGTCTGTTACATCCTGGAACCTATTTTACCACCACACTTGAAGTTCATTAAAATAGTCCCTGAAATGTGATGACACCGTGTGGAATAAAACAAGATTGTCAGTAGCAGTCTACTTACTTCCCAGTTTTGTTAACATATGATACAACTAAAATGCAATACTAAAAACCTAACCTTCTCGTCAAATACTGCGCTATTCTCCCACCTTTTTTATTCATTGCTGTGTCTCATATTACTTGATCTTTTTTGATTACATGGGTTATTTGGTTTTTTAATTACTTTTACCAGTGTAAATAACCTCACAAAATCATAATACAGCCCAGGCTGGAAGGGACCTCAAAAAATCATCTGGTCCAACCTTTCATGGGAAAGGGAGCCTAGATGACATTATCTAGCACCCTGTCCAATCGCACCTTGAAAACTTCCCATGATGGGGACTCTACCACATCCCTGGGAAGGTTGTTTCAGTGACTGATTGTTCTCACTCTGAAAAATTTCTTTCTTGCATCAAGATTACTTACCTTATTCATTGAAAACATTGCTTACCTTACTCATGGAAAACATTTTAATAATTTCAGCAGAGCTACAGCGATAAACATGACAAAGAGAACTGTGAGAAAAGTCATTATAAACCACTAGCATTTGTATTAATATTCTTGAGGTAGAAACTATATTCTCACATTTGCAAAGCTGCCAGCAAAACAAGCTTCAGCTCCTCATCCAATTCTCTGGCAGCTACGATACTATAAATAAAAGATAATACTCCTAATTTCTACATACAATTCTGTTACCTTCCAAGAGCCGGTTTACTCTAGTTTATTTTAATTCTGTATTTTCTTGATTGTTAAGAATCTTACCATGATATATTTTTCTATGAGAAATGAGTTTTCCACCATGGGAATACTGGAACAGTTTGCCCAGAGAGGTTTCGGAGTCTCCATCCTTGGAAGTTTTCAAGACCTGACTGGATAAAGTTCTGAGCAACCTATTCTGATCTCACAGCTGACTCTGCTTTGAGCAGGAGCCTGGGCTAGAGACCTCCTGAGGCCCCTTCCAACCTGAATTATCCTATGATCCTATGAATTTTTATTCACAAAATCTTTATCTCTGCAGGCTCTGTCAAGATCTTTCAGCACTAATGGCTCCTAATAGCCCACAGAAAAGGAAACGTTAAAATCTCTACAGGCCGTTTTCACCGCTGGAGTGAAGAGGTAGTGTTAAAACTATTACTTTGCAAGGAACTGTAACTTAGCATTAAAATGAGCTGCAGGCCAATAAGAGCAATATGAGCTCTAAGCCCAGGAGTAATATGAGCTTTTTCAGCAAAGCTGAGCAAATCAGTTTTATGATGGATACAGGATTTAATCTCTGAATAAACCCACTAATGAAACCTCTGGAGTTTAAGTAAGAAAAAAATGTAAATTATAAAACTAATTAATTTAATAAAAACTATAAATGCATTCATTCCTGTTTCCCTATGATTTGAAAGGATTTTAGTATTAGTGGGTGACAGAGTGAATATCATGTATGGAATCATTCAGGGGAAGTCATATGGCACAACATGCAAGGCAATTGCCCAAGAGGTTTTTGCTATGTCAGGAGTTAGGAAGATACTTTTGAGCATACAGTATTCATTCACTTTCTAATTCTGTATCTCTCTATACATTCTTCTTGATTGTCTTCTGCGTCTAGCCACGTGACAGGAACCCTTCTGTATCTCTTCGCTTTGCTGGTACTCTTGTTTTCATTCTTGCTTCCCATAACCAAATACAAATTACATTCTGTGAATGCTCCTTCATTAGTAACTTGGAGCTTGCAATAACCTGCACCACATTTCTTCTAGATGAGAGGCAGTCAGCCTGTTTAAACAAAGCTAGGCTTACTTTCATTTAATATTTGTATTACGGCAGCTTTTATGGTCTGATTATAGTAGCCAAGTATAAAATTCCAGTCTCAGCCAGCCCAAGATTTCTCAAGCACAGGCAAAATTGAATGCTGATATTCAAAGGGTGAGAACTCAGGAGGAAAAAGCTCAATTTTTGGTTACCAACAAATGATTTTCTGGTGGCAAACCAGTGGGTTCTGGCCGATGGGGATGAAGTCGAGCAGCGTAGAGAAAATGGAAGAGGACTTAGAACTAAGTCAGTGGACAAAGAATATGGAAAGGGAAGAAGTCAGCAGATGTTTCAGAGAGAAGGGTCTGAAAGTGTTTGTTCTAGTTTGCAGTCACTTGGGGCACCAAGGGACAGCTGGGGATGTTGCAGATGTGGGCCTCTCTTTGCTTTCTCTTCCCTTGATCTCAACAGCAATCCATGTCCTTCCGTGACCATAGTTTTTCTTCTCCTCACAGCTACCTCCTCCTCCGCAGCAGCCTCTACACATCCTAATCTGCTGTCACACAAATGAGGAATAGGAGGAATTGAGCAAGGACCATTCCTGCCACCAAGAAAGAGTATGTAAAGAAGCAGAGGAGAGGCCTAAGCAGCCACACTAGGAATGTCTGCCTGCACAGCAATAGCCACCCCTGCACACACCCCAGACGCAGCAGGGGCAGGTGACGGTGAAATCCCTATGGCTGGGTACCGTATCTCTACGGCAGGAGATACGGCAGGCCTGTTCAGTCTACTGCACACTGTGCCACAAGCACAGCTCTGCTGCCCAGTATTTTAACTGGCATAAGAGGCATTAAAATGACAATGCAGCTGTTCACTAACATTTGTTCTTTGCTACCCATTCCGTAATATTGCTGAGATAATTCTAGCCACATTTTTCATTAGGGTGACATCCAGAACTGTGAAGACTGTAAAATCTGCCTCTTAAACCTATTAAAGGGCTTACTCTAAAAAGAATAGTTACTAGCCACTGTGGCATATTACTGTAGTACACAGACAAAAGATGCAATATCAGCCTCAGTCTTGAGATTCCTGCTTCTTTGTCATGCTCTACTGCTAATCTTAAGCTTCTTTGTGTCCAATTAGACAGTTGTATTGCTTATTTATGTTTGCAGTGTAGCTTATCTATTATCAGGTTTAGTTACTGAGGAGGGCTTGGACACCAAACTGTACAGAATCACAGCTGTTCAGAATATTTACACCTGCCTGTTGCTGGGTGAAGAGGGAATAGAGTCACTTTAAGATGCACTTTAAAAGGAACGAAGTGGGCTCACTGTTCATCGCACATGTTCCATAATCCACCTCCAACTGCCAGAATCCAGATCAGCACCATTACAGCTACTCCTTTTTCTCACCATAAAAAAAAAAAAAAACAAACCACAAAACCAGATTACAAAGCAAAGAGAATTCAAGTAATAGTTGAAATTATCATTGAAAGCTGATTTCTCAATTATTACATTAAAAAATATACTGTGTTATCACATGGTCTAACCTCTTCTTAAAGAACATGCAGGGGAAATGCTGCTTATATCTGAGACTCAGATTAGCTATGCTAGGGATCCATTTCATGCTGAAAATGTTATAGGTCTTCTAAAACTTTTATTATCCTCGGGAGTTCAACTAGTCACTGCAGAATGGGGTATTTAAAATCATGCAGCTGAACTGGGGCAACAGTTCCATAAATAATTTGATTCTCCAGGTATTAAATAGCTGCCAATAAAAGCTAACAGACATTTCCACAACTCAGACACTTTGAAAACTCTTACAACTGATTTTCTAGTTCCTGGTCTGCACAGACTGTACAGTTGCACTTATAGTACACCTGCCTTATAACTGCCCTCCCAGCTTGTGAAGAGCTGATTGCTGCTCCTAGCCTTGTAGCAGGTGATCGGAGATTCTGTCATTCCCCTGAACCTGGAAACTAAAGTCTTTTGAGAATTTCTGTAATACTCATTTTTCTGGTGATCATCAAATTCCAGTACAGAACACCACCATATCCCTGATTTTATCTCTCTCTCTCTCTCTCTATGTGTGAATACTAGGCAATATACACAAATACTGCCTAATCAACTACCAGTGAAGTAAAAGGAAAGGCTTTCATAAATTAAATAGATTTTGGATCTAGCTCCAGTAAAATCATTGCCAAGTCTACAGATGCCACACTTTTAGAAACAGATTTTAGAATGTATAAATATATACATTTGCTATTTCATATTTAATATAAATTCTATGTGTGAGGATTTTGTGTGTGTGCATGCATAAATGTATGCATACATGCATTTCTGCCTGGATAAGAGCAAAGTTTATGATTGCTTCACTTTTGCCTGAATATGGGATAATGGATTTATGGAGAAATTATGCAGTTTAATAAGTCAGCCTAATGAAGCACCTCTAAAACTTGTATCTAGCACTGTACCTGGATGTAGTATTTCAGCTAAATATTTCAGAAGAAAGAATGGTTTAGAAATTTGCAGTGTGGTTAAAAAGACACTATATTTCTCCTCCTATAAAGCTGATATCCAAGAATAGGCAAACACTTATTTTGCACACTCTGCACTGTGCTCCACTGGGTAGGAGAGAATGCATGTGTCACATGAGGACCAACTAATGGTAGCCAAGAACTAAACAAGAGCTGCAGAGGTAGGTTCTTAGCTATTTGCAGTATGTAGGCTATCTCCATGCATTTGACATTTTTCCAGATCACTTAGCTATTCCATTCACTCATCACAAAAGAGTTTTTCCTCCAGCCACAGAGGTTTGCCCTGAACTGTGGGTAGGTGTGGATTTTGCCATCTGTGCTTCAAGTCTTTCGTATGTATGGCATAGATAAAATTATCCACAGTTTTTTCAATGTGACTGATATGTTGGGTCTGAATTGAGAGGATTATTTTCATTCAACACTACCTAAATAGACAGTGCTCATTTAGTCAGGCTAACCAGTACAGCAGAGCCAATCTGCACATGAAAATTTAAATACTCTACTAATACTGAAAATTAGGGTTTTTTAATTCTGTGAACCAAGAGAGAAAATACCCTGCAACCATATAGATCAGTATGCTCTCTTATTTGAATCAGAGGAAAAGAAAGAAGAGCCAGACCTAACCTGGCAGTATGACAGCCATTTCCTCCCATAAACGTGGTTTTCTAATTCTTTTAAACTTTGGGTGCAAGAGCACTCAAGAGCACCCAAAGTCACGATCCCCATATTGCATGCTTAAATGTAATACACATAAATCCCATACAACTTCCGTAAGGCTCCCCATAACCAAACCCTGGGGTAAATATTCTCAAGTGGTGTCATCTGAACATAAGTAAGAGAGAAAAAAGGATTACAATCACTCTGGAAGGAGAGGCTCACTCCATCTTAGGGTCTCATCTGTCATCACATTTTCTCAGTAAGAAAGAAGTCTTTACACAAACTCACAAGTCACTAACTCCCCACATTTGCCCAGCAACCACGCAGACATGCCCGCTTCCTTTACCAGCAGACATGGCTCTGCAGGAGGAGGCAATGGTGATGGCTCTTTACAGAATCTGCACAGGGCAGCAAGAAAGGGCAATTCCAATGATCACCCTCAAAGCAAAAATCACTGGCAGGATGAAAGCCTCTGGAGTGCCCTGGACTAGATATTAAGCAACTGAACAAGAGACTATAGAGCAAAAGTAGATCTGCAATTTGAAGAGATAATGTAGTGCAAAGCAGTAAGGTATCATTTCATGAAGCCATACAGCACTTTTCCCTAGCAACTGAAGAAGGATATTGTGTACATATCTGATTTCTCCTGTCTTCCAAAAATGAATTGCACCAGAAAGTAAAGAGCAGGAGAACAAGGTGTCAAAGGAATATTTATCCATAAGATACCCATGTTGACAAAGGGAACACCACAGCAAAGGACAGTTCCTTCAGTTATATTCAATGCAGAGTGGGTGTCTGCTTACCATACAAAGAGTTGTACAGATGATTTTATTATTGCTGTTTACTTAAGTCTAAATTCCAGAAAGAAGGTAACTAAGCAACTGGTAAGGGTTTCTGATCACTCGACTAGGCTTCTCCAAAGGTCACATGCCTAAGAAGACGTAAGGTTATAAAACAAAAACTGTTCAAAACTTCTGCTTGATAAACATCCACCGATTCGTGGCAGTGTTTGAAACACTAATATGCCTCCTTGCTGCGCTGCCCCATTTATCTGAAGAGGCTACTTACAATCAAAAACTGAATGGAAGTCATACTCTGTGAAAAGATAATTGACAGAGAGTATGTACACAGCAGACTATAAAGCAACCAAGGAAAGGGATTGGTACACTGGTAATGTTGTAGTCATTGGGTATTATAAAAAGGCTGTTGATATCATTAATATGCTTCATAAAATGTTTTTAAATATCCTAATTCCCATGTCATACTGTTACATATCTGTAAGTTTCACCTCTACTGCATGAAGTCCTAGGAAAGGGTCAGAATATCCTTCCTTCCTTCCTCTCTTCATTACATATCCCTATGTAATGGATAATCCATATATATAGATATCCACATAGTGGATTCCTAGAGTTGTCTAGCAACTGAAAACCCCAGTGAACCACCACCAGGTTCTTCTTTCATCAGGCAGAAAAAAGGCACAACAACGATGAGCACTTATAAACTGAAGCTATATATATACACACACAGATCAAAAATAAGATGTACATCTTTATCACTGAGCTTAATTAAACATAGAGGTAGGGTAGCGAAGGATGTAAGAGATTTTCTAATTGTTGCATCCAGCACTCTGAGTCAGGTTTCCTACTTACTCCGTCCCTGAGGCGTAGTCAAATATCTTTCTTACAGATTACTTTTAGCTCAGACTAAGTTAGAAATTCTTGGATTAAGCTCTTACAGTTGTGCTCTTCTGGATGTCAAAATAGATGAGAATACTAGTTCATTCTCCCTATAATTTAAGAACCTGTTAAGAATTAAATCCTCAGGGCAGGCATTTTTCACTTGGCCAATGGGTTCAGCATTCTGACAGTATCAAATCCAGCTGCCACAGCTGAGGTATAATGTATGGAGATGAAAGTTAAGTTACAGACACATAGCAAAGATTTTAGATAATATCTAATTGCAAAGCTGCAAAGACTGCAAGACCTTCCCAATTCTTGATCTATTGTTTTTAAACCTAGCATAAGGTGAGAAAAGATGCAAAATAAATACATGAGCAAAGATAACTGAAGCCACCTACTGTTCCAGGTATAATGTCATCTTACTCACAAAGAAAGAGCACTCCAGAATCATACGCTGCCCCACCAAGGACAGGAATGACTATTTTCTCCTGGCAAAAAGCTTTCTCAGCAGCAGGTTGAGGTATGACAGATATCTGCACCCTTATCTGCCACACAGTAGAGTCTGTCTCATTCTTGTTATTTTAATATTACTGCCAATGTTTTGGATGACAGCTTCACCAATATAAGAAAAAAAAAAAGACATATCTGCATTCATTATGTATATAGTCATGGCAGCATAGAGCACCACGAGTTCATTAGAAATTATTTGCCCATGATACAATTTAATTTTCTTATTACAGTAATAAAGGAAAGAATAGCTGGAGTCTGACATATGCAATCAAAAAAAAAAAGGAACAAAAAAACCCCAAAACCAAAACAGTGAAAGAAATGTGAGCTTTCTGCTCTTGGCATAATCCAGAATGCTCATTATGAGTAAGGTTTCCTATTTACTCTGGCACTGGGTTAAGAAAGATGTTGACAGACTGGTTCTTGGGAAACACAGAGTTTAACTTGGTACCATCAACAAAATAATATATAATAAACACCAGCTGCAACTGTCAAGAATCACTATGTTAAATATGCTGTACAGAGTTAGTTTTTGCAATACTGAACATACAAGCTCAAACAAAACCCAATAGCCAAAAAAATCCCAGCAGCAATGGATCCTACAGGCATAAGCAGATACTCAGTCCTGCACTGCTTTGTACAGAAATGCAAGATTGTAGCTCTGTAATGTAATAATAGGGATATTGCTTTATAGCCTAAGAAGTAGCACTACTCCATTTACTCCATTTGACCTGAGCAGGCTGCCAACTAACTCTGTTAACTTACCATGAGAAAAGTCCTGTTTTCCTAAGAAGAGGGAATCAAAGGGAATCCTTTGTTCACAGTTTTGAGATCTTTCCAACCAACTATACATAAAAAGCTCCATCTTTTACAGCTTTTTCACAAGGCTGTGTGCCTGAAGTTTGTTATTCTGTTTTCTCGATCTTTCCTTTTTTAGTGGTATTTCTCACTTTCTCCTTACACACAGTTCCAGCACTCCAATCCAAGTCCTTCATTCCTGAATTTAACAGATCAAAGAGCTGCCCTTTGGCTGTATAGCTAGTTACTAGTTCAACCTCTCATGAGACATTTTTTCAGGTCCCTAATGCTTCAGCCTTCTATTAAGAAATTACTTCTACTGCTATTTACTGGGTTTATTTATGCACATGAAAAACCACTGTTACCACATCAATTTCAATAAATTTCTTCCTTCAACAGAATTTAGGTTTGCTTCAGCAGCCCAATAAGCTGTTATGTTGCTAAAGATTTACTAAAGGGCAGAATATTCAAGAATATTTGTACACTGGTTACGGAGAGCAGGAAGGGGGACCATTCAGATTTCTTTGTGCATCTTGAATGGCTCAGTGATCGTTCAATGTTCAAATCACAAAACAGAAGAATGGATTCAGACCTTTAACCTGACAGCCTGCTCTAGTCGACCCTGCTTTGAGCAGGGGGTTGGACTGATGACCTCCAGAGGTGCCTGCCAGCCCCAGCTGTTCTACAGCATAGCACTACACAAAACTCTTACCATGAAGTAATAAGCTGTACCTGGCCCAAAGTGCACAGGTGGGTTTACTATATTTTTACAGTCTCTGGTTTATCAGCTACATCAGAGTATATGCCTTCCTCTTAGTTTCTCCTCTTATGAAGAAAAATAGGCAATTGTAAGAATTTTATTTTGGTCGTAAATTTTCATCTTTTGTTGAGATTCAAAATTATTTCTCAAGTTATTTCAGCACTCTTTTCTTTCTTGGATTTCTCGATCATTACTTTATTCATTATTTATTCAGCATCTCTAAGTTTCTTGCATGTGAACTTGCAACCCAGCAGATCACGCTGAGCAAATCAAGCACTCATGAACTATGTACTCTGACTCTCTTCCCAGATATCTGTGGTCCTTCCCAATTCTTGCATTGCCTCAACACCTACAATTCTTTCAACCACTCTTCTAAAATATATGAAAATGCAGTGGCCTGTTTTTACCCTCTTTTATTTGACTGCCAAAACAGAAAGATGGTGAAGTGTGAAACTATCCAAAAAGTACCAGTAACAAACACATCAAATATTCATCCCACTCCTACATACTCTTTCATTAATGAGCCAGCTAGGCAGAATCAAGCAGTGTCTCATATGGCCTACAATCTTACAGTGGCTTATACCTTATCTTGGTGAATATGCATTAGATTTTCAAAGTCACTTGGTATATTTAAAAATAAAGCATAAAAATTTCATCATAATTTAAGACACACCTTGAACATAACCAGATACATCTTTTCACAATGACCTAAGAAAAATTCTCATCAATAAAAGACTTGAAAAGTCTGCCAGCTTTAGCTTCTTAGGACATCAATAAAGACTTTTCAAGAAGGGAAAATCACAGAGGTAAGTTAAAATATATTTTGCAGTTACTACATGTGAACCACCATGAGAATCAACAAAGATGTACATTGTATAACTTTGGTCACATGTACACGCAAAAAGTACCTCCTCCTCCTGCCCCAGAAAATGAGAGAAATTAAACGATCTAGTAAAAATGAAACCCATTAAACTGAGTTGAACTTAGCAGGACAAATTTTCATGATAGTTTCAGCACTACAATTCCCCTGAAGTCAAATGGAAATGCATTGGTTCAGCTTAGCAGAACTTGGCACAGCAAGCAGTTTTTTTACTGTTCATTCTGAGTACCAGCCCATGAAATGTTGCATCTCTAACTTCCATATGGCTACATCTTAAGTAAGATTACGCAGTTCTTTTACATCTTAGCATTTTATTCTAAGTATTTAATTCATAGTACGCAGAGAATACAGCCTGACTCATGATGTCTTTTTCTGGGGTTTTGTTTTGCATTCTATATGTTCTCTCTCAACGACATCCAACAGGTAGGACTGGATCTAAAGTTGCCCTTCCATGAGAGACTTTCCGCTGATTTCAACAGATTTTGGAGCAAACTCTTGCTGTCAAGTTTATGAAACAGGAAAAGTTTTATAACTTTGCAATACGTAATTAATTGACAATTCCAACTTGGCTTTTCTCAAGGAGCTCAGGTTATTTTCAGATATGTTAGGATACACAGACAAATGTAATATTTAAATCAATAAAAGACAGACCTATAAATAAAGAACTAAACTGAAGTCACTCTGGCACACCTTACTCTGGTAAACAGTAGTAATGGTTTTGCAGAAACCCAGAGTTTTGCACAGGCTCCTGCACTAAGGCAAAGTACAGCTAGGCACACAGAAACAGGAATAATGCACAGCATGACCTACGCACCTACGTGAATTTGCACCGAACTGTCCAGGAGTCTGAGAGCAGACTTCCCCACTGAGGCACTGGCACACAGAAAACAAGGACTGTGAAAGACCAGGTGTAGTTATAGGCATATGTGATACAAAGATTATTTACAAAGTAAGCAAGCAGCCAGGAGGAGTCATGCAACACTTTCCAGCGTAGAGGAAAAATAATTACATGCAGTCTTTCAAGCAAGAGATTGATTAAACACAACAGGAAATTAGAAATGTGCCTCCCTCAAAGATATGACACAGAAAGAATTGCCCTAAGAGACACAACCATCTCTTTGCTTGTCAGTACTATGATGATTCTCCTGTCAATTCTAGAATGGAGGGATAACCAGACTGCCTATCCAGTGATTCATATTCGTAGCATATGGTAACATTCTTTCACTCAGTACTGATCTCATCACCTAACCTTAGCTGTCTTCAACTAGAGGGCATGGCAAGTAATTCATTGACTTAATTTAGCCTGATGTAAAGCACAGGGATTATATGAAAGCAAATTAAAAATGAGCATAAAAAGCAGGAAAATATGTTTGCTCCTTTGCTTGTTCACTTTACTGGCTTATCCATAGGGATATGTTGATTCTTCTTTTGTATTGGGATTTATTTTCTCTATAAAGTACTTTACAAGGTTCACTTGAAAAAGCTCAACAGAAGGAGATTTCAAAAATATGTTAATTGAATGTTGACAGGAATCTCTGTGGACGCCCACAAAAGCAAGATACTCAGGAAATGTCTGTTAAGATCTCCAAATTTGTGCAGGCAGACTAATTTTAATCACATATTTCTGGATTTATTTTTATGAATCAATGCCACATCAATCTTCTATGGCCTTTTATTCCAAACTGTTCGGTATGGAGCCCTGCCAGAAAGGAACTCACAGCGCTGGCAAGCTGTTGCATGAGCCTGAGTTAATGCATGTAAAAATACTGCTTACTGTTTCCTCAGTTTTTAGGAAAGGACTATGAAGACAAGTTATAGTCCCCCCCCGTGTGGCTTTTTTTTTTTTTTTACTTGATCCTAACAGTTATGTAAAAACTCGGTTTCATCAGGCTTCCCTTCTTGTAGAAGGGACTTCATTAGAGGTGCTTCAGAACAACAACTACCTTATCCACCTTTATTGTAAAACTGTAGTCCATTCCAGGGTATAGTTGAACTATCTTCAAATAAGCCAGATGGGATACTGCTAGCAACAGCAGCACAGACCAAAACCAAAGCAGATAAATGTACTGCAATTCTCCACCTAGATGTACCCAAAATTTGAGTAGGAGGTTAAAGTCTTCTTTATGCACTAGCTGGAACAATTCTTGAGTCAATCTCCACCTGATCTTCTCAGCTACCACATGCATTGCCAATAGAAATGCTGCACAATGCACAATGATGCAGAATATAATTTCCACCATGATCAAGACTGCACTGCAAATTACTTTTTTATCAGATGTTCTGTAATGTCATTTTCTAATAATATCACTAGCAGTTGAAGTGATTTACATTCAAAGAGAAGGGGTTCATATTCCAATCTTGTTAAGGGAAGCACAAATATAATACAAGCATCAATTTTAAAAAATACTCTAGTAAGAATGATGGAGTAAGATGCAAAATAAAAGATTTACACATCCATTACAGATTGCAAATATAGTTCATTTGATACGGATGCTGCGGGGGGGGGGGGGGGGGGGGGGGGGGGCAAAGCCCTAACAATGACTATCTTGGCTAAAAAGAAACTGAAAATCATAATATCAGGGAGGTTTGCCTAAGGAAAGGCGGCATGTTTGGGACCAAACAGTAAGTTGGCAGAAGGAAAGAATACTTGCTGACATGACAAAATGTTTTTTGTCAAAGCTCTGGAATCTGTAGCATCACAGCTTGACAGCAAAAGCTCTGCAGGCCTCTACCAAAGCCAAAAGTAATTAAGTGTACTTACATGTACTCCCTGTGTGCAGAATGCACAGCAGCTGCGTTGCTGTAACGCCACAAAACTATCGCTGATGACAAAACATCCAGGGTAGCATCAAACTGAAAGAGATACAGAGTCAATTGTTCTGTGGGCTATTAAATGTGCCCTGTACTAACAGTAATGCATTTACTATCCTGCTGTGCAGGCACAAAGCAGCTGCAAATAAATCATTTTAATGAAAGCAGGATTTACATTTATTAAATTGATCTTCACATTTTTGCCATGTATTATTGCATGGTGATACACTTCAGAGCTCAGAAGTCAATCAAGGGATTAAAAACTTTTTATTTCTAATCCATCACCTGTGGAGAAGTTAAGAAAAAAAAAAAAACTACTACTATCTGCCACTGTGGCACCACAAGAGTTAAAATACTAATATGATTCTTATGCAAAGACTCTAAAAAAAAAAAAAAAGTGTTTGAAAATGCCTGTCAAGCATTCCTTTTTCCTGCAAAGTCACTAATTTTCTGCAGTAGAAGGTTTTGTTTCAAAGCAAGCAAATACTAACTTTTTTCAAAATCCCACTGTATCCAGATTTCATATTATTCTTTATGATCAGCAAAATTGCCATGTTTGTATTTCTAGTAAATGGAGACATGATGTCAGGTAACACCAAAAACCAGGCTTGTCCCACTGTAAGAACTTTCAGCCTTAAGTCAAACTTTCTGTGCAATCTAACCTTCAAATTTGGAAGCAAAAGACAAGTTATTTGAAATTGGTCATTTTGCTTGTCATTAGGAATTTTTTGCTCTGCCACTAATCAGGAAAGTCATGGCAACTACTAACCAGGAAAGCTGTAATCCCAAAGTCAATAGGAGTTTTACCATAGACTTCAATAGAAAAAGGGTCACACAAAATTCAGAAGGGAACTTCAGAATTTGGCTCAAGTTCAACAACAGAACTGATTAAACTGAGAGATTTTGTAGAAGAAAACCATATCTGGTGGATAACATCTATCAATTATGAGATATAAGTATTGATATTAACTCCAATACAAGACTTAGTAGTCAGAAACTGAAAAAGTATAATGAAAGTATCTTTACTATCCTTTCCAAGGTATGACTTCAACAATATTTTTTCTAATCCATCATTGACTTTCTTTGCACACCTTGCCATGAACTTACAATAAGAAAAAAAACAGTATTTCATGTTCAGAAAAAGCCCAGGAAAAAAATGGTAGAGAATATTAAAATTGTATCTCTACTTACAGCAAATCCAAATGATGATGCACTGTATCTCATCACGGAAACAGCTAAAGGAAAGAAAATATTATTTAGAATCACTTTAAATCTATTTTGTATCCTTCCTTCTTCTCTTGTCCAAGAGCTACAAAACTAGTTTCAACACATGGGCTTAGATTCACCCAGTTCCCACTAGAATGACCTGACCAACACTTAAAAAAGGTCTACAAGAAAGGCCTTGTGCTGCAGGAAATGGTTAGGTCACTCGGGAGGTGCTTTTCTTTCTTCCAAAACCGTAATGGTGCAGACCTTAGTGTAGCATTCAGAAACAGTCTGTTTATGAAACATGCTGCATTTCAGATGCAGTTTTGAGTAAAAATATGTTGAAACCACAATTTCAAACTCTCAGAAAACTTTACATGTCTCAAAGCGCTCCTTGCTCCAGCTAGGCACATGCTCCTTGCTCCAGCTAGGCACAACAGTCCACCTGAACTGGCTGACAGAAAACTATGCAGGCCCATCCAGACTTCTTGACTGCCATCCTTTTGACAAAAGGCCTAAAGGTAATTCACACAGCCCCAAGAAACGCTTCAAATTCCATCAGATCAGTGATTTCCAATGGAAAAAGCATTAGCAGGAAAAATTTTGACCAGCTCTGATTTTGACTGCATACTGCCTCTAAAAAATAAGAGAGATTTAAAAAATGGGCTAACATCTGGAAAAAACTATCATTTTTATAATTTTACTCCATGCATCTTAATTCTATCATCTCACAGTTCCCAATTCTAGGAGGTACTGTGCAAGGAAAAACACCTTTCAGTAGCCCAGAGGAATACCAGGGAAGAAGCAGGCAGGAACGGAAGAGGTCATCACCTGGAGATGGGACTTCATCAAACTGCAGCTCTCACAGGCTAACAGTGACACTACAGCTATGTCAAGCTCTCGAGCATTGAGCAGCTCTAGCCTTCTTGCTGCGTTTTGTAGACTGTTGAGTGAGAACAGGACTAACCAAACCTGTGTACCCTCAATGAAAAGCACAGCACTCTAGTTCCAGTTAAGAGGGCTTGGAATAAAGCCTAAAATTATTAATTTTACTACCCTTTTATGAACAGATATCAGCTAACTTACTAAGAAAAATACATTTTGGTAAAAATAAAAAAACTTGAACTAAAAAAAACCCAGACTTATCAACGACTTTGTCAATCTTAGGCTGACAAACACAATATCTAATTTTCAGTATTCCAGCATTCATTAGAACAGCTTGGCAGAACAGAGCCGCTATGGTTTGACTGTTCTTTTCAGTAACAGCAAGCTGCAGTTCTGTGGCACTTATCTAGATAAAGAGAAATTAAAATAACCTTAATTGGAAAAAATAACCCTTTTCTTATTGATCTAAGACGTAGCTGTGGCCACAACCATGCCAGACATTGGAAATATTTGGACTTTATCATTACAGTTAGCCGAAACACAAAGAAAAGTCATCAAGTTCATTTCCAGATTCCCATTTTCTCAAAGCTGAAGAGTACTGAAATGGTTAGTATGGATTTACATCTCCCTCTCATTGTTAAATCATGATTTCCCACACTTCATCTCCTAGGTGAAAAAAGAGGCTATATTTCTTGGTCAGACTTGCCAGGCAAGAGCTACATTTGACAAGCTGACACTAGCTTGCAGTGATCCAGCTGCAAATTTGAACACTTCACTGAATAATAATATATTACCTATCAAATTTTCATTGTATGCCTCCTTAGAGGCATACAGTTTCAAAAACTGCAGAAGTTGCATCATAAAAAATATGGGCATTCACAGGTACACACAAGCTTGCAATGTTCCTGTCGTTACTGCGTTCATATGATGCAGTTCAAAGCCACACTTTCACTCCTACTTCTATTTCTAGCCTGCCTCTGTGGTGGAATTAGCTCCTCAGTTTTTAATAAATTGCCAGCTTTTTTCCCCACTCTAATCCAGACTTAAAACAAATTAACTCTATGGTTCCCTTAAAAATGAGTATATTAAATTTCTACAGGTGATGAAGTGCATAAAGATAGCCACACCTTAAGAATGCTTTAGGGGACATATTTGGTGTATTTAAAGCATAAGGTCTTTAGCATGAGAACTGTCTTTATTTTTATGTATTCTACCACCGTGAATATCCACAGCACTAACACACAATCTGTTTGGCCTGAGCTATCTAAAACAGTAATGAAGAACAAGTATTAACTAACAGTGTCACAAGTCTGCTTAAACCTTTTTGCTAGCTAGTGAATACAACTGGAGGAAAGACTTTCCAAGGATTGGTACCCTATAATACTAACTTGCAGTGGTAAAAGGTCATCATAAAAGTAGTAATGACCATTTAAGCACTGGAAAGATATATTTTTATATTATTTATTTACACACTTGTTTTCTAATGGGAAAAACAACCCATTTGTCTTTCTTTCAGAGTCAATTAACAACGTTAAAGCACCTTCAGCCCTGACTTAAGCACATTAATACTTCTAGCTGACAAGTACAGTCAAAAAGCTCACCAGTAAGTCACCCCAGTTTAAATGGGATGTTTGTCCATGAGTCTAGGCTCTATGGCAGAGAAAGCAACTGTAATAGTGGCTTACAGGGTACCAGCCAATACAGGTTGCCAGACTGACCACATCCTCTAAAGACAACGACTGGCTCCCATTCTAGGCACTGAAGCTGAAAGGACTTTTAGGGAAGTATTTCTTAGCGTCCAAGCACTTGAGACCCCTAGGCAAAGGAATAACCAGTGGTCCTTAGGCCTCCAGTATCACTGCCATGCTCCAGGAGCAATGTATGGCACTGCAGGAATGGATCATAGAGCTTTTGCTGAACCCTCACCTTCCTTCTTCTCAATACACCTTTGCAGTTATTCCCAGATGAGCCTCTGATGTAAAAAAAACCCAGAGATTCCTAATCTCCATATTGAATAAGTACAGTGGTGGAAACAAGCAATGAGGAAAGAACAGAGCAGGTAGCTTAAAAATCCTGTGGAGCCACTGCCTACATTTAGCAGCTACACTGCCATGACAGTGGGAGCCTGCTTTTAGCTATTTTATTGGCTAAATTGGACAGCATTTTATTACCTCTACAATAAAGCAGATAATCCTAATGCATTTTCCTGACATTTGTAAACAGAACTTGCAAGCAGTCAGAAACTAAAAATAGAGCCAGCACAGTAAGCCACAAATCTACCACTGCCTCCACCTGCACAGCGACATCAATTTGTGAAGTCTGCCAACCTATAGGTCAGATTTTGCTGTAATTCCTTCACCCCTTCCAAAGTGATTCCAAATAAAGAAAAATGCCCCATTTCCCACACATTCTACCCTGAACAAAATGAGGGTTTTATTCATTTCCATCTGCCTCAGAAAAATCATATGACTAAGGCCCTAACCCTACAAAATCATTCCAATTTAACTCTTCAGCCATCTAGTCTCTACCAGCTTTTGCCATGTTTAATCCATGTAAAATGTGTTCCTGGAGAGCCAGGACCCCTCAGTGACCCTGGGCCTCTCATTTCCGTCTCTGCATTGGGAGAGCACCCTGGTACCTTTTTTGCACAAAGGTAGGAGGCAAGAAATAGGACAGGAAATTAACTCTGCCTCCAGTTCTCCCAAACAGAAATCTTTCAGATGAGTCTAGCTACAAATGAGAGAAGGTACATACAAACAGCTCCTCCATCTGTCACAAAAATCTCCTCTTACCTACTCAGAGAGGGGAAAACTATTTTTAGGAAGCTCCTCTTGATGGGACAATCACTCCATCACATTTGCTTTGAAATTAGTCTTTTTGAAAGACACACCTGGATATCAGCACGTAAAATATCATGGCTTCAAAGCACATGACCTGCACTTCACAGAAATCAGGCAGGCAATATGAACATCACTGAAAGTGTTGGGTTTATTTCTATATATATATTACCATGCATATCTTGCAAGTTGTACAGAATCACAAGCAAGACGAACTGGAAGTTGTGCTGAATCAGAAGTGAAACTGAAATACAGTCTGTTTTCATTGCCCAGTGTTGGTAAAACATCAAAAACTAACGTTACAATAAATATTTCAAAATAAATCCATTCCAAGCAGAGAAAACCAAATGAGTAATACTTTCTAAAAATCCCTCACAACAACTGCAGGCAAAGAACAGACATGACTGATACCGTTAATACTTGTAAAAAACACTACTGACCAGGACCAACAGGTACACATACATTTCCCCAGGCACCTTCTCCTCTCCCCGAAATTCTAGTAGAGCAAAATTTAAGGATTTTTATGCACATGCCCGAAATTTCTGCAATCAGTACAGTAGCAACAAATGGCTGCTAAACATCAATATCTCAGACACAAGTCTGCCAGACATCTAATCTACATGGGCAGATCCAGTGCTATCCATCAGTGTCATGTTCCTACACCCATATTTCTATGGCAAACTCATTGGCAAAATTGTACCAATCCTATCTATACAAAATCTTTAGCTCATTTTCCCAGTTTATAATTGCATCAACATGGTAAAGACTCTTATATCTGGACAATACCATTATACTGTTATATATGTATTACCAAGTGGAAGCATAAGTTTAATGTATATTAAACCTGCATCTTGATCTTATTAGAATTTATGACCCATTTGTAAATAAGTCCCTAAGAGGGTTCATTTTTGCACCTGCCTGAAAGGTGTCATAGTGACTGTCTGCAGAATGAGCTGCAGCAGAGTACTAAGAGACTTCTGTCCTTGGGGAAGACTCAGCTGTGGGATGTGATTCAGCGAATAGGGCTCTAAAGGAGCCAGACATCATGTCCCCAGCTCTGCCACTGCCTGGGGCATGACTGTTAGGCCAAGAAACTACTCTTCTTGAGTTTTTTTGTTTTTCCAGTTTCTAAATTTGTTTTCTGTACAAATTCTACACACTTCAGAGCAGCGACTGTATCTCCTAGTCTGTCTCTACTATCCCCTGGACTACAGGCAGGGCTGGAACTTCTGGCTTCTAAATGTGTACAAAAGCAACAAAGCTAAGGAATAACTTATTGAATGCTGAAAAGATTATCCATGTGGAGGAAACAGTGAACCAGCTTTCTCTACAATACACAGTAGACAGTCCCCAAGAGCATACCAGTAATGTAAAAAAACCCAAGCAAACACTGAATGATAGGCACACACACACTAAGGGTAAATCTGTTCCTGATTTCAGAAAAAAGAATGCCTGGGCTCTCTTTTAACAGCTGCTGAAATATCTTCTATATACAACAAGCCTTCACTGCCACCCTTCAGTGAGTATAACACTAAAAAATAGTCCTCCAAATATACCAAAGCAGTCAATTTTGTATGTCACTCTTTCCAGCATAGCTAGAGATGAACACAAGAAACCATTTGTTTAGGGAAAGCTTTTTGTAAAACCAGAAAGCAGACAACGCCAACAAAGCAGAGTTATCAGCAATTTCCAGGGTTACTCAAAAGTCCACGCAGGGGTAATATTACAGTATGAGCAAGCACTGTGCAGAGCAGTGCACTGCAGTGCCGGTTCTGGGAGAAAGCAGGACCCCTCCTGTCCAGCATCCCACTGCTTCACACACTCCAGTGCTTCCTTTCTCAAGTGCCAACCTTCTGTTTTCAAACAAGATCATCTCAAAAAAAGAACACAAATAAATCAAAGAAAAGGAGGAGTGGTATTTTTGTTTAATCTTGGCTTTCCAGGGGGCAGGAACTAAAAGAGGGCCCATATGTTATAGCTCCAGTTGAGCTTTATCGGGATACTAAATGCATACGTTTGCATTTAAGAACAGGAATAATAAAACTTGAAGGTCTATAAGACACATACTAGTTTTCCTTCCAGGCACATGGTGCAAACTCTCTGCAATTGAATATACAGGTGCATAATTTAATCTGTTATACTTCAAATGGGGTCACTTGAATCACCCAAAATAACTCAGTGCAATGACATTAAAGCACATTGTCATTTAATGAAACTATGTATTATTGATGCCTCAACTCCAAATATAACAACCAAAATCGTCTAGAGTGTTGCAAATGTCCGTAACTGCACATTTACCAGGGAAGCTTTTGCAGCCTATACCTACAATACATAGGCTTTGTAATTTCGAGCCTGAAACTCGCTTCCAAAACCAAAGGAAGCATTTTGGCCCTGGACAGGGACAAGGAACCTGTAGTATCTTGGCTAAAAAAGCCAGAAACAACCAGAAATGTTGAGTGATATCAGACACACCCAACAGCCGTTTCTAAAGCCCTGTGGCCAAGATTTGTAACTCGCTGTATCCAAATGAAGGTTATTCCAGTTTTAATGACCTAGGAGACTCTCCAAAGGCAACATGTCTTCCATCTTCTGTGTTGTACTGACTGGAGGCAAAGTTATCAGATAAGTATTCATGTCCTACACAGCATAAAGAATTTATTCTTGGGAGTTTGGCCAGTTGCTTTAAAGCAGGTTTTACCTAAGTTAACAGAATAAGCCAGAAGACAGAAGTGAAGGTTTGTAAATGCTTCTCTAACTTAAATGGGTTTCTGGAAGCTTCACAGAGATCCAGCAAACTCATATTTTATACATGTATCCCCAAATCTGTAACAGCTTGGACATAGGCTAAATGTTTTTACGAATCATTGAAGGTTTTGAATTGTTAATAAAAAAAGAGCTGAAATACTGCCATTATTCTCAGGTTCTGGTAAGTTCATGTCCTGTGGTCACATTAGAAAGATGGAGAGATCCTTTCAAAAAGGTAATTAAAGAATGGTATCATACGCAAGCTACAGCTCAGATGTATTAACATAGAATTTACATGCAAGGATTTGGGCTAACTGCAGCACAACCAACAATAAATATATGAGTATTGTTGGTTGTGCTATGTATTGTGCTATGTATTGGTGTCTATAGGAAAAAATTATTGTTAATTAGCTTTTATTTAGGACATAAGCACTTTTAAAAGAACACAACCAGTGAGAACTCCATCCCCCCACCCTGGTTATTTGTCTCCATTACTGTAAAGAAGCCTAGTGGTTTAATTTTTAAAAGATGCTTAACTTTAAGTTTGCCAAATTTAGACTAAATGAAATATATCAGAAAACTCCAAATGCTAAGCCTCCAGGTTCAGCATCTTTTTTTATTTATTTTTTCCCTACTTTTATGCTACTATTTCAGACTTGACATGATTGTGAATTGTATTTTCAACAATTGTGGTATATCAGGCATCATGAGCATGAAAAAAAATCATCAATGCTGCTGTTAAAAAAAACAAGTGAGTCCAGTTTGAAAGTACTTCTAAGAAATGTAAATAATTGTCCAACATCGTAAAACCTAATTCTCAGCATGCTACAGATTCTAACCACAGGCCTTATGGTGCATACAGACAGTATTTCATTGGTTGGTATTTCAGGTTCAAAATCCTCACACCAGCAGACAAACGTAACGCAGCTTTCAATACCTGGAATCATATTACAGTACGACCACTGCTCCATATAAATTGGCTGACCGAAGTGCAACATAGAGGATTTAGATCAAGAGAGGATTTAGTTAGCTTTGCCACATATCATATTTCTTTCTAGAAGTATTGCAACTATCCCGTACCTTAAATATAGTTCTTAAATAAGATAAGAAAAAAATATATCTGTGGTTTAAGTCTACTCAAATTGGATTCGTCCTGGTGTTCTTTAAACTTAGAGAAAAGAAACACATTTTAGCCATGGTAAGCATTTAAAACCAGTCCACAAAAGCACTGCCTAAATTTTCACTTTTCCACATTAACTGTAAGAATCCTTTCTTAGTATCTGCTATCCACAATACAACACAGGTGAATTTTCTAGTTATAAACAAATACAGACATGCCAGATAATATTTTCACTGGCGTTGCACATGAACTTCAATATACACATTTTTCTTCAAAGACGTTTTTTTCCTAGAATTTCAGTAAAATTTTAAGCAGCTCAATGGATGCAGCAATGAATTGCAAAATTTTGTATTTACCATAGAAAGTTTTCCAAATAAATTAGAATTTTTTTTTTTATTTGATAGATTTTAACTTTTTCATTCAGCATGTGTGTGGAGAGAGTTAGACGTATAACTATAGTTACAATTACCTCAAAAAATAGAACAAACCAAACAATTATAGTAGTCTCCCTATTTCACAGATAAGGAAACAGAACTGGATCAGGGATCTTGGGAGATATTTGAAGATCAGGGATCCAGAATAAGTTTAATAGCCAGAACAACTGGACTCTGAAGAGAGAGTATAATTGTTTGAAAATGCAGCTAGGTCCGGGTGGTTGGCACATTCTCACACATCATACTGCCTTACTAAGTAACTTCCGAAAATACCGTTAAACATTCCCTTTTTTAAGGTTCTTATCTATAAAATGGGACAAAAGTAATTCCACACTTCAGGATGTTATACACAGGAAAAATCATTTTACCGTATGGAAGCATCTAGTAATTCTGCAAAGAGTGACCACAATCACCATTAATATCTTATCTATTTGAATAAACTGTTTAGTATTATGATCTACCTTTTATGATATTTCACATTCTCAAAGCACTGCTTTAACTTTTAGAAATGCAAACTATGGAAAATGGTAACCCAATTAGAAATGATCCACAAAATCTTTATGGCATTCCCACAGCTTAACAGTTGTAAGATACTCTATTTTTATACTAGAAGTATTTCAACAGACTTCTGAAAATCAAAGCAGACTTCCTTTTACGGAGAAATATAGCAGTACTTCAGAAGTATATCAAGTGCTGAAAAAACATTCATATTGAAAATAATTTTGTATTGTCCTTATAATTACATTATACTAATGCAAGTTAAATTACTGAAACTGATGTGACTAGTGCACCCCCATCAATGGGTTATTACAAGCTCATTTTTGTCCTGCTGAAACCTCTAGAACACAAATGCAGAGACACCCATGAATGCAAAGGTGACTATTTTAAGCATCCTTCGTTTCAGATACCTTTGAACGGTTCTGAATTTTGAACACAGAAAAATGAGTCCACACAAAACGGTCAGTTGGACACACAATAATGAAGATGCTCAAAATAATTATCAGAAAAAGCTACTAAAAACTACTTTCAAACTCAGGTAAATGAGAAGTACAGACAGGCTGATACTTTCTTTTTTAAAAAAAACAATTTCTAGCATAACAATTTATCTGTGTTTTATTTTTTTGCAAAAATCACACAAATGCAACAGGAAATCTGTCAGAAGGAATGATGGTAAAATAAGATACTTGCTTGTCACTTTCCTTGGTATGTTTGCCTGGTTCCTCCCTCAGCTAACAGGTGGTTAAGTCCTGCAATTCTGTTCTTGAGGAGGATAAACAGAATTAGAATAAATTCTCTGCACATACACGTTTGTTATTTAGAAATCTAAGACCCTGGCTGGAGCCCATCTGTGACTGACCCTGGTTCAACAGATCCTGGGACAAGGAATGGCCATGCTAACCTGCAAGCCAGAGGGCACAGAGCATGATCCAACGCAGATCTGCCCCACACAGCAGTACAGCAGGCTGCTTCTCTGGAATCAATTGTTCTTCTCTATACATGGATTGGTGCCTTCCCCAGCACTTCCTACCCTAGCTAATGACTAATGGCACAACTGAGTCCCTCTATCGTCAGTGGGAACAACACAAGAGAGGAGCATAATAATGCAAAGATTGACAGGTTTTCCTTATCATAATAAATAAAATTAAAAAAAAAAAAAAGAAAAAAGAAAAAAGGAGGCTTATATTCATTTCTCTATGCATGGCTTTCCTAAACATGCAAAGAATGGAACACAGTACGTGAAGACAAGGCCAGAAGAAATTCAAGCTCATTACATTTAGTCTCATATTAAATGTTTGTTCTCTGAGCATTTTAATGACCTTAGAAATATGAAAACCAGGGAAGATTTGAACTGAAAAGCTTTGGTCGTTGAAAAATAATTAGCTGTCTTCACAGCCTTTTTCATCATCCCTATCAATTTCAGAGACAAGACACATATTACGGTACCCCCATTTTAATTAGATGGCTAGTGAGCTGCTCCAGAACCAAAACAAGCTGCCAAATACAATTAAGCAGGCTGCCAGAATATAGCACAATATTACAGAGATTTTCTTTTCACGAAGTGAGATTAAGAATGCAAACCATCCCAGACACCTCAGTGAATTAGTGGAGAACCTTTAAAACCTGGCTTTACATACACATTTCAAAAAAAAAAAAAAGAATTCCAATTTAAAGTTGCTTTTTGGTGTAAAACATTTTAGATACCTCAACTGACTGTGGGAGAGAACATCTGATCAGACTTTTCCAGCAGTAGACACACAGCCCATTTTAGTATGTAGGAGCCTGAAGGCCTGTTCTCAGAGGTGAAGGTGTTCACAGAGCACACCATGCTAAAGACACCGCTATGTACTACTAGACAGGAAATAAGCTACTCCATACCCCATTAAATCCTTTCATTTAATCTTCGATTTTAACAAGTGAAGAGTTCAATTCCTGCCATTTAACATCTTAAACTTGTAAAACTCTCACAGGGGCATTCCCACACTCTAAGAATCTGCAGTTTAAAAAATGCAAAATTACTTGCAGTCCCTTTACTGGTCTGTATGTTCAAGAATTCCTGTATGTGGCATATTTGACAAAGCACTACAATTTGAACATGGAAGAGTTATATTGGAATAAAGTAATATTTATTTTGGAACTGAGGGTAAATTGGGAAAAGTGTCACAATTTTACAAAATAAATTTTAATGGTCAATTTTGCTAATAAGCCTAAGAAAAGCCCAAACAACTATGGTAGTTCTGAATCAGCAAATATTTTCATAATTTAACTTTATTTAGTACTGTCCTATCAACATTTATTTACATTTACTGTATTGCCAGATAGTTTGTGGCAGCTTATCACCTAGATTCTTACACTACAAACTCATTTCTATGGTCAGATAACTAAAAAGCAAGAGATGACTGAAAATGTTACCTTGTTGTTTATTCAGTTAGCCCAACTGGCAGATTTTATCTCCTATTTCAGTATATTGTATCATGGGTTCTGATCAAAGTGACATTTAACTTACATTCCTATCTCTATTAGGGAAGATTATTTTATTTGCACAAAGTAGTTAAATAGTCCAGGTAACTGCAAGTAAAATGTACTGATAAAGAAGAGAGGAAATTGCAAGCTTATATATTGCTATTCGCTGTGTGCAAGCAAACTGATGAACATACTGACTTCCACCCAAGTCAACAGGGCTCTGAGGGACAAAAGAGATTTGCTCACAAAATAAATGATGAAACTAGGATCTAATATGTATAAAGCCATTTATTTGACCATTTGACCATTCCATTTGTCTTCAATGGAAGGCATGTTGGTTCATTCTTGTGTAATAATTTTACTCTTTTCTATTCCCAAATACACTTTGAAGTGTGCAAGTCCAGAAGATTCTTACCTTGCTGGACCTTCTTTGCCCGTGCTTTTTTAACTAAAAGATATTTTGCGTGTTTTGTTAGCAGCTCAACAACTGATTTCAGCTCAACAACTAAAAGATAGCAGACTCTTGCTTTAATTCTCATATGGCTGCTGGAATGTAAAGAAATCTTAAAGTTTGAATCGGATTATTAATGCTCCTTTAATACAGGTCACCAAGCAATGAAAATTCACCCTTCTTACGCAAATTTAATTAAACATCCAAGTTCTGAACACAATTCTGCTAAATAAATCAAAAGTCAGGAAGAAAAAAAAAAAAGGAA
The DNA here is from genome assembly GCF_035582795.1 of Mycteria americana. NCBI lineage: Eukaryota > Metazoa > Chordata > Aves > Ciconiiformes > Ciconiidae > Mycteria > Mycteria americana. Next base: position 36,559,912 of record NC_134373.1, read on the forward strand.
ATCCTCTGGGTTATCTTTTTTATCTTTCTAGGCTGAAATATAAACAAACCTTCTGGGAGAGAAGCAACTGTCTGATGTCTCTCTGTTAAATTTAACTGTAGGAAGGAACTGCAAGCCCTTCAGACAAATCTCTTCCTCAGACAAAGTACTAATCTTAACAATCTATTGCTAAGGGCCGCAATAAAGAAGGCTGTCATTAGTCCTCCTTCAATGTTGTAATATGGAGATGCTCTGCTAGCACGGATGACACAGACACACTGTACACACAAAATAGCACTGCAGTCAGGCTTAGGATACAACTCGAGAGCAAACCAGATATATTAAGTTAGCTGTGGGCTCCAAGTCATTAAGTAAATATTACAATGAAATGTGAGTCTTAATAACAAATTTTGTTTCTTCTGTGGTTTTTAATTAATCTTTGGCAGTAGCTTTTTAATGCAATAATTGTAAATAAACCTTCTTGGAAACATGTAATGCTGCTTTTCTAACAAAAACATTTTAAAACTGTTACAGTTTTCTTCCAGTTGCACAGTCTTGACAACAGGTAGCAGTAGGAAATCCTACTCAGCAATGCACAAGACCAGGAAGATTATAACAGCTTCCCTGAAGGATGCAGAGTTCTAAAAACTAAAAGAAAAAACAGCAAATGATTGACATACCACACTATTTTGCATCTGTTCAATTTTAAAGTAATTGGCTCGACACATCTAGTGCTAATTCTGATCAAAGTAACAGAAAACTTCCAATCCTGTCTCTATTAGATGAGCTTAATTTATTTGGACAAAAAATAGTCCAGGTAACATCAGAAAAAATGTGATGATAAGACAGGAGGATATTACAAAGTTGTACATTGCTATTTACAACATGTAATCATGTCAATAAAACTTGAACTACATAAATTACTTTTTTGTGTTCCATGCACAACTACTCCAAGGAGCAAGCTCTTGAAAAGTGTTAAAAACATATTCCCGGGATAAAACCCTTTATGTCAAGCAGCACACACCTCTTCTTTTAACATACAAAGGGTTTTTGCTGTTCCTCTTTTGGTTTTTTTCTGTTATACAGGCTTATTATTAGCATGAAACAGCATCAAAACTAAGAAGAAAATTTCTACATTTCAGTATACAGGGAATGTTTAAAGCAGAGCTGACATGTATCTGACTTGCAATCAAAATGACTTTTCAATGGAAGACCCGAAGCACCAACAATCCATGGAGTCATCTAAAATATCCTGACTTAATTTTTCTAGAATGATAAGCATAGTCTCTGAAAATCCAGTCTCAAGTTTTCTGCCAGTAGTACTTCTGAAAATAGAGAGAACTTTAAAAGGTTTAGCACATCTCTACAATCATGACACCAACAGTTCTGAAAATTTTTGTTGGCAATGATATATTTTTAAAAACATTGCTTCAGATTATTGAAAGTGAAAACACACACACATTTTTATAATTTTTAGATCCTCATCTGCTCTGCTTTTAAGAGATCAGCCAGTACCTAGTCATTCTCTGGCTCCATGCATAAAGTAATGATGCATTTTTTTTTTTCATTTGTAAATCATGTTGAGAATACTTGCTTATTTATAAAAAGAGAAACCTAGAATTACTAATACCAGAATGCTGGACTTGTATTTAAAAAATCCAGTGATCTGAATTTGTAGTCACCAATCCTGATCCTTGAGTCTGAGATTAACTTACTAGAACTGGTAGTTTTGCGATGGCTGAGAACACTATTGCAGCATTTCATATTGGCCAAAGATGTCTTGCTTGCTATTCTCACTGTGCCAGACTTACCGCTTCCCTTCTTGGTGATGAAAGGCTTTGAACTTTCTTGGCCTGATGCACCAATATGGCTTCAGCCTGATTCCCTCAATGATGCAAACACCGCTGCCCCTAGTGATTTCAGCTGCCTGCTGTCTGATGAAGAGAAGATGATTCTTTTGCAAAGCCTTCCAAGCCCAAATAGGTATTTCATATCCAATTATAGCTCTAATTATGTTAACTTATTCACTGCTTTTGATGACCTCTCAGCCTCCCTCCCAGGTAAGACACCTTCTTAAGTTTACAAGTTATTGTATTGTTTTCCCTGCACTGCTCTTAGTCATCTTTTCTTTCCAGCTGCCTAGTGGTCAGAGCCATACTACAATGTTAAGTATGCTTCGCAGCAAACAGAAAAGAAATTGCAGCACGTTCATTGAGCCACTTTAAGAGAAAATCAAGAATAAAATCAGCAGTGTAAAACTAATGTAAATGATCTAACATTAATGTGTACAAGCATAGAATTTGGATATCTTTGTAGCAGTGTTATAGAAGAGTCTAACAGATATGTTCCGTCTACCCCCAAGCAGGTCAACTCTCAAGTCAGGTGATACTATTGCAACATTCAAACAAATAGACTATATTACTACATTACATAATATGATATGAGAAAAGTATCTTACTTTTGGAAAGCGGAAAGAGCAAGCTACTTTTTATTGACTGTGCAAAGAAAATTACTGTGAGTTCTGGAGTACTGTAAATTCACCTCGCAGTATATTTCATAGTAACTTGATTGTATACATAGGAGATAGGAGTCCAGAGTCTCAGACTGTGTAAATTTACATCATGTTCTTCAAACATGCTTATTTATACTACTTTATTATCTAGCCTTGATATAATTGACTGTGTTTGTAACAGCATAAATTTATAAAATTCCCATTTTTAATTGAGTGTGGTAAAGAAGTCTAAAAGTTTTCAGGGAAATTATTGAGATAACTTGATCAATGATACTGCTGGATAAAAAAATACTTACATCAAAAACATTATTTTGCAAATACATTTTTGAAACGCTGGAAAGACAATATCCTTTCTTCGAATGAGAATTTGTAACAGCATCTCAAATATCTTAATAATGTTTCATTCCTTTTGCATACTATCTTTTAAAAAATAGCCTGCAATACGCTTCTCCTTTCTACCAAAGAATAAAATAAAGAAAAGACAATTGAAAGGAGCGGCCAGGGAGAAAAGATTAATTTGGAGCTAGAGCTGAGGCTTCTCTGGGGTAGGATGTAGGAATGACACAGCTGCTTCCAATGGAAACCAGAAGATTGGCCACAGTACATTGAGTTATCAGCCACAAGACTGTACAAAAGATCCAAGAGAGATCTTGGGGTACAACCCTCCCAGCCATGTTCTCCAAAGGTCTGGCATATGAATTACCTCTTGGAATGACAGTGCATTTCCTACAGACATTCCAAACGGATGTAATCAAAACCCTGCAAGTGATCTCAGTTGCAACAGGAAAATTTGGAGGGAGGAAAGGATCAAAAGCCTAAATCATAAACGCTATAGACTCCCTCTATTTGTTTTTTTTCATTTGTTTTCTTCACATGCGTGGTCTTCCCAGGAATATATAACAAAAACATCCGCTCTTTTGTATAGAAGACCTGTTTCAAATTTGCTTTCGTCATGAGCCATAACAGAAACAAAATGACAGACTGCTCCCTGGACTGCTATACAATAAAACCAATACTGATTTGTACTCAATTTCGCTATAGGACATGTGCTTCAGTTTAAATAGATCAACGTTTCAAACCTTACAATCTGAATTATGAGCAAACTTGCTCACCAGCATGGCTTTTAATATTCTTCTAATTTCCAGACTAGAAGAAATACCTATGTTCACTTGTTCTTTTGACTAATTGACCATTAGCTTAAAAACCTCATTCTCCCCATGACTATGGCTTGCATCCACAGTGATCAAGGTTAGCTCCTCGATGGTGGAGTGGCCCTCTCACACTGCCCTATTATCTTATCTCACAATGATACAGTGCCAACCCAAGATTGGGACCTCGTAGGTTACTTCTGCATGGAGATCTGATAATGACTGACTCACATGCATTTACAGAACATTTTCCTTCATGTGAATTTAATCTAAAATATTTTCAAGATAAGAGTCTCAACAGATAATGACTTATTGGATAGGAGTACTCAGAAACTAGGGTCCAAAATAAGCCACTTCCTTAATAACTTGGTAATTACTTCTGACAAATTATTGCATTGGTTGAAAATGAGGTGGTTTTGCAACAGCAAATACAATCAAGGAGTAAAAGGTGCTTATCAGGAGTTAGTAAGTTAACATGATGGCAAGAACTTTAAATAAAATTGCAAATAGTTTTTGTTGATGCTGTACATTACTCAGTGGAAATGATTTTCTCAATTGTTTCTGATATTATTCTATATCATGGAACAACATGCAACAGTGATTATTTCATCCGTATCTTTGATGTTCTTTAATAAATTCTGGATTAAAAGTTTGCAGCTTTATACTGATGCAAGTGAATTCAATGAGTTCTTAAGTTCTACTGTGAAAGAAATTGTAAAAACAGGTGTTGGCATTTGGGAACTGTAGTACTGAACACAGATCAGATGATTAATTTCATGACAGGTACCACAGAAAGCAGTCCTAAAGAGAAAAGTTTATTGAGACAGCTAGAAGAATATATGCATGAAACAAATCAAAACAATTTTATAAATACTCGGTAAAATTAGATATTTAAAATTAATTCAAACTGGCTGAACGTGCCACTCCAGTTTCCCTTTATAATGTGGTTCCGCCTATCTAAAATACACAGTCTTTATCATTTATTGATACAATTAGTTTGTCAGATTCGGACAGGAGTCTGAATTAGCATTCAGCAATCCACAGATTCTGATTTTTATGCCTTATGAAAAGGTTAAATATTTACTGTAACTTTGATTATTTGCAATTTTGGATCTGACATTAGTCACACTAGAACAGCTAGGCCTTTCACACTATGTGATGTTCAGATAAGCTCTCAGAAAAGCCATTCTACTGGTGCCAAGTTTTTTTTTTAATTTCTGGCTTGCAGCTGACCTGAGGTGGATGTACGGCATCTGTTTCCACTCAGCACCACTTTCAATTTATACGGCTCCATACCAAAAAATATACTTTCTACTGAAAAAATTTCACTGTAAAAACACAGATTTAAACAAAGAACCCCAAATACTTAATTACCTTTATTTGACTGTTAGAAAGAAAAAATTTTATTCCTATGTGCAATGAAACAAGTTGTTTGGTTTTGTTGTTTGTTTGGGTGTTTTTTTTTTTAATAAAATACTACGCCATCAGCTTTTCTAGGCCCTCTTCAAAGCAAACCCACTGACAATGACAAAGGCTAATCCCTGTGCGTGATTAGCCTCCCTCTTCTATACCAGGGTATTTACAAAACCTTGTTGACTTGCAATGACTCACCACACTTCTACATGGTTCCTGTACTTGGAGAAAGATTAACATAGCATTGCCATTGGATAAACAAGGAGAGAAGTGAAAAACAATCACAAAATGTAAATGTAGTTATATACCTGTTTATTCTAGCTCATTTTAATATAGAATTTGTCATTAAAATCAGGTCTTATCCAGTATCCAACAAAATCAATGGAATAAGTTCAACTGATCTCAGTATACACTGGACCAGATCTACAATTTGTTTAGAAATGTTATTTTGTTGTTAGTAATTTTCAATGTAAAAAGTATGTACACCTACCTAAGTGGGTTTTTAAGCTTTTCTAAAAATGCATTAAAACCTGCTAAAAGTGAATCAGTAGCCTAATTCACTCTTGAAGGTTGTTCCCTACAAAGCTCTAGTCTTAAAGATTTTCAAAGAAAATGTCTTATTTTTGAAGCTAATCTACTCTAACAAAATGAAAGCACTTATGCTCTTTCAATGTTACTTAAGCCCTATGTCTGAATACCAATGTTTCAGTAGTTTTTCCACAACTTGAGAACATTTTCAATTCCTTATAAAATTAAGAAGAAATTCTGATCCATAGGCAAAAAAATGTCAAACTGAAGCACTTCAGTAAGGTACTGGTTCATCCTTAAACTTTGAAAGAAATACTTACGAATCCACCTAAAAGTTTATTACAGCAAGGATAATGAAAATATCCTTTCTTTCTTAAAGAAACTCTAATGCAGCTTGAAGAACAATATGTAACTACCTTTTATTTTACAGCCAGACAGAAATGTTGGCTGAATAAAAATATCTAGAAACAGAATAAAAGAAAACTCTGTATAAAGTTATTACACAGATCTGTATAGATTATTAAAAATGTTATAAGACAAAGAAATGTCTGCATAGCAAGTCCTGCAGAGAAGATGATCTGATTTCCTAAAGAATTTGGTGAATTAATTATATACCTTTTATGTTACTTTAAAGATGCAGGTCTTCTCTTTATTATCAATTTTAGTGTAATGTGTTCTTGTGACACATAACGACATTATTAGAACATGAAACTTAAGCATGTATTCTGATTTTTCCTTTGCTTTTTGGAACTACTGCAGAACAAAGCTGCTCAAGTAATGAAAAACACAGTAAAAACAACTGGCCAAAACCAATCCCTCAGCCCCTGCATGTTACTAAGAATTCGAGAAGTTGCGATGAAGTACAACAAAGCATGATTCACATCAAATCAAAACAAATGCGAGCCAGTAATTTGTACACATCTTCAACCAAAGAAAAGGACAGGTTTAGCACAGCAAAGCGAAATATGCTTCTATGTGTTTTCCATGTATATGTAGGCATTGGGAGGAGGGAAAGTAAACCAGAATGAGCTGACAGATGTGGCAATGTACTACATTTGTAGAAACATAGAATAGTGCTAATACTGAGCTAGTCTGTGGGATAAGCTGGAAGAAGTAGAGTTGGCCTAAAACATCAAAGAGCAAGAAAGACTAGTCACACTTGTCAGCATCCATTACCAGCAGATCCTTCCTCAGGTCCCAGCCTCGTGTCATCAGCAGAAAACGCTTCAATGGGGGAAAGCAAAGGGAATTGTATACAGGCTTAAATGAAGTCTTCAAACTCAACCACCTAAAGACAGCTACTACTTTTCCTAGATAATACAATATCTGCTGCCAAAGCAAAATGAGAGAAGGAACATTCAGCTGGTTAGGTCGCACATTCAAAACAATAGATGAGGTGTTGGCTTCAGCTTGGACAAGCCTAAGACTTCTGCTTCATCCATTTATGACACATCTTCAGCTGTTGCCATGACAACACTGACATCTCCCCCTGCTGTGAAGTGCTCTTAGTTTAAATATTGTATAAATGAACATAAATCTTTCATATATCTCATGCAGTTATTGTTTGTGAAAGGGGGGCAGTATTCCTCTTCTCAGTTTTATTAGAGGAAGAAATATTGTACAAATCAGTCATATTGTTATTTACTGAACACTGAAAAATTTCAACAGCCCAACCCAGCATAATGTTAATACTTTTTATGAAAAGCAGTATAGTAAGGCTCTCTGTATCTTGACTGCAGGAAATGACAGATTCAACAAATTTTCTGTCCTGAAAAATCCAGGTGCATTAGAAAACGAGACCTCCACGATAACTTATTTTCCATGTAGAAACTTAAGCTAGCTCAAGTAAAATATTTTCTTTAAATGTTTCAATATTCAAAGTGAACATTTTGCGTAGATTTCCAATTAATAGTTTTTGATATTTTAATACCTTTTGGATATTATTCATAAACATTGAAAATTTTCTTAGGATAACACCACTCCCATCTGTCTCTAGCTGAGTTTCAAGGCACAAACATGATGCCATGCTCTCTCTCAGGGCATTCTGCACTTGAGAATCAGTAAAAACCCCTTATAGACAGGCTACAGCTTCTATTATCAGATACAGGTTTACATGTAACAGTGATTCCGTTATTTTAAATTCTACATTCATAAAAGTATTTGAGATTAACCTAGAAATAAATCAGGTCTTCCTAGTTTTCTATTTGATTAAAGAAATTTTAGAACAAATACACAAACAAAGACAAAAAAAGAACAGTCAGCCCTTTTAAAAAAAACAGTACTTTTTCCACTGCAAAGGCCTATGAAGACATTCATGTAGGTATTATAATGTAAATTATGGCACCCAGTTCATATGCTGTTACCACTTTATATCACTGCTTGTGATATTGATTGGTTGTTTTAACAGGGTCGTCTTCTAGGGGGTGAACCTATGTCTTTGCAGACGGAGCTGATAATTTCCATCCACATTGATACAAAACAAGGATGAGTTTATTTAGGACTAAATGTAGCTCAGGATTGGGAGTGCACATACTGCACCAGACACTGTTAACATTAGAGGCAGTGTGTTTCAACTACCCTAATAAATCCACATCCTTCAGTTCCTTTGCTCACAACGGAAATCAGCCTTGTGTGAGCTCTCTATCCTGTGCCCTTCTTTCCATATAGAGAATATGGAGCTTCTACTAAAGTCTCATAACATATATGTAAATTTTCTATTACTTATATACAGATATTCCAGAATAAGATGACACTGGGGAACAGGGTATTTTTGTTTGCAAATACAGAGCAATGCTGTAATGACCTGTAAGGAAATGCATGAGAAAAGATCAAGCTCCTCTTTAATCGTGCCCTGTATTTTCTTTATAGACAGGCAGATAGATAGATAGATATTTCATCTTCTCATTTTTCTTTTAGGCTCACTTTTTGTGGCTGCTGTAGCATTTAAATGGAGTTAATCAGTTCCCTCCAGAGCAAAGGCAAGTACTATAAACAGAGCTGCATGGCTCAAGGGATGTCCAGCAAATGTGTTCAATCAACACTTGCTCCTTCTGGAATAAAGAGGATGTGCCTCTGCATCAGATTTAGCCCTTGTCTACTGTTTGAATAGCGTGGCAGTCTCTGTCTATGCCATAATATGATTTGGATTGAGCGGAAAAGGGCATAGGGTTATTCTAAAACTGTATTGCAACACCCAATTTTCATCTAATGAGGATTATCTAATTTACATCTGAAAACCTGTACCTACTACAAACGTGCAAGTTACAAAAGAAGGCGCGTGCAGGGCTGGAGCTGCTGATGGGAAGGGAGATTTAAATTTACTCTGCTAGGACTCTTATTCTATATAAGCATGTTAATTATTATCACTAGAATAAAGGTTTTATTAAGCAAATGAATAAAATCTTGAATCACAGTATTATCCTTTTTTTCCTGATGAATGTACACGCCCCAGAGTTAATTATAATTGAAAATAGCAAGCTTACGAGCACAGCATTTGCTGGCACATGAGATGGTGCACTGCTTTAAAAGATGATAGTGATAGATAAGTCATTTAGTCATAATATGCATTAAAGAACGGATCCTTATGAATGTCATCAATAAATAAGGATCAAGTAGTAGTCCTGATTCTGTAAACCCCCACAGACACTGGCAATTTCAACCATGTTGAATATCTCATTTAAACTGGTAAGATTACCCAAATTCTCATAAGTAACTTTCTCTCTCTCTCTCTCACTATTTTAGTGGATTATAGGTTAATTACGAAAAGATTTGGAGCCTTCCTGACCTACCGCTTTACATCCCTGAAATCCATTAAGGAAAGATAACACAGGGCCATTGTTGCACGCACATAGGTTCCTTTCATGTCCAGGGCCAAGTTGTATGACTCCAATTTCCCATTAATTAGATAATCTTTCAGAGGATTATTTGCTAATTATCCTCAGTAGGATTTCAGCATATGAAAAAATACACAGGAAAAAAAAAAAAAAAAACACAAAGAGAGACTTCTTTAAGAAACCTGACATGCTATATGGAGCACAGTATGAGAACACCCCACAGATGCTTGGGAATCCTTCAACCATGACATTCCAGATATAACAACCTAGTTGTGTTAACTGCTCCAGGGCAACAGAGTACCCAGGGTCTATTATACTTCAGAATCATCCAACATCAGGCAGGACTTTAAAATAAGATTATTTTACTAAAAAGCATGTTTAAGCAGCTACTTGACAGATTTGGAAACACGCACAAAAAAGAAGTGTGATATCTAATAGCTATGTGTCATTTATTAGCTATGGGAAATTTCTTTTTCATTCTGCTAGCAGAGCTGAAGACAGACACAGGAGGGATTTTTACACCTGTAATGACCAAAGACCAATTCTTAGATGGAGCAAGTTTTCCAAGCAGTCTCTTCCCAAACAGAAAGGCTTGCTTGTAAACCTCCCTACTAAGAACTCCTTAATCCCTCAGCAGTTTTTCTTGTAATGTTTAATTTTGACAGCAAATGCAATCAAAAATATTTGCAACTTCCTATACTACTTGTTGCAGCCTTACTTTTAGCTACATGATGGTGCTTTTGAAACATGCAGTCCTTTCTGCCAAACCTAAAAAGTATTAATATGTGGTTTATTAATAATATATTCATATGATGCAAACATGGTTCCTTCTGCCAGAACAGCTGAAGTCCTGGTACATAATATATATTTTGAGAATCACTTCTCACGCAACAATGTTAGTGACACTAAGTGCACCTTACTATTTGCTTATGATCAAAACTGTGACAGATTAATTCAAATTTGAGGATTCTGATATATAAGGTTATAACTGTAACACAATTTCCAGGATTTGGAGGGCATGAGTTTCTACACACTATTGCTGCCTATATGCTTTTTGCAATACCACATACATAAAGGTATTAAGATAACTCAATACACTGGTCAAATGGGCTAAACAAGAAATGTTGCACTGCTGCTTCCATTAGAGCTGAACATGTGGTAATAAACAAGCACTCTCAGACAGTATGTGCTTGAAGAAATCTTCTGTTTTCAGCCTTGCAATTATAACTATCCATGCTTTACAGACTTTCTTTCACAGTCCTTCACTTTCCTTCACAAAGTTAAACCACAGTCGCCTGATACTCATGTGACCAGCTGACATAAAAACTGTCTAGTTCTGGGTTTTGAGTTACTACATGTCCACCAAATCCTACAGAGATTGCATCTATAACCATTAATTCTCTCCTAAACTGCTGCTCAGTTGACAAATTAGACATCTGTAACCAGAAGGGATGAAACAGGAAGAGAGAACTGTCAGACTTATCCTAGCAGTAGCAGAGTTTTATTCCTTCACCTCCTCCCAGCTAACCAAAATATGGCACAGAGTTTTGGCTGCTGCTGTCCTTGACTGTTCTGACTTGCTGCTGCCATATCCTCCTCCATTATTTCCAAGGCATAGCAATGCCAGTTCTGTTCCAGGATCTCCTACACCCAAAATCTGAGCAGCAATGTGCAGTCGCATGAGTTGATGCAACTGAGATAAGCAACATACCTCAGCCAACTATCCAGCACCCAGAAAAACGGATCAATGCTGGCAGCTGGAGACCACAGTCTTGTTTGCTGCCGAGTCGAGCATTTGCAGCTCGTTTGACAGCTGCAGACACAGCCAAGTGTGTTTAAGTTCCAGCAGCATGGAAGCATCCTGCCAGCAACTCTAGAGCCACACAAATCTTAATGAAGACATCATCTAAGTTCATTGGCCTCCAAGTACTTACCGGATGTGAACTTTAGTCACTGAAGTCAAGAGAGCTATTCAGAGAAAGTCAAGCATTGTTTATGCAGTTGTAGAACTTGGGTGCCTTGGGTATAGGTCAGAAATTTGAAAAAAACAAAAATGTTGTGTACATGTCTATACATGAAAAAAGCACCTACCTCATTTGGCGATTTAAAGGAAAGGTAAAAATCCTTACCAATAATAGATTCATAAATACTTCTTATGCTACATTTCTGGTGTAATGTGCTGAAGTCTTGAGTTACTGTAGATTGAGTATACTCAAGAAGATAAATATTACTGTCCTGCAGCACTTGTATATAGATAACAAAAATATTTTTTAGTTTGACAGAAAGGAAAGAAAAAATTGTAAGAACCGCTCCACAAAAGCTGATGGTTTACCAGTAAAGAAGACTTCCTTAGAGCGCTTTAGAAACATCTGGATTAAATGTGCACTTCACAGTGCTGCCTATACTTCCTTGAGGGATTGCTTTCGTAAAGAAGTAAGGCACCTCAGTTTTGAAGTTAAAATAACGAAATAAAACATATTGCAGTCTTACGTTCTTTTAATTATCAAGGAAGTCAAAGGACTGTCAAAATGTGTTATATTTCAAAAGTCTTGTTTTTAAAATTATCTACTATTTTCAAACCCACCACTGAAGAGTCGTATCATGTTATTCAGCATGTCAATCCTTGTGATAAGATTTAGAAATCTAAGGAATATTTTGTTATTGTTGCAAACTTCATGGCTACAAAGATATTGTAAATAGATTATTCTCACCATACCCCATTGAAGATTTCTGAGCACAGATACTCTTATTCACATGCACCAAAGGGTAAGGCATTCAGTCTTCAAAAAAGGAAAAATAATCACCACCACATATATTTAATGCACATCTGGTGGCCCAACTTCAAAAATTAGCAATTGCTCTTCCTTCAGTAAATGATTTTATATTTCTCTAACCATGTTGTCATGCACATGATCTGAAAGCAGAACACTAACACAATGTTACTTGTCCAGCTCACCTAATGCCTCCTAAGGAAAACACATTTTGTTCAGAAAAGGAAAAGAAAAATTATACTACATAATATGAAATTGTTACACTGTCTGTGGCATAAAAATGAAAGGTCCATGAGTAAATATAGTAGGAATTCTGCGGGTATTACAGATGTGGTCAGCATACTGTCATATTCACAGAATTCCCAGAGCAAGCAAAGCAAACAGGGAAAGGGATATTCAAAACAAAGCCATCTGGACAGTACATTTAAGCAAAACAATGTCCCACATTCATTAATGTGCAGCTAAGGGTTCAGCTATTCTTCTCTCTTAGTACAGCTAAGGTAGAGGAGGAGAATACATCGCTAATTTCTGCATTCTAATTTCATCATTTTTAATTTAAATTCTGTGGTATATGCATTTGCTGCCAAAATTGTCTCCCCTTATACTTGTTCACTGAGAGTACAAATGTAGTGCTGCTTCAGACTCACTTCTGGACAGTGTAAAGGACTGCATCTAGTGTGTACCTATACATAATTATTACATTTCTGTTGGCATCAAACTGCAACAAAATTTTGAGTTCCTTAATTGTACCACACAAACACTGCTGGCATTAAAAGTTAAAGAGCAGAAACATTTGCATTTTTATTTTCTCTTTCCAGTTGTCTACAATGCAAGCTAAAAGGCCTTGCATCAGATCCAATATGCATATTAAAAAAAAAAGTTTTATTTCTATTTTTAAAATAACTGGAATGAAACAATGGGTACAAAGTTTCATGTGTATAACGAGCAGCCCTGGAACAGACTTGTTCATTTTCCCCAGCAAACTTCCTATTACAAATGCAGCCCTTGAAACACAAATATTAATGTCAACAACAAAAATAATTTGTATTTTTATCTATTTGTGGGCAAAACAGATGCACTTAATGACACCAATCATGCCACTAGAGTCTACCATAATAATATATTTTAGAAAGTTATATAAATACTCACCTTATAAGTAGGGGTTTTTTTGAAAGACTCATTACAATCTCCCCAATAAATATTGGATGTTCATAGAACCACTGTAGTGTTGTAGTCAGTCCTTTCCCAAAAGCAAGACTTAAAACTGCAATCTACAGTAAGAGGTTGCTCAAATCAAAGCTAAGTTACAGAGAGTTTAGAATTAAATTCTACATTTACATGATGCCAGTTCTGTTTATCCAAGCAAAAAGAGCAACCATGTATGCTCAAACAGAGCAGATTTTATTTTACATTAAAAAGAAAAGCACTCACAAAAGACCAGAATAAAATTTCCACAAGTACAAAACTCTTACTGCTCTGCTATAGTGTAATACCAGTTTTGCTGCTGAAAATGCTTCTGCACACACCAAGTTCCTAGAAACTTAGTTTTTTTAACTCTTACTGAGGAGTCACATGCAAACCTTTATACAATTAACAACTTGCAGTCTAAAGTCATCCTGGAGATGACTAACACAATTTGGCTGAAAATAAGAAGAGATTTCAATCATGAATCAATTTCTATTCAAGCTCTAGCACATGCACTGAGGAATGGTATCCAAATTTAAACAAAGTCAAATAAATAAATGTAAGTAAATAATATATAGAATATTGTTGCTTATTCTGAAACTCCCATTTCTCCCAATCCCTCCCCTTCCTCCCACCCTTCTGATATACTAAGACTATACTCCAGTAAATCTTAGATTTATCAATGAAGTAGCCAAAAAAAAAAAAACCCCACCAACAAGCGAACTTGTTATGAATAAGGTTCCCTTTCTTTCCCCCACTATACCCAATTTTCATGATCACCATTTGAATCTGATGATCTATATTCTTCTTTTCTCAGTTTTTATATGCATTTCCTTTATGACATACCAGACTGATGAATTACAGGACTGACAACTGTCATAATAAAGAACTATTCCTAAGATGACCCCTAAATATTTTTTAACTCGATTTTATAGTAAGCCAAAGCTGTCTGGGGTGGTTCGAAGTTCAGAATCTCCTATGTCTGATTTTCAGCTGCTGAAATTCTGAATTTGACAAGCGGTAGCTGTTGCATCTTATTCTACAGAATGGGGTGTTATACAGACATCAGCCTACAAAACACCTGAACCTTGGAGTAAAACTGCCTCCTGGTGCTCACAGTATTAACTCTTAGTTTTTACCATTACACGGGCAATCCATTAGCATTTCAAGTCTCTAGTTAACTATAGCCATGGACAGTACAGTTAAACACAATCTATTAAAATATGCAACAGCGCAGGAAGTTGAATTTAACAGAACAGCCATTTACTACTCCTCTGCCAAAACAGCCTCAAAGTATTCCCAATATCAAAAGTCTGAATAAGAGGTGAGAAAAAATAATTCACTTGGAACCATTAATCTTCAATGAAGGACCTTCACTGGTCAAGACTTACGGCAGCTGATGACAGCAGTAGGTATTGTACTACAAATTGAAGATGAAATCCTGGCTCCAAAGTCCATGCCAAATTCCAACAGTACTTTTGAGCAATTCTTAGCCCTTCTGACTCAGTTTTTGAACTGTCAGTTGAGTGGGAGGTGTGAATTGAGGAAATGTTTTCATGAGTTTCCTCATTTAGCCATTTTTCCATAACATACATTGGCAGAGCTCAGAGGAAAAAAAAAAAAAACCCACACTCTGCAGACTGTTCACTGTTTTCTGAGTGAATTACTCAGCTTTTTAGCTAAGCCAACGCTTACACCTCCCAGGGTTTCCAGAAATGCTGAAGGCTGCAATTCTTACTCCTCAACACAAAGAGCCAAAGCCCAGGAACAATTCTCTTCCTACAGTCATATTTTTTCATGTCCCTCATCATATAGCTATCCACATGAAACCTATTAAACTTGAAGCTATTACTGAAAGGAAAAAACTGCTTGGAGACTTTAATGCAAAGAAGAAACATGTATGCATACATAATGTCAATTCTCATTGTAACTTCAATACTTATCATAGCTTGAACTTCAGATAAACTTAGGCAGGCTGGGATAGGTAGGAATTCCAGAGCAAGACGGCAAAGGTGTCTCTGACTATCACTAAGGCCAGGAGTTGACAGTCTGATCTCTGGGGTTCCATTTCCAGCCTTGCTACTACATGATTCTGTACAGACTTCAGAGGGTATGATACAAAATGTAAAATGTAAAGATCCCTGTAGCAATCAGCTCGGTAAGTTTTGGCCTGTCTTTATGAACCCATAGCAGAGAGAATAAGAAACATCCATCTGTCTTTGAAATGCTTACTTGAAAGGGGACGAACCTGCAGCATTCCTTGTCTGAGAGAACAAAATGTCCGGATTCAAGTCACCACTACAGGATCAGCTTGGTGAGAAGGTAGACAGAAACAAAGGACATAAAGCTGCTGGGTGAAGGAATATGGAATAGGTGCACAGGGATTCAATTTTGTTCAGTAAAAGCCTTTTAATGTGTGGGGCATGGAGAAACCTATTACTAAATCTAAATAGATCCATTTCTGTTCTGATAGTACAGCATCTTTAGACACTGCAATGGTTTCTTGGGCTATGTAGAACAAACAAGTGCTGGGGGAAAAGGTCAGACCCAGCTTTTCAACAGTAGGACTCTCCAGGCTTCAACTGATTCATAGTTTCAGGACCCCGAGTATTTCCAGCATTTGCAGAGGTGCCTGCCTGGCCTACCCTTGGCAGAATGGCCTTAGAACAGCTGTCAAGATATGGGTGCAAGTGTAAAAATGATGAGTGAATGAAACACTCAAAAAACGGTCTACAAAGTGTCTGCCCAAAACTGATTATGCCAAAGACCATGAGATAAGGGGAAGCATAAAGAAACTTTTGAAACAAAGAAACATAAAAATTTGTAACAACAGCAGGGAAGCAGTGGTGGAAACAGCAGTAATCAAAACCAGGTCTGGCACTACCAGAAGTCACTCCACCAGCATTGCAACCTATGCCTAGGAGCTACAGAGCAGCCTCCTTGTCAGACCCTATGGAGGAGCCAGCACTCTAAGCTGCGGGGCGACAGCATGCAGTACAACAGGTAGGGACCCTGTATGCATACGAGTTTGCGGGGTGCCCAAGGATGTGGGTTAGTGGATACATAAATTAAGAACGCCCACATCTCCAACTGGAGGGGTATGCAACAAGCCCAGCACATACCCAGAGAATACTTTCTTTCTGTAATAAGGGGATGTGAGTGCACATATAACCTTGCAGGGACTAGGGTTAGTTATAAAAGAGTATTTAGAAATTTGCTGTTGTATATAAATATTTTGTAAGTGTCTAATATTGTGGTTTATCCATTGCACTGCCAGTATTGATTCTTAATGTACAATTTACTGATTGCCAGTTAATTACATGTCATTAAGAAATCAATAAGCCACTTTGATCCTTGTTTGATTTAATCTATGTTAACTGAGTAGTTTGTCCCTGCAACCAGCATTCAAATTGAGTGCCACTGCAGGAAGAAACCCAAAAGTCACTATTGCCTAAAAAGTCACTATTACCTGGATGTCCCCAAATAAAAAATTCCTCTGTGGGCCACAATATACATGGAGAGCTCCAGGGCAGACAGCATTTCCAGTCAGAACGGCAGTGCTCTCCCGATTCCCTACAGCTCCCTACACACATAAATCCAAGCTATCATTGTATTGCGGTATGCCATTATGCATACAGACTATTGAAAGGCTTTTGTATGTCTGTGCTCTATGAATACTTTGCAATGGCTGGGAGAGAGCCCCTACTCTAATAAGTAAAAACTAAACTTTGTTGCAGTCACCATTGGGAAAAGTGCATTTTAAGTACAACATACCACCAAGAATCTTTGGGATTTCCTCAGTTTGAGACAATACTGCTTTGCACGGCAACAGCCATTATACACAGAGTCTGCAGAAATGTATTTCGATGGATCTGTAAGCCTATTACAGCTGATTTTATTTAAAAGATAACAACAATGAAATTAGCGGGGAGATTAAAAAAAGCAGAAAAAATAAAATCCAAATAGATTTTAAACATAATCCTCTCCAATGGGTCAAATTACTTATCTTTTCCATGTCTACCATTATGAGAGAAGTTTTCAGTTATGCTGGTTTACTAATTGCCAGTCTCCCCACCAAATGTTGACAAAACAAAACCAAAAATAACAAACAGTAGAATACACAGCACTGGTTTCTCAAGGGACCTGTATACATGTTGATGCATGACTGCAACATGAATAATTCAGTATCTTCCTGTCTGAAACCGGTTTTTACATAACTAAGGTCTAAAACCCCTTACATTCATTAAGAAAGATTAATAGCAACAGCTGCAAATTCTGGGATTTCTTATTGTCATTAGGCTTAATGGTTAGAATGCGAGTTTCATACAGGCAAGGGACAATGATCTCCTGTCCATGCTCTGCATCTTCTGAATAAATCATTCAATAGCTTTTCCTTAAAATGCATTTTAATGATATTGATCACTCAGGTGTGTCACATTAAAAATGCACCATTTAAAATACTAACATTTAAAATGTTAGGGTAAACAGTTAAATAAAAATCTAAAAGGAAGCTTCTAATAAGCAACACCATGAAGTCTGTCAACCAGACGATGACATGCCATTTTGTGTCATATCACTGATGAATCTGAGCAAATAAGGTATATACTACATGGTTTTCAGGGACTTACCCTGATGCAAAAGAAAATCCTTAGCAGGAGGGAGGAAAGGCAGTGGATCCTGCAACAGCCATCTTCTCTTCTACTAGGGGAAGACATTCCAGTTTTCTCCTTTTTGGAGACATTAGTAGATGGTGTATATTAGCAAGTCCTACAATAACTTTCACTTATGCCAGGGCACTCACAATTATCACAAGGATGCTGAACTTGGGATGGGGGTGGGGAGGGAAGCAAGAGGGAGAAAATGTTCTAGGTTACCATTTTTGCGGTGTCCTAAGTCCAGTTAACTGTGTTGCATGCAGTTCAAGCAGACACCAGCGAAGCCCTGCAAAACTCTCTACTATATTCTGTCACTTGAGTGTTAGCAAAGGATGATGTCCAATTATTGGTTAGCTTTAAACATTTTTTAAAGGAGAAAATGCGTTTATGCTTCCAAAGAGCAGCCTCTTTCAAGAAAAAGTCAAAGCACCAAACCATAAATGAAATATCCCATAACCTTTTATAAGTGATCTCTCTAATATTAAATAAGGTTAAATGAGCCTCACTAAAATGATTCCATTGATGTATTTATGTTTTGTATTTGTGGCTTTTGTGTTCCTCTGCAGAGTCCACTAATGACAACAGGGCAATTCAATATACATGCATTACCCATTACTATCCCATTAGCAAAAATATAAAGCCCAGCTATCAAAAAACGCCTGATGGTTGTGATCCTTAAACTGTGTACTGACAATCTAAGGGCTGCTATGTAACTCCATCAGATTTTTAAGGATTTAAATGCATTAGAAGAGCAAATACTGAAAAGTACTCAGGTTCCTTATGCCAGATTCATTGATATCAGACATCTAAGACCATAGCCTAAGTTTTAATTCATAACTACTTCAGAAATGGCGCACACACTGATCAACAACTTACATATGTTTCTTTCTTCAAAGCAGAACATTATTCTGTAAAAGACAAGAACTTTAGATATTGTCACTTACTAATTTCTGGGTTTTGTTGAAGACACGTCTGGAGAACCAGTGCTGTCCTAACAGACCCTTGAGATTAAACTACAGTAAGACTCCTTAAAGATACACAAAATTAATCAAACGCCTCTTTCTGTGCATGTATAACGAGACCTGCACAAGCAAATACATGTCAAAGAGTTGAAATGCATTTGCTTGTAAACCTAAATAAAATGTGATCAACTCAACAGATCCACTGAGAAAGTTTCTTTTTCCAATGAAGTTTCAAACCTTCTCCTTTGCCGGTAAGGTGATCAGTTCAACTGCCATGGCTTATACAGCACCACCCAGCTGAGAGAAGGGCCACTATTTTAATAAGAAGAGTGAACAGTGAATGTCCAAAGGGACAAAATAAGCAGGAAACCAGACAATTGCTACAAGGTAGCTGAACAGCAAGGAAGCACCACTTCCCATGCCATTTGCTGTTTCATTGCTCTCTTCAGTCCTTTTGGTCCAGGTCTGCACAAAGTAAGCCCACAGGCCAAGTATATCTTGCAGCCACCAGTAAGACTATAATGTATTACGTTATAAATGATATTTCAAGAACACTGAATAATTTATATCAAGTATCACTTGTACTTCCAAATGCTAAGACATCAGAAGGCACTATTCCAGGATAGGAAATAATCACTGCATAAGTTGGAAGGAACTGTTCCCCTTAGGCAAAATATTAGCTACCAAAAATACAAGTGAGATTTTCAAGATCCTCCAAATGTTTTTGACTTGCAAACTCAGAACCAGAAAAGCTCATACCATGAAGTCACTAGCACAGCAAAGCACACAGTCCAACCATTCCCTTCAGGTACAAGTATTTAATTGGTCTTAAAAGACTATATATATATATATATATATATATGATAATAAAAAGTCAGTATTAGGAAACAAACAAACATACAAAAAACTTGGGCTAACTTAAAATTATCTGGTAAAAACACTGCATCTGGGAGACAAAACAGACAGAATTCATTACAGAGGGAAACATTCTCATATTGCAGTAGGGGAAATAGGATCTATTCTTGGATATATAGATTTTACACAGTATCCAACCAGTATCAAGATTATAAAATATTCTTCAATAAGGAGGGCTTTCAGCCCTTGCACATTAGAACCTCTAAGTCCAATATTTCTGCAGGAAAGATGTTTCAAGCACTTTACTTGGTATGGAACTCCACAGTAGGCTTTTGATTTAGTTCAAAAAAAATTTCCTCTCTAATGCAATGAGATGCTTTAAAGAATGGAATTTTAAAATGAAATTTTCTAGCAGAAAGTCCTGTGCCAGACATTTGAACCACTGATGACAGCATGAGAGTTTTAAGTTTCTCTGTAATCCTCTCATGGAGTTTCATATCACTTTGGAAATTTCTACACAATTTCTTTCAGTGGTACTTCTTATTCTAGGTCCATGAACAACTTTTTGTTGATACACATAATTTTAGGGATACACAGTACACCTAAAGAAGTCTCTATTCCTACATAAGCTCTTCATTTCCAACATTGCCTTAAACAAACCTTTTCACATGAATGGTTCATTGCATAATTACCATTTCATTATCAGATGAAATAGATCAGACACCTCAAAGGCACTTCCTTTGATAGTCTTGCTGTTTTAATAGCAATGCATCCTACCCAGCTGACATGTGACGTGCAAAAGCCAATGGTGTAGAACGCCACAGTGGTAGCACCTTCAGGTTCTGACACAAACATAGCTTTAATCTATTCATTTATACAGCACACAGCTTGTTAAAATAGCTTGGTGTTTTGAGTTGGTATAAATTTAACTCGTGGTGTAATTTTTAAAATTACAATTTCCCCCAGTAGATTGCTTCAAAGCAGAGCTGTAAATTTGTAAGATTCCTTCTGAACCCTTGCACTAATAAAATAAATATTTCATTGGAAATAATTTTGCTATTTCTTCCTCTTTTCAAAAATCAATGCGCATTTAGGACTACTATTCAGTGAACTCAATTATATTTATTATTGGAAGTACCCATGAGGACTATTAACATCCTCTGCTTTCTTTCTGATAATTATAGTGTTGTTATACACGAAAAATCAACACATGCCCAAATCAGAGCGCAGGTCAGATGCTGGCTATACATAAATAGTTGTTAGTAATTCATTAATATACTTCTCAGCTACACAACGAGCTTTTCATCTTTGATTCTAATGAAATGTGCTTCAACTAATATTTTGTGTTTCCCCAAGATATTTGTTGCAAAAACACGCCTCACAAACAGTTATTAAACAATCTTTTCATTAACGCTCCAGGCTTCCTGCTGAAATTCTGAATGCTTACTTAGCATTGACTCAAACTTCAAAACTTCATAAACTTCAAAACCTGACTTCACAAATTTCAAAACCTTCCTGTTAACACAGGGCACACCATGACAAACACAATGTTAAACTTCACTGTTTTGAAATCCTGAGTTGCTAATCCCCAGCACATAATGCGTTAGATTTTGAAAACAACTAACCTGAATGAAGACCAGCATCATGGCCTACGAGTCCTTTGGAATTAATAAACATAAATATGATTTTGCAAATATTACAGAAAAATTTCCCTTAAAATGAAGAAGGTATGGAAAAAAATAGCAGTATTTCTGTAACAACTCATCTTAAACAGTTTAAGAAAAATATCATGTAATGCAAAACTATCCTCTGGGAGAACATTCAAAGAGGTGATCTGAGATACTAAGAGTCAAAATTAGGCCTTTGAAATCAGTATTCAAATGATTCTTCTTCAATGTAACCTTCCCAGTGGCATGGAATAGTAAATATGATGCGATTCACAGGCATTTAGTTGCTAGTGATAAATAATAAACCAAAACCATAAAATACTGCTAACAGTACAGATTCAGGATCTGAATCTGTAGTTTTGAGAGATAATCAAGCCAACAACAGAGTTAGGTCCAGGGAAACCACAGAAACAAAGAGGACCTGGTTAAAATGCCCTTGAAACGACATGACAAGGTTATCAATGTTCATCTTATCTAAAGCCAAGTAACAGCCTAGGAACAGGTACCTGCCCCTGAAGTCAATAATCGCTGTATATATAACCTAGACAGCAGACTTTCACCTAAGAATGACAAAAATGTAATAAAAAGTATAGGAATCAGAATGGCTTAAAGTGTGCAGTTTAAGCACTTGAACAAAAGCATAGTTTGAGATCCAAAACAAATGGGCACTTGAAAAAAAAACAACACAAAAAAACAGAGATAGGGAAAAAAGAGAGGGGAGTGGAAGAGAAAGGTACTATGCAGCTCTTTTAAGTTTTATAACTTCTAAAATAGTATCTTAAATTATTAAGCATGTAATTTAAATCTAATGGAATTTTTATTCTAAAGGCTATTTTTTCAGAAGAAAAAGATTTTTTCCTATTTTTCAGAAGATCTATACCCACAGGGAAAAAAAATAATTAATTAATTAGTTAAAGAATAATGATCAGAGGGGACAAATTATCCATTGATTTGTACTCCAACAGCTCACCATGTCCGCCAGACCTGACTCTGAATTTGTATTCATCTTCCTTTAAGAATAAGTAGCAGCACAACAGAAAACTGGAATTTGGACTGCATCTGTTTTCTCATTCTCTCCAGCTGGGAGAGAAGAGCAGAAGCACACTACTTGTTTACTCCTCCAGAGGTTGAAGTACAGGCAAACACAATTCCTGCCTGTCTTAGGACCGTCAGTCTCTCACTTAACAGCATTTGGAGTAACATTCTTTTCCAGAATAAGATTGCTGCTCCTTCTCCAACCTTTCATTTTCAATTTTAAACCTCAATTACAAAACAATTGCTTTCTCAAATACTTCTGGAAAACCTAATTTAATTTTTTAAGATGACAAGCTATTCAGTTGCTAGGAACTGAAAACCATTCAAACAAATGTCAACTGCTTTGAAGTCCACTACTTACAAGGCTGACCTAACTCCAGCTAAAGGCAATTAACTGTATGAACTACATCAGCAAAACAGCCTCATATCATGAAATATCAGAAATACCACATCATTACTTGTACAGTGAGCACAGAAGAGAGGAGGTTCCTTAATATTCTTAATCTGCTAGATAAATCATTTATCTTTCCATTAAAAAAAAAGCTAAGAAACTTTTCTGATTTGAAAAAGGGTTTCATCTGATAGATAAGAGTGGAAATGCATAAAGAATTCATGTCTCCAGGTTCTGTTGCTTTCACACCATCCTTTAAAAGCTAAATTCTGCCTTTCTATAATCCAAGCAAATCAGGGGAGAAAGAAAAGAAATTGTCAATTAATTCTGGACTCGCAAACTTGACAGTTGTTCAAAGCAGCTACCCCTGCTATTTTTACTAATCTCAAAATTCAGCATGCGCTATGTGCAGCATTATGAATCACTGTGTTATTTTCTAAACCAGCTCAGATTTAATCACCATTTCACAAAACAGAAGAGTAACATGATGTTCTGGATCCTTCACCAATATCTGTGGAAGTGGGCACGGCACTAGAGGCAGACACTATGTATGAGCTTTTAAGTGTGATTCAGGATCATAGTCTACGTGAAATAAAATACACAGGACAGTAGCCCTTGCCAACAAGACAGTGAGTGAAAAATTGAGAAGATTAATAACTGTCAATGACCAAACTTCATCATCTTTCCATCAAGTAGACAAAAGTTTGTCTCTGTATGGAGTAAGAAGGAAACCAGGCTTGCCACACCTCTCTATTGCTGTTAGCCACTGGAAACAGCATCCGACGGTATTTTTAGGTTTAGATTTTTAAACACCCTATGTAAATGGATCTGGGGAGCATAAAATATATGTCCAGTATACTCCTAAATACTGTAAATAAAACTGTATACTAGTAAATGCTATAACCAAAGCATTGCCATTTCCTTCATGTGATTATTTAAACTCATAAGAGATATTGTCCTCTGAGGAAGCTATTTTCATATAGGAAATAGAATAAATAATAGTAATATAAAAATGCCTATATCATGTCAGATTTTCTACTACCACAAAACAATAATTAAAGCATTGAAAGTTGTTAATAAATACCGAAGACAAACACACCTCATATTTTTTCATCAGACTAATATGATTAATTTAATAAAAAGAAGTTAAATTCCAGAATGGCATATTTTTTTCCAGGATGGAGACACCTTTGAAAACACCGGCCTTAACTTTCATTTTTCAGGAAAAGAAAGTTATTTTAAGTGATAGGGAAAGTTGTGTACCACACACTAAGGCATACACAGCAAAACAGACCACCTGCTTAATTCTCAGCACAGTCCCCTCTGAACAAGCAGTCCTCAGAGAAAGCCAACATTTCAGAGATGTCATCTGAACAGTAACTGCAGTCTAGGTTGCGCTAGTCTCTTCCAGCATTTTACGTGCACTGATGCACAACACCTTGCACTATTTTAACAGCAATGTGCCTGAATAGCTGTAGTGATGGGGGCAGGAGAAAGGATAAAATGAGCTGTACAGCAATGTAGCCTTCTCCCTTAGCCTGTGATCTGAAGCACTTTTCCTACTGGGCAGTGCTAGTGGGGTAAGTCAGTCTTTTTGAAACAGAAATAAAATGTTATTATTTCCATCTACTACTGGAAAAAGGCAACAGAGGGTGTAAAAACTTGGCCTAGAAATCAGAGCGTGCCAGTGTACAACATAGAATTGAAACATGATGCTTCTCCCTATAGAGAAGTCAGTCTTACTGTATACAAAAAGAAAAAGAGCCTGTTTTTATTATTCCCTATGTAAGAAAATTTAAAACTGAATAGCTACATTTTCAACAGCAGCTACTGCTTATTCTCTGGTTCTCAGTGAACACCATTATATAACAAAGATTATAAGCCTTTCAAAATGGACCTAAAATTGCACTTAAAAATCCCAGAAACTAAAATCAAGGGGTGTTTTTCTCATCATTTTCTCATCAGTCCCCACAGCCTCACAGGCAGCGGTCCACTCTGTATCATTAGCACTTCCATGAAAAAATAATACAAATTTAATTTATAGACATTCCATAAAATCACAGCCCATTATAAACCACAGGAATTCACTTGAATTTCAGACTCTGAATTTGTTTTTTCAGTTTTTTAAAACCCTTGCTTCCAGACACTATAACACAATAGAATTGCTCCTGTACTAATGTACAATCCTTCTTTGCTCTAACCTTTTGTCCTTCCAGAGAGCAGGAAGCAAAAAAAGCAATGTTTTTCTAAGTAGCCATTAGATTTCTCCTAAAATAAGAATGGGAACAGATGAAGCAATAGAGACATAAAGCACTGTTAAATATAATTGTGGGACATGAAGGGTTAGGTTTTGTTTTTCCACTTTGAGTTGAACACCACCACTGAATCTGAACACAGCAAGATTAACAAATTATTCATGAACAGAAAACTATATTCAAGTTATAGATTTCATCATAGCAACCAAAGGCAGAACACATTCCAAAAAGACCATACAAGCCAAGTGGAATGTTTTTAATGGGGAAAAACAAATACTCCTTGCAATTCTTAATACTGTTAGCAAATGGCATTCTGGACCTATTGAAGAAAGAGGAAAAATCCTACAAAAGCTTCCCCGGGGCCAGGGTTCTGATCCCTACCTCAAATTCCACAGTGTTATACCTATGGGTGACATGGAAGCATGAAGTTTCGATCCCATCCCACCCAACCTCAGAAGGAGGACTGAAGACAATCTAAAAAGACAGTATTGGAATTCTGAACTATCTTGATTTTTTTTAATAGGGGAAGCTAAAAGGAGAAAATTCAACAAAACCATATGCAACTACATTTAAACCTCCTTCAAGATCCTAAGTACCTTCTTCTGTATTTCTGTGATTTCCATAACTATCCTAGCACTGTCATTTTTACCTAAAACTGGTGGAATGCTATACTATATTCTACACTATATCAACACTTAGAAAAAGATAGTCTTTCCTGAAAATCTCAAAGCCTAAGACCATGATCTTACTAAGGCTTATGAATATGATGTGAATAATCTCAACAAAAACAAAACAATTACATCAGTCATTTAAAGTTCTAATTTCTATTTAATTTCTAATTCTCATCTTAAATTAGAATGACCAGAACTGAGTGCAGGCCTCAAAATCTAAGTGCAATGTGGTGACAGAAAAATTAAGTGACTTACCAGCACCAGAACTAGAAACTGAATTCAGATTTTCTAAAGCCTATCATTTGCTTAAGCTAAAACAATTCACTTACATTAAAAAAAAAATCTGGACTTTACAAGGTAGTAAATGAAGCACAGGTAGTATATGAATACACTCTGTCCTGCTAACTCCGTTGTAGGGACAGTATCTAGAGGCAAAGGGACAGCGGAGACATTTGAAGACAGTTTACTGATATCTTCTTAAACGACAGTAGCAAGATTTACAGAGCTTGACTGCTTCAGTGAAAACACCACCTCTAAAGCATGAACAAGTGCTCACTGGAAGTATCTTCATAATGGGAATGTCTGTCTTTGAAGACGACTGATTCTTAAGTCCATTAGTCTGCTGTTTCCAAACAGCTGCAGTGCTGAGGGCATAGTGCTTGGCTTACCCTACATGCTTATTGATTTCATTTTATTTTGTGGCACCAATGTAACAGTGAATTGGAAAACATAACCTAATTAGCTCTTTTATATAATTTTATTCTTTGCATTTCATGCACTTTTTTGCAAAGTCGAATCTTCCCAGCTACTGATGTCACTCTATGTCAAAGGATTTCTATTAATTCCAGTGAAGATAACGAATACCAAGTATCTCCTGAACAGAACCCCTTTATCAACATTTTCTGCTGACCCAGGATGTTGACTTTCCTTATCTCAATTTTTTCCAGTATCACAAGACACATACCATAGCACACAAATGTAAAAATCAATTCTGATTAAAGTTACACAAGTGAAATCAAGGCAGATACATTACTGTGAGTAGAAGAGCTATGCATCTTCATTAATGGGATACATTTTATTAATTTCCCTGCATGTTACCTAACCTCCTAGTGAAATCATTGTATACACATACAGAAACTTAGAACGTAGAAAATAGATTGTAAACGTTTAGGTCTAAAAGGTCTTGCACCATGTAGTAACTAATACTTCCTGCAGTTCCAGCTCACTGCAAATATGCAGCCTAGGCCACCACAAAAGGAAAAGCACACCATTTGCATTCATTCCTAATTGGACCCCAGAGATAGACACATTCAAACTGAAGATAAAATCTGCTGCTTTTTGGAATAAAACTGCTGTGTAACTGTGAAACTGCCTGTAAAGCACAGGTAGCAATATCACTTCTTAAACTAAAGTTAACTGTGAAATGTATCACTTGGTTGATAGTTAAATAGATTCATTACAAGCAAAGGTCAGGTCCTCATGTGTCCTCTGGTTTTGATGAATAACCTATTTATACTTGCATGAGAAAATAAAAAAAAAAAAAAAGACATAGTTGAACACCACAAGCATCAGCAAACGCAATTCTTTACCTTCAAAAGGGCCTTTTCTCCAAAGATTTCTGAGTGTTTCAAAAACTGACAGTCTGGGACACTCTCCTTCTGAATTAAATCAGTTTTGTATCATTATCTGCCATAAACAACCTTGCTCACTGTGCCAAGCAGCAAGGGAATTGACTGTAGTGCAGAAGAGTACAAGCCTGGTTTTATAACCCCTGTCCCTTAGCTGCCCCAACTCTCTTGAGAGCTTACTTTGTCTGAGACTGAGAACACGTTTTTAGAGACACTGCATGCACGCAATGTAGTTCCTTATCACACGGTACTTAGCAAGACACCACATAGTTTTTGCTCTTGCTTTAAATCACAGTATCTGCATGCTTATGTTTATACATTCACATTAGATTTCCAAACCACTTTATTAGTCCTGCAGCTTCTTTGCAGCCCAGTTGTGTGATTTGTTTTCCCATGTGCCCTCTGCTGTGTAGGACAGGATGACTGAATATCACCTCCCTGTTTATAAAGTGGTGTGCTGCCAAGTTTGGTGGGTTTTACCCTGGATGATCCACTTAAGAGTGCATTTCCACCTGTGTTTAGCATTGACATCACCGGATTCCATCCCTCCTTTCCAACTGGAATCATGTCTGCTTTCTTGAATTATGTGAAAGTCATGGAAATCCTCAGGTCCACCTACATTTTTAAGACTGTCATTAAAAGAAAGGCTGATTGTGCTCACTTCTGTACAATACACAGTAAAACCAAGAATACCCAAAGGGAAAGCAAAAATCAAAAAACTCCCATCTTTAAAACCACTCAAGTCATCTGCCTGTATGATGATTAGACAAGTCTTTGGCTTTTCCTCGTTCCAGGGACACAGAGCATTGCCAGTGTACATGAGAACAGCGAAGACACTGGTACTGAAAGCAGTTCTGTAAACAAAGTCTGTTTCAAAGACTTGACAACCACAACTTGTGCCACACAAGACACCAAAACCATCTCAGGACTGACCTGTAGATCCAGCAAATTCACTGTTAGCACGTAACCTTCTATCCCTAAGAACACCTCTGTATGTCTTCCCTAATTCCCATCCACATCCTCAAATGCTGACTATGCCATATGAGGCTGCAATAGCTGTGCAAATTAGGCAGGACAACAATTCTTCTGTAGCTCTTCCTCAAGCCATCTACTTGAAGTTCCTCTCCATTCCAGACATTGAAGAGACAAGTATAACAGGCTCAAAAAAGAATACAACATCACAGAAACATGTACCTTGTACACTCAATAAGTGATGTGCATTTGGTCATGAAAAATGGATGTCATCAATGATAAGCACTGTCTGTCTCAATTTTTAAACAAACTTAACACAGTATTGGGCATGCTTTTTTTGTTTTGTTTTAAATCAGTACCATATTTGGCAAACCTTTTTTCCTGTACTACAGAAGTTTGCGTATTATTTTGGCTTGCTTTTTGTAAGAGCAAAATTTAGCAAGGGTTTTTTCTGCTCAGCAGAAAACTGCATTGCAGCAGGAAGCCTATGCAGAAAATGCATCCAGTACATAGCAAGAGCAACAAATCACCAACTCCACTAAACTCCAGTGTGCCTAACAGCATTTACTTCACAGTGAACTCTAAGCATACCAGGTGGAGATACAAAGTGAACATTTATATGCAGAAAGTTGTTTATTATGGTTCTAAGACAACATGGCAAGACTGTCTTTGCCATTCTAAAATAGGTGGATACAAACTTTCAGCCACCTAAGAAAACCATGGGAGACACCATTCTGGTTGACAGTATCCATGTTCATGTTGGTAGAGTTTCTTAGCCTTCATAAATGGATCCTTGCTTAGTTTTTCAGCTACAAGGATTAGGGAGACATCCTCCAACACCATAGCAATCTTCACGGACATACATGCTGTAGCTAGTCTGACCCATTAGACTCGCATTTCACTTCCCTGTGTCATGCCCTGAAAAACATTCACAGCTCAGTTACAAATTATCAGCAGATTCTTTCAGAGTAGTAAATGCAGTGACCAATCCATCTATATATTCTGTGAAAGAGGTAACTTACCTAGTTTTAGAAGGCCACACCTGAGCCAGCCAAACTCCAAATGCCTGTTCAAATCCTGGCAAAAAAAAACAAAGTGAAGAAGAAAAAAAATAAAGGAGAAAGCATTTGGTAACCTCATGGAATCCAACTGCACTTTTGATGCAGCTTTCAAACCTTACTTTTGAATGGTGGAGTGCTGAGCTTTGTTACAAAAAACTCCTATTTTCAAAACCTCAGGCTCAGTCTTCCCCAAAAAAAGTAAAAGTATGTGCAACCAACCTAGCATAGCTCTGCAAAAAATAACATCAGACTTGTGCTGACATGAAAAGTTACACTGAACATCAGGTCAAACATACATAAAAAAAATAGGTTCTTTCTTGAAAGTCAAGGCCTCACTAACACGTTCCTGATAACTGTCAGTGGTTAAAACCATCCTACTTGCTGTTCAAAGACACTTTAAAATTTTTTAAACTGCCGTCCTCCATAAGGATCTCTTCCTTGATTTCAAAAACTTCATGCACTTAGAATTCAAGGCAGGTCATTTCCTAGTGTTCTTCCATCTTCTTTTATTTCTCAATAGTACTCATTTGACAGCAGTTTTAAGTTGTAAAAAGTCCTTTCCAACATCTATCTGACCAATGAAAATGGTTACTCAAAGAAACAAAAGTAACACAAGTTTCCCAGCACTGCAAAACAAATGTTAATAGCATTTACCTTTCTCTACCATCTACGAAAGGGAGAAGAAAAAAGAAGAAAAGAAAAAAAAGAAAAAGGCCCAAGTCCCTAAGTACTTCACTTCATGAGGCACTGCACAATGTGAAGCTATTCCACCAACAGCCACCACCATATACAACTGCACAATCTTGTCCTCTTATTCTTAATAGTCTAGCAGGGCCTTTACTCTGTTCCAGCTCAGCAGCAAGTGGGCTAACTGCATCACCAAAATACAAACAAGAGTAACGCCACATTCCTCAAAACCCACCAACCCAAAACGCATCGCTCAGCTGTAAAGTTACTACTGCCCAGGCAACAAGAAGTCAAATACATCTAAACATGTTCAGTCACAAGCATTACAGCACTAAAAATTCTGACTTTGAAAGAGCTTTCACAAGATAAATCATAACAAATGATGGAAATTATCCCACAAATCAGTAATTCTAGTACTGAGACAATGCAGCCTGCAATACCTGCCTAGAACTGTACATACAAAATTCAGAGCATGTTGTCATTATGGAAGACATAGGATACACATAAACTTGTCAACTACTATATAGCAAAACACTACAATTTTTTGGCAGAAAGTTCAGTTACTTTTTCATGTATTAAAACCTGACATGTGCAGATGGAGAACAAGCTTACGGCAGTAAAATAATTTTCCCAAGGCTACAAAGAAAGCTTGGGCTATGCCAAGGATTAGAATAGTCCCTGGAGCTAATTCTTGGCCTGGTCTCTGTGAACCTAGCAGGATCTGAGTTAGCATTAATTCACCTTTTTTGCTCAGCATTTAAAAATGCTTGTGAAAATTTAAAGAGGCTGCCTTAAGCAAGTATTATCTCACAAAAATGAGGGACAAAACAAGAGTAACTATCAAAAGAACAAGAAAATGCTAAAAGGAAATATAAGCCTGAAACACCTCATCCAGTGTAAGTTCATCCTATCATTTGCCATAAGCTTTAGGGCCAGATGCTTATCTGTTTCAAATTGAAATAAACCCATGGAATTCAACAAATTTAAGCAGATTTACTCCAACTGAAGATATCTCCCTATAAATTAAGTCTATTTAGGAGATTTCAAGCCTAAAGATTCCATAAGCCATTAAACATTACTTGCAACATTATCGCTTAAATCAAAATCTTGTTTTCATCCACCAGATGCTTCTCAGCAGGGAAATGTACACACGATAACCCAATGAGTATCTCTTAGTGGGAGAGTAACAGGAAATCTCCCTTTCAGTAGGGTTTGCTCAAGTGTTGACCAGGATTCAAAATAACAAAAGTGGATCATTTTGCTGCCCACATCTCAATATCGGATGTAATTTTACACATGCACAAGCAGTAACCACGGTTTTCACACAAAGAGAACTCGCATGGTAAAAGGCACATAACTATGAATTTTACCTCCTTAACTAACAATCCGTAAAAATTAATTTGCTGACTTATTTTTCATGGCTAGAGAAAAATTGTTAAATAATCTCTCCTTTTCTTGTTGCAGTTCATTACACACAGAAATATCAAGTCATGCTAAATAAAAAGGAGACAGTTTATTATTAGTTTCTAATGTGCCACAAAGATGGGCAAACGAATTGGCTCTTTTGGGTACTATTAGTTCCACATAGTTAGACATTATAGTCTGATATATGTTAGCCACAGCAGCAAATCAGAGAATAGTGATGTCTGTCAAGCCGGGAGGTAGACAATAATCCTCCAAGCGTACATATAGCGCTCATTCACTCTCTTACGAAACAACAAGCTAAGACTGATGCCTTTCATCTGCTTTTCTGAACCCCCAGCAGCATGCACTTACACAGATACAAACTGATCAACATAAAACAATGCTAGTACAGGCTGTCTTATTTTTTCTTGCGCCATTTAGCAGTTTTCTCCTAACTCCTTAGCCATGTAGTTAGGAAGTGATCTGCCACCACTGCAACCACTAGCAGTTTTGTCACTAGCTTCCACAATGCTAGCCAGGTCTGATGCTGGTTACTTGGCTCTGCCCTACGTTTTCCATGGAACTGTTAGAAATGTTTTTTTAGGATTAACTCAATTCACACTAAATGTGAATTTAACTGTTCCAAACACCACAAATCTGTTATTAAATATCTGAAGCCCTTTGTTGCTTTAAAAGAGCATTCTGATCATGGAAGGATCACAAATCATTCTTTTGATCAAGGTAAAGTAAGTTATATGGTTTCTACAAAACACTATTTCTAAGTAACTCCTTCCTAATTTGGACTTCAGCATTTCAAGTGTACCTTAACCGAAGTTGTCTACCAGGCCTACCAGAATGGGAAGGCATGGAGCTACTTTTATTTTCCCCAGCTACACATCCCAGCTGACACTGCAGGCTGCATTTCCATTCTATTAAATCTCCCACTGAATGATAATAAATCTTTCCTCTAAAATTTGAGATTTTTCTTTTCAGAGCCTGGGGAAATACTGTCATTCCTTGGCCACTGATATGTTTCATTAAAAATGTGATCTGAGGACAATGCACTTAGAGGTATATTTTCTTCACCCTGATATATTGAAAAGATACATTATACTTAACAGTTCCTTGATGCATAATCTTTAATAGCAGAAGATAAACAGTCTTCATATCCGATGAGAAATCTTCACTTAGGATTCAGCTGAGGATTCTGTTCTGCAGATCTTACTCATGTTCTCAGCATCGCACCTGGCATGAAAATGGCCCAGAGATCTCTCCAGAAAGGCAGAGTTTGTGGTACAAGTACCAAAAGCCACTTATTCTGCAGCAGTTCCTGGAAGGCAGATGTCTCTTGTCTAACTATTTTTATGGTATTTGTCAGACTATCCCCCTTCCTCTGCAGTTTTTCCGTCTAGCAAAAATACCAGCTGGTTATTTCTGGTCACTCTTCTTTGACTAAGCACTGACTAATCTGCTTCTTCTAACTCTGAAACTAAGCTTGTCTGTCCCTTTTTCTGCACATCCAGAGAAAAAAAGAACTGTAATGGGTCATACAGGAAAATCAGAAGAGATACTTAGGAGCTCTTTATGGTTTTTCTGGAGAATCTGGTTTGCAAATGAAGGTTAGTGTCTATTAAAAGTTATCTTGCCTTCCCCAACCTCCAGACTTTTGGTTTCAGTCTTTACCAAAGACTTATGATAATCCTTAATTGAACAAAACTAATTTGACCAGGTTGTACTACCCTTTTAACACAATGTATCAAAGTTTTTCAATCTTTCAACCTGAAAGACTTGACCGACTGACACTACAGTTGCTTGACAGGATATCAAAATCTATGAATGCAAAATAGACATCAGAACAACTGTAGACCCTTATCATCCAAGTACCATCCTCTCAATGAAAAAAAAAAAAAAAACAAAACAAAAAAACCAAACAAACCACCAAACAACCCAACCCCACAATATTTTTACCTATTTTTATTTTAGACTAATATTTGTGTAATATTTTCAGTAAGGTATAATAACAGATTGATCAAACCACACACACGCATCATTTTACAATGCACCCGAAATGCATACCACTACAGTGGACAAGCACAGCTGTTTAACAGAGCATAATGGGGTTCTATTAGAGTTGATCACCTACAATGATAAATAATATTTTTTTCAAATGAAACAGTAGATTAATTTATCAAACTGGATTTTTCACAAGGTCAGTATTGATTTTTCTCAAAAAGTGTCATAACATGTAACATGTAAATAGGAGTATCTAGGACATAAGTTTAATGCTCTTGCTGGTGGCATTTTCAGAAACAAAAGTGTCCTTCAGTTAATACTGGGTTATTAACCTCAGAAGGGACAGTGCCTCCTATTCAAACAACATCACCCTCTGTTATAATTGATTTTCTCCGCTACCACTCTGTATATAGCCACAGACTCTCAGATGCTCCCATTTCTCATCTAGCACTACCATTGCTTCACCAGAGTTGGCAACAGGGAAGCATGTGTGTCAGCCGACCAAAAGTATGTTCTACTGCAACATGGTATAGATCTGCCGGGAGTTATATTGCATTGTAAAGCAGCAGATATTATTTATGTGATTATTTCTCTGTTATTAAGTCCCTCCTACAGTGCAGGCATACCAAAACAAGATGAGTCATCAGCAAATAAAATTCTGTACTGAAAAAGTATTAAAATCTAAGAAGCTTCGACTTTCAGTGAAAGAAACTCAAACGCTGTTACTGAAAAATCACAGAGAATAAGTGCCAAGAAATAAACACCAATATCAACCTCCCCAGTAAAGCAAAACAGTTATAAATGTTATTAAAAAAATTAAGTCAGGTACAAGTTTACATTTTGTTGTCTACTAAGTTAAAACGCATGAATATTTTAAAATTTCTGGCTGAAGCAAAGAAAGCCAAAGAAAAAGAAAGCTGCATTCTGATTTTCTTGACTTTAACTGCTGCATGAGAAGTTTGTTTTCATTCAGTAGTAATGTACAACCACACAAACTTCAAACAACTAAGTGATACTGCACAATGAATATTAAACATCCGTTTTCTTTCATTAATCTTGATTTTCGGCTCCAGATACAAAGAATTACAAGTTCGTATTTGCCAATAAGCAAAGAAGTGCATTTTTAAATTGGGAGAGCAGAGCAAATATCTCATGATCTATGAAAATCAAATTCTACTGGTATATCAGGCATTCATAAAGAAATCTGTTAACACATTTATGCCTTTGCACAAGAGGTAAGCCTGCAACAGCTGAGGTACTACTTTCTGGAACTGATACTGTATCGATTTATTGAAAATACATTTGACTTCTAAGACTGCAGTGATGTTCCTTGAAAGGGCAGATGTATAACCACTAACCTATGTGATATACCAAATAAGGCAAGAGCAGCAATTCAGACTTGTACTAGAGGATCATTTAAACTCAATTTTATACAGAAAAAGTCAAACAGGTTTTTATGGACAACAGTTAATATCAATTGCATGCAATAAACCTAATGTTCCTTCCTTTTCTAACTATTTTTGTTTACTTTTAGCCAAGATATGCATTTTGTGTCCACTACAGGCTAGGGATGGCTGTAGGGCACATCATTCCCACACCACCCGGTTATTGCCAAGTGGCATGCCTAAAACCCTCCCCATAAAGTGTTCCGTTCTTCTTTTCCCATATGCAAAGTTCAGCCTCTACCTACGTCTGTCTCTAAAGGCACAGTATAATTCTCTCAGGGATCTAAGTAGGATCCATGACACCAGCCCAATTACCTAACACTGGCTAGTTATTTACCTTACTTATTTGTATACTGTACCTTGCTACACAACTGTATTCTCATAGTCAGAACCTCTGAATCATCAAACACAAAGTTACCCTTAAAGGAATCCTAGCAGAGATCTGATGGCAAAACTGAAGACCAAATTTCCCATGTCTAAAATCTCCTGATCTAAAATAAATATAACATATATTAGAATATGTATATCATGTATATTTTATATGGTATAAATTATGTAATATAATATAGATGTTAATTCATTTAAAGGGCGTTACAGTTCTTACTGGTCTAGATATCGCACAGACTTATTTCAGACTTTTGCACAAAAAAAACCCCACAATCTCAGAAAGGAAAAATAAAACAACAGAGGAAATAATTTTGATTATGATTTTTACACTAAATAGCCTAGACTTAACATACTTGCGTGTTCCTTATTCTTCATGAAATGATGTTATAGTGCTAGTTTTCCCTCAATATCAGCATCCTGGTTTAATTTCAAAATTCTTTGGGATGATATTTTCTCATGAGGAATGAATCGATACTTAGCACAAGGAATGACTAAACTGCAATTTTCTAATGCAAAAATACAACAGGCTCCTATGTTTTAAAGGCTAGCATTTAAACACAAACTCAGTTGTTTTAATAAACTTCCACCACAGCAACAATTTTTTAAATTGTTTACCGTTCAAATACATAGACAGAGATCATTACATAGCCTGTTCTAGATTTCACAGACTTCTATCATCATTTTGCCTGCCAACTAAGGAAAAGATTTCATGACGTGTGAAGCATTGCAGATTTTAGACCTATACTTCTGTTCAACAACTATCAGTCTTGAACTTGACATCCATATGCTATTTTCTCCTCCCAAGAAAGTCACTTAGAGTTTTGTATGCCTAAAAAAAGACAGACCCTTACTGGCCTCCCATTTCATTTTCAGTGAATGAAAATTGCATTTTGCTGTTACTAAGTACAGACTGACCTATACAAAAGGCTCTCTTATGCCAGTGCTGCACAGGCAATGGATTTTTTGTCCTTTAGATCTTATATATAACATGGTTAGGACCAAACTCTGTTTTTGACTGTAAGTGGTTCAGCTATAACGAGGACAATAGGGTTGCACAAGTGTCACCAATATCAGAACTCTACCTTGGGAATTTAAGTTCTATATTTCATTAACACTTCTGTGAGACTATAGCCCTGAAGCATCTGTCTTTTTGTAACTGATGTAATTACATGCCCTGAAAAATATGCAAAATGAGGGATCTGCATACTATCACACAGCAGTTCTATTCTGTATTTAGCCTTTACTTGGTTTTAAGTGTCTGCATGGTATTGTGACTTGAAATGTAACTTTCTGAATAAATGTAATGTGCTCTACTGCAAAAAAAGTACTCTTGGGTCTTTAGGCGTGAGAAATGCAATTCTGTACAGCTCCTGGAAGAGAAAACACAAAGACCAAGACTTTTCATGTGGTCAGTGATCCTGGAGAATTCTGTTTAGGTACCCAGCTGAGACACTCTAAAACAGGCCTGAGTTCTGAATGCCTGTCATTTATCTGAAATTCAGTGACCTTTAAAGAATGCTGAATTGGATATCCAAACTAAAGAGCCTCAGAATCATGAACCTTCACCTACATTCTTTATTAGTAGTAGTATTATTATCCACAGCTATGTCTAGGGTATACTAAGTATTGTGCAAACATAAGGGAAAGCCCACCTATATTTAATTTTTCAAGCAAGAATAGGAATGGGTCACTGGGAAAATGATATATTCATCAATAAATTAATATAGTCACTCCCCAACTCAGTTGTCTGAGAAGAATGCCTGAAATGAGGAGTGACAGATTACATCAATATATCCACATCCGAGCATCCAGAGGGTAACACCTTCAATTGCTCAATGTTTGTACCATGTAACTCCACTTGCAGTGCACCGGAATAGCATAATAGGGGAGGAGAATCAGCAGTCATGTCCTACAGCTAACCAAAATGAGATTTTATGGCTCAAATTAGTCATTCCAATGAAGAAAGTGGACCTGGATCCATACTTTCTAAGGTTTGCTGGCATTTGAATCTGTCTGTTAGAGAGTCTGAACTGGGATGAAGCTTTAATTTGAAAGCAACCTCTACCCTGAAATTTCTAAGCATATGGACCATGCATTTCAAAATGCCTCTCTAATCTCAGTATGTGGAAGCTCACTTTAATAAAATATTTTTCTGTAATTCATTTGAAACATCATTTTGAAACACAAATTATTTTGTATCCAAAATCAGAATGTCAGTTTCTTTGCATTCACTTGTAATATCTTATCCATGGGCCAATAGCTGATCCTATAAAATACTCCCACTTATAGAACTGTATCTACCAAGTTTCCATCTGAAATACTATGCTGATTAACAGAATTCACCTTCTCAAAATAACAGCGCATATTTACCACAACAGACTAAACACTTACCAGGATAGGACCTCAGATCATGGACCTATTAGTTGCACTCAAGTTTTCAGTTATTTCTATAAAGCTAAACCCTGAAATATGTCTCTGGTGATGTCAAAGGAGTGATCTCTAAAGTAACCATGAGGACAGATTTCACAACCTGCCTGCTATTTCCCCAGCATTTTGCAAATAGCCCAGCTTCAACTCTTCCCTGCATTAGCATGCAGGGCCTATTGAGGCGTGCTCTGACCACACTGGGACAGGCTGTCTGCAAGTTCCATCTCAACGGCTGTCTCATGAAAGCCCTTTACAAAGCTTACATTTACAAAGGCATACATTCTAAATCTTTACTCAATCTCTGACTACAAAGAGAGCTTTTAGTGCAGAATTTGGTCTATACATTGTTTTGATATATTGATATGACTACTCCATTCACTGTGAAACAATTTTAGCTAATCAAATCAGGGAGATGAATGAACAGGCTACTTTCTGTGAATCACAAGTCTACTGGACAAGAAATACCAGATAGAATGAAAGTTTGTCTTCTGCTTTGACAATATTATCAGAGATTAGCTGCTTGAGCAGAAATTAAACTACAACAGCAAAAGCTGTATTTGTGTATTTTTCAAAATTATGTTTGAGTAACATAAATGTCAAGAAACTAAGAATAATAGGTTTCAAAAGACCAAAGTTCCATTCCACCTGTAATAGTCCCTCGTCTTCTATTATGATTCTGAAACTAGGCTCAGTATGAACCTACAATACTGCAGCTACAGAAAGAAGTTACAGTTGTTATTATAAAATGATTTAGCCTGCAGCCTTATACTACACATATATATGTTGCAAAAAGAGATGTTCATATTATGTTATCATTCCTTTCTTATATTATTGTACAACAGAAACAATTATATTAAAATTATTATTCCAGTACTTACTTGGGGTGCTAAGGAATAAATTAGTGTTCATTTTAGCAATTGTTATCATGCACAGTCTCAGTTTATGACTATATATTTATAAAAATGTAAATCCACTCTTGATGAAAATTCTACAAGCATGCATATTTCAGGCAGCACTGAAATGAAAACTGAAATGAACTTATTCATCAGGCATCGCTCAGTATCTGACCATAAAAGTATTGCACAAAACCACAAATGTCAGAATATGCATAACTGATTCTAAGCAAATCTAACTTTCAGCCACTAAAGGCAATACCATAGGACTCCACTGACCTCAAGGATCTTACAAATTTAAGTCTACAAAGATTTTTCTGAAGCCTTGTGCAACTATATGCTGGAGAGCAACACCTTCAACAGCACTCAATGCCAATGAGACTACAGTGATTACCACACAGTGCAGGAGCTGTATTTAGAGACAGCAGCTGAAGCTTCCAAATGGTCTTTTACAAGGACAGCATTTCTGTAGTAAAATTAAGTATATTAAGTACCTGATAGTAAGAGATCTGTTCTTTCAGCTGAAGAAAAAAGCTGATTTTATGGTCTGTGCAAGTCCTACTTCTCAATATTAGTGAATGAAAGATGACAATTTCGTTTTCCCTTAAGCAGCCATTCTGCTCCATATCCTAGCCTAGTTTAGATTTCCAAACCTAAAGAGACCAAACACATTTTGATGCATACATCAGCATTTCACCTGCGTTCCAAGTATTTCAGGCCACAAAACAGCCCAGCCCAGAGAGAATACATACCATACACCTGTTATGTAGCAAATATATGACATGTATATAGGTATATCATAATTTGAATTTATACACCTTTATAATACACTATACACAGGTTCTTTTTAATAGTAAGTCTAATACACAGAGTTCAGATCAATGGATCTCACACCTCATGTGCCATAGATCATTACCTAATAAGGAAACCACTTTATGTATTCAGATCAACATAAGATTTATCAATCTCTTTCAATATTGCCAAGTGAAAGAAGATCAGAGTTCAGCTGGGGCATCATCATAATCCCACCAAAAGAAAACATATCATTCCACTCAGGATAATCCATTCCAACTTACTTTAATGCTAGAAAAATACAGCTTTGGAAGCAACTCGACTAGTCTTGAAAGGAAGGATGGCAATCAAGCTGCAGCACTCAAGGGAGCGGGCAGACCATGAAAAAGGAAAGGAAGTCTAGCTACAAACACTTGATTGGAAAAGGAGACTCCTGAATCACTTACCCACTCTCCACACAGATCATGCACACAGGCATCACTCTCCTTAGTATTTTTCTTACCCTCCATGTCCTCCATTTCTTCAACTACAGTTACCAAGTAATGTCAGTTCCCTGGCCTAGTATCTTTACTATATCATGTTGCGCTGCAAAAGCAGCACCATAAGATACGCTTGCAAGAAAGTATTTTGAAGCCTATAAGATAAAACAGAAATTTACAGAAAGAAGGTAAAGGAGAATCAGAAAGAGTAGCAAGAATACAGTCAGCGTAGCCTGACAATTAGCACAGCAGGTCCCCATTTTTCACTGAAATGGAATATCAGGGCTGTATTGCTAACACTTTACCATTACAGACAAGAAGTAAAATGGAAACAGGATGCTTTAAATAGCAGGTGTTTGCAAAGAACTGGCAGTGTCAGACACCCCAAAGTGACAACTAGTCATTTACATCAAACAGGGAGCAAACTCTGGTCACCTGGCATGTCTCCCAATTCATGGATTGGCTAGAGGAACCTGCTAAAAGGACAGTACAAAGAAAGAGAGCAGCCAATGTGAGGCGATAAACTGAGCAGAACTGCTGAGATTGCATGGGGGAGCAAAGCGATTCTAGAAGAATCACTGTATTTTCCTCAAAGATTAAAAAGTTTTAATACTAAGCATAACAAAAGCCCTGGCAATGCTTTTGTGGCATGTACATTAACTGTCAACTGTCTATTAAGAGATTCCA
Organism: Mycteria americana; assembly: GCF_035582795.1. Taxonomy (NCBI): domain Eukaryota; kingdom Metazoa; phylum Chordata; class Aves; order Ciconiiformes; family Ciconiidae; genus Mycteria; species Mycteria americana. The sequence continues at coordinate 36,600,647 of NC_134373.1, forward strand.
TATGGATTTAATACGTATCTGTTCCTCTTTTATTCTTCATAAATTTAGCCTCTTCAAACCACAAGGAAAGATACATTCCCAAAACATATAATTAGGCTACTACTAACAGCTGATTTCAGTAGTTCAATGCCTATCCACTCCAGCTGAGTATGCAGTCACAGTATATCCAGGCAAGGACTACCTTCTCTGCTGGTTTTTTTGGTAGGGTTTCTAAACACTACCAGAGTGCCACAAATAAGGAAAACAGAAAACAAAAGCTTTCAGATAGCCTAACTAATCTTACAAAATGTTTTAAAAGACCCTTTTAAAAGAAATGGAGTGTTTTAGTTATCCATATTATACTTATGTCTTGCAACTGACAAATTAAAACATAAAATAAAATTAAGCCATTTCTCAATATTCCCTGAAATTTATTGTTAATAGGTAACAAAGTTATTTTGTAACACAGTATTTACTTTTATATTGCTTCAGTAGCAAAGACAGACTATTGCATTTTCATGAAGCAGAAAAAAATGGAAACTCAGATGTCCAGCTTTCTTGTTAACATTCAAATTCTTTACAGTGTTAGGTTCTGCTTTTAAGTGTTCCTTCTCTTCTCTATTCTTTTTGAATCAAGTTAGTGTACCTGTGTTTCTATATAAATTGATCCAAGTAATATATGTTGAGTTTTCAGAGACCATTTGGTCAGATTCTAATAATCTCTCCTGGGAGCTGACACCAACTTCCAGCAGCAGGTCATACACTGCAGATTAGAATAATAAAACACATGCTGCTGCAGCTTCAAAAAAAACCCCAAAATAATGCAAGTCTGTCTTTATCAAGCTGAAGAATGATGTTTTGAGACATCTTAGATGTCTTGTCTCCTAGACAGAGCTTTTGTTTTGTTTATATAAACACGTAAATACAGTAACTTCTGGTTTTGCCTTCTTTTAAACAGAGAATGTGCTCTTGCAAAGATTTTGTTCCATTGCAAAGACTTTTTTTTGTTCTTACAGTAATGCAGTGTTACTTAACTGACCAAGATAGAAAGCTGGTATTTTACAAATTTGCATTGAATGAAAATATATCTTTATTTACACAATGTAGCACTTTTTCCTGTTTTGAAATAAAAGAAATATATTTAATTTTTTCCAATAAAAGTGGTTTGTCATTTTTTGGTTTTGGGGTTTTTTTTAATTCTTTGTGTAAAGGTAAACTACACAAATGTCTTGAAACTCAAAAACATTGGCTTAAAAAGAAACTGGTATTTCTCCTCCAGATTAGCATTGTGTTAGGGTATCTGTCAGTGTAATACAGAAAAATTATATGTTTCTCCCTTATAATTCACTATTCTTTATTATAGCATTCCCACTACAAATCCCAGGTGGATTAAGACTTGTCATATTTGACCTCTTTGGTTAAAGGCAATCCACTGCATAATGATTTTTACACTATTCTGTAAAACGAACAGTTCTACATGCATAAATGCTAGCAGGAATCAACATCTTCTGTTTCTTTCTGTGACCTTCAACAACCCTATCCTCTGCAGAAAAAAACAACAGTTTTACTAATTTATAAGCACCATGCAGACACAGGCAGTCTAGAGAGAAACCTCTTTAACAGTTGCGAAGAAAAAACATGAGAAAGCTTCTACAAAGAGAGAAATTCTGAGAGCCCAAAAGAAAAAAAAAAAAAAAAAAAGGAAGAGGTGTGAAGATTTAAAATATTCCCAATACTCACTGAAAGCAGCCACTGCAAGAGCCAGTGTGACAATAATGGAGACCCAGGAAACCCACAATGCCTTCTTTCTGTAGCTTTGAGCTTCATGAGGTTTTAGCCTTGTACTGCTTTCTAGTAAACCTGATAAGCAATAAGCAAAGAGGGTATGAACAATACATTGCTCCTTTTAAAAACACAGCTGTGTTAGTTCAGACCTAGATCACATATTTACATTCTATATTACATAGAATCAATACAGAATCAAATCCTGCTCAAATTATTAAGGTTAAGTAAATGAAGCCACCAGAAACATATGAGTAAGCAAGGAGAGCACATACAAGTTGTTTTGATTTCACATAGAAAGACCCACACGTCAGTCACTTAAAAAGAGCATTTACGGAAATTCACATCACTTACGTTTTCCACTGGTACACCTACGCAAGAAAGGGCTCAGTCCTATACTCACTCAGATCAAAACTCATTTCAGCACCTCAGGATCCTGAACATAATTAACATAGGAGAAAAACTCGTGTTCACCATCCTCTGCGAAATAACCTACCGATGCACAGGAATATACTGCAGATATTGAGCATCAAAGTGGAAGCAGGCATACTTTAGAATCAAAGCTATCACAGTTGAAAAAAACCTCTTGAAGCATAATGTCCTTCATGTGAGGTAAGAATACATCGCCTTCTAGAACTAACTAAGAACCAATTCTGTCCTTACTGCAATCAGCACAGAAGTCTGTTTAGCACAAGGGAATGGGATTGCTTTCTCTCTTTTTGATGCTTTCAATTTATGGAAGTCTTTTGTCCACTCAAATCACAGAGAAGAATTCAGGTTAAAAATAAATAAGAACATTCTTTGGTTTTCATTCTCTCAGACTGAGCCTTAAGACACTTTTAAAATGCATTCAGAGTTTACCATATTTGCCTTCTGTTTATCCCACCCAGATTCTTTTGTGCTTAATATATTCATCTAATTTGGAACATACATTCTTTTTCACCAGCAAGTTCCAGCTCAAATCTGTTTAACTGGAGAGAACACCCAATGGCTTTTAACTTTCTTAATGAATTATTCCAGAAAATGGGGGAGGTTCCTCTTAGATGATGATCACTTTTCAGAGGGACTTGCCTGCACTGAGTGCATTGAACTGAGGCACTGGTTTAATAGCACAACCTTTCAGTAGCTGGTCTAACGTCTTAGACAAAGAGTTGAGAACAGGGACTCTGACAGACTCAGCAGCAGATTAAAACATAACAGCTGAAGCTGTTATTATCCTCACCTTACCCAGTTTTCTCTCCGATGGCTATTGCCACTTTCAAGGCAGGGACACCTGATCTGGTTATCAGTGTACTCCTGAATCCACCCCATGTTTAACCAAGTTTATTAACATTAACAGATATTAATTTCAACTGACTGTAATATACTGGCTGAAAACTGCAATGGTTTTGGAATCAATTAGAAGTGAATCAGACATCTCTGCCTTAGGGGCAGCAATGTGCCAGCAGAGCTGCAGGCACCCAGGGGTGGTAACAATTCCAGCCACCAGATTTTATTCTGCCACTTGAAGTCTGTCGAAATTACTGGTTCTAATCCTAGCATAATTAGCGGGATTCACACTGTCTTGGAAAAACTCTTCATGCTTTTTTCACCTCAATTAAAATAAAGCAGAGAGAGTTTCTTTATGGTAGTTCAGAAAGCCACTGAGAGAATTTCATGCTTGTACTGTGTTTTTAGAAAATTTAAAGTATTACCTCACTTTTGTGCTACACGCTCCCCTCTTTATGAACGGAAAAGAATTTGCAAACTTGCATGCATGAGAATTACTAGGCCCTTATATTGAAATTATGTCTGTTTCTTATTATGTGCTTTCTCTGTCTGTTTAATACATGAAAACTACCAGATGACAACTCTGAAAGGTTTGAGTCTTTTACTGATAGTACTGCACAGCTATTTCTCACATAGCCTGCTTTCATTTGTGTGAAGAATTTCCCCCCCGCCCCAACGTTTGGCCTATCTTCTGCCACTATATGTAACGATACACAGTTTAACTGCTGTCTGATATGAGGTAATTTAGCAACATACCTTGAAATATAGGAGAGTTTTCTACTAATATAACCATAGAGAAAACACATCTTCTCACGTTTTGTGTGTTCGCCCCTCCTGCCCCCTCCCCAAACCAAGGATTTTAAATTACGGCCCAAATCTTGTTGGAATGTAAAGCAAAGTAAGTTTTCTTAGCCAGTTTTGAGTATTAATATTTCAAACCTCAAATAAACACAGATCAGAATGACAGACATCCTCACCTGTTTCTTTCTTTAAAAACATCCTATAATTCATGGCTACAGCTCACTATTACTCGGGAAGTCCAACATACACAGCTGATACTTACAAATCAAATAATATCCTAATTAAATTGAGAAATGAATAATAAGCCCCACAACTAGTGTAGCACTGCTGATTACTATTCACATGTCAAGCACATGTCCAGTATGACAGAGACTGCAATCCTTATAAAACTGAACCACTTCTGCTGTGTGTGTGTCTTTCTCTCTCTCTCTCAAAATGGCTGGCATATTCTAGCTGTCAGAGATGTGATCCCTTCCTTCCTAAAATAATTCAAATAAATTTTCTGTATTTACAATTTTGATCCCTGAGAAAGATCATAGTATTCTTATGAGTGTCCTAGGGGACGGCACACAAAAATACAAACTCATTCACATGACTACCAAGCCTACAGCATGAAAATTATTTAGAAGCAACAACAGCTCATTAATTTACGCACAACAACACAATTCACAAGGTAAACCTCCATATTTTTTCCACTGACCATAAGAAAACAAGTTTTAAGCATCCACAGGAGGCTGAAAGATAATCTTTCAGTATGACCTGCATTGCTACAAAAATAAAAAGCTAGTATCTACTGATTAAATTCCTCCACCCTGAAATTAACATACTGAATAATTTTATTATCATTAATTCATTTAACACATAGATATCCTTAAGGTAAAGAAAAGATGATAAGATGGTTAAATCCACTAGATTTTTACTTTATCTTTCAGTACCTTCATATATTAACAGATTTTCTTCCCATAAAAAAATCAGAAGGAGAAAAAACCTGCCTAACAGTTGCAGAACACAAGCTTGGCATATTTGTGAAGTGATTCTAGGATATTCTTTACCATATGCTGACTTACCAGAAGTACTTTTCTATTTGGCTAAGGGATCATTTTAAAATGTCAAGTTAGAATTTGTGGAAGAGATAAGGCTAATAGAAAAATTGTTCACCTAAGATGTTAATTTAAGGACCCCAACCACAAAATTATCACTTATTTTGGATCCGGCTCTTAAAGAGCAAATATCTTGTTCCAAAATTTAGGGTTAGTTATTTTTAGCAAACATGGAAGCATCATCTCTATAACTGGATCTGCTATGATTCATTGGAAAGGATCATAAGAAAAAGTACAATCTAAAAGGACAGACTGTAACAATTTCAACAGGGACAACCTGCAAAAAGCATACCAGATTTTCCTCTACAATGACTGGAAATTATCCTGGTAGATGGAATCGGTGACTATAGGAAGGGCTAAAAGAAAGCTACTGCAAGGGCCATAGAAAGAGCATGAAGGCAGATAAGGAAATAAAATCAGCAGCTTTAGTCTCATCTCCCTCCTAGAAAGAGATAAGGTTAGGTACAACAGACTCTCTCTCTTTTTGGAATTACCCTTAATACCAAAAGGGCCACCTTTCATCTTTAGCTCTGTCATACTGGGCACAAATTAAAAATTTCTGTAATCAAACTTCCATGTTTGAACCATAATCAAAACTCCTGATTCCTGTTATTTAAAACAGAACTGAAGCCTCAAATTGCCCTCAGTCACAATGTCTGTCCTCTGTCATTGGCGGTGACAGTGTACCCCTGGGTACCCCTGGAAAAAGGGCTGTCCCCAGCCCTGACATGACTGAAACCTGTCAGGGAAGATGGTGACTGCTCTTCCCCCTTACTTCTCTACTTCGTGCCTAGGATTTGTGAGCAGGCACAGGCGTTTGGAAAGCTGGGAAAAGAACGGGAGATACAGGGGTTACGTGTAGGACGGGATGAAGACTGAGAACACAAAAGGGACTCTGGGATGCTGAAAGCAAAAAGAAAAAGGAAGAAAAGGCAACAGAGAGGCTAAGGAAAGCCTATACATGAAATAAAAAATGGAGACAAATTGTGTGCAAGAGGAGCGTGCAGGCGTTGTGGAGGACAGGGCAATGGGGAGGGTTAAAATGGCAGCTGCCTTTCTGGGCAGCAGGTAAGCGAGTGCCTCACACACCGTTAACAGATGTCCGAAATAGGTGTGCTTCACATGAAAGAGTAACACGGTTTGGAAGCAGGCAGCTTTCCATCCCTGGTCAGATATTCAGGCAAATAATCAAAAAAAGAGTTATGTGGAAGTGCATTATACGGTAGGGGAAGGGAGACAAGCAGTAAGCGCCCTGACTTCGCGGCCCAGCCTAGGCTGTAGCAGACCACCACAGAAACGCCCGTTGTGCCCCTGCTCGGAAGGCGGCTGCCGACAGGTAACCTTAGCGGCCTTCCTCTCTTCAGCGGCGAGAAAACCTCCGGCACTGCCTGGCACTGCCTGCCCCTCCCGGGAGCCCCCTGGGCCCCCGCCGCCACCTGCGCCCCTCGGCCCGGCCCCTTCCCTTCGCCTGTGGAGCGGGAGCGGCGCCGTGTGCCGCCACCCGCTCCCCCGCCAGGCAAGCAAGTTTTCGGGCGAGGTGGGAACAGCCACGAATAGAGTTTATAAAAATATTTCAAAGCTGTCGCGGGGTGCTCGCACGAGAACTAAAAAGGGGAAAAGCTTGGAGGGCGGCGCGGGGGGGAGGATGTTAAGCGAGTGCCAGTGGCGGGCTGAGGGGAGGCGGTCGGGGGCGCTGAGACGGCGGCTAGGGCCGGGGCAGGGGGCCTGCAGGCCCTCATACCGCGGGAGGCCGGGGCTGCGGCGAGGCACGGGGGGTGAGGGAAGAGGAAAGGGGTCCGGAGGAGACCGGGGCGCTGAGAAGCACAGCGGGCGGCTACGAGCGCAGAGCGGCTAGTGGGGGCAGTTAGGAGGGCAGGAGCCGGTGTGGGGCTGCTAGGGCTGAAGAAGAGGGGGCGGGAAGGGCTGCTGTGGAGGAATGAGGAGGAGGGTGTGAGTCCGGAAGAGCGAGGTGTGAAGGTGCTGCACGGAGGGTGTAGGAAAAGCTGTCAGGGGTGGGCGTTAGGCATCTCGGGACGGAAGGGAGGTGATGGGGCATGCCACAGAGGAGGACAGCGTGCAGGAAGGCGGGTGCGGGGTGAGGGACGGGCGGGTGCTCACCTCTGTCCTCCAGCCCCTCGCTGAACTGCCCGCTCTCCCCGATCCGCAGCTGCTCCTGCTGCTGCTCCCGGGGGGGCACCGGCGGGCTGGCCCCAGGAGGCTGCACGATGGCTGGGTCCGGAGTGGTGTCCAGGGGGGCAGCGGACGGCTCCATTTCTTGCAGGGCGGCGGGAAGCGGCTGGCGACTGTGGCAGCGAAGCGAGGAGCGAGCGGAGCGTCCAGCCCGGGTGCGAGCCCGGGGAGAGGAGGAGACTCCGGCTCAGAGCATCAGGGAGACGGGGACAGGCAGCAAACAAACTCCTCCGGCTGCTCCCCGCGGCCGCCTCATCACTAACCTCGCCGGCGGCGGAGGGGGGGGGGGGGGGGGCAGGTGGGAGAGCGGTGCCGCCTCCCCGCGCTGCCCTTCCCCTCCCCGCCCCAGGCAGCACCTCCGGCGGCGGGAGCGGCGCTCGCCTCCGCAGCGGGGCGGGGGCGGCTGCCGGGGCCGGGCGGCAGCTCGCCCCCGTGCGGAGCGGCGTGTGAGGGGACTGTGGGGACAGGAGGGGCGGCGGGAAGGGCTTTGGTGAGTCGCCCTCAGGGGTTCCTCACCCTCGAGAGCTCGCAGGCACCTGCGAAGGGTGCGGCAGGACCTTGGGCTTAAGGTACGTCCCCGGGGCCGGCCGAGGCTCTGCCTTTCTCCTCCTCCCATACCGACTCTCTCTGGGGGAAGAGTTGTCCAGTGACTGTCTAAACCCGGAGCCCTTGCCCACCAGGGCTCACGCTGCTCCCGAGGGCTGTGGGCGCTGGCCCTGTGGAACAAGGCCCCGTCCGCCTCGCCTCCCCTCACGCAGGTAAAGACCCAGCGCTCCCCTTTGCTGGGGGATTTGCTCATTCTCCATCCGCCGTAGCCCTTTTTCAGGATTAGAGCCAAATCACCACACATACGCACCTCTCAGACCCCCCACTGCTGACGTTTAGTTATACTGACGGTTTTACCAATATTGGCCTAAAAACTGGCTTAGAACATACAGCAGTCTCATGCTGAAGCGTGGAATTAGAGCTGGAGACTTGCTGGCATTCAGGGCCATTCTTGGTTCGCTCACCTGCCGTTCCTAGGGCTGCAGAAGAACATAGGGAAAAACCTAAAACCTTAGGAGAACAGAAATGTAAAAAAAAAGGAAAATTTTACTGATAGATCTGTGCCAGAGCTGCTTGCTTCTTCTCCGCTGGTTTCTAATGACTGGATAGAGAGGTGCAAATAAGCAAAAGCATTTTCTGTGCTAGCACAGTCTCTCAGTTGCATGCTTACTAGCATGCAGTTACATTTTGAAACTGCATTGTTTTGACTTGAGTCTAGGAAAATATCAGAAGACAATTAGACATTGCAGCCCAGGTCTTCAGCTGATACATATAGACACAATCCCCATTTAAGTTATATGAAGATCAGGTTACCTTTCTCTTTTGAGAAATTAGCATATTTGGGGAGTATAGAAAGGCCAGCAGGAAATTAATATTTATTGTAGCACAGGGACATGATTTTGTTAGCTGTCAGAATCTTGCTGATGTCAGCCTTGAAAAAAGTTTTGCAGTAGTTTGGTAATTCCTTATATGGGAATGGTTAGTGAAACATTACTACCAAAACGTCTTGATTTTTAAAAATGCCTCTTAAAGCTGTATGCTAAGCTTCAAAATCTTTTCAGCTGTATTTTAAAGCATTAATTATTTGAAAAAGTAAATATAAGTAAATGTTAAGGTAAGTGACATAAAATATTGTTTTAGAAACTGATTGGCATTCTGACAACCTTGTGGAGTGGAGATGGCTGTTGTGGTGTGAAGGACTGGTGTTTGCTTTTTACCTAATCTTATGATTTCCTTGTGTATAGTCTACCGTACCTACTATATGAAATGTTTTTGAAGTCTTCATGCCTCTTGCCTAAATTTCATCTTCACCCTTAGCTATCCTACCCTGCTTTGTGATCCCAGAGCTCTCGCTGTTCTAGTTGGATCAGCGTTAATATGAATATAAGCAATGCTCAAAGTATTTTCTTTTCCACCATGTAATGGATACTAAATTACAAAGTGCTTATTTGATGTTAACATCAAAAGAGGTTCTTATGTGCATAAGCTAACACAAATAAGTTCTTTTGAGGGAATTATTGGTTTTGGGGGTTGGGTTGAGTTGGGAGGGGTTGGAAACTAGTAACTCCATAAAACAAATATGGTTATTTTCTTTATGGGCCGTTTATTAAGCTCTGGTGACCTTGAACCTGTGAGATACGAGAGATCTGTATCTGTGTGCATGTGAGAGATGAATGAAAATTAGAAAATACCTTTTGTTACTTGCCATAAATAATAGATTATCATGTCTCTCTGTCACTTAAAATGTGTTTGTAAAGTGAGAATCCTTAAATGAGTAGAAGTGGTTTTGTAACCTGGTCAGAGACAAGGGATTGGGGCCAAATCACTTTTCAGGACTACAGAAACCTTTGGTGAGTCAGTCTGGGGAGACACTTTCCCATGCAGAGTGCCTCCAGTACAAGCCATGAACAGTCCCTTAAAATTGCTAGAATGGATATAACGCTCCCTAATGTAATTATTGCAGGATCCTTCCTCTTCTAGGGACATAAGTCCATATCTGATCCATTCCAGCAGGAACTTTCTTATTCCTTGCATAAATGAAAAATTGACTAGTGACTCTCATTGGACCCTGCCTCCTTTCTGTAAGCCTCTCTAAGCTGTTTTGGTATTCTTACAACTTCCAGAAATCAACCCAAGAGGAAAGTGCCTGGAGATTCCTAATTCCATTTCTTTAAAAGGAGGTGAAAGGGGTAGGTTTCCAAATGATTTGGAGGAAAACAGGAACTAAGAACACCAAACCACAAGTTTTAAACTTTAACATGTTCCTTTTTCTTAGTTGTTCTCAATTGCTGTTCTTACATAAAACTGTGTCTGGCAGGGGCTGCAGCTGTCTCTATTTGTATAAGTGCTATAGTGTTCAGGCTATAGCAAAGAATGTGAGGCTTGCAAAGAGTATTATAGTTTCTTTGAAAGCACTGAAGAAAGTCATTTAAAACATGGCCTCATGTGAGAATGGATATACTCTGTATTTAGCAAATACAAATTCAGAACTTTAAGCAGATTCACAATGAAGAGCCTTTCAGATCAGACCATTATTTATATAAGCTAGCTAGCAAGAAGCAGAAAGACTGCCATATCATAGCAGCTGAAAGCTGCTTTCCAGCATTGCCTGGTATTTCTCATGACACCTCTTTCACCCAAAGTATATTCCATTGGATAAAGATGTAGGGCTAGAGTTTTAAAGATGTGGATCCTATTTTCCAGCCCTTTTGGACTTCTTGTGTAGGAAGCCTGTAGGCAAAGTCAATGAAGAGGAAAAGGCCTGACCCTAATAGCTATATTATTACATGATTTTATTTCTTGGCCCCTCAAACCTCCCTTTGTTGGATATGAATAAGGAGAAGCCAAAATCAATTAAAAAAAGAAAAAAGCTACATCTCTGGATTCAATCTAAATAGACTGATGCCATCCCATATTCTATAGCTGCTGCAAGATTAATACACACTTACAGAACTTTGTTCCCAGCTGGAACTGCCTGTAACTTCCATAATATGTTTACTTGCAGAGAAAGGCGATTCCAAATAGGATGGAGGACTCTTGCACCACAGCAACCAGCGACAACAGAGAACTTCTCTTGTTTTATTTCATCTGGATTGTCTGTGATCTGGGTTTGCTGTGGTTATTTGTGGTGGTTCTTTTCTTTCTTTCTGTCTGCCCTTCCTCCTTCCTTCTACTGAATAAATGAAAAATATCAATCAGATTTGAGATTATTCCTCCAGGCCCACCCAACTCTCAGCAAAGTCAGAGAAAGAACTTCAATTATATTTAACGAAAATTGGATTAGGTCCATCATTTTATTCTTTTCCAAGGTAGGCATTTTCCTGAGGTAATTAACAATCTCTTGGCAGTAGGTTGGCCTACTTTCCTAAGTTACAGTCCCTTTGCTTCACTTAAACATTATTCCCATACTACCATCAGCACCCATTATGGGATGACAAAGAGTAGCATGGTGCAAAAAGGCAGAAAGAATGTGGTGCTATTGGATCTTGTAGAGTGAAAGTAGAACCAATGGGTGTCAATGGCAAAACAGGTCCTGGTCCATCAGTAAGACAGTGGTCACTATATGAATGCAGAACATTTGTTATTCTTCTTCAGTCTAGGTGGAGTTGAAATAAATCCATTTTCACTGTAAGCAAGTTTGGGTATGTTAGCATTATATGTTCATTTTTCATTCTAAAAATGAGAGCTGCATCTATTCTGGACTTTCTGTTTTTCCTTTTCTTTTTAGCACTACTGACTGGAATGTTTTCACCTGAATTAGCAGAACACAGTGGTGCATTCAGAGGCTCCTGAGAAGGAAGTTTGCTTGATTTAATTGGTGTTAACTAGTCAATGTTCCATATTGACCATCATCTTAAGTGCAGCACTTAATTTAAGAGCACTCTTGCATATTTGGAAAAAGTTGGTCACCTGGCCCAGTGATTATTTTTTAGTATGTTTAAAGGCATAAGAACAAGATAATGATACTGTCACCATTCACCATTTTGTTTGCAGGGTTGTGTTTCATACATATAGTAAACACAAAACTGCCTTTTTCTGGCAACAAAATACTATATTTATCACTGGCACTGTATTGCAGTATCAGGGAGTGCTAGTGTAAGCCAGGATGGTTTATTAGGTTGGTCTATCAGATGTCTCATGCGTGACATTCAAAAGAAAATGATCACTTCTTACTTTCATCAGTATGCCTTTCATGGAACTACAGCAGGATGTAATGGCATCCCCATTCGGTTTTACCGGAGACACATCTGAAACAAAACCAAGTACCAATCCAATTCCAAATGGACGGGCAGACATCCATCCTGTAAAGGTCATCACTATAGATAATCTTCAGTGTTACTTTTCTAGGACCAAAGTCTGAGACTGATTTATCCTGATACTCCTAAAGGCAATGCCTTCAAGTAAGTGTTTATGCTGTTTAAACACTCTGATAGTTTGCACTACAGCTACCATTTTGTGCCTGTTGTGTGGATGAGATGGTAAGATACTTCAGATCATTCTTTGCCATTTAGACACATATCCTCTACTGAAATGAATAGATTAAATAAGTCTCTTTAGTGATGAAAACCTCTAGATTCTGTATTTCACAGCCTTTTTTCATGAACCTAATCTTTTCTTTTAATAGTCCCTTGAACATCTTTGTGCAATATTTGCTACCATAGTTTTCTCTTACAAACAAATACAAATTAGGCTACATTTTAGGATGGTTTTTCACTTTTTTTTTTGTTTTCTGGCTTACTTAATGGCACATAGGCAGAGGCAGATACATGCTTTGCTGTTGTTTTGTAGATCATCCGTAGTCCCATAGCATCAGTCAAGTGCGTCCCAGTGGTTAACAGGATGAGAAATTCTACACTAGGTTCTTTTAACTTGGTCTAGATACCTCTCAGCCTAGTATTAGTCACCCTATTTTTTAATTTAAAATAAAACAATAATGGTGATGTTAGTACAACAATGCTACATTAGTTTTTAAACTGCAGAGCACGCTTAAATTATTATCCAATGTATGTAGGTCATTTACTGTTTTTCTCTTGCACTGGGTTAAATAGAGTTTAAATTGAAATAATCTATTTTCTTGGCATTTTTGTACTGAATATTAACTTGGGTCAAAAATAATCAGAATGTTATTTTGAAAAAAGAATATGATAATTTGGTATCTTTTCCTTCAGGCTATGAAAGAGTGCCTATAATATGATTCCCAGAGAATACAGCATGCGGTGACCTTGGTAAGTAATTGATGACACCTCACATAAGCACCTACTCTTCCTCTATATGATGTTGTTGCAGGATCATATTTGCAAAAAATGCCCAAGCTAGCAAGAGCTACAAGCATTAATAAATTCCATTGTGGCAACAAAGGAGGAATAAAAACATAGAATGCAAAATATGTCATCTTGAAGTGAGCAGAATATCTTGAAAAAGATTCTTCACAGTGAACATTTTCCATCTTGAAACTATTTAAAAAGCTGTTTTTAATTCAAGTTAAAATTGCTATGTAAACATGGGAAACCAAAGGTTTACCCACAAAAACTAAACTTACTATTTTGTTCAAAGAAACATTATGCAGTCATGCAAGACTATATGCCTCTATTCCAAACAATGTTATTTCTTTGTATCACTGAAGACATTTTGTTTCCAGTTTATATGTAACTAAGTAAAACTGACTTGACAGTGGCTTTATTTCATTGGTAATATTCACAAGTATTGAAGAGGAATGGAAGGGAAAATGGACTGAATTTTAAAGAGGTAGCAACCTGTTACTTAAGTAATAATCTTCCTCTTTTTTTTTCCTTTTTTTTTCCTGCTTCCTATGCTCTCTTTCCGTTCTATGTGGAGAGATCTTTCTTCTTCCAGTGAGACTCTAACCATAGCCTAATAGATGACATGAGTATAAGCAGCTGAGATTTCATTTGTACATCAAAGAAAAGAAAAAAAGAAAGCTGGGAAATTCCTAGGAAGCAAAAGTCAATATAATTTTGTAATAAACCTATTCAATTACTTATGATTACTTGATGATAATTCCTGTCCAAAAGCATCTTAATGACTAGACACTTCCAATATATTTGCATAACTTCATGTTTTTTCTCCCATATCTTTGCAAAAATTATACACAATTTTCCATTAAGTTTATATGGTTAACCACAAGATGAAGTGAACCGCAGTGTCCTGGTTTCGGCTGGGATAGAGTTAATTTTCTTCCTAGTAGCTGGGATAGTGCTGTGTTTTGGATTTAGTATGAGAACAATGTTGATAACACACTGATGGTTTAGCTGTTGCTGAGCAGTGCTGACACTGGGCAAGGACTTTTCAGCTTCCCATGCTCTGCCAGGTGCACCAGAAGCTGGGAGGGGGCACAGCCAGGACAGCTGACCCAAACTGGCCAAAGGGCTATTCCATACCATATGGCATCATGCTCAGTATAGAAACTGGGGGGAGTTGGCTGAGGGGGGCAGCGATTGCTGCTCGGGGACTGGCTGGGCATCAGTCAGCGGGTGGCGAGTGATTGCATCACTTGTTTTTTCTTGGGTTTTGTTCCTCTCTTTCTCTCTCTTGTTGTTTTCCTTTTCATTACAGTTCATTATTATTATTGTTGTTGTTATTATTATTGTTATATTATATTTCAATTATTAAACTATTCTTATCTTGGCCCATGAGTTTTCTCACTTTTACTCTTCAGATTCTCTCCCCCATCCCACCGCGGGGGAGGGTGAGCAAGTGGCTGTGTGGTGCTTGGTTGCCAACTGGGGCTAAACCACGACACAGAGCAATCACAAAACATTCTTTTTATTATATACAGATTGGGTCACTTTTCCTATTGCCAAGCCAATGCCCATTCCTCCTGATGCTCCTGTCTACCAAGGCCTTTTCCCACTATGTCAGATCTAAGTTTTGTTAAGAAGGCTGTACGCAAAGATAGATACACGTTTGTTTCCTAGTGAGGTTAGACTCATGCATTTATGAAATATTTATAGGTTATAAATTTAATCTTATGCATAAAAAAAAAATTTAAGAGTCATAATCCCTACCTTGAAGGTAAAGATTTAATGAGAAAAGAGACTGGTTGCATTTACTTGTGGGATTTGCCTGTGTCAGAAAAGAGATGTAATAGGTTTTATGGGGAATAGTGCCCAACTCACATCTATTTTTTTTTCTTCCAGTATTTTAAACTCTAATTTGTGATTTGGGTTAATATCTTACTCCTTAGCAATTAGTGTCATCAGCAAAAGAGTAATTTCTTTTTTTTTATCTTGCTGTATTTTTATCTTTTATCAAAAGACCACATATAAGCATTTGAGGGAATGACCTTTCTACTAATCTGTAGCAATAATATTTATATTGCTTCTACTCTTCTGGTAAGTAAGTACTCCACAGCTCACTTTTGCTGTGAGTTGTTTGATAAACTATGTGATATGATAATATTTATGTGTTGTTTTGAATAGCTAATCCACATTGTTTAGTGAGCTGGAAAAGAATATCTTATCATTTTCTTATGCCAAGTGAATTGTAACTACGGTTCTGCATATTCCCACTTGAGTATTTAGCTAGGATGATTATAGAAAGTGTTTGAAAAAAGAATGATAGCCACAGACAAAATTAATATTTTGCAAAACATGTTCTTCATAACCAAGAAGCTATACTCATTCCATTGTGTGCCAGTTTGGGATTTTTTTTTTACATCTGCTCAAGCAGATGTTTGACACTTTAAATCATTTAACTCTTCTGCGTTTTGATGGACATCAAATTCCTGAGCAGCTAGTGGAATCTGTTACACACTTCATGTTTTTTGTTTGTTTGTTCTTGTTTCTGATTTTTTTGCTGGAGGAAGTAGAATTAGTTTCCTGAGTCCTGGCATGCAATTTGAGTTTGAATACTTCATTTTAATGGGATATGCTGTAGGTAAAATAATGAAATTCTTCAGATACTAATTTTTGGAAGAGAATTGGGTTAGGCAAAAATAATGTCAACAACATATAGAGCAGTTTTAATAGGTTTCTGCATCCTTTATTCTCATTATATATTCATTGTTTCTCATCCTCTTAGGTAAAAATTTCAGTGGGCAATGGGAAAAATAGGAGACAGTGACAATCCCTTTTGTAATTTTAAGAGAGTGAATCACCTAATTCACGGCATTCTTCTTATAAGAAGAAATGGGAGCCATTTTTTTTTTTTAATTCAAACCCAAAAGTTTCTACTCTATGGCAGCCAAGCCTTTCTCTGTGTGCAACAGTAGCAAAAGCAACAGATCTCTATTTGATCTAGCATGATGAAATACGCTGTGAATATTTACATTTATCTATCCATAGTGAATACTGTCTGATCTGGATTTGTATAAGATAAATAGGACAGTTGGTTAATAAGCCTACTAAAACATTTCTATTACATTTAGCAGTGATACGGAGTTGCGCATGGCTATTAACATTTGCTAATTTTACAAGGAAGAGGAGTATCCTTAGGAAATTGAGGAAGCACTTTTCTCTGTAGAATGAAGAGTGTTAGACACACTTCACCTATGAATGTCTTTTTAAGCAACCAGTAAAATTCAAATTTAAAGGCAATTGAAGTTTTGAGTTCGAAATGTCAGTGAAATTTTGAACCTTTGCTGCAATAAAATTGTCCTGTAACCAAAAAGGAAGAGGGAGATGTCAGTCATATGATTTAATCAGATTATGATAAAATTCAATTTCTGCCTCTTTCAAATTTTCTCTAAAGCTGTTGATGGTGCCTAAGAGTAATCAAGGGACAGGCAGTCATGTAGTAAGGCAGACAGCTTCCTCTCCACCATAAACACTACACATATTTTCAGTATCAGGGTGCAGGGATGCTTCAATAGCCACAGAAGTTTCACTTAATTTTCACATTGTTTCATTAGAAAATGTGTATTTTAAGAGGTTTTATTTTACTGATAAAGTTTATATACTTGGATTTGTTTTACTTTATCCATTGACTATCACAGCTGACACTGGACTATACAAATTAGGTATAGTTGTACTTACAAATTTAGGCAAACTGAGGCATGATCCGTAAGAAGAAGTAATATGTTTTATTAAACCAACTGGTGTAATTAATTTCCAACTAATATGGTCAGAAAGCGTAGCTAGGCGCACAGTCTTCATGACTTCAGGAAGTGTTTGTGTGTCGAAAAGTGCCTGCTTTTTTTACCTCTTGGTTTAATTAAAAAAACTATCTATAGATTTTGTCTTATCTTTGTGCCAAAATGTCTTCATTTCATATGCCTGGATTTTGTCATATTTAGGATCTCTGTGTATAATTTGTTCGCAGGAGACGCATCATAAAACGACTTTTCAAGTTGCATCAACTATGAGCCACATTTGCATCAAATAGGATTTTTTTGTGTCACAAGGAAAATAATTTCTTTCTATCAAGTTTGAAATTCTGCAGCGGTCAGGTCACAGAAGGAAAAAAAGCAAGAGCACTCGACTTTGTTTTTTATTTCGGTTCCCAGAATCACGTCAGTTTCACTTTAGTAAGTTCTACAAATGTAATTCTTCATTTGAGACTCAACTCGTTGCTTACAAAGAAACATTTAGTTGCTGTCTTGATAATGCTATGCGCCAGCACTATATCTTGCCCTGCTGGTTGGTGAATCATAAATTGGGCTGGCAAGCTGAATTTAGTAGGTGGGGCTCCCGAACGGGCAGGTAACCATGGCAGTATGCTGTAAGTACAGGAAATACAGACTTGGCTGTAGGGCAATACTGCTCAGGAGTGCATTTGCCTGGGGTCCATGCTCAGTGTATGAGGCTTGACAGTTCTGCCTGGCACTGCAGGCAGATGTATGATCTTCTATATCGCTCATGGTGGTTGTTATCAGTTGATGATTTGAACTGCTAGAACTGATGCAGCTGATGTCGGAGCTTGGTTATGGGTTTTGGTAGCTCAAGTCTGGAATTGTAGTAGAGTGTCTGCGTCTTGTCCACATCTGTACTCCATGCCATCCATGTCAGCAGCTGTTCAGATGAAGGTGAGATAAAGACGCAAAGGGGTAAGGGGACGTGTTTTTTAATTAGCTGGACTTTTAACAAGTAGGCTAATATTATAGCACAGACATGTGAAGAAGATAAAGGCCTCACTGTGTCAGTTCCAGCCTCAAAACATTCTTACAGACCCAGCGCACATTTCATGTACAAGAGGAGCCCAGTTTCTGCTCTTGGAGCAGGTGAAAGCACTTCTTAACATCAGGCAATACTTGTCGGAGGTTATTAGTGCTTGAGTATAGTTGTTATTTAGTTATAAAATAGATCTGGCTTTTTGCTTCTTGGCTCTTAACTTACACTTCTCCACCTTTGCTACGTATCAGCACTGTCTTGGCTCATTTATTTGACTGAGAATTTGGACACACACAGTCAGTTCATGCCCATAAGATACGTTTTTTCCATTATTCTTCTCTCAAAAATCTGTTTTACTTCTTCAGCCGAATTGCTTGTTCTTCTTCCCTTTTCAAAATTGAAGAGGAAGAATAAACAGCATCGTAAGAATGGATCGCCTGAGCCAGTGGTCACAAACTGTGTCTTGAGAGGTTCAGATTGGACGTTAGAAAAATGTTCTTTACTATGATGTTAGTGCAGCACTAGAAGAGGTTACCGAGAGAGGTGGTGGAATCTTCCACCTTGGAGGATTTCTAAATTCAGCTAGCAAAAAAGCCACAGATAACCACAGCTGACCTGGTATAGTGGTGTTTATAGTCCTTCTCAGAGAAGACAGTTAAACTAAATGATCTCCATAGGGTCCTTTAGGTCCACACTTGTATGATTCAACCAATATAAACATCAGGGGATATGTCACTGTAAGGTTTTACCTAGTAAATGATAAATTGAGTAATATCAAAATAGGTTGACACAAAATGTGCAGAGGTTTAGAGACAGTGCTAATTCAGGCCTAAGCAGATTAATTCACCAATAAAGGGCAAGTGCTATGTTTTTATGAAGGATAACATTCTGATGACTTACTCTTCTTGGATTGTTCCTTTCCTGATTATTTTAGAAGGGCTATTAATGGCGTATATTACTTATCTGATACAGCGAGTCTCTCTAGGCCCCTTATTCTACTCTAATCTTTTTATGACGAGCCTATTTCCTTTACCTTATATAACTTTGATTTTTAGGATCTTTTTTCACTGTTTCCTTTTTTATCTATGGGCATAGAAAAGTGACCTCATAGTTATAAAGCTGAAGATCATTAATTCTGAAACCCTCTGGAATTACAGGTTGTTCTGGCTGATGTATCAATAAACTTCTTTGCATTTTCTCCTTTATCAGCTTGAAGTGTGTGTAATTCTGTTGACCAAAAAATTCAATCTCTAAATAAAATTAAATTGGGAAAGAAAATCAAGAGCCTTCCAAGGTCTGTTTCACATCCTACAATCATTATAAATACAAGTTCACTAAGGTTGTTTTGCATATCTTAACTTTGAGGATAAAATATCTTTGGAAGATACTTAAATTTTGTGAAGATCTTTTTTCATGGAGGTTTTGAAAACTAAGTTATAGTTCTTTTGCTTTAAATTTAATCCAGTATTAAAACTGTCAAGTGGTTGCAACACTAATTAGATTCATATTGCATGGGATATCTAGACAGACTTGTTGCATCTATACTTGTTGATTTTTCCACTAGATGGCATTATGCATTAACAGCAAGTTAATTTATGAGCTTAACTATAATTGCACATGCTAAAGATTTAAAAAATAAGAAATTATCTATTGTGCTTGCTCTTATTCTACACAAGAGTGAAAGAACTGTGGCTTAAGAATCCCTTGACCTACTTCTACCTAACAGTAACCCAATGCATCCTTAATGCATCAAATATGGATTTACTCAAAGCAATAAAGGAAGTCAGCCATGGCAACAATATCTTATCCTGTGTGCAATGTGCCATTTAGAATAAAACTCTTCCAACCTTTTCTGCATTTAACATTTAAAGAGTTCAGTGCTGCAAATTGCTTCCTTTCTGGCTACATGGCTTCAACTGAAGTGATAGGAAGTGTCCTAAGTAAAGCTGCAATGCTGAAGATTGCTTTTAAATAAAGAGCCTCATATAAGAATTTTTTTTTATTTAGTAGCTAATTCAGGATAATCAGAATAATTTATTGCTGCAAGTTTAAATATAGATATGCTACTGTTTTCTCCACCCAGATGAAATGAACTATTAGCGATCCCTTACAAAATTATATGGTGCTCAAGAGTGAGGTTTCTAGAACTTAAGGTCCTGACCAGTGAAGCACCATCTGATGTGGAGCAAAGGTCTAATACCGTCAAAAGAACTAGTGGGATTTTTGTTTTAATCGCAAGGTTTGTGATGACTAGACAAGGAGAAATCGGCAGTCCCAGCAGCAAGAAGGCAATGGCAAGGATTTGGTATGTGAGAAGCAAAGAAGCAGCACTAGTGGTCTGGGGGGTGAAGAGGGAGGAAATGAAACGGGGCAGATAGCAAAGCCAGAGGTGGAGGAAAAGAGGACCCATAGAGGGAGAAGAATGTGGTGACAGGACAGCCCAAATTTTTCATGCCAAGCTTGCTAATTTTTTTATGTGTGCTAGTATGTGTAGGTACGTGGCTATTAATTTTAAATCTGTATTCTGAGGGAAAAGAGAAGAGATGGTCCTTTGTTTTAAACTTGTCTTCCAGAACTAGAGATAGTATTCACAAAAGAGGGCTCATCAAATTGCTGATCAGATACGTATTATCTAGGGTACACTTCCCTGCATTCCGTATTCTGAGCTGGCTTTTTTCTTGATTCTTTATGTAGAATGTAGCACGCTCCAGGCTGGAAAGGGGTAACCTAATTATAATAACATTTAACTGTAAGAAGGGGTCTAGAGTACAAGCTGGATGAACCAGTTCAGTTAGCCTGGGCCAAAAATGGAAAAGCATCCAAGGCCAAGAAAATGCGTAAATATTAGCTTAGTATTAAACAGGTCTTTTAAATTCTCATGGTGGTCAAACACGTAATAGAAAAGTAGTTAAACTTGTGCTTTAAGGTTGTCTCTGAATTGGGCTTTTGTGAAGAGGACATACCAATGCCACTTGTAAAAACTTATCAAAAACTTTGCCATAAATTCAGGCTGTTACATTTAATTAGGCTGTTCAGGCTGTTAATTTGTGTTTTCTATTTAAAACTTTATTTTACTTGTGCTACCCCCTGAGCTTTAATAAACTAATTTTAATTGTCCTATGCAGTGGATGGCTGTAGATAATGCAATATATGATTCTTTGACATAGAAGTGTTTATGGTTTGTGTTTGCCTATGATGGTCAATATGATTCAACTGTTTTGTAACACTGATATAAAAAATATGTCATGATACCTGTCTTCTACCACAATGCTGTTAAGCTTTTTGGAAGCCTAGGTCAGTAGGGTGGGCGTCAGGAAATTTTGGACAGGCACACATCTCTTTCCCAACACTAACCTCTCCTTTCTTAATCCTCCAGCTCATGTTGCAGAGGCCAGAATCTGCTCACAGGTACATCACTGTATGATGAAGACTGTAGCACAAGTTAATGCTGGTGGTAATATCTGTCACCTCCTGTCATGCTGAGGTATGGGACAATTTACTTATTCCAACCAATTCAGGCTCACTCTGTGCTCTTGCGAGATAACATTTACCTGGGGGCTTTGCTCTTCTCCAGTTTTTTTGCTATGAACAGGAGGAAGTACCACCAACTAGGGAGGAGGGGTGCAACCCAGCTCAAGTCCTCTGATTGCCCTGCTCTGAAGGCAGAGACACAAAGGCACCAGCAGTGCAGGGAGGGGAACAAGGCTAGCATGGTAGATCTCACAAATGTCACAGTACTAATGCTGCCTAATAATTCTGGTTTTATTTGCTCTGGTTTTAATTGGAATTGCAGTAGCATCCTGCAATAGTATCTGTACTTTTAAGTGACAAATAGCCAGGCTGTGAAGGAAAGAAAAGGCAGGAGCAAATACTTGGCAACTGGCTCAGGAGGGGATCCTGTTTCATTCCTGGCAGCACAGGTCTTGACAAACGCGTGATTCCACTGGACCTAACTATAGGCATCCAGACATTGATGTCTGAACGTTATTATTTCTGGTTCCCAAAGGGCAAAATATACTTGCAGTGTGCATGGCTTTTATGTTGGGGGGGGGGGGGAGAGAAAAAAAAAAAAACTAACAAACCAATAAAATAATTAAATATGAATTCTCCATGGGAACACAGCAGAGGGTCTATCTTGCTGTGGTAGCCAGCCCTCCTTTGCTATTTCCTGGCCAGCTCCCTAGCAAGCAGGTGAGTATCTGAAAGAGGCAGTAAGTACAAAGTATAGTAATACAGGTGAGAATGAAACAAATCCTGAGAATTTGAGTGAACTACTACAGAGAACCACATAAAACAGACTAATTGAAGAAGTCATTTAACTATATTTCAGTTATATTGTTGAAGTGCCTACAAACTGCAAGTATGGGCTAGAATAGAGTTCCACTGAATTAGAGCAACTGGTTCTCTTTTGTCACTTGAGATTAAGAGATTGAATGTAGGTTTTAGTTGGTTAGTAATATTAGAAATTAATAATTGTTAATTGTATTATTGGTTAATTTTTATAAGCACACATATTTTGTTACTAGGATCCAAAACTTGAGAGCTTCACAAATGGTATCAAATCTTATTACTAATTAGCAGCTTTTCATATGAAAAAGGTTAGTGACAAGGACTTCCTTTACTATTTGGTAAGTGGTGAGCATTTACTGAAAATCAACATACAAACCGTAGTATTTGAAATGTATATTCTACATTGTGATCCAAATGGTAGTGCTCAAGCCCCCAAGAGATTTTAATATATCCAGTTGTTTAAGAACATACAGCAGAGATGAGCAAGCGTGTTAGAAAAACGGACAGAAGCATGTATTTTCTTTCTGTTCCTAAAAATGCTGTACTACTAGAGACAAAGGAATTTTTAAAGACTCATTCACCAAACAATAAATTATATGAATGTGTAAAACATTCATTACAAATCCACTGTACGTAGCAGCAGTTCAACACAGTTGTACTTTGACATTGCAGCGTCAGCCACAAAATCAGACAGCACAAGCTTGCGTCACTTGCCGCAGGCAAAATCCATTTCAATCAATATGAAATAAGTGCTCTGTGTGTATATTGCAATCACTGTTTGGTGCTCCACTTAATGCACTAGAAATTGCAACCTGTAGTATTCACAGTGAGCTGCACAAACATTATTAGCACATTTATGATTTATAATGCAGTGCTTTTTTTTGATGGACCGTACTGACATGGGCAATCAGACATAATCCAAAACTGGCACTCTAAACTGCCCTTGCATTTAATTACTGAACTCTGGGCAAAATTTACCTGTAATTCCTCATTTAAATTGGTCTGTCTTTCCAGTGGCTCAAAACTACTTTTTCAACCATCTTCTGAAATGAGTGGATTTCCTGGTGACCTCAGTGGGCTTTCTGTTGGGTTCAAAATGATTAATTATAATAGAGTACTTCTAAAACACCTGCAATATTTTTAGATTGTAAAGAAGTTAACATGAAATATTAGGTTGAGATGAGTGGCAATGTCCCAAAGGGGAGAAGTGGCTTTGTTTATGACCTTCACACTCAGAAGTGAACACAAATGTTTTGACGTATCTGCAGTACGGTCCTGGCTGTAGCTGTGACCAAGAAAGCGCAAATTTCTTGATCCTTTTCAGCAAATAAAGAAAAAAAAATCAAGCAAATTAGTAAAGCACACTTAAACACAGCCAGGAAGATATGGATCTTTTTTTAGTAATTGTGAAGAAGATTGTTCATCCTGAGAGGATGTTGTTAAATTCCAAATGTTGGAATTAAAAAAGAAAAAGACAGCACCTGCCTTTTCCCGAGAGGAGAATTAAGTATGATAGTTGAGAAAAGAATTCAAGTTGCAATGTTAGTTCTACTTACATCAGCAGTTGCCTTGGATTAAGTCTTTTGTCTGGATTTTGTATGGCACAAATTGTAAATCAAAGTGCACCTTACAGGCTTCTCAGTGAAAAGAAGTTTGTTTTTTTAAATGGATAACATGATTGTTTAGCTGTGACCATAGTATAAATTTACTGGATCATTTTGGAAAACACATACTTTAAGACTGTAACTTGGTGGAGCTTTTATGCTTGCTAGAGCATATGGAGCCAAAATGACTCGTCAGTGGAGTCCCTGAGTTAGTGGTCTGGACTCACTCCACATTGCTTTCAGTATAAATCTTGAAGCCATTCTTTCTGTGCTCTCTTTGTGTGCCTATAATTGTTAGTAGAGCTTGTTGCATGTAAATATAAGCAGGACTGAGGTGAACACTCAGGTATGAATACAGCAATTAGCATTTGCTTAACTTAGTAGTGCTACTAATTCCAGTGGTCCTACTGTGTTTTAAAGTTAAGCATGAATTTAAATATTTATTAGTGAACATGAATCAAAGCACATATTTCCATTTAGAATGGAACCCCCCCAGGTGTCGTGGTTCAACCCCAGTTGGCAACTAAGCACCACACAGCCTCTTGCTCACCCTCCCCCCTCCCAGGAGGGATTGGGGAGAGAATGGGAAAAGCATAAATAAGAAAACTCGTGGGCTGAGATAAGAACAGTTTAATAATTGAAATAATAATAAGAAGAAATTGTAATGAAAAGGAAAATAACGAGGGAGGGAGAGAGAGAGAGAGGAACAAAACCCAGAGAAAAACAAAAAAACCCCAAGTGATGCAACTGCTCACCACCCGCCGACCGATGCCCAGCCAGTCCCCGAGCAGCGATCGCTGCTCCCCGGCCAACTCCCCCCAGTTTATATACTGGGCATGACGCCATATGGTATGGAATAGCCCTTTGGCCAGTTTGGGTCAGCTGTCCTGGCTGTGCCCCCTCCCAGCTTCTTGTGCACCTGGCAGAGCATGGGAAGCTGAAAAGTCCTTGACTACTGTAAACATTATTTAGCAACAGCTAAAACATCAGTGTGTTATCAACATTATTCTCATCCTAAATCCAAAACACAGCACTGTATTAGCTACTAGGAAGAAAATTAACTCTATCCTAGCCAAAACCAGGACACCAGGAAAGGCAAACTGAAGGTATCTTACTGGGGAAACAAAAAATCTTTCTTAAAAGCCATGGTAAAAATGCTAATGAGTAGCTTTCTAAAGGAGAAAAGCCAATACAACAGGTGATATTCTTTCCTATTCCACTTGTGGAACTCACAAAGAAAATTACCAGAGCTGGTTGACTGAATTCAATCATGGTGTAAGCCCACCAAATTCATTGAGTTTTCTAGTTAGTGATGGATTTGGCTTTGGGATAATAGTTATTTGTAACAGCAACCAGGATCTGCAAAACTTTTCTTTTTGTTGAAGCATTATTTCTAGAGGTGTTCTGTGTTATCAACACACAGCCTTATGTTGCTTGGCATGGTTGGTTTAGTAACGTAATCCAAGTCCTAGCCCCTGTCATGCTAGGACTTGAAATAAGTGGGCACATCAACCATGTATGTTGTTGTGACTATGCTTATTTACCTGTTATGTAAATGTCTTACTGCATATTTCTAAATTATTTGTCAGTCAGGAACAGATTGAAATGCATAATCCCATTGTATATATTCATGTATCAAAATCCAAGCATTCATCACTTTAGCTGAAGAGTAAAGAAATGATCAGATAGTTTGGAAAGAAAATAGGTACCAATTTTGCTGTCTGGTTAACACTTATTAGTCAGAATTTTGTAATTCGGATATCACTTTTTCAATCAAATTCCTAGGGAACTTGCTCTACCTAGTAATACTTTTCTTGTGTTGAACAGTTACTCATTAAGTTATCTTAATACAATGAACTGCTAATAGGATATTCTGTAAACCTTTTCTGAATAACAGTTCTGAACCTATGGAGCAGTAGTATGGCTTCTTCTGTGTTACAGAAATGTAGTCTGACCTGTAGCATCAGCTTCTGATTCAACTGTATATTCACTTGTGACCAGACAACACAGCAATACTTCCAGCAGTATTCATATTAGATTTGCTTGAAGTAATGCTAACCATCACGTAATCCTCCATAGTGCTCATCTTCACTCAGGGACAACACCAGTGGGAGAGTACGAGTATCATCTCCTTATAGTTCCCCAGCAACTGCTGGTGTTTTTTCCAACTGACAGCATTTTCTGTGAGATGTTTGCATTCAGGTGGTAATCATTAGGCCAAAAGTTTGCTTTGATTGCTGATATGGCTTCTGTGGAAGAAGTGGAATGAGTGAAAGCTTCAGTATTTAGATCTTTCTTAATTCCTGTGATAATCTGAACTGTATTCTCACTCTGGTCCGTAATTTTAATATCTTGTGGATTTCAAAAGAAACAATTTTGAGGCATAAATCCTATTTTGGAATTAAGGTATGTGAAAGACAGAAAAATGTTTGTATCTGAACTCAGCAAGTGAAAGCAGGCTCCAGAAATCCTCTGTGGAGGCATTCCTCTGCCAAGCTCCCTCCTCCAGATGAATGAATAAATGCAGCTGCAGTACTAAACCATAAACATTTACATCGTAAACATCTGCGTAGTTGGAAAGGTCTTTGCTTTGGCACTCACTGCTGTAATCTACAGATACAATATTCCTGCCTCTCAGAAACTCAGTAAATGCATGATCAGTCTAAAGCCATGGCTAACCATTTGCACAACACTTACTGGGAGCCAGGGTTTCATCTTAGTCCCTTGCAGAAGATCTCTTTGGTGACAGGGTTTCACAGCTGCTCAGAAATGATGGAACATAAAACTTCATGCTCAAGCAGACCTTGAGGACCCAGGAAGAAGCCTGTTTCATTAGCCCAGTCCTAGCAGCACAGAGGAGGCATAAGCACGCTTCTGTAGAGTTCTAGAGGCAGGTGTAGGAATTTGTTGAAGCAGCTGAACAAATTCAGATACTAGTTTTTTCTGTTGGTTCCTTGGCTTCCTTTCCAAAACAGTAAAAGCTCTGAGAAGACCATTCTTATCCCCAAAATTCAGATACCCCCCCAAACAGTGGCACAGAGAGGCCTCTGCAAGAAGAGAAAGGTGGGGATTTGAGTATCTAGCACACAGGAAAAAGAAGTGTTAAGACAACATTTGGCAACAGTTACTATTTATTTATTTTAGACACCAACCTTCTAAATAATTGCAACAATCTCGGATGTTACCATGGGGTATTAACTTTAAAATTACGACTTTTTAATATCGGTATCTGTAAGCTTCATTCCATCTGTTCTTTCTGGCCCACATTTATGCTACTGGTATCTGTCTGGTTGCTCCTGCTGCACAAGAGTGACACTCGGCCTGATACGTGCTTAAATTGAGTCTTTTGATTTGTTTGTGTCTACAAATGGAAAAAAAATAAAATTCTATTCTACTTGTACTCACGTTTTGGAAAACACCTATTTAATTAACATTTTTGATAAAACATTTCTGTGCAAGGTAAATGCATGGTAACTGTAAATTGCAGAATTGCAATTGTAGTGTATTAAGAAAATAATTATATTATTTGAAAGATAGCCATATATTTTTCTTTTGATTTAGCTAGCTGGGTTTCAACAATGTAATATTTTCTAGAAACCTGAAAATAAATGAGGATTTATTACGGCTTAACTTACACAGCAGAGAACATGGTAATGGTCAGGAATTTGGCATAGGACACGTTGTTTGCTTTCACCACTGTGTGATTCATCAGAACTCTTGCTAGGCTAGTAGTCACAAAGCAGTGCAGCGTGCTGCCAAAGGCGTCAGCAGTCTTGGCCACCTTTACACTATAAATTTTAGTGACACAACTGTGGTGGCTGTGGCAGGTCTAATAGAGAGACCACCTGGTGAGCATCATCCTGAGCTTGTACAACCATGAAGCTTCACTACGCAAATTTAATAGCTTAGATCTTGGAAGCATCAGAGATGCATCAGTACAGCATCACATCTGAGCTAAAAAGCCCAACTTCTCTGCAAGGCTAAACTGACTTAAATACAGACCAGCATCAGCTTTGATGCTTGTCTAAACAGAGGCTCTTTCACTTGTTTGTTTCTGCAAAGGCTTTTGAATAACAAAACAAAAAATCTACTCTACTTGGAAAATAAAGTATTTTATGATGAATACACCTGCACTGCTGCCATCTTGAGCTGATGTAGTTGGCTCTAGATTGGAGGTGTGTGTACCTTCTCTATTCCGTTCTGTAAATGTGCCTAAATGAAATGCAGACATTGCAATCCAGCTAGCTATGCAAGCCATCAGGAGTTTACAGAGTCACACTGGAGTGTTTGGTACATCGCATTTAAGGACAGGGAATCATAATGCCACCCACTCTCTGGGATACATCTTTGTTAAGGATTTTACTGGTGTAACTGTAGCTGGACATGTCCTCCTGCTGTAGCTATGCAAGGTATACTAATGTCTTCCTATCAAAAATAGCATCCACTGTAAAGCACTTGAGATCTACGTATGGAAAGTGCTACATGGGAACTGCATAACATTACTCCTCATTAGCAGGGAAACCATAACCATTGTTATTATTCCCTCTAGAAGGGAAACCATACCACTTCCACTAAAGTCTGTGTTTTCTGGAGTTCCAGAAGAGGATTTAGTTCTGTGATTAGGCTAATTTAATAGGAGAGGTTTAATTATTTGATACCACACAAAAAATAGAATTACTGACTTTTGCATCCTTTCCAAATGTGACATTTCCAAGCAGGTCTGTAACAGCAGTCTCAAAGGACCGGTGCAGTCCCCAGCACAGCCAAAGGACAACCTGTTGCTAAGCAACCAATATAAGTGCGCTGCTCAACATTTATTTCATTTGGAAAGGCACATATTCTTTAAGTGCTTCATCTTAGCTACTGAGCACAAAGAGTTTTCCAGTTGTTTTTCCAGAGCTGTGCGCATGTGTAAAATAGCCAGTTTTCACAAATGTGCAATTTAAAGAGCAGGGGCCAGAGAATAACATGCAAAACTGAAGCTTTGAAAAACTGGCGCAAGTATTTTAGCACTTTCCAACATCAGCGTCCTGAATTTGCCTCTTTGTTTCTGTGTTCATCCTGCTTGAAAATGGGCTGCCTTGATAGCACGTATGTGGCAGAGCTGTCTGCAGAGTTTACTGATCTTTGTTGATGCACCCTCTTTTGAAGAGTGCTGTGTCATGGTTTTCCCACTGATACGAGGAAATACTTTCTCCCTGATAAACAAAGGCCAGAACTGGACCCCCACTCTCCAGCCTGAAGACTCCAAATCTCAGGTTCTGTAATTGTTTCAGAAAAGCAGCTAAATAGCTTTGGAAAAGAGCATTTAATGCCCTACATCTAAAACCACTTTCACTTTAGTGCTCGTCCCTATAGTGAAATAAAACCCTATAGTTCTGCTGGACTTGTGTCTGCATATCTGAAATCAGCCCTGGCCTGAATAGTCTCTAGCTAAACTATGCTGAAGGAGTTGTTCATCATGTTTCCCAGTCAAATAGAAATCAGATAATGCTCCCCCTGCCCCCCCCAAAAAAAAGGGAAGTTGGTCAAAATCAAGAATGCAGTTTGGTTTCTAATGGCCATAATAAATGCATGTTTTATTGCATGTGATCTTAAAGACACATATGCTATGCATAAGTGTACTGAGGCAGGTGGGGCATGCCATCTTAACATATGTCCCTTCTTAATGTATGGAGGAGGCTACTTTTGGCTGGGAAGAAGTCTGTATGCATTTTAGTTCTCTCTAGCAGATGTAGCAACTACATTCATTGACTGATCTTTTATTTTTTTCTGACCAGCTCTGTGGTCTCATCGAAATGCTCTAGGATATAAATTATTCGTGGGTAGCCCAAAAATAGGTACAGTTCAGGTCTTATACGGGCCCACAAATGGTAAATATAACTTTCTGTTGCCCCAGACATTGTGCATGTGAGAGTTTCCACCTGGTCATGACCTCCTGCCTGACAGATAGCACAGTGAACTTAAGCTCAGCTCTGTCTGTGTAGGGCCATCTGACACAGCTGCAGGTTTTCCTGGCTACTGTCAGCAATTCCTGCACCTCTGTGTCACACTCCAGGAATTCACAACCAGGCGGAGACAGATGGCAAGGGCCATGCTAAAAACCATCATGTTGCACTAGGACACAAACTCAGCATAGAGACTGAGAGGCATAAGTCACTCACTGTTATCAGGCAGATTGTCCAAAACATCAGTGAAGGTGTCCTGTTTTTCAAACCCAAGCACTCCAAGTAGGTAGGGTGCCTGGGTAACTGGAGGTGCTTTTGTTCATAGCCACTGACGATCTTTCTGCTGATGATCCAATGGATCATATTGGATATAGACAGATGTCCGTCCCTTTGATCAAGTGAAATGGATACAAATTTTGCCTTTGACTGCTATGGTTTCCAAATGATGTATTTTGTTAAATGAAATGCAGTGTGGGAGTACTGCACTGTTTGCAAGCTAAGCTGTGTCTTGGGAGAAGCAACTAACAACTACATCTTTTTTTAGAGCTGAGAAAAGTAAAGCACAGTGTTGAAGAAATGCTGCTGATCTCTGCATGGTAGCCTGCAGCTATGGTGACTTAAGAGAAGAAACTAGGTGTGAGACTATTCAGATACACAAATCTCTTCCTGCCCCTCTCCTTCACTAGTACCTGTGCTTTCTATGCTTAAATAGGGAATTGTCTTCCAGACATCTCTTTATTGAAAGACTCACCTTAACTCTTTGCCTCGTGTCTATGGATTCATAGGATTCACAAAGCAGAGTTCCCACAGCTGAATCAATACTTCTTTCTTATCTCTGCTGTTGTATATGTAGGAACATACCTTGCCAACAGGCTAACACCATAGTGCTAGGTCATATAATGTATCTGTCACATTTGGGAGCAAGAGAGCAAATTTGCTGCTTAACCTGGCAGCCTGGTCCTGAAGAGATTGGGTTTGATTTTGAGATGGAAATAATTGCTATTTTCAATCCCATGGTTTTGATCTGTTAAAGTGAATTATTGGCTGTCCCGCTTTATTTAGGAAATACTCTCCCAAAGCTGCTGCTTCCTATTTCTTTTGAACATTCAGTCTTCAGTGATCTCACGTTGCAGAGAAGCACACCATCAAGCAAACAACCAACCCTGTCACAAGGAGTTGACTTGAAGAATAACTCTAAGAAGGTTAACTAACCAAATCAAACTTGCTTAATGAGTGAACAAGCAGGGAAATATGAGTCAATTTTTTTTTTTATCAAGTCCAAACAAAATAACAAAGTTGGAAAAAGGATGAAACAAGATGGGCCACTTGTTTTTCAGGTTGCTTGATTTCAAGTTGCAAGATTCACAACAGCATTTAGTTTTGAAAAAAATCAGCATTTTTCACTAGAAACAAATCAATCAAGAAATGGTTAACCAGCTTTTAAAAGAACACACCATGTGAGTAGCATACATTGAAATAAAACTCTAGAGGAAATAAATTACAGAGAAAAATACAGCACAAATAAAAGGCAAGGGTATCTGGAGGAAAGAAGCATAATACTAAATTGAGTAAAGGGCAAAACATAAGATGTAGTTTCACAGAAAATCTGAGCTAGCTCCAGTTAAGCTTAATTTAGGATGCAGGAACTGTTTGCCATATTAGCTGGTGAGCTCCACTAGGATTAATTACTAAGGTAATCGGAGCCATTCTCTTGCCAGGTCTTGAGCCAGCTTGAGAGGCTGTAAGCACCAGTATGCAGCAGCATGTGTAAATATCCTAAGTGAACCAATAATCAGAAGGGGGAAATAAAGTGCAGAATATAGATTTTGCTACAATTCAATATTTCTGTGATTTTTTTTAATGTAACCTTAAAGAAAATGCAAGGGAAGGAAAAGAGAGTAAGTGAGGAGGTATAACTATCTACCAAAGGTGTATTATATGCTCTCTACAAATTATTTCAGAATCTAAGAGGGAGAAAGGAGGAAATTCAAGTCAGCATGTTTAATACATTTTTTCGAATTCAATTTTATTGAATGATTTTCAACTGTAAACAAGCTTGCATTTTAGATTCTGTGTAAAATAAATCCCTTCATAGTGCCAATGTAAACATACATTTTCCCTTTGACCTCAGTCAGCTGTAGTTTATGCATTAACAGGGACTTTCTGCTAGAAGCCTTTGTTCTTTTAGAGAGCCACTCCTCTGGGATTTAGGCTCCCTGGTTGGCCACTGTACCAAGCTCTCCTGATAAGACAGCAGGTGGATCTGAACAGCAGCTAAGTTAATAACCTGCTAAACCAGGGACAGGAAGGACAGTAGCAATTACACAGAAAACATTTTCATTGAAAGAGTATTTCTCCTTTGATACTTCAAAAATGAAAATTGATATTCATAGCCACATTCTACCTAAGGAATGGCCTGACCTAAAGAAGGTAATAAGAGTTTAGATATTCAGTGCCTTATGTTATCAGCAACCATTTCTACCAATGTAATTTTTGAAAGAACAATGAATGAAAGGTTCTGTTATAAATATCTCTAGGTTTTTGTCTAATTTGATTTTTTTTCAGCTTTAAGATATTTGTATGCATTACTTTGCAAAGCAAGAGTCCCAGTAAGAAACAGGTGGAAAACTGGGCTCTGTTCCCCACTCTTTATTTAGTCTGAAGCAATTCTTATATTTTTGCTTGGGGTTTTGTGAGACCTAAAATTGTCAAATGATGAGGCATAAATTCCACTTTCTTGATAAAACCAGAGCTGTCAGGTTCCCAAATGGTATTCACTTTTGGTTTAAATAAGAGAAATAAGCAAATATTAGACAAGATTAATGTTACCTAAGACAAAATTCATTCACATCTTATACCCACAGGCATGAAAGTCATTAACTTCAATAGGAGTGGGGTCACTCTAAGTATGGTTAATTGATGATGATGATCATTTTACTAGTATCTGTTATTTTTTCAGTGACTGGAAAGAAGTAGCATATTGTATTAAAAATACAAAATCTCAGTTGTCAGAACACTGAAGCTGTAAGTCAACTTGTCTTAACTTTGAATCTTTGCATGGTATTATTATTATTCAAGGACATAAATTTATTCTTGTCAGTAATAATTTTCAGGATCCTGTGAAAAGTATTTGAGAATGGAAAGTGTCATTTAGGTTTTCATGTAATAAATCTAATCCTTTTCTCATTTCAGATTATCAAAAGCCATGTAGTCATCTCATTCTGAATTAGGTTTTAGAGTTATTGCCTAAATAATTAAAATCACAATTCAATATAGAGATGTCTGATCACTTTTTGACTCATAAGGGATCACATCTCCAATGCTACAAAGGGTACTGAATAAGATCACATGAAATTATACTTATATATAGGTTATACACACATATGTATAAAATTATTTGCAATTAAAAATTGCTTTCAGATTTCCAGGATAGCTATTTTTTATAACTCTTTAATGTTTCCATTCATGATAAAAAATCAGAGTAGAGAAGACGTGCATTGTTGCTTCTTTCCTTATTGTAATTCTGTGTTGGTTGTAGTTTGAATGAACATTCCCTGTGTCTGACAGTAGCATGGAACCACTTGATTTCATTGTGCCTGTCTTTGACAACCGAAGAATACCATTATTTCAGCCATGCTCTTAGGCATCTGACACGCTAACTGCAACTTTGTTTTACACTGTACATTTCTTTCACATAATTATTTTGAGGTTGATGATGGCAAATTCTCAGGTAAGTGTTTCATATGTATTAGTTCTGTGTTTCTCTGATTTTAAGCATGACAGTCCAGTATCAGTTCAATATTAGCCAGAGAGCACCTGGAAAATGAAAACAGCATATTAGGAAAAAGTCATGAGAAAACCTGGCATTAAGAACATATATAGGATTATTTCTTCATTAGTAGTGAAAAATAACATCGTTATGCATAAAACCTCCTGGAAAGGAATGTTTGTTTCCTCATTTACCTAGAAAGTTCTTTTTAAACATCTATTTGAACTTCCTATTTGTAATTATAAGAGCTCCTCAATGAAAAAAACACATACACACTGGGTAATGTAGGTGAGGTGACATATTTTTTAGAAGAATTATGTCTGTTTTAAATGGATAGGAGTTTAAATATCCAGACTACAAAGACAGGTTACTCTTGCTTGTTTCAGATTTTGTTGTCCTTGTTTGTGCAATATCCCTATAAAAACACCTGTAAAATTCCTTCATTCTGATTTTACATGATTTTAAAAGACTTTTTGTCTGTATATACTTTAAAAGGGCAATAAATTCACTGAGATAAAATCACCCCAAGAATCCCTTGATGTTCATGGACGTACATCAAGGCTGAATTCACTACTGTTAGACCCTGTAGGCCAGTGTTGCATTTATTTAAACACTGATAAAGAGGCAAATACCAAATTTTTAAGAGTTAATTTCCACCTGCTAGTTTTTGTTTCCTTTGTTCTAAAGATTGAGCGATTCAATGGTTTATTAATGGGCCCAGAATAGAAAACAACTCTCAGAATTCCCTAGAGTCCTCTGAAAATTCAAGCCATTAACATAGTTCTCTACATCTCATGCATGGAAAGCCAATGAGGCAATCCTAACATGCACACATAGTGCTAACCTTTCATTTCTTTTCTTCAGCCTTATAAATACTGAACCTTGAACCTATGACTAGAAAATTCTATTGTCAAGATACTTATTTAAGAGCTTAGGAACCCATGATAAGTATAAAAATTCATAGAAATAAATGAAATACGTACTGTGAATACATCCAACTAATAACTGAGGGGAAGAAAGAAGAAAATAAGTTCAAAAACAGACCAGTGCGTTTCTATATTGCCTAAATGCTCCTTGAGCGCCTTTAAGGTACTCATTTTCTGCACAGCTAACAACTGCAATTAGCATGGAGCTCGTGAAAACTTAAAGTTCTCATTAGACATCATTCACAAAATTTTCCCTAAATATAAATCTTTTATATTTTTATTAAAAACCTATAAATTTATAAATTTAAATAAAATACACATAGCTACATAGCTAAACATAGCTAAATAAAACATACATAGCCTCAGTCATTAGCATCTCTGATTGGCTGAAGTCAGGAGGCTTGGCTCTGCACACCTGCTTTAGGAAAGCTCACAGCAGCATTAAGTAATGACTTGTTATCACGGGAAGTTCAGGACTGTATTCAGATTGTTTACACTTCAGTGAAAGAAATGCCTGCTTTTACTCAGTTTCCTTTGAAATGTTTTGTTGCAGAAAAATGGGAATTTTGAGCACTGTTTTCAGTCTATAATGATATTTCAAGATTTCATTTATTTCTAATCTGACAATTTATGAAAATAAAAGGAAATCAACATATTTTGTAGGTTTTGGGGTTTTTGCATAAACAATTTTGAATCTCTCTCTCTGGAAGAATCAATGAGCATCTGAGCTTCTCCTTTTTAGCTTCTCTTGGCTGTTTAAATATTAATAGACAAGAGACTGACCTTGAGTCCTGCTGCTGAATCATGGAAGCTGAAAAGTGGAATCAATACATCTTTGTGCTAATGATTAACTGATCACAGATTGGAAAATTGTCAGCTCAATTTTCATATTGCCACGTGCCTGATTTAATTTTTTCTGTGTTAAAATCGTTCCAGTTAGAACCTCAATATAATAAGCAACTTTAAGCACTTTGAAATAAGTTGCAGGACTTACTTAAAAATGTTGTTGAACTGGGAGCTAAAAGTTCAGATCTACAAACACCATTAGTCCAGTCCAGTTAAACTTCAGCACTTCTGCTGAAGTCAGTGGGGCACTTGTAGGCTCAAAGCTGAGCATATGCATAAGTATTTCTTCTGAATAAGGTACTGCTGGATTGTAAGAACTGAGATCTTTATTATTATTGCAGAGCGCTAACTAGCACTGGCTTTTTCTTCTTTCTTTCACAGAGATATGGATATGGTGGATGGGTACAGCTGGATCATCACTGCAAGGTTTGGGCTGTTTGGTGCTCTAAGCTGATCTTGTGTTGTCATCAGGAATACAAACTCACAGTAAATCTATTAAAAACCAAAGCGGCAATAAGACTGGCTATGTCTTTGACACAGCTTTCTCTAGAGGTCTATCTTCTGTGCAGTAATATCACTCCAAGTCCTAATATATATACCTCAGTAGAACTTTTTGCTTGAGAGGTGAAACTCATATTCTCTTGTATGAACTGGTATCCATTTTTCATCATCATCTCATTTTAACACTTGGAATGGATAGCTCCAAGGAATTCTTTTTAATAAGATAGGTCAACCGAAAGCAGATTACGCGTAAATTTTTTTTTAGTTAAATGCAGTCATCTGTATGAGAAGCAAACCCAAAAGGAACTGGTATTTTAATAAAAGTTAAAGAACTCAGATGTGACAATGTCTTCACATCTGAGTGAAAGGGGAAGAGTAATTTCTGTAACTTCATGACAAGGAGAACAAGTAGCAGAACAATAAGGGCAATCCATGGATTTGGGGACCATTATGTAGAAAAGTAGGAGCCTGAGGTTTATTGGCAAGTAAAAGGCAGACTTGGTCTGATTTTACTTCACCTTTCTATCACCATCCACTCTATTAACTTTGCAAAGGCACTTCTGAGCTACGTTAGTACAACTGGAACAACATGTCTCCAGATGCCATGAGTCTATGCTAACAGTCCATCTGCATTCAGAATCCATCCTGCCAGTACTGAAGTTTGCAGAATACATGTATTTGCTCTGATGGGGACAGAACTGGTTCCTTAAGGATTTGATTCTGATCTCTCTCAGAGTACAGCAAATCGGCAGTAATTTCAGTGACATTCACAGTGACACAACAATGTGAAACTTCTAAAAGCAAGATCAAAATGTTGCAGTTTATCTTTTGATAAGAGCATTAAAAAATTATCAGTATTAGTGCTTTTTTTACAGGAGGGCACAAGGACCTAAGAGAGGTAAGGCTGATATGGCAAAATAATTCCCTTTGTACATTACTATGTAGGTTAACTGTACCAGCTAGTTTTAAAGACGTTACCTCTGTTACCATATAATAACTTTGGCTTTCAGATATCCCTGTCTATCTCAAACACTGTCACAGGAAAACAGCTTCCTCCTGTGGTCTCTCCGCTCCCCACTCCTAGGAATCTTTTGGAGAGCCTGTCTCTGCAAATGGCATTGGTCTCTGGAAGGAGGGAGATTAGAAAGATGGCATTAAAAAGAGGTCTCGGGAGACCTCAGTTGACTTTCCACCTCATGTCATAAGTACCTGTCCTAACTTGAAAAACTTCATCTGTAATTGCCTACCATAGGAATGTTGTGAGTTGTACAGGTATGGAAGGGATAAAAGCAATGCAAGGTATTAGCCAGATAATTAAGGAAAAAATACAAAGACAACAGAGGTTGGGTAGGTAAGAGCAGAAGGAAAAATTTGGGTATAGCAAGCTGCAAGACTAAAGATGCAAAGTTAATAGTATGAATAGCTCAACAAACGGTGTCAGCACATAACCCACCTAAAGCTTGTGAAGAGTGCAAATAACTGGCTAAACCCAGCTATGTTATATAATGGCAGGCTGTATGCACAGTGTTTTACATGAGTTAAGCTGTCTCTGTCTTCTGAAATTCAGACATGATCTCACTATAGGAATTCTATACTTGTTGTACTTACCAATATTATTCTCATACTAAAACCCAAAACACAGCACTATACCAGCTACTAGGAAGAAAATTAACTCTATCCCAGCTGAAACCAGGACAATACTGAAAACTAAAATGATAAGTGATAGAAAGATTTAGTACTTAGCATTTTCAGGGTGTCAGTGCCTCTCCCTATCTGGGTGACCTTAAAAAGAAAATAGTACCCAATCTTCTTCAATGTTTTTTTTGTGACTTGGCTAATTCATTCATTCTCTGTAGAGATTCAACTTTTATTGTCTTTAGAGAAGCAAGACTTGCATCTTCCAGGTAACCAAGGTATTTAAATATATAATGCCTGTTAATTTCAGTGGAACTAGACATTCCCTCATCTCCTTGTCACTCTGCAAAATCATACTTCTTTGTGATTGTATATATGTATATATTTCAGTAGAAAAAAGCTGATAAAATGGATACAACACTGTGTCTATTTATTGCAACCTAATGATATACACACTGTTGTCATTCTATAAGATGCAAGGCTATGCTGTCAAATGCCTAACAACCATTTATGAAAAAAGACCACAGAATATGAAGGTTGGGACTGAGAATGAGGAGAAAACAAACATTATGCTGAAATTTCAGATCTGAGTGTAAGCAGGCATAGGAGGAGAGAACAAGCCACCTGCTGAACCGAAGTGTGGATGGCACAGCTTCTGAGATACATGGTAGGTGCAGGAAGGGGAGTCTTGTTGGAAAGATTTTTAGCAGCTTAGCTGTTGTTACAGGTCTGATGCTAAAATTTCTTGCTAAAAATAGTTTGCAAAGGAACTCTGTGGCAAATCAATAATAGCCTTATACACTGCAGAGGATTCTGTCTAGCCTACTTCTGTCTGCAAATGTTGCATGGAAAAAGCGCATGGCAAAATAAAAATCCTGTTCAGATATGTGGAGCTGGGGACGTTAACTCTTAAGATTAAAAAAAGCAAAAGTTTCTCATATCATTCTGTGAAGAAGCATCAGGGTCAAACTGGAAGAAAATAATTACATGCATTTTTAAAGAAGTGCAATTTGGGATGTGACTGAGTAGTTTAGTGATGGGATAATTTTAAATGTAGCTTGCTGAACCAAATCAGCCTGCTGGACTTAATTCTTAAATCTCTCTCTCTTAATTTCCACATAAATTAATTAAAGCCTTAAACATCAGATAATGTTTAGAATAGGATAGAATAGTATAGAATGGAATGATAGAATTCTTCAGCTGTGCCTTTAGAAAGCTGTGTTAACCTTGCAAATAAAAACCTCATATGTCTTTTATGAGATTTTCAGCACTGCATCCATTGCTTTGGAACCTGAAAAATTTTTTCCTGATCCATGTTTCATTCTCACTACTGCAAAAAACTCTGAGAATTGTTTCCCAGTTGAGGTGTCTGAGTAATTTCTCATTTTAAAAATATCAGGTGCAGA
Organism: Mycteria americana; assembly: GCF_035582795.1. Taxonomy (NCBI): domain Eukaryota; kingdom Metazoa; phylum Chordata; class Aves; order Ciconiiformes; family Ciconiidae; genus Mycteria; species Mycteria americana. The sequence goes on from NC_134373.1 coordinate 36,639,306, forward strand.
TTAGTGGCAGTGTCTAGAGACTATAGACTCTAGACACTAAATATGACTCATTTTCCAGTCACAGCATTGCTGGACCAGATCTTTCCATTCTTACATACACAAGCATGGATCTATTTAGATGATCATGTTTTACTTTCCTGCATAATCAAGTTTGTTGTTGCCAACTTACAATGCTGTGAGCTTAGCCTTGACCTGTAGTGTGTTCACAAAGAATCAGTTAATGCAAATGAAAATAGCAAACTGTACACTAATTCCTCAATGAGAACAGCACACGGCTTATTAGAAACCTTTCCTATATTGCAAACCCTGTTGCAGCATTCAGAGAAGAACTATTTATCTCAGCATTTAGGTATGAGCACTGTCAAAGTTGCTAGTACAACTACAATCTATCTAATATTGTTTTCAGTATTAGCAGAAGAAAATATATATGAGCAGGTCATCTGCTGTGCCTTAGCTATGTCTGAGGAAAGAATTAAGTCGCCTATGTTCACAGAAATACAGTAATTCAGTAAAGTCCATGATCTATATGTATGCAATGCAATGCTCAGTTCTACTGTCTTTTTCTCTGCTTGCACCCTGCATATTTTTCTGTTTATTAGGCAATCTGCAGCAATGCGCTGATCTTTTTTTAATGTATTGGAGTGTACGGCTAGAGTAAACCTTTCTGTCAGGTTGGAAAATGAATTTTACAAGAACCTGAAGTATTTTACCAGAGGATCAGGACTATGTAGTTGTTATTACTGACTGTAATATTTCAAGTAATTTTCACAACCTGTGATACAGCTAACAAGTACCTTGACAGTTTGCCAGGCAGCACAGTTAGATTTGTTGAAGAGAGCTTTAAAATATTCATTAGGGCAGTATATTTGTGAATGATGTATGAAGTTAATAACAAATTCAAGGTTAAGAATAGTCTGACTTCTCAGAAGGAGGGGACAGAAAATCAGCTCTGCAAGGAGTAGTGAAATGTTATTAGTTATTTCTGTTTTAGCATACTAGCAGGGAATATTCTGATTTAGCAGGTTTTTTATTTAGAAAAATAGACAGGATCCTAAATAAACTGATTTTGTGAGGAAAAATAAAGTGGCCTTTGGAGAGAGAGAATTCCCTTTCCAGAAGGGTCAGAAGACTGCCCTGTGCTTAGCTTCTGTTTGCCCTGAAGGTGAAGGAATAGCTGCTCTGTTTTTTCATGTGGTTTTCAATTTTCAACTGCAGATGCAGTGTGTTCTCTGTCCAGTATATCTGCTGCATCACCACCCTTACCCATCCCAAATACACAGGGTCATGTGGATCTTCTGACTGTCATCCATTTCCATTTATCCCTATAGTAGCTTCAAGCAACCAAGAAATACCCAGGCATTGCAAGTATTGGTGAATTGTATCTCATCAACCTCTGCAAGTGTAACCCAGCAGAAAGACCATTTTGTCTGTCTTTACAAGTCCATAGAAGCATGTGGATACCTACAACTGTAACAGACAATTTCCTTTGCTTAATGTGATGACGCTGTGCCTACTCAACCTCTTTGGACAATTGACAAGTCAGCCAAAAATTAACTTTAAAAAGGAAGGTTCCATGTTCATAGCTAAAGGAACAGTATTAAATTTCATGACCTCAATAGTATTTTGAACTTTGTAAGTTTGGGAATTGGTGGTATATGGGGAAGGTATTACACTAATTCAGGTAATGGATTTATACTGTGTTTGGGTTTTGTTTGGGCTTTTTTTTCCCAAATACAAATTCTTCAGTAATTCTTTTTTTCTCCAAGGAGAAAACGTAATCTGAAGACAACATAACAGATCTCCTTTTGTCTCAGTATCACTGGTGTTATGAAACAACTGGACTGAAATTAACAGTTGCACAATTATTTCTGTAGTTACTGGAATCATCGTGATGCTATTGACTTTAAAAGAACACACACATACCCAAGGGGAAAATTTAGCACAGATTTAATTAGAGCATTATTTTGAGGTCAAAATTTGGTTTGAGGATAAACTTGGATTAAGGTACCTGATATCTTTTCCAAACAAATGTAGAGTGATATACATTGCAAAAGAAAGGGGATTTTTTTATTATGAAGAATTAAATCTGAACTATAAATTATGGTTTTATTAATGACTATTTTAAAATAGTCTGATTAAAAATACCTACTGAATAAAAATAAAAGAACAAAATTCTGTCACTGAATTTCTGTAGGGAGCACAATATACTCAAGCGACTATAAATTAGCATGTACTACTTTGTCACATTTATAATATATGAAAATGTCATTTCACAGGGACAGGCAAAGATGATGAAGGATGGAAAGGTTTTTAGAGTTATTGAAGAGAACTGCTGGGATCCAGAAGTACGGATTAAAGAGATGGACCTATCAGGTACCTCCATAAAGAAATTTAAATCATTGTGTCTCATTTAGAATAACAGCAACTTCTCTGTTAGTGCATCTGAAAGTGCTCAATAACAATATCAAAATTAAAAGGTTTACCGTACTGATTCATTAGTTTAAATCTGTTGAAAGCCAGTGAAAACAGATATGCTTTATATTCAGACTCAAATGGGTCATGTTCCCATAACTTTCCTCATTTTCAGTAGCAATTTATTCCCCACATGGGCTCACTGATTTTGGTGGGATTGTTAATACAGTAAGGAACTAGTTGACATACATAAGGATGACTGACCCTGGACTAGAAAAGGCAACATATATTCCAGGTATAAAAGTGATTTACGTAAAAGAGGAAGTCCTTTCATTTTTGTTCCAAATGTTAGAAAGATTCTGTTTACTCATAGGATTTTTTGTATGTTTGTTTGCTTTTCTAATATTTTTTTCTGTTTAGATGTTGCAACTTCATTCTGTATTTTTGCTAGAAGACTCTGAGCCTAGAGAACTGGTACAATTACTTTCTCAGAAAAGATAGTTTTCCTGCTTTAGAAAGGAACTTAACCAGATGCCAAATTTGCAAATTTGTTTTCCATCAAGTTACTTACATGCCACTAAATAAGGTTTGCAAGATGGGAGACTGAGAGTGAGAGAAGGAACTTCTAGTCTGATCAGTTATTTTTGTAGTTCTTATTAACACTGTAATTCCAAATTACTTTTGTGAGATAAATAGTTACTAAAGATTATTTTTCCTTAGATTGAGGTCTGAATAATTCCCTACATCAGTTTCTCAGTAGACACAACTTGAATATCTTCTCCAACTTTTCATAAGGAATAAACATCTGAATTACTTCAAAGGACACATATTTTATAAGTAGCATCCTTATGATTATTGTTTCCTTCTCTCACGGGATAGCATGTTAGGAGATACTTTGGGTCATTCTCTTTGTGAAGGTTTACTGCAACACATAACATAGGCCATTTTAGGAACTCAAGGGCTGGTGGGCAATTTATGTAAACACAACTTAGGTAATTTTCAACTACCTCATTTTCACCCTGCAGAAGCAGTATTTCAAACTCCAACCATTAGACATTTAATGGGAATGCTAGAATGTCTTTGCAACCTCTCTGAAATATGCTGCCTTGACTAGACTGTAATCATTCCCTGAGTTAGCTGAGGGATTTTGGGGATTACTATGTCATTCAAGCACAGTGTGGATCATAAATAGCCTTTGGGCATCTTTCCCTTTCAGATATTTCCCCCAACACTAATGGCAAGTTTCTACAAAATGGTTCTGCCCCATGTATTTGCTGTAGACAAAGGGAAAAAGCAGGAGCAATTTTTTCAAATTTTTGCAACAGCTCTCCAGAAAAGAAAATGTATCATAAAGCCAACGCCACAATATTTCTCCACAAACTAAACAGAGCTCACTTGGTTAAAAAAAAAAATAATCTAAAACTGTGTGTTACAGCACCATCTGGTGACTTGTGCCATAAAAATGTCCCCTTTTATTACAGCACTCAGAGAAATAGGTATAAGCCAATTAAGTGTAAAAAAAGGTCTTAGGGCTTTTTGTTCTTACTGTTCTTCTAATGATAAAGACTATGGGCCACATTTACTCTTTTTTGGTTTGCAAAGCTGTAGCTACTTAGTTCAAAGACTGTTTTCTGTAACACAGGCCAAGATAGATTACACCCCAAAATTTAACCCCCAAACATGGCATAATTTTGGAACAAAGGTGCAAGGAGTCTCCCAGCTGAGCAATACTAGTGTCAGTCACTGTAAGGTATTATTAACTCAGAGAAATAACTTACAGCGTGGTTGCTAAAAGGCTTTTTTTGTGCAATGCCCCAAAAATCTTGCCAGTATTAAGAAATGGTAGCCAATGTACCGAACAGACTAAATTAGTTCTCATAATCATATGTCCTAGGTCTATTTGGTATACAAATCTGTGTCTTGATCCACTCAATAAAACAAGCTATCAAGGTAATTCAATAAAACAAGCTGTAAAAGTAATTAATATCACAGTTATGTGACACAAATCATCACAATTTTGTTGGAGAAAATCTTTCAGTTAATCCTAACTGCCTTTTCTTATTATTTTCTCCTTTGTAAAATCCTCTGAAGAGGGTATAAAGTAGAGGGTTTTCGGTGCTGATTCTTCTTCTCCCTAAAGCTATTGTCTAGGAATGTTCAGCTTGGAAATTTACCTTTAAGGTTTATGTTAAATTTGCTCAGAAGGGTAAAAATGGATTGAAACCAGATACAATGCTTATTGTGGAAAACAGTGAATGTTCTCAAACATACTAATCAAGTGTCCAGTAGCATATTGGTGGATAATACAACTTAGGCTGTACTTCGGTATATATGTAATTTTGTAGACCTAATCCTTAACCCCAAACCATTGCTGCTGTACATAATATTAATGAGATCTTGTAAGAGAGATGCCTGAATCAGCTTCCCCTCTTGTTTCCTACTTAAAATACTGAGAAGGAGGATAAATCATTTTGATAAACATTCGAGTGCTTTGGCAAGGTCATTGTCTTAGAAGAAATTCTCCTAGGGTTTTTTCTGCCATCTTTTGCCTTAGTAGTTTGATTACTAACACCCAAGTTAAATTTTTTAAAGTATGACAAAATACGTGCATAAATATTACAATCAGACCTAAAATTTTTTAAAAATACAGTTTTGCATGTAACTATTTAGTGAAGTCCTAATTATTGTTCATTGCTTCTTCTGTTGTTAAACTGCTAGGTTTGTTGTGTTCATTCCTGTAACCTGTCACACACAAAGTTATGGTATGGATTTGTGTTTGAACAGAAACCAAACAACAGACTTAATTCTCTTTATTGCTAACATCAAAGTTATTTCTAAAAACAGACAGATTTTCTTATACTTACAACCTCAGTAGTCCAGACACAGGATGAATGAAACCTCACACAATATAGCTTTGGGGAACACTTAGGAAAACATTGTTTAACAACCATTGTTAACATAACATTGTTTATGTTTGAGCTAATTTGCATATTTATTTATTAAATATATATGATAAACACGACCTCAAAGTAAATTTAAGGTACTGTATTCTGTTGGTTTAACATCACATTCATTTATGTGAGAGTAACATTAAATTGCTATTTTAATTAATTGTACACGTGCATACCAAATACTCCTAAAACCAAAATACTTCATTTCAGAAATAATCTAGTATGAGTATGAAAGTGTTATTTTTCTTTCTACTTAGCAAAAATATTCCAGTCCTAATAAACTGATACACTACAAGATTTATTACCATGATCCTTAATTAGCAAAAAAAAGGTTCTATCCATGTCACTGTTAAATCAGTCTTTCTTACCATTAAAGCTTTTACCTTCTGCCTTTCAAACCAAAGTACTTTCTTATTTTTAACATTTTATCAAAAAAAGGAAACATTAATAACTGCTTTTTTCTTACTCAGGAGTGACAGTCCAAGTCCTTTCCACAGTCCCTGTAATGTTCAGCTACTGGGTAGGTTCCTACTAGCATATTTTGTAATTCATATGTTACAAAATTTTTTAAAAATAAATGCATCCTCCTATAAATTAGGTGATTGAAGTAGTCACTAGAGCACTGAAGTAAATGGGGAATTGTTCTGCTGTGAAAAACAAGACAAAATAATAGTCCAGATATCAAAAGAGCCAGCAGGGTGTCCAGGCAAAGCTCCACTCTGGAGTACACTCAGTAAGAAAGAATGAGACAACAACAGAATTTCTTCTGAGGACCTTATGGGGGTAGCTGGAAACAGGGAGAGAGAATTTACACAGCATGAATCTGTGGTTAGCAGGTAGACATATATGTTCAGATTCCATGAAAGCTAGACATCAATCAGTACTTTCTCATGAAAAAAAGAAGTAAAAGATACATTTGTGGTCTTATCCTACTTTCTTTTAAATGTGGCATGGGACTCATTGACCTAGAATGCTTTGAATCTTAAAATTCAGTAGCAAGTTTAAATTAATATGTTCCCTTCATGGGGATCTTGAATGCATCAAAGAAATAAAAACAGTCTGAGAAGATAAATCATAGCAAAATGCTGTTCTAAATACTTTCTCAATTTGACTATTTAGCTATGCGTACAAGTCGAGTTGTTATATGTAAACACATATGCTACATTAAAAATCATTGTGTTAAGCCCACATATAAGTGGTACCACTGATCTTCAGAATTTCTTGTTGGGTGACATCTCTTTAAAATTTTATTCTGCTATTTATGGGAATGTTTTCCATTAAATATGTATTAGAAGGAAAAACGGGAACCTGATTGTATGGATATTGCAGTTCCCTTACTAGAATTATGATTGTTATCGCCTTCTAAATGTTAGAGAGGTTTGCTCAAGTTTGCTCTGTAGAATTCTCATGCTCAAGCATCTCACACTTCTTATTTTTATCTCTTCAACTTCAATAATAGGAGAGTAAATATTCATTGCTATGTTTAAAAATTATATGCTGAGGTTTTTGCATTGGGATAAACAAAAACAGAGGACTGCTTTACACAAAAGACCAGATACTTAAGTGCATCAGCAACCTGGGCTTTATTACACTCATCCTGAGCAGTAAAGGCAACAGCAGTTGATAAAATATTCAAGACAAGAAGCAGAACGGCACCCAGAGGTTTTAAAGTGAGGCAGAATTTAGCCCTACTGGTTTCCAGCTATTCAGAACTGTAAAGTAAATTTTAGGTTCAAACCCTGTCTCTGAATTGTTTGCAGTGACATTTATCCAATATCTTCCAAAGGTGATAACATTTGAGAACTATATTTTAATGTACTATTCTGCTTAATATCCTACCAGGCCAAACCTCAGGATACTTTAGATCTAGCCCAGATATTAAATAATGACTTAGCTGCTACAGTAAAAAAGTACCCCAAGAGGTTTATCGGCTTGGGTACATTACCTTTGCAAGCTCCAGACCTGGCTGTGAAGGAAATGCATCGCTGCGTGAATGAACTTGGATTTCCTGGAGTACAAATAGGATCTCATGTCAATGAATGGGACCTGAATGCACCAGAACTGTACGATATTTATGCTGTGAGTAGATGTCTCTTTCCTTATTTTGGGCAATTCTGTGATATGGAATTCTGTCTAAAAATATCTTGGGACATATTCAGTCATCAACTAAATTTATAGATACATTAAAACAATCAAGCCTTCTAATCTGCACAGTGATCTGAGAGATTCACCTTTAAGTACATATGATAATTCATTATAGTTTATAATGACAATAATACAATATAAAACATTCTGAAACATACTTTATAATAATGAATAACAAAATCTTTTTATGATATGAGTTCTCATGGTAGAGTTGCTTTCTTGGTTTGTGAGGATATGTGCAGTATCAAATAAAGCATTTCTGCACTGTTTCCTTTTGGGTTCAAGTTACTGTATCCAATCCTATTGACATAAATGATCAAACTCTCTGAGATTTTCAGAGATACCTATAGAGCCAAAGTACCATACGGAATTATGCAAATGGGACCAAAAGTTCCAAACTGAATGTATTGATTATAAAATGAATTTATGAGTTGCATTTCTTAAATAGCCTGAGGCCCAGATGATGATGGTCATTTGTCTAAATTATGGGGTTTAATCAATGTACATTCTGTATCTGTTTCACAGGTTATTACAGCTGTCAGCTTGAAATTGATCCATAGAGGTTATTTTTCCAAATGCTCAAGTTATTCAAGAATTCTGTTAGTGCAGCATCTGGACTATTTGTTTTTATGGCCATATACAGTCAGTTACCAACTTCCACTCTTGGAGATGCATGCATTCACAGAATCACTGCATGGCTGACCTCTGGAGGTCATCTGGTCCAACCCCCTGCTCAAACAGGGCCACCTAGAGCCAGGTGCCCAGGACCATGACCAGATGGCTTTTGAGTATCTCCAAGGATGGAAACTCCACAACCTCTCTGGGCAAACTGTGCCAGTGCTCAGTCACCCTCACAGTAAAAAAGTGTTTCCTGATGTTCAAAGGGAATTTCCTGTGTTTCAGTTTGTACCCATTGCCTCTGGTCCTGTCATAGGGCACCACAGAAAGGAGCCTGGCTCCATCTGTGGAGCCAGATGGAGCCAGGAGCCATGTATCTTTATCGATGTAAAGATACGCCCTCCCTTCAGGTATTTGTATACATTTATGAGATCCCTGCTGAACCTTCTCTTCTCGGGGCTAAGCAGTCCCAGCTCTCTCAGCATTTCCTTATAGGAGAGATGCTCTGGTCCCTTCATCATCTTTGGACTCTCTCTGGTAGCTCCATGTCTTTCTTGTACTGGGATCCCTCTCTTGTGCTGTACATTCTTCAGCTTATGCTTAACGCATATAGGAAGTAACCTCTATCACTTTTAGAAACAACCCTGGATAATAAAGATTGTAAAATTAAGCCATATATGATAATGAACTTTATCAATCTACCAAGCTAGTTATTGAATTGCTATTTTTAGTTTACAAATGTAGATGGCAATTACTCCCTACAGTCCAAAAGTTGCAGCTTTATTTATGCATGTATGGGTAAATAAACCCAAATTTTTCAAATGTGTGATAATCTCCTTAGCAACAAGAGGAGGTCCAGAAATACATCTGACAAAACGAAGCTGTTAAATCCTCGTTAAGCATATGAATGACTCTGATGACTATAAATTTAAGCACATAGTTAAATTACTCAGTCAGAATCAGCATCCTATATTGTTCTTCTGTTTTCCTTTCCAAAGTTGTCAGTAGTTTTGGAAAAATTAATATACTTGAGTGGAGGTGGATTATTGATCAGAATACAGCTAGATTTCAAACTCTTAGGGTGGATTAGGAATAATTTTAACTTTTTTTTAAGACAGGCAGAGGGCCAAAGGGGACAAATGTAGTGCACCAGCAATGCAAATTCCTGAATGCAGCTGGAACAATTCTGCAAAACCATCCTAAAATGGTTCTATAAAACATGAGAATTCATCCTCATATGTGTAATGAAACCAAAAGAATGCTAGTTTGAACCAAGTTTTATACTGCAGGATGGCTGACAAACACAGCCAAAAAAGTATTTTTGTAACGCATTAATCTGAGGAACACTTGGCTTACTAAAAAGATATTATCATCAGTGTTTCCAATCCTGTAGTCTCAAAAAGAACTTTGAAACTGAGTGAGGACTTCAGGATATGGCTCAGAGGAGTAAATATAACCAACTATTGCTTATAGTTCTTACTTCTGGGCCTATTTTCATTACTAGTACTAATGCTCAGTACAATTTTGCAGGTAATCTTTAAAGCACGGCTAAAAACTAAGATGCATTTTGGTATGATTAGTCAAGATTTAGATTTTTTCTTCTTGCTGCAGGCTGCTGAACGATTAAATTGCTGTCTCACTGTGCATCCCTGGGACATGCAGATAGATGGAAGGATGTCCAAATATTGGTTTCCCTGGCTAATAGGTGAGTGTATATTTACTTCGCTTGATCTACATTTATGAACAGTCACTGGATTATGCCGAGAAGATTGTTGCAAAGGTACTAATACAGAGAAGAACTAGATGATTTTTCTATCAATCTTTTTTTTTGTTAAATCAAGTAGTACGATTAAATCTGTTGTGTAAATTCAGCAGTCATTTGTTTTTAAGCTTGTTTAGTTTGTCTAACTTTTAAATACCTAGAATTAAAATTATTCAGACTAGCAACAGAATCTAGTATTCTCTTTTGTCCTAAATACAAAGAGCAGATGACTAGGGAAAAGTGAATTGTCTCTGAAATGTGCTCCTCAAAAATAATGTGAGTAAATGAAGGAGTAGGCAAAACCAAACATTACTTCCTAGAATTTCTTGGATTATTTCCTAGAAATAGGCTGATCAGAGAGGAAATAAATCTAAGTTCACATCAACTATAGCTGAAACAACATGTATTTTGGAAGCTCCCCATAAGTGTAGGGAATTATCTAGTTTCTAGTATTTTCCCCATCTGCTAGGTAAATCAGAACAACACTGAATAACAGGAGATACTGCTACCTAGAAATGTTTAGACCTGGTTCCACCCTCACTTACTCCATTTTGCAGTGTTTTGTTTTGCATGGCTTTGCACTGCCTCCAACAGAGGTGTTCTGAAAAACATACAGGATATACATATAACATACATTCTGCAATATACACTGGCAAATCTTAGTGTCCCAATCACCAGTGTATTATCTTAAAACAATATCAATTAGTCTTAATCAGAGCAGGCTCAACAACACAAATTTTAAAAGAGACTAAAATTATTGCATTTACTTTAAAAAGTATAATTAAAAGATTTTCCTACTAAGCCTAATAAGGCTTTGCATCTGAGCATATGGTAAAATATTAATGAAAGACAATCTTTTGAGCTGGATAGGTATTGTTTCCCCCATAGATGAGGGAAATTCAGTTCCTAATTTCAAGCTGGATGTCTGAAGTTAGGCACCTAAATTATATTCTAAATATGTTAGGTGTGCTCAGAAACTGAGGCCTGATGGAACCTACATTGCTGTTATGTTCCTAACACTGGGCATCCAAGTTACCCAGTGGCAAAGAGATAGGTTATTTCTAAACTGTAGGAACTGGCACCATGTCATAACTAAATCCCAAAGCTGTGTTGGAATATCCACCAATATATCTGCCCCACTTTCCACAGAAAAGAAACCCAGAAGCACAAGTGAGAAGAGAACCTGGCATCAGACTTGTCTTTGAGCTAGGATAACTGGGGAATCAAGCCTGTACTGTGCAGTTCAGGACACACCCAACCTGCCTGTCAGCTGTCCTAGTGGTGTAGGATAAAAACTGGGCTTAGAATTCAGAACATCTTAGCTTCCAGTCATGTGTCCTCATTTCAGTTAATTAATGTTCAGCTCCGCATTCCTCTAATAGAAATAATGCATAACCTTTGGCAGCTGCTCTGTAACTATTATTTTTTCAGTAGGCTCAAGGCTAATTGAAGAAAATTAAAATAACATTTAAAACTCAAAAAGGAAAATAAAAAAATAAAACTCGCATACAATAAAGCTTTTTTTGTTCTTAGGCATGCCAGCAGAAACAACCATAGCCATTTGCTCCATGATTATGGGAGGAATTTTTGAAAAATTTCCTAAACTGAAAGTTTGCTTTGCACATGGAGGTAAGTAATATACGTGTGAAACACCTGTTTTTTAGTTGAGCATGGTACAATTGCATTTTCTGGTATGCCAGCTAATAGCGTTACCACTTTAAACCTGCCACCAGCTAAGTACTATTACCCCAAAGAAAATAATCTGCCAGATTGGCTGATTGTATGAACACTCTCCGGCCTGTTTCAGCCAGTGTTTGAACTGTTAAAATAGCCTTTAAGGGAAACAAGGAGGAAGGGGAGACAGGAGATAGTTTGGGGAAAGGGACAAGGAAGCAGCAGGAGGAATTTGGGCATCACAGTAGTGAAGAATTGAGGAAAACTGAGAAAGAAGCTAATGAAGGGGAAGGAATAAAAAATTGCTGGTGCAGACCGCTTTCTTTCTAAATAGCTAACAGAAAACTTATGGATCTCTGCTGATAATGTGGCTTTTTTTCCTCCTGCGTATTTTCAGCTTTTGTTACTAAAAATTTCTTCTTGCAGGTGGATCTTTTCCATACACAGTGGGGCGAATCTCCCATGGATTCAACATGCGCCCTGATTTGTGTGCAGTGGATAATAAGGTGAATCCAAGAAAATACCTTGGTTCATTTTACACAGACTCTCTTGTCCATGATGGTGATGCACTAAGGCTGCTGACACGTGTAATAGGAGAGGTGAGTCTTAATGCTTCCAGAAGCAGGTGAGTCATTCTTTATTTAATTCTCTATGAAATAGCAAAAGGAGAAGAGAAGAAGAAAGCCGGAAGAAGACAGCATATTCACCCAGGAAAATCAGAATGTGAGCTATTATAAACTGACGTGCTTCTGCCATGTTGATAATGTTTCTACTATATGGAGTTATTGAAATGGTGGTTTTAATCCAGGAAATCATGCACTATGGACCTTAGTTCAGTGAGGCTAGTTCCTTGTGTAAGGTTGTTCAGATTGGGACTGCAAGCAAAGACTGCTTCATTTGGAGCCTTGTTTTCAAATGGCTTAATTTTCAAATTCAAGTGTATACTTGAAGAAATCAAATTGTATTCCCACTTATAGGCAGAAAAAAGTCAATAGTAAAGAAAGTTTTTGTGGGGATCCTGGAGAGCACAATAAACATCATGGGTTTGCAAAAATATTTTCATTGTTAGAGTAAAGAAATCTTTGTAGTTTAGCAACCTGTTTACATCGGGCACAGCATGGGACAGAAAAATCCAAAAACATTCAAATAATTCTTTCTCATTAGTAAATGCTTGGGAAGGGGTTGAAGATGGCATCACTCATGCCAACTTCCAGTGGCATCAACAAGAGGATCAACAAGATCAACAGGTCTCTTGTTGATCTTGGATCAACAAGAGACTTGTATTTGTGTCTTGATCTCTGGACCTCATGGAGTTTCTGCAGCTGGCGGGCAGATGCCTACCAGATGTCAAAACCAGAAATGCAAGCTCTGACATTGACTTTCTTGTCTCAACAACTGTATTCCTGTTTCCTGTACATTAGTTTCTAGGCTCACATAGTACTTTCTCACATATGGGGCTGTTGCTGTCATCATGGCCTCTCGTATGACCAAAGTTCGCAAAGACGGCTAAGCCGAATGTTTTCTTTCTCTCTACAGAAAAGATACTGTTGGTTTCCCATTTTCATCCCTAACAATCTGAACAGGTTACTGCAATAAATCTGTACTAGAACTGGTACAGCAGTGACTTGCCTAGGCCCGCCAAAAATAATAATACAGAACTATTGCTTGCTTTATCGTGGTACTCTGAGCCCAGGTCTCAACCCTTTGAAATCCATGGGTTTTCAAGTCTGTGCTGCACAGGAAGTCTGTAGCTTTGAGACTGGACTTCTGCCCGCAGCTCCCCTACAGTACTTGTGCCTGTTAGGAAAACTTTGCATTTGAAGATTCATGAAAAATTCAACAATGTGACAGCACAACTACAGCTTGAAACAATACTATAGAAAGTTTTTGTAAAGTGTATATGTATGTACACATACAATAACACTAAGTTCTAAGGAGAGGAGAGAGAATACCCCTTTCCTAAATCCACCATGAACCAAAAATAGATTTATAGCAGGAGCCCCATAAAATGTGCAAAGAAACTACCATGCAGCCTAGTTCTGTTAGAAACAAGTAAGATAAAACCCAGGGCAGCTTACATGTCAAAAGATCTGCTAATAAGCTGTTAGTATTGGAAAGCTGTTATAACATCAGTGGCTATCAACTTGGGTGGCATTTACTAAATTCTTTCCATACATATAGACATGTTACAGCATTTGTTTTTTGGCAGTGCTAGTCCTAGTGAACACTGATGGAGAGATCTCTGTGTCAGGGATGAAGTTTTAGGCACCAGGTGGGTTACTAACAAAATTCTAGGGCTCCAGCCCAATACTGATTTCTGTTAATTTCTGTTACCAACCTCTAAATAATAAATATATCATGGTCAACAGCCCCGGACTTTTTACTATGCATTACCTTTTGAATCTAACTGTAGCTTACAGTAATCAAGTGGCTTTAAGTAGTTTTTACAATAGATTTTAAAATTTTACGGGATGTGATATGCACTTCCATTTTACAAGATACCCAAAGGCTTACAGAATAACAGTTCAGCAGTTGCCTTCAGTTATCTCCTTTTCCATGAAGTCTCCCCAAACCTAGACCATGTTCATCCTAAGTATATTCTCATTCTACATGCAGTTATAGTATAGCAGGGATGAGTCTAGCTCTTGAATTTTAAATTGCCATGTTTAGGTGGTCAGATTCCTTTTTTTTATTGCCAAGGAGACAAGATTACTTGCTTGTTTCTTTTTTTTTTCCATTTTAAGCTGTTGGGAGACATGTTCTGCCATTGTTAGAAAGACCTTGGTAAATTAAAAGCTGTGTGACTCAGCATGGCTGAGACCCACGGATTCTTTTTTCTGGGCTGATTCTGGTTTTAAGCTGAACTATAGATGTCAAGAGCAACGCAGGACAGAAAGTACAACAGGATGTTTAATCTATTGCTGACAACTTTTTTTCTGTTTTAACATCTATAGAATGCAAGTCTCATCGCAGTTCTGCTTTAGAGTAACAAGTTAGCTTGGCATCTCAAGGCTGCTCTAAGCTACAGCTGTTGTGGGAAAGCTGCTGTCTTTGCACCACACTTACCTGTAACTTCTCTACCTTTCTTCCTAACAAGCGACACATAGACTCTGGCCCTTAACCATGATTCGTCTTTGCAACTGAAATTTAGTTGTTTGAGGAGAGAGAGGTTATGCATTCTAATTCGATAATCTAAAAAGTCACTCAGCAGTAGCCTCTCTAGTGTCTCATTTATTTTGTCAACAGACTTCTGAAATTAAGTTTCTTAATGCAATAAATTTGACCAGTGTACTACATAGGATGTTGGTGTCTTTTTTAATCCTTCTCTGAGTATTCTGAGCTCAAGCAATGTGACATCAGGTGGAACCACGGTGGTGAAAAGTCATGAGTCAGATCCCAAAAACTTAAATGCTTTTAACACGCCAGAGAACTTGAAAAAAAAGTACATTTTCTTTCTCTTTTTCATAGCCTAAGGCATCTTATCCTTGAAAAAAAATTCACATCACATTTTCAAGCTTTACTTTATAACCATGAAGATTAAAAAATTCCCTCTTTTTTCTGATGAAAGTTGATATTCTTGTATAATACCATTCCAAGAGTCAAATGCTTAAAAAAAATGCCAAATATCTCAGTGTTTTCAGTGTAGTCATGTGTTGGCAGAATAAAAAATATCAGATTAATAAATGCTGGGCTAAAACCAATGTGATTGGGTCTTGAGGATGACACTGTAACTTCATGAGCTGAAGGTTTGAAATAGGACAGGTCTCTAGAGTATAGCTAAGAGCTGTGCAGGAGGGGCATCAGTGTGTATAAAGACGTACTTACACATGGCTTCAGGTCCTTAGGGAACAGCCATTACCTGGCATCAGAATGTAATGTGTTGGCTTTGAGCTTATTAAAATCCAGTGACAGCTGTGATGAGTCATGTACATTTAACTTCATCCCTTCTTAGTTTTGGGTGTGGGTTAATTAGAGCCTATCCCAGTTAAAGGAAGCAGAAGTATACATTCCTGAGAGAGAATTCTGTAAGACTGCAAAATTGCTGCAGTCCTTCGCTCCCCCCATGATGAGGTAGCATGAAGTGACTATAAAGAAACACAAAATCCCTAATGATACTGGCTATAAGAAGTGAAGAACCCGGTTGTCAGGGGATTAAATGATTCAGTGTATCTCTGCAAAAACTTCCCCATGGTGATTCCTTGGTTGGGGGTTTTTTTATATATGGCATACATTTGTTTTTCATATCTGAAGAAAATATCTTGGTATCAGACTGAATATTATAAATAAAAGAATGTCTTTAGCTGCTTAAATATACACACATCCAAATATATTTTGTTTAATCTACACTCAGAACTTGATTTAGTATACAGAGGAGTATAAATTCTCCTATTCTAATCTTATGGCAAGACTTCTATAATAAATTATAACAAAACAATATAGGACAGAACAATAGAATGCGTATCTTCTGTTTGGATGTCGTATAAGGTTTTGGATAGGTGCTTTCAGAGACTCTCGGGTGACATCTACTGGAGGTAAAAAAATAAAAATAAAGCAGCATTTGGAAAATACGAAGAACGAATCATTTCATAAAACAACTGAAATATGTTTTCTTCACCTTATTTCAGTATTGGTAACTGAGTTCAAATATTATAACAAGCGCCCCAAATTCATGAGCTTGACTTCAAATTCATGAGACATTTAAAAACATATCTTTTTAATGAAAACTGTGGTTTTCAAATATTCATGTCTCCAGGAGATGAAGCTTAAAGGAAAATAACTTTTGATAAAATCAAGAGAGTTGGCAGTATGCGCTACCCAAGGTAGATAAAATGGGGAAATACCATTCCAGTGTGAAAATGAACCTATAAGAATGTGGACCTATTGAGAATCTGCCTATTTCGTCTCATCTCTGATAACAGGAAAGATGCATACAGATTTTTATTGAATTTTCTTTTCACTGACTTGCTTTCAGAAACAAATCATATCATGTCACTCATATTTTCAGATACGTGTTTCAAACGCACAGCTAATATCCAATCCCAGTTAAAGACAATGACATTTAAAAAAAATTATAGACTACCAAAACTACATGAAATTTTGTAAATGAGATTTTGGTTTTGTTATCTGAAGCTGAATACTAGTTAAATTCAATAAAATACCTTTTTTTTTAATTTAAATGTTTGTAGTAATTCTACATTGTACCATGCTTTAAGTATTATCACATTGCAATTATTACAGCTTTTAAAGTATCACACAAAAGATAATTTTGATTGCTTTGTATTTTTTATTACACATTCTTCTCACATATATATAATTTCAAGTTTGTTTGTGTCTGTGTGTGTCTCTATGTGTGCGTACGTAGTCAAGAATTTCAAATTCAAGAATCCAAATCCAAGCATCTTTTCTGAGTTTGATGAAGAACTTCCTGAGATTCTTAAAGAAATGTCTCAAAAACTCTCATACTCTTTTTGGACTGCACACAACAGTGCAGAGCATGCAATGAACATGAAAAAGAACCAAAAAGTAAGTCAAGAAACAGAAAGAGGAATTCTGTGTACCGTTTATTGGCCACTTAATTATGGCAACACTTAACCAAGATTAATCATTGCATTTTAGGCAAACTACTTGCAGAAGCAGTACGAGTAGTGCAGGAGAACAATAGATGCCTTTCTGCAAACCAGCACCACAGTACAGAAAATCAATCTGAGTAGGAAATTACCATTTGTATTGTATTCACCTGAGCAATATGCACTCATTCCCATGGGCCTGGGATTTGCATTTTGAACTTTCTGTGTATCCAAATAAAAATACACCAAACTTTAGTTAGACACCACAAAAAGAATAAATAACCTGTACTTTTTTCAAACTTAAATGCACCCAGTAAACTCAAGTCATTGTTTTCAAGCTTTTTTTTTTCCTAATGAAAGTTGGAACCCAAATATTATCTTCATATTCACTTTCGTAATTAATCAGTCCAATATATACATGTAATTTCCTGTGGTTTATTATAAATTCCAGAAAACACGTGCAACTATATTGTTTAATGTTACTACAAAATGTACAACATGTTTTTTTTATTATCAGGACAAAGTTATTTTGGGGACAGATTACCCTTTTCCACTTGGGGAACTGGAACCTGGAAAATTGATTGATTCAATGGAAGATTTTGACAATAAACTGAAGGTATGATCTTTACATTTGGGGGTTTTTTTCCTCCTTTTTAAGCCTCTGGTTTTAGACCTGAGATAAAACACTGAAAAATCAGTGTAGGATACTGATTTCTGCAAAGACTGGAAGAGGCCCTTTAGTCTCTTTGCAGCAGTTCATTTTAAAGCACGAGTAAAAGCATTTGAGTAAAATATGAGTTAAGCACACACAAACATATATATGTGTTTTGTTTTTACAGGATAAACTCAAGGCTGGCAATGCTCTGGAATTTTTGGGTCTTAGCAGAAAACAATTTGAATAATTCTGAAGATATTAAAGAGACCAAACTTCGGAAATAATGTTGAATCCTTAGGGATACTTCTATTTGCATGTGCAATTATACAGATGAAAAATAATTTTACAAGTATATTAGTCTGCTGTTATTTCCAAAACAAAAGGAAGGGTACTGGAAATGAGTATGCACAGGTATTTCTGTGCATTTAAAGATTTAGGTTGTCTTTAAACAATTCTGAAATCCCTGCTTTCATAAAAAAGGAAATATTTCATCTTTTGCAGTTGTAATAAGAATCTCTGAATGATAATCAATGTCATGTTATTAGGACTTGATTCCCAGGAAGAAAGAACTGAGAAAATTATGACTTGTATCCATTACATTTCAGTCTTTGTTATGCCCAATAAACAGAATTTAAAAGAATCTTAAAACAGAATTTAAACAAATTTTGTTGATGCCCAATAAAAGGCAATATTTGCCTTTATCCACTGATTGAAATTGCAGCATACCACTCTTCAGCTCAGCACTGCAAGTATTTGCACTGACACTTTGTAAATGTTGTGATAGGATGAAAAAGGTCTATGTGGGGACTTGTACTTTTTAGCTGCCTCCTACACCACTGGCAACTTATTCATCAGAAACAATTTGAACTGTATGGTTGTAGGTGCAGAAATAATGTATTTGTGTGGGTAGTACTTTGTGCGTCACTGTCACTGTCAAAATAAATACTAGTGTTTAGCAACAGTATGGTTTAATGTTTTACTCCTTAAAAAATACTTCCAAAAAGTAAGGTTGGATACTTTAAATGTTGAAATGATAATGCTCTATCTAGTTTGAGTCCTGCTATAGGAATGGAAAGATGGTTTACTTTATAGACTATTGATTGAAATGGGTTTTCATGATTATCTGCTGAGTGCACAGGCATCCACCTCCTGAGAGGATTTTATACCAGTCAGAAGAATGCTGATGAGCACTTACAGTCTCCATTCTCACGGGATCGTTTGCTGGCTATGTGTGGTGTCACCATTCTTCTGTTTAGTCTTGGAACACTCCAGGAAAAACAGTATTAGACAGAATTTGTTTTTGTAGCTGTGTCCATAGCTGTCCCTATGTCACAGACTGAACCTGAAGGATGTTGAACATCAGCAGTGCCTGCTGATACCAGCCTCTGTTGGACTACAAAGAAGGCTTTGTCCTTCTTTACAGTGTCAAAAAACCAAAATAAAACAAAAAGTGGCTTGTGCAGGTTAATTATATGTTTTCCTAGCTATTGCATTTGGATCTTTACTATATTGCTTCTCCAACTATATTCTGTAAGAGACTACTGATCATCAGAAGCTGAAGTAGACAGCAGCTCACAGGTTTAGGCCCTGGGAATATCAGGTTTTCATGTAAGAGGAAAAGAGGACCTAAATAAAATAGCTTTAACAATGTTTATTGTCCTCTGGTTCGCAAGACTTCTGTTGACCTTTTTTGTTTAAGTATCTACATGCAAGCAGTGAGCTCCTTAAATGTACAATTTTTCAACCAGATTGTTTTAATTAAATTTCAAAGTAGAAGAAAGACAACTTCCTTTTCATATAATATTATTTTCCTTCAGCATATTTGATTTTCACAGATGTTTAAATGGATTTAAGAGGAAAATACATTGTGATTCCTCCAATACATTTTAATTGGATTAATCTTTCATTTTTTTATGAATGAAACCAGTTAAGTTAGTGCGAATGCAATGTTACATCTATGGGAACTGAGGTCTGGAACCTCTCCAATAGCAGGAACAGTATTTAATTACCTTAACCTGTAACTGAATGGGTGATTGCAGCACTCTGCATGGCCATTAATGTGCATACGCTGCATAAATCATATTCATTATGCACTGTCATTATTTAATGATATTCTACTTATTCTCGATGTGTTAAGATTTTTAAGACAGGGTTATATATAATCTTCCCTACATCTTCCTTTTTTTTTTCATTAACAAAGCTAATATAAAATTCTAATTACGGTCAGATGAGAACATTCTTAATACTCTTCCACCAATTATTGAAGGAATAAAAAATGTAAGTTGAAGACCCAAACTCCCTGAGTTTTACACAATGATTTAAACGATGAGGTAAAACACTGCACTTCAAGATTGTTAAAGGCACAAAAATATGAAGGCAAAGATCAGCTCCTAATTACAACAGAAGTCTTTGTAGTTAAATTTCCTCTGCACATGCAAAATTGTAAAGATGATTTACAATTGGGAAGATCAGGCAAGTAATTCATGTCTGTCCATGCTGCATTATACGTCTGTATATTTCATTAGTATTCTGTTGGGTCTAGTTATAAAATTGTAACTGCTTGTATAAAATTTGCACCGAAGTTGTAAAAGAACTAGCTGTAATGTAATTTTAGGTGAACAAAACAGCTGTATAGCGCTAGTGGCATATGCTAAACACAAGAAGGACGCTTGGAGCATCATGGATCAAAATCCATGATGATCGGAACTTTAAATAAAGTACCTTTTCATACCCTGAATCTCAAGCTACTCCTGAAAATCAGTAACTGAATACGGAGTGCCCAGTGAGAACGATCGGCAAGCTGCATTATGGCAGGTGTTAAAATAGATTTAAACGGAGCTGCTGAATAGACTGTGCTTGAGATGTAAGGAAATGTAGGAGGGCTATGTATTTTCCTGAAGGGAGGATAGAGGGCTGCGTCTCTGCACCCCAAAGCAGTGAGAGACAGGAGTTAGGATGTTTCATTCCAGCACTTTACCATGTAGGCTGTGTCACTGCTTGGGCACCTGGGTTCACCTGGGAATGAGTTTGAGGCTTAATGATAGCCACGTAAAAGCAACGTTTGGTAGCATATTATTATTTAAGGGTGTAATAGGAATGGGCAAAAACTTTAGAGAGTGATCTTAATTCTTAAAGGCAGCTGAAGTGTAACAGGGGAGAGGTTCGGACAAGTTCCTGTTCAACACAACGTGAGCATATGCGTCCTCTCCATGTGCTGGAGAATAATTGGCTTGCTGGAGCTATTAATCTGGGAGGACACAAGGTATCACCAGACGGCTTTAATTCTGCCTTTTTGGCACCAAATTCCTGAGAAATACTACCTGTCGGAATTAGTTATTGCTTATATAGGTGTGATTATCATCCCCACCATACACTCGAGATGCAGGAATTGCTGTGCGATTCTAAAGTGTTCCTGCCACTTAAGAGAGGAATGCTTTGCCTAGATGTTTGCTACTACCAGTACCAGGAAAAGAAGTAGAGGTACAGCATGCCTTTCACGATCTTGACATTTTTCTTGCAGAATGAGTGACTTCAAATATATGAAAGACCTTTCCACCTTCTCTCCGCAGCCTCTATTCCCAGTTCTTTACTCTTTCCACCACAACAATTAGCATTTCCAAGGATTTTAGCCCTTAAAACAGATGTACTTTTACTCTGGAGCCCCCGTATAACTTAAGAATCAGAAAGGCGGCTGAGCACGGGAGGATCATGCTTTCTGGGTAGTGCATGGCACATCGGTGATGCAAGGCCCCTCACAGCCAAGCTCCCCAGGCCTGGCTCTAGCTTGTCATTGTAACTCCATTGCTATCTCCTACAGATAATACTTCAGGCTCACTCTTTTGGGCGTAGAACTTAAATCTTCACTGAAAGCCTGAATGTTAATGGATGTCACATAACCAGCAGCATTCATGCTGGGAGATTGAGATTCACTCAGTTTTAAAGAGGAAGAGGGTGCTAAAGCATAAGAACCACTAGCCAATTTCAGAACTCAATGACACATCATAACCCGCATCTTCAGGAGGGGTAACTCCTTTATCTGCCACCGCTCCTTAAGTTAAAGTTATCCTCTCCCACCCTGGCTGCATATGGCAGCTTCTCCCCCTTGTCCGTGCTGCTGCGCACCACGCGCGAGGCAATAAATGGGATCACTTGAAGTAACTGAGACTGAAACGATCCACGACTCTTTACTGAAACAAGGAGGTTTTGAGAGGTAAGAGGCTATTTGTCTCCACCAGTCAATCTTCCCAACTGAACGCCAACAGCCCAGAAAGGCACGACTACAACCCGAGACGGTACCACGGAGGATGGCCGGGGCTGTTCCCCACAAGTGCTCCAGTTCTGGAAGGAACCGCTACAGAGAGCTGGGACAGAGACACGGAACCGTGACTTGCCGGCCGCTTCTTCTTCCGGAGAGATACTGGGGTTTAATCTCTCGAAAAAACACGCAAACATTCAACGGCTTTAAACCAAAGTGCTCATTTATTATTACTAAATTACCAGACTGCAACGGGCAACCTGGATCAAGACAAGCCACCGGAGAAGCCTGGTAAATCTACAGCTTCAGGAGGAGCGAGGGGCTGCGCGCTCACACCTGCGCTCTCTGCCGGTCACAGAACAGCCACAACCCGCTACTTCGAGGGAGTCTCCCCTCGCAGCTGAAAAACCCCACAGCTTGCCCGCCATCTCTGACGGCTTCTCCCCTTCCCGAACCCGCCCCTCTGAGGGGACGCCGCCAGAGCCGCCTCACGCAACCGAACGCCCCAACGGCCACCACCCCGCGCGCGCCGGAAGGGCTTATCCCCGCCGCGTCACCGGCCCGCCGCGCCGCAGCCAATCAGCGGCGGCGGCCAGCCAATGAAGAGGGGCCGCGGGCCGTCACTTCCGGACGCCAGCGCCCCTCCGGGAGGTTGTTACTCCCCGCGTCACGTGCCGCGGGAGCCATGGCCGCCCGGTGCCGCCGCCCTGCGGACCACGTGACCCTCCCCCCAGGCGGCCGCTCTTGCTGCGCCGTCGCGAGACTCTATGGTTCAGGGCGCATAGGCGGGAGGCCGGCCGGGCGCCGGGCCGCCAGCTCTCGCGAGAGCCGCCATGGAGGGCGGGGAGGAGGGGCCGGGCGCGGCGCTGCCGCCGGCGGGCGGGGCCGCCGAGGGAGGGGGAGGAAGTGTCATGGCGGCGGCGGCGGCGGGCTCAGGCGCGGGCTCCTCGGCGCGGGGCGGCGGCGGCTCCTCGGCGGCGTCGCGCTGGTTCTTCAGCCGCGAGCAGCTGGAGAACACGCCCTCGCGGCGCTGCGGCGTGGAGGCCGACAAGGAGCTCTCGTACCGGCAGCAGGCGGCCAACCTCATTCAAGATATGGGCCAGCGCCTCAACGTGTATCCGAGCGGGGCCTGTGGGGTGGCGGGGCCGGGCGGGAGGGGGCCGTGGGCCGGGCTGAGGGGGGCCGGGGCGGGCGGCGCCGTTACCCGCCGCCTGGGCCGGCTGTAGCGGGGCGGCGGGAGCGCCTTGCCCCCCGTGCGGGAGCCCTCCCCGGGACTCTTCCCGCTCCTTCGGCAGCCGGCGAACGGCGCGCTCGTGGGATGGAGCTGTGGCCTGGAGGCACAGAATGGGAGGAGGAGCCTCGCCAAGCCCCCGCTTCGCCGCCTTTGTCGGCGTGCGAGAGGCACGGGTCGCGGGCGGGAGGTAGGGACGCCTCGGGTCTCCCGCCCAGCCTTTTCGCCGCGGTGGTATCGATGGTATAGCTGCGGGTTTAGACACTTTTTAAGTAGACCTCAGTCGCTCGCAGACTCGTTTTGCTTGGAGCGGGCATCTCTCCTCGTTAGCTATTCCTTAATTTGATTTGAAAGAAAAGAAGGAGATCAGAATAAGACTAAAGCCTCAAGTCCCCTACTGAAATAGTTGAATGAGAAGAAAACAAAAGCACTTGAGGCAGTATTTCAGTGAGGAGTTTTCATTCAGCGGGTGAGAGGTGGCTAGCCTGGTATAGGAATCTCCACATTGTGTGTGAAGCAGATGGGAAAGATACTTGTTAATATCGGTTAAGTATGTGTTAATATCAGTTAAGTTCTGAAGTGTCACGTCCTTAATTCATTTTCAGCTGAAGACAATATGTTGAAAGCAGTGATTGATGTAGAAAGTGCGTCGCTTTCAGTTCTTGTAAACAATTTTCTTAATATGTAGTGTTTCCTTAATTTAATCTTCCAGATCGCAGCTTACAATAAATACTGCAATTGTTTACATGCACAGGTTTTATATGCATCATTCCTTCACAAAATTTAATCGAAATGTAAGTATGATTTTTGTATGCGGTAATAATATGCCCATAATTTTGGCAGTCTGACTGACAAGTGTTATACTCTTTTGCTGGATTGTGAAGTTTGGTCTGTTTATAGGAATTCCAGGTTCTTATCAGTGGTTTAGAAGCAATAATGATATTTCTTTTCAACTTTGAATTATTTTAACTAGTGGCAATTAGATTTTTATCTTCTGCCATTGAAATAAAAAAATAGCCGCTGTCAGCAAACACATTTCAGATGTGTGAAGAATGCATTTAGATGTTTCAAATCTGGCTAGTGCTTACGTGCTGTAGTTGGAAAGGCTGATGTGTAGGAACACACGTTTTTCTTAATGAAGTCAGTGGTAGCGCTAGCATGGTGTGCCTGACAATTATAATATGGTTATGTATGTATCCATATGGATTATGTATCTGTTCTCAAAACAGTGTAAACTCATTTAACTAGTCTAGTCTTAAGCAGCTTGATGATAAGTTATATTAGACAAGAAAAATCTTTAAATCTGATGAGAAAATGCTGGCGCTCTTGTTTCAACTACTGAACTGAGTATGCTGAATCTGAATACAGAATATGTTATGGAGAACTGAATTCTCTGTAAAAATACTCTGTGTAATTGAGTGATTTTCTAACAGGTATGGAACTGGAGATCCCAACCTGAAAATTTTAAGCCTTTTTTATGTCCAGTATTGGATGCAATAGTTAGAAAACCAGTAATTTTCTAGGTATTTTTTGTGTTTTTTTAAAAAAAAAAAGTACTTTGCATCAATTTTTTTATACCAGCTTTGCAAGAACAGTTAATAATGGTGGTGGTATATCACTAATCAGTGAGGATGAGTTTTCTCAGATCTTGGTTTTTTGTGATAAAAGAAACAGATTGAGACTGTGACAGATGTGATTGTCTAGACCAGAGCAGACCTTGGTCTACCAAGGGGTAGAATCTTGCAAACCTTGCACTGTTTGGAATTTGGGCAGGTACACAGTGGGTTACGCTGTTAGCCAACTCTTTTGTCTGGCATGAATTTATTTATCATTGTCGGCTGAGCAAAAGGGTATCTTATTTGGTGTTTATTTGGCAAGAAATACATATTAGTTTGTAGGGACATTGCAGAAGTGTATTTCACTATTTTTGTGCAAAATCTGAGGTAAATTCAAACTTGCAGCAACCTTATTACCAAAACTGCAGTGTTACAGGTCCTTATGTAATAAAAGCTTAAGTGTTTAAGTACAACCTGAGTGAAGTGTGCATAGGCCTGAAACACTTTAACAGGAAGAAATATATAATGTAGGTTTTGTTTATGTAGTGATAGAGAGCTATGTATGGATATATTTGACATATGGAGAGCTATTGAATGGATATACATATAAATCAAAATGTACTTTCCTAATACAGTCTTGTAGTTTTAGAGCAAGAATAGCACACACAAGAATCAGTTCCAGCAAGCTTTGTGGTGGAATATGCCCTTTGAAAGTGTTTCTGTAATACGTCATCTGAAGGCAGTAAAACGGTTGTTCCATCTTTCTCCCCTCCACGTACCTGCCCACATAGCAGTAACCTGTAGCCAGTAGAAGAGGAGCTGGCAAGGCATCCAAAGTTTTCTGTGGATGGTTTGCAGACTTGATAAGCTAGGCAGAACTGCTTGGAATGGAGAGGTCACTCTGTAGAGCTGCTGTAGCTGGGGTTTGTGTTTAATATGTCGCCTGCTAGATTACTGTTTGTACTGTCATCTGGTAATCTAGGATAGATTTAGGTAGCAAGAAGCTTTAGCTGCTGTGTCCAGGTTTTCACTGGACACTGAAAAATGCCAGTCACTTGGAACTGAAAGCACGGTAGTATTTGGATATATAGTGCCCTTGTTATGAAAACTATGCCTTAAGTTATGTTTATGAATCTTAAAATTCACAAGTAAGCTATGTAAGGGCTGAATGCCATGGAAACTGCAACTATTGCAGGAGGTGGAAAGTATATTGTTAAATTAATTCTCAGGTAATAGTATTCAAATAAAAGTTAAAGGCAAGGGCACTGCAAGTTAGCACTCAGTAATATTGATTTCTGCCGAATGACTTTCTGTAGTTCTCAACGAGTGTAAGGCCAGACAGCAGCTTTGTGTGTGCACTGACAGGCAAATGCATTTTCTTATTTTCCTATAGGGTAAAGGGGGTGGTCTCAAAGTGAATGTGAGTCACTTTTAAAATGCTCCCAAACCATCTGGCAGGTTCTCTGTAGAGAAGGCAAAAGCTGAGGACTGTAATAAATACTTCTTATCAAATCTCCAGAGTACTTGGTAAGCTAAAAAACGTAACAATATTTATCCACTGCAAGAAGAAACTAACCCTTAGAAATTAAATAGTAAAATACTGGCAGTCTTGAAGCAAGACCTAGCTAAAATTTTCTACAGTATATGGAGTATATCTCTAATATTTCTTTGTGGTGTGCATATAGTGATGTTTATCCATGGCAAGCAGGAATCTGAAGTCTGGGGCTAGAAAATCAGATGGCCATTAGTCAGAATGCCTTATGATCTCCAGCTGAAAAAATGTAGCCTTTGTTTTCTTGCTCTATTGGTAGGTTAATGTTTTTAGTCAAGTAATAAACACTTGCATATTTGTTGTTAAGTCTAATTGGTGGGTTATACAAACACACACGTATGTCTTACATGTAAGTCACATGCACTTAATTGCTAATAAACAGGTCTTCTAGTGGAAGCTCATTTACTGAATAGCTGTTGTCTTAATTCTTTTTTTTCTTTAATATAAGTTACTGCTAAACAATTTTGCAGGCTTTCAAGACTTTGAGTCAACTGTGAATAGGGAACAGATTTCCAAACAGTATCTTCAATCTGTAGAGCCACAGGGGTGGCACATACCAGTTAATGTAGTCTTTGTTCATTTTGAACATATTGTATTTACTGCGCTAATGACCAAATATCCCTATTTTTGCAAAGTTACTGTGGGCTAGCAAGTCACTTTTGAATTGCTATGGATTATCTATGAAGTACATACATCTAGGTGCAAAGAAGAATGTACTCAGGTTTTGATGTTGCAGTCAAAGCAGGTAAAGGCCTTGCAAGGTTGCTGTGCCCCAGTAATAGGGTGAAAACTTGCTTTACCAATTCTGGTAAGCAGAATTGGATGCCCTGACTACTAATTTTCCCTAGCCATGCAAATGACATTTCAGGAATTACTATGAATCTCCTCAGCAGTAGTACAAATTATTCTTTTTACGTTACTGTTGACCAAGGCATAGTAACTTTGGTTTGCTGAGTCTAAAGTTAGTCAGTGGTAATATCGGGGTGGGGAGGGAGCTTGCTGGCTTTTTATAGGAAATACTAGCCTGACTGTTATAGTTTAAAATATCTTGAAGATTAAAATTCTTCTGAAAATACTGTTTCTGTAGTACTTGGTGTGTTTGATATTATTATATAGCATATACCTCTTAGAGGCTTATTCTTCAGTACACTGTGATTTGAAGAACAGAGAGGGGGGAAAAATCCTTGGTATGCTGGAAATGAGAGGTAAGGCGTCCAAATGGTAGCTGTATTTTTAAATATAATCCTTAGAAATGCCATGTGGAATACCAAACAACCAGTTGAAAATATACTTGATGATGTCAAGGGGTTTTTGTGTGATATGCAGTGGAACTTCATAAAGTGCCTGAAGAAGGCTGGAAGAGGAATTTTTTTCCCTGAAGTACAAGGTAGGTGAGTTATGTGGAGGGTTTTCTTTGTTTCCAGTCCCTCTGTATTCCCTTCCCGTCTCTTGTGCCCTGTCCAGATTGCACTATTAAACAGTTGACTTTGCAGTTATGCAAAGTTCTTAAAACTTTCATAATATGCACCAAGCTTTAGCGAGGCTGTTTTGGGCACTTCAGTTCTGTTTTTAATCTTGCAGTTTAACATATTTGTTTTTATGCAATGTGAGCTCCTGGTTATAATAAAAAAACCAAACTTGCAACTCTTTTTGTTCGCACTTGAAAAATCTTTATCATAGACTGGAACCACTTAATGTCTTAAGCTAATTTGTATCAAGTCTAAAAACATACTAATATTGGCATTAAAAGGGAGAGGGAGTTCTCAGAAAACTGTGTGCGTGCTGCAGATATATTCTGAGATTATTCCAAATGCCTTCATTGTAGCAACACTGTTTTTACAATATGTCTTGTACTTTTTAAGTGAAAAAGGACTTGTACCACACTTACAAATAAAACTTGCTGTATAATGCTCTTGGAGTGTCATAATAAGGCTCTTGTTTTGGTCTTTCTATTTCAGTGAGACTTGGTTTCCGAGATCCTCAGCTAGTACAAAAATGGGATTTAATTTCATAAATCATGTGTGTTGTTCTGAAGATATTTCTCAAAGTCTTAAAGAATATTTTGGGTCCATGGTAGATAACTAAATGATTTCATTTGTTTTATGTCAAATGAAGATGTCTATATATAGGAAGCTTACAGCCTTGTCAAGTCTGTGTCTTTAATTTTGTTTTTTTCTACTTTGTTTTTTCTGCCATTTTTGAGAATTGGAAATGAATGAAAGCATTTGAGCAACTTTGCAAGTTATACACTTAGCAGGGTGTGTCGTCTTCACTGAAGACTCTGTGCATGCCAAGTCTGAAATTTTATTAGGATGTCTATTTTCCTGAATAAATACCAAGGGAGACAAAAAATACTGACCTACTCTAAACTGGGAATGAGAACCCTAGTCCTAGACAAGACAAAGACCTGAAATTCTTTGGCCAGAAGCCAACACTTCTTTTTTAAGGAAATAGATAATTGGGGTGTACATAGATTTCTGATGAACCAGAGTTAAATGCCAGTTAATCAGGTTGACTTAAATCAACCTCCAGAACTGTGTTTTATGTAAGGTCTTGGAGATCAGGAGTTGTGTGGAGGCTTCTTGGCCAGAACTGATCCGTTTCAGTAAATTAGAAGATATCCTGAGGTCAGCCTGATGAAGAAGGTGCTTTTTTGGAATGAAGTAAAACTTCAGTGCAATCAGACATAGAATAATAGTGATAGTTCACTGATTAATTAACTGTGCAGTTATTGGTGACTTGATTTGAAGAATGACTCTGTGAAATGTAAATATTTTCAGTCATGGTAATTGTTGGAAGTTGATTTTTCAGAAAGGTAAATTGTGAAAATTCCATGTATGTGTAACTATACCCACAAACTATGTAGAAAGAGACCTTGTGGTAGGATATATTTGAATTAAACTTTTACACAAAGCTGGAAAAACTGTAAGATCTGAATGCAAAGTACTTGGGGATAAGTGTGTGATGCTTGGTGGGGATGGTCAGGCTAGAGAGAGGGGGAGAACAGCAGGGAGCAACAGTTCATTGCTCACAGTGCAGTTGCTTTTGTTCTTCAGCCCACAGTAGGGCACTGCAACAGGTTACTGACTGTTTGGTTTGTTTTAAATTTAAAAAAAAAAAAGGGAAATTGTGTGATCCTGGGGGGACTGAAAGGATCTTCTATTTGTTTTCTATTAAAGCTTCTTCCCATCATGAATTCTATTTCTGGTTGTGTACACTTCAGGACTTAACTTTCCTTACTCAGTGACTTCACTATGTTGAGTCTTAGTTTTCAATCCATGATGGTCAACCTCATTGTATCCTTTTTCCTGAGTAAAAAAAAAAAATTGAACCAGTTCTAGTCTCTCTGGTGTCCTCATTAATACCTCTTCATTTCTGTCCAATGTCTCGTTGTCAAACTTGTTTCTTCATAACTCTGTTGATTCTTAACCATTCCCCATTTCCTTTCTCCTCTGTCATTCATGTTTCCCTGGCTTCCTGGCCCTGTCTGCTAGTCTGGCTTTTCCCAGAAGCTCAGGATTATGTCTGAGAATGTAATCCTTCCTCTTAGGCTGGCCCTGGTGTAGAAGGTGCTAGCCTCAGACACCTTCCTCAGTTATATGTGCTCTAAATCACTGAAGCACACTGAGCTTATATGGATGAAACAACTGTAGAAGAGAGATTTGCCTTGGTTTTTGCATTACTGGGCTGGAGCACAATTTGTCTGCTCTGTAAAATATCTTTATATGGCATGTGTATGTTGGGTTATACATGTGTGTGCTACTGTACAACTTCTCCATCTTCTGATACTCTAGCTTTCTGAACTCCAGAACATCTTTCTGTCACATGTAGTGTTTCAAGTTTATCTCCCAGCTTAAGTGAGGCATATTTCAAGTAGTAAGTCCCTAGCAAAGGGAATTTCTTCCAGAATTTCAAATCATTACTTCAAGCAATGTGGATAGGAACTTCTCAAAAATCATCAGAAGTCTTAAATCACAATGTTAATATGGCCTTGTTGAGCAACATTGACTTGAGGTTTTTATTTCATTCATTTGTAAGGCTTAAGTTTCAAGTGTCTTAGAAAGCAGTTCTTTTGTCTCCATTGTGGAAGAATTTGCTCCCTGTGACTTGTTCTGGGTGGTTTGGGGTTTTTCAGAATACTAGATTTCTTCATGGCACATTTCTGTGCATCAAAGGGGTATCACCTTTGCAGGGTGTCAGTTTTCCTCAAGTCTGCCAACTTAAAGTTTTACTTAAGATCCAAGTGGACATTTCACAGTGATTTAAGGAGGCAAAAAATACTCCCTCAATACATTTGAAAGCTCCTGAAATATAATGGGTAATCACTTAAATGTTCGATTCTAATTAGTTTGTTGCAGTTTTTACTATATTGCCAATTTTCATACCAAATGTTTTATTTTGGTATGAAATAGGCATAACAAAGGGCTATGTGCTAACCAAAAAACCTCCTCACTTTAGGGGGAACTGTGGCTGCCATTCCATTCATTCAGTCTATTTCTACTTGGGCATTGAATGAGAAATCCAATACCTGCACTGCTTGCACTATGCATTAATTAAACACTCAACAAGCAGCTATTTCAGTCTCTGAACAAATGCTTTATACTGGCTTAATTTTAACCAATTTAATCTGCTGATGTCTACATGAAGATTCCTGCTGCCATTTTAATTCATGTTTGACGTGGCCAACGTTGCCTACAAAGAGGACCCTGATTCTTCTAAGTCATGTATGGTTAGCCATGTTCTGTAAATAGGTATATCAGTCATTCTAGCTGATAACGAGGCATCAAAACTCTACTTCATAGCTAACTCCTAGGTGGTACTGAACTGTGAATGGGTGCTTTGCTGCCAGCTTATGACACCTAGAGTTTTACAAAGATTTTCATCTTTAAATGCAATTTGTAGTCTTTACTAACATTTGATGTAACTGCTGTTTTGTGAATCCTTGTGCTTTGTTCACTAGATACTGCTGGGTATATACTAAAGTCTCTAAGAGTAACCTTTACGTATACAACCTATGTTTATATAACAAGCTGTTTTCCTTAAAGCTCTCTGCAAAGTTTCTTGCTTTTTAGGAGAATCAAATGCTAGCAGAACTTGTGATCAGCTGTTTTGCCTTTTACTGAAAAGATGGTGAGGTCGGTCACTACTGTGCAAGAAATTGGGTGAACCTTCTCACAAAGTATATTTAAGTTGAAACAGCCTATGTTTCAAGTTAGATATACTTTTCAGTGTGACTAAATCTTCTGGACTAAATCTATTCTCTTTATGTTGAACTAGAATTAGTTTGACCTCAGACATCTTACAAATGCATTTATGTTACTCCTTCCCTATGCTGTTGAAAGGATTACATCAATTATAAAATAAAATGACTAGTTACTTTTGTTGCCTTGCATGATTTCAGAACTGTTTAAAAAAAAAAAACCAAACAAATCCAACTTCTTAAACATTTTCTAATTACCAGTTTAGACTCTCCATAAAAATTAAAGTCCTACTAGTAAAAAGTATGTATATGTTTTTCTCCTCCAGATAATATCTCCTACGGCATTGTTTTTGGCTGCAAAAGTGGAAGAACAGCCACGGAAACTTGAACATGTTATTAAAGTAGCACATGCCTGTCTTCATCCTCAAGAGCCACAACTGGATACAAAGAGTGATGTAGGTGGAAGTCATGGTTTTAAAGATAATCAGATGACACTTCATCTAATGTTCTCTTATATTGTCTTGACTGGATTATTGCTGTCTGCAAACTAGAAAAAACTTCTGTTTTTACACCATTTAAGCCTTTTGTATTACTTGATTTAACTTATTAAAGACTCAAATATTTGTGTTACAAAGCTTGAAGAGATTGTTCCATCTTGAACTTGCATTCTTTTTAAGACTTCTACATGTATAGTAGAAGACTAGACGTTAAATAAGAGGTTTCATGTGTGGTTCTGTAAGTTACACGGTTTGCGCAGAGAGGAGTTCAGGATGCTGTGTTTGTTTTCATCAACCAGATGCTCACTGCACCATTGTCTCCATTCTGTTTTAAAGGATGCAATACAGTTGTCAGCTGCTGCCTCTGCTATACATTGGTCTTCCTTTCATTTGCCAAAGTTTGTACAGCTTCCGCTTACTTTATAGTTCACATTTTCTTTCCTGAGAAATCTTCCTGAAACCAATCATACGAGGAAGTATGGTGGAAACGCACCGGAGTTGTTCAGCTTGAAGGTCAGGCTGAGCTAGTTATACTCTGCTGGACCTCAGCTGACATGTAAAACTATTTGAGCACCTTTGCTATACTCCCAGTTCTTGGAATGACATGTGGAGGTGTATATATATATGTGTTTGAGCCCCCAAGCTTAAGCTAGCTTAACACAGGCCAACTGAGTATCTCCAGCTGTATTTTAAAGTACTTGTAAAATGGATTACCTGCCTAGAGATACTTGAGTTGATTTGCACTGGCAAGCCTTCGTCATTCTTACAGCATCCCCCCCCGCCTTCTCCCAAAAATGCTTTGCTGGAACAGATTATATGAGATCCAGACTAAGTAAATCTTACTGTGAAAGATGGTTAGGCTGGTATAACTGAATTTGCGGTAACACTTATACTGGTAGAAGAAAGTATTACGACAATGAAATATTCTGAGTTGTCAGTTCGAACTGGCTTGGGTAGTGGTCTTAACTTGTGTTGCTAGTACCAGTATTCAAATAGGAAGTGTATGATTAAAATTGAGACAATAGATAGCTATGTCTTGACCTGTTTGCTTATTTGTTTCAGGCATACCTTCAGCAAGCCCAAGAGCTGGTTATACTTGAAACAATAATGCTTCAAACTTTAGGTATGTCTTTCTAAATATCTCCTGTGCAGCCAGCTTACCATGAAGAAGTAATGGGACCCAAGTAACTGGATTTTTGATGTGCTATTGGTACACTAGAATTTTACTACTTTTGTATACAGCTTCTGACCTGTGAATTTAGTTTTGTATTACCAGTTCGGTTGTGTTCACTTTGGAGAAAAAAAAGGCATACCTATACTTGTGAAATAGATGTTTCTGACAGTTTGGTGGGGTAGAAATGTGTACCCTTCCAAATATATTTTACTCCAAAGTAGAAACTATGTTGATATTTCTTCATATAAGGTAACACGTTATACAAGATTAGCTGTGTATGTGTTCCAAAGCAATTGGGAAGAGCTTTCTACCAAATGCTCTTCCCCATTTTGCCTTTCAATAGAACACTATGTAATTGAGCAGGGTTACTACCTCTGAACATCACAAGTCATAGTGTAACCATTTAATGGATTCAGGTGATTCCAAAATTTGGAATGGAATGTTCTGATAAGAAACTCTTCTGACTTTAAAGTAACATAGAGACAATTACAGCTAGCAGGTGTGAGAACACTGACTTACTCAGATACTCTCACATACCACTTTGGGTATATTGTTTAAAAAAAAAAAGCTAACAGTAGTGACCTAATTCTTAAAATAGTGTCATAAACAAAGGTTTCTTAAGTCACTGACCTACAAATCAACTTAATTTGTAATTTCATAGATGCAACACGTTTAAGTCCCAGAAATCAATGAATAAAGTGTGCGTGCATACACGTGTATTTCAGTGTGTCTGTAACATAGCTTTTACTGACTTATTAATGTACTAGAAACTGTTCAGATATGTTCAACTTTAAAAATACAGTAACTTCCCAAGTGTGTATATATATTTAGGACTTGAGATTACTGAAGGAATGATATACTAATTGATCTTGAAATGGCTATACTATCTACCATTCAGAAGTATGAAAAAGTGCAGAATAAAAGGCAGTTAATTAGTGTTACTTGATCTTCAGTGCAAAGGTTTAGCAAGCATTTTAGGTCTGTGGGGAGAGGAAAGGGGTTTGATTTTTTATTTAATAGATGGAAATGTATAGTTCTAAAATGTATTCTTAACTCTTTAGGTTTTGAAATTACCATTGAACATCCGCACACAGATGTTGTGAAATGTACACAATTAGTGAGAGGTCAGTGACTTTTAACCGCTTCCGTAAGTCCTTTTTTACCTTTCTAGTAAAATTGAAGGTGATGTTATTTGCCTAATATGATCTTCACCAACTATGTTATCCAAAGAGCTTGTTTAAAGCTAATTAGTAAAAGCTCGATCTTAACCTTTAGAGTCTGATAGAGTCCAGTTCTCTGTCCTTCATAATTTTTTTGCTTGCTTATGAGCTTTGCTTTTAATAATGTCTGTTCCATGTTTTCTTAAATGACAGAAGCAGTTAGGAGTTGAAAACCAAAAAGCCAACTACTTAGTATTGTTCTGGTTTGATTGTTTTCACTCTGAAGTAGTTTTACCAAGTAAAGTTTAGTCTGCATATTGGCTGATGGCTAATGCTAGCTTTCTGCCCAGCAAATAGTTTTAGGTAATGAACTGAGGGATAAAGAGAGTGCATAGCAGGTCTGCTATCACATACAAATACTTCAAGATGTGACTATTTCTTTTTCTGGAGCAGGGTGTACTTGTTTTGGATGGTAGCACAAAACCCCAAACCTTTTGTTAAACAATCATATCCTCTAACTTGTATGTAGCTCATTAATGTGACTCTAGCTAGAAACCTGTTTTGTTCTTTAGTATTTTTTTGTTGAATTTTGGCACACCTTTCATTCTTAAATTGGTTTCCTTTGGAGCTTTAAAAAAAGAAACAAAAATTCTCTCATAAGATGGAGGATGAAAAAATTAGGAATCAGTTGCAAAGGCACCTAAAATAAGCTTTTCACTTTAATTATGTTCCTTAATTAAAAAGTGTTTGGAAATGATTAGACCATGGTTGTTAGTCTTTAGTCATTAGCTGTTGTTGCACTGAAAAATGCAAAGTTAAGTGCTTCAAAGTTTTTTGTTTTTCTCTGTAAACTATAGGAAAGTTAGGTGCAACTTAATCATGTTAACTCGATCTGTTTCGTAGTAGCTCCAGAATTAAAGTTGTTCTTTAAAGGGAAGGTATCTCTCCTTTCTCATTTTAAAGTAGCTCACTGGTGTAGTGTCTTCAGGGTTTGATTTTGAGTATGACTGGTGCTATGTGTAACTTATTTGCATAAAAAGTAGCTTTATTGCTATTCTTGCTATAAGATAATGATTATTTGCTTTCTGTTCAGATTTGGTTGTGACTCGGGGCATAAGTCTAATTGCACCTAACGTCTCAATAGTCTGCATCTCTGTAGGGTTTTGCTTTGGATTTTCTTAGCTGTTGGTCAACATAAATGTGAGCACATATTTCACTGTTTTGTGTGAGCCCCTGCACTTCTGCTCGGTGTTTGGGGCTGTGGGGAGGGGTGGCAGGCAGTATTGTAGCTGCATCAGGATTTCCGCATTAGCAAGTGTATTTGACTCAAGCATACAAGAAG
This sequence comes from Mycteria americana, assembly GCF_035582795.1. Lineage (NCBI taxonomy): Eukaryota > Metazoa > Chordata > Aves > Ciconiiformes > Ciconiidae > Mycteria > Mycteria americana. The sequence continues at coordinate 36,675,057 of NC_134373.1, forward strand.
AAAGGCATACTGCTACACAAACTTTATTTCCTTTAGTCAAGGGTAGATACCACTCTAAGACAGTTCAGCTTTTTCCTGTGTTTTGCGTGCTACTTTTGTGTACTGACAAAATTCATACGTTGAAGGTACATACTACTTTTTACATATGACATTTTAAAGTTAGTATTTAATGTCAGCACACTTTAACAAAATATTTAACATCCAAAATTATACCAAGTCTTGAAATCTGAAGACTCCAGTGAGGGCTGAAAATCCATGTACCTCAAGGACTGGTACAAAGTGAATGTAATAGATCTGATGCTTGAAAACCTACTCACTGTAGTAGGTGTGCTCCTTAGTAAGTGTGTATGCAAATGGTATTCTTGTCAGCATATGCCCCTCCTAGGGGTGGTATAGGCTGTGAACACAAGGTTTGAGTACCTCATTAAAAAAAAAAAATTAATCCATAAATTAAAAACATTGAGCATGAAATCTGTAGTCATGCATGCAAGTCAAGCAAGTAGAGAATAATTGCCGTGGAACATTAGTCTTATGTATTGAGTGAATAAAGAGATGGGCTTTTGGGCACAGTGACAGATCTTCAAAGATGCAGTGGCATGATTTTAGTTCTCTCCCTCTTAACATTTATTTATTGGACAGTGTGTTGTTTTAACGTGAATAGGTACAACACTTAGATATCAAGTCCTGAAGCCTTCAAAATATATCTAAGACTTGTCAGTGTTAAGCCTTTAGTGCTAAAGGGATTGACTGAGAAGTTAAAGAAATGCTAGGTTGCTTCATCCAGTTCTGGTAACGTCGTCTTGGACAAAAAGCACTATTTCAAAAGGCAAAGAGATACCTTTTTTTTTTTTTAATTAAAGGTGATTAACTTATCCAAGACTATTATGATTAAAACCTTCAACTGTATGTTTGGGGGGAGAAGGAAGAGAGGAATATAATGTGGCTGACCATTTAAGTATCAAAAGAGAGGCAACAAATTTAGCTGAGGTATACAAGTGTACTTAAGGTTTTGGCTTAGCATGTGTGCACTGAATTACCATGTGGTGAGAAGATGTCCTGGTCCCTCAAACTTTTGCTGGCTAAACTTAATTAAGTGGCTAAGAGGGTGGCTGATTCGCTATATCACTTTTTGTTGTCTCGCATCCAGGGTAATGTGCTTTATGCTGTCACTGTTACCTGTATTAATCTGTAAGCTACCACCTTTAAAAACAAAATGGAAAAAATAAAATCTGTTTCTCTTGATGATGCTCAAAAGATTCAGCCAAGTCCTTTGTCAGAAGACTAGTCTAGTAGTGGCATACCAGAATCAGTTGCTGGAAGCTGAAGCTGAACTAGTAGGTGAGAATTGGTGCAAATAAACATAACTGCTTCAACATACAACTAAAGAAAAAGTTGAATTCTTCATCTCTGACATTGAAAGCCTTTCTGAAAGTAGTGTTAGACAACACAGATCATTGTAGGTAAGGGGTGACTGGAGGGGTACATAATGACTTACGATGTTCAGGCATAAGCTATCTAATTATTCCTTCTGGTTTTCAGAGGTTCGTAGGTTCATGAAATTGTTCCATCTTTACAGTTTGGTCAGTATAGTAGACAAGGAAAATGGTGTAGGCTCAGTCTTTTTTCTGCACCGTTCTTCCTCAGTGTCAAGAGACTGAGAAGAGGAGACAGGACCATCATTCCTTAGGATCCCACAGGTCCTCTAAGGAATCTGGAGGCAGTGGATCTGTGAAGGCCTGTCAGCAAGCTTCAGTGCCCTTCCAAGGATGCTCCAGTACTGAAGAGAGAAGAAAAGAAGAAAAAAAAAAAAAAGGAAAAAGAAAGAAAAAACACCACCAAAAACTGTTCCTGGTGTTGAACTACCTTACTGGCTTGAATGCCAGTTGAATGATCAGCAGTGAAATTGCCCTAGTGCTGAGACCACAGAATCATGACATGGTCCTCTTAAGCGCTGGTGCAAAATCAGTCTGTTCCCAGCCTGCTTCTGGTGGAACTTGAAGGGGAGGAGTCTGTATTCTCATCTCCGTCTTGGGAAGTCTTCAGTCATTCCTTTTTCTGTGTTGGTACACAACCTTCTTTTGGAACTGAAGATTGGATCCCAAGGATTTCTGGGATTGTTCTCACTACTCTACAGGTTATCAGGTATCTTGAACACCCATGATCCTTACTAATCTTTTGTGGAAATTGCACTGTCAAATTCTTCAAACATACTATAGTATGCAGTGTGCACAGCTGCCATTGGTTAAATTGGGCTCATGCAGACAAGGCAGCAGAAGAGGAGATGAATCTGAATGAATCTGCTTTTTCAGAGGGTATTCTGATGAGGAAAATTAAAATCTTAGTATACTAAGTGGTGTGGAAAGATCTTAAACACCAGCTGCACTCCAGCACTGCTACAGGCGGCTTTCACATTCTGAACTTTCACCTCAGGCTTTTACAGGCCTGTTCCCAAGGTTTAAATACTTTCAAGAACGTAAAGCTACCAGGACTGCTCAGACCTGAATGCTTGCTCCGTGGCCTCCTCCAGCCCTTTCCAGATACAACAGGCATCTGCCAGCGTAGCTCCATTCAGAGCCTGTGGCTTTTTTTCCTTTTGCCTGGAAGGACTTCAAGCTTCCTCTCTTCTGATGTTGACTGGCTTATCTGCAGCCTCCTCTTTCTGGGGAATGCTTACAGATGTTGTCAGGGTCCTAGGCATGGTCCTAGGCACGGCCAGCTGCCACCCTCCTAAGGGTGACTTGGCAACCACGTTTTCATGATTATCTCAAGAGCCAAGATAACCTAGTGTTGAAGAAAAGACTCGGATATCTTGGAGTTGCAACGGGTTGAATTGTGTGGCTATGCCCAATAAAAAGCATTTTGGTTTCCAGTTCGGAATTTCTTGGAGGCAGTAGCCTTTCAGAAGGTGTATCGGACAGCAAGTCCTGTTTCAAAATCTTGATTACTACCTCAGTAATCCCCTGCCTTATGGTTGCTTCTGCAGCAGTGAGACAGGGTGGGTGTTTTAAATCACTCCTGAATGATAAAATGTAAAACTGATTATTAATGGCTGGCATGATAGTCATCAGTCCTGCGACTTGTGAGTTATAACAGAGAAGCTCTGCTGGCTTGTTTTAGCCTCTGCTTCAAGATTATTTTAATTTGGAGATGCACTTCCCACTGCTATAAAGGAAATAACACACCAAAATATAGGAACCAAAATTCGTTAGCTTTAATTTTAGTGATGGATTCTAGTAAACCAAAGCTGTCCTAACTGTAAGAGAAGAGTTTGGGACGAATGTTTTCAATTGTGCCTTGTGTTACCATAGGCTTTAGTTGTGAGCTGGAATTTCATGCTGGTTTTAGCAATGATGATTATTTAGCTGTAAATAAGTTGAAACAGTATCATGCTGCTTGTAGTACAGGTAAGGTATTTAGCACATTAACTTTTGATTGAGGCTAAAATGTGTGTTTCAAGATGTGATTCTTTTCTTCCAGGTATGTGTTTTGATTTACTCAACTGTCAAGCTGATGTTAAATAGAAGTTTTCTGGCATCTGCTTTTCTTCCTTGTTCAAAGGGGACATTTCAGTGAGAGTAGAGATGCTTCTTGGTCCCTTAATTCAAACATGTTGTAACTTTACAGAATATAGAAATCATTGAAGATCCTTTAAACATTTATCTGATGAAAAATGAAGAGCAAGACATCAATATCAGTCTTATTCAACCATTCCCTGTTTTCCTTTGTTTTGTTATGATAGTCTAATTTCACTTTTTCTTTTTTGGTAATGCTGCCTTACATTTTTTTTGATGGGAGGGAGAGGAAAAGGTTGAACTCCATGGTTATCTGGCATGCAATTACCATTATAGTTTGCAAACTAAATATTACAGTATAACACTGCTGCATTGTCAGTTCACCTTTTCATTATTATGGATTAGTAGAATTTGTGTGTAGGAATGGATCCTGTTACCTTGCTACTTCCACATTCTTCTCAGATTATGGCACTGCCCGGCTGTCTAGCATAAAGACAAACCTGATTTATACTCCTCAGCAATCCTTAGAAGTTGAGTTAAATCACATATTTAATACGCTTTTTTAAAATTTTAAAAGCCATTGCAGTCTTTCTCAAACTTTCTGGAAAGATTATTATTATTAAAAGAAAAGTTTAACAATATTCCCTTTGACATAAAATTCAACCATACACTTTCTGCAGGTAGCACTGATTTCAAGTGATAGTGTCAAAGTAAGAATTCAATGAAGGCTGCATTCAATCTTCAGTTAAAACCATTGTGCCCAGCTATTCCATTATATGCATGTTACAGTAAGTTCTCTTACTTGAGCAAGGAGCGTTGGGGTTTCACTGGTTAGGGGTCAGTGCTAGATGGCTGTAACAGCCAAAGTCGCTAGCTTTTCTTTTCTGGCACGTTGCAGTCTTGTGTGGGGTTTTTTCCTGACTGTAACTAAAATGGAGTTGTTTATTTCCTATCGAAGCTTTGCCATAGGTTTAACAAATGTGGAACAAAATGTTATGAGTACGGTGCTCTTAATTAGAGGGAGCAGAAAACTCTTAATTTTTTTTTTTACCGCCTAGCTTGGGAGCTGGCTGTGTTGCAGGGCTTTGGGAAAGAGATGTGGCTGTTCTCAGGGAGGTGCTGGGGGGGCATTTCTCCAACTGTCCTGCCGTGCTCCTCTCCAAGAGCAGAACTTGCACTGTGCTACGAATTGGCTTTTACTGACTGCCTTACCGCAGTCCAGGGTTATGCTAGGGGTCATCTGTAAATGAGGGTGGGAAAGCAGGTGTTCCTAGAAGAGAGCGCGCTTGTGTGCGAGGTGTTTGCGGGGTTGATAAGAGAAGGGAAGCTGTCCTGTGGGTTGTAGGGGGGGAGGGTCCGCAAGTGGAATGACTGGTCCATCTCCAGTTACTGAATGTAATGGCCTCTTCTATATCTTGGAAAAGATTATTTTAAAGGCTAGTTAGCTAAATTCAGATCAGTTCTGTGGAAATCTTCCAAAAGTGGTGCTTTTGGAAGGTAAAACTGCTTTAATTTTGGAATGAGCCTGACAAGTTAGTGCAGATCTTTAATCTCTCCATTTTTCTTTTCTTACAGCAAGCAAGGATTTGGCACAGACATCCTATTTCATGGCTACCAACAGGTTGTTATCCTGAACCTCTTTGTTGCACTGTTGTAGCACACTATAGCTTCCTTACTGCAGGGCCCCCTACATGTGTCTTACCCTTGTTGCAACAGGAGACTGGGCCATCTACAGTGGTGGTACCTTCCTGTTTGCAGTGCGGTGTATTGTACAAGGGCCTGATGGCACAAAGGGGTTAAATGCACAATGAGAAGTGTAGTGGTGCTTTCTGATGACATTTTCTCGATTGTGAGTGCATAAGTCTAAAATTGGTAGCCTGAATAGCAGCTAAAGATTACAAAGAGCTAAACTTAACCTAGAAATTCGAGCATCTTGGTAAGTACAAAACTATTTTTAGTTTACACTTGTAGTTAATGGCAGTTTTCTCTTAACTTTAAATATATTGATCCAATCTTAACTTATAAAATTGTAGTGGGCCTAAGATCTTTTCAACTAGCTGATTTTTCTTTTCAGATAGACTAGTAGTAGTCCAATGTTCTTCCTTTTAGAAACAGCTCTTTAATCTTAATAGAGTTCTAAAACTTAAGTAGTTACATAAATTTAAAGTTCTAGGATTCCAAATGGGGATTGTGTATACATAGCCTATTGTAGAAAGATGGGATTTGAGAGCAGACTTTAGTCTTGATTTCTCGATTTACTTCAATTTCCTTCTTGCAAAACAACTTTGAGCTTTATTAAGAGGATTACATTACATGCAGATAGTTTTTAAGCAATATCTGCTGGTTGTTAGAACTCTTCCAAATAAATATTTCTTGGTGGTTCCTTGATGGGCAAGGTTCTGTATTTGAAACAGCTGTTAAGAAAAGCTGTGATAAAGCAGTGCAGCTGAACCAATGTCTTTGTACTGCTGCCAGCTGGAAGCTGAAGGCAAGTTCACAAATATCACAAACCCAGGCCAAGTGAAAGCTAAGCCCACAAGTAATTCACTTGGCCTCTGTGGGACTATTGGGTACCTTCTTCTAATTGTCTCATTCAGAGACTGCATAATCAGCTGTATGCTTTTTACTGTAGAATTTTAATTGACCATATTATAGTTCTTTCCTTTTAGCACTTAAGTACAGTAGAATAACTGGTAAATTTACTTACTGTTCATTGCAGTTTTTATAGCAAAAGCAAATTAAACTTTTCTACCAGATAAATGCCCTGCCCTTTGTTTTCTTAAGGCAGTAAGATACCTTACGAACTTAATCAGAAAAATGTTCCATGAACTAACGTTTAACTGCTGTTGCTTGACAAGTTACCTTATTCTGTATGTTAATGGTTGATTTGTTTGGGTTTTCTGTTTTACATGTTTGATTTCCTTTGGTTCCTCATTACGAAATTTGTGCAACAGTCTTCACCTTACTACATTCTGTCTTCAGTACAAGCCTACAGTGATAGCATGTGTGTGCATTCACTTGGCCTGCAAGTGGTCCAACTGGGAGATTCCAGTATCAACTGATGGAAAACACTGGTGGGAATATGTAGATCCTTCAGTTACTCTAGAATTACTAGATGGTAAGTAATACTGCCTTTTCACATCTTGAAACTCAAGGGTTTATTAATGTAAAAATGGGAGCATAGTATAGTAAGAGCATAGCTTTAAGACTAAATTAAGTCTCACTGACTTCACATACTGGATCCTCGGGTGGGAGGAAGGTATAGGAGAGGGGAGGACTTCAGAAGACAAACTTAAGTTTGAGACCCTTTTTATTTCATCCTGTGGGCTGGGACATCCATGTACCTTTTGTAGGTGCAGGTTAGAATCTTGCTTGTAAGTGTTTTTCAGAACCAGGGAAGAGATGGTGCAAATTCACACAGTCCTGATCATTTTGTGTACATCACTGGTCCAAGTTTATGGCTTCACTGTCACTGAAACAGCTATACATAAGGCTATACATAAAATTGCCATGTTTACAAAGGTAGTTCTATGTTAACAATTTGGTATAGCTTATGATATCTCAAAACTCCTGGAAAATACTTTTTTCTTGTTAAATGGCTTCTTTCCAGAAGAAAGCATATACCTAGAAGACCATATACCTAGAAGTTAACTATTTTTTGAAATGGTACTTATTACAGTGGAGTCTGAATTTAAGGCCTACATACGCTGCTGCGGCGGAGGGGGTAGCTTCTGGGGCTTTCAGATCTAAGTATTGGGCTTTGCTATTAGTTCTAGAGTGAAACATTTGTTTCAGAGTAGTGGTGGAGGCCTCCAGGCTTGGCGTGGCCCAGCATAGCTCCCCACAGCCTGCTTTTCTCCTCTGCTGAGCTTTTATTTCTTAATGGCAATACTACTGGTTTTGAAAGTGAAGGCTTGAGTAGATGTCATGTGAAGCACAGAACCAGAGTGAGCTTGAAATTGCAAGTTCAAGTATCTCTCTCTGAGTAGGCTTCTTTAAGTTGCGTCTGCAGTTTCAAATGCCACCCTGCCTTCCTTCTCCTCTGGCTATTGGTTTTGTGTGTTTGGTAAGCATGCATCATTTTGATTTTTAAAATCATAGAATTGTATAGGTTGGAAAAGACCTTTAAGATCATCAAGTCCAACCGTAAACCTAGCACTGCCAAGTCCACCACTACACCATGTCCCTAAGCACCTCATCCAAACGTCTTTTAAATACCTCCAGGGATGGGGACTCAACCACTTCTCTGGGCAGCCCGTTCCAATGCTTGATAACCCCTTCAGTGAACTAAAATTTCCTAATATCCAGTCTAAACCTCCCCTGGCGCAACTTGAGGCCATTTCCTCTTGTCCTATCACTCATTGCCTGGGAGAAGAGACCGACCCCCACCTCTCTACAACCTCCTTTCAGGTAGTTGTAGAGAGCGATAAGGTCTCCCCTCAGCCTCCTTTTCTCCAGGCTAAACAATCCCAGGTCCCTCAGCTGCTCCTCATCAGACTTCTGCTCCAGACCCTTCACCAGCTGCTTTGCCCTTCTCTGGACACGCTCCAGCACCTCAATGTCTCTCTTGTAGTGAGGGGCCCAAAACTGAACACAGCATTCGAGGTGCGGCCTCACCAGTGCCGAGTACAGGGGGACCATCACTTCCCTAGTCCTGCTGGCCACACTATTTCTGCTACAAGCCAAGATGCTATTGGCCACCTTGGCCACCCAGGCACACTGCTGGCTCATATTCAGCCAGCTGTTGGCCAACACCCCCAGGTCCTTTTCTGCCAGGCAGCTTTCCAGCCACTCTTCCCCAAGCCTGTAGCGTTGCATGGGGTTGCTGTGGCCCAAGTGCAGGACCTTGCACTTGGCCTTGTTAAACCTCATACAGTTGGCCTCAGCCCATCGATCCAGCCTGTCCAGGTCCCTCTGCAGAGCCTTCCTACCCTCAAGCAGATCAACACTCCCACACAACTTGGTGTCATCTTCAAACTTACTGAGGGTGCACTCAATCCCCTTGTCCAGATCATTGATAAAGATATTAAACAGAACTGGCCCCAACACAGAGCCCTGGGGAACACCGCTTGTGACCGGCCGCCAACTGGAGTAAACTCTGTTCACCACCACTGTTTGGGCCGGGCCATCCAGCCAGTTCTTAACCCAGTGAAGAGTACACCCGTCCAAGCCATGAGCAGCCAGTTTCTCCAGGAGAATGCTGTGGGAAACCTTGTCAAAGGCTTTACTGAAGTCTAGGTAGACAGCATCCACAGCCTTCCCCTCATCTACTAGGCGGGTCACCTTGTCATAGAAGGAGATCAGGTTGGTCAAGCAGGACCTGCCTTTCCTGAACCCATGCTGGCTGGGCTTGATCCCTTGGTTATCCTCTGTAGAGTGGTTATCCTATGCTGTGTGCTGGCACTCAAGATGATCTGCTCCATCAGCTTCCCTGGTACCGAGGTCAGGCTGACAGGCCCGTAGTTCCCCAGATCCTCCTTCTGGCCCTTCTTTTAGATGGGTGTCACATTCGCTAACCTCCAGTCAACTGGGACCTCCACAGTTAGCCAGGACTGCTGATAAATGATGGAAGATAAACGATTGGTGAGCACATCTGCCAGTTCCTTCAGTACTCTCGGGTGGATCTCATCAGGCCCCATAGACTTGTGAATGTCGAAGTGGTGTAGCAGGTCACTCACCGTTTTCCCCTGGATTATGGGGGCTCCATTCTGGTCCCCATCCCTATCTTCTGACTCGGGGGGGGGAGCTGGGTACCCAGAGAACAATTGGTCTTACTGTTAAAGACTGAGGGAAAGAAGGCATTAAGTACCTCAGCCTTTTCCTCATCCTTTGTCATTATGTTCCCTCCCATGTCTAATAGAGGCTGGAGATTCTCCTTAGCTCTCCTTTTGCTGCTAATGTATTTGAAGAAGTGTTTTTTGTTGTCTTTTATGGCAGTAGCCAGATTGAGCTCTAGCTCAGCTTTGGCCCTTCTAATTTTCTCCCTGCACAGCCTTGCTACACCTTTGTAGTCCTCCTGACTGGCCTGCCCCTTCTTCCAAAGGTCGTAGACTCTCCTCTTTTTCCCGAGTTCTAGCCAAAGCTCTCTATTCAGCCAAAATCCCACAAGATGTGTGCTGTGAGCTCATGGTGAACACAGCTTAATTCTTCAAGCATTTATGGAGCTGGTGTGTGCAATAGACTTGGGCAGACCAAAGGGCTGAGGTAGTTTTGCACTCGGGAGCAGCTTAGTTTATAACTTGCTTGTGGAGTTCTGGAGAAGCCAGTTCTTCCAGACCTGCAGGAGATCTGCTTTTGCATTCAAATTCTGATTGTACCTAATTATTTCTAGCTTGTGAGTAAAATTAAATTTCAGCAGAAAGTATTTCTGTTTGCAGCTGACAAGGATGGAGACCTACATTTCCTTGTGGACATACCAATTGCAAGGACCTTTGGTTTTTTAACACAGCCAGCTACTTTGCCTTGAACACAAATTAATCAAAACCTGTTGTTTAAAACAGGGTACTTCAAAGGGTCTGATGGCTTATATTTTGTTCAGAGCTGTTACTGGTTGTTCCTGAAGTTCGCTGGAATGACTGAAACAGTGCCTTAGAAATTAATACTTTAAAGGAGACTTAACTTCACACAGGAAATGCCCAAGCTGAATGGCAAGTACGTTATTTTAGGAGCTATTGTTAGTAGAGATCCCTCTTGAAATTTTTGGTCTAACAAATCCAGATTCTGCAAGAGTAAAAACAAAATCTTAAATTCAAGCCTGTTTTTTCAGAATGTGTGTAGTGGTCAGAAGTCTGTCATAGTGAAATACTGTAGCTTTTTTGTTCAACGCTTGTCTAACAAAATTCTTTATTAAATATAAATTCAAATCATGTGCAGCCTGTAGTAACTACTGCAAAAGCTGTATACTGTTAGTCTAGAAAAATGCTTAAAGTTTAACCTGCTTATTACAGAATCAGATGTAAGAAATGGCTTTGGTTTTTTTTCTACCCAGAGCTAACTCATGAGTTTCTGCAGATACTGGAGAAAACGCCTAGCAGGCTCAAGAGAATTAGAAATTGGCGGGTAAGAAATTTTCCTATAACAGTGTCTAGCAAAAAGAGGTGGACTTCTAGGAGAATTACGAACCAAGGGAAAAAGTTGAGTTACATCTTATTTGCTCTTTATTCCTGCAGCTGGGTTGGGAGGGGGTGAAACCTTGAGTCAGCTCTTGTCCTCACCTTTGAGCTAAATTAGAATGTACTGTACAAGTGTTCTAAGCTGTGTGTTTTCTCACTTCTTTCCTTTCTGCTTAGGCTAATCAGGCTGCTAAGAAACCTAAAGGTGATGGACAGGTATCCGAGAACTCGCTTCTTGGTTCGTCTTTGGTTCAGAATTCCATTTTGGTGGATACAGTTACTGGTGTAGCTGCAAACACAGGTTTCCAAAAACCATCAACATCGTTTCCTGCACCAGTACCTCTGACCTCAGGAAGTATTTCTGTTCCAGACAGTCATGCACCTGAAAATTTGGCAATATTAGCTACAGGAATGCCAAGTACCTCATACAGTTTGGCATCGCACCAGGAATGGCCTCAGCACCAAGAACAAACAAGGACAGAACAAATATACTCTCAAAAACAGGAGACGTTACCTGCTAGTCAGTACAATATGAACTTCCAACCAGGAACGTCCGTACAGTTGCACTCTGGAGTACATCACAGACCTGACAAACTTGCTGAGCATTCTACTGTCAAACAAGAATATTCTCATAAGTCAGGAAACAAACACCACGGACAAGTTGCTGCTCCTGTAATAATTCCTCAGAAAATGTCTTTGGATAAGTACAGAGAGAAGCGCAAACTAGAAACCCTTGAACTGGATGTGAGAGAACACTACGTAGCAACCCCGGGTGAACAGCAGCATAAAAAACACACGCAGCCACAGCCAGCCAGCAGTTCTTCTGTTACGTCTCCTATTAAAATGAAAATTCCCATCGCAAATGCAGAGAAGCCTGAAAAACACTTGTCTGATAAGAAAGAAAAGGGTGGCTCACTCAAACTCCGTATACCAATCCCACCCACAGAAAAGGGTGCCAGTAAGGAGGAGCTGAAAATGAAAATTAAAGTTTCTTCCTCAGAAAGGCATAGCTCATCGGACGAAGGTAGTGGAAAAAGTAAACATTCGAGTCCCCACGTTAGCAAAGAGCATAAGGAAAAACACAAAGAACACTCTCTAAATCGCCACCACAGTATTGGTCATAAGCACTCCCATTCACACAGTGGTGGTGGCAGTAGTGGCGGCAGTAAGCATAGCACTGATGGAGTAGCACCAACTGTTTTGAGGAGTCCTGTTGGCCTGAGTAGTGATGGCAATTCCTCTAGTTCCGGCTCTTCAAGAAAGAAGTTGCACAGCAACGATGCTTCTCACAACCACCACTCCAAAATGAGCAAAAGTTCCAAAAGTTCAGGTAGTTCATCTAGTTCTTCCTCTGTTAAGCAGTATGTATCCTCTCACAACTCTGTTTTTAACCTTCCCTTACCCCCTCCTCCCCCTGTCACATACCAGGTGGGCTACGGACATCTCAGCACCCTCGTGAAACTGGACAAGAAACCAGTGGAGAACGGTCCTGATGCCAATCACCAGTACAGTACAAACAGCCAGCATATGGACTACAAAGATACATTCGACATGCTGGATTCGCTGTTAAGTGCCCAAGGAATGAACATGTAGTCAATTCTTAGGTGGTTTTTTCTTTACTTTTTTTAATTTAAGAATTGTTAGAATGGAAAACTTCCTAATATAGCAGTAGCAACACCAGCTGTTGCTGCCGTGGTTTCAGTATATGTAAGTGCTGCTTTATCCTTCACTCTGAAAAGAAGAGGTATAGTAAACAAGTCTTTATCTCCACATACGATAGTGTTATAAATACTGTAATAGCATGGGAGGTGCAAAAATCTCAGTATTTCTACAACTGCAGCTAAGAACAGTAGAACGAACGTCTGCTTTTAGGTGTATAGGATGCCTCGAGCATTGATTATTTATATTTTGAGTACTGCAGCCACAACTTTTTGTTGCGTAGTTTTTGAATGAGTGTAATTGTTTTCTTGTGTATTTATACTGTATGTATGATTTGCATGTTTCAAAGATAAAGGGATTAAAAACAGTATACTGACAACTGTTTACAAGAAAGTGGAGAAAAATGTACATACATTTTTGTATGTTTAGATATACCATAAATACTCAGGATTGGAGCTGCTTGTAAGTATAACAAAATACACATAACTTTATTTTATCTTGCCAGAGTCCATCAGTTATCCAAACAAAGATGGCACTTTGTCTTGTTTATCTTTAAACTGTAGGCCTTATCGGAAGCCGCTTAAAAGGGACACTTCACTAGAGAAGGTATCCAGTACCACGTAGGGTCATCACCGGACAGTACTGCCAGAGTGGCAGGAAATCGGGTAGGCCTCTGCTCGCTCGTTATGGCCAGACCTCGGAAATGTCCCTAGTTTTCTGAAGGAAAAAGGAATTAAAATAAAAGTTTACATGATCTTTTGATGTGAAGTGCATTTAAGTGTTTATTGGCTTGATGCAGTAAAATAGACACAGAGCTGTTAATAATGGTTATGTAGATTAATGTGACTTAACTGCGATTCATAACTGTCATTGTGGAGAATCATCTTTTTTTTTCCTTAGTCATAATTTATTTTCATAGTAAACAGGGGTCACTGTTTCCATTACCATTTCAGAATAATACCCATGTTCTGAAATCCAGAAAGTGTACTTGTGTGTGATGCCATATTTCTTTTACAGGTGAATGCAGTCTTCACAGTAAATAAGAATAAAACTATTGATATCCCAACTTTATATTCCAACAATAAAATAGTTATCATTGATTCTGTGCATTGTACTTGTCATTAGTTACCAAATTGGAAAATACTTGTTCTGTTTTTTCAGCTCTGTGGGGATTTAAAAAAAAAAAAAAAATCAGTCTCCCAGTTAAACCGCTAGCATCCATTTTACCTGCCTGCAAGTGTCAGTGCGATGGCTTGTGCGCTCTTTCCAGGGTCTTTTGGTTGTCAGAGGAAGTGACAGGTGTGAATGTTCTTGTGTTCTCAAAGCCAATACTACAGCTCAGTTGCCCAGATAACAGTGAACTGACTCTCTGGGTTGTTTGTCAAAACTATCCATAAGCTATGAAGTACCTCAACATGAACTCAGTAGATAGTAGCAAGTTCTCCGTGACTTCTTTTAACTTCAAAGCGAACATGATGTGAAGTAAACTTTTGCTAAGCCACCTCATTCCCTTAGTGCTTGTGTAATTCTGTAAAGTCTTGGAGGTTAAATCTGAAGCTTAGCCCTTTCAGCTGTGTTGCTCACGTGTGCTTTAAATGATAAAACTGTTCAATATCTACGGACTGGTAGTTGCTGTACTATGTAACTACAGGTATATCAATTACTATGTAATACTCTGTCTCCAGTAATGCAAACGCTTGTAATTACTTGAATAAGTTTTATTTGAACTATGGATACTTTTTTTACACTTAAGGAATATTTAAATGGAAACCTGATCGCATTTTCTGCTAAATCTAAGCTGAAATCTTGGCCCGTGTACAAAATCCAAAGCTGTCTTATCCCTACTGACTTGGTTATTTTTCTACATTTGGAATGTAACTCTTGTTACATACTTCTGCACTGTTGAATATTTTCTATCCTTTTATAGCCTGTTTCCGTTCCATCTCAGTGCTATTCTTGGGTCTGACTTTTAACAAATGTAATCTGCGTTATACACTGTCCTCAACTATCACGTGGGCAGACAGATGAAGTAGCAGTAAACTGTCTTAATTTTTCTTAGAAGCACTATAGTACTTTCTTTTTGAGTCGGTTTCAATAGTTGTGCCATGAAATGCATCTTATACAGCCACTCTGGATAAGCAATATATTGTACTGTAAATATAGCGATTGCTGTCATAACTTGGAGTTAAAATGTCTGGGTGGTAACTAGTGCCTGTCTAATATAAATTGGAAAAGAGCATAGGTCTTCATCCTAAGGTGCTGTTTCAAAAGACGTATTTCCTATTTTGATTCTGGGAAATTGTGAGATGTCGTGGACAAAATGTTGCTATGCTACATTGAGATCCAAACAGTGATTTTTGGTTTCTCTGTAAAGGATGTCCATAAACCTCATTGGTTTTGGTTTTCAATGTAATTGTAAATATGTGAAACTGTCTGTGTCTTTGTGTCTGAAGCTAAACTTAATGTGGTGATAGTAGGGGCTGAGAGGGAGGGAGAAGATATGCAATGAGGTGCCACTAGTTTTCCCTGACTGAAACCCACTGCAGATTAGTGAATGGTGTGAATTGCAGCCTGGCTGAGGTGTTTGAAATGAGGGGAAAATTGATGGGAGCAGCATCAGCCTCAAGTGAATGACTGAATAAATGCAATAAAAGGCTGATAGACACCACTATCACTCTGTTCATCACTTTGATTACAGATTTTTTTGTTATAAATTTGAGTACGTGCATTATGTAACTTGTAAAATGACGCGGTAGGGGAGACCTTGCTACAACACTATTAAAAATCTTCCCTTTTTGTGAGATATGAGGTTTGTAGAATAGTGAGATTCTTTCGTATGTTGAATCTTAATCTGTTCCTAATGGTGGGAGTGCTGAAGTAATGTATCTCACTGTGATCTGGTACTTCGATATTTGCATAAAATGGCAGTTCTGTATATTCTTTTGGCTAACTGTAAATATAAATGTTTCATAGTAGCACAGTTGAATTTTTGAGGTACAGCCATTTGTGTGAGATTAGAAAAAACTTTATTTCTAAGAACTTGTAAAAAAAAAATATTTTCAATAAAATTCCCTACCTCACCTCTATTGTGCAGAAATTATCCCATTTTCCTATGTTTTCCTATGTTCATTTGTAAACGCAAAGAAGATCCCTTTTCAGTTATTGGCAAAACAGGGCTGGTTTTCATCAAATCAGTCAAATAGTGGAATGCTTGAAAGTCTGAACTCTAATTTGTTTCCTTTGCTTCCTTTACATTATGCTGATCAGGTACTTGATACCTGAAAAGCAAATTCTAGAAATGTCATGCCATCTTAAGCTGCTCCCTCACTCTGCCCTGGGGTGGAGAGCCTGTACCCTGTAATGTTAGTCTATAGTGGCTGCCCATGCTTGATTTATTTTTTTTTTAGCAGTGGGGAGCAGAGGAGAAGGGGTGAGGGGCTGGGTGGCAAGCATACCAGTGATCTTTGCAAGACCTTAGGAGGAAAGGTTCCCAATCCTTGTTTTGCAGTGAAGGGGATTGAGCAAACACTCTGTTTGCTTTCTTTAATTGGGATGTAAATGCACATTCCCATAATGAGTTCTAAAAAAAAATGTCTTGAAAGATTTGGAATCTATGCCAAACTGAACTAGCTAATTAATTCTTCCTTTCTCTGAAATACTTAACTCCTTACACCTTTAAAAAAAAAAAACATATAATTAATGCCAGGAGTGTTCTCTCACATTGCTACTGGGAATGACTCTTTCTCTGGCTTCTCCTGAAGTGAATATAGCAAACCCAAATCAATATTTTAGCCTTAAAAGTTTCAGTACTTGGGTTTGATTCCTCTCTGTTCCTGCACTTATAATGACACCATTTTTCTTACCATAGTTCAGAGATTGTGTTCTTTGACAACACCTGTAAAATTCACTCTCTGAAGCTGTCTCATGGTGTGGGTCCCTGTAGGAAGTGGAAAGTAGGGGAGAAAAGGTACTCTGCTGTGTGTACCAGAAGCCCTTCCTCAGGAGAGCTCTTGTTCTTTTTTACTTATGTGCAAGAACCAGAGTTTTGATAGGAGGGTTGTAGAAAATGGCATTAGTTCCTGCTGAACTGTGTGAAAAAGCACTGATTTTGAACCCAAACAACCTCAAAAAACACTGGGTTTTCTGGCCTCAATGTCTGCTTCCTTGAGAAGAAAGGTTGATGCATGTATTTTGAGATGCAAATTTTTACATCATATTGCTGTTTGTAGTTTCAAGACCAGTGTAAAATAGCTGGGTTGACATGCTGAAGACACCCCCTTCCCCCCCCCCCCCTTTTCCTGAGATTTGAGCTTTAAATATTACTGTGTAAAAGAAATACTTAGTATCCCTGACAATGATAAAAGGACAGCACATTTTCGGGTTCTCAAATTTAAGCTCCAAATCTTGAGGAAACTTGGCATCACGGTAAAGTGGTCATACCTACTACTTGGCAGCCTGCATACTTTGTAGGGGGTTCTTCACTGTGTTTAGAAATGAAGACTACTCTCTTTAAAACAGGCTTGCCCTGCTCAAATACTATAAATAATTAAGCAAGTGTGACCCTCCTCACTGCATTACTTTTCATTGAAAATAAAGGCGGTTTTTAAGGTTTCTCACCCTTTCCCCTTATTACATTAGATACCTTATTACAGGTATCTGAATTATCTGGATTTTGGTGTGAAAATCTATGATCTCATCAACTAAGAAATATGCAAATTTGGGACTTGTTTATAGAATATCTACTAGACTGGACTCAGCCGAGTGACCCAAGGCACCCTAAACCAACGTACTTCTTGGTTTAGCTGTGCTGAGCACAGGGCTGGGATGCAATCCCATCTCCCTGTTCTCCAGCATCATTAAACTGAAACCCCTTTGTTCCAAGTGCTGGCCTTAAACAACCACCTCATTCTCCAAGGCTGGTTAAGCAAAAGCAAAAATGTGCTTTCACATTTTGATTAAAAACTCAGGTTAAAGTTTTACAAACCTTTAAGTTGGAGACTAATTTTAGTGTAATTAGCTAGATTAAACATTACATTTAAATTGCAAATAACTAATAACTTTAATACTGGTGAACTCAGATGTTAACAAAAGATGTTAGTTTTGCTTATAGGACATGTGCATAAGGAGAGGGTTTTGTAATTCTGGCAATTTTTTTTAACTGTATATCCTAGAGCATTCCTATTCTTTCCCTGTTTATGACAGTCATTTCAGTTTCATTTCATGCTAAACAAAAACTCATATTTACTTTGCAGCTTTGTTGGAGACATTACCTTAATCTGAGAAGAATTAATATACATCATGGAATTATGTACATCCCAGTTGAGTTCATGTGCCAGGGCTCCTACCTTTATTCTGCAAGGTACTTTAACGTGAAGATACCTTAACATGAAGTTGCCATGGATTTTTGGCATGAGGACCAACTGGTATTCCTCAAAAATGGGACTGTTAACTTTGAAGATTACTGTGATGTTAGGCTTTCTCTTATACTGGCATAATGTTCTGTCATTGTTATGTGACCTTATACCTGCAGAAACTATTAATAAAGAATTTTGCTAGAAGTACTGCTTTCTCTTTGCTTTTATAACGTTTAGACCAACTCTCTGAAGTCAGGCTACTGGAATAAAATAAAGTTTAAAAGCTTTTTAAGTAACTAAAATGTTTAGCGCTCTGGGGAAAGTTGATTTTACATAAAACTTAGAACTTCCTTCTTTCCTTTTTGTAAAACACTCATTTTCATGTGCTGGCACTGAAGTCAGGGTCTTGAATTCTTGAGAGCTCAGCCCTTAACCATTGTACAGCTGAGTTTTACTGCATCACTTCCTGGAGCCTAGGTGTTCACAAAGGCATAAGGTTTACCGCATTTTGATGTGGTGAAACCAATTTTTGGTTTCTACAGTGTCTCATTCCCCTGAAATTTTAAATTTGAAAAATACTCAGGAAGAAGCCTTATCAGAAAGAGGACAATCTAAATACTAACACTGATTTTTTTTTTGTTTTATTAATATGTAATAATGTTCTTCAAATTTTATTTGTGCAGTTAGTAGTAGCTAGTTATACTATCTAACTGTAAAAATTATTTTCACAGCGTGGATGGACACTGTTACATGTCATCTCAGTACATAGTGCTCACACAAGTGTTTCTCAAAACAGTTCAAGTTTCAGAATCAAATTTGCTGTTCTATTTCAGATCAAGGATAGAGAAAAATAGCAATAGACTGTCTAGTGATTCAAATGGCATTTTACGTTTGCAAACAAGAGAAAGGTAATGCTCCATGCTTCTGGTGCTCTGTATCCGCAAACAGAAGGGTGAGAATTACAACACATCAGTCTGAACACAGAAAATATGCCACTCCATGATGAAAGAGTAGGTTCACAGGGAATTGTATCCATGTGTATCAATACCTGATGGGGGCAGTAAGGAAGACAGAGCCAGACTGCAGTGTTACCAGTGACAGGACAAGAGGCAATGGGCACAACTTGGCATGCAAGTTGACATTCTGTTATTCTGTTCACACATAAAAACATTTTTACTATGAGGGTGGTTGAACACTGGAACATGTTGCCTAGAGAGGCTGTGGAGTCTCCATCCTTGGTGATACTCAAAGCCCACAGGACAAGGGCCTGAGCAACGTCCTTCAGTCAACCCTGCTCTGAGCAGTGGGACTGCACTAGAGCGTCTCCAGAGGCCCCTTCCAACCTCAGCCATTCTGTGACCTGAAACTGTCCATAAAATGCACTACTTCGTTGAGAAAAGACAGTCACAAAGTTTAGATTCATAATTCTAGCCAGACTAGGAAATGATCTTGATGTAAGCTTAATAAAGATGCACAGGTGTGCACCTGGGTATCTCCTGTCATTATCATTACAGACTCTCATAGGGATACGGTACCTCAGTAACAAAGGACTGATATATGTATGCAAAAACTAGGGTGGTTTTTTTCACCAGCTAAAAATTAAAGGACCCGTCTAGCTAAATAAAAGCTTCAGTATGTTTTATGCCGATATAGTTATACGGTTTGGGGTTCCTACGAGATCATCACAGGCACACTTAACAACTCATCTGCAAGCCTGAGTAGAGCTTCCTGCAGAGCTTTCAGCATCTGCAATGCTTTTTGCCAATAGCATACATTCCATAGGTTTTTACAGACAAATTGGCATTCTGACTTACCTGACCTGTCACATACCAGTGTTCATGACGTGTGTTTTTTTCTCTTAAAGTCTCTCCAAATACAACAAAACGTGGCCCTGCGTTCACAGTGAAGGAATGCCCACTCCAATGAGCACAGGCATTGCTCAACAAAAAATGTTACTTTAATCATACTGCTGTCTAATAATAGACTCCTTGTACACAATTGTTCTCTAGTAATTTATGCTGTCACTTTTAAGTCCAGTTCCTTCTGATCTTTTTTCACAAGTGGAAATTTTTTATATGGAATATGTATACTCACTTGGCAAGAGTTTTGAAAAATTCACTGTCTTCCTTTCACAAAGGGATGGTCCAGCAACTGCAGAGCAGAAGGGCGTTCACGTTGATCTCTGCATGGAGGGTTTGAAAAATCAGTACATAAAATGAATATGCATGCCTGTGATGTAATTGTTTGTAAAATCTAAATGCAAACTTAGCCTTTTTTTTTCTCATTTCTCCAGTCATTACTCATTTTTAGGTTTTATTGACAAAGCTGGTAGAAAGGAAAGCAGGATTTATGGGAAGAGACTGTTGGAATTTATGAATTATAAAACTGAAATATTTTATTATTACAGAAATCATTCTTTGTTCCTCTAAATTCCTTCCAAAACTTTGAATAATTCTGTTAATGTGACTGTTTCAGGTGCACCAAAAATGTATTTAAGGAGGGTGACAATTATTTGTTTGATCCTGTGTCAATCAGGATGTTCTGTCATCTCCAATCAACAACATTTGTGTTAAGGAGCCCATTTGGAATTACAATGTTGTAATTACAATATTGGCTTGCTAAAGCCAAGGGCTTTGGGCTTTTTCAGCCCTCAATTTGGAGAAAAAAACAAGGGAAGGAGCAAAGGACACTGATTTCTTAAATAATAAACTAATGGGGAAGATGGGATGAGGGAAGCATTTATATTTAGGATGTGGTGAGATCATACATTAGAACTTTGCACCCACAGGTGCATCCTGACTTTTGAAAAGGTAAATACTTTATTAAAAATGCATTATATCTGTATGTTTCTTTGTACCTAACAATTTCTTCTACCTTTTAAACACTGTTCTCTCTGAATGAAAGTATGTATGATGTCTCTACATACAGTCCACAATTTTTCTGGTTATTGTTCTATGGTCCACAGGAACCGTAAACGTACCGTAACAATTCTAATCCAGAGATTAGAAATCAGGCTTCCTGTCTCCAGGACCACTGCCTTACCCACTAAATAACATGTTTCTCTCTAGCACTCAAATCTGGTCTTTAGAGATATGTAAAAGGCTGCTATTAATTTTATAAAGACACCCCATAGAGGTCAGAAACTTAGCTCTTGAAATTAATAGTCCATTTAAACATCTAGGACAAAGCTGATACTTAAACCAAAACAAACACTACAAAAAAAAGTCTTATAATGAGTGAGTGCTAGTGGTTTTTTTTTAAATACAGAGAACTTTATGTTTCAAATAACTATGTATTTCCTGGACTGGCAGTGATAACAGATTTTTCTACTGCAGAAGATAAGAATTAAGTGAAAGCTCTTTCATTTAGAATATCATCATCAAAACAACTTGCCTGACACAGGCTAGATTCAGCCAATGGGATATTGGAACAGCAAGGCACATCAAAGAAATTTATCAAACATTTTGTCTAAAACTCAATGGTGCCATGTTTCTGCATGAAAATTACAGGGAAAGTAAATGATGAGTATAAGGCCTACAAAAAGAGAATTTGTGGCGGTTTTTTGTACCATTATAGAGAGTAAAGCCCTTTCATGTATACTATTCTTTAAAGGCTTTCCTGAAATGTTGAAAAACCTATGCATTTACAGTACAGGTTTTCTACACAGTTGTATGTACCATATAAAAGGTAACCTAAGCTCCCATCAACAATCTCTACAAAGAAACTATCTGCATTTTTCCTTCCATTTTCGGTTAAAAATCTACATACCTGGTTAAACATGCATGCACAAAATCCACTGCAGTGCTGGAGAATCGATCAGGTAGGGAAGGCATCAGTCCTCTGTGGGCCCCAATATAGAACATGGCTGCTATCCTGTCCATGGAAGCCAGTGGCGGTTTTCCTGTTGCCATCTCAAATACGGTGCAGCCAACGCTCCAGATGTCTGATTTTCTTCCATATCCAGATTCATTTATAACTTCTGGTGCCATCCAGTATGGAGTCCCATGCACAGACTTGAGCATCTCGCTGTGCGTGCCACTGAGGCTTACCCAAGCTAAACGCCTGGCACAGCCAAAGTCAATTAGCTTTACTATACCATTTGGCATCAGCATAACATTATTGCCTTTGATATCTCTATGTACCACACAATTGTCGTGTAAATATGCAACCCCTTGTAGAATTTGTTTTGTATATTTACAAAGGACAATTTCTGGCAATGGACCAAAACGACTAATAATACTAGAAATTGAGCCACCAGGAACAAACTCCATGAAAATGCTTAAAATGTTGTCTTCCAGACAAGTTCCTAAATAAGTTACAATATTGACATGCTTCAATGTCTTCAAAAGATCAACTTCTTCATGAAACTTCTGATACTCCTTTTCTGTAGTGAGTTGATCTGATGTATCCAAAACAACCTGTTTTACAGCTATTAATTGTCCCTGGCTTGTCAGACCGCAGTATACCTACAATGAAACTAGCATTTATTAAAATGAAACATGAAATAAAACTGAATATTTACTTATTTTAAATAGTATCTTTGTGTTCGTCATATTTCATGCCTCATTGTATAATCCAAAATATTTGTTACTTGTTGAATAAGACAACAGTCAGTTATATGGTAAGATGTATCTCAAAGACAACCAGCGCATCTCTTAATATTTTCAGACATTAACTTACCGTGCCATAGGCTCCCTTTCCAAGGACTTCACCTCTTGTCCACGTGATAGGATCTTTGTTAGTTAAACTGCTTCCTGGTAATTTAGTAGATTCCTCAAAGTTTAGCAGGTCACTTTCTTCATTTGATGCCAAAAAAGCTTTACTGTAACTCTGCTTGAAAGATGATGGTCAGCGTGGGGAGAAAGCAAGGAGGAAAAGAAAGGCTTCGTAATATCCTTATATTTTTTATAAGGAGTAACTTTTACCTGGCGTGACACTTTTCTATAGATTTATATATATATACACACACTCATTGCCCAGCTCATCAATACAATTGCTATACTAAGTGAGACTATGTAAATATTTTCAAGTATATATCACAGTATTGCATAACCAGAAGTTCATAGCATGCCATCTTTTTCCATTGACAGGAAGACAGACAGAAGGAGCACTTAAAATAGCAGGATATACATCTGCTTACTATTTTTTTTTTGTCACGTAGGTACAGTTTGCTAAGCTGAAGGGTGAATATGACTATCGCCTTGCTCTAGGTAACATATGTAACCCAAGTCTGATGAAAACAATTTGGACGTGACTTCACAGGAAGAAGAGATTGCTTCAGAAAGATGGTAATAATTACTCCATCTAGCCACGGATCTCCCTAGGAGAAGTGAGAATGGAGGTAAAATTGGCACCTGTGTCTGCAGAAGCATAAGGAAGAGTATCAACATGTAGTGAAAGAAATTTCCTTATAAATTTGTAATTTATATAGACAAAAAGCTAACAGGATCAAGGAGAAGCAGTAGTGGTAGATAAGCACCTTGGTAGGTGAAGGTTCTTAGCTGAGTTGGGGGCCAGAATCTAAGCCTTCTGGGCTTGAAATTTTGGTTAAACATTAATTAAACAGACTTAAGCCTGTCTGATAAGCCAATACTTGTAGTTCATACCTAGAAAAGTATCTGGTTGCACTCAGACATTCAAGGAAACTGCCTGTTTGGATATACAAGAACCATCTGTAGTGTCTGTTCATATTCCTTAGGTGTCAAGATCTCAAGAGCTTTTGCCTTGCCCCAGCACCTTTCTATACATGCTCTTCAGTTAAAATAGCCTCTCCTTTTTATTCACTACAATTTATCAATTTATCTTGACCCATCATATAAGCCTTGATAGCTATTCCTGTCATGCCTTAGTACAATCTGGCTTGTGTCCTGACATGTAGCCTGTAACATGGGTATCCTCAACTGAGCACTGGAAGAATCAGAAAAGAGACTTGATCATTAATGAGCACATATTTCCTATCTTTCATCCAAACTTGTGTTGAAGCATCATTCAAAGGAGCTAGCAAGTTACAAGAAATTACTTTTACCTTCTCTAGAGCACTATTTACTATTGCTCCATCTCCATTCATCATATTTTCTTGTCCTTTATTATATGTATTTTGCATTTCAGAACCTGTATTTTTTGTTCTTGAAGAGTTGATGTCTTTTTCTTCAAGCATTAGCAATTCTTCGGCCAGACAACAAAGCAAGTCATCAGTCACATCCTTATTATCTGCCCAGGACAAAATGTTTTGACTTGTCTGGAAGCTGGGGCTTGTAACATTTTTTGTCTGAATCACTGAAGGCTGAGTCAATTCATTTGCCAAAGCACTGTTTTGAGGTGTGTATGCCCAACTGTGATTTAATTTTTTTGTAGGGGATTGACACTCCAGTCTATCTGAAAAGGGCAATGCTTCACATTTATTCATAGACTTGGAGGAGGCCTGGTCTGATTCCAGGCCTTTGCAGCCATCCATATCCACCCTGCACTGGGGTACACAAATGTTCTGGTCTGTTGTTAGTAGACTGCTGCTTAGAGCAACACATCCTGTGTACTCTTTATCACTGAACTGAAGAAGATTCTGGCTACAGGTAGCAGCTCTCTGATGGTTGGATATATCCTGACTGTCTAAAGACTGGTCCACAGAAATTTCTTTAATAGTTGATAAGTTTGAATTTGAAAAAAATTTATTTTGCTTAGTTGGTTGTGAAAGCTCTTCTAAAAATGTAAGCTGATGATCTGTGTCTTCATGAAACAATGTCATGCTCCTTGAAGTGTTTATTTGACAATCTGAATCAGAAGTTATTACATTATCTTGCTCTGTGTTGCTGTCACACAACTTGGTATTTCTGTCCTTTGGAATTAAACCTTTCTGCTTTTGTTTAGTGCCAGGTATGGTCTTCTTTGGCTTAGAATGTGTTCTCTTTTGAGTATTTCTTACTTGGCTGCTCTCTCTCCCTTTACTGCAGATAGATCTGCAGGTGCTAGCAGTGCATCTCCCAGATGGAGCAGAACAAACATCTCTGTAAAAACTGTTCTCATGCTGATCAAGCTCACGCATGTGGGAATAGACAGGAGTTCCAAACATTTCATAAATACCTGGGCCTTTGTCATTTGAATTTATTTTCTTGAACATGTCACTGTATTTCAGATCTACAAAATTGGAAGCAGACTGTGCATGTGGTAGAGAAAGTGGAGTAACAGGTTTCTTTAAGATAGCTGAATTTTTGCAACTGCAGGAGAAACTTTGCTTTTTAAGTCTCTGAGCACTCTGAGCAAAATGGTATTTGTCTGCTTGAGGGGTCTTTTTTTGACACTTCAGGGAAGTCTCAGATTCCACATGTGGCAGTTCCAAAGATGGAAAAATCTGACTCTTGGCATTACCTTTTGTGGAAATCTCATCAGAAACAATTAAGTCTTCAGATGTCTTTATCTTGCTACCCATTTTAGATTTTGATGAATATTTATTTCTCTTAATCTTTATTTTACTTTTGTCATTTTCTTTGCGAGCAAGAATGTTGAAGCTCTGGGTAACATGAGGAGGTAGGCTACGAATGATACTCTTTTTTGTGGCAGGTTGTTTAGCAATGTGTGGTTCCATAGCTGGTTCTTGTTCAGAGAATGTAACATGAACAACAGGTACAAGCTCACTTCGGTCTTCTGAAGTTGCTTCTGACATTGCTTCTTTTTCCATTTCAGATTCAGAGAGACAAACATCATTTTCTGTCTGTTTTCCAAGAAGATCTTGCACTTCTGCTCTGGGAATTAATGCAGCTACAGAATTATCTTCTAAGGCATGGTAGGTCTCTATCACTTCATTTTTACCGGAAGAATCTAAATCATGATTGTCAAGCACAAAGTTCACACTCTCAGCATCTTCATGCGCTCTGCAATCCAGTATCATCTCTGTAGCATTTCCTTCTTCTAGACGAGTTCTACAGGAATTCTCTGCTCTTTCTTCCTTATTGCCAGCTCTCAAGGCACCTCTGTTGCTTGACACTGTAAATGTTGTCTGAGCTGTAAATATTCCACAGTTTATCAGAGCATTACTTGAGCTCAAGTAGGGATGATGAGCATCATAGAAACTGGCTTGGGTCATAAGATCTATGTTCTTACAAGCCACAGAAAACTGGTACTTCATCTGGTCATTTTTTTCCGTAGGTACATCAGCTTCCCTCCATTTTAAATTGCTTTGAATTTCTTCTTTCTTGTTGCTAGGGTACTTATAACAGTTACTCATGCTGAAGTAGTACAGGTCTTTCATTGGAGTGAACTTATCAGAAATAGTAGCCACAATCAGGTCTGATGACTTTTCAGCATGCCTTTTTAATAGATTGTCTAACTGATACTGATAAAATTTAGCAACTGGTTTTATAGGCTGAGGCATAGAGTTCATAATATTAAAAATATTTCTGACGTTGTTGTTTTCATTGACAATATTATCCTCTAGAGGAGCAAGATGAATTGTTCTTACAGGCTGAAATGTCACTGCTGGCAAATGAAACTGTAATTTCCATAAAAACCATTAATAATGTGCTACACAACAGATACAGGTAAAATCTAATCTCTAAGACCCAACCAGACTAAGAAAAGAAAATCAGAAAAGGATTATTCTTTTATATATTCCCATATTTAACCTATTATGAAGTGTAACATCAAAACCCTGAGAAAATACATGAATTTTCTCATACCCAGAATTATTTCTAAGTATTTCATAGTACAGAAAGTGAGATCCTTTGCTACAAGGCACAAGTCATTCTCCATGATTTAAAAGTAATAAGCTTTGTCCACATATACAATTCATCTTGTCAGTTATTAACTATGTCTTATGTCACATAGCACGTTTGCTAGAGGAATTCAAAGGCTGGCCAGTGGCTTCATGTGCCAAAGTTTCTTTCTTGCTGTGCACTCTCACTGATTGAGAGCACTGCTCTTATGCTATATTTAAAGTCTTTTTATGTAATCCTTCAAAGTGTGCTGACACCAGCAATTATATTCCCAATGGAACTAGATCTCATGTAAGCAATTTTTAAAAAGCAAAAGCTAGACTATTATACATAATGCTATTTTATCCATGGACAAAACAATTCTTACAAATTATTTAAAGGTTTTAAAAAACATTATTATAAATCTAAACATATACACCTTCCATATATTTAGTGTAGTCCTATAAAATTCCATAAACCATGTTATATGGGCCACAGATTTAGCTCACAGTTTTAAGTACACTGGAAGATAGCAGAGTCTGCACTTCACTTTCAGTGAAGTTAAACATATAACTAGGCAAAGGCCATTTTTGTATGGCAGCTAACACAGAAGTCTGTTGTGTGTGGGATGTATTTTATTATTCCTCCCTTCTTCCTTCTCTTCCCATCCTATTAGTCGAAAGGTACCGTATATCTTTGAAAGAGAACAGATCTGAGAATTTGAGTACTTTGTGGTCCATATTCAGACGAATAGTGAGAATAATTTTCTGAAAATAATTGTTCTTTATTTTATAGGAAATGGAGAAAAAATAAGCTTGAATATACTGTATATTTTTATGCAAATGAATGCAATAGAAATAATCACACAATCATATGCTCCGAGTACTCATTTGCATGTCTATATTCAACATCAGTTTGCAATCTGCAGGAAATTTTTGTTTGCATTCCAAGGGCAAACTGAGGTTTGAACGTGCCAGGAAAAGCAATGCATTTTGAAATTTACAGTTCTGAAGGCTTTGTCCAGTCTTCATGGCTTTAATATGAATGCTCAGTTTATCCCAAATGATATGCCTCTAGAAATCATCAGAGCCTAAGATGTGAAATAAAGCTGTATAAAATCACACTGAAGTCAGCTAAATTATTTTTCTTAAACGTTTCCCTCCATTTGAAATATGTTTTCCATAGCCATCTTTACAATCTTCTGTCAGAACTCTTGCTATTACGTCTATACTTTACTTTTTTCCTGTGAACGCTGTTGTACTCTGTAGTGGGTTCACTGAAGTATACAGCTGATTCAATGAGCCAAGTCTTTTTTACAAAGGGCTATTAATTAATATCCATAAAGACCAAATTCTCTTTTTTCTAAATACAGTATATTTGATCTTTTGTAACTTTTGAGGCTCATGTAGTGTGAAGCACTGATATATGTAAAATTGCTAGTTTGTTTGTAAGTACAAAAGTTTTGACAGGAATCCTAGTTACACTTATCACAAAATTTCCTGTCAAATATGTTTAATCCTAAGACATTATTTTTTGTTTGCTAACACAATAAATTTCAGCAATCATCTAATATCACGACTGTTCCTCAATTAGGCTTCAATTTTAAATTACCACTCAATACAAGAAAATTTTCTGTTTTTTAAAATTTGGCAAAACTAGACATCTAACATGTTTAACATATAGGATATGCATACTTTAAATTAACATACATATTTCTATTTTAAAAGGTTTTATATCTTTTTGAACTTCCAACCCTTTACACCCCAAAATCCCTGATGTAACACCTTACTGACAAATTGTTGATATACATCTGAAGATTTGCTGACAGAGACACACACACACACATATATAAAATACTTCATGTTCATCCAAAAAACTTAAGATTAAGCAGAGGAAACTACTTCCACTTGTTCTGTATTGCTATTTTTAAAGTTTTGAAAGCATATAATACTTTTAATGCTCAGTTTTATACATAATACCACCTTACCTGAGATCTCTTGTTCCTGGTTTTTAGCATTGTTATATTTAACCCTTAAAAATCAAAACAAATGAAATGTTAATTTGGTATTCTTAAACTGACTATGATTTTAATTTAAAAATTAATTTCAAACTGTAGGGTTCTGCAGACCAGGAATCTGTGATGTGTGGTTGCAGGACTATGCTATAAATCTGCTATGCAGGAAGAAGTTGTAAGTTGAAATTTAATTGTGATGCTGAACTTTACAATTCCATTTTCTATAGAAAACTATCAAATATGATAATTTTAAAATGCTTGTATTCTAATAATTTAGGCAAATATTTCTCCTCAATTTCAGATGTTTGCTAACTTCAATATGTGGCTAATTAATATTGCCAGTATGAGGAAAAAAGAGAGGGATGCCATCATGGCCCCACTCCAGCTACAGAGAATTACACTTTACATTTTGTGGGCTCAGTTTCATTATACAGAGTAACAGGAATGGTGAAGTCTGTCATTGCTTTTCTTTATTTCCATCATTCTGCAAATACACACACACATAGAATTAAAGAAGAGGGTCAACATGGCTGAAGTCTACTTTATGTGAAGAAGTCAAATAGGCATAAAGACAACTTAAAGTTTAAAGAAAAAGGATTTCTAAGGCTTTGCCGTCTAATTTGATAGCAATATAAAACTTTATTTAAGAGTTGTGACTTTTAAAATTGAACTTACTTTGTTGTATTTGTGCTTTTATTATCTGAAAAGCATCTAAAGCCATAAATGATTTTGAAATGTTGGATTCTGGGCATGAGGCCTGTAGCAGAAACCTGAAGTCAAAGCCATGCCCTACGTTCTCTTTCTTCAGGAAGAAAGGTAAAGAAGTGTCATGTCTCATCTGTAATGCTAACTGTTTTTTACTTGGAAAACATGCCACTTGTTGATCTGGCCACAATCTGGATGTTGGTGCTATTTGGCTAAAAGACAAAACCAAAAAAATACAAGATACAGTGTGAAAATAAGTTGAAGGAGCCTACTCAGTTCAAATAATCACATGACTGGAGAATAAAGTAGACAAGAAGTTTGTAAGATCCAAGAATGCCGAAGTATGTTTTCTTTCTTGGCCCATCTGGGAAGTTGTGGCTCTCCCTGGCAGCATCCGACTGCGATGCCAGAGATTGACAAGTGAGAATGAATGACAAACAATGTAAGCCAAGCAACAATAGGAATGGAAAAACACATTGCCCACCTTCCCCTTCTTGACAAACACTGTTTGTTTCCAGTATGTATTTTTTATGAATCATCAGGAAGGGGCATCAGAAGAATTCTGAAGACCAGCTGTGCCTTTCTTACTTGTAAAATATGCTATGGCCTGCCTGAAAGAATAGAGGCTATGCGGACAAGCCTCAGATTTCTGCCACCTGGTTTCCGAAGAATGAAAAATCCAAATATGGAAAAAGACAAATACTGTGACTGAAAAAAGGTACAAAAATATAATCTAAATTAACCTTAAAGCTGTATGCAAGATAACTGTCTGTTTTTAATTAAGTCAAATGCTGATGTAAAACTATACACTGTATGTTTTTTTAATTGTACCAAATAATTTGTTCATCTAGTGCAATATCCTGCCTCCAGCAATGGCCAATGATTGATGTTGGGAAGACGGAAACACTACACAACATATATAGCTGTATATAACATCTGGCACTAAGGAAATCTTTTCTTACTCATAGACTACTACCTACTTTGTCTCCATTTCTGCATACCCAACTGCAAATTAAATATTAATACTACTTACCTGTTTCTTCCTAGAGCTTTGTATGACTGATGCATTTCTTTCATTATCTTATCTGCATTCTGAAGAGCAACAACACTTCCACAACCTGCAACAATACCTTAGTATTTGCATAAAAGCAATATAATTCACTGACCAGTAACACAAAGCAAACACAGTTATTTTTGGCCATTAAAATATTATTATAAAGAAATACAGGAAGTAACTATCAGAAAAAAAGGAGCATGTTTCGTTTGGCTAAGATACCTATACATACTTTCTGTTAAAATTTTTGGAAATGTGAATGCATACATCTGAATAATTTTTAGTTATTAAGGTAAGTGTATTAATTCAATGTACTATAAAAGCAAAGAACATCTAAAAAAATTCCAGTTATAGCTCCTATTTCAGTAGAACAGAAATATAAGAAAAATATTGACAGAAACTCTACATAAGTAGAGCATTTAAAAATAGGAAACCTATCAAACCCAAAACAAATCTCAGGGCTTTTCAAAGGTGGAAAATAACTCTGAGTGTGATTTCAATTTTTATTGTGGTTGCTTTTTGACAAGTGTCCAGATTTCAAGTTAAAATTGTCCTCTTTCTTCTTCAGATCCCACGTTACACTTTATATGTATAAACTTTGGTCAGACTACCTTCTTTGCTTCTCCTCTGATTTTGTTGGTTGTCAGACATACTGTCCTTAGATGTATTAAGCTCCTGAAACCTGAAAAAATGTTTCGTTAATTGATTTCCAATTCACATGTACAAATCAGTACTTTATATTTCATTATTTCAGAGCCACAAGTAAGACAAAAGCAACATTTTAAAAGTACTTGAAATTATTAAAAATATTACAATTTAGCTTAACATCCAATGCCCTGTCCTGCAAATACACAGAACCAAACAGTCCAGACAGTTTTTATTGCTAAAAACTCAACATATGCTATGTTAAATAAGACATGAAAGCTGTCAGTATTAATTTTGCTGATATCATCCTTACTGTTGGACCAGAAAGTCAACACTTCACATTTGGGAGATAATTGCATTTTTAACATATTACTGAGAAACCAAATCTGAATTAAATGTTTATCTTTGTCTACTTGGTCAAAACTGTCTCTCAGCAAAAGAGGTTCAACATCCAAAAATTCCTGAGCACAGAATAGCTTGTACACTGCAGTCTCAACAAATCTCTTTGATAGCTTATTCCAAAGAAACATGAAGTCAACTGGAATCTTTCTATAAATTTCAGAGAAATATGTAATTTAGTGTGTAAATAATTTTTAAGTACCTTGAGAAGTAATTATTCCACAATACAGTCTAGTTTTAAACATATGTTCAAAACTTAGCTGGGCATTTTTCTCTACAGAGCCAGTGCATCCAGACTGATTTGACTGAAAACATTTAAAAAAATCTCATTGATATCAACAAGGTATAAATTTCACACTTTATCTCAGAACTATGATAAATTCTTAAAAACATGAACGTATTATTCATGTATTATTGAGCAATGTATTATTTGGCAATGTATTATTGAGTATTAATACATTGGCAATATATACATTGGCAATGTATACATTGGTTCGTACATTGGTTTGTACATTGGCAATGTATACATTGGCAATTAATACATTGGCAATGTATTATTGAGTATTTACAAAGTTATCTTTGTAATATTATCTGAGTATTTACAAAAGTAAATTTTTAGGTGTTTAAAAAGTGTACACATTATAAAAAACTAGCCATTGTATTATTGCCTTTTCTGTTGCCACTGAATTTCTGTGACCTGTGCCAGGCATCTGACTGAATTTGATATAACCAAGAGTCATTAGCCGAGACAGAGTTAGCCTATTAATGTATTAGTGGTAAACTTTTGTTTCTCACTTAAAACTATTGTATTGTCAAAACCAGTATCTTAACCATGAGTGTACCTTTCTGTGAGCATCTTAGTACCTCTGTATGTTTAGAAAAATATATTATTCAAATTGTACTACATTTATAAAACCAAAACACCTTAAAGCTTACATTAAATTAGTATTACAAACATTTGATATTTTAACTCCTGGTTGTTGAGAGACATAACAGTAGCTCAAGGAAATGAGTAACAGAGCTATCCATGTACTGTCTATAGTCTGGCACTGTAAACTGCTGGCCTTCTGTGAGGATATATAAGCTCTCTACACCTACGTGAGAGTCTTAAAAGAGATTTCCATCAGGATTCCCAAATAATGCTTTGATATCTTTAGAGATTAGTTTTCCAACCTTGAATCATTCCATATAGAGATCAACTCATCCATAAATAATCACTTGCGTATTCAAAGTTATGCTTTTACAGTATTTCTAAATTCAGGCAGAAACAGAAGTAAGAATAATGTTCATTGTGAGTATTTGTGCCTTGTATTTTCTGTTTAACATAATAGGATTTTCAAGGGGATCTACAAGCCAACAATAGCAATAGCAAAGTCAAACAATAAACATTTGAAAAAGCTGCTCTCAGGAAATTAAAACAGCAAGTATTTTCTGTCTTTGTATATTTATTTTCTACACTTTATGTTAACAATTGTATGCAGACGTAACAGTAGAGAGCTAGGTGCTTGTCCAAACTGACAGCAACGCTATAGTCTACAAGGCAGGTTGTATGCAAGTAGTTTAGTTGCAGTGGAATTTAATACTACAGTTCTTGCAGAAAGGAACATGCTTGGGGAAACTCAGACATTGGGTAGCCCTGTTACTGACTTCAGTGGGACCAAGATTTCACAACAGTTCAGATCTTAAAGCATTCACCTGTGAAGCAGAATATGTAGATTCTTTTCTCACACCTAGCATGGATGCTTGCATCATCTTACAAAGCTATCTGAGCTCTATAGATCTTTTTCAACATAGAAAGAAACCATGCTAGTTATCTAAATGTGTAAAGTTTTTCAATATATTAATTCAGTGGGGCATATTTATTTTCAAGACTGTTTTCAGAAATAAAACACAGTATGTATTTTGAATTAATTATACTGTTCATTTAAAACTTTCTATCTACTGTATCTGCATTCCTAACTGTAGCTGATCTAAATGGTGTTTCTTTCTGAAGAAAATGGTATCTTTCATTAAAAAAATTAAAGCTGATAGTTGTTGAAAAGCACTGAAAAGATCAAAATAGATCAACCCCCTCCCCACACTTTTAATTGGAAATGCCACCATTGTGATTTTAAGTTTTATATTGTTTCATATGACTACTACCCCCTATGCTGTATCATCTCTAAGGCATTACTGAATTCCCACAGTGGGAACAAGCTGTCCCCAAACATTGTTTTTTTCCAGACAAAGATAGTTTTATTAGGCTTTACCCTTAATTAGAACATTGTAATGAACGTTTCCCACAACTAATCAGCAATAGCTGTGGGAAAGTAGCTAGCTGTCACCCTCCTGGTTAATATAGCCATGTGTGGGCAATATTGATCCTGTTTACAGTTAACACTATTCCTGAATATGGTGAGTAAGCATACTGTGAGCTATTTCACCATTATGAAAACTTCAACCCTCTTTTCTAAGATTAAACTCAAAGATTAACATTACCATAAGATGACAGTAGCATAAACATCACAGAACAGTCACAAATTGCAGACTCTTAAAGAAGACACATGAGAGGGTGAAGTCAAAGGATTTTAAGATTTGAAATTCTAGACAGCTAATTCTTAAAATAAAATTAATCTCAATAGTTTTGATGGATTGGGGGCTCTTTCTGAAAAACATAGTGAACTTCTGTTTCCAAGTGACAAGAACACATAATGTAATTAAAGACAGTGAATTGAAATGAATAAAAGAAAATGCAATCATGAATATTAGTTAAAATCGGTATTAAAATGTTTCCCAATGTCTTTATTATTTAATAAATAACTTACAGTTTAAAAAAACCCATAAAATACACAAGATATTGTACATAAAATAAGATATTGTCAGGTATCTTGTGTGTATGAATGTACACGAATTAATATGAATATACATTTAAACATATATGAATAGCAGTGTCAAATTCCTGCATTGGGTAACTTGGGGTGCTAGAGAAGAATATTATAAAGTCCATAATGGAAAATTATGTAATGATATGGCTATAAGGATTTTTTTTCCTACTAGCTAATCAAGAGGTATATAATATGACAATTTATATCTTTTCCATATGTATGTTCCTGCTAATATTATTGAACAGGGTCTAACTTATTACACAGCATAAATATCTTACTCCTTTCTGGATTACGTGAAATGTTCTGTTGTACTGACATAATTGATATAATGTGGCAGTGGGTTCTCCTATTTAACTGTGTAAGAAATACATGTTACGTCCATTTAAAACAATTATCTTTCACAAAAATGTTTCCATTTTCTTGCATTTGCATCTTCAATTTCATTTGCTGCAATACATTCTCCCCTCACACAAAAATATTGCATAACCATCATACACAGGCTACCAAATTACACTGTTTTGGAACTTAATTTCTATGGCAGGCTAAAAGAAAGGTATGTTTTTTAGAAAATTATGTTTATGAAATCCATAGATAGGTAGAACAATGAAAAACAGGGCACCTAGGGGCTCTTATGTTTCTAATTTCTTTATAAAATTTTATTTTCTCTCTGCTTTTTTCCTCACGTGTATTTTTACTTCATTGCTTGTCCTTACATCACTTGACTGAATAAAAT
Organism: Mycteria americana; assembly: GCF_035582795.1. Taxonomy (NCBI): domain Eukaryota; kingdom Metazoa; phylum Chordata; class Aves; order Ciconiiformes; family Ciconiidae; genus Mycteria; species Mycteria americana. The sequence continues at coordinate 36,709,792 of NC_134373.1, forward strand.
ACTCTGTTTTATACATCTTCCACACCTAGCAGTACATAACATTTTCATAATTCATTGTAAATTTTATTACAAGTTATTCCTAAGAGCAATCTTGGGTACTACCTGGTAATGTTTTTTTAATTTTTTTTGGAGTTCCCTCATAAATTCCTATTCTTAATTTATTAATAAATACCTATTTTTTTTCTTTTGCAGCAGAGCTCAGGGCTCTCTACTACTAATGTATGGGGAAAACCTGCTTAATGTCAAAGTACTACCAATGGTAAGATGCGTGCAACAGATGGAAAGTAACAATCAATGTAGCTGTCTGTCCATAAGGAATCGTTCCATTTCAAAGTCACTACAGAGGTCAGTGGAAATGAAGGGCCTGTGTGGCTTTTGTTGGATTCAGTAGCATTTTGCCACTCAATACCGCTAGTCAGGAAAAGCATTAGGCTTTTGTTACTGATTCTGTCAGCAAAAAATATAACTACTTGGAAGCATGCAGCAGCCTTCCCAAAGACTCATGCATTTATCCTAGGTTAAATTAATTTTTTTATAACAATTTTATATAACACTTTTTATCTGAGGAATGTGTGTTATTTTATAACTATGTAATAGCCAGACATCAGACAGTACTGTCACTCTTAGTTTACAAACGAGGAAACAGATAGAGAAAAATTGAATGACCTATAGCTGATGACCAAGGTCATACAATGAAATGTGCAAAAGTAGCTATAGAAGTCAGCACTCTTGATTTGTCATTCTTATGCTAAACACCAGGTAATCCATTAAAATATTTATTCCATTATATTAGTCTGTTAAGAGTCATATTAGATGGTGAACTTCTCCAAACTTTGCTTTTTTTTTTTGATACACAAAACCCCCTTCAAAATAGTAACTGAAAAGGTTCTATAAAAAGGCATAAATAACATCTTACCTGGTGCTTCAGTAGCAAAGAGTGGAAGAGGCACAGCAACCCAAAGAGAAGTTACAGAGCATTTTTAGCTCACAGCTGTCTTCCTTGGCTGGACAGCAAGGAATTCAAACAGTAATTACATTTACTTTGATTTTATTTTCGGTATGTTTTTCTGACTGCGGAGCACGTAGTATTTATGACTGAGGCAGGCTCTTCTGCAGGCAAATCCTCCAGGCAGCTCCTGCTACACGAGGCTGTTGAGTTTACACCATGTTGCCGAGGCAACTCCCTCTCCCGGGGGCATTTTGCTTGGAGGAGTTTAATTCAAAGAGCAATAGTGACCTATGAAAGCAAACACAGTTGAACTAAACGGTAGCATTTTAAGCTCTAATCACAAGACATTTCTTCCAGCACGCAAAGCAAAGCATATTTCTCTCTTCTGTTTAGCTCCATTTATGCTTTTAGTACCTTATCTATTTCTACGTCATTTTAACTTTGCAGTCAGTCCCCTCACCTAAACTCCCTGTTTCTCATGAATAGTTCTCTATCTTCTTTCAGGCAGCCTTAAACAGCAGACTTCAAGGATACTTTTTTTTTTTTTTAAAGTATTATTTTTTTTTTAAAGTGCTAGGGGTAAGAAAGGAGAAGAGAGATATAGCCGGGCTCAGACTGAGTTGAAAGGGTTTTGAAGTGAACTGGTTTGCTGGATGCCAGAAGGACTGGGACGCCGTACCCCGGGACACGGCAGCAGGGAGGCACAAGCGAGACGGAGGATGTCCAGCCTGCTTTGTTTTAGGCTGGACCAGGAGCACGAGGCCTAGGGGACACCTCAGCTCCTGGCTGACTGAAAAGGGGTATATTACTCATATGTTTGCAGGTACCCGGCACAACCGGCCTAATGGTGACAAGCTGCGACGCCAGTAACGCCCCGGCACCCCGGGCACAGGGCGACCCAGCCGGTAAGGCACTTAGTTTACCCTCTCGGGCTGTCCCTGACGCAGCCGGAGAGTCTCTGGGAGCAACCCCATGCCTCAGCTTCACACCACCGTGAGGTAACCACCCCAGCGGGCGTCTCCTCGGCAGCGCCCGCGAGGCACTTCAGCCCGCCGCAAGCGTGGGAGGGCTGCCCGGGTGTCCCCTCCCAACGGAGGGCTGCGGGGAAGGGCGCCCGGGGGACGGGGTGGCTCCGCCGCCGCGACGGATGGCCTGACTGCGAGGAAGTCCGGTCGGGCCTGTCACAGGACCGGCCCCAGGGAGGGACGGCTCGCACTGCCCTCCGCCGCTTTCCCGTGAGCCTCTGCGCCCGTAGGGGGTGTCCCGGCAGCGGCGCAAGATGGCGGCAGACAGCGAAGTGAGTGTTTCCCCCTCTTCTCCCCTGCGCTCTCCGCTGGGGCCGCCGGTCTCCCCGCTTACTGCTTCTCCCGCTCTCTCCCCGCAGCCCGAGTCGGAGGTGTTTGAGATCACGGACTTCACCACCGCTTCCGAGTGGGAGAGGTAGGTGGTGGTGCTGCCGCCGGTCCCACTCTCCTCGCCGCGTCCGCCGCGGGGGGATCACGGGGGCTCTGCCGTGTCCGCCCCGGCCCGCTCCTGCCAAGGGGAGCCGGGCTCTTGGGCCGCGGCCGCGTTGGCTGGTACCCGGTGGCACCCGGAGCCTCGACCCGGCTGTTGGGCGTTCCCGGCGCGTCTCTGTGGCGGAGGCTCAGGCCGCAACTAATGAGTTGGTTACGAGGGTCTAGTCAGGATGTTTCTGAACTTTAGTGAAAGGTCTGGTTTAATATCTATTTGCAAGGGATTAGAATAAACATCTAGAAGGCGTATGTGTTTTTTAAGTAGCTGCCTGATCGTTAAAATAGTCATCTTATAGCTGAAGCCTTTAAAAGTTAGTAGAACAATGTACAATAAAATTTAGGGTGAAGAATGCTCTTGCATTCTTAATGTATTATTTTTTAAAATGGTTTTTCCAGTGACGATGTCTATGGCAGAAGGAGACAAGGATTCTAAGCGCTGCATTTTAAATCTGAATTTAGTTTATTTGTGTCAAATGCTTATTTATCTGTGAACAGTGAAACAGGAGTGTGTGTTAAAACTAATATGCTGCAATACCAGAAAAAGAAAAAGCTGAGATTCTATAATCACTAAGAGCATGCTCATAGCAGTTGCTAAAAGTAACTATCATCTGAAATGTAAACATAGGGGGACCATTTTATTTGTACAAGGAAGCAATTGTTCTGGTTTTGTTGTGATACTTGGGGTTTTTTTGTTGTTTGTTTGTTCTTAGGGTTTTTTTTAAGGAATTCTGTAGTAGGATAACATACTGCCTGCTTTTAGGGAGCTGAATTAGAATACAGGTTTAGTGTTCAGCACATATTAATGCCTTTTCCCCTCCCTAATAGATTTATTTCAAAAATAGAAGAAGTATTGAATGACTGGAAACTTATTGGGATTTCTTCAGGCAAACCTCTAGAAAAGGTCAGTTGCTGCTTCTGAATTTTCTTTTAGAATTTGAATTACTAACTAGTAATACACACGTATATTACATGTATTGCTGTTTTCTTAGGTGTGGCAGGTAATGATTTTTATTGGGGAATTTTGCTTGTAAAAATGGCAATTTGTCAAACAGTTGCTGTAAATTTCTTGGAGGGCTGTCTGCCAAACAGGCTATTTCCTGCTAAAGTTGGGTCTTCATATAGGGCCTAGTGATTTTTTTTATTCCCAGTTTTGAATCTGGAAACATGGTTGAAGCTGTTCTAAATTCTTAAGGAGTTTCTTTTTGCCCTGTCTTGTGCCTTTGTCACGCCTCACATACTTATGGTTGAGGTTTGCACAGTACTACTTATGACTCAGTATGTTTCATAGATTGGAGAGATTTTTTTCAAAGTCTAATTAGAGCCTTTGTAGTGCTTTCTCAGTCCTGTAAAATGCTGAGGAAATTGCTGAGCTCTTCTGCATCCTAGTGCAAATAAATTCAGCTGTTCTGGATTGAATGGCTGCTGTGTTTCTGGAGGAATTTTATGATTCTTAATTTTAGTCATGGTACAGAGTATTCAGAACAAAAAGTTATGTTATCTAATGAACTGTTTTTCAACCTTAGCTGTCGGTGTATTCGTACATGTCTTCTTTTCTAGACTAGACCTCTCTTCTTGATTTCTAGTGAGAAGACACCCTTTACAGATCAAAGCGTTGTCCAAGTTGCTTTGGTTTAGTAGCAGCATACAGTTCTGTACAGTGATGTTGATTTTTTCCTAGAAACTTTCCTATGCTCTACTTTTGTTTAAAAATTAATTGTCCGTAGACACAGATGTTTTGCAAATCATAGATAAAAAAATCATTTATCAGTGAAAGCATATTCAAAGTAAATATTAAAGTAGTATTTGCGTAGAATGGTATAGAGATAGATAAAATCCCAGATGGGAAACTTCTGTCTTTGGGCAAAGTTGAGGGTGCATATACTTAAGATGCATAGTTGCATATGAGAGAGTGTATCTGCCTCTTTATTGCCATATAATTCTGAAGACTTCTCAGGGGGCTATCTGGTCCTTGAAATGAACACTATTATTGGCAACATGGATTTTAGCATTTGGGTACCTTTATAATGAAGTGCTTTGAGAATTATTTTTTTGAAATTAAACATGCTTAGCGATTTAAGAATAAATACTTAGCCGTAGAAAAAGATTAATAAATATTACAGATTGTGTAGGCAGTATACTTTTTAAGGCTTATGAATGTTAACTGAAATTAATGTGATCAAATAATACTTTTTTTTTTTATATGCAGGGTGTATACACCACAGGAGCATGGGAAGAGAAATCAGATGAAATTTCATTTGCAGACTTCAAATTCTCAATTACTCATCATTATCTTGTACAAGAACCCAGTGACAAAGATGGGAAAGAAGAACTGGTAGAAGGTAGCTGATAGTTCTCTTACACGCCTGTAAGGGTATGACAAGACAATTTCAGAATGTGGAATTCACAGTGTGTTGATTTGCTTCTGTGTGAAATTTTCTGGGATCTGATGGGTGTGATCTGACATTTCTGCTTTTAGTATGTTTTGCATTCAACAAATTGCTAATATAAGTAAATTGTAAGTCGGCTGAATGGATGTTGATGCTCTTCTTATGTATCAATTTTTTCCACAGATGCCCTTCCTCTGCCTATGCAGGACTTGCTGTGCATGAATAATGACTTTCCTCCTAGAGCTCACTGTTTGGTAAGATGGTACGTATGCTGCCTCTTGTCTTTAATACAAATAATCATAGCAATTGAAAAATTTTTGATGCTGGCACAATCACTTGTATATTTTTTTTCCATCAAGAGTTACAGCTTAAGGAAAATGGTTCTTTGTACTGGACACAGGAAAGGAGTGCAAAAAAAGCCCACCATAGTGGGCCTATCTTTACTTTCTTTTTTCCTCCAAAATACTTTTTTCTCTGAATTTCATAGACTAACCAAGCTTTTATATTTGTAATATTTAGATGCATTCTTAAAAAGGAAAGCTGCAGCACATTAAACAACAACAGCCATATTCTTAGTAACGCAAATATTTATCACATTATAGCATTGTTCTAGAGAGATTGTTTTTATATATAAGTAGTTATAGTTGTTATCAACATAAAGTAAAAAACTCAGGACTGATAGACCCGGAAGTCCTCACATTATTTTGAGTACTGTGTTTGAATGCTGTTAAGCTCCAATAGTTTGTGATTTGAGAATGCAGCACTCCATGCTGACTCAGTTCTTGACCTCTCTGAAAGAGATACTTGCATCAAAATAACAGATTCCATGGTCTATTGGTGACAGTTAGGTTATTCGGGTTACAATATTTCTAAAAATTCTGTTTCAGCTGATTTGCTAAAAAAACAGGAATGTGTTCTTTTTTTCTCTCTCTCTTAAGGTATGGCTTACGTGAGTTTGTGGTTATTGCTCCAGCGGGAAATAACAATGCAATTCTTAGTGAATCCAAATGTAACCTTTTGCTGAGTTCCATTTCCATTGCACTGGGGAACACTGGCTGGTAGGTGAAAGCATAAACCTTTTTACGTGTCCAGGTGAAACTCTAGCATACTGCTATTGTGAAGAAAAAGTATTAAATTGTTAGCAAAATCATGCAGAGTTTGTTGTATTTGCACCATAATATTGTTATAGAAGGATTTAAAAAAGAAAATATCCTGTGGAAACTTTAAAAAGATTGATTCAATGTGTTGTTTTATTAATTACTGTTTAAAAACCTCAAAGGCTTTTAAAAGCTGCTGGAAGTTGTTGGAATAAGTGGTATATGAAATACAACTTTTGGAAGATGATTTCTTCTCTATGTGTGGTAACAGTAACTTTCTAATATTCCTCAAAAATATTTAGACTGAAAATTAGGTAACTGAGGTCATGGATAGGGCTTTGCTTATGACATTACAATTTATTAGGCGTTCCATTTAATGGTGAAGTTAACAGTATTTTTCTGCAATTTCTATGAAGCATTTTAAACTGTGTTCCACTAAGAGAAAATGTATTCTAAAGGATATGAAATTATGTTAAAATATTTAGCTAGTTTTAAAGACTACAAGACAGCATGACATTTTAAATAATCTGAAATATTCATGTTTTATAGTCAGGTACCCCTATTTGTGCAAACACATCATAAATGGCGACGAATGTATGTTGGAGAATGTCAGGGTCCAGGAGTTCGAACTGACTTCGAAATGGTTCATCTTCGCAAAGTGCCAAATCAGTATACTCATTTATCAGGATTACTAGATATCTTCAAATCCAAGATTGTAAGTGCATCTGAATGTATATAACTGATATTAAGAATAATTATTTTATTACCTGGTTGCTTGTACATTCACTTCTGTCTTCTAGGGATTTTTTTTTTTGTAAGGATGAGGCTTACACTGCCAATACCAACAAAGTCTTTTTCCAGATATCGCCAATATCTAGTGATAAAGAGTGAAAATTGGTATGGGTTTTGCTCCTGAAGTGTTATCACCTTATTCCATTTTTATTTTCCACTGGTGTGTGAAAGAATGTGTCTGTTTTACAGTCTCCTTGTAATAACCTTCTCTTCCCCGTCCCCAAAACAAACTCTATTTTGCTGTTTAAAAGGAGAGAGGAGGATTGGGGTGGGTTTTTATTCTGCTACTGTGCAGCTCCCCATAGCTAAGTTAAGAGTGAAGAACAATATGATGAAATGTGAGGAGTGGACTGCTTTTTTATGGAGTGGTACAGCTGACTACAACACTTTACAACTAATATTGGTAGTCGGCAATCTCATCAAAATGCTGAGAAAAAAATCCTTAATGAAAACCTAATGCATTCTGGGTCAGAGTTACTTGTGAGTTACCAGTTAAATGGAGCATGTGAATATCTCATGCATTTTAGAAAGCTTATGTGCTTACTTTTACCTGTGAGTGTCTTGTTGAGCAGTGGCTTTACTAGTAATTCTTGGGGTGTTGCAGTTCTGATAAAGTTAGCTCTAATACAAGCTATGTTCAAGCTGCAAGTTATGTTCAAGGCCCTGGGGTGTTTGAGAGGAAATACTCTTTACATTAAATTTTTCTCTAATATTTTCAAGGGATGCCCTTTAACACCACTGCCTCCAGTTAGTATGGCTATTCGGCTTACCTATGTGCTTCAAGACTGGCAGCAGTATTTCTGGCCGCAGCAGCCACCAGGTAGGCGATTTGTGTTCTCAGAATAACTTGCTTTAAGATAAACAATCAGTACTAAAGCAAGTGTTTGTGTATCTTGCCAGAAGAATGAAAACATTTTCTGCGTTACTAGGAGAGGCTTCAGTTACAGCTGAATACCATCCCACTCCCTATGATAGGCTAGCAAGCTTAAAGCTGCTCTGAAATCATGTCTGTGGCTTATGGTTGTGACAGATGTTTTGGTTAGGTCTGTGCCTAGAAATATGCTTTTTTATTAGTGTTTAGAGATATAGTGACACTTCTAAAATGGTAGTATCTGTTTGGAAAGAAAAGGGTGACTGACTGTGGATCTGTAAAGAATTCTGCCCTGAATGCCATAGGGTAACTTGGATTCAGGTTCTAGTAGGTCCTAATACTTCACAGGAATAACTTGGATTCAGGTTCTAGTAGGTCCTAATACTTCACAGGAATAACTTGGATTCAGGTTCTAGTAGGTCCTAATACTTCACAGGAATATTTGTCAATTATTTCCATAAAGTCGCTGATTTTAATACTTCACTATTTAAGTGTATTAACAATGGCAAAAGGAGAAAATATTATATGGACCTCACTTGAGGAAAAATTTTGGATTTTTGTTGTTGTTGTTTACACAGTGCTAAATAAGCCAAGCAGTTGATTGATTTATTTTTTTCATGCAGGAAAAATTTCTGATCAAGCCTTTTATTATAGTAGCCTTGTGTGAGGGGGCAAAAGGGGAAAAGTAATGTATAGTCTTAAATCTAAAGTACATACACCAGATGTGGTAGGTTTATGCCGTAGTGATGCTATTTAGGAAAAATGGAGTGAGTTTGCTCACTTGGTAATCTCACAGTGAACTCTCATATGCTTGCTTGGTGATAATACTTTCTCCCTTGGGTGTCAAGGGTTTAACAGACCTGTTTATATATAGGTAGCATCAGAAAATAAATTGTAAACTTCTGGCTCAAAGGTGGACAAATCTATAGGAAAAAAGGTAGATGTGAGTTCCTTCCTACCATAGATTTTTGTTAGTGATGTGGTATTTTAGGCAGAAGGTGGTGGAACAATTAAAATGCCCAAGTTCTATTCTTGGCTTGGTAGTAGTTTTATGTAACAAGGTGAAAGTATTTAGGGCACACTTAGAGGGGCAGAATCTGTGTGACCTTGGTCTGGTTACCTAATTGTTTGGCTTTCCTTTGCTTAAAAGAAAAAATAATTCTTACACTAATCAAAGGTATGTTTTGAAGAAGTCTGTAGTGAAGTTGATCCTGCGTGCTTTGTACGCAAGGAGTGTTGAAAATACTTTTAAAGAGAATCCTGTTCTTTAGGGTCAGAGAAAATCAGTGCTTTTTTAAGTGATAGTTTTTCTTTGTAGGTAAACCAAGTTTACCTAAAGAACTTGGGAAGCTAGTTCTACAGGTTTTATTTTTTATTATTTCTGCAGACACAGAAGTCAATGTTTTCTGTAGTCTCTCTCTGCCTTGCTCTAGTTATTCACTAAGTCAGGATCCCTGGTTTGTGATGAATGAGTTGTACCACTCTGATCGTATCTCTTGATTTGAGCAGTTTGAATAAATTTTACTCTTTTTAGAGGATTCTGGTTAAGGGAGCTAGTGGCATAGTGTATTGCAGAAACTGGAGATGGACAACATCATTTTTGCTGCCGTTGCTACACGCAGTTGTGGTTTTATGTTCATTGTGAAGAACTAAATGCGTACTTCATTACCCTCCTTTAATTAGCTCTTCTGAAATAAAACCAAAGGATTTAAATATGTCTTTAATCTTCTCTGAAGAAGAAGGCTGGAGAAATTACATAATTAAGTTACCCAAATACTTTATCTGTTCAAATACCTCAGTTGTTTTGTATGTAAACAGTTTGCCAGATGCATTTAAGGATCAGATGTTGTAATAGCATTATTATAATGGTGTTACCATACATTATTACCCATTTAAATTTTTGCTCAATGAAGGCTGTCTATTTTTAGTTTATGTATTTGAAGGATATAACATGGGAAGTGGGTGAGGATGCTGGGATGCATCTTTAGAGTACCTGGAATTACAGGGAATCTCCCAGATCATTGGGTTAAGTCGTTAACTGCAGGAGACATAACATATCACTCTTTTCATAAAATTATCAGCCTTTTAAAAGTAGTTGATTTTTCACTCTGCAGATTTGCTCTTCCTCTGTATTTCTCTCTTCTGCTTGGAACTGGTTTCCTGCCGAAATATTTTTATGGCAAATTTGTGTCTGTTTGTTCTTGTGTCAACATTGACTCTTTAAGGCTGCCTTTATAGTTACCATCTTTACCTGTATGAAGGGACTAACCTTCCCTCAACACAGGTGACAAGAACTTTATCTGTCTTTTTGAATGGCCAGTTGCGTGACTACTTCACAGTTTCTGCTGGAAATAATTACTTTGACTATATGCTAGGATTGTGTTTTCATAGCTTTGTCACCTTAGCTGTTGAGCTATTCTCTGGTCATCCTATGTGCTACAGTCTTTTTACTGTGAAATTAAGATGATGTGCTTCTTAAAATATTCCATAAATTCTGTATGGAAAATGTATTGATCTGTCTTCAGATATAGATGCTCTAGTTGGGGGAGAAGTTGGAGGCCTTGAGTTTGGAAAGTTACCATTTGGTGCCTGTGAGGATCCTATCAGGTAAGATATGAGTTCAGAAAACTGTGTTTTATAACTTCCTTAATGGAGGACTTAAAGGTATGTTATTTCAAATCTTAGCTTTGCCTGCCTATTACTTAATATGTCCTTAACAGATGATTTAATTATTCAAGTACATAAGAAACATCTGTGAAAAGTAATGGTCTAATAGCAAATAAGAGCATTTGCAGAATTGTCTAATGATATTCAGAGTTCTAGCTCATAAATCTTTGACCATAAACTTCTGAAGTACTCCATTTGTCTCTGAAACTGTTATGTTGAAATATACCTTAACTGGAGATAAACTTTAAAAATGGCATGCCTTCATTCAAGGGTTGGACTTGCTCTCATCTTTTACTGTGACATTTGTAGAAGAATTCAATTGAGAGGGTCTGTAAATTGAGTTGTTATAATCTCTCTATGTCCTCTTCTGAACACACCATCACCACTCAGCAAATCTAGGAATCATTTTAATGTATTAGACAGTGTTTAAAGCTGTAGGCAATTCACTAAAGTTGTTCTTTCTTCTGTACCTGGATACCTAGAATACAATGCACAATTTCTCCTTTTGTAGAGAGGAGTTGTGAAAGAGTCCTGTATGCAAGGTGCTAGTAGAGTTTAGTGCAATACTGGGTGATATGCTGTAGAATAACCAACAGAATGTATGCAGCGAGAAAATTCATTGGAAAACGTGCACATTTCTGGATGTAGCTGCAAAATAAATAGAGGGACTTAAATATGAACTATCACAAATACCTTTCAAGATCTTAACTGTGATGGAGAGAACACTTTCTACTAGCACTGAAAGATGTAAATCTTGTTTTGTTTCAGTGAGCTTCATTTAGCTACTACATGGCCTCACCTAACGGAAGGTATAATTGTCGACAATGATGTTTATTCGTAAGTATTTTGTCTGATTTGCAAATACCTAGAAGTGTACTTTATTTGTTAACTACTGCATTTTATTGACATCTAAAATGTTGTGTGTGGCTTTGTGTGTGAAAGAGAACCCATTTTGAGGAATGCTAAGGTCAGTTGATAGAACATCTCATTTGGGAAAACACCTTTTGAAATGCATTTCTGTGTGAGACAGTATTATTGTATCGTAATCTCAACAGAATGCACACCTCCATTTTTGGGCATGTTCTCATGCTAGACTTAAAAGTTTTGTGTATTGCACATTTCTTGGAAAAGATGATGGCAGAATGTGGAAAGCAAAAAGAATTAACTGATTGACATCCCTCTCCCAAAAACTTTCATCCAGGTTTTCTGCTAAGCCTCCTAAAGAGGAAGAACAGTGTGTACTGATACTTAATAAAGAAGAAAAAAAAAGGTGGTTTATTGTTTTAATTAATGCAGGAATGAGTTTTCAACATTAATACACTTTAAAAGAAGACAATTTAGCCGTAACTGAATCGTTCTTGTGTGTTTCTTATTCATGTTATGTATGTACATGAGAACAGGGACTCTTGCTTGCATTTTAGAGTGTTTGTCATGTTCTCCTATGTAATGTGGTGTATATTATGGGTTCCATGGCCTAACTGGCTATGACATTATGTTTATTGAGAATTTGATACTCATCTCTTGCACGCTTATGGTGACAGCATGACACTTGGTTGTTTTTTTTTGAAGTGACCTGGATCCTATTCAAGCACCCCAGTGGTCTGTGAGAGTCAGAAAAGCAGATAACCCTCAGTGTCTGTTGGGTAAGACATCAGAATTCCCTTAAAAGCTCCCTTACAGCTTTTAAGCTATTAAGTTGTGAAGTTAGGATTTAATTGTTGACTACCTGATGACCTCTGTTTCCTCCCTCCCCTTATTTTTTTGAGTGGACAATATTTTGGGCTTTTTTTTTTTTTTTTTCAAGAACACAAGCTTTGCAAAAACATAGATTTCTGTTGTAGATTACTCCGCGTCTGTGTGCTGTGAACTTCATTGCTGTTCTTACTTCACCAGGTTCCAGAGAATAAGCATTTACTCTGTGTGTGTTCTGTGAAAATTAAGATTTCCTAGAATCTTTAAATTTTATTAAGTGCCTTCTGCGTATATCTGTTTCCTTAGTTGAATCAATCTGCCTGACAGGCAGGATTGGTACACCTGGAGAGCTGTACTGTTGTCTGTCCTCACCTTTTAGCTTGTGGGGAAAAGGGCTTCAAAACAAAAAATTTAACATGCCGCAGAAGTTTCATCTTGCTTTGGGTGAAGAAGTGGATTAAACTGCATGCAGAGCTGTGCTCTGGAGAGGTGGCTGATAGCTGTGTAGGTGTGCATTTTCCTAAGCTTTAATTATGTGGTTGAAAGATATTTGTGCTTCAGAACAAATTATCATGTTCTTTCAGATGAAAAGATAAAATTTACTGTCCCTTGGGCATCATTTTGAGAGTTAGCTTATTGTTCAAGGAGATTTTAATTGAGTAGTTGTTCAGAAACTTTGTCTCTTATAGGTGACTTTCTTACTGAATTCTTCAAGCTTTGCCGTCGGAAGGAGTCAACTGATGAGATACTTGGAAGGTCTGCATTTGAAGAGGAAGGAAAAGGTAAAACTAAAATCTTGTTGATTTGTGTTATTTGTTTTTAATTGTTTCATGTTATTTTACCTTCCCTATCCCCTTTTCCTGACTTCAGATTGATCATATACTTGTAACTCTTAGGCATTTTCTGTAATACTCCTAGGAATTTTCTGGTCAGTGCTACACAGTATAATTTCTCATTAATTCTAGGCAAGCTTAGCTCCCAAAGTCCCAGAGGACAATTGCCTCTGTTATAGTTGGTTTTTTTCACTGGAAAACAAGAGTTTAAAATTTGACTAGTGTGTACAAGAGTTGATTTTGAGCACATATCAGACAGATTTGTCTGTATCATTTTATGTATTTTTGTATTTTTTGCACTTTTTCTCCTTTTTGAAGTACTATGTAGTGCATGTTTTAGCAGCCAGTTTAAAGAGTCTTTAATCTGTTTGAAAGGGTTTACTGTCATTCTCTCCATTTTAAGGAATTTTAAGGAAAAAAAAACAACCCAAACCAAAATTATCTGACCATGTCAGATTTTATCCCAACAGTATAGATACTGACATCTTTTCGATGTCTCTGTCCCTGTCTTTCACTTTTCTTGCTGTATATGGTGAACACTCCCTTCCTTCCTGCCTCGTCACCTTTTCTTCCCTCCAAATATGGCCTGTATCAATGTATTTTCTTTGGTTATACTTGGTCTTAGTTTTGAAGGAGCATGCTAGTTAGCTTAAAAAGGTGTTAGATTGAGCAGGGTATGTATTACTCCTGGTGCTTGACGTACGGTCTCTTTAGCCCTTTAATTTTCTTGAAGTGTTTGCCAAGATAACATTTTTCAGGCTGCTGGTAATTATGCACTTAATTTTGTCTGCCCTCTTTTTAACAATGTTAATTCGTTTTATTGTAATAGAGGTTCTAAAGTTTACCAGCAGCAACTCGGGGCGGGGGGGAGATCTTTTGATTTGAGGAGTTTACCTGAGGACTCAAACAGAATTGTGCTTACGCCATGTAAGGTCATATATATAGTGATTAATACTGGATTTATTTAAGGCTTATCTGAAGTTTTAGCATACGCTTTAGCAGTCTTTGTTACCTACAGTGCATTTGTTGGTATCGTGTATAAACAAAGTTGAAACACTGGCTCTTCAGCAGGCTTTTGCTGTGATACTGTGCTAGTAATTGTCTGCAAGTATGCAGTACTACTACAGTAGGTGGCAGGCACTATCTACAGGCAACTCAGTCTAGGCTTCATTCAGTAAATTAAATCAAGGACAGTCTGTGACTCCTTTGTGACCTCGTTCTGCTGGTTATCTTTGTGGCTAAGACCAGTGAATATCAGGAGTGGAACCTGGCAGCACAGGGGTGTAGCTCCGGTTAACAGGGTGCTAAAAATTGATACAAGATAAATAGACTGAATATGACAGGTGAACTTTTAAAGAGAGATGGTCTTGTGTTGGTTTTTTTTTTTGTTTTGTTCTAATTATTTTTATTTTGTTTTGTAGAGGTTGCTGACATTACCCATGCTTTGTCAAAGCTCACAGAGCCAGCACCAGTCCCAATCCATAAATTATCAGTCACAAATATGGTTCACAGTGCAAAGAAAAAAATTCGCAAACACAGAGGTGTAGATGAATCACCTTTAAACAATGAAGTTCTGAACACTATTCTTCTGGTAAGTGAGCTGTCCATGTGCATTAAATTAATATGAAACACGTATTTCATGCTTCCACTGATGCATTTGGTTTATAGTTTATAGCAGAATTATGAATAGAAGTGTCTGATGTCAGTTCCATTATTTGAATTGTATTTATCAGCTTCTTGAAACAGCCTAAGCTGTTACAAGTCTGTGCATTATAAGTGGACTGAAAATGAACTCTGAACTCTGCTAACAGTTTTAATCGTAGGGAATGCCGCTATGTAACCAGCAGTAGCTTTATGGAGAAAGTGGGAAAAGCAGGAAAAACATACTGATGAAAGTTTGGATTTTTTTTGTTTCTTCAAGTTCTTATTTCCTGATGCTACTGACAAACTTGCAGATGGATTTGAAAGCAGAACTAGCACTTCAGCAGGAAACAATCCTCCTCCAGAGAATGAAGATTATGTAAGTTTTACTGACAGGCACTCATGAGAGAGAGGAAGCAATTTTGAACGTCTGTTCATACAGACTTCGCTGTGGTTGCCCTATGTTTTGTAATAGATAATTTTTGGAAAGGAACTTGCCTTTGTGGAATCTCTAGGTAGAAATAGTGATTTATTTATTTATTTATTTATTCCTTCTAATTTTTTTTTTTTCTGAAGATTGTAATTTTTGGTAGCTTATAGTTACAGGCTTAAAATATTAGTTAGCCGCTTGTATTGACAAACAGGAAAGAGATCATATGGTTTTGGAAAAAATGCCATTGTTCCTGTATTTCCTGTTTTCTTTTATTTCTTATGTAGAATCTCTTCAGTCAGCTTAAATCTGCTCCTTCTGATAGTCTGACGTACAAACTAGCTTTATGTCTTTGTATGATAAACTTTTACCATGGAGGAGTAAAAGGAGTGGCACATCTTTGGCAAGAATTTGTGTTAGAAATGCGCTACAGATGGGAGAACAACTACCTGATTCCAGGGTAAGATTTTTTTTGTTGTTGTTGTTGCTTTGTCATAGAAAATGTTCTTTGTTTCAGGAACAGAATGAGTTCACTATGACTTTGAAACATACTGTTTTGTTTTTTTAAATTGCAAATGCCATCCTCCATTTTTATTACCCTACTTCCTTAAAGCAAGAAACGATAAGGAGTAGGGAAAAACATCTGTGCCCTCCTTTGAAAACTTCAAGACGCCTGGGGAAGCTCCAGGTAAAGAGTACTCCACTGTGTGAATGAGACTGGGGGAAAAAAAAAAAAGCTTATGCGAATGCTTGGCTTCCAGTTTATCATTAGATAACACCCTTGCTTTGTGGTGTAGTTTCGCCACTTTTCTGAGGTAGCTGTTCCAAGTTCCTGCTGGCATAATAGCCTTTTCAGGCAGCTAATGCTATCTCAAGTATTCCAACCCTTCCAGGTTATGTCTGCTGCAGCAGAGCTTGTTGCAGACCAAACGAAGGGTTCTGTCAAGATGAGGTATCAATGTAGAGCAGAAATATATCTTTTTTTTTTTTTTTTTTTAATGGGATGGAGTGGCCATTTATTCACTAGTTTACTTTCAAATGGTTACACTAACAGGTAAAATAGAAGTTGAAATATATAGAGATCGCTCTACTGTATCACTGCAGTTTTACAAGTAAAGTCAAAGGTGCTTAATTTTTGTTTGAAAACAGTTGTTCTTTTAACTTCCAAATGGAAAACTGACGAGGAAATGCAGGGCATGTCTGTTTTGCACTAGTGTGAATGATCTCTGAGCTTCAGAAATGACCTCTAGGAAATAAATGTAGTTTAACTTCTGGGCTTGTTCAGTCAATAGCTTGTCTTCTGAGACCATAGAAGAGCTGCATAGTTGAAATGGTGGGGGTGGGTTCAATGTGGATATTTGCCCCTCTTTTGGATTTCATATGATTTAAGACCACATGTGTGTGAAAGATTCAACTTTATAATTGATAATGGTTACACTTCTACCTTTTGTTAGATTAGCTAATGGCCCTCCAGATCTGAGATGCTGTTTACTGCATCAGAAACTTCAGGTAAATATCCCAAATTTAAGAATGATTTTTCTCCTAAGGAAACTGTCAAAATTATAGCAATTATTAGCTAAATATATTGTTGCTGTAGATTTAGTTATGCTTGTATTTTTGGGTCTGGACTTCATTTCTTGGGAAAATCTTTGTTATAGCAACAAGTTCAATGGAGTTGTTATCTTTTAGAATTGTAACAGATTTTTGGTGACTCTTCAAGTTTTTCTGTGACATTGTTTCCATAAGAGAAGTAATTACTAAACATTTTTTTTTCCTTTAACTTGTTAGATGTTAAATTGTTGCATTGAAAGAAAGAAAGCAAGAGATGAGGGGAAAAGGGGGAACGTGTCTGATCGTTCACCTGGTGGTACTTCTGGTGATGCTGGAAAAGGAGCAGACCACTCTGGAGATAACCCTGATAAGGAAAAAGAAGTTGGCAAGTCTTGGGAATCGTGGAGTGACAGTGAAGAGGAATTTTTTGAATGTTTAAGTGACACAGAAGATCTTAAAGGAAATGGGCAGGAAAATGGAAAGAAAGGAGGAGCAAAAGAAGGCAACAAAGAGCCTGTAAACTTAAAACCAGAAGGTCGTCTGCATCCACACGGAAAGCTGATGCTGCTGCATCCAGGAGAGCCTCTCTACATTCCAATAACACAGGTTAGGTAGCAAGAGCTGAGCCAGATATGCAGTACAACTCTCATGCAATATGGCTCATACCTAGGATTGTGAAATTGTATATAGTTTGCAGGTTATAGCCTTATCCGTTGTTAAATTTCTAAGTGTTTTTGGCCTAAGACCTTGTTTTCTGTTTTTAAAACTTGATGAGGCTGTTAAACTGAAATCTCACATGCTCTTTGTTTGATTTGAGAATGGGTCTCCTTACCAAATTTCACTCAAACCAAATTTTTTTTAAACAAGAATTAAGCTGTCTTGCCTACCTTAAATTTGGGGTTCTTTTTATTTCCAGCTCTTGAGGCATCTTCCATCCCCTTCTTACTTTCTTGTAAAGTAGGAACTGCTGTGGTCCTTCCACCATAAAGATTTCTAGCTGCCTGACCAGAGTACTGGATCAGTTTTGCTGGTACTTTTTTTTCTTTAGAAAAAAAAAAAGAATTCTCAACTCATATCTAAAAGGCCATAGTAATCAGATTTTGGTACCATTATCTAAAGCAGGTTTATCATCAATAACTAGAAATGTTATCTGACACAGACTTTCTTGCAGAGTGACTAGGGATGAAACAGGAAGCAGTGGTGTCAGAGGAAGTAGTTTGAAATCAGCCATGCATGAAGAATACAGTATTTTTCATTCACTTCAGAGCAATTATTTTTAATGGATGTTGCTTTGCGTGGGTAAAAGGTATGAGCAGAGTGTAGTCAGGCAAAATGTTGTCAATTAATTATGTGCTGACATCATCAACGGCAAAAATTCTATATTGCTTTAGGTGGATTTTCATCCATCTCAACAAAATAGCATCAAATGCTTCTTGTATTTCATCTGGATTTTGACATTTTAACATTATATCCTTATATTGTTACTTAATTCTCAGGTTGTTTTCTTTTTAATTGCTTTTCGTTAGTGTCTTCTTCAGATGCACAGCTTTATGCTAAACAGTTTAAGCAGTAGAAAGTTATGATTATTTCCTTTGAGTACAAATAAAGTAGAATGAACTTCTGGTGACAGGGAGCTTTCCACTCCTCCTTCCTTAATAAGGCTATTTGTAAACGCATTTTTCTCCATGTTACAGGAACCAGCACCCATGACTGAAGATTTGCTGGAAGAACAGTCTGAGGTACTGGCAAAACTAGGGACATCAGCAGAAGGTGCTCATCTTCGGGCACGCATGCAGAGTGCCTGCTTGCTCTCAGATATGGAGTCTTTTAAGGTAGTACTACTTGAAGAGTTCTGTGAAACTGCTTTCTTCTTAATTAAACTATTGCTGTTGCTTGTGTTGAACAATTTTGAAAGTTTTTCTGACAAGTATTTTTTCTTCCACAAAACGGTTTCAAAATAGTTTAAAGTTGAAAATAAAAACCTATTGTTAAAACTCTTGGAACATTTCAAAATCTATGCCTATGCAGTCTATTGTGCTGTAATGTTCCAGTAAATTTGCACAATGTCTGTGGGAGGGGAAAAAAAACCCCAAAACATACAGTTGATAAATTGGGAATTAAAACTCAGACAAGCCCATATAAAATGATGTCAGAAGAAAACTGAGCATCAAAATTACATGTGTCTCTCTCCCACCACCTTATGGCTTTCATTTAGTGTTTCTCTTACCTGTACTTTCCACTGTTTCTAGCTTTGTAAAATGCACCTTTAATCAGACTCCAAATGGATAAAATGTAAAGGTGGTGTAAAGAAAAAAAAAAATCTATTAACACGTTTGCAATTCTGCATTTGGACTCTGGGGAGGTGGACATAATTTTTATGTATAGTTGAAGGTGTTTTGTTCTTTAGTAGGAAGGGTAAGTTATCACTATTTAGAAGTCCTATACAGCTGTTCATCGAGTTGGGACTGGACTAGCTGTGGTTTTGGGTAATTTGTTCCATTTCTTTTCAGAGCTCTGCAGAGGGAGCTAAGAGCACATACACTGCTGTCATCAAAGGATCTCAAAACTCTACAAAGATTGGAGATTCTGTCATGAAATAGCTATATGTATATTTTTTTAATTATTGCAATGTTACTTTGCAGTAAAAGGATACACATGTACTGTAGAGTAAGAGTATTTATACCATCAACATCAGTTTATTAGCAGTGATTCATGTCATATTAGGTAGAACTGTAATTTGAAGTGGAAGTGCACTTTTGATAGGTACATCAAATAGAAAGCTGGGTTTCCTTTTATGTTCTAGACCTGTGGATGTATTTATCTGTGGTGTCATTGCATCTATGAAAATGAAGGGTTTTTTCTTTGCGGGAGATTTTTTTTAAGTTCCTCTTTAAAGGAGGAAGAAAAGGTGAATTTTGTTACTGCGGTGTTAAAAGATGGAAAGTCAGTGCTGAAAGCATATTTATGCAGCCCAGTAATTCTTTTAGGCTTGGGCTGTTTTTCATCTAAGTCTTTAATGGTAAAAGCTTATACATAAAAAATTTAGCAAAAATTCATATTTATTGCATGTATCAGGTACCAGATAGAAGCTTGACTTAACAGTATAATTTTGAGCTTGCCTGAAATAACTGATGAATATACTGTTTTGGCAGGATAAGAGGAAGGTTTCTTTTTTTTTATTGGTAACGTGGGTTTTTTCTCCCCACCATTGTCTTTGTTTATACTTACTTTATCCCCTCCCAGGTCTCTTTTCTAGTGTACAGTTTGCTGACTGTGAACAGAATTCCCTGAGTTTTGGCTCCTAGCCTCCCCTCTATCCACTAAACCATATTGCCTTCCTACCCAGGTTACTATGTTTTTATAGGATTTCTCAGGCACAAATTTTCTCTCCTCTTCATTCCAGGCAGCTAATCCTGGTTGTTGTCTGGAGGATTTTGTGAGATGGTACTCCCCTCGGGATTACATCGAAGAGGAAGTGGTTGATGAAAAGGGGAATATCATAATTAAGGGTGAGCTGAGTGCCCGAATGAAGATTCCTAGCAACATGTGGGTAGAGGCCTGGGAGACAGCAAAACCAGTCCCAGCCCGGAGGCAGAAGAGACTGTTTGATGACACTAGAGAAGCAGAGAAGGTAAAAAGCTCTGTGACTAGTGATAGTCTGATCTGAAATGCTTGTACAAAACTTTATAGCAGCCCTTTCTTCTTTCTCCTGCAAGATTTAAACATTAACACAGCATTGCGCTATATTCTTGGAGTTACTAAACTGTTTTGAACGTGGCTTAGGGTTAATCAGAAATTCTTGCTGCTGTATAACAGTGTGTTTGAAGTATCTAAAATAATTAGTGTGTGGAAGGTGTATACATTTCATAAGGTGTATTACTTAGGTACTTCTTTGAATTATTAGTAAAGAAAACAGATTTTTATCTGCACATATGCGTTAGGAAACTAAAGTGTTCCTAAAACATAATTATTTTTAGTTTCATTCTAACCTGTTGGGACTGTGAGCAATCACTGAGGATTCATATAAAAACTACATATTGAGTCCTGTCTTACAACAGTGAATTCAAGGTAGGTGTCCTGTCCCACTCGGTGGGTTGTGAGATGGGTGAATCTTTTTGATTCCCCGAGGGTTTGTGTACCGACGAAGGCTGATCTCAGCTCAGCAGAGCCACATGGTTGGTAGAGTCACAGCAATAACTCAGAGGAACAGTCTAACTAGCAACTTTATTAACTGGTGAATTCAACAAACTTAATGAACTGGCAAGCCCAATGAACGAACAGAGGCAATTTGGCAATGGAGCTATTTTCCAGGCAACCTGTCACAATTTATCTGAAACTTATATACCTGAATACATAGTGGAAGAGTAGAGGAAGAGAGAAGCGAGAAAAGGAAAAGAGAATAGAGGAGGATAGAGAAAGGAAAGGCATCACCACCCTTGGATCCCGCGATGATGATGACAGGCGTGGCAATCCTCTGGTGACGGGCGCACACCGTTCCCTGCGGGGGGAGTGGGGTGGGTGCCTTTTATGCTCTAGTCCTCACCTCTGGTTACGCCCCTGGAGGACTTATATTGTTCTGGTCCTCGAAAGTTCTCCATCTTCTGGGCAGGCGCTGGGGGAAGGGGGTGGTCGCGAGGAGTTTCATTCCAAGTTTTGGGTGGTCACAAGCCCATTCCTTAGATAAACTCTGTGTGACCTCTGGCCGTATACGGTAACTGCGCATCCTCCGACGCGCTCTCCCAGTCTGTGCTAGCCAACTTGCTGCGCCTTATCTCGCCACAGTGTTTGAGACATTAACTCTTTCAGTCTCTCACACTACCCTGTGGCTCAAACATTGTCTATATAATCTTCGTCCAGGGTAGTGATTTTCACATAACGGATAGAGGATAGAGAAGATAGAGAAGACAGAGAAGACAAAGTTCACGAAATCATACATTTTACAATGGTAAGGCCAACCATCAAAAATAAGAACCCACAGCTTAATACTCAAGAGTTGGTGGAGGGTCCTTGATTTCATCTGCCAGGGTGGTGATATGAACATAGCGAACAGCAGGAGAAAAGAGAGAGGAAGCAGAAGCAAGCAGATGGGTAATTGCACATCGAACAATAGCTATGCCAATCATTAGGAATAGAAATCCAACCAACAGGGTTATTCCAATTTGCATTAACCATTTCCCCCACCCCGTGAGTCCCCCCGGATTGTAGGAGGGAGGCGAACCGAGATCCGGGTGCATGTCCGTCGAACCAGTCTTTCGGTTGGAGTGATCAGAATAGTTGGGCAGTTTGATTGGCAATTTCTTTCATTTTGGTCCATGCCTCCTCTATAGTAGTACTGGCGTTGTGAATAGTTATACAACATTCTCCATCACTTAAATTCAACATACTACATACCCCTTGTTCTTTGAACAATATTATGTCTAAGGCTAAAAGATTTTGGAGTGTCATTTTTGACACTTGTTGGACTTGTAAATTGAATTCTCCTAAAGCACATCTGGTCCAATTACTTAGACGGTGTACTTGCCAGGTAATATTTTCTAGAGCAAATTGATGTCGCTTTAGGGTTACATATGGGGTAAAAATGTTTTCGAACGTTAGTGCCACTGCTTGCCCATCTATATAGTAACTGGGGACTTGGATCCCGATTTCTATATCCGCAGGAAGGATAATGCCAACAAATACACATGTCCCTTATCAGAACCCTTACTCTCTCCAAGAGCCAGATTTCGGGGGGGGGGTCCCCAGGACCAGTGTTACAGTTAAGAACTTTGGCACATGTAAACAGATCAGACCAGCTATGCTGTGGGGGATTGGCATACCTTAGCGGTTGTAGGAGGAGTCTCATTTGTGACCACATCCACGGTAAATTTGTCAGGTCTCTAGGTTCACGCCCCGTGCTATTGGGAAGTTGTGTACACCCAGAGAGATTCACATTTAGGGAATAATTGGCCTCATAAAAATCCAGTTGTTCTAATGGGTGAAAAAAGGAGTCAAATGTGAAATAGGAGCAAGGTACAGAATATGGGCCAGCTGGCTTGTGCCAGAGCACCAATTCTGTTCTATAGGTAAAATTCATTGGTGGGTGAGTAGCATTGCAAGAGGACCGTTCCCAGATATGTGAATTAGACTTATTATAATAAAAAAAAAATGTGTCATTCTGCCCCCAAGCAAAGTTCTTAATTGCAGTACAGTGAATAGTTTCAGAATAGCTGTTTGTCAAGAGGTGATTATCTTCCCAGTCAGTATAAGTTGTCTGGAAAAGGGGGAACAAGACATAGGGTTGTTCTACAGTTTGATTCATTTCCAAGTTATACAGAATATTGGGCAATGCAACAAAAAACCTCAATCCTTGTTCGGTTGACTGGGAATGGGCAATGCATATCCCTTAGTCAGTTCTACTCCAGATTCTAGTAAACCCATGAATTAGTTCCCATGCAAGGTTCGAAGGAATATTGTTTCCACTCCCTCCATGTCCTCCTTTCCCAGAGGAGAGGAGGACCACTGTCCACATGAGAAATCATAAATACATATTAAGGCAACGACTACTATTGTTAAACAATTACTGAAGCACAACATTGGCGGTACTCATTGAGGTCTGGCGCTCCTCCGACGAGATCGGTATGTTTAGCAGGCAATGGTCTGGTTCTCCCCCTGCAAAAGAAAAGGAAAACTCGGTCCGTTTTCAAACCGGTTTTAAAAGGAAGAGATTATCCACCTGATGTTAATTTTGTGATCTTTTCCATGGGCATCAGTAGCCACCCAAGCATAAAGGTTCAGTGGAGTCTTTAAGGTTAGTGGAACTTCTCCCACCGTGGGCAGGTTTACTAGTATCGGTTGCCCCAGATAATGTGGGACTCCTTTGGAACCCTTCGGTTCCTTCATCCCTGGGAGGAGACTCGGGGGTTTCAGGCAGAAAGCGATAAGCCTAGGGCATCCGTTGGACCCCCATCGACTATTGACCTTGGTTATGGTATCTCTCAGGCATCCCAGCCAGCCGGGATCATGTGGCTTTAGGGTGTGTTTCAAAAGTCCGTTGATTCTTTCCACTATCCCATTTGCTTGGGGGTAGTAGGGAGTGTGGAATATCCACTGTACCCCCTCGGCTGTTGCCCATTCTTGAACTATCCCCACGGTGAAGTGACTGCTGTTATCAGACTGTATTGATTGAGGCTTGGGTAGGATGCTAAACCAGAACATTAACCCCTTCACCATATTTTCTCCCATTGCTTGCGCCACAGCACAACTTCTACCCCTACTAATACGTATCGCCTCCCCTCCAATTTCCTGAAAGTCCCTATATAGTCAACCTGCCAGGCCTCCCATAAGCCCTCGTCATCCGGGAGGTGGAGTGGAGGATCTTGTAGTGGGTATCTTTCCAGCCGAGTACAACATAAGCCACACGTGGAAATCACAGTACGACACATTTTCTTAGTGACAGGCCATCCTCTGCTCCCGGCTTCCTTGAGGAGGTCTTTAATTCCCAATTGGCCATGTTTAATGTGCAGCCACTCTAACAGATGCTCCCATTATTCCTCTTTTCCTTCTGTTGTCATCACAGCCAAGGGGGTGAGTAAGTCCACTTGGTTATTTAAAATGTGTGTGGGGTGGTTCCCTCCCTGGTGGGCAGCCACCCAGCCTACTAATATGGGGGTTCCCTTGGCTACTTGCAGAATGTCTTCCCATTTTTCCTTTTGCCATACTGGCACCCAGTTTACCTCCCATTGATTCTGCTCCCAAAAAGAGAGCCACTTAGTACACCCTTTAAATACAGCGTATGAGTCTGTATAAATATACACGGGGTCAGTATTGTCTTTTTCTCTGATAACTACACTCCAGACTGCCACCAGTTCCCCTACCTATGCACTGCCTTCACCCTCGGTTATGATCTGCTCTCCGGAGCTGACACACAGAGCTACTGCCCGATACTTCCAAACCCTACCTTCCCTTTTCGAAGACGCATCTGTAAACCATACATTTTTTAGCTGGGGTTCATAGGGAGGAGCCTTCCTTATGTAGGTGGAGGGGGCCTCCTTTTCGAGGGGAACGGATGATTTGTCTTGTATTTGAAGTATTCTGGATGTTCCTTCTTCCACTTGATATGTGTGGCTGTAATGCTGTAATTGAGCGTACCATTTTCTGACTGTCTCCTGCTGCACAACTCCCATGGGAGGTGGGGTGCCCGCCAGGACGGGCCTCAGAACCTTAAAGGACCCTCGCAAAATTATAGATTGTTTCTGTATAAATCTTTCCTGCTTCCTGTAGGGCCAAGGTTACTACGAATAACCCCTTTTCCCAGGTTGAATACTGCTTCTCTGTATCTTTGAAACTGTGTGAGAAGAATCCAAGGGGGCAAGTGGGGCCCTCCAGTCCCTTTTGCCATGTATGTATTGATGCCCTGTGGACTGCAAAACCCCATTCAATTTGGAACGGGTCCGTCAGATGTATTGGACCCAGGGCCTGATATACTCCCGCCTCAAAACCTAACAGCTTTAGAGCCTCCTCGTGAACAGGAGTCCAGTCCCAGGCAGCTCTTTTGTGTGTTAGGTCGTACAGAGGGCGAGCTATAATAGAGAAATATGGAATGTGTTTTTTGCCAAAGACCAATAAGCCCAAAGCGTGTTGCAGTTCCTTTTTGTTCTCGGGGATTTTTACCTGCTCTAAGGTAGTCAGGGTTTCAGGAGGCATGCAAACTGCATCACCTTTCCACCATATGCCCAAAAATTTCACCTCAGGGGCAGGTAATTGTACCTTCTCTGTGGGGATTTGGAGGCCCAATTCTTCCAAGTGGATAATAATATTTTTCTGGGTTTTCTCTGCTGTGGTGATATCGGCCCCCCCTGTCAGTACATTGTTGATGGTACTGGTAGGTTCATACTCCCTCCTCGGGAGGAGGGGCTTCTGCTGGTGCCTGGGCTATAGCATGGTGTGCTAGGGCAGGTGAATGTTTGTAGTCTTGCAGGAGGCAGGTGAAGGTGTATTCTATACCATCCCAGGTGAATGCAAATCTGTCCCTATCATTTTCCTGCAGAGGTACCATGAAAAACAGGTCTTTGATGTCAGTAGTGGCTAGAATATTATGTGACTGTTCTTGGATAGTGGAGACTAGTTCAACTATATTAGGAACGGCTGCTGTTAGTGGGCCGGTGCCTGCATTGAGGTGCCGATAGTCAATTGTCAATTGCCATTTCCCGTTTGGCTTGCGCACCAGCCATACTGGGGAATGGGTTTGGACAATCACCTGCTGCTCTTGTAGCTCTTTTATCACCGGGGTAATTCCTTCTCTGGCTCCCAACGGTAGAAGGTAAGGTTTTACGTTTACTATTTTAGATGGGGGAAGTGTTGGGGCCATCTGTAACAGTTGCATTGAGGTGGTGGTGGGGGACCCAAATTTCCATTCCTTCCCATTGGAGTCCTCTCACCCTCTCCCTTTTAATACATCAAGACCCAGAATGTTCACTGGGTACGGGCCAACAACCGTGACTACCCAAATGGGGCTGTCCTCCTTGGGCAACCAACACTTCACCGTGGCTGTGTTTTGGGGCAGGGAATTTCCAAACACATCGGTAACCCGTATTTTCGTCTTATCGGTTACGATGTCATTGCAGGCAGCCGTGTCTGCACACAGAGCAGGCATTTGTGCCCTGGTGTCTACTAAAAAGGTGACTGGTGTTCTGTGGGGGCCTATAGGGAAAGTAATAAAGTCTTCCTGTTGATGCATTGTGAGCCGCCTTACATAAGTCCACGAGCCGTCCCCCGGCTCACTTAATGGGGACGGCGGAACGGGTTTCCCGACTTGGCTTCAGTACCCTGGTGCTCCGGAGGCGGGGTGGAGGGAGAGTTCCGCCTGGTCAGGGCCCTTTCTTCTCGCCTAAAAGTCTTATCTGGATCTTTCCATGCTTTTACTAATAATTGCAGGTTAGACAGGGGTAACCCATCCATAAGTTCTCTAGGTATTTCCTTACGTAAACCCTCTCTCCAGAGTTGGTTCCTCGTCATCCCTGACCCTAGGTTTCTCCCAGGGGGTAGGCCTTTTAATTCAGTTCTCCTAACCGTAGCTTTACCCCTTTGTTCCCCTCTGGAGATTCCCATGTTGCGGCTATAATTTGATCAGCTCCTGCATG
Source organism: Mycteria americana (assembly GCF_035582795.1). Lineage (NCBI taxonomy): Eukaryota > Metazoa > Chordata > Aves > Ciconiiformes > Ciconiidae > Mycteria > Mycteria americana. Next base: position 36,736,334 of record NC_134373.1, read on the forward strand.
ATCTCTCCCCAGGTGAGGAGGCGTTTCGCCGGAGCCGGCTGCGTTTGGTTTCTCCCTGGTGTTAGCATTTCTATTAAACACTCCTGAATTGGGAGCGCTGTCCTTAGGCAGTCCTGGATTTGTATGGCATATAGCTTCAGGGGATCAGGAAGACCCTTTATCAGGGGTTTCATTCGATTGGGGTCGGCTTTTAGCAACATTGGGGAGGGCTGATGGGGTATTAACTGCCTGTCATCCATGAGCTGGAGGCAGGCGGCTTTCTGCACGCTTTCGGTAATTTGATCCAGTCCCGGAGTGGGGATGATCACCGGATCTCCCCGTTCCAAGGGATCTAGCCCTCCAGCCCAGTATGCCGCCCTTTGAGTTAGGGACCAAGGAGCTCGAGTGTCAGGGACGGTTAGAAACACGCCTGGACCCCAATATCCTTGTGCCTCCTCCTCGGAAAGTTTGATTCTGTCCCCCCCTGTGAGGGAGACTCTCCACACATATTCCGTCTCTGTTTCTCTAGGGAGCCTACTATATTTTTCTTGTAATTTTGCCAATTCAATTGCATTATAAGCATTGCGCAGCTGACTCTGCAAGCTATTCACTGTTGTTTCTGCTTGCACCTGTTTTTTCCGCTCAGCTTCTAGCTCTGCTTGCAAGCTTTTAACCAGATTCCGTTTTTTCCGCTCAGCTTCTAGCTCTGCTTGCAAGCTTTTAACCAAATCCCGTTTTTTCCGCTCAGCTTCTAGCTCTGCTTGCAAGCTTTCAACCAAATCTTTTTTTTTCCGCTCAGCTTCTAGCTCTGCTCGCAAGCTTTTAACTAGTTCTTGTAACAATTCGCTTGCCTCTTGCTCAGCCTGTTTTACCGTACACTTATCCTTCTGCGCTGCCATCAGCGCAGCTCCTAAAACACCACAAACTACAGCTTTTCCTTTCCCAGGTCTCAACCTGTTCTCCTTTGCCAAAGCCTTTATTCGCTCCACAACAGTGGATGGAGATTGCCAGTTCTCCTCTGCCCAATTTTGCCCTCGGGGCATCGGGCAGGAGTTATACGTTTTTAACAATTCTAACAAGGGGGAGCAGTCCAGGTCAGGCTGAACCCGGGAAGCCATGATCATCTGCCAGAGGACTCAGGCTCAGCTGATTCACGTCCTCCGTTCTCAACTCGGTCGATATCCCCTCCCTGTTCCTCTCACTGATCAAGTTGGGGAATCCCACTCCTGACACCAAATCAATGTCCCGTCCCACTCGGTGGGTTGCGAGATGGGTGAATTTTTTGATTCCCTGAGGGTTTGTGTACTGACGAAGGCCGATCTCAGCTCAGCAGAGCCCTGGGGCCGGTGGAGTCACAGCAATGACTCAGAGGAACAGTCTGACTACCTGCTTTATTAACTGGCGAATTCAACAAACAGACAAACTTAATGAACTGGCAAGCTCAACGAACGAACAGAGGTGATTTGGCAATGGAGCTATTTTCCGGGCAACCTGTCACAATTTATCCGAAACTCGTATACCTGAATACATAGTGGAAGAGTAGAGGAAGAGAGAAGCGAGAAAAGGAAAAGAGAATAGAGGAGGATAGAGAAAGGAAAGGTATCACCACCCTTGGATCCCGCGATGATGATGACAGGCGTGGCAGTCCTCCGGTGACGGGTGCACACCGTTCCCTGGGGGGGAGTGGGGTGGGTGCCTTTTATGCTCTAGTCCCCACCTCTGGTTACGCCCCTGGAGGACTTATATTGTTCTGGTCCTCGAAAGTTCTCCATCTTCTGGGCAGGCGCTGGGGGAAGGGGGTGGTCGCGAGGAGTTTCATTCCAAGTTTTGGGTGGTCGCAAGCCCATTCCTTAGATAAACTCTGTGTGACCTCTGGCCGTATACGGTAACTGTGCATCCTCCGACGCGCTCTCCCAGTCTGTGCTAGCCAACTTGCTGCGCCTTATCTCGCCACAATGTTTGAGACAGTACCTCTTTCAGTCTCTCCTCCGATGCGCTCTCCTGGTCCTGTGCTAGCTGACTTGCTGCGCCTTATCTCACCACAATGTTTGAGACATTAACTCTTTCAGTCTCTCACAGTAGGTGCTCATCTTTCGTAGTTAACCTTACCTTTGGGAAGTAGTTTTGATCAGTAATGTATTAAATTTTCTAATGTTATAGGTCCTTCATTACCTTGCAGTTCAGAAACCAGCTGACCTTGCAAGGCATCTCTTGCCTTGCATTATCCATGCAGCTGTACTCAAGGTAAAGGAAGAAGGTAAATAATGTTTAATAAATTATTAAGATATTTGAAGGTGAACACTGATGCAATAATTACAGCTTCTTCATTTCTTTTCCTCTTAATAGAAGCACTAGAAGATATATCTTCAGTTAAGAAGATTATTAAGCAGATAATATCCCATTCCAGTAAAGTTCTACGATTCCCTAATCCAGAGGACAAGAAGTTGGAAGTAAGGCTTTTTTACTGGCTGGGGCTGAAAACCTAATAGACTTTTACACTGTTCATGGGAGTGCTAAAAAAACATCTTTTTTATTTTCATTTTTATTAAACTCCTGCAGGAAATCATTGCTCAGATTATGAGTGTGGAAGCTATCATCGCCAGGGCCAGGTCTCTGAAAGCAAAATTTGGGGTAGAGAAATGTGAAAATGAGGAGGAGAAAGAAGATCTACAAAGGTGACTGATGATTCCCCCCCCCGACGTTCTTTTGGTTTTCTTCTGATGCCCTGTATTTTTAGTTCCAAAATTTAGGACAGAGGGAAGTGGTGATAACACAGAAATACTAAGGAGTCATGTTTAGTAGCAATAAACATTAGGTGTCCCTGTCCCTAGGCTACCTAGAGATGTCATACGTGGGTACCCTAAATGCCCCTCTAAGTAACCATCTCTTTGAAAACATGTGATACAGATTATTTTAATGGAATTTGTTTTTATCTTGACAGTACTGGGGATTTCATTTATTTTTCCTGTATGTAAAAGGTATATTTGATGAACTCTATTACAATAGATGTAAAATTAGAAGGACTATGAATTTAGTGTTTTCTATAACTAATACAGAATGAAATACCGCCCCCCAAAGTTACATTTTCTTATTCTAGTCCCCTTACTACTTTGAAACATATTACTGAGGAACCATATGAATGAAAATTGATGAGCCATGTTTCATTGCTTCACTACCTGCTGTCAGATTATTTACTTACTGCTTAAGATGACCAGCATGTAACATTAAAAAAAAAATGACCTTAACTTCTTGCTGCTGTGCTGAGAAGGAGAGATGACATTTTTGTAGTACATGTTGGGAGTTCAGAGGAGTGATGTCTGACCAATGCAGTATCTTTGTGCTCAAAAAAATTGTCATGTTGTTACTTCTTCTGTGTGGCCGTGAAGGCTTTTCGTGTTGAATTTATACATCTGCATGAGGAGCCTGGGTTCCATTTATAGTTAATTGAGAGAAGCAGGTCCTTTCAGAGGCTGAATTGCAACCCAGGTGTTAATTGGCCCTGCTGCTGGAGTTGCGATGCAAACAGCTGTATAATCTGCCTTTCCTGACCTTAGGTGGGAGGCTGCTGTGTTCAGCTTAGTTTTGACCTACGTTATCTTTGAAAGAACAGCTGCTTGTATTGGAATGAAAGAAAGAGCAACAAGGTAGGAGGGAACAACTGAAGGCTAAGGGGGGGTTTAGTCTTTAGGGTAGAGGGAAAGGAGTAAAGGGATGAAAAAGTGAGATAGTGTTTGAGTGGGATGCTGAGAAATGTCAGGTTTTTTTCCTTAAACTTTTAGAACAGAGAACTCTTGAGAGTGTCTGCCAGTTCTCACTCTGTGCAAATGATGCTAGGTGGAGACCTCCCCCAGGAAACCATCTTGGATTTAGATTAGCAAACTGGATACAGCTGAGAACTAAACATTCCTTTTACCTTTTCAATAATTTGTACCACCAGATTCGTAAACTGTCTCCTGGAGCAGCCAGAAGTGTCAGTTGGAGCAGGAACAGGACCTGCTGGTAGCATTATTCACAAGCTGTTCGTGAATGCTCAGAGGGTAAGAGAGAGTTCTTGATTGCTTTGCAGACACTTCTAATTTAAGCAGTATGAGGCAATGACTTATCATATGATACCAGTTTATTTTGTCTGCATATATGCATGTATTGTCATAAATGTGCTTGAGGTTTGTTTTGTGATGTTCAACATGATTTTGGCAATAACAGAACCTTGCAAGACAAAAGAAGAGTAAGTGACCTGGACATTAAACAGTTAAAGCCAGCTGGGTAGATAGAGGTGTCATTAATGTTTGATTTACTTCAAATGGTAACGCCAGTAATGCTATTATGGCACAGATTTCTGCTTTATTCAAGTTACACAATATATGCAACATCACAGCAAGAACAATCAAGTGTGTTGATTGTTTCACATAGCAGTGTAGAGAAACATGTCATAATATTAAATATTTTAGAAGGATTAACTTTTTAGGCTGAGGCTTATACTTGGAATACGTGAGATTTCTCCAATGGAAACTAGCGTGCTTAGGAAGAGTTTCAGTTCTTTTCCAGTACAACTCTACATTCAGTTTACTTATTGCCAGTGTTGTATGTATTTTCTGGAAACCCTTCCCCAGCCTATATTGGTATAAATATTCCCTTTTTCTCTTAAGCAGTCTTTGTAATAATTAGCCTTAAAGTGTTGATTTCCAAACTTCTTGGACTGCAGTCAGCCTTCAGGTTCTGTCAGAATTACACCTGTTCAGAGCATCAGATTACCTAACTAAAATTTGACTACAGTGGTAATAACAAGGTAGCGTAGTATTGCAGGCATCTTAGAGCCTGAAATCCTGTTTGGAAATCATTGCTGTAAAAATGTTGTGATTGGGAATTAAACTCTTTTAAGGTGCGGGTGCTCTTATAATAATCTGTATTTTGCAACTCAGCATAAAAAGGACCATTCTGAAAACAGACCGTGGTTATTCTGAGAAATGAAAATCAGAACATTTTATTTTATCCTTCTAGTCGCTAGGGAAAATCTGGTTGCAAATCTCAACATGTCAACCAGCCTTACTTACAGGCTTCCCTGTAAAGCCCAAGATAAGTGTATGCAAGCTTATGCACTTGCGTTTTTAATATTCAGGCATTATGTTTTTAAAGCTGAGTAAGTTTCTAGTGTTCATGTTTGATAAAGACGTATGTAAATTTCTAGGGTTTTGTTTCTTTTGAAACATCAGTAAATAAGCGAGGTTACAGATACTTCCCACTAGTAGCTGGTTACTGTTAATTAAGACTTCTTAGTGGGACAGGAGCTAACTTGCTACCAAAACCCCCTTGTGTTTAATCTACCGTGAATTATTTCAGTAGAGGGCTGTTTGGTAAATGGAACTTGAATGGTTTCCTTGTTCATTACCTTTTGAACCTGGATTCTTCTCTCTGCGTTGGGTGAAATGTGTTGTTATATTCTCAAGTTTTCCGAGGAAAATTACGATAGCAAATGCATGTTCTTGGAAGTAGAGTGCATGATGTCTCTTAAACCTACAGTCTCCTTCTAACCTCTTGTAAGTCACCTCTGACTTGCCTTTGTTTCTATCTTTCATCACTGGTTCTTTTCTCATCCCTTTCCAAGCTGACTGAATCTTCTGATGAGGTAACCAACTTTGTCCCTCGTTTCCCACTCATCTTCCCTAGCTGCATAGAGTTGAACCTTTTGGTAGATGTAGTACAGCAGCCTGATTTAGTTTGTACTGTTGCTCACATATTAAGCATAAAAATAATTTTGTGTTTCCAGAATGGTTTTTCCTCATTCACAGACTTTATTTTTAGAGCCTAACAGGTAGTGAAAAGAGAGAGAAATCTTAAAAAACAAACAAACCAAAACCCAACCCAAACCAAACAAAAAAACATTTTTCAAGTGAATATTAACATTTTCTGATGCTGAAATATGTGGCCTTGCCTTTATATTCTTCTCTGTTGCTGTCACTGTGTTTTGTTTATTGAACAGCCAGATATTTGGAGTGTTAGGTAGAGATGGACAGTATCTGAATGTCATGATGAAGATACCAGCGCTTACTGAAACTACTGAATTTTTTGGAGAGAGATAGAGAGGTTTGGGGAAGAACTGGGGTAACTGTGTAGAGAAGTGTAGCACAGGGAACATCCTCTCTCTTGGTTTCCTAGAACTGCTCTTGTGGGAACAAGTGGCACTTGTCCCTGGTGACTTCTCCTGTGGCACAGGCTGCAGAGCTGGGCGGGGCTGGGTCCCCGCTCCTGGGGAGTGTGTGGGGGAGAGGGCTGGGAGCAGTGGGGCGGTGGGGCACCTGAGAGGGGCCGCGAGGGTCGTCCAGCAGGTTCTGCCATGCCTCAGTGACATCGATAACCTTGAGCTGTGTACACTGAAATTAGGACCCTATAGGGCATTGGGGTGTGTGTGTATCTGTATATATATGTAATTAGGGAATGTTTATTGGGCTGATTGGAGCATGCCAGCCCTTCTTCCAGTATTTAGACTTTAGGGTTGCTGCTTCCTGGCTCTGAGGCAACGAGCATCGATGGAGATTGCACAGTGTCTCGCTTGCTCTGCAGTGTCATTTTGGCAAGCCTCTCTTTGCCTGTGAAGAGCACATACGGAAGTAGTATTTTGAGTTTGGAAAGGCAGGTGACTTTTTGCCAAGACTCCAGTAGTGGCACTGTTTATTTTTCAAAGGAGGCTGACTTGGCCTCATGTAGCCATAGAGAGCCCTGCTTGAGAAGGGGGCATTTCGTCTGGTCAAAACCCTTGCTTCAAACTGCCAAAAAATCAGGAGCTTAATCTAGGCTGAGCTTCATCATCCACACATGAAGGGTCTTCCATTTGGTTGTGCGGTTTATTTCTTGACATCCCATTAGTGTCTTGCTCTGTGTACACATAAAGCCTTTTGATGTGTTTACCATTTCTAATCTTCCTCTGTTCCTCTTAAGAAATATTTTCTGAATCCTAACATTAAGAAACAGCTTGCCCTGTAATTACACCTCTGCTCTCATTTAAGGTTTCTGCAGTGCCTCCGCCTGATGAAGAGTTGAGGAGATCGGGTTCATCAGAGGAGCGCAGACTCAACATGGGGGCTATTTCAGATTTCCCACCACCCACTGGTCGCGAGGTGATTTTGCGCACAACTGTCCCCCGCCCCGCTCCTTACTCCAAAGCGTTGCCCCAGCGCATGTACAGCGTGCTGACGAAGGAAGATTTCCGACTTGCAGGTGCCTTTTCAGCAGATACAACGTTCTTCTGATGTAACCGGCTGTGTTACCTTGTGTGTCTTCACAAGCAGGATGCTATTCATTTTCCTTCGGGGAAGTTAATGCTTACAGATTGACTGGCTTGTGGTGAGGAGAAGATACGGTCATCATTAGTGATGGAGTGTCATGTTCCCAAGGACGGAGCTGAAGTGGCAGCTGAGAAGGATGTCTGTAGCAACTCTAACTCGGAGGTTTGGAATGGCTTCACAAGTAGCTTTAATCAGGCCTTTGGGGAAAAAAGTTTAGCAATCTCCTCTCTGTCTAAAGGGAGTGTTGTTTTTTTTTTTTTTTGCATTAGCTTGTTTAACAATGGATGTGAATGGGCTGTATGCAGATACTTCATGTGGAAATTCATGCAGAGCCTGCTGCTTTACAGTTCTTAATCAGACTTTATCAAGTGACATTAGTCTACTTAAACTGATGTGCAAACATTAAGTAATTTGTATTTATAGCTAATCGTAAATATTGAGCCCAGTATTTTTTGGTTAATCACTAAGTTGCGAATACTTCTAAAGTATCCTTAATTTTATTTGAAGTATATAGTACATTCTGGTTCATGCTAAATGCTCCTAGCATTGCAGCAGTTGTCCAAAAGGATCTTGGCTTGCACACTTCTCCCATGCAGAAATAAATGTTTGGGGCTATAACTGAACAGTCAGCCTGATGGCCTTAAGTGGATCACTCACAGTTTTGGATACTTTACATCCTTCCCTGCATGCAAGGGCCAAAGCTGTGTGTACATGAGATGTACAGGGGTGTTTCGCTGAAAGCAACTTGCTGGTATGTACAGAGAGCGTCTGAACATATTGTGTCTCTGATCTGGTGTGATGAAACAATTCTATCACCTGCTGTAAGCTAACCCCACTGGGTGTCATGCAAACACTATGATGTGTATGTGCCAGTGTTGCTTTACAGTGATCTTCATGTGTTTTAGTGAGAATCGGCAACAGATCAGTGTTACTTTACAAAATAAAATGTAAAAACAGCTACAGTATTGTTGACATTATTCAATAAATCTGAACTTACTATTGGTTCTCAGGCTTCTGTGGGTACTAGCAATGGTTCTGTCAAAATACTTTTTAAATGTTATCCTTGCATGATTTGACCTAGGAACAGCATTGTTTATGACTGTGACTATGTTAAAGTAGAATAAGTTAAGTTCTGTCTCAAATAGTAGGGTCCCAGGTACTACCCAAAAACATCTTTGAGGGGTCAGGGGCTAGAGTGTTTCCCTCAGATAAAGTTCTATCAAGTAGGAAGACATTTTTAAGGATAAAGAGTTCATTTTCTTCAGGGAAAGTCTTGTCACAGAATTTGTTCTCCAGGCTTTTTGTGTTTTACCTGAGGCAAATCCCTTTGATAAAAGGGATGAGAGAGACAAAGAAAGACCAATTTAGCTGTTAACTGTCTTGCTTCTTTAAAAGAAACTGCACTAGGCCAATTCCTCAGTAAGTACTCTTTATCAGGGAGGAAGCTTAAGTTACTCTTGCTTTCCCCCTCTCCTTCCATGCCATCTTAATGAAATTTTACATTCAAGTGTGGCCTCTTGTAAAGGCTGCGTAAACTTGAAAATCCCTCACTTAGGTATCAGGCTGTTATGACTTGGTCTTTTAAGAGATGATTCCTTTAACCGTTCTGAGAGAGCACAAACATCGTGTAACACTTCTTTTTCAGGCAGTTACCTGCAGGTGTCATTGCTGGAACAGTCCAGTTCGTTTCATGCTATAGAAAATGGTGTACTTGCACCACTACATTGTCTTAACTCTTTAACAGAAAAAGAATGTTTAAAACTTTAAGAATTTTTCTCATAAGGATAACACAGAGAGCTTTTCAGCTTATTTTAACTAGATGTACTTGAAATTGCAGTCATGTACTTTCAGAAGGTGGTGTACAGATGTGCTTTATGAACTTACTACTGCCTTATGGCATTCAAGGGGTGGGGGAGAGACAGATAAAGCATAAAAAAATCATCAGGAAAGAGAGAAGTGTATTTATTTGAAGTAACCATAAAGGAAGCCCCATAAACAGTCCAAAATAACCAGCATCTCTGCAGTCTTGTTAAGGAGAATGCGCCTGTAGCATTTGCCAGAAACTACCTGTGATGAGATAGTTGGTAATATTTATTGTTCCCCATCACGAGTACGTTTTTAATACAAGCTGGTTTAAGTAAAAACAGATTTCAATAGACATTAATTCTAAATGCCAAAGTCCTGTCAGTCAGTCAGGCCCAGTGCCAAAGTAGGCCTTTCACAGCTGATCAGAGCACTCCCACGGCTGCTGTTCATGTGTTTTGTAGGTATGAGGCAGTTTTAGAAGAGACAAATCACTCACTTCTTATGCTATTTTTGTCATAATAGATATCGGAGCCTCTATTTTCTGCAGTAATTTTGATATGTGAAAAGAATTTAAACTAAGGTATCGTCTTGGTCCATGCTGTCCCCAATGCGATTGAACCCCATAAGGCCAATGGAAGTTCCAACAGAACTTCCTCAAATTCTTGCAGCTGTAACTACACTGTAATAGGAAAACAGTAATGCCTCAAAATTGCATTAAGGTTACACAAAGTTAGCTTTAAACTACAGGGTCATAAAAATATAACCATGATCATGTACCTTGGATACACTCACCCAAGGCCCTCTGACAATCAGTGTTATAAAGGATTTCTTGGTTTGAATTCTGTATTTTCTTCCCTCTACCAACAGCATGACAGACTACAAAGATTTTTTTTTTTTACACAGTGCATGAGGAAAACTATGTAACTGTACTGGTTTCTGAGTTATAATGTAACTGAATATATTTTGCATTTTACATCTTCACAAAAAACTTTGTGATATCACAGCCATACTTTGTAGCTAAAGAACGTCTCTTCATCTGACTTCTGTCCTTGGCCTGTTTTGCAGTTCTCTGCAAAAGAGAAAGACAGGTCTGTTCAGTAAGTATTGTTACTTGGCAACAGCATGCTCGATGGAAAGCATTAGCCCACAGTTAAACTCCGGTCTAAGTTTGCAGTAGACAACAAAACGTAATAAAATGCAAATGTTTATTAAGGTGACATTTTCCCAAATCCTGAGGAAACTGTTGTATCGTAACAGTTTAATGCTACCTTTCATCTTTGCTGTATGGGATGGAGAGGCTGGGAGCTCAGGGGTTGTTCAGCTGGAGACAACAGGGCTAAGGAGGAACATAATTACAGCCTCCTGCTGCCTAAAGGAGGGTCAGGTGCTATCAGAGCCAGGCCCTCCCCAGGGGCACAAGGCAGCAGGGACACAGGAGGGACACAGGAGGAGGTTTTGCCCTCGGGCAGGCAGGCACTGACCGGGCTGAGACAGTGCACGACGGCACAGGGTGATGCTGAGCAACCCGCTCTGACTTGGACACTAGCCCTGCTCAGAGCTGGGGTCAGGCTACGTTACCTCTAGGGGTCCCTGCGCCCAAAATACTTCTGTGGTGTGACAAATACGGCCCTGGTGTGCGTTCCACAACACTTCTGTGTGAGAGGGGGAGGATTTCTGACCATACCATACTGACCTCTCGGTGGCAGGCCGTACACAGAGTTTGAAGGTTTTCCAGGGAGCACTGTCCTCCTCCACTGTAAACGGGCTTGATATGGTCTACCTGCCAGAACTGGCCTTCTGTCGGGTTTGTTATAATCTCATTCAACTGCAGTAACAAAGGACACGACACTGGAAGTGTTAGATGTTCCTTCTCAACTGTGTGTATATTCTACCATAAGAGCAAGAAAATAAATTCAGGGAAGCAGCTATTCATAGTTGTCATCAAGAGAAAGAAAGTAAGCCTTAGCATTTTTTTTTGTTACTCCCACTGGACAAGCAAACAACTGTAATTTTCAGTAACATATTTTCACCTCGCCTGCAGCGTGCTGAAGCACATGGCAGCAGATCAAGGAGAGACAGAACGAAAGGTTCAGTTTTCCTGATTGGTACAGTAATTTACCTTCAGTGTCATTTTCTCAACATCAAGTGCTGGTATTAAAACCAAACATACACAAGTAAAAAATGTGCAACAGCTTGAAGAAGTGGACTCATTTAAGTTTTTGCTTGAGACAGTGGGAACTGTAACAATGAGCACTGAGAAACCTGAGGTGATAAAGCCCTGTGTCAGCTTTCAAACAGGTAGCTTGGACACCACACAGAGTTCTGTTCACTCAGCAGGCTCTAAGACAATCCTGCTCCACAAGACTTCTCAGCCTTTTGGCGTGCACCACCTGATTTTAAAAAGCTGCAAGCAACAAAGCTGATCTCATGCATACAACCAGTGATGGTAAATGACTTTTTTTCCTCTTTTGTAAGCTTAAATGGGTGCCTGTAGAATTTATTTAAACAATTTAAAACCAGTAACTTCTGAAGCAGAATTTCAACTTTGCAGCAGAAAATAAAAGAGCATTTTAGTTTCTGAATGAAAATACCACTTCACGTAGGAACATTCTCCCTCCCTGCTCCACTGCCTTCAAGTCAGTGAAGAAGCAATCACAACAGTGGAAGAATGTTGGTAGTTTTAATGCATTTTGAGACGATCCTGAGAGGAGCTGCAACAACTGGCTTTTGTTAAGCTCCTACCAAACATTCTGCAAAGTCAGAATAACCTAGTACTACTAGACTACATCTATTCTTAAATTGTTTCATAACCAGAAAGTTTGTTAATAAAGTGCATTTCAAGTAAATCTGGCTGCAATATTCACATCCCTAAGGAATCTGAATTCTGATGCCTGTGCCTTTCAGCAATGAAAAATGTGTTAGAAGACATTGGCGGTTTTTGTGTTTAAGCTTTTGGTTTTTCTTACTCTGTTGTTGGTGCTAGGTTAACCTTCGATCTTAAACCTGTAAGAAGAACATTTTGGATTTCTCTGAACTATCTGCAGGAATACTGCTGCAGGAATACACAGATTAGCTGTTACTGCTTAAACCCCAGCATTATTACCTGCCCAAGTGGAAGGTGAGACATCCAGGAACTCTCCAGAAGTTTCTTACGCTGACTCTTGGGTGCATCTCTGATGCTGAGATAAAGCTCCTGGGCGTTCTGATTACAAAACTGGCAAACACCGTGTTCAATTTCAAACACTTTAGTCCTAAGGTAGCTCTGACTAGAGCGAATCAAGAAGTCCTCCTGGCAGGCGTGAGAGCAGAATCGTGTGTCCCAAGCATGGGCCTGGCAGCCTGGCTCAAGCTGAGCTGTTGGCTGTTGACAGCTGAGACAGAGTGGGTTCCCCTGGCTGTCCAAGGCCTGCAAATAGCCTTTGGATAGGGAGGAGCCTTCAGCTTCAGTCTGCTCTGAATGACGAGCTGACAGGCCTTTTCCATTTTCTGAAAGCAACCTGTTTCAGAGAACAAAGTACAGCTGTTAATAAAGGAGGTACTCAGCAACACAATTCGGTATTTTTATGCACTGTATTAGATATCTTTAGATATTCATTAGATATCTTTTATGGTATCTTTATTTAGGTATCTTTTATGCTCTGAAATACCAATTTTAGTTGAAATATCTTGCTCAGATTGATACCTGCACAGTGCAAATCATCTACTTGGTTAACCTTTCCCTTTAAACAAAATTTGACAATATAACAGACAGATTTTTCTCTTGCACATCTTACTACGTTTACACATGTACGCTGAATTATTAGCTGAAATAATGCCGTATTTATAAAGAAATGGTGGTTTCTGCCAGGCACATACACATATAAATGTAAAATGTTTCAACTCCCTCTTTAACAGAAGTAAAAAAAGTCGAAGGAAACTTCCTGGTTCCTCTACGCAACTTTCACAGCTCCCTATCAATTTCCTGCTCTAAACAAGGCTTGCCTCCAGGCAGGATACACGCTGCTTGTTTAATAAAATTTTTTAAAAGGGCATTTTCTGTCTAGCATTTTCATGTTCTTTTCTCCCTTTTTCTAAATTTTGAGGCAGAATAGAAGAAAATTTTTTGTCCCCAATTTGCTGTTGACCTCACAAGCAGGCCTGAGCTAACGTTCTTTTTTCCTTACCTGAATCGTGTAACTATTTTCTTGTTTAGTTTTAATCAGACTCAGTTAATGAGCAGCTCTATCAGCAGACAACAGATGTACTCTAAATTGTTGTAAGAATAAAACATAGCTCATTAGCACTACAGCAAGTTTCTTATCTAAACACACTACTTCAGCAAGGTAAACACTCATAGCCCATAATTTTGCTACCTTAAAACAATCTGGGGAGCAACAGCTTCATCACCTTATTGCATTAATGAACTTACTTTGTGGAATGACCCCTTTGTTCAATAGAAGCATTTTCATTCTTCAGACAAACCCCACTTTCTTTGGAGATGAGGCGCACGCTGCCCCCACTGCTGCTAGCTTTGCTAAGTGAGGCTGCTGCTACATCCTCCTTGGTCACGTACCTAAAATAATTCAAAATTCTTTCAATATACTACAAAGGGAACAATCTCCCTCAAAGAATATTCACTCTTGGCTGCAGCAAGATTGGTACAGCATATTCTCTTAAAACATTCCTCATTTCCCAGATGAGAAGTTTGGGAAAACATACTTCACCATAACACTTCCGTATTACATATGATATCTTTTTCTAAAACCAGATTCAGCTCTAACCAGTGAACAGCTAAGTTCTTTTGTATATAACAATATGAAAATGAAAACAATTGGATGTTGCCTGACAGTGAAATCTGAAAGCTATTCTGTTTCAGTTAGGTGGAGTCTCACTGAGACTTCAGGTAATACAGGAAGCTTTACAAGCTCTGGAGGACTCCTTGCTCTGTTATGTTTGAATTCAGTTCTTTACTTCAATGTGAAAACATACGAAACACAGCTGCTCTTAAGTAAAACTCTTAAAATCGTTTCACTCGGATCATTCTTCCAAAAACCACTATTCAGACAACTTCTCATAAGTACACATCTCTCTATGATGTATATGTCATATGGCAAACCCTGTATACTACCTTAGAAGACCGCTGTAGGTTACAGTAAATTTTCTAACACAGTTCACAGTTAGATCTTTCCTACCTTTTATGGAAGGAAACAATCTGCAGCAGGTTAAGAAACACTTCCTACCTGCTGGTTCTCCTCATATTACTGGAATTACAAACTCTACTTACTCACTTCAATTCTTACCTACAGCCACACTAGAGTCGCTCTGGAGAATTTAACAGTAGGGACTGAGAGGAATAAAAAGGTTTTAGATAGTTCGCAGAGGCACCTTGGTAGAGTTAACCTGTACGCATGAGAAGTTTGGTGGAGAGCAACGACAACACTGAAGCTGCAAATGTCTCTCAGGGAAGACAGCTTATCAGAAAAAGGAAAGAAAGTGGAAAAAAGGTAAATTTAGATTTTAACAAGGATTAAACACTAGCCCTTTTCAGTGACACACAGCAAGGAAAACAATAGTTTTGAGAAATGTCATCCACAGAGAACATAATTGCTTAAAGAAAAAATGAGTATCAGGAAGGGTTGGAGTAGGCTGTGAATTATGAATAAAGCAACAAACACATCACCAATGGCAACTAATGATTTATTCCTGCTTCCACGTGGGGAAAAACAACAAGATTTTCTGACCTTACTTTTCTTTCGAGTCCCTGAGGTCATGATTTTTCCTCAAAAATCTCCGGCAAGTTCCAGATGTTTAAATAGGCAGTGCAACAAAGCCAGAACAGCTGCTGAATGCGGCACGGTGCTGGACAGGGAAGCAGACACTTCCATTCCAACAGATTTACTGATGTGCTTTGGTTGCATACGTTTGTCTCTACATGACAAACAATCATCAACCACAGCCTCAGCATCATTCCACTGAAAGTTACATTCAATGCATCAAACTTCCTGCAGCCATTAGTAAGATGAAGAAAAATTAAAAACACATACCTTTTCGTGCTGCTGACAACTGACTGCTTTTTAGACAACTCCTCTGCAGCATGAATAGGACTGCAAAATATCTGACCACTTTTTCTGACAATCTTCTGTTTCATTGCTGTTAGATGACTCCATTCTTTCACAAACCTCAGTATCTGGTAGGGAATGCTATTGTCAGCAGCATGACAGGCATTACACAGAACTATTTAATTACAGTGAAAGAGTGGTATGAACTAATACATTCAAAACTGGATGAAAACAGCCAGTATTATCAGAAACAGTCCCTCCAAGTCATGTTTCATACAAGCTGCAACCCCCCCACCCTCACCTGCTGAAGAACTCTGACAGCTTTGGCATTGTCTAAAATAACAGTTTTGCTACGATAGGTGTGCTGATCCAGAAGGTAGAAAATAAGGCCAGAAATGACCTTTACTAATCTAAGGTGTAGCGATAGGAGAAAGGTTTCTTGATCAAGCCTCAGGTAAACCCTTCTTCTGTAAGCAAGACTTTGCCGATAGGAAAAACAGACATGCAAAAGAGTTTTCTTCTTACAGCGGCCTGTTGCAGCAGGCCTCTCAGAAAAGGAAAGTCTCCTCCCATTACTTGAACGCATTTATAATTGGGTTTACAGACAACCTTTCTTCTTTCCTCTAACCTTCTGATACATGCTTAACACTGGATTAACAATCCGTAGCGTACAGCCCCTAATGTCAGCGTGGAAGGCTTAGCTACTGGTAAACTGGAAGAGCTGTTCAATTCAACTAGATATTAGTCCATTTCTCACAAAAGTTTTCCAACTTGTAAAATTTTAACAGAATCACTGACATACTTGCTTCGAGGTTATTATATTCCTTTACAATAATAGAGTGTCAGAAAAACATACGTAATAAAATTCATTATAACAAATTAGCAGTTAATGACATGAGAAATCAGATTACCAAATTATCTTAATTACGCATCTGTTTTTATGGCAATACTGCTGTCCTCTTTTCTGTGGCATTTCAGTGCAGCACACAAAGATCTGACTAGCAAGTAGAGACATGCTTTACCGTAAAAATATTCAAAGGGCAACAGTTTTGAGCAGTTTAACCTACAATTCATGATCTTTCACAGTAATCTCAAATTGACACAACCACAGGATTCTGAGGAAAAACTGATGAACTGTTTAACAAAGTACTCCAGAAAGGAAATTGAGAACAGAGCATAATATTTATCACCTTTCCTTATTTTGCATTTAGAATTTGAAAGTATAATAAAATAAAGAGGCTCAGAAGAACTTAATTTCTGGTACTGAATCTAGTATTTTTTTTACAGGCTGAGGAAGCCACAAAACCTGTCCCCAAAACTCTGATGCTGTAAACTGACAGGATGATTAGTTGATTTCCTTAATAACTATAACCACAGGACAGTGACAAAGTGAAGGAAAAACTGTTCCTATGTAGGAATTTAGAATTTATAACATCACTGCTTGCTTTAGGATGTATGTAGGGGAAAAATTATTTAATCCTACCCTCATCTCTACGACAGAAAATAAACGGGAGTAACAATATGACAACTGAACAAGTGGCTTGGGTTGTGGGGTTTTTTCCACTCCCTTTTTCCACTCTTTTCCTCACTGACTTGCAACTACCTATAGCAGTGAGTATCACGCTGTTTCTGAACATAGACTATGGGAAGAATAAATACATTGTGCAGTAGGAACTTAATTGTGACTTCAGCTTTATCAAGGAACAAACTTCCAGACTTCAAGATTACAACATAGCAATGAGTTTCTTTTTCTCCTTGGAGTATTTTTACATGGCAAATGTAAGAGAGTCTCACTTCCTCAGAGTCGGAGCAGCAAGACAGAAGTCCATGAAATGGCACGATATAATGGAAACAGAAACAAGAAGGTATTTCCTTGATTCTTTTTGGGAGCATTTACCAATATGGATCTTCTAATCCAGAGGAGAAAGCTGAGGGACAGGAAGTTCCATAAGGCAGTGCCACCCTCTGCCCACAAACATGGGATTCTTAACTTGTTTTTTCAGTCTAGCAAATAGCTTTGAAATCCTTTGGCAACATTTATGTTACCCACTCATTAGCCACTTCACAAAACTGTTCATTGAATCAGTCAGGTATCTATCTTAAGAATTTAAGTTCCAGCCTTGCTGGAGAACCTACCAAAAAGAATCAGTTTTGTTCCTACACAACAGAATCTGATTTTCAAAATTATATTTCTCTTTAAATTGAGAAAACAGTTAAGAAAACTATGTTAAGCAGATAATATGGCACATCCAATTTAAATTCTGTATTTCCTTACTTGAGTACTTGGGTTTACAGTGTTACTGTTCTCCTCAAACACTATTATGAATGTGATCTTTATTACTGAATTAACTGAAGCTACACGTCTCAGTGGAGCTGTGCCCTACACTGCTTTGAACATTGTTAGAAAACCAAAGGAAGAAGCGAGAGTGGAGGCCTGCTCAGAACTGCAGCTCTGATACAATCTAGCACATTCTTATTCATAATGTGCCCCATTTAATTAATAACCTTTAAAATGCTATTTTGTTGACTTATGAATGTTAGCTACTAATCCTGTAAATGAGAAATTAAATAATGCCTGGTTGATTCCATCTACTGAAATGTTAACAGGAGGCATGATAATTTGCCAAACTAACAGACTGCATAATTAATATTCACATCAACATTTGTAAGATCTGCTTGCATTGATGAAACTGTGCCTAGATCCCAAGGCCTGGAAGTGTTCTGCATTTATTTAAAAAAATTAAGTCAAAGCACTCCATTTTAAATATTATATTACTGTGCCAGTAGAATTTGTTCTTACCAACGAACGATTTCGTTTATGCTGGAAAGTCTCTGGTAAATCCTCCCAATTATCCAGCTGTATGTCCAGTGGAATGAAATTATGATTCAGTGGTTCACCATCCTAGACAAGCAAACAGTTTTGTTTACAGATGCAATGTAGCACAATCTAGGAAAAAAAACCTGTTTCAAGAGAATTATCTTCCCTTCCTACTAAATTTAGTCCCTCAAGGTAAGATTTTTCCAGAAAAAAAAAAGGCCACAGATGTACAATTATACCACAGATGCAAGAAACAAGGATTCACATTAATATATCTAAAAGTAAACAGGGTGAAAATTTTAACTTTGAAAATATTTGAAAATGTCTGAATTTTTTTCTTTGCAAATAGTTCAGACACACAAACTGCCTTAAATTAATAAACTGAAATTATAATTCTCTTGACTGAATTTCCAAGGGAAACGAATGATTGTAGACTGGAGAATGTCACTTCATCACAATTTAAAATCAGAATCTTAGAGCATTGTTTATTATACTTAACCTTTTTTTTTTTTTAAATGTCTGAACAAGTTCTACTCCACTTAATTTTTAAGGAGCAAGTTGTCCCAGTTGGTACATATGACCCAGGAACTTATTGATGATTCACAAACATTCGAGAGAAGGAATCAAAGCAGAATTCCCCAGTGTCTCATGGTTCAGCAGAAAGATTCTGTGCCATATCTGGCATAATGAGATTCTGATCCAAGCCAAAGAAACCCAGACCAATACACAGTTGCCCAAATACCATCCAAAATGTGTCTTTGTCTTAGAGTAGAATGTGTGAAGCTAGGAAGCAGTGTCCATTTTAAGTATATTAAACAAGTTTTCAGATACAAGATGACACCCTTTTTGACTTTTTCCCAGCTGTATCAGTTAGCCCAATAAAAATGTATTATCTCAAAGACTTGCCCTCAGTTATTTGTGATGCTTTGCAGTTGCACCTGAATAGACTGACTCATTCAGTAGCTTTGAAAAAATCTTTTCGGTGAACTTTTCTATCCCTTAAAAGAAGGAATTGGAAAGTCCTGATTCCCCTTTGAAAAATGACCTGGAAAATTACCAACTGCTAATTTCTGTACTCCCATTACGATTGCGGATTAATGATAACGTGTTGTATTCAGGAAGTTAGACTTATACACAGCACCAATATCTAGCTTTCTGAAAACGTGGTGACAATATTTTATTTACTTAGTCTGTTAAGATTCACTGTCATTTTTATTTTAATTTTGAATGTTCTTTTATTAAAAATATTTTGTGATAAGAGACTATAATAAAATAAAGGAATCTTAAACAACTATCACTTGTATTTCTAACAGATGATCTAACCATACATTTAATGTATTAGCCCTATTTTGTAAGCTAAGAGAAAGTGTTAGAAGTTATATATCTAGGGAATTATTACTTAATTCCACTGAGAAAAAAAAATCAGAATGATAAACTACCTAATTTATATTCATATCAGCTAATAAAAAAATACTGGTCTTTTTATATAAAATATAACAAATGAAAGTGTACATACATGTTTCATAGGACAACATCTTACTTTGTAATTTCAAAATGATAATAAACATGTATTTCAGGTTTACCTTTGTATAGAGATGAATTCTGTCAGTATTTCTGCTTGCACAAAACATAAGCCCATCATATACTGGAAACGTGTCTGATTTATCTACATCTTCTATAAAGAAAAACAACATTGACATTAGAATGACATTCTTCATTCATTTCATTCAGTATACTCAGACATTAAAAATAATATTATACATGTTTTTAAGAAGTTATTTCTGGAATTCCCCAATTTGGTGTACATGCAAACACATTTTTGTATTAACATTGTAAATATTTCCTTTTTTTTTTTTTTCCTTCAAGTGTTCAGTAATCATGGAACAAAACCTAGGAGAATATATACCACATGAGGATCCTGTATCTAATTCCAGAACAACATAATAAGATACACAACTCAAACAGCAAGCTGTTAAGTTATTTCTGTATTTTATTTTTCTGTTTCTCCTGAATTACCTATCATCTGTTTTGCCTGTGGCTGTCCTGAAGACAAGTACATGTCATCATAAGTTTTACTGAAACTACACAGGTTCACAGTTGCTAGGTTTGACATAGTTCTTATGTCAGCCAAAAACTCTGTATTGCTTCAGGAGTTGTATGGAAAGGCTTGGCTTATCCATCATCAAAATTCAATAAACATTCCAGGCTAAAATGAGAAAGTCATGTTCTAGGGTATGTACTTCTGTCTACCTTCCAAATGTGCAGGTTTTTATTTAAAAGTTATCTTTCGTGCCAGAGGCATTTAATACGGTTTTGCAACGGGATATAGTCTTTCTTTCATAGGAGTCCCACTTTACCTTCTCCACACTTTTTTTCACTTTCTTCATTTTCAATTTCAACAGTTTCTTGTTTGCCGATTTCAACAAATTGCTGGGTCACCATTTCTCCAAAATCTTCTCTTCTATCTTCAGCATTGCAGACTGCGCTCTCTTCATTTCTACTGGAGTCCTTTGACACATCTTCCTCAGTCTGGCTAGTGGGAGCTTCACAATTTCCCTCAACTAGAGATGAAGAAACAAGAAAAGCAATTATTTATGCTACCTGTACAAACAGGAACATAATCAGTACACATATGGAGACAGGACTATAATTGAAATACAAAAAAATTGCATTTTATTATCTAATGTTGCAACCACTTAGGAAACTCAGGCTAGCTTTAATATTAGGAGAATAAACACATAGAACAAAATTTTCCATTTATGCAATTTCATGCACCCAGCTTAATGTCAAAATATAAGCAATAAATATTGCAGTTAGCAATTCAATATTATATACAGTTATTATATACTATAAACACACAAAGTAGTTTTCCAGGCATTGATCTATACCTGTGAAATTCAGAAGTCGTCCTTACTTGAACAAGCACAGAGACGTAAATAAAATAAAATAAAATAAAAAAAAAAAAAAGAAAAAAAACCTTATTCCTTCCTTTACAACTGAAATGGCAAATATGGGGATAGATTTATAAAAATGTTTTAAGTTTCCAGATAGATTAAATAAATTTAATAGAAGACATCTACTCTGACCTGTTACAGCAAGGAATTCCATATTTTCCAGGTAATGTCTCTCACAACAAATATACGATACCCAAGTTAACAAAACATCTATACCACATCATTTAGTTTTGACAGGTAGAGAAAAAGTTTGCCATTTAATTGGATTCAGAATAACCATAAACCTCAAGGAAAAGGAAAGCTACATTTGCTGCAAAGAAAACCGAGCATCTATTCTTCCTTGCTGAATTTATAGCCTGTTAACATTTATCTGAATTTTCCATTTGTTTCAAATTAGAATCACATAAAAGATCCTTGGGGAAAGCAAAATTAAGAAGGATCGCTTAGTGGGTATCACTTCATGTAAAGACCCCATTCTTCATATTTTGCCTGGATTTGTGTATATTTGTATATTCAAAAATACTGTATTTTCTGAAACTAATCACAACTGAAACAAAAAAATGCATATTTTTCTCTGCAGCACAGGTCACTTACCATTACTGCTTTGAGGGCAATTGCACATTTCACAGTAAGGGAGCAATGCATTATTACTGTAAGTGCAAACACTACAGTGCCAAACTTTATTTAAAGCCGTACTTTTGCTTGAAATATTTAAGCCACAAGGAAAGACTTCATTGGTTTTTTCTGAAAACAAAGGGGGCTGTTTTCCAGTCAAAGATTTTTTCTTTTTCTTACTGGAGTTGACTGGACTAGATCCACTTATGCTTCTTGCTCTTTTAGCTTCACGTTCACAGATACTTTCATGACAAATTGTATCCACATCACTTATTCTTGTGGAATCCAGGTTTTCATTGCTCTTCTCTGCATCCTCTTCTTTTGTGACTTCAGAAGATTCTGAATCATTATGTAATGATTCATTACCAGAAAATATTTTGCGTTTCTTCTCAGTGGAGGATTTTGGGGAAAAGAAAGAACGTATGTCATGCTGTCTTTCCTTTTCAAACTAGGAAAGAGGAATGAAATATGTAAACCCCACTTATAATTACTGCATCAGAAGCTGTTAAAATTATGATTTTTCTCCATTAACATTACTTTCTAAGACAAGAAACTATTTTTAGTTTGGAGATGGAAGCAAAAGGTACCTTCCTTTAAGAACAAACAGCTAGCAGAAAGAGCAATTCAGCACTCCTCTTCTGTTTTGTAAGAAGTTTTTTCAATATTCTCAAGAAAATTCTGAAATAGCACCATCAGAAAACAAATACACAGAACTGGTATGCTATGTGCCTTTTTTGATGATGCCTATTACAAGGAAATGCATTTAAACATTGTTTTTAAAATAACAGCCAATTAAATTCAGGACAGCTAATAAAGCTATAATTTAAACAGAAATTACTTAGTCTTATCTGACTCTGAGGGTGGGTCAGTCACCTAAACACAACATAAGGACCCATCAGAAGCCTGTAGATGACATTTAGACCCAGCAGAGCACTTTCCCCAACTTCATCTAGTTTTTAAAATGGAATTTACATTATTTTTTCCCACTTATTTAGTGTTTCTTCATTAGTAAAGTCTGCAGTGCACAGAAAGCTTAAGTGAAAAATTGTTATAATTTTTTTAAATGAAAGAAAACAGAAAAACATAAGTTTTGAGTCTTACATGCGTAAATAAAAGTTCATTTTTGGTATCTTCTAGACTTTCATTTGGGGTCCAGGTCTCAGCAAAACTCAAAAAATCCCATTTCTCCTTATCACCTTCTTCAGCCTGCATTTTCTCTTTCTTTCCATTCAAGGTGCTGCCTGTAACTTTGGCCTGCAGAAAGACTTGCATAAAGTTTTCAAGGAATTCACATGTTGGAACAAATTTATTTACCTATATTCACTCAATTTGCTTCCCTTGCAAACTTAATTCAGCATTTGCCAAGTAAGAAACTCCATAGTAATTCAAAATAATTTAAGTGATTAAAACTATTCCTCTTCCAGCAGGCATTTCTGCGAGAATAACAGTAAGTAGCATATTTAACACACTACAACTTGTGAAAAGTTGTATACAAAATACCAGTATTTATTAAAAGTTAAAAGAGAATATGTACGTTGTGTACATCTCGTACAGACTTTACATGTTTTGCTTGGCATGTGGAGACAAACAAAGGCAGAATTAATTGAAAGAAGCAGTTTATTGACAGAACTGCTGTACAGTAAACTGTTGGTGAATTACTGAGACCCATCTGTGCCATGTTTAAGAAGACTCTTAAAGTACTGAACTGAGATTTTTTTCAGAGGTACCTACAGGAATTAGAATACAGAGTTTCATTCCCCAACTGAATGTCACATACAGTTTGCAGTACCTACTACTTTTCAGCAGGAGAGGAATATACTTGGAAAAAAATGGTTATCAGTTTGTCTACTAACTGTATGGACACAAAGAATTGC
Organism: Mycteria americana; assembly: GCF_035582795.1. NCBI lineage: Eukaryota > Metazoa > Chordata > Aves > Ciconiiformes > Ciconiidae > Mycteria > Mycteria americana. The sequence continues at coordinate 36,759,698 of NC_134373.1, forward strand.
ACCACTACAACACCGGGGTAGCCAAATGCAGAAACAACAGCCATAAGTCAGTATTTGCATCAGAAGAAACCCTGTGTAACCACAATCTCAAACAATTCTGACAACTAGAGTTTAAAAAGGCAGTTCTTTCTACGTTGACACTTCTGGAAATGTCAGAAAACAAGAGCTGACAGAATACAAATACACCTCAGTTACCAAAACAAGACACTAATGAATAGTATCAAAGGCTACAAAAAGGTCACAAATGCAAAACAGCCAAATTATTTTTCTTAGTCCTGTGAACTCTCGAAGATCTTCCAAGTAAGGAAAGAAAGCAGGACAGAATTACTCGTCCTAACAAGGACTGGGTAATACTTGAGGAAAATGGCAACAGAAGATAAGATTACTGTAATCTTGGGTCTGATGAAGAATTATTTGAGAATGCCTCTGCCTGTCAGAAATGAAGTTTAGTAAGGCACAACATTCATCCAATTAAAACAAACAAACAAAACCTCAAAACAAAGCCAACAAACTCTAGCTGTTATTATTTTGCAAAAAACCCTTAAAATTGTAAATTGAACAACCAGAGCAATAAAAAGCTAGAAGGAAGATAAAGCAACAATCTCCTGTAGATGTGAACCATCCCATTCACCTTGGCAAAGAGTTACCTTATTTATCTTTGGATCTTAAACGGAGAGCAAAAAGCTAGAAAAGATTAATTTGGAATAGACATGGACATTGTAATGATTAGCAGTTCTAGGTGTATCAATTTGTCGTATAGTAGAAGACTGATCCAGATAAGCAAGAATGGTATTTGGCACATGCACTAAGTGCTATCTTAACCATAGCGAGTTCTTGATTACTTGGTTCCATCCCGCACATACCTTGCGATTCAGCATTGCCCACATAAGAGTATCCATTGTTCCTTTTGCAATAAGGAAGTGAATATTCACAGAACTGCACTGCCCAATTCGGTGTGCTCTGTCTTCTGCTTGCTTAATATGGCCTGGATCCCAATATAATTCAGCAAACACAACATGAGTAGCAGCAGTGAAAGTTAAACCCTAAACAAAATAAGTAGATGCATTTTAGAAAAAAAGATTCCACACACAAACAACTGAATATCTGAAGTAAAACAAAGCTAAATGTTGTACAGAACATTTTAATATGGAAATAAGAGGGATCACCTGGTGTCCTGGTTTCGGCTGGGACAGAGTTAATTTTCCTGCTAATAGCTGGTATAGTGCTGTGTTTTGGATTTAGTATGAGAATAATGTGATAACACACTGACGTTTTAATTGTTGCTAAGCAGTGCTTATACTAAGTCAAGGACATTTCAGCTTCCCATACTCTGCCAGTGAGGAGGTGCACAAGAAGCTGGGAGGGAGCACAGCCAGGACAGCTGACCCCAACTGGCCAAAGGGCTATTCCATACCATATGGCGTCATGCTCAGTATAGAAACTGGGGGGAGTTGGCCAGGGCCAGCAATCGTTGCTTGGGGACTGGCTGGGCATCAGTCAGTGGGTAGTAAGCAGTTGCATCACCTGTTTTTCCTGGGTTTTGTTTCTCTCTCTCTTTTTGTTGTTTTTCTTTTCATTACATTTTTTATTATTATTATTTTATTTCAATCATTAAACTGTTCTTATCTCAACCCACAAGTTTTCTCACTTTTACCCTTCTGAGTGAGCGGCTGTGTGGTGCTTGGTTGCCGGCTGGGGTTAAACCATGACACCGGAACAGCAGATGGGCCTATCACACTATTTCTTCCTTGGGCCTCAGATAGATATTAATAAGGTTCAGAAAATACTTCAATATTGTGCAAAGACTGCATAGTGATTTTCATTATGGAAGTAACTTTTATTTCTTATTAATCTGGTACTTTTAGAGAAATTGAGTTTTTACTAATTATTCCAGAATGAGATGCTGCTGCTTATCTTGATTTTACTCAAGTAATTTCAACAGAGGATTAAAACAGTTAACATGATTAGTGCAAAAAATGAATACCTGAGTCTACAAAAGACATATTGCATGAACTGCCTTCTGTAAATCACTGCAGTCACCAGTGACTTAAGAAACTTGAAGAATATAGATACTAATTTCACATATTTTCTTTTTTGTCCTACCTGACCAGCTGCCTGAATACTCAAAATAGCAACGCGGGTATCAGGATCCTTCTGAAACTGATTAACAAGATGTATTCTTTCTGCAGAAGGAACACTTCCATCTATTCGTATGTAGCGAACCTATAACATATCATAATAGAGACAAAAATGAAATTATCTGTGTCCATTTTTCGACCCAATCACCCTCTGTCCCCCAATAAAAAAATATGAAAACATCTCTTATATTCCTGTCATAGGGATAGTGATACATCAGTACTCTTTGGCCTTTGATTTACAATTAAGCTTCTTTATCCAGAGAAGTGCAGACTTAGTATTCCCTGTTTACAAAAGGAGACAGAACAACACAGGATCTTTACATGGAATACTCCATAGAAGAATCTGTAATTTCCTCAACATGATTTACTAAAATTCCAAGCATTTGCAAAATAATAACAATATTAAATAGCAAAATTAGCCACCATTCCCTAGCAATGGTTGACAGTCCATGATCAAAATAATATGAAAGTTGTTTGCAAATATTTTTTAGTGCTTTGAATTAAATGTTCAGGTGAGATGATAGCATTCTGTAAAAAACAGAAAGGAGACAGAAGCACATCGGTGGAAAAACTTGGGAAACAACTGCCTACAACATTGACTCAATAATAATGTATCATACTACATATGAGTGTTTATATTATCTTTGAATACAAAACATTTCTTCAAAACCACACAATCCCTTTTATCCAGAGGCACTGATCTGTATATACTTAAAATCCATAAATTCCTGTACACACAGTAGTTCTACTGAATTCAAACACAGCTCATACGTATTTGTAAAGTCTGAAGTTAAATTTGTGTGCACATTTGTTAAATCATTACCTTATTTTCTATAACTGCCTCTGTACAGGCTTGAAGCATGCTTAAGTGGTGAGCAAAAACTAGAAACTTCAGTTTGTCATTTTCAAGCATCATTTTGATATAGTCCTTTACTGCTCCTGCCTGGAATAAGAGAGTGCGTTTTCATTAATCAGACATACGAAATGTTCAAAAAGACAGTTTTTATTTTCATGTCTTTCAATTTCTTGTAATATGAGAAGATAAATGACCATACTTTTTGTTATCCATTTAAGACTTTATCAAACATTTTAAAGTATAAAATTATTCAAATTATTTTTGTTTAAAAAAATACCACAACTTTATGTCTTTGTGAAACCTATCTCATTCCTTCAGAGAAAAAAAAAACAACTAACTTTATCCTCAAAAGATCACATAATTAAATGGTACTTCTTCCAGATTAAGATGTAAGTAAAAACCCATTTTAGTTACAACATTATTATTTGATGTTTTAAGCCATATTTAAAAAAAAACCCAAAACTGATTTCTTCCCAAACATATTTCAAACGGACAAGGTATTGTGTAATCAGAACTTCTGTATCTGCACCCAGAAAGCCATATATCAAAACTGAAAGAATAATTTTGATACTTTCATGATACCATAACCATAAAAGATTGCTCTATTTAAACATTCATTGAATTCTTTTGTGTCAAATATAATTTTCAGTATCTTTTACAAAAACTATGAAAGTAATGATGACAGTTAATAATAAAATTTATCAGTGATCAATGGTTAATGCAATACCCACTGCATTATCCTCAGATTTCTTTCTCTTTTTTTTTGTCTGTTGTTTTTTGTCTCTAATCCTGAAAATGGATTAACAGAGGGTAGGGGAGAGACTAGAAAAGCGGGGAAGAAATAGCAACAGATCCACAGTGATATTGTTAAGATAAGGAGAGAAAAATTTGAAGGAGTTGGTCAGATTCTCAACTCCTACTGCTCCAGCAGCCTACAGAACCTCCCCCCCCCTTTTCTAAAAATAGGTTAGCATAATGAAACCTGTTAACAGGGTAAAAAGTAGGTGTGTAAAGGATTTTGGTTATTAACTTGTTTTTCCTCACATCTTAAGCTACAGTACTATAGGAAGAAAATACAGAACAGGTGGTCCCATTTGATAAAATAGAAAGAGACCAGCTAGAGGGGATTGTTCTTCCACATTTATCCATGGGGGGAGAACCAGTACTGACAGAACTCTGTCTGCGTAAGGGCTGCATCAGCACTGTCCTGGGTCAGCTGCAGCAGCTGCCGACACACAGCTATGTCCCTGAAGTATCCACCTTCAGTATATCCCTAAGTCAGTAAGACACATTTAGTGCTGTTGGGAGACTATGTCTGGACAGTCTCAGCCAGCTTGGTGGATATCTAATCAGTAACAGCTTTAACACTTAGCTCAGGTAATTATAATGGGGTTCAGCCTATTCCATAAACATACAGGGGAAAAAGGGTGTTTTTCCACGTCACGATTACAAAACAAACCGAACAACCTCATCTAGTATTCAGGTCAATACTACTAATTTAATTACGTTAAAAGCACACTGGCTATTTTAAATATATTTAAAGAAAAGACTTCCACGCTTACCTTGGCAATGGCTGTTTCTTTATACATGCGTGTGATTAGATTCATGACTTGGGAAAAGTGGCTTTCAGTGGCATCTGAATTCAGATTTCTCATTAATTTCTCCCACTCTGCAAAAGTGGTATTCAAATTCTAATTGGCAGAAGAGATCAGTGGTTAGATATATAGTACAAAGCATGTTCTACCTCAATATGTACATTTCAGGCATGAAACGTTTAGGAACTGAGTATATGTGAGAACTCTATCAAATTTGTCTAAAAGTAACTGTAGGATTCAAAATCTAAAGGAAAGGAAGACAGAAAGGAAGAAAATCGTACTAGAATTAGAGCAAATTTTATCATTATCTGATGCCAAAAATTTGCCATATTCATGTTCTTCATGTTATATTTTAAAAATAACAACAGAGATGCTATGCTATATATTCATACATTCTTTGGAACTACATAAGATACACATGCATACATATAAATACATATGAATACACAGATATTTCTATTTACTAACAAATGTGTTTTTAGCAAAAGTGGAAAATTTACCTTAGCTGCAGCTTGTGGGAGGTCAAATGGAATACGTTGCCTAACTTTGGGAGGCAACTGAGTTAGAACATCATTCTTCAGTCTTCTGATCATTATTTCACTTAAAAGTTGATGTAGTTCTTCTAAATTTGAAGCTCCTCTACAGTCCCATTGAGTTCTTTTACCAAAAAACCTGAAATGGGGAAAAAAAAAAATCAACACCTGAGGATGAAAACTAGCTCCTTCATATTCACTAGAAGCTTTCAGTACATAATTAATTTTAAAACACTTTTAAATATGAAGGTGTGCTGGATAGCAACACCTGTTCCTGTTTATGCCAGAGAGATGATTGCTTTCTGTCTGATTCCTTCCAACACTAAAGTCAGAGCTGTTAACTTCCCAGCAAATACCACTGCCCACAGGCATTACTACCCATCAGGTACATACAGTCCTCTATCTCATCCCAGCTAAACTTCCCTTTCTACAGGAATTATCATTCAGGTATCATTTTATAACTCTTGTTTCAATGGACTAATGAGAAGACTATACCACCATGAGAATGCTCTTTATTATATTATAGATGGGAACCACTGATAAGGAAACTATCATGAAAGCTGCAAATATCACCATTAATATTCCTTTGTTTCCCCTCCCTGAGAATTCCCTCTTAGTTACAGTCAGAGACAGGATTTAAAGCTAAAGGTACCAGCTTTAAATGTAGTACTATTTAATGACAAGGTTAAATAGAGGAAGTAGGTTTAAGGTTAAAAAGGTAAAGGTTGAAAAGAGAAAGAATTTATTAACTTAGCCTTCCTTTTTCTTTCTTTACTTTGTTGTTTTTAAGGAAGTGTTGCAGCAGGAACAGCAGCTTTTCTCTTGTCAACATGGCCAAGAGATAACAAAATAATGAGCGTAACAGATTTTGCTGCCTTTGGAGAAAAGCCCAGGTAGCTTTTTCCAAGGCCAGGAGAGTATGTTCCAAGCATGTAATTTTACAGGTAAATTTTTTTTAAGTATCATTTAGAAAATTTTAAGCCTTACTGAGCTTATCAACAGTGTTCTAGTTGGCTGCCTATAATAATTCAGGAAAGGGGCTGAGGGACTCACTTCTACACTGGTGAAGCATTGGCATAACACACTCGGAATGCTATCTTTTGCCCATATCCCTTCTTTGGTCTATTTATATGGCTGTTATTAGAAAGGTTTCCTCCCTTCAGCTTGAGCGTTAGGGATATCAAAGAAATGGTAGGCAAAACCTCACAGAAACACTTTGGACGTCATCTTTAGAAACAGGTGTCTATGAACACCTAAGTAACAAAACCCACAACATTTTCACAGACAGTGCTGCATAAAATAATCCCATCAAGTTTTTTACCACAGGATGTTTTGTTTCAGCCAAGTCATGAAGACAAAGTTATTTATTGAAAGCTTGCCAAACCCTGAACTTGATTTTTATTACATTTATGGTATTCCAAAAATAAGATAATCATCTATGATTGAGTAGCTAACCATGCTGTACCCACGCACACTTGTGGTGTGAAAATTACAGATGCATTCAGTCAAAACACCACGGAAAAAATAGAATTTCTCTGTCTGAAAATTAAACAGCACTCTTCCATGTTATTTGAAGTTAAATACTGATAAAATGCATATGACGGAGAAAAACAAGTTATATGAAAATGAAACCATGTAATTATTACTGTAAAAATTAAATCTAAATGCTAGCCAATTTAGCTGACAAAACCTATTGTTTTGAATATATGCAAAGTTGTAGATAAGAAATTTTTTAGCTAAGAAATTTTTTTGAAGGTTGTTCCCTTCTCATAACTTCTTTCATTCCACATTGTAACATAGATTCAGATGGGTAAAATTAAGCATTTCAAATCAGAGTTTCTTCTATCCCCTCTATTTTAGAACATAGCTAGAGAAACCAATCATTAAACTAGAGCTGAGGGAAGCAAGTCAGAGCGAAATGAATCCTCCTGAAGTTGATAACTTAAAGCACATGAAACATGAAAATTCATTAAAGATGCAAGGGATAAAAGTGCATTAAAATTCATTAGGCACATATGTGGAAAAATGTGTAATGAGCAATGTTACCTAGCAAATTGGAGGCAAGGTGGTGGACAAGAACTTGCAATGCCTATATTCAATCCCTCAAACAGAATTACAAACACACTACTGTGCTTTTGGGAGTTTTATACCTTTACTTTTACTGAGTCAATCTCTAAAATACAGAGACAAGTATTGGAATTTTTTGTCCACCCAAGTATGGTGGGATAGCAAAAAGACTGGATCCCATAATAAAGAGAGATGTAAATTATCACATGATATGAGCATAAGACAGAGACTCCTAAGTTTCAGCTGTAGCTGAAACTCCAGCTCTAAAGGTAAAACCTATGCACCTCATACTAACGACAATAAATTTGTAAATCATTTTACTTAACAGAATGCTGGCATTTAGCCTTTATTTCAAACTTTAATTTTTGTCCTCAAATAAAGTCTCCTGTCAATTTAATCCTTTTCCCAATCCTCTTTGATGGAGATGGTATCTGACCCTGGTTTTCCAGGCAAGATGGTATGATACAGCTATAGAGGTACTACTTACTGATTCTCTCACTTCACATGACAAGAAAATCAAAGACATTCACAGGAACATAAATGAGCAAATACAGTAATACCTGACACGAGCATTGCAGTATTTTTTGGCATATTCACTCCAAGTTCCAAATCTTCTTGGAAACAGTGCCTCAATCTGCATGAAAAGCTGTATAAAAAAAATAGTGATAGTGAAAAATTGCCTGCAAATGTAAGACTATTCAGAAATAATTATTACATGATTATTGTGTTAAGTTTACATTCAATAGTTGCACAAAAAATACACAGCTTGGCACACATGCAAAAGACATTCCATAAGAGTACGCATGTGTCTTGAGACAGGACAGTTGTGGGAAGCCCTCAAAGAGCAGAGCACCCTGAACACTGTAACACAGTGCTGACGACTTGGAAAGATTTATACTGAGCAAGAAAACATGGATGAGAAGATGTTATTCCTAAAAATACAATTTTTGTCATTTTCCAGGTACATGGGCTTCTGCAAAGCTTCAGTGCAGGTATTCCATGAATAGTCTGCTGCTTAAAACACATGAAAAATCTACTCATTCTTAAGTTTTTACTTCAAAAAATAGACAATGTCAATACAGACCAGAAATTTCACACCTTTCTTCCCAGTTGAGTAACAGGAGGTAAATATCAGTTTAGATAACCTTCGCCAGAAAGAATCCCACTTTACAAGCTGTTTTACTGTCAAAGCTTTCTGGATTCAAAGATCACTACTAGATCCAAGACACACTGTTGAGGGGTAGCAGGGGGTAGCATAGAGACAACACTAATATGGAAGGCTCTCTCCTAAATGCATCTCCCTGCTATTCTCTTAAGTCTACTCTACATCACTTCTGCCATTTAAGCTTTCATATTACCTAGTCACATGCTAGTGACCTCTCCCAAAAAGAAAATTACTACAGCCTAATTTTGGTCTTCACAGGCTTCTTTCAAGACAGAAGTTAGAGAACTGAAAAGCAGTATTAAAGAAAAAAAAACCACCAACAAAACCAAACCCGATTTATTTGCCCAAGTGAAATCCTGCTATTTTGACATAGATCTAGGCCAAACAAGAAACTGCCTGTAATTATTTGCTATAAATGTACATAAATATAAATGAATAATGCTTTTCATTTTCTATACATATTCCATTTAAAGACTTCATAGAAAGATTCTGATTATGACACAAACCTGATTAAAGAGACGTAATGCTTTTTACACTCTGCCTTATAAGCCATGGCAGAACTTCGGTATCACTATAAAAATGTCTCAAATTGTTTTCCATTTGGTCATGAATTTTGACCCCCATTACTGTGATCAAGGACAGCTTGTATGGAATTTCCTTTGAAGACCTTCAGCAATGTTGCTTACTGGTCTTCGTATCAATGCACTGTATAAAATATAACACCTTCTATCGTCAGTTCTTCTTCCAGGGATGGTTGCAATGTCTTTAGTACATGTGCAGGAAGTTTCATAATTATCCACACCCATAGATATAAATATTTGTTTTAAAGTTTTAAGCAAACACTCATAATACACCAAGCCCTTTTTCATACAGTGGATATCTTTCTCAAGTTATAACCGCTCTGAACAAATTAAATTATTAAAGGGTCTTGGCATAAGTTCTATTTACACAACAAGAAACTCTAAAGTGTAAAGTATTATTTATATAACCCTTATAAGTTCCCTGGATACAAATCAGCTCTTATATTCCATTTATTTCTACATTTGATAAATAAAGGCAGTTTTCTTGAGTTCAGTATAAAACCCAAGTGGTTTTTGGTTTCCTTTCTGCTCCTCCCCAATTCTGTAAGTTGAACTTCCTTCAAAGGAAAATTTGTCTTTCTGGACTGCAACAAGCACAGGATATATTTTTTCCACTTATGCAATACAAGTGAACATTAGGAATATTCAAAAGACCAGCGATAAACAAAGGACTTCCTTATATCAGATGATGACGTAGAAGATTTAATACAAGTAGTTGTCTACCAAGGACTCTCCTACCCAGTAGAAACAAATAGTTCTCTACTTAGGCTCTTTATTTTCTATTTCACCCAACAGTCAGTCTGCTACATGTGAGATTAATTTCTTATAAGAAACACTGTCTCAAGTCACCTGTGCATGAGGTTGAAACAAGTTTGTAAAACATCAATATAATCAACTTAAACTAAAAGACATTGTTTTAGTTTTATACTTGTGCTTCCTAATGCAGCTAGCACACTGTTTAATGTCATAATGCATGTAATTGTATATATTCAAGAAAACTACAAAATTGTTCATTTATTACTGATACCATCCTTAAAAAAACCAAACCAAAATGCAATATGTCAAATACCTCTTCAGGTCTTCCTAGAGCAGGAGTTCCAGTAAGAAGAATAGCTCTAAGAGCTTTCTGCACAAGTGGCAACAAAATCTTGCTGCGGGTGGCATTTCTGGATTTCATATAGTGTGATTCATCAATCACAACTACCTTAAAGTTCTGCCTGTACAAAGTATCTACCAAAGTCTGTGCATCAGAAGTTAACAGGCCATACCCCAGAATCGTTACTTTGCTGGCTGATATTCTCCTGAAAGAGAAAATCCAGAAGTTTTCTTAGTAAATTTTCATTGTAGGAAAATTAATATAGCAAAGGAATTATACCAAACTAATTTTTTTTTAAAGAAGGTATGTATGACACCTTTCGGATTGATTAATTAGTGGGCTGTTAGGCTAATAACAACAGCTTTTGGTGTTTAAAACATTCTAGCAGCTCACACTTATAAATCACGCACATTTCATAACCATTTTCAGAAGACATACACTGCATTTAAAAGGAAGTTCATTTATCTAGTTGCATTGCTTCAACTTGTGCTCCCTTCCAGGAGTATCGCATGGGACAAATCCACTTCCTGAATAAAAAGTTACACACACAAGTCAGATCCTTATGAGCACGCTATGTAAACAGCACCCAAACACCTGAAGTAATAATGTCTCTATGCAAGCTATCTACTGCTCTGTGTACAAAGAATCACCTTACCAGCAGCCTAAGATGACTAACTAGACTGTCTCTTGAGTATTTGAGTACTGTAAAAGTACAGTCTGGGCTGAACCTCACCACCTGAAAAAAAACATTAGTATCAGAGCTGTCTATCCAGCTTTTTTGCTCGAAGAGAATATGAAGAAAACAAAAAACTGGAAGCAGGGAATCAACAAGGCACAAGATGAAAAATTAGTATTTAGTTGGAAAGGAACTTCTTACAATAAATTTAAAGACATATATAGGCCCAAGGCATAAATTGATTTTAAACTCACTAGAGAGCACTATGGCCCTTCCGGAGCCCCTGAGCAGCACAGGAAGTCTTAAAGTTATTAGACAAACAAGTCACCACAACAAGAGTCACAGCTGGTCTACCCATCTGTCAGACACTACCACTCTGCTGGCATGATTTTTCTTTGTTCTCCAGTAGCAACAGATCAAAAAAACAACTAAGTTGAAGTTTCCTTGAGTATTTGAGAGGAAGAAAGTATATGCATGTGCACATTCATGCTTCCAGATATGGAAGGAGAGGCAATGGTTAGAGCACTGGCACTGTGGCCTATGCACTACAGACTCTGGCTGTTACTGTATAGATAAATGTAGCAACCAGGAAAACAAGAATTTCCCCCTTTGTGAAGGGTGGATAAAAAAAATTACAAATACAATTATTTATTCTTAGTGGAACCAATTTATTCAAGAAACATCCAATTTCAAATTTACTTAGAATTTATAAGAACCTAAACTGATGCCTAAGTATATTTTAACCTGTTTAAATTAAGAAGTTAAACAACATTCAAGCAGTAAATTCCATTGCTGAAGTTTTGAAGAAAAGCAAAGTATTGAACTGAGAGAAATCAGAGCTGAACATATGGAAGCAGCATTTAACAAAATGCTAACCCAAGTTTGGCAGCTGTATTTTTGCATTTTCTTGCAAATGCATAAAACACTTTTTAATGTTAAAATATTAGTTAGTTCAACAGCCACCTCACTTACAGCTAGGAAGCCTCTTGGGCGTTAAACAAGCAGAAACTCAAGTTTTCCTCTTCCCTTGTTGTTAAATAACAGTAAGTGATAATGGTTAAGGTCTACTCCTTTTAAAAATCTTAAAAGATAAAATGAACAGAATTCTGTTTGTCATTTACTTTTGCCATCATTTCCCTTATTCCACATTTCTCTTTTCTGCGTTCAGCACTATAAGCATTAAGTTTGGGTGCATTTTAGCTAAATAGCTTAAAAAAAAAAAGGCTCATTGGATCCTTATTTTAGTTCCCATATTCCTATGATAAACTTAAATTTTGACTATCAGTAGCAACTACCCCTTGATTAAGCTTTTAAAATGCATTTTCAGTCGGATTTCTCTGGTTACCACAAGGAAGGTTCCAAGCTACTGTCTCATCTGCACATCTTGGCAGTCAAGTCACTTTCTGATACTCTCCGGACAACATGAAGATCAGTCTGCCTTACCCAGAAGTTTTCAAACAACATCTAGACATTACCATGAAATCAACCAAGCCATTTTCAGTAAAGAACACTAAAAAATACCCTTGTAACTCAGTGTAATAGGAGGGTTATTCTAGTAACACGCAAGACTTGTAGTCTCTCTGATAAATTCATGCTATTAAGTCTAAAGACAGAAAGCCTAGGTCATGATGACCTTTTCACAGTTATTTAGAAAATACTTACTCTAACTTACAAATTTCCTCAGTGCACTAAATAGAATTTTAACAGTAATTACTTCCTTATTTTGTAACGTATACCAGAAGTTTTCCAAAAATGTGTTCAAAATGTTTTACAGAAGCTAATAAATACAAGCTAATTCATCAGAGTTGAGAAATAAATGTATATGTTCAATTTGAGATACGCTGAAGTAATCTAATTTTCAGCAGACAAGCACTTGCTACTTTGCAAAAACCAGACCTCTCAATTTCAAAGGAGATGAGTAACTACCATAATATAATAATACAAAACTGGGAGGAGTGGCTGATACACCAGAGGGTCATGCTGCCATCCAGAGGGACCTCGACAGGCTGGAGAAATGGGCAGACAGGAACCTCATGAAATTCAACAAGGAAAAGTGCACAGTTCTGCACCTCGGGAGGAACAACCCTGTGGCACCAATATATGCTAGGGGCCACCCAGCTGGAAAGCAGCTTAGCAGAAAAGGACCTGGGGGTCCTGGTGGACGCCAAGTTGAACATGAGCCAGCACTGTGCCTTTGCAGCAAAGAAGGTGAACGGTATCCTCAGCTGCATTAGACAAACTATTGCCAGCAAGTTGAGGGCGGTGATCCTTCCCCTGTACTCAGCACTGGTGAGGCCACACCTAGCGTGCTGTGTCCAGGTCTGGGCTCCTCAGTGCAAGAGAGACATGGATCTACTGGAAAGAGTACAACAAAGGGCCATGAAGATGATTAAGGGACTGGAGCACCTCTCCTATGAGGAAAGGCTGACTGGGACTGTTTAGCCTAGTGATGAGAAGGTTCAGGGGGGTAATATACATATATTAATGTATATAAATACCTGAAGGGAGGGTGCAAAGAGGACGGAGCCAGGCTCCTTTCTGTCGTGCCCAGTGACAGGACTAGAGACAATGGGCACAAACTGAAACACAGGAGGTTCCCTCTGAACATCAGGAAACACTTTTTTTTTACTGCAGGGGTGACTGAGCACTGGAACAGGTTGCCCAGAGAGGTCGTGGGGTCTCCATCCTTGGAGATATTAAAAAACCACCTGGACACTGTCCTGGGCAACCAGCTCTAGGTGGCCCTGCTTGAGCAGTAGGGGTTGAACAAACCTTTCTATAGAACAATAATGAGCTTTACTCACCCAGTATCAGTTTTGTTCTGAATGATGCTAATATCATCTGGAGAGAGTTCTGGAATCCACTTCTCCATCTCATCAACCCAAGGGTATCTCAGAGATGAAGGCACTACAATTAAGAGAGGCCATTCATTTTTATAGTAATAGGAAATGGCAATCGCTTGAATTGTTTTACCTAGCCCCATCTGGGAAAAGAAAAGAAAAGAAAAGAATTAAAAATAGAAGTCTCTGCTCAGAAAGCATATTCCATTCAGAAGAGCCAAAAATATTTTGCAAAGACAGAACCAGATAAAGAAACAAAGCCAAAGAGCCAGTTACACAGCATCTATTTCATTGTCAATTTGTTACCACAGATCATCTTTTATTAAAGAGAAGATGCTTCTCTTTAAATGGATTAATACGTATGTTATATCTGGTTAGTTCATTAAAGCTAAAAGAAGCATTTCCATTAATTTCAGAAGATTTTCTGTTCAGGGCCTTAGTAGGGTAAACTATAAAGTTCAACTCTAACTTGTTAAGCTACCAAAAACATTTTTAAAAGACTATTCAAAGGAAAGCAAAATATGGGATGTCATCTTAACATAAAAATGACAACTTTGTCCTAAGTTGCATAGGCAACTGAAGAACAAAGGAAGATCTATATGAAGAACTCTGCTTTTGACCCAGTAGGTCAATGAAAAGAGACTATGCTGTCATTCGCCATAGCTAATAGTTTGTCTTTATTCTGTAACACAGAAGAGGAAGCCCACCTAGTGGAGAATTCAGATTTACAGACAAGGTGAAAGCTAAAGATACAATACATAGAGATACATTTAACAAGAAAGTACTTGCTTCATATTGTCGAGGTAGGAACGCTCCCATCTAATGAGTTATGAATATAAATAGCAACAGATGAACATAAGATCCAGAATTTAGGGGTTTATTTAAAAAATAAAAACTCCAAGATTTTATCAAAGAATGCAGCTATTTTCTCTACTTGCTCACATGGCAAGAGGTAGTTTCAGACTCCTGTTAAGCACTAAAACAGAGACTGGCCTTAAAATATTCTGTTCAGGTTTTCCAGAGGCGGGTGGATATTTGAGTTGATTTGCTGCTATCGACTCTCAGTACAGACATAAAGGAACAACTTACTTATATCCTCAGTATTGAGTTTAAATGGACTGATGTAATGATATCACGAGGAGATTTCCCAGGTATAGAAGAAAACATAATTAATATTTCTACTATTACTAGAAAGAAAACTAATCAGAGAACTACTGTGATACCAAGTTTTCATTAAAAACTGCCAAATTTTCAACAAAATTTTCCTGCAAGCCCTTCTTGTGTCACTAGTAGGGCTTGAGCCAGCTGAAAATAAATCCAAATTAAAAAAAAACAAAACAAAACATTCATTTTTAGTTTGTTGACACAATTGTCTCCCTAACTCAGACTGCCCAGTCACTGGTGCACTGGTGATGATCCAGGCACCTGAGTTGAAATGAGCAGGGAATAAAATGCAGGTCTCTTGGCAGTGGAGCACCCATAACTGAATCTAGATTCCATATAGCTGATCACCAGTCTAGATCGTAAGAATGCAAGAGACAAGAAAAACCGTAGAAGATATTATGTTATCTTCTTCAAAAACCAAGATACTTGGTTTTTGATTTAAACACATCTTTCTCAGTTGTGGAAATGGATGCCATGGAAAACCTGAAATTTTTGGGGAAAAGTGTTGTCTGTCCCCACTCCAAGAAAGAATGGCGACATATTTTTAGAATACCCTTCAAAAAGATACTATTATTATTGCACTTTAATCCTTACATAATCACATAATCCCGGTATATGTACAGTAATTATATGATCTCTAGTTTTAATACGTAACTTCTTTTTGCATACAAGTTCACAATACTGATGTTTTCTTTTACCAACATTTTCTTCTTATTTTAGAGGTATGTCAACAAGCGCAAGATACACACCACTGCACAATATTTCCTCCAGTGCCAGACCTATTGTCATTATGAAATATACATTACTTACTTCGGAATAAATATATCTTGCAGTACTTTTTATTGCTAACATAATTATACACAATTTCTTTTCTCATTCAAGGAAGGAAATAAGAAGCTTTGTTTTAATAAACAAATAGCTAGTGCTGATATTTTGATTTTTCCCAAGCTTCCCTTTTCTCCTCCCCTGAATGCTTTTGTATTCTCCACAGTTTCCAGAAATTTCACATTCTATGCCAGGATAGTTTATGTCCAGCTGTAATGAGATTTTTATAGTATGAGGAGATGCTTTAATCCCAGTAATCCATCTCTCTCTCCCCCTCTTTCCCCCTAGTGTTTCAAGAAAACCCAAATTAGAATTGGGAGACTCTATCAATCCCCAAACACTACCTCTTTTTCAGTAAGATTTTATACTGACAACACATCAAAAACATTATGCTCTATTACAAAAATGTTTTATCTGTGGGAAGAAATGCTGGACTAAAATTTGCCTAATATGAAATAAAATATAAATTTTCAAATGTATGGAAGTAATGAATTTCACTATTACTACTTGATCAGTGCATTTAAGAAAATTCATCTTTGGAAGGCATATCTGTTCAAAATCCACCTCTTTGGGCCAGGAATGTCTCCTAATCCATTAAAAATAGCACTTTATAATTGCATAGCTAGCTAAAAAAAAAAAAAAAAACCAAAATCAACTGAGTTCATATTTTTAAGATTTAATGATACAGGAGATTTAACCTACCTAAAACCAATTAAAAGTAACCTTCTAAGTTTTCTCAAAGATTCTTTTAAGCTTATGTCAGGTTTCATTTTTTTCCCCACATAGATATTTTCAGAATATCTGCTGAATATCACAGGAATTAGGCTTCTTTCATTACCAACCTTTCTGCCCACATCTCTCAAACAAAAAAAGTCACATCTGCATGAAGTACATTAAAACAAGAAAAATGGTGTTAGAGGAACAGGAACATCACTTACCTCATCAGCAATCATACACCTAAATAAGAAACAAGAAGAGAGGGGAAAAAAGCACAAATTAATAGTAAATATAACAGATAAACCCATACTTACAAATTGTTTACTATAAATTTAAGTTATGGATTTACTAAATCAATGAAAGGAAAAAACAGTAGACTTCATTCCTAACATATCAACTACAAAAAGAAAATTTGGTATGAATTTCAAAGGAAGTATGCCAATTATTCTAAAAACGTATATTCAATTTGTTAGCATTACTGAAGAGCTTGCATTGTAAAATTGAATTGCTGCTTTGGTCTAGGGCTATATTAATTGTAATCTTAAGAGACATTTTCAAGGCAAGAAGTGCATCTTCAATTTTTTTTGTCTTTCAGAAACAGCGATGGTTTTGCTGCTTCATGATTAAGGATTATTCATATGTCAGACCAATTTTAAAAAGCTGCTTTCCAGAGCTGTCACATTTGTTTTGAAATAGAAACAGACACTCCCTCTGCCCCATCAAATGTAATAGCTAAATTATTAGAAAATGAACTTGATTTTTTTCCCATTTTGGAGTCACTTAGTTAATGCTACTCCATGTAAAGACAATGACAACTCCAAGTCCCCAGTCAAAACTAGTGAATTCTGTTCAGCATATTTACATTTTCTAAACATTAAATGCCATCTTTGATACGAATTTCTTATACATATTTTAAGTTATTTAGTTTACTTCAGTTATTTATTACATACATTCTTAACTGAAGTAGGGTCTAGGGAACTTAAATGTTTCTAGCCCATGCAAGCTTCTTCATCAAATCTTTGAGACTGGATGAAGAACAAAGGAAATTATTTGATGGACATTTAGTTAAGCCATTAGATGGATGATGCTGCATCTTTCCAAATGTGTACCCTCAGCTATTCTAGAAACTTGGCTCTCAGCTATTTCACAAACTTTTACCTCCACTACTTTACAAACTTCTCCAAGCTGGAAAAAAAAAAAACACAAAACACAAAACAAAAACAACCCCAAAACCTAACCAACAAGCCTATCCAATTCAAAAGCATTATCTAAAGAACTACAAGAGCTTGTTCTACCTCTAGTAATTAGTAGGTGAAATACATATATTAAATTCATACACACTAACAAATTCAGAGGAAGGCACAAGTCCAAGCAAAAACTGTGAAGAAAGAGGTGAGGAGACAACCTACTCCCTTTAAGTCTTAGAGCAAGGTGATGACAAAGTTCCCTTTTCTCCTATAGCAACCTGGACTGCATGAAGATACAGATTTACTAAGTATCTTCTGACCAGAATCAACGCTGGGAATTCCAAGGCAAGATCTGAAGCAGGCACAAAGGGTGAATTTCTGCAACTTTGTAAGAATTGTCAGAGTTCGATAGCAATACCTGCTTGGGCTGCAGTTAAGCAACTGGCAATTACATGAATTCTCCAGCTACTAAGTAATCTGGGAAGTTTTTCAAGCATTGCATAATTTTCTAAATTGTCATAAAAAGCAAACTGGAAGAATAACTATCACCAGTTGGTATCATAGTACCACACAAAGGGCATGGGCTTAGTCAAACCATTGATTGAGAAATACAGCAGTGAGTGCTGTTGTTTGAACTAAGTGACAGCAATAGACTGACAGCTTTATGCAGTCCATCAGTTTTCTTGAGGATTTATAAATGTTTACTGACAGAAAAAAGTGCCAAGTCTCAGAAATGATGAAATATTTCAAGTTCTGGAAGGGAATAAACTTCACAGGCTACTCTGCTTGTTTTCCCCCTGACTCAAGTATCCTTCTGCCTTGTGCTTTTCACTTATTATTCCCAGTAGCTTTCAGTCATAGATGCAAACTAGTTTTGATGAATTGCTCTGGATGAATTCTTCATAGTCTGTTCCCAGCCACTCCATCTTCTAAAGGAAACTTTTCCTCCTCCTATGCCACATAACTAGATATGCACCCACTGCATCATGTAACTCAAACACAATGTTTCTTCCATGAAAAAATGGAAGAAAGTCTTCCAGGTTATGTCTATAATAAAATTTAACACACCAAGATACAAATACTCTGTATTTTAATAAAGAATTTTTTTTAAAGTAATACAGAACTGCTTTTTTAGTGGTAGGTACTCTGAAGTTAGTGTAGCTATGCAAAACCACAACAGAAGTCTTCTTTTCTGCACAAAAACCAGCCACTTTACACTAATGATTAATGCTTGTAGCAGCACCATCAACTTAGAGCTGTCATTGTGTCTAATAACATGCATCTTGCCATGGGGCCAAAATGGACATTTCTGTGGTCAAAATAGAAATCTCAGCAGAAAATATACACTGGCACTTTTCAGACATGATGTGCGAGATAAATGTTTGATATTCTGAGAAACATGGTATACTGCTGTTTGCTCACTCCATCTGCCGGTGTAAATTTCAATGTCTATCAATTTCATCAGTTTCTTTCAACTAACATAAAAGACAACTCAAAATATATCTTATATAACTTAATTTTTTGTAAGTAACAAACTATCTACTCGCAATAGCTTTGTAACCACACTCCCTCCCCAAGTTGTTAGGGATGGAGCAATGAAAACAAAGGAAGAAAACGTAACAAAACAACCCCCCCAAGTCTGCACAGATTTACAAAGAAGAAAAGGCAGGAAGAGAATTATTTTTAGCGGCAACTCATGATGTTAGGGTCTTAATGCCTGTGATTTGCAGCTGGGCAATGACATTTATTTGCAGACAACTAATACACAATTCTAATTTTAAAATAATGTCAGTTTTTGCTCACTTCAAAGACTGATTTTTTTTCATTTAATACTCATTGTTAATTGCTTGAACTGAAGTTTACAAAACAAGTCTTTCTTTTTGCAGATTCTTTCAGAGGCCAACTGCTTTCCGTACATTAATCATGTTTTTTAAAAACAGTTTGAAGCCTGAAATCAATTGGAATGCACGACAACCTAGTGTTGCAGGGTTTTTTAATCTCCCTACACAAATGCAGAAAATGAGTAAGACTATAGCAATTAGCTACGGAACAGAGGCATCTCAAGAACAAACCAAAGATGTTCTTCAACAATATAGTATATTTAATACAAGGATATCAGAGCAAATGTACAAATACAGCAATAAATGAGAGTATATTACATCCAAGTAGCATCTGGTAGTAACGAAATGTGGTAAAGAGGACAGGAATACAAATGTTCCTTGCCAACTTGTACTGACAAATACAGTATTTCTCAGCATATCAACTTATATTTTAGTAGAATTGCATAAATAATGAAATGCTAATTATGCCAGTTCAGACACACCAAAATCAAAGTGAGAATACATAAGATTCTATTGCACTGTTCTTTGGCATATGTGAACTATTTGGACCCTCATTCTTTTTTTCAGGATAACAAGCTAAAATGAAGAAATTCAGAGTGATTTACAAATTGCTCTGACAATTAGAAGCTGAATAGCAGTTAAAATAAAAAGCCTTAAAAATATGTGAACCACAGGAACAGATGTTTTTTCCATAAAATGAGATGTTTTTCATTAGAGTGAACTGTAGCCACTTAAACTTTGATGACTTGAGTATCTGCCGAAGAATAAGAAGTTGTTCTGGTTCTCTTTTTGCACTCATTTTCAGACTGTGCTCATAGAATCTTTGCTGCTATAGAGTATCTATCTTCTGTTTTCATGTCTATTAACTTCCACTTAATATGTCTGAAGTGAAACTTCTTATGTAGCAGCGACAAAGTTGCTGGCTTTTAAATATTTATAGAAACTAATAATTTTATTGCTGGTAAATGAATGTAAGTACAAAGTAACTGCCATCATTTTATCCATAACATAACCACTCTTAAAAGATAATAATGGTAAAGTGATCACCACAGTTTTATCTTCCTTGTTTCTGAAGTACCAATACAAATAGAGATTCCACAGAAACACCCATATGCTTAAAAGTTATATATCTATAGTGATATTTTGCTATTTAGTTAAGTATTCATTCTCTTCTTCCACCCAATGATGAAATAGCTTTGTCATAAGTAGCTTGGATTTTCTTCTGATACTTGCAACCCATACATTTTTTTAGTCATGTAAACATCTGACTAGACACATCACAGATTAATGAATCAGGTGCACAAAATTGTTTCTAAAGGTCCAGCTAGAGTATCTGAATGTATTAAGTCCTCTGTTATGATACAGTTAGCAACATGAATCACTGCTTTGAGCCACACTGTTCATACTCGAATTCCTGAAGTGCTACAGTTTTAAAATTGCTGATTTATGCCCATTAATTAACACTATTGACACTTAACACTTGATAAAAATTTTGACATGACACACAAGATGAGTTTATGATACAGCTAGAAGTTAATAAAACTAATATAAGTGGAAATTGAGGATATTCAAATTATTTTATGACTTAATGCATTTTAGAGCATTCATCCTCTGTAGTTTTCACAGTTTTAGAATAAGAACCTTAAAGATGCCTGCTTAATGTAGTTACAAAATACGAGAAGTCAAAAATTTTTTCATCAGAATCTAGGGCAATGAAAAATAGCTTATATTACTGACAGGGAAATCATCAAGTGTTCCCAGTTTATAATCACAACAATTAGATTTGAAATGAAAAGAATTTCCCCATCATTATAGCCCAGATCACACGGAACTCATAACATATCTAATAGTTGCATTAAGCTGTTAAAAAGCAATACTTCACATTTTGCTTTACATAATGTTAAAAATACGCAGCCTCTATTTAAAACAAACTTCAGTATGTCCTATATTATCGCAGTCAGAGAAGCTGCCAACATGAACATAAAGGTTCCATGCTGTCAAAGCAGAAGAAACAGATCTTCAGCTACATTGAAGGGACAAATATGTATTTTTGCTTCACATATTTTGACTGCAAGAAGACAGACTTCTTGTTCTCTGAAGTTCAATTAGTCATTTCCTCTCAACTGGTAGTTACCCAATCCGAGTTTCATCATTCATATCCCATCTGTTCATATGACACCTTAATAATAG
Source organism: Mycteria americana (assembly GCF_035582795.1). Classification (NCBI taxonomy): domain Eukaryota; kingdom Metazoa; phylum Chordata; class Aves; order Ciconiiformes; family Ciconiidae; genus Mycteria; species Mycteria americana. The sequence continues at coordinate 36,781,169 of NC_134373.1, forward strand.
CTCTATCCAAGAATATAAATCAGAGTTATGATACGCAGTTTCATATCCTGTTATAAGCTCAGCCCACATGGTCCAAAGTTTCAGAAAAGCAGGGAAAAAAAATCATTTTAGATGTCTCAGTTACACTTACTCTCAGCAGCGAAGTCCAACCATGCAAAAAGCACCACAGTCAATGGCAAATTCTTTCAGATTCTTTCCCATTTCATTATTAAATGTTTCCCTTCTTCCTAGTGAATCCTGTGGCTAGCATTTGAATCCTCTGTCCATTTATCAAGGAAATCTGCTATTTTTTCCTAACGAAAAGCACCAGAATCTCATTGGGATGCATTGCACATGCTGCTACAATCTTCCTACTATTCATAACCCTTTTGAAGTTGTAGGGTTAGCAATAGGCTTCGGACACAGTAGTATGTTTCATAAATAGAAGGGATCCACATAGTCTGGTCTCCACTAGGACTTAACAACCTTTTCAATTGGAGATGTATTAGCTTTAAAATAAAACTACATTTTCCATTAAAATGCAAACACAAAGAACAAACCAGGAAGCTTTGTGTGAGAACGTATTCTGGTATGTGAATATGCATGCAGAGAAGAGAGCAGAAGTCTACTGTGTTGGTTCACCTCAGGTGCACATAGATCCAAAACCTTACTGTTGATCCCCACACAAAAGAGAACAAATGCAAGCACCTGAGGTTATACACAAAACCCATCACTGTGTTTGAAGCTTTCTTCTAAATGTAAAGAATCACATAATTTAAGGGACCACACAAAGCTGGATGAGTCAGAACCCCAGAACCAGATATTCATGAGTTAGCACACACTATCAGAACAGTCTTGTAAAGGTATCAAGCACCAAGCAAAGGTGCACTTACAGATTCTTACTACAGCAAATCTTGGAGAGAAACCAGAAGTTAGCAAAAAACAGGTGAAGGAACTAAGGAAGAAACCCAAAGCCTAGCCCTATGAAAGCTCTGGTCTGGAAAGTTCTGCCTCCAGAAGGTCAGAAAGCATAATTTTTCAAACCTCAAAGAGCACAGAAAGAGCTGCTGGTTGTGTTGATGTCAAGAAGATTGGAACCAACTTAGCAAAGCAGAAGGAGAAGCAGATCTTTAAAATTTTATGCAGATGAGTTGATTGGAGAAGCAGAAGGAAACTAGGGCTAAGCTCATGTGGCATATGTCATACAGCCACACAAAAATAGTCTGCACCAGAAAGAAGTTAATACTAAAACAGTTTCATAAAATGAGTTTCAGGGAAGGAAAAAATGTTTAAATGAAACTAATTTCTATTTCTGTGTGTCTGGGTTACATTCAGGTCACCCTTTTTGAAATGTTTGCTGGTTAATATTGCTAACAATACAGTTAAAGTTTCATATATTAATTATGGCTACTTCAGCAAGGCATCTTTGCAAAGACAAAGAATCTAAGTTTGAACTTTGCTCTTGCAAGAATACCAATTAACAACACACTGGCATGTATCTAAGGTCTATATAACCAAGAATCCTACTAAGTAATATAGTCAGCGCTAGAGGTTTCTTTTAACTACAGAAATATTTTGCAATCATATCCTCTCTGAACTAGACAGTTCTGCTTCCTTACATGGAGGATTAAAAGCTAAGGGGGTATAACAATCCAATACAACTATTGCTTGCTTGTGGGGATAATTTAACTTCTTGATTAATTTTCAACAGCTATTTATCCAGGAAAAAAAATAGTGGAACCACAGGTAACTTTTTCAGAACAAACTTCTTCACTTTTAAATGCATTTTCCAAGACAAACAGTCAAAGCAGTAGCACTTCATTTCTTATAACACCGAAAAATTTTGTTACTACTCAAACATATTAAAGCTGTTTTTGTTAATGCAGTCTTTGGAACATGTTGTACAGAGGAAGCTCGCATCTTTCTTTCACTAGTGTGGGTGTCCTGATATTCTTGGGATTCTCACCTACTCATGTGAGTCAGTTTTATATAACGCTACAACATATAATTTACCTCCTACTCACAAGCCAACACTTTAGCACTAACATCTTAACCAAGGGTTATTTAAGGAATCTGAACTTAGTACATTTTTATATAAAACTGCGCAAGCAACCATTACATTTGTGTGTCAGTAATCACAGCACGCGGTCCTAAAACTAGAACAAAGAGAGCTGACTTCCTTGCAAAAATAATCAAGGTTGTTTCACCAAAAATAGAGCCCCAGAAGATTTAAGCTAGATGATACCCTTGTTCTTGAACTACACTAGGTGTTTTAAAAAATCCCTAAATAATAAAAAAAACAACCTTCAATCTAATGTAAGATGCACTAAATTGCCACATCTGCAGTGTTAATGATTCTCTAAAGGAGTGTAGAGGAGAATGGTTGTGCTGCCTTATGTTTTTCTCCAGCACTGCTCAACATGTAACTGAAAAAAACATCTAAAATGCTTTATTAAGATTTGAAAGCTATGAGAACACATTTGCCAACATATTCTAGTATTTTAGCTTTGACAAAGGTGTGTGGAATAACACATATCAAAGTGGTCAAATTGAAGGTTAAGCTCAGACACTTCAATAGGTTTTAAGAATATATTAATTGAACTGTTAACTGATAAAAATTCCAGTCAAGAAGACACCTAATAGTGATAGTGAAAACTCTTTACCCATTCACTCACTGGCTTCAGAGACAAATTGGTTCACCAGCTGACTCAATGCAAGAAAAATTGACTTCAGTTAATTGGAACAGTTGGAATAACATCAACTAATTTCAACTACTGACAATCTAGGCTACAAACCTTAACCTCAGTATTAATTGGCATGACTGAAAATACCTGTGATCAACAGTAGTTCTTCCTCAGCATGTAGTCTAATGACTTCCAATTAAATTTAGGTACTTATCATTACTTTTCCAATAAACTTTGCTTTCCCAAGTGAGCCCCCCCCGCAGTGATCTGCGCTGCAAGAGCTGCAGAAGAACTACTCTCTTCTCATCTTCCTCCTTTAAAGACAGCTGAATCAGGCAACAGGGAAAAGAATTACCTAGAGAAGTGTCTCATCACTAGTCTCTCCATTTTCAATAGTTCCCAGATTCAGTGTCTTTTCCCTCCAGTACCGCAAGCTCTCAAAACCAAGTGTTTAGTTTTCTCCTACACTTGGTTCCTTCTCCATACCAATACTTCAAAATACTTTTGTACCTTCCAATTACTTCAAAAACAACCATCCATTCAGAATATCCCTCTTCTTTTCTGACATGTATCTCTGAACTAAGCAATTCTGCCGATCTTTTCTACATTGATTTATCTCCTCTACTTTAACTTGTCCCCCGTTCAACACAGTACAAAGACATCATAAAGCATGTGGATTTAAATTGTTTACCCAGCTACCTTTCAGGTAGTTTTCTCTTCTGCTCCTTCCAACTTCCATTAAGTCAGTCAGAATTTGACTCATACTTGTTTAAGACCTTACTTTTTCTCACTCGCATTAAAGCAGCTTGTCTCATACTCAAAACCGATCGCTTCCATTCTGCCCTCTCCCTGATGCTTAAACACACCGATTTTTCATTGTGGATTCTCCTGCTGCAAACTTCCATTGCACACATTTCCCCTCCCTCCATCACTGTTGACAACCTATTACCTGCACTTGTAGGCTTTGTCTCACTTGGTTCTTCTCTTCCATTCTAACAAACTGTGCCCTGCATTTCTAAAAATCTGTATTTTCTTCTCCATTCCTGCTGCTAAAAGTCCACATTTAAGCCCAGGTAATTCCTCAGATTACTACCATTGCTTTTTTCTGTTCTTAAATCTTTCTTTTTAACCCCACACAGTTCCTCTCCTGAATGACATTCTATATTCACTTACTGACAATGCATTTTTTGTTCCATTTGAATTGCTTCCCAGTTCCTCCAGCATCACTTCCAAACAAGCCTCCCTGGCCACGACAGCTCTGCAGAATTTGGCTCAATCTCTCATTCATACTTCCTGCATCTGAAGCTCATTCTGTGAGCTAGCATCTTCATTTAATCATCTCTCCCTCCTTCTCAAAAACACACAGTACTCACAGAGCTACTCCATATTTAATTGCTGAAATGTATTAAATTAACTGTTTGATCCTCTACATATTCATTAAATAGCCATTCCATTCTTTTTCCCCAAGGATTACTTTTCAGCTTTGTTTTCTAAGACTGGAAACAACTCCTCATCTATTATGATGCACAGTTTAAGGACTCAGATTTATCACAAAATTATAATCATTTCATATATCTAAAATGTTGCTGAATATGTTGGTATAAAAGAAGATTTCTTTCTTACTCCAGCAAGAGAGTTATGCCTTGTTTCAAACATCTCTTTCAGACTATCTAACCACAATCTACTGAGACTAGAGACAGAAATCACATTTAAAAGTTACAATTATTTTTATTCCCAGTTCCCTCTGATCTGAAGATCTACAAATAATGGAGACACTTGTTGATGGCACTTGATGCTTCAAGTCACCAAGTACAAATTAAAATAAAAATGAAACATTCATAGAAATATTCGTAGACATGACTAAACCCCCCCCCCCCCCCAAAACCGAATGTGAACAGAATTTCATTTTCTAATATGCAAATTTAATTAATTTGGCATCTATCAAAGTCAGCGTGACAAAACCAGAGAGAATAAGTAGATCTCCCAAAAGAGACTATGATTAACTTCATCTTGTCTGGTTTTGAATTTATCTTCTTTATGTCAAATTCTGAACTCTCCATCTTAAGATCAAACTGGTCACAAGTTTAATAACAAGAATTCAGATTAACTCCAGTCTCACAACAGTGATACTACAACATCTGGAGTCATTACAGGATATTCCGTTTGGTACTTACACCAGTTCTACATCCTTATCTGCAGCATATAAGAACGATAGATAGTCCTTGTTATGTGCTTACAAGGAAATAGTCAGAATGCTCACTACAAATTTCAGCAACTTATTCAAAACAAAATGGCCCAATATGAATAAAACTTGAAGAAAAATTCTTCTTATAAATGTTCTCCATAAATACTGATGTCACAAATGATATACTGATAATTATCAAATAGCTATAGCTCCATAAAATATGAACTCTCCATGTCAACGATTTCTGTTACATTTCTCTTCCTTTAGAAATTAATGCTTAATGTTTTCACTGCATAAATGAAGTTGTATGCTACTTGCTTAAGTTAAACTAAGATGGTTAAGTAAACTAATAGACTGTAGTGCTGTGAGGACTTATAACAGATGAAGAGAGTAAAGCAAAATACAACTGAAAATAACGATGCCACATCTCCCGGAAGAGAAATACTGAGAAATAATACTGGGGGACAATCCAACAGTAGCCTGTAAAATATTGTTGTTCAGTTTTCCTTTAAACCATGTAGCTGATTCTGAAAAAAAGAGATGATTTTAGACAATCGTAAAAAGCAGTTGGTCTTGCACTTAATCACAACATAGACTTGCAGCAACCTATGACCTTTCAAACAAAGAACAGAAAAACTAGACATAGACAGTAACAGATATGTAAACATGCATCTAGGCATAGTGCTTCAAAATGGAAATGGAAGAAAAATGTATTTTCTTCTCTGAAATTTTCTTATTCATAGCTACTATCAAAGATAAGAAACTGAAGAAAAGAATTACACTGAAAAAGCAAATCAATCAGTAATCATGGATCAAAAAATAATAAAGATAAAAGCAAAGTAAAACAAAAGCTCTGGTAACTTAAAAAGGCAATACAAGACGGAAAGCAACAGTGGCATTATACAGAAAGAGAAAGAAAGAGTAATAGACAACACAAAAACCAGAACCAAACTCAGTAAAAATGACAAAAATAAGAGTGAAAGGGAAAAACAGTTAAACAAAAGTGTAAGAGAAAAGGACCTACTGTTCTAGCACAAACTAAAATGTGTATGGAAGCAAACATAGACTGAACATATTTTCTCTTATTATATCAGCTTCCAAAAGCTAGAAATATAACTCCCTTAGACACTCAACTCAAATGGAAATGATACCTTTCATACTATTCAATGGCTAATACAGAAGAATTCACCCGATTCAGAGTCTAGACAAAGAAAAGTTAACCTCTTCCTCAAAGTCTAAAAAATTCTATTAAAAGACACATTTCCACCCTCCACACCTGCCCAACACACTGGACATGCAGACTATAGGGTGGGTTTTTTATGTTCAGGCAGGCTAAATGAGATACAACAAAGCAGATTCAGAATAAGGATTTCTGAGAACTTGAGAATTTTTAATTTCAAAGGGAAAAAAAAGTTAGTCTACTGTGATGCACAGATATCTAGACTCAATTTCTGTGCATTCTCATCACTCCTTCCTACTACCATCCTAGAAAGTCAAAGACATTTGTGTCGAAATTTGCCCAAGAATTTAAATATGACTTGTATCAGAAATTCCTGGCCCTATAAAGGACTATACTTCACCTGAGAATTCTAAACATTTCTATTTGCTTTCTGCCCAAGAGCCACCATTTCTATGATTCAACTACTAAAACCTCAGCAGACTGTATGTACTCTACCTTTCCAGTGAGGAACTGGAGCTAGAACCTTTTAGCTGTGTTCATAAGCTTTGAGGAAATTTTGATCTGAGCCTCTGTTTTTCTGGTCTACTTTGGGGGGGGCGGAATTAATTTCTATGAAGACTGATAAAGTCTTTGAACTAAAAATCTGTTTTAATTAACAAAGAATTAACTATGTGTTTCTCCTGTGTAGCTTGCTAGAGATCAGAGACACGGTCAGTGGAAAAAAATGTACTATTTTGAAGTGCAGCCAACTGACTCGTTATTATAATAGGGGACACTTGCACTCCATTCTCTAACAAGCTCACTATCATAATGATTCTCTGTAGCCTACTATCCAAAACAACATTAAACACTATGCAACTTTTTCTTACTCTAGAAAATGACTGCCTAACAAAACAAATACCCTTTCATTAAAACTGATAGCTCTTAATGCCAGATGTGAACTCTGCATACCATGTTACTGCCATCCATTGTCATTTACCGCTTTTTTACTGTGTCTATACTCAATAAACAACATTAAGCCAGAATGTATGGGAAATTAAAAATCACATGCTCCAGAACATATAAATGTAAGTTAATGTATTACCTCTACAACTTAAAGGTACCATTAAATAGCAAAAATTATCTATTAATCAACACTGGAGTAAAATACAAATCCTGGTAAATGTATCAATAAGCATTTCAATATTTAGATAAATTTATATCAAAAAATATTTTTTTTGCCAGAAAACAGAAGTTACAATGTTAATGCACTTGAACCTTATGTAAGAAAGTCAGTAGAAAACACAGCAGGAAACTAGATTACCCCAGTAAAACAGTTTGAGCATACAATTACAATGGAAAAGCTTATTTCATGAGTGGTAAATATCTCCAAGTCCTCTTTTGCATCCACAAGAAAGATACCTTAAACAAATTGTTCTGCCAACATTTCTAGGAAAAAAAAAAAAAAAAAAAAGATATCTGTGTGTCTGAAGGCATCTTTTTCAGATACCATCAACTAAGGCAAGCAATGCTAAATAATGATGTTTGCAAATCACACGCTGACAGTTTTTATTATAAAACTTGATAAAGCATTTAGTGATATGGTTTATACATGTTAGCCAGTAGCAAGAGAGCCAACTTTCAAACAGTACCATGCCTCTGACTTTACAGTATATTCAGGTGAGCAAATTGTTTATAATACAAGATTGATGTAGCACACTTCTATAATGAGAGGATATAAAGAATACATGGTAGAAAGATATTGTGAGTTTCCAAGTACTATGTTAGGGAATAGTAACAGTAAAAATAAATAATATCCAAAGAGAGATGTGGGCTCAAAAGAGATTGAATACAATCCTTATCAGTACAATCAAGCCATTTGCCCATATATCTCTGCATCTTGGATATTTTGCTCAAACTTCTACCACTTTTTCCAGAGTATTGTGCTTCAACACTGCCACCTCCTCTTTACTAACACCTGACCATTGGCTGGTAACTTCTCAGTATTGTTTAGGCCTTCATTCTCAAGTCAGCCTCCTCCTGCATACTTCATAGATTTTACATGGAAGAACAAAATAGGCCTGAAAATTATACGCTGTTGCTCAGAACAACTAAACCCAATAAACAAGATGACATCTTTACTTTAAGGTTTTCAGTTTATGCCTCTTCACTTGTGACTAGGTTACCCTGAGCTCTTAGGAAATGAGGATTTGTCCTCATGTGCCCGAACTATGGCTAATAACCAGCAAAGAGCAGAGAGAATTGCTCACATACACCTCCCAACAGCGTACACACAACTGACCCTAACAACACAAAATATTTCCTAAGCCCATTGCTAAGAGTTTATGTTCCTGGAAGAGGCAAGTTTGTTACTTTCTATTTAAGAGACAGTTTAAAGCACATATAAATAAATAAATAAATAAATATGCTGTTTTTAAAAGTAAATTACATTTTTCCTGAAAGAAAAGCATAAAAATAAAAGTTTTCAAGGACAGAATTTGTGTGCACCCATCTTTTCTGCACATTGATGTTATAAATAAAGACCAAACATTGTTTCCGTCCCTAGGTAACTATTCTCAAGTGCACTTCTGAAGAATAATCTCTAGTAAGGAATAAGCAGCCATGCAGTTATTTACCTTTAAGGCATGTTTGTGAGCTAAAAGGTATCTTAGCATATGTTGAACTATACTCTGTCTTGCTGGCTCTAGAATTATTATTCCTAGAAGAGTGTTAGGCAGTCTCTGTTAGTCTAAATGATGCCTTTGGAGCATCTACTGAAAAAAGCCTTTGATTCATTTACTAATGAATCAAAAGCACAAATCATAACAGCATATTTATTTTATGCTTTGGGAAAAGACAAGGGAATTAACAGCTTACTCCCAGCCCCTTCCACGCAAGAAATAAAAGTTCATTCTAATAATAAGTCCGTTTTCACGCTGGGTGACTGTCTAACCTAAGATAATATTAATTGAATCTCTTCAGCCAACAATAGAGCATTTTCTCTACACCAGTTTCCTGCCACTATAGCAAAGCATGAATTACGTGTTGCCTGCAAAGGGAGTGCACAGCCTGAGGGAGAGGAGAAAGAAGAGCTGAGATGCATATACTGCTCACTTCATGTCCAATGTTTATATATTTTTAAAACTAGAAAAGACACTTTTATGGAAAAGTACCAGACCCTGCTAAACTATACCACTGGGAATACTGAAAGAAGGCTTAAATCATTACAGAGTACACAAAAAGGAAAGACTTGGGTGAGCCAAGGGCTGACAAACTAATAGGAAAATTCAGCTACAAGCAGCAGAGGCTCTTGTTCTCTGTTTTGGGACAGAAAGAAAATTAGATCTGCCTGAGCAAGGGATAGATTTAAAAAAATACTCCTCAGGAAAGTCTGACTTAATAACTTTTACCTTATATAGAAGCTGGCTGAGAGTGTGCCCACAATTCCTCAATTTGACCCACCTAACATACAGAATTTGCTATGCCAAGGAATGAGATCTCTTACAATCATGATGAAAATACTTTCATACGCATGCCACAGTAAAACCATCAGTGCCATATTACTCAACAGTCTTTTGTTAATGATGGGTTTCAAGAAAAGAAAACAACATAAATCTCATAATCCTAATGAAAATAATACCATTCCCTCCTTGACAGAGAGGTAGCATTAGCCTAGGTATTCCAAACCTTTTTAGATAATTCTTACAAGCAATTGTTACTTCGCAAACAAAAAGAAGAAAAAAAAAAATCTGATTAAAATTTATCTAGCCCTGCAGTTAAGCTGCTTCCTGAGGAACCTCTATATCATATAACAAAAGATTATGCTACTTTCAAATACATCCACCAGCCTACACTAATTAACATTAAAGAAACTATACACATTTAATGTTTTCTGTTATTTCATTATTTGTATATACAAATGCACCTCAATTGCATACTATATAAACCTCACTTCCCCTTATTAGAATCTGATCAACTGAGATATGGTAGCCAAGGGCTTTGGATTTATTAAATTCAACTCTAATGTAGACTTTGCTGTCTATTCTATCAAAGTCTTAGTGATCCATTAAAACTGTATGCATTTGTTCTCACAGTCACACTGTACAGGAGGAAAGTGCCTAATATGACCAGTGGTCACAGAGAAGTTAATGCCAATACAGCATAAAGGTTTTTAAATCTCAGGCTTGCACGTTAATGGCTGGGCTCATCTTTCTACTCTGCTACCTAGTCTGGCAGCATAAAATAGATGGCTTGCTTCATTCCCTGAAGACAGCAATGTTATAATTGCCAAAGGGTTTTGGCCAAATGAATAGAATTAAAGTGAAAATCTTCAGAGGAAATTTTAATTGATCAAAAGTTCCATATAATTGCAAGAACTGATGATAAACATTTCTTTTCCAATTTTTCACCTTTAGTGAAGGAGACGCACCTTTCTTTTCTCCTGCAAAAATCACAAACATTAGCAAGCAACCCCCTTAGACCCTAAGCCTCTTGTTCTCAGCAAGATGATTAAATGATCAAACTAACTTCATCCTTCTTTAAAACCTAAGCTAAAATAATTTCATTTATGCCAGACCTCTAAAATATCATTACTTTCCAAAAGAAAAACATACAGTAGTTTCATGGCTTTAGGTTGCAATTATGTAAATTTTCTAAAACATAGAAACATGGAAATAGCATTTCTCTTCCCTCTTCTTTGCCCCTGTAACTCAGTAACAGGCTCTTACTCAGCAAAATATTTCCAGCCTCTGCTGCATAAACTATTTTTCTAATTTATCAGGTACTTAATTGTTGAATGCCTGCTCTATCAGTTGCTGCACTTGCTAACTGAGCACTCTGCAAGGCTGCTTCTGCTCTGCTGTTGCAGCTCAGTGAGTTCCAGAACACCCTGATTACACGCCAGAATTGTACCAAGTTTAAAATAGAATACCACACAGATGCATCAAGATCTGTTAGTCATTCTCTTAACAGCTCTACCACGCCATTAAGAACTAAAGAAAGAAATGTGAATTAACTTATTTTATGAATTCTCTATTAACATGACAAAAAGGATGGTCCTACTGATATCAGCCTCCTCTTACATGAGGAGATCTTTGATGCTACAATTCTCTTTCGCATAATGCATTATTAAACATTTCTTCATCCTCTGAGGAAAAAACAAAACAACACCTCATTTTAAACCATGTTATCTAATAGTTTATGAAAAATTTCTGTAATATAACTCACCTAAGAGCTGCTGGTATTGCATAGTCTCTGTAAAAATTAATTTACGTTTACCTAAAATGATCATTTTTAGCATATGATACAATAAGCATTTTACCTGCCATTTCTCTGAAGTGCAAATATGATGCCTTTCTCCTGAAAAGGAAGCAGTTTCTTTCTCAGTCTTTCAGGTAGAAAGGACAGCTTAGCATCAACATTTTCTGAATAAGAAGCTTCAAGTGTAGGTGTTTCCTGGAATATACTAGCCATGTTGAACCTAAGGGAAACAAACCAAAAAAGACATCTTACTTAAAAGACAGGTCTGCGATACATTACAGAATAAAGCTTCATGGAACAATAATAATCACTCCATCTTGAAATACTCAATACCTACACAACTCTTCTCAAGTCTTGAGAATTCTCCCTAGAAAGCATAAAAGAATGCAGATGATGGAGGAAGAGCCCACCACTTCAGTATCAATAAAATATTCTAACTATTCCAGTATAAAGAGATCAGCATGCATCACTTCCGCAATGCTATGAAATAGTTATTTAAGAAAGTTCCCTATTCATGGATGACAGTTATTGGCCATTCAAATAAGGCTAACTTGTAGGCATCAAAATATAACTCTTTTAGCAAACATTTTTCAGAAAAGTTACAGAAAAACGGTTATTTAACCTTATGATGATGGAACTAACAGTCCTCTAAAATTTTTGCTCCCAAGAATCAAATCAGGAAAAAAGGGCAAAATATGCCTCATCAGAGCGGGGGGGGGGGAGTAAGGAACTTTACTCCTCTCAGAAAGAAACAGTCTTAAATCACAGAATTAATCAATGAAAATTTTCATACTGTACTTCAGACTAAAAATGTGAATTCTTCATTAATTGTTGTCCAAGGGGACAGGGTCAGAGAAGAAATATTGGCTTTTGTTGTCTTATAACTTCAATAGACTTTTAACAAACAGACGGTTAAAAAGTTCAGCAGCAGTGCACTAACTAAACATGAGGAAAGCAACAAACCTTTACATCAAAGCATTACCTAATTATTTTGGATTCATGGCCTGTGTGAGAAGCAGGATTACCTTAACGATCATAGGAACAAAGAATATCAGCCAAAATATGCTTCCTGTATTGTTAACAGTAGATACTGTACCACCAGGTTTGATAACAAAATTCTGAACGTTACACACAGATTTTTTTAATACTGACATATTTCTGAAGCAACTTGGAAGAAGTCAGATATGATTTGGCGGGATGAACCATTACATTTCCAAGAAGAAATGTGCTGAGCTAAATGGTCATTCACTTCAAGGATCTGCAGGACTAAGTAACTTTTTTTTTTTTTTTTTTTTTTTAAAAACCCTGACTGGTTACAAAGATAGACAGACCTGGGGAGAATGCAAACGGTTAAAGTAATCAACATAATAAAGCATGATCATGCAAAACAGAGTTTGCAACAGTTTCCTTCTATTGTCATGCAGTGCAGGTGAGGAGGTAAAACAGATTGATTCAGATTAAACTATATGCCACAGTGAAAGAACAGCACCTCTGTACTCCTAAAGAACTCCATTTATGACATTTTAGCTATAAAACTTGACGTACACTCTTCCAGCTGAAGTTACACTCTCTTCAGTGAAGAGAATCTAGCTATAACTGCACTACATCTATCTATCTATAGCCCAAGTTGAAAGAGCCTGGGCTTTTGTTCTAGCACAACTATACAAACATCTTCTAACACTCCATCTTCCACGGGCCTACGTTAGCCTAAAACAGAGAAATCCTTCCATTAGGATGGGAGGGGGAGTTCCTACTGGAATTTTTCCAAGACCATGGGAAGCCCTTGCCCCCCGAGAGCCCCTCTCCATGGTGCTTACCCCGGTGGCGGCTCGGCCGCGGCGCACGGAGCCCCTGGCCGTGGTGCTGCAAGATGGGGAGCGGGGATGCAGGATTCTCTGACCCCCGGCTGTACACCTCTCACACTGCCGAGTCAGCCGGGTCCCGTCTCGTTTGACAGTTAATGTTGTCTTAAAATCTGGGAGATGCAAAGAAAATGGAAAGAATAGATGACTAGGGAGCACTGCAAGAATAAGTTATCGGGAATTTGTCACTTCTGGAGCAAAAAAAAATTGGCACTGCCAGTACTGTTGACAAAAATGTCTGTAACTGGATAAAAAAACCCCAAACCAAATAATAATAAAAAAAAAAAAAGACCACCTTCTCCTCCCCCCAAAAATAAAAAAAGAAAAAACCCAAGGACCTGATTGTTCTGGAAATCCACTAAACTGTTGTAGAACCCTAGAAAAACTAGTATTTTGGGCTATCCCGTCACTGGCATCACCAGTCAGACTAATGACATTCAGACAGACAGAAAATGAGTAAGTACTTTTTTTGGTTATATGATGAATTATAGGCATATCTATCAAGATACGCATCACAGACATTCAGAGAACTGGAAGGAAAATGCTGCAGACAACCCTACGGTCAAGTTCCACGAGATTGTCATGGTGAAAGTATTGAACAGAGTAACATTGGAGAACTTCTCTACATACCTTCTTGGGCATCTACTACCACTTCTACAATGAAGTGGTGTGTAACCACAACCATTTTGGCGTACCATTCTGCTGGATGATGAGGGGACAAAAAGTGAATTTAAATTTAAAATATCAAGCGACACTTAAAGTTGAGGCAAGTTGTATTTACCATTGATATGGATTTTGTTCTACTTCGTATTAAATTACTTAGCTGCTAGAGAATCTATTGTAAGAAGCATATTCTTGAAGAGTTATCCTTTGTCCCACAAAGGATAACTAGAAATATTATTGCACATGTATGAAAACAACAATCCTAACTGGAATTATAGGTATGTGTGTGCATACACATACACACACTTCAGGACTTCTGTATAAACATGGTTTCAACCCTGGTCTCAAAAACGTGTAACTCAAGGGTCTGAACACCTGATGTTACTCACTGATTGAGTGCAAACAATTCACACAGCAATAAGAACCCAAGGGCTGGAGAGAGGCTGCTGTTGTGCTTCCAATAGCATGATCAAGGTACAGAAAGCCCAATTCTCAAGTAAGTCTGGTACTATCAGCAGAAAGACAGGCTCTCTTCTCTTCAGGTCATGCACTCAAGGTGCTAACCTAACAAGAGACAAGCCCAGTGCTGCTAAACCTCCTCCTGATACAGACTTCTGACTAAAGACCTTCTAGAACATAACCTCTCCAAAGATAGAGCGCGATACCTTCTGAATGTTAATGAAATAGCCAGTTATAGAGAAAGGAAAGGATTTATTTTGCCAACCAGACACTCTGTGTCATCTAAGTGTGATTGTGCTATTGACTATGGCTTCCCCCCCCCATTTTTATAAGTGGAATCTCTCTCATATCTTTCAAGAAACCATGTTCTTGTACCTTGGGTCTCTGGAACATTCAACAGCAGATAAAAGTACTACGATCAGTATCAAGGCTCTTTGATGTATGTCCATCACTGAACTTTGCTTAACAGAAGGAAAGCCTCTAGCTTGCCCTGTATACCCAAGAGATGCATTTCACAGAAAAGAAGTCATAAAGCTCTGGTAAATACCCGCTTCATCTCTCAGTTGAGCAAACAGAAGTGCTTCAGCTCTAACTGTTGGGAAAGCAATCATAATCACTTCAATAGTTCTGTCACAATATTTTCCACAGAGGTTTTTTTGTTGTTTTTTTTTATTTTTAAGTTGATTAAGGTACTTTAAGACTGCTGGCAGAAAACAAACACTAAACATTTCTGTGGAGCCAACATTAAACAAGTATGCTGCAGGATGGGTGGACCCAACAAACCTGTTCAACACTCAGTTCTGTGATTCACCCCTAAAGAAAACGTCTGACTCATTTTCTGTGATGATTTTCTATTCTATAAAAGCAGAGAAAATTATACACTTCTGATCAGCTTGCTACATAGCTTGTTGTGAGTGACAATATAAGAATGAAATGTTAACATAATTAACTTTCTGTTGAACTAGATTATGACAAGATTCTTTCACTGAAACACTGAATAAAAACCATGTAGTTTCAGAAGCATAAATCTGAATTAGGAGGCACATATGATTCATCTGTACATAGCAATACTACCATAAAAAAATGTTTCTGCATCAGTCACTAATAAGGTTAAAACTGACTTTGCAGATCTATCTTAAAAAGCAGCAACACAGAAAGCTCCAACTACCAGGTATGTAAAAGTTTTTGTTTATTTTTTTCTTCTAGGTGAATAATTAAAGAAATGAATGGTGAATAATTATAGAATAGGTGAAAAATTAAAGAAGTCCACACGTAGTGAACAACGACTATTATAAAAACATATACAATGACTAGCGTGAGCACAAGACAAGATAGCAATATGAATTGTGCATTACTAAACATTTCACACATTGCTCCTTGGAAAGGCATATTGGAATATTACCCCAATATTCTCCTAATTATCAACTTTATGCTCCAGTCCTTTGCATTTACCTTATTTACACTACTATTTTAACTTGCACTACAAGCTTTCAAAGATGGACTTTGCCATCTGCTGTGCATATATAACCTACCACTCTCGTGGTTGATTACTATGGAGTTCATGGCAAGTAAAAAAATACCTCGGGTAAAATATTTGATGCTCGAGATATGATTGCCTGAGAACATGCACTTCAGAATGAAGTTTTAAGAACTTAGATAACTAAAATGCACTTTTTTTTTTTAAAGTAACACTTACATAGTTTTCCAAACCTTTTAAGTTTACTTCAATTATTGTAAATATGCACTTTTTAATGATCATACAAAGGATCATTCCCTGAAAATTCAAAGATCTGTCATAATTTCTGACTAAACAGTGATAAAAATCCATACTCAGTCCATATTCATACCTGCAGCACTATTTTATGATATCCAAAGCTACAGAAGACACTATGAAAGGTATATTGACCTTATGGAAGATTTATTTTGGTTGTGTAGAAAATGAGACTGAACAGTGATAAAACAAGACAGAGAAAGAAATTATTTCCACCAAATTGCCTTTTATTGATTTCCTAAAGTAATAATTATATTGAGAATCAATGCCTTACTTATGTATAATGACTTTGGCAGTGGTGGTCATTTATATTTTGCTTTGAGACAGATCAATTATGTACACCACTGTAGTAAAGTCAACAAATAAAAATAGCCTTTTTAAAAAAAAAATGTAGTCAGTGTAGCAGAAGACCAGTTTGCATCTGTTGTTCTACCCATTGCAGATTCAGAAGCTCTAAGAAGAGAGAGAAAGATTAGTGCATGTTTTCTCTAACTAAAATTTTTCATTTGTTTCTGTGTCCTTAATATGTTGTAATACGCATCCCATCAACATTCCCACATCCCTAGATCACAAGCTCTGGAACTTCAGTTTTCTCAGACAAAATAGACCTAAAAGGTTTGGTGTGGAGACCTAACTTTTCACTCAGAGTTCGTTCAGCTACAGACGTTTTAGGAGTAAAAAAAATAAAAACTGTACTGTATATTCTCAAGTGTTTTAAAAGGAAATCAAGGATGAAATAGCTGAATTACTAAACCCAGTAACTTTTCATCCAAAATTGCTTTAGTATCTCAGGACTAGCTAGTGGTAAATGATCCCAACTTTTAAAAGCAGGAATGGGGAAGACTCATGGAACTACAGCATAATTCATTTATAGGGCATAAAAATCAGTAAAAAATTATGAAGTGCAGAACTTGTGAACACCAGGATAAATGTGTCTATTTGGTGGGAGTCAATGCATCTTTTTTAAAGGCGAGTCTTATCTTTCAAGTCTGCTGCAGTTTTTTTGAAGGGGATCTACAACAATGTACCTATAAACTGATTGATGCAGTCCAGTTTCCACTATTTTTCAACATTAATTAAAACACAGTAAGTTTTATAGACATATTTGTACAGCAATTATAATTTCCAGGAAAACTTTTGAGAAAGTCCCTCAAACTTTTAAGAAAACTGAGCTGTCGTGAAAAAATTGCGCTGAAACTTTTTTTTAAATACAAGCAATTAGACTGTTCATACATGAGAGAAAAACATCAGCAATATTTCAAAGGAATCCACTCCGACTTCTACTATGTTCAATGAATTCATAAATGAACTGGAAAAGTAAGTAATCACCAAGGGACAGGGGCAGTATAAATACTAGTAAAATAGAATAAAATAATTTTTAAGAAGTCTGGAATTCTTTCTGTCCCTGCTGCTGCTATAGTGCATTTCCCTATAGACACTTATCCTTCCGGAGGTATGTATTGAGACCCAACTTGTTGAGGATATTACCCCAGGTGATATGTTTCTTTTTTGGAAGGTTGGGTGCAAGACTGATGGGAACTTCAAAGACTATTTAAGTTTTGCAGTAGCTGTTTGCCAACGCAAGCCGATACCATAATATAAACCCACTATTTATTTTTACAGACCACTAAGTATAGCCTTTTAATGCAGCTCAGTAGCAGATGCCTAAAACAAACGAGTATTTCCATCAAGCATTTGCTTCATAAATTTCCTCTTGATGGTCTTAGCTGCTTCACAACTGTATGCTCAATAAAACTTAATAGGGAATTTAAGGTTCTAAAAATATCATGGGAGCTTGGCTAATTGATTCATCAACCATTTTTCCACTAGTGGAATAATAAAGAATTTAAAAACTATGCAAGTCATTAGAATACAGCATTTTAAAAAATGTAACAAGAAAAAGCAATCAGACTGAACCAAGTACATCACAAAGCTCTGTAGCACACAACAGTTTTTCCACAGACCAGTGTACTGGGCTTGAGGAAAACAGACACCTTAATACCTGCCTTGGAGCACATTTTTTTTTTACTTATACAATTCCCTGTACACAACAGCGACCTGCAATAGCAGAACTACCTGAGCACATGCTGAGATAACCCAGAAGCAGCATCAGCAGCCAGGGCGAACAGACCTAAACGAGACCTTCTGGCACAAACGTGGGCTGAGAAAGAACAAGAGTCACCTGGAAGCTCGTCCCTTTACAGTGAGCAAGTCCCACCTAGGGCACACACCTAGGGCTGCTCACTGCGCAGGCCCTGGGCGCGCTACACCCCGCTGCTTCGCGGGGCGAGACCGCACTCCCGGCCCGGCCTCCACCCCTAGGGCGGGGCGCAGGCCGCCCCTCACAACCGCCCCCCTCCTGCCCACCCCCCCAGCCACTGTGCATCCCACCCCAGGGAACAGGCTGGAAACGGTCCCTCCCGCTCCCTGCTACCCTGAGGAACCGCTCATAGGCGAGGGCCGCTAGGCCGGGCCCCACCCCGCCACTCACAGCTCCGACCGCCGCCGCCCCGCACCTTCGCGGGCTCTCGGCTCAAACCGCCGCCGCCCGGAAATGACGCATAGCCGGGGGCGGCGGGGCGGAGAGCGCACACGCGCAGGCACCCGCGCGCTTCCCGCCGTGCGCGCGGCGCTTCCGGGCCCGGGGACCGTTTTTTCTTTATGTTTTCTGTCCGTCCTGTCCCCCCCCGCCCCGTCTCGCTTCCCCGGGAGCAGGTTACACGGCACGATCCTGCCCGGCAGTGCATTATGCCGCCTGCTTCGCTCGGATGGTGCGCGGGGGAGAGAGGGAGGGCCGAGGGAGCCGGAGGGGCGGAAGGGGGGAAGGAAAGCGGCGCGGTTACCTCAGGGTAGAGGCCGCTCCGAGAGAGGCGGGCTGGCTGGGAGGAGAGGGTGGTAGGCACAGGAATGGCGTTAAGGGCTGGGCTGAGCGAAGGGCCCGCAGGAAGGGGCGCCCCGGGCAGTGCCGCCGGCTCTAGAGGTTGGCGGAAAGAGCAGCTGAGAGCTGGAGCCAGGGCGAGGGGCCCGGAGAGCGAAAGGGTGCGCGGCAAAGCAGAGACTACAGCTCCCAGATTGCCCTGCGCCGGCCCGGTCAGGGGTGCGGGCTTTTCGTGCGCCTGCCGGGAGGGCTAGCGGGGGGCACCAGACGGGGTTGGGGTGCTGCTGCTCGGGATAGACCGCACCCCAGGCGGCAGCGGACCTGCTCCGGCGCCTTACGGTCAAGGGAGGGTTGCCGCCGCCCGGGCGAGGGGGGCCAAGGAAGAGGGGACAGGCGGGCTGTCATTAGCGGCGGGAGCAGTCCGTCTGCGCGCCGCCGCGCCGCCAGTGGTCGTCGGCTGCCCACAGTGGGCGGGCGCGGCGATGCCGGTCTCTGTGCCAAGGCGGGGTTCTTATTGGTGGTTACGGCCGTCTGTCAAGGCAACCGCGCCCTGCGATTGGTCGATGTCTCCTGGGCGGGCTTGCGCCCGCGTAAGCCGAGAGGCTCCACTCACCGGCAGCGCCGGGGGAGGGCGCCACGCCGCTAATTGGCCCGCGCGGCCGTTAATCATTAGTGTTCCGTGCGGCCATTGGCGGCGACGGCGCGGCGGGGCGGGCCTTTCTCCCCGCCGCGGCAGCAGGAGGAACCCGGGCGGCTGTCGGGGCTGGCGATGAGGTTAAGCGCCCCTCGTGCGTGAGCCTGCTGCCGCCGCGCCGGCCCCAGCCCGCCGGCCGCGCTGCCGCGGTAAGGAGCCCGCCGCCCCGCCGGGGAAGGCGCCCCTGTGGGCGGGGGGCGGTGGCGGCGGGGCCGCGCACTCCGCTGAGGAGAGCGGGGGAGGGGGGGGCGGTCGGCCGCGCCCGCAGTGCGGAGAGCGGGGGGCAGCCGCTGAGGGGGAGCGGGCGGGCCCGCGCGGGGGAGGGGCGCGTGCCGCGGCCGTTGGGGCCGGCTGGCGGCGGGGGCCGGCTGCACCTGCACGCCGTGGGGGTGGGGGGGTCCCGGTCCGGCGGGGAAAGGCTGGCCCCGTTTCCCTTCCCTAATATAGGCAGGGCTGGCCGCCGCTGGTGGAGTGGGGCTCGGCACGGCGGCCCGGAGCTGCGCTCCTGCGCCGCCCCCCCGTGGGGCCGCCGGTCGGCCCCGGGGCTGCGCCCTCGGCCCGCCGCAGCCCTGCGCCGCCCCGGCCTGGGGTCTGGGTCCTGGCTGCGCTTGTCGCGGTTACTTGTTGGAGGATGTTGGTCCCTGGGCAAGCGCTCTCTCTGGGAGCCGGGGGTAGGGAGCCGGTTGGTGGCCCTCGGAGCACTCCGAGCCCTTCAGGCGGTAGGCTCTAGGGGTGCTAAGTGTTGCAGGGGTGAGGTTTTCGGGTTTAGCCCCTCGGGTTAGCAGTAGTTGCCTGCAAGCGTGCTGCGCTCGTATCGGCTATCGTGGGTTCCTATTTAGACCTCCCCTTATGTTGCCTGAGGGCAAAATGTTATATCCATGCTGCCTATCATAGTGTTGGAAGTGGGGGATGTTCTATTATGTTTGGGGTTTTTTTCTGGCGCATGTTGGACAATTCTGCATGTGGATATATCTAGCGTACTATAATCCAAAGTGTAAGAATCAAGAGCAAACTGTGTCACAGTCTGGTTTTTACGGTTGCTCTTAATAACTTTTTGAAATGAGTTTTCAGCACTGAAGAAGGGTTTCACTTTATGAGCGAGACAGAAAAAGAAGTGAGGCATAGCTGTTTCTTACCTTGAGTCTAAGAAGAATTCAGATCATCCACACTAAGAGATTTGCACAAATTCTACTTTTCATAATTAAGCCTGTAGTACAAGATAGATATTGGTGGATTTGTGTGATTTCTATAGAAAGCTGGATTAGGAAGGTGATGGAAAAAAACCAAAATGAGTGATGGATACTTTGTTTAGGGTGCATTGTCAGATAATATAATCTACAAAAGTGTGTGGTGTTTTGGAGTGGTTTTTTAATTGTTTTAATTTTTAATATTGATGCCCTTTTTTCATTAGCCTGAAATGAGAGACATCTTGTGTGCCTAATACAGAATAGGGAGTGTGTTGGGTATTTTTTCTCTTACAGAGTGTCTGAGAGTAGCCTTTTTGCATTGAGGCATTAACTTGCGATTTTCAACGGGATTACTTTCTTGTGTCTTGTTTTCTACAAGGAGTATTGCACTTGAGACTTGCTGTTTGGTTGAATACTAAGCAGAAGACATGATCACAGCAAGCTTACAGTGCAGTATTTCTTGTGAATGTTAGATTAGGAATACGTATTTATTATTGAAGTGAAAACAACAAAAATGAAGTTCTGAAATTATTTTTCAAAAGGTTTTATTCAAACAATTTGCTATTCAGCAGGAAGAAATGGCAATGGAAACATGTTTTCTTCGACAGTCTTCTGTTTGTTACAAATGATAATATTGCCAGGCAGCTAATATTAAACGTTTGTTTTACAGTGAATACTGTGATGTTGAGGGTTTGAGCATTTTGTAGAAAATCTGTAATTTATAGCTTGTACTCAATTAAAAAAAAAAAAAGCCCCAATGGTAAAGATAATATAAAGACTTGTGTCTTTTAAATCTTGGAAGGTCAAAAATGTAACTTGTAACTTCATTGCTCACTATTGCTAGGTCACTTTATTTTACA
The DNA here is from genome assembly GCF_035582795.1 of Mycteria americana. Classification (NCBI taxonomy): domain Eukaryota; kingdom Metazoa; phylum Chordata; class Aves; order Ciconiiformes; family Ciconiidae; genus Mycteria; species Mycteria americana. The sequence goes on from NC_134373.1 coordinate 36,802,809, forward strand.
AAACTGTAAATTGCTATCAAGATCTACGACTACTTTTCTCAGGAGTAAAAATGGGTTTGACTAAATACCAGTAATTTTAAAGGGTGTGCAGTGTACTGGGTTAGGTTTGTTAGCAGTTTTCCAGAAAGTATTTGTTAAGGATTTGGGAAGGGTGAATTACTTGAATCTGTTGCAGTGGTCCTCTGATTAGATTTTATTTGTGTGTGTGTGTATGGAGGAATAAAGAAGGAGAATCTGAGGAGGCAGATACTACTACTTTCCTCTTTGTTGTTTTAAGCATAGTTCTATCTATGATTTTTTTTCTTCCTTTAACTTGTATTAAGTTTTTTGTTTTCATTTCTTCTCAAGTTTTAGTGTATTTGCCTTACATCATAGTCTTACTTATTTGATACTACTTGCTTAAACTCTGTCTGTAAAACTGCTTCAAACTAGCTGGACGTTCTAGGTGAAGTGCTTTAGGTATAGCTCTGGGTATGAAACCCAAATACCATGGTTTTGTGTTGTATTCAGTTGAAAGGTGCTGTCAGTTTTCTCCAGTAGCCTTGGTTAATTTAAGTTTGTATATCTTTGTATCACCATTTTCACACATCTACTTCCCCCAGAGTTAATTTGACTAAGAAATGTAGTGCCACATCTTTTTAAATGCGATGATACATTTAAAGTTTCAAAGTACTGTATTCTAGGCTTTTGAAAGTAGTTGATACAGTTGCATTTTTTGGACTCTTTGGGGAAAATGGGCCTTTTGACATCATGTTCAATAAAGACTGGGTTGTTAGATAATGTTAATGAAGCAATATAAACTTTGAATTGGCTGCAGTGTAGCATACATTCAGTTTTTAAAAACCTTTTTATATATTGACAGCATTGTTCAGTTTTGGTGAGCTAGACGACTCTATGCTATAACTCTTACTACCTGCATAAAAATAGCAACAACAACTTTGGATGTCCTGATTAGTGATAGCCAATAAAATCACTATTAAAGTGTCTAGATTCTGAAATTTTCCAGCATACTCTAATTCTTATTTCATAGATATGAACAGAGTTAAGCAATAGCCAGTAAATACAAACCACTAATTCATGGGTGTGACATCTAATGAGCTTTCAAAGAAGTGGTAGAGTATTCTGTAATCCTGGCACCACTAGGTTGGAAGGACTGCAGAAGTGTTGGGGTTTGGGAGCCCAGTTAAGCTTTTAGTGGCAGTTTTCCCATGTACATTCCACCTAGTAATGGCTGGATAGGAATCACCCAGGGGCTTTTGTTAAACGCTGCATTCCAAATTGAGCCTTTTAGTAATGGAAAGATGAGTCGTTCGGCAATGCAAGACCTGAATAATAAGGTCACTCATACCGAACTCTCTAGGCAAGAATCTATGTGAATGCCTTAATATGGTGCTTGCTCTGGATGATAGGTAGCATCTATGCAAGCCCGTTAAAGTAGGTTTTATGTGTTTCTTTGTTGGCTTTTCTTTGAGGTGGTGGACTGATGCGCCGTATAACAATGTTAAGAGATTTTTTAGATAACGGTATTGGAAAGCTCTATTTCTAGGAGATCATAAATCAGCAACAGATTATGATTTAATATTGTTGGGAAACTTGTACTTTCAGCCTACCTATAACCTTATTTTGATCTCATAACTTTTTGAAGGAGTGCTTTAGAGGAAATAATGTCTGAAACCACATTTATGGAAGCTCAGCAGCCTGAATTACAGAACAGCCTCCACTGCTACTCTTGTGCATAAGTTAGTCTCCTGCAGTTTAATGTATGTATTATGAGAATCCTGTCAATGTATCATTTTATGCTATGAACTCTTCTCTGATATACAGAATTAAGTTTCCAAGAATGTTCTATTCAGTTATGGTATGTTTGTATCCAGGTATCTGCTGTATCTGGTGAAGCAAACTGTAGATTTGAAGAGCATGGCTGTGGGATGCTTATTCAAGGGTTTCTTTTCTATCCCTTATCTTGGATCTCTAGAAGGGAATGGAGCATTATCTCTCTGCAGCCATTGGTTTCTGCATAAACATATCCTGCATTGTTCACCTGTCTTTGTTCATCTGCTGCTAAGTTTTTTCTGTTCTTTTATCTCTTTCCCAACATCAATTTTTGTTATTCTTTAATCTATAACTCAAAAATCTGTGTATAAAATGGAATTTTGTCCTTTATTTAACACTCTCAACTTTCTACTCTGCCCCCACCCCAGGTTTGTTTGTTATCAAGTTTGGAATGCCATTTATGAAAGGTCTTTGTCCAATCATGTGTATAGAATGGTCTGAAAGCTGAAGCTTGTCAGGACAAACATCTTAAATGTCATTAAAGCTATGGTTAAATAGCGTAGCATAGTTGCTCCTTCATTTTGAAAGCATAGTTTCATATAACTTGCGTTAGCAGATCAAAAAATAACCTCTAAAAGGCACAAATGTAGAAGGTGGTGTTGTTGGATTTTGGTTTAGCTCACCATTCTTAGCAAAGATCCAGTGCTGAGTGCTGTATTTTTCTAAAAATTGTTTTGTATGATCGGCTAGCAGTTAACCTACCCTACTTGTTTTGAAGAAGTATGTTTGCAGCTAAGTGAGGTGTAGTAGCTTTCTGTTAGTGTCCAACTAAACCATTTTACTTTATGTTACGGTGAAGCAGGATGTAAATAGATGTGCTCCTTGCAGATATCTGCCTTTGTGAAAGAGGCCATCATATTGACATATCCTTAGCTTTTTGTTTTGTCTATCACCCCTTCTGATCTGTTAAATGAGCTGTTATCGTGAGGAGTTTCTGAACATTTAACTTTCAGCTGTGTAAGATGTAGGTCTCTTATTCATTCTATCAAATTGAAACATGTATAGGGAGGCTCACAGGAGCAGTTTAACTGGCAGATGGAGGAAATGGTGACTGGAAGTGAGATCAGTGACTTCTTTAGTGCAGCTGAATCTAGAAAAGGCTGTTGGTGTGCAGCTGATGAGTGAAGTTTGAACTAATTCGAGTGCTTCTGCCAACAGCAGATTGAGGAGTGTTCTCACAGTCCTTTTTGATGTCAGAGCTTTGGGCATAAAAACCTCCTGCTGGTGGTGAGTAGCTGGGAGCAGTTGCATCATTGACCAGCATGCTGGATCCACAGGAAGATTTCCATCTGTTTTCATATTCTAAGTGAGCTCAGAAGAATTTGGTATGTTCTTGTGGAGATACAGTAGGAGTTTTGAGAGGCATTGGAAAATTGTTGACCCTTATAACTTAGGCTTTGATCAAATGTTCAGTTTTTGCGCCCAAATGATGCAGTAGCAAAACTAGTAAATCAGTTTGTGGGGAATTCTTGTCCATGTTATCACAGTGTGATTTGGAGCATTTCAACAGAAGGTACAGTAAAAAGCCTGTTTCCTTTAAAGCATTGTAAATCCCTCTGTCTTTTGGATGAAGAGCTACATTTCAGGTTCAGTGTGCTCTCTAGGTGTTTAAAGAGTAAAAGTTGCTGCCAGGATTAGATTCTTTTTCTCCCTTTCTTTTATAATCTATTGAATCTGTTCCATTATTAAAGCAAGAGCTGAACCCTTGCCAATTTCTGTCTTCCCTTTAAAAGTAGCTTGATTGGTTAGCATAGCTACATAGAATGTCAATACCTTGACTCAAAATAAAACTTGGTTTGTCCTTTTGAGTTGATGCATCCTTAGCCTTCTTACACTTGGGAAGCCGGACCATTTCCGAACAAGAACTTTTGCCTAACGGCTTTCCAAGGGAAAACCAGGGAAGCTGACTAATTTTCTCATGTTAATGACTCTTGCATATACTTCAGTGGAAGAAACTGTGGTAAAATGGATAATTGGATACTCATAGTATCTGCTGATAGTAGTTCTACTCTTAGAATTGAAAATAACAAGTCTTTGATTTTTACTTGCAATGAAGATTACAATTGATTAGTGTCCTAGTTTAGGTGTTGTGGTTTCTTTTTTGTTTTAAGCACATCAAAGTGATCTTTAATGTATTTTCATGGCAAATAATCTCCAGAAAGGATTCTAGGTGTGTGTTTTGTTGCATGTTGCATTATTGTCATGGAAAAATATACTACTCTTTCAAGGGTTTAAAGCTGTACCACAACCCAGTTACCAGTATTGCTCTGAGATGTCATCCTTGTGGTATGGATTGGGAGGAGGAAGAGGACATGTGAAGGAAGCTATTAAGTGACTTTATGGAGGCTGCCACAGGAATACTAATGCCTTCTGGTTAGGCTTGTGGTCTAGTAAATGGGTATGAATCTTTCACACAAACTATTGTGTTAATTTATAAAAGTGTTATGATTTGCATCCTAATGCTTTGTGTGGTAACACTACACAGGTTCTGTTTCCCTCTCTGTTTTCAAACAACGGCTTCTAGAGAGGAACACCGGTATTTATGTGGATATTCTTGTTACTGGGAGAAGCAACTGAGTCCAGACTGAGCTTAGCTAGTAATGATTTAAGTACAGAAGAGCCTTCATCCAGTGTAATAAGTAATACCATGTTTTGACTAAGATTTCTGAGCTCTGAATGGTATCTTTAGACTAAATTCTTAAAGCAGTAATATGAACAGAATAAATGACATTACCGGGCTAACCCAATTATTGCAATATATGACATGCCAGCAGTTGGCTGTTCATCATTAAGTGTGATGACATCCCATTAGTTGCTACTTAATCTTGCCTTTACTGACACTGTAAAGTTTAATTTGAAAAGCACAAAGAGCAGTAGTCCTTATTAAGACTTGCGTATCAAAATAGTAGTGAAAGCTGTCCCAGCTCAGAATACAATCAGCTTTTTATCTGGCCTTTTGTGTTGAAATATTGGACAATGTTAGAAACTGGATTTGTGTCTATCTTCCTTGGTCCATAGCAGTGTGAAGGCTTAAAACTACAATGTTCCATAAAGATCAACAAATGTAAACGTGTAGGTATTCTCTCAGCATCTCTTTTTCTTGACCTATCTTCCAGTATGCAACGAAATATAGGCTGATTTTAAGCAGGAAACAGTTTAAGCCATTTTTAACATGTGGAATAATTGGGGGTGGGAGACCTTGAAAAGGTTTTTCAGCTCTGATCAGACAATGTGTGAATTCAAGTATGTTTTAGGTCAGTGGTGGCAATTCTAAAGCCTGTTGCTTGGCTGAGATCGGAGTGATCTGATGGGGTTCTTAGTTGTCTGGCTAAGTATCTTGTCTCCCCATGCTGCTCCAGAGAGGCAGCAGAGTCTCCTGTAGATCTGTGTCATATCTGCCCACACTAGATGTCTGTATCTGGGCAGCTGACCAGCTCTTGGTACGACAAGTAAGGAAGTCCTCATGCATGAAGTTAACAGGCATTCAGCTTTAATGCTGCTCATAACTGCTTATTAACCTTGGGACTCTTATCTTTGCAGTATCAGTAGTTGTTTTCTGTATCTGTGTTTTATTCATGTCTGCATATACTGCAGTTACGTGGTTATAATGGCAGTGATTCTAAAACTTTTAAACTATGTTTGAATTCAGAATGCCTAGGTACTATATATAGGTTAAATGTAGGCATGACAACTACAAGGAAGATGGATTCTCTCACATGTTTGATGTTATAAGATAGACTTCCATAGAAAATGTTGGAGGACATAAAATTGATTTTGAACTATTCTTTGAAATTTTTAGAAGTAAGGTACAAGTAAGTAGACTTTTTCCAGTTTCTTTTAATTTGAAGGAAAAATTCTTGCTGATCCTAAGAAGGCTTCTTACCAGGCTAATTGAAAGTAAAGTTGGATGAACAAAAAATTTTCAGTTGGTTCCCACTGAATCTAGGCCATCCAGGTACTCTGGTATTAAATAGCAGTAATTATCAGCAAAATATTGGAATGTTTGTGCACAAGTATGCAACTTAATGCACTGTGCACTGCATGAGTGTGCCTGAAGACTGAGACACCCTCTGGGTCAGTTAGTCCAGTCCCTGCTTATTACAGGAAATAATCCTCTCATAACTGTGTCAAATTTTATCTTAATTAAATTGCTAGCTGTCTTCTTTCCTGCTGGATAGCAGTTGTAAAATCTGTTTCTGTGGTGTCTCCTGGCCTCCAGCCTGGCTGACTGTGGCAAATTTATAGACACATGGTTTTGTGGCAACATTTTCCTGTAGCTTAAGTAGCTCTTCTACCCACCCGTTACCTACCACAGCCACATGTGCCATCTAATAAAGACCTGTCCTGTTCAGTCTGTGTTTTGACGAAGCTAGATGGTCTTTTTCAGTCTCCTCTTCAGCTACCTTGTTTTTAGAATGAAATTAAGTTTTCTATACAAGTTTTTACTAGTGCAAATACCATCTTCCATATAAGGTCTCACGAGGGCTTTATTAGAATGGCATTTATGCTTCTGTGGCTTTTCTGAGAATAACTTGGATGGTAGGTACATCTTACTGCATTTACCTTTTTCAAGGCTATGTTGCATTGTGAGTTTAGTCACAGAATCAATACTCAATTTATGATTGGTTAGCTATTTATCTTCCATCTTGTTTCTGTTGGATGACTACTTGGTTTGAGAATTTCTGTCATTGATCACGGTACTGTTATTAGTGTCCTTAAGATCATCTTTTTGCCTCTGCTGGTGATACTTTCCATGTTTGTGATCCAAAGATGTTAGTATTACATCTTATGTAGTAGGACTGAAATGAAACAAAGCTCAATTGCTAACCCTCTTGCCCATTTTCCCATCACTGCCATACCCATTTGTCCCCTCTTTTAATCTACTCCTTGTTATAATACCTTTTGTTAGTAAGCCTTCTAATTACTAAAATAATTTTTGTTAATCTCCATTGTCTCTACTTTATCAATTTCCTGTATAATACCACATATAATTCAAATAGATTAGGCCTACTCCATTTATTTTTCCTAAGAAATATTGTTTTATTAAATAGAGCTGTTTGGCACAATCTCTGTGTTACACATGTTTTTCTGTCAACTCAGTTTCTGTTGACTTCAGTGCCTTTGATTCATTCCTTTAAAATTTGTTGAAATGCCAGGCATATAGTTATTTTTTCCTTATGTTTAGTTCTGTGCTTGTTATTCTGACATCAAATGATACCATCGTGTATTTTGTACTGTTGCAAAAAAAAAAAAAAATCTGTGGGACTTTTGATCTGATGAGACAGTTCTAATTTTTTGGAGTTCATGGGTGTGCTGTCTTCAGCATTTACTTTGTGAATCTTGTTTTTCCTTTGAATGTACTCTTTCAAATTCAATTGCAGATGTGCTATAGTGGTTTTCTTGTTGTCTTGTTCTTTTTCTGTTTATACAGGTAATAACTTCTTGTTAGCAAGTTCTGACTCAGACTGGTAACTTGTGTTTGACTTCCAAGGCTTACCTTTTGGTTGGTCAGTCTGTTTTGGGGTGGGGTTTTTTTGCGTTTTTGGTTGGTTGGTTGTTTTTTTCTTCCTCTGCATTTATTCATCCAGCTAAATTTGCATTTATTCCTTTTAAAGGGCTCTTCTCCCTTCCCAGCCCCTTCTCACTCTGCCTTAGGGAATCTGTAGTGAGAGCAAGTTACATAGGTATTTTAGAGAAGATTCTCTAAGTAATCTACACTCATAACATTGTTAAATACTAGATAAAATTAATCCACAACTTTTCATATATATTATTGTAACTGGTGTATCTGTCTAAGGAAATGATACATCAAGGACAGCCTGATTATCCTCAATGCCTGGATTGTAGCCTGAGTCTATATCAAAGTCCCTGTCCTGGCTTGTGTGTAAAGTAAAGCCTTTTGGTCAGAGAAATGCAGGATTCTAATAATTATTAATAGCTATTCTATTCATTATTAATAATCCTTCTTTGCTTGAATATTCTGACTATATGAATAAGGTTCTTAAGGATTGACTTATTCAGGAATAGAGGAGTGTTAAAGTTTGCTGTCCGTTTCAACCATCTCCTTTCCTTATCCCATGTTTGGTATCGCAGAGAACAACTGCAGCACTGACTTTCTGGTCTGTTCACGCTTCCTGAGTGCATTAGGCAAAGCGTGGTACAGGTTGTAAATAAGCACCCTTAAAATGTGAAAAATCTGATCTCCAGCAATATTTTCTTTCCTGTTCTTTTCAGCTTTCAAAACCTTTCTACCCTGAAACTTGGGTGTGTATGCCTGTGTTCAGCTAGGGAAAGGTGCATTTGGTATTTGCAGTTTGAAGATGGGGTTTTTTTCTCCTGTCAGATTTGCAATGGCTTGGTCATGCAGTCTTTGAGGTATTTTTGAAGAAAACAATGGTGCTTATTTTTCATTTCCCTTATGCTTTATACTTGTCTCTAAACTAGTTTTCCAGAAAACTTTTCAAATAAATTCACTAAGTTCTAATGCATTGTATTAGTTTCTCATCTAAACTTTAAAGTGTAAGAGTTACAGAGATCCTTCAGAATATAAACTTACTGGTGACAGTATGTGTCTTATATTCATACGGGATGGACTAATAAAAAAAGTCCATCATGCTATAAAACAAATCTTCATTAAGTTTACTTCTTCTTCCCTCCCTTCTAAAGAGAGATACATTGTTTGATCCTGGTAAGTTTCCTTAACGCATAGCCTCTTGTTTCCGTGATTATGCGATGAAAGTGGAGGATATGCCATCACAAAAAAAATTGGTACTTCATGCAAAAGTTAGCATTGCTTCCTTGACTGAACCCTCTACTTCTTAAGAAGATGAAATATCTTTGAAAGGTATGAGTACCAAGGTGGCAGAAAATGATGCTCCATGTTTGTTTCAACTGGGGAAAGGAGGAATCGGCTCTCAGTCTCCTTTGTGCTTGGGTCCAGAAAATTAAGCTGCTCTTGTTCTGATGATGTGCTATCAGAAGTGTTCATTAAGAAGTAGCAAGATGCTGATTTTACTCTACTTTCCTTTGTTACCAGGATTTTCAGAGATATAAAATTGTGCTTAAACAGCTGTTGGATGAGGCGATCGTATTAGTGAGGCAGTTGTCTTCTGACCTCCCTCTGACCAGAAAGTTGAACAAAGGAATTTACAAGATTCAACCGCAGCACAGGGCACTGCTCAGCACTGGATCTTAAACCTGTTTAGACTGAAGCTGCTGCCGAGGACAGTAGCTCATTTATAAACAATGCAGGAAGACTAGCTGTGAGAATCAGATACTTTAATCTTCTGCGAGTTAGACTGTCTCCACTGAACATTCTTCTTGAATTATGGATTCCACAGAAAACTGGTTTAGCTATAACCTAATTCAAGAAGCTTTGCTGATATGGGAGGCCTTGCTGGTGAAACTTGACCAGATGTCAACTTATTGTTGTGAGATTTCACTCAATGAACTTCAGTTTAAAAACTCACTCTAGCTGTGGGGTGTTCAGATCTGTACAGCTGTCACACATGATGACAAGACAATTTAATGTGTAGCTGGTTTCAGAGCTTGTCCTGAAATTAATGCATGTTAATTGAAAATCAGCTAAACTGAAACAATTGTGCTTAGTAAATAGAGACGCTTCATGGAGAATCGAAGAGTATTTATCAAAACAATATCAAATAATTAGATTATCCACCTTTTACTGTGTTTTTACAACTTTTTTTTATAATGTCAGCTTTGTAAAAACAGTTTTGCAGTTTGTAGTTACAAACATAGGTCATCTTGTGGCATATGAATTTATGTCTCAATACATAGACTATGTTAATCTCCAGAAATTGGGAACTTTGCTTAAAATAACTATAATTTTTACTATTTTACTGGTGTTTAAAACAGAGATCCGAGATCTGTGACAAAAAGCCCCAAAAGGTGGGGCAGTTGGGTTTTTTGCATATCTCATTACAACTTCTCAGTGAACTCTCAGGGAACAGTTCAGTTCTAGAATAAGTTAAAATAGTTATCTTCTGTCATATTCAGCAAAAGAAGAATGTTACAGCTGGCCTTGTCCAGATACTCAATCATTGCTGACCAGCTAATCAGAGACTTTGCTGGAAATCCAAATGAAGGAATTTGTTAGTTCTGAAGTTTTAGTAGTGTATTGACTTATCAGAGTTGCAAGTTTTAAATTAACAAAAATCCTGCCAAGTCTTGCTGTCATTGCTTTTCGAGTGCAATAATAGACTAGACTGTGCATAAGGCTTCCCCCCATAGCATTTTGTATGTGGCGAAATTCCTGCTATGGATGTGCATGATGGATAAAGTGTGTCCAGTTCTTCTCAGTTGGTCTGGTCCTTACTTCGTAATTGCCGAGATTTGTTCCTGTCCTTTTGGAATTATTGTTGAATCAGTACAAGGAGAATCTTAGGTAACTAGATTTAGCTTTGGCTTAGAAAAAATGTTCTTTTAGATTGTCTAACAGTATTTTATGCAAAATAACTGCTTCTGTCTCTTTATGCTAGAGCCATGAACCTTTTCTGTTCAGACTAGTGATCTTGCCTTACATATCATGTTAAAGCAATAAAGAGATGTATGTTTAGAATTCTAATAAATATTCTAGACAGGGTATATAGTATTTCCATTTGTGGTGATGGAATAAGGCTATTGCTTTTATAAATCTCACTGTTCAGGAGCACATATGAATAATTCAGTCAGGAGTCTAAGATCTTCGTATATTGGCACCTGCTCATTATTCAGAAATTCTTGTTACACTCTGCTGTTGCCCTAGCAACATTCTGAAAATTAGTGTTGCATCTATGAAAAAGCTTTTGTTTATCTAGAAAAGCCCACTATCCAATCTGAATTATTGCAGGATGCATCTCAAGTGGCTACTCCAGGTCCCAGCCCTAGTTGTTTAAAAAATAATAATCTCTTTTTGTGTGGCATTAATTGAAAATTGTTCTCTTTCTTTTTTTTTTCTTAAACTAGTCATAGATATTAAATTTATCAAAGTCCCTTTAGGGCCTGATAATGTCATTATATTATCACATTTGAGTAGAGATGCCTGACTGTACAGATATGCAAGCAAGTAAAAATCACATGTTGACTCCTGGTGTTGTTAGGGTCCCTCTCTGTCTCTCCTACCAATCTCTCTCCTCCCTCCTTTCTCCCTCCCCCTGTTGACTTTTACATGAGAAGTCAGATCTTGTTTAACCTTAAACACTCTGAGATTTAAAAAGATCTTTCTTTGTGCTTATGAAGTTGACATTAGCCAAATTTGGGGTGGGAGTAGGGGTGGTGTTAACAAAGTCCTTGAAACTGCTAATGCCACAGCTAACAGAAGTCTCTCAGCTTCAGGTCTCGCTGTTACAGGTTGAACATATTTATCTCACAAGATATACCAACACCATTTACTTTTTAGAACAAAATCAAGGAGTAAAGCTGATATTCTGGATTTTATTTTTTCAAGAGAGAAAAATTAATTGAAAAACGTAAAAAATATCCAATTTCCTAAATCCTCTCCATTGTTATGAAGCAAGAGGAAAGCTGCAACCCTTTCCCTATCCTCTCTTTTCTGTGGGGTTCAGATTCTCCTTCCATGTTGTATTGTCATTTGTTTGGTTCAACCCTACAGTTACTCTCATTCCTTTCTGTAAGGGTGGAAGGTAACACATACCTGTGCGCTGAGGAAACTTGTCACTCTTCTCTTATTTGACCTGTTGATTTTCAGATTCTGAGTTCTGGAGAGTAATAGACTTCTGCTAAATTAGCCAGCTGTAGTCAAACTTAACTCTACAAGAATACTTATTTGTCCAGACCTTATGTCTCCCTTGGTTTACTAATACATTCCTTAGTCTTTTGCCTCTGAAGTACTTGAAGATTGGAATTGATGAGATGAGAAGTTTTGTGATTTCTTAGGGGTTTTCTTTGTGCCTGCTTCATGACATGAAAGCATGCTGGCAGCCATTGCTACCAGTTTGCAATGTTTTAAGAATATGTGGAACTATAGAGAGAATACAGAAGGAAAGGACTTCAGACAAATCACAGGCTTTCCAGAAGGCTGGAGTAATATTGTTGTTTTCAAGAACTGTCTGGTTTTGGCTTATAGTGATCTTAAGGGTGTTTAATCTAGGCACCTGATAAATAGCGACATAGTAAATGCTAAGCTGTGGGAAAGGACGAGGAACAACTGAAGTAAGTGAGAAATGTGGGATTACAGCTGAATTGCTCATCGTGATTCTAGCTGAAGCCTCCCCCTTTCCTGTCTTTTTTTTCTTGCTTTTAGCCACCTGGAATTGAAAGCCTGTTCCCGTGTTCATAGTTATTTAGAATTCTTTGGGATGATAACACAATTTGTTGTGCTACCCAAACATGGAATTTTACTAACATGAGAGAAGGTTTATTGTTTGTGGTTTTGTTATTTCGGGGGTAGGCGTTATTATTTGGGAACTTCTATTTCAGCTGTCCCGTTGCAGAAAATAACACTGGTTTAGAATAAACACTTTCTTACTGTTCTGTATTCTCATTTCTGTGTTCACAAAACTACTGGTCATTGTGACTTTTTGCTGGAATAGACAAAAACTTAGCTTTATTGGTTGCTTGATAGTGTTTTTAGCAAAAAAAAGTTGATTTCACACCCCCTCAACATTCCCCTCCCCTGCCTAGTGTGACAGCTCTGTATGAATTGCTCATGGATTTTGGACAGCATGGCTTCAAAATCAGTACATTCTAAAGAATGATTATTTGCACATCACATACCTTATGGAGACCAGGTTTTGTTATGAAAAAAAAAAAGGGGGGGGAAATGGAAAAATATATACAGTGAGACAACACTTGTTTGTTCTGAGTGTTGGTACTTAAAGCATATAATTGTGATTTTAAAAATTTTCTCTTCAGCATCTGGCACCTTCATATGCCTGGCCCACTATTTCAGTCCACTTACTGGGTCACTTCTGGGGAAGCCCAGAGGAAATTTATCAGAGATGTTACTTTTTGTTCAGACTATTGCTTTTTCATTAAAAAAAACCAAAACACAATGAACCTCATGTGGCTGAGAGGATATTACAGTAAATTGTTTTTGCTTTCAGGCAGTTAGGATGACCTTAAACTCCAAGCTGCAAGCGAGTAGCTTAATTTTCTGTGTAGCTAATGCCTGGCATTTGGATGAGACTTTATAAAAGCAGAATGTCTAGAACAGTCTGAATTTAAACTACAGTTCAGGAAAAAGTTAACATCAAGATATGAATGCGAAACTAGTCAGAGTGTATTTGTTAGGTTTGCATGAATCTATCATCTTGTGACTAAATTTACAATTCCTTTCAGTTTTTTCTTTTATTTTTATCAACAATGAAGTAGATAAGGTAGGTCTTTTGTGGAGAAAATGTGAAGGTCTTGAAAGGGTTATAGACCCGTTTTTCAGAAGTAACAGTGAATGAGAATGTTCAGTAATAGGAACAGCTGGGGGTGGAAGGACCGAGAATATAATGATAAAACACATATCTGACAAAACTAAGTGACTGATCTTTAGTCTGGCTTTCTGATATATTCACTCCTTTGTTTAGCATGAGGCATTTCTCAGTTGTTTGCTTAAACTGCAGAAGCCCTACTTAGTTTATTAAGCAGCAATGTTTTCTCTAGATCTCAAGAATCAGTCTGTGGTTGAATGTAATCTGAGTGGTTCTTATTCCAGGTTATGGAGATAGGCTAGAGCTTCTACTAGTAGGTCTTTCTTTTCCCCTTCTTGTGTAACAGGATTATATAGCGCTCAGAAAATGAGAAATATGGCCTTTTAAAATGTGTTCTAATGTGCTTTCTAGAGGAAAAGAAAAAGGTTTGGTTGTGTTTTGTTTTTTGGTTTTTTTTCTCCTTCACTAAGCATGACCTTAAGGACCATAATTAGTGAAGTGAATGACTACCTCAATAACTGTAGGATCATCTTCTACTAGAATTTGCTTTCTGCTAAGTATTCCTCACTCCCTGAAATAAACAAGAGATTAGAGTTGACTGGTTCAAGAGGGGAAGAATTGGACAGAGTATAGCTTTCTTTTATATTTCTTAAATAATCTATTTTATTTAATTATTTACAATTTCTGTACTCCACATAACAACAAAAGTTTATTTATACCCAGAGATATATTTGATATTTTTTAGTAGATTGTTATAATGAGTACTTGTGAAGAGATTTTGAGTCCTGAATTCTGTGAATGCTAGAAGTATTTTTTCAGCTTGTTTTTATACTGTTACTCTATATTTTTTAATTAACAATAAGTTAATAACTTATTATTAAGTTAAAAGTTAATAACAATAAGTCTTTCATAAGCAATGAGCCCTACAAATGGACCCACCAGACAGACACATGATCATTTGGTATCCATTGTCCAGAAGGCATTTGAAATGTAATTGCATTTAGTCTTTAAGACTAACTTTGCACAGTCAGTGATTGGGATTGCTTAAATTTAGGGCTTTAGCTTAAGGTCTACTGTATTTAGATTTGGACAACACTTTGTCTAGTAACCATAGCTAATTGGTGACTAGTTTCTAAACAGCAGTAAAACTGTGTCATGTGTATACTGGTAAGAATGAGCTTATATTCCACTTCTTGGGATGAAAATAAAACCACCAGAGAAAGATGTTTATTTTAGCTTCATCGCTATACTGTCTAAACTGTGCTTGTGTTGCAGAGGAATGAAATTGCAGTGCTTGAGGGTTTGTACTTTCTTGGAAGTGAGGGGTTTTTATAGGAAGATTATATGAACTAAATACAGAATAGGCATTCATGACCAGTCTGGAGTTGTGTAATTTCTTGAAGGGTAGATAAAGATATTTCTCTTCAATCAAATGTTTAAGACTTACTAGCAGTTCAGAAGAGACAAACTCAAAATCAGTCAAGTGGATGAAACTCACTGCGATCAGAAGATGGCTTCATGTAGCACTTCTGTTAAGTTCATGTAGGTGGGCCAAACATTACTTACACTGTTAAGTGTGTCCCTTTCTCATGTAACTGAGAAAAGCTGCTCTATTTCCTTCAGGTTTATAGATAAACTTCATTTTGGAATTGTGATAAGTAGTTTACTTCACTTTGGCTCAGAGGAGACCTTATTGCTCTCTACAACTACCTGAAAGGAGGTTGTAGAGAGGTGGGGATCAGTCTCTTTTCCCAAGGAACAAGTGATAGGATGAGAGGAAACAGCCTCAAGTTGTGTCGGGGAAGATTTAGATTGGATATTAGGAACAATTTGTTCACGGAAGGGTTATCAAGCATTGGAAGGGGCTGTGCAGCGAAGTGGTTGAGTCCCCATCCCTGGAGGTATTTAAAAAGATGCATATCCCATTCTAGTCTTTTTTTGAGCTTTTTTGTTTCTCAAGCTTTTTTGTAAATATCTTTTGGTCCAGAAGCTTGCTTTTTAGCTTGTTCTTGATGAGTCTTCAAAGAACTAATTTTCTTTCTCTTCCTTTGTTCTTTCTTCTAAAAAGAAAGGTGGTTGTTAGAACATTTCAGTTTGTTAGCTGTGTGCTTTCTTCTCCAGGAGTTTGTGTCCTGCCTTTTCTGCCCTGAAAATGTACAGGCCTGTAAATCTTACTGTGAGTTGTCTGGAATAATATAGGGCCCTTGTGCCTCAAGTGACTGGATATTGCAGCGCCAGTAACACCTGCTTGCCAAGTATAGCCTATGTAACAAAGCATGCTGGTTTTTTGCTTTTTTTAATCAGTTCTGATTTCTGTCTGTGTCAATACTTCTGTTTAAGTTTTAAAGAAAATTTCATTCACGACAGTCCAGTCTCCTCTATTCTGTGAGTCAGATACTGGTTTGGGGGCACTTGATGGTGCACTTTGGCCGCTTACTGAGTTGTGTAATTTTGTTATGAGTTATTTTAAAGAAAGTGAAGATATTAATTTCCACAATCACTTATCAGTATTGTGGTTTTCAGTACAACTATCATAGAGGGTATTGTTTTGTCAGGAAAATGGTTTTGAAGTGGTTGTGGCTGTGTTGCTTATCTTCACTTTTTTCTCGAGCAAGCCTAGAGAATCCTTAATCTTCTACCAAGCATCTGATTGCTTTCTAGACTGTTTTTCATTTATCTCTTGAATATCTGTCTTGTATGCTTGATATGTGGTATTGCTTTGAAATTTAAATTGAATTGAAACTTTATATTTGCATATCTGTTTCTGAGCTTATAATGCCTATTGTGTTAGATAGTACTTCAGCAAATCTAATTGTGTGTGTTTGATAAGAGATACAATTTATGCGTGTTCCGAGTTGAAGATCAACTAAGTCAGGGTTGCTAATGCAATTGTAAACTAGCCCTGAATGCTCCAACTCCTGTTTCCAGGATATAAGTTTTTACTTATCTTAAGCATATTAATTCTGTGTTTTGTCTTATTTAAGAGAAACGTTAAGGCATTATTTTTATGATATAAGTTCAAATTATTTTCCTATTTCACATACGTTAATGAGTTATTTCTATATTCATTTACACATCATTGCACATGGCACAATCTCTGTGTAAAGGTATTCATAGAGCTGTAGACACAACATCAAACAAGCATTTATACTGTACATTTCCTAGGCAGGAGTATTCCAGGTAACTATTTCTTCCTGTCAAAATCCTCTTTTCCTTTTTAATGTTAAGCAGAGAAGCCCTGAAGACTATTTTAATATTAAGCTAAAAATTATTTCTCATCTCTTAAGGAAAACTTTGGTTGTTGTAGGCATTCGTGTTTTTCTTGTGGTTTCAATTTAGTGGTTGTAAAGAAGCCTTCCTGTGAGGGGATTGAAAGATTCACCTAATGGTAATTATAATAACTAGACCTGCATTTTGGGATCTTCCACCTTAGGCTGCCTCTTTTTTTTTTTTCTTCTTTTTTTTTTTTCTTTCCCCTCACTTCTGCAGTCTTTTCCTATTTCCCACTTCAATGAAATCCACCACTAAAACCCATGCCTTCCTGCACGAGTCTATATGGAACAGCAGCAACTGAAAGGAAGATGATAACCTGATGGGAAGGAAAGTAGAGTGAAGTACAACAGATTGTACAAACTTTAGTAGAAGGCATTCAAAGCCACTCTTGCTACAACTGTGGGGTAGACAAGATCCTAAATCTTTGTATTTTGCACTTAATGTAGGGGTTAATGCCTCCCTTCACCCATTTGAAAATTATACAAATAAAATGTGTTTTTTTTATCTCCCCATTATGTTACAAATACAAACTAGTACAAAATATGCAAAAGTAGAGTGCAGCTAATGAAAACTTACTGCAGAAAGTTTCATTGAATACTGTATTAATTGTAAAATTTTACTGATAGCTTTGTGGTATGTCTTTAAGTTGACACTTTCATTTTTGTTTAAAATCCTACAGTTTTAAAGATGCAGACAATTTTATTACATTGATGCCTAGTATAAATTTTTTCACTTGACCATATGCCTTACCTTTCTATGCTTTTATTCAAAAGGACATCTGGTAATGATGGTAGTTAACAGACTTAATTGGCCATGGGTACACATCACAAATATCTTATTTGTGGGTTGGTTGTTGACTTTTTTTAAGGATCTATCTTTAATTACCAATTGTTCTCAACAAGATTACAATTTATAGAGCCCTATGGCAGAAATGGAAACTTTGAAGTGTTAAGATGAAGTTTATTCCATAGTTCTGACACACATTTGAAGTCATGAGAGGAGCCTATAGCGCTAGTGCATATAGGATGTAATAGTGTATACCAGCCTGCTTCGTTCTTGGCTTAGAACTTCCCCTTTTTCCATTTTTTTTTTTTATAGCATTCTCCTCTGCTCTCCGGTTAGATACGTGGTCCAACCTTTTCCAGGAGGGAAAGGTATTAGAGATTCTCTTCTACTGGAAATAATGAGAAACAGTGAACCCCTGGAAAGAAGGAACATTATCTAATAGAATCTGGACAGCTAGAAGGTGGGGATTATGTGGAAGTGCCTCATGGAATTCACTGAAGGCTTTTTTTTTTTTTTTTAAGCTCCTGCTGAATAATAAGCTTCTAGTTATGGGGGGAAAAACATAATGACTGCTATTCCCATTTTTAATCCATCATTTAGAGCAGACCAATAAATTTGGGGGGGAAGGTTTTGCTTTGCTTGTGAGAAAGTAAAGCCATACTAGTCTATCCTCTCATGTAGGATGACAGCCTCCAGGACAGGATTTACAGAAGCTCATAAAAGCCAAAAAGAAGTATTTGGTATGTTCATGACTCCTTATAATGTGTGGGTGTGTGAGTTTTAGGAAAATTAACAAAAATTTTCTAAGGGGCAGTACAGAGTATAACAGTAGTTCATTGCCCAGTTCTCTTTTTCCCTTGGGTACTGCTTTATTTCCTGTTTGGGGTTAGCTGCAGCTTGTTGCTCATCTTACTGATTAAAAAAATACTTCTAGGTTCTCTGCAGTGATGTATGTGAATGCCAGATCTGACTATAACAGTAGTTAGATAACACACATGCACACACACTTGTTTTCCTAGTGTTGTGTAAGGAGACTACTTAAAAGATTATTCTGTTCATCTGTATAATGTGTCCAGAAATTAAAAACTTTCTCTTTGGCAGCATTCAGAGTACAGACCCTTCCATGAATGTATTGTGCACATAGGTGTTCACCTATATGAAATTCATTATATGATCAAAAAAAAAAAAAAAAAAAAAGGAATTTTCTTCTCTAACATCCTGCTAAAGAAGTCTTTACCATGAAGCATAATGCTCCCATTGCAGACCAGGTGAAAGAGAAGAGGTGAAACCTCAGTGAAAATATCAAGGGCCTCCCAGAATTATGCCTTTTGTATATATTTTCTTAGGGTTATTATAGACTTGTCTGTTGGGAGCTAATTGGGTGTGTTGATGGGACAGCACTTGTGAGATGGTGCAGCATTATCTAGATCAAAAGAACTGTGAAGCCATAGCCTGGGGTGGAATGACAGGAATAGCTGGCTTGGGTACTAATGTAAGGAGGTAACTGTTGAATAGAGAAGAGGGATAGCCAGCAGTTACATTGAACTTGCCATGCACAAGAAGAAAACAGGTATTCTAAGAGCTGCCATCTTCAGCTAAAGGAAAAAGGCTTCCTTTCCCCGCCCCCCGCCATGATCCTGCTGGTCAGGGATGACAGCCGACGTGCATGGAGTGTGCACCACTGCCATTTGCAGCCAGTAAGAGCGGAGGCTTTAAAGATGGAGCACGGAGGTAGCAGAAGAGGGGAATAACAAGCATAGGAAGATTCAGATTTAGACCTGTCACAGACCATAGCAGTCTCAGTACCAAAAGATCTTTTTATATATATTTTGTTTATATACATTTATAAAAAGATCTTTTGGTATTGAGACTACCAGTGTCTGTGACAGGTCTAAATCTTCCTATGCTTGTTGTTTGTTATTTACTATTTCCTATGCTTGTTATAGTATAGAAATATGTGTTTGTGTATGTATGTATACATGTGCTTTTTTTTTTTTAACCTTGTCACTTAAAAATATAGGGTCCTGATCTCTTGTTGGTCAGGAACGATAGCCTCCCAAGATCCCACATCCCCTCTCTGGAGCCTCCAAATTAAACATACTGCTCCATTTGCCTTCCAGCCTTACTTGGTATACAGGGTTCTTCAGAGTGCTTTCTAGAGAAGTACAGAAGAGGGCTTATCATTCTGCAGTAGTACTACTGAGCACTGTGGTAATGCTACAGATGGGGTAGTGATAGCAGTTTCTCACAAGCAAGAAAATTATAGACCCCTGGTCTGGATACTGATTTTTAGAAGTACGATAATTAGCATATCATAATAACTTGGCTTTTTTTCTACCCCTCTGTTCAGAAAATGTTTTTCTTCCTTATTTGGGTTCTGATAGCAGTTATGTGTCAGTCCAGAAAATTATCATGGCATTCATACTGCTGATGACAACTGCGTTTATCTGCTAGCACTGTGAACTAATTTACTGATTTTTTTTAAGTTGTGTTCACAATGCCAAACTAAAGAAATAAAAATGTTTAGAAAGGAAATTAATATCTTTACAGTACGAATAGTTTTGTCCTACTTCTGTGTCACATCAACATTTCTTTGTGTGGTATAAAGTTTCATTTTGAAAGTAGTCTGACTGTTAATGGCGAAAGTGATTAAAATCTGTACAGCCATTTTATAGCACGTTCACAGCTTCAGAAGGCTTTTGCATCAGTTGCTTGTGAATTGCTAATGAGGAGCTCAGTATAGGCTCTGCGCATTTTGGTGGCTGTGCGTGGTGGCTGGCTGGGTGTCACTGACAGCACGGTGCCCAGCTGTTGATTTTCTATTGTCTCAGAGGCTTCAGCAAGTGCCTCAACAGACTGCTTCAGCACGGACCTACAGACGCCGAGTGATCAGCTAAGCATGTCTATGCAGTACACTCTCTAAAGGCACACACAGAGCCTTGTATGAGATATTATGGAAAGCACGTCTTCAGTAACTGCATAATGAAGCAAAATGCCAATATGATGCAGGTATGTGAGTTCTGAAGTAGGGTATTTAAACACTGTCTGAAAGGAGAAGGATAAAATGTCTGTTGACAAATTGCAGTTTGCATTTGGTTTTCCTTTTTTTCCCACAAAAGCCATTTTAGGCCTAATCAATTAACAGAGATCATCAGCATCCCTAAATCTCTTCTTTAAACATTGACTTTAAAAAGACTTTTTCTTATATAATCTCGTTTAGTAATGGCATTCTTGCTAATTTTTATTTACTGGATAATTCTACTTGGGCTAGGATTGGAAAACCATTATAAATATCTCTGCTAAAATAAGACAATTTCCCTAGGTGGCAAAAATGGGGGAGATCTCTTTTTTTTAAGTGTTAGTTATCTCCATTCTAATGAGGAACTATAATTAAGATTAATTTTTTTTTAAAGATAAATTTTGAACTGAAAAACAGATTTCAAATCAAGATAGCAAGAGTATTTACAGTAGGCTCAATAAAAATGTTTTTTTCCTATGCAGGATGTTGATGTCTCTCTTCTGTATTGTGGACCAAATCTCCTTTTGTTGAGATAACAAGAAGTTTTGGGTGGCTGTTAAAAATCATGAGACTTGATTTGATGAAGATTAATGGTCATTTAAATTTTTTCCAGTTTCTGCGCTATCAAAGCAGACATCGGAACTGCTATGGCTTTGTTACAGACTGAACAAAAATACATTGCTAAAGGATTAATGTTTGTTAGGTAGGCAGTTTTAAAATTGTGATTTGCTGTTATGTGATGTTTATAATCAACAGATTTTTTTTTTTAACCTTCCACATGAGGTATGTATTTGTCTTGTCGATGTGATGTAGTATTTTGTGAAGCTATGGGAACAATACATAGGTGAGAGTATTGACAGTGGCCGATGGAAAGTTTTGTCACGTTTCTCTTGTTGTTTGCTTTGGTGTTTTTTATCTTTATTTTACTTTATGCAGGGAGAGACCATAATGGTATGGTAATTCACCAAGTTAGTGATTCTTGTTATAAGGGGGAAAGAAAGTGCCTGTTGTATTTGAAGCTTTTGCTTCTTAACTTTTTTGAAAACCAAGCCCATTTCATAATCTTTAGTATCTAGGGCCCTAAACAGAATCTTTTATCTGGCCTGGTAACTCTAGGAGTCTATTCCTACCATCCGCTGTTGAAATTTGTGTGTCTATTTGAGACACCCTTTTTTTTCCTGTTTTTATTGATGGAAATACTGAAGGATAAATGTAAACTTATAAACTTATAAATTCTAAGAATAAAACCTGAATTCTGTATAAGAAATTGTTAGTTGCTGTGTGCAGTTCTTGATGGCTGTTTTCTAAATGAAATGAAGATTTGTATCTCTTAAGAAAGCTGCTATTTGAAGGACATCCACTCAAAATAGTCACAGGCAATGCTTCAGTTTATTTACTTAAAATAACAGGGGGAGGGGATCAATCTTTGACCATTTTGAGGTTTTAGTTTGCTACTGTATCATCTGAGGACAAGTACATGGCATGTACTTTAATTGATACATGTTTTCTGCATTGATTACATGTTTTCTCTTAAGTGTTTTGAGTAGCAAGATTTTTTTTTTTTGCTGCATCTGAACTGAAAATATTTATATACTCTTACTTCTGTCTTGTTTCTAATATATTCATCAATGCTGAGCTGAAAAGTCTCTTGAAGATACCTTTGGTTAGTTTACAGTTTGGTAATATAAAACAAGTTTTTAAGTTTCTTGATGGTTTTGTTGTGGGGTTTTGGTGGGGTTTTTTTGGTTTTTTGTTTGTTTGTTTGTTTGTTTTAAGCAACCTTAAGCAGATCAGGCTATACTTTATACTTTCATTGTTCTATAAAACCTCTGTGACATTTGGTAAGCATTAGTAAACAGCATAAAGTGAAAACCAGTTATTATTTCAAAAACTAATAATTTTATTTCCAACGGACACAGGAAAAGCATGTTGTATTCCATTTTATGGCCTTAATGCTAGAAATCTAGCTTCAGGGAATGATCTAATAACAGGTGATTTTTCTTCAGTTTTTAAGAGTTGTTTTTTATAAGACAACTGAATATTTCTATTTGATAATTTAAAACAGGTAGATGCTTCAGTTTTGGGTCCTTGAACTGAATTACTTTATGACCTACAGGTATTAGCTAGATACACAGCAGTATCATACAGTGATGCAGAGTATTGTACTATGTGGTATTACAGAGTTTCATGGAATTGTCGGAGGCTTTCTAAATATATAGTTGAAAAATGAGTGCAAATTTTATGGAAAAAAATTATGCAAGATGACAAAAGGATGAGGGGTGAGCATGCAGTGTAAACTAAAGAAGGATAGAAAGAGAAGAGTTGGGTGTTGCTTGAAAGGTGAAATGGCTTGAAGTTGGGGGAGGGTGCTGGTGTGGGGACATGATACAGAACTGTATGTATGTCTGCTGTAGAGCTCCCAGAGTAGAAACAGCTTAAGAGACAGGAGGAGTTTTTCTGCTGTCAGTTAGGTTTCTCTGAATGATGTAAGCTAAGCCAACAAAATCTTCTGTCAGCGTAGTTGTTTCTACAGAGCTTTTGCTGGTATAGCAATGTCATGTGAGAAGGGCATTAATCAAACCAACAGAACTACGCTAGAAAAAACTAAAGAGATGTCATGTATTTCATAAGCATTTCTAAATAGTTCTTTCCTCATGCCTTTAGACAGGCATGTTCTTTGGGGGAGGAGGGGCTTAGCCATTCAACATATGTATTTTCCACTAACCTAATGCTTTGCTATTTCTGCGGTATGTCATTTTCGAAAGGTTAATGCTATAATAGTGTTCAGGCTAAAATGGCTTTTGTCTGCCCACGTATGTTGCTCCGTGCAGATGCTTGCCAGTGAGACAATGATATAAAAAATAGTTTTTAGTTAACTGTCTTGAATTCTGTTTCAGAAATTATTTTCTTTCCCTCTTTCTCCCTCTTCAGCTTAAAAAAAAGGTGAGAACAGATCCTAATGGAGCTACAACTTTAAACAGTGTATAAACCATTTAAGATTATTTTAGTCACCCTAATGAGAGTGGACTAGCCACAGAGTTGTGTTTTATAACAATATGCATATGCTAGCTAAGTCTGTTTTTGTCCAACACAGATTGTTCAATGCTAGAACTGTAATTTCATCAGAAACCCTGCATCTGTTGAAACATGTGGATTGAACATTCTTGGTCTGTCAGGAGGACTTTTGTTGTTCATGTTGTGTAGTCAAAACATGGATTGTAGTGTTTTTTTTTTTTTTTTAGGCAGTATCCTAGTATGCTAACCCTTTCCTTTTCCTAAAATGGTTACCTTGTCTGCATTCTTTTTTAATTGAAAGTGCATATTTTGGCACCATACAAAAGGAAAAACACCCGAAGCCTGTTAGATATAATAGTAAGCTGGAAGCACCTTAGCAGAACCCCTTTGTCATGTTACGTTGTAGCAGGGGCTACATCCTGAGGACTGTTTCATTTTCCATGAGGGAAGCAGACAAAGTTATTTACTTCCTTTGATGTACTTTGCTCTGATTGTTTGTATCCTAAAAGTCCAAAGTGAAGTCCAAGAAGAGAACTAGTAAGAGAATGACAATGCTCTGTGCAGAATGGAACGGCTGACCCTCCTGAGGAGCCAGTGCTCCAGATTACTCTGAAGAAGCACTGTATAGTGCCAGTGTTTTTTCAGCCTATCAGTGTACATTTAAAGTTTTCTAGGACAGAATTTTTGAGTTTATGGATAACAAATGCCAACAACAAACTCCTGCTGTTCTCCTTAATTACTTTAATACTGTAGTTTCCTATCAATATGTAGAATAAAGATCGTTCTAGTCTTGCTGGTTGTTAAATTTCTTATTCTCAGGTATGCAAGTATATTCCTGAAGGAGTTATCTTGTTATTCTTTGTCACTGTCAGCTAAGTGTTTCTATTGCATTCAGTAGTGGACTCACACAAGAAGTTGAGGCAGAGTTAAAAAGCCTTAGATTATTGCTTAGAATTTAAAATATAAAACAAGGGGGAGGGATAGTTACTAATAATATGTCTTGGCTTCTCACATGCCTATTACTGTGAAAGGTGTCATCTTTAAAAGCCTGTCAACTGACATTATGAACAATGGTAGTGTCCTAGCTTATAGCCTGAGTGTGACAAAGAGGGGCATTATATTGTTTTTTAAAATTGTTTGAGAGATTGTAGTACACAACACTTTTCAGTAAAGAAGAGGAGGTCTTTAAATATAATGAACTACAAGACTGAGGGCAAGCTTCAAATTTTGTTTCTGATTTGCAGCATTATTGTCGTGCAAATAATATATTGCTGGTAACCTGTAGCTATCCAAAATGTGTATAGGTTTGAAGTAGGTGTTTGACAGATATGTTCTGGTGAATCTTGGTGCTGTGCTTTAAGACAAGGTCTCTTTCTGTCTGTCCTTCCTCTCTCAGGGCTGTTGACTTTGCACCAAAGTCAGTGATGGGAAGGTAGTATGATGGTGCCTTGTTCACACAAGTGCAAAGCCCATATCTTGGTGTATGGAGGAAGTGATGGTATGTGTGAGCTTAGACACCAGGCCAAGCTGGAGCGATTCAGGTGTAAACACATTTTCTTCTGCCAACTTCTGCTGTTGTAGTAGTACCTCTGATAGAGCAACAGGACAGATAGATAAGAGAGCAGATTACTTCGTATAACCAGTGCAGCGAGATTAACTAGAGCATACCTATGAGAGCTTTTTATCGGGTTTGCAATTGCGGGATTTTCCTTCTGTCTTCTGAATTTCCTTTGGAGGGATTTTTCTCAAGAAAGTCTGCATATGTCTTCTGGTAAATTTGGTGCTATTTCTGTCCAGTTAATTTTTTTAATGATGTCTACATTCAGTAGGTAGTAGGACGTAACTACCTACTACGTAGGTAGTAGTAGCATAGACAGTGGCATGCATCCAGTCCTTAATTAATCTTGGAAGAGGTAGAGTAACTGCGTGTCATGCTTTTGTGTTCTGATTTATCATCATACTGTTTCTTTAAAAATTTGATAACTAAATAGCTTGATAAATTGAATCAAATAAAAAGTATCTTCTGATGTTAATGCAGTAAATAGCATTCGGTTATTAATTGATCAATGTATAACTTCAAAACCTGCATAGATCGTATCATAGGGAAAGGCATAGATCTTTGATTTAAGTGTACTTAAGTCAGTGCAGCATGGATTCAATTGTACAGCATTTTCCAGTACATAAATGTAAACAAGACTAGGGAATTTTTTTGATTCATGCTTCAACAATGGACGAATTTCTTATTTAAATGCTATGTTATTAATAAGCTCAGACCTGCACAATATCGTAGTTTGGTAGGGAGGCTGGGATTCTTTGCTCCCTAGTTAGTTGTTAAATAGGTCTCAAACTTTAGACATAAGATAACATGCAGAAAGCGTGTGAACAAGAGTTATATGTGTGTTGGCTTTTTGGAAAAAGGGAACAGCTGCCTCTGCATAATTCCAGTTTCTATGTCTCATAATTGTACAGAGCTGCTTTGAATTTTCCATTAAATGAATGGTAATCTTAAGATCAGCTACTGGATTTTTATAAAAGCTGCGTGGCAGATTTTAAAAGTCTTTGAATCCCTGGGCCACAGAGGTAAGTAAAGCACTAATTGAGAGAGGGAGAGTGAAACTTTGGTTGCACACACTGGCTTATGGCTCTCAAAGCATCTGTGAGTGTAGCTTGGTCCGTTCATGGGCAGAAGAATTGTTGCTCCCGCTGGAATCCTCCCTTGCTCTCCGAGTCAGGATTTTTAAGGTTGTGTGTGGTTTTTGTTTTTTATTCTTCTCCTTTATCACCTGAGGCAGTTTCCTCCAGTCCTTTTCCCACCTCTCCCCTAAGGAAAGTTTCCCAGAAGAGACTAATCTGTTCCAAATATAGGTGCCTATCGGCTTGTCCATCTTCTGTCTCAGGATTCATCTCCAGGCTCTCAGTTAATAGATACTTTTTTTTTCCTTTCCAAAAAAAGTATTAATGTGCACCTTCACATAGCTTTATTTTAATTAGGCTGGTGCTGTTGAAGAGCGTCCTTAATTGACTACTAGGGCAGAGCTGATTATAAAAGTCAGCACTGCAGAAAGAGGGAAATACAGTTCTTTCTCTGTCCCTCTTGTTGCTTACTTCATGCTGGCTAGTGCTCATATAAACTTCTTGTGCACCACCATAGCTCAGTAGCCCAGCAAAAACTACCCTAGCAAAAGAGCTTGATGGTTCTCAGTCACTTCTCATTGAATCACACCATGGAGAAGTTCAGCAAACACCAGAGCTGATGTGAAGGTGGAGGTGGGACCACACGTAAAGAGCATGGGATAGAGGCTACAGGGAGAAGCAGCAGCAAGACCTCCCCTTTTTGACAGCAGCGAGTTCTCTGTTGATGTAGCTGTCTGTGGCATCGGTCTAACTTGCCAAAATTAATTGTTTCGGAGAACTGCGTGTAGATAGTGGTCCTCAAGAACTAAGCAGTAGCAGGATGCAGTACTTCTCTTTTAGTTATACCCATAATTTTTGTCAATGTAAGAATGAGATAATTTTGATCGATATCTTTCTGCTTAAGGCATAAACACTTTCCCCTTTCATCCTAACAAAGAAACATATGTTAACATTTTGTGAGTGTTTCTGGTTTGTTGGCAGGGTTGGTGTTTGTTCTAATCATGGGGACCCTGAGGTTATGATGCTAATATAAATATGTTTATATTGTGTTTAAATGTTTCCTAAAATAATTGAGGTGAAAAATAGCCGGAAAAGCTCTTGTCGTGGCAAGTCTTTTATATAAGAGTCTTCAGAGATCTTTTTTTGTAGGGAAGGTTCTGACCTTTCTTAAAAAAAAAAAAAAAAAAAAAAAAAAAAAGGTGCTTCCACATCCAAGGAAGGCTTGTATCACCAATATGCTGGGGGTAAGGCAAGGCTCTGTTACCAGAGACTTTGCTGTACTCATCAGTCAGTTATTCCACTTAAGCTGTGGAGGGAGTTGCTGCACGAAGCTGCTATGTAAGTTATGATAAGAGGCCAGTGTTTGGGTTTTTCCTCATGCAGCTACTTCTGTAACAGAGTCTTTGAAATAACATGGATCCTATACAAAGCTCAGGTCTCCCAGAGGAAAAACAGGTGAATTTGTAGATTCCCCTTAAGTAGACAGTACAGCTTCTGATGAGGACAATAGTAGTCTAGTCTTTTTGTTAGTAAAGGTAATTGTTGTTTAAGTGCAGAGCATCTTTTATGCATTTTTCCCCTTCCTGATACTTCCTCTCTAGGGAAGATTATCCTTATAATCTTGCTTCAAAGAGAATAGAAGTAAACCCAACGTTGATTCTTCTCCGTTTAATGGCATACAGCATAAGTAGTATAGAAAATAATGTACCACTGTGATTCCTCTGGGCATGTGTACGTGCATAAAGGAGCCTTTTAAGTAGAGGAATGTCAGCTCTGTGACTTTGAGCTAGGAGAATTAAGAAATAAAATGTAGTCAAAGCAAACCAACAGTAAAAATGTGTAATTGTAGATATTTTTTATTAGATTAATATAGTCTGTTCTCGACTCTGTCTCCACTGTTTTGAGCACATTCCCAGCCTCCTCACTTAATTTGATTGTGAAGATGGTTCTTGTAGTTGTGAATAGAGGATTCCTGATTGCTGGTCAGAAATCTTCTGTATTACATCCTATGTTCGTCTTCCCTAGGACTGTTTTTCTGAAAGACATGGAAGACTTTGGAAGTACGAAGTGTTTTAGAAACGCTTAGAGGAAATTGAGAGAGAATCGGTTTTGAGAGAGAATCGGTTTCTGTCTGTATCTCGTCTCACATTTAGCATGTGGAACCTATATAACAAATGTAACAAAACTATACAAATTTTTCTCATGTATGTAAAAAGCTGGGGCAAATACCAGACTTTCTTACTGCCTGTCTCTGTGCCTTAATGTTTACTTCCCCCCCTGCCCCTAGCTGCTTCTTGCTCCTGTATCTCACCTGTCTTTCCTGTAGTTGCTGGCCTTCTGGTGCTGGGATAGACAAACAACTCAGCTACTGCTGCTTCCTGCTTTAAATTTTAATACATTGATTGTTTTTGCTTTCTTTTCTTTAAACTCTAACATAGATATACATTACAGCAAGTATGGCTTTCTCTGTACTGTTTCACATAAACTTGGTCTGGTTTCAGGGAGAGTACAGGTGGATAATTAAGTTCCAGCCTTCAGTGCTCGGATAATAAAGTTAAAGCAACTTCTGAAGAGAAGTACAGCTTTATATGTAACTAGAACAAATGTTAAGTGCTGAGACAAGGCGCTGCATACAGTCTGGAGATTTCTGAATGACTTGCAACAAGCCTTACTAGGAATTTAGCACTGACTGGTTCTGACTGTCAGGTTAGGGGGTAAACTACTTATAAGCGTGGTAAAAATGAGGTAGGTGGATATCGTCCACAACAAGGAATACTCTTTAGACCTGTGCAAGAATTCTGTTGAAATATCTGGTGAACAGAAACCTGTTTAAGAAATAAATTTTCATTTTACCTTTCCACTGACAGTGTGTCCACTTTACATGTTGAATGTAGATTTTTCACCCCCACCCTTCTAATCCAATTTCCTGCCCTGAATTTGATTGATACCAGTTATTTTGACAGCTGTTCCTGTGGTCTTTTTAACAGCAATGATATCAATAATAGCTTTAAAAAGAACAAAAAAATCCCTTTCTGTCTTTCACCTTTTTTTTTTTTTTTTTTTTTTAAAGAAAAAGAATTGATTTCTTCCATCATGGGCAGAGCAAAGCTTCCTATCTCCGTCTACATTGCCAACAAGAAGGAGGTGGAAGTCTTGATGCCCATTAGAGAAATTGGATTAAGTTGAGTAGATCCTGTTCCCAGAAATATCCTTGCTCATTACAAGTCAATTTAGCGGGTTTGCATATGATGATTTTCAAGTCACAACCTGAAACAAAGGACCCAGTGATTTTCCATGTATCATGATTCAGGAGGCTTCTGTCATAAAACTCAGCAATGGCTTTGCTTGATGTCTTCTTTTTCATCACTTGTCCCTGCTGAGTTGTGCAAAAGAAAGCAATGAGAGCATAGCATTGACAGTTTTTATGATCTTCTGACTGAAAAGCATATGCCTACATAGCACTAGACTTCCATCTCACAGCTGATAATAAGTTTTCCCTCTGAAAAGGGGCACATTCAGAATAGTTGCCTAGACAAAGTGGTTACCACTTTCCAGAAAGAGAATTAATAGAATTTAGGATGAATGGTGGTGGTATAGCGTTACCAATATGATGAGGAAGGGGAAGAGCATACATTTCAACAGTAAGTGTTTAGATGGGGACAGCAATCCCGAAGGTTAAAGAAGATAAATATGATATGTTATCCTCCTCTCTTACATACAAGTCCTTGTACTGCCTGTCTGTTAAAGTAGGTGCCTATTGTTGTCACCTATAAAAGATACTAAAATCGGAAGGCTTTTTTCATGATACCTGTTTTTAGCTGTTTGAATTTTTAAGTGCAAAACCAGGTAATGTTCTACCCCTAACATATCCAGTCCTTTCAACTGTTTGGATAATTTTAGGGCAGAGAGGTATCATGTCCCTCTTATTAAAATCTGCTAACCTATATTGGTCTATATTGCCATCCAGTCTATGCCCAGTGTTGGGATCTGGTGTAAATCAACTTAATCAGTTTGTTTACTACAACCTATTTTCTCTCCAAACAGTAGAGTGAGTGCTAAGGTTTACCTTCTTGCTTTCTTCTCCTTTTTCCTGTCCTGCATGGGACACAAGAAATTAGCATCCAAATATATGGGGAGGTGAAAGAGGTGGGATGCGTAAGGATGGACTGTGATCTGTCCCCCCCCCCAGTCTGCAGCATGTAAAATTCCTGAAGTCTTTTTTTAATCCAATCTGTGCAAGTTTAGAAACTAGAACTAAATTATCTCAGTTATGAAAATTGTCTGAATTAGAGGAAACTTCAGGAATGGAATGTTATCCAGGTATTAGAAACTCACTATTGTGGGCCACAAACACAAGATTGCATTACCGATTTCATTGAATCTATGGCTGTTATTACTTAAACAAACAAAAAAATTCAGGTAAGCAAGGATTCATCTTTCTGTTATGTGTGTTTTGCTGTTAATCTGAAGCACAGGGTTTGTCATTAACTTGTGGGTGTGCCTATAGTGATTCCAGTTGTCTCAAAATAGCTACATTCTATAAAACCAAAAAAATATAAATTAATTTGTGTGAATTGAAACTACACAGTTTTTTCCTCGATTCCATCTCTTTCACTTTAGGTTATGTAGCACAAAATCTGTAGACTTTAAATCTATCTGCAGGTGAAAAATGGGTTCATAACAAGTTATAAGCAGATTTGCAGTTAGGTTGTTGTAGAAAATGCAAGGACTTCTTTCTTGTGCATCAGTTTTCTGGATTAGCATAGGCAAGAAAATATGTTTGCAGCATGAGTTTCGCTGAGTATGCTGGTAGCCATTTTTTTTAAAATGGTGTTGCAAAGGGACAGGAGCTTTTAGTGAATTTGATAGAATTAAAGAAAAAACTTCAAGATATTGATTACAGTTACTACATTTGTCACTTGTGTAGGGAGTAGCAATTAAATTACAGTTAATTTCCAAGATTAAATTTGCAACTGGACATCAATGTTGTTTTTCCTGTCTTCAGCCTGTAATCTTTTTTAACATTTCTCTAAATACAACACAAATCGTATGTCAGTCAACAAAAACAAACAGCATCTCTATTCAAGTCTTGTTTACACTAAAGGCACTAAAGGTTGTTAACCTGAGCTTCTTCATAAGTCTTAAATCACCATCTGGATTGTCTGGAAAAACTAACTCAACAACCAAACAGTACTACATATCCTTTGTTGCATTTCTGCACCTTTTTATTTCCAATTTGTTCTTTCATCTATAATCCTTTCCCCTCCATTAGATTCAGTGAATAGGGTGTTTTACAGAGTAATTTATCTTTCTTTTCCATACTTCTTTGCAGCAAGATTTATTAAGTCAAAATGTCTATAGTATCTCATATCTCTTATCAAACTGTATGTTTCTTCAGATCTAGAAAGTAATTGTAGCCAGGCTTTCCTGCAAGGAAACCTGGAAGTCTGTGGCTCATTGTGCTGCTGTTTCATGCCATCGCAGTCTTTTCAGTTGTACCAAGGGAGTAGTTCAGCATGACAAGGTGTTCTCCTCAGAGTTGTAACTATTTATGATGAATTAAGATATCTTAGCACTTGAGGAAGAGGTGTTAAATGCTACACACTGTTTAAATGATAATTTAAAATTGTTCTTATCCAGAAGTCTTTTGCACGGTTTATTTGGGGGCAAGGAGGAAGTACATTATTCTTCATTCTTTGTGTACATCTATCTTCTGAAGTGTTGCTTTCTGCTGTTTTTACAGTTGTTGTTTTCCAGGAAGGGATCAAGAGATTGCAGCATCTTTATGTGTATACAAAACAATTTGAATGCAAGCTAGTGATACTGTTATATAAGGTAGAGAATAGAAAGTATTTGCTTTCTCTTGTTTCATTATAAGTCCTATTTCCCATCTTCAGTTCTGCAGGTTTTTCTTGAAACAGGATATAGCTTTTCTCTCATGTAAAGTCAGTGTTATATTTACCTAGTTTTCTGTTATGTTATTTTATATTAAACTCTTTGTTGAATTATTGCATTGAAAAAACATTAAAACTGATAAAAGGCTGAGCACTGGCATAGCCTGACCTTGTAATTTTGGTATTAATTGCGTTCTAGTGACCTCATACTGCAGAATGCTTAAATGTTTTCAGATTCTTTCAGCTAAGATGTTGGAGACATTAAGATCTTGCATGACTTGTCTTACCATCCTTTCTTTCTGCATGCAGTACAACTCTTCCATTTTGAAAGGGAACAGTTTAGTGCAGGTTCTTCACCTACATCGATTAAAAGCGTGTTTATAACCACGGTATAAATGTCTCATTTGTTTCTTAATTTCACTTCAAACAATTCAGATTTTTTCACTTGTTTGTTTTCCTGAAAAAATTCTAATTCTCATGTTACTCACATGGAAAGTAAGTAGCTCAACTGAGGTGACAGAAGGTATTCTTGATGTTTTATTATCATTTATACTGGTTTTATTAAGGCCCTGACTAGTCATGAGAAAAGTGTGTGGGGAATGCAATACGGAGATCCTTTTCAGCTATTTTATTTCAGCGTATCTTTCACAGGTTTGAAAGTTAGTTATTTGTGTTATCTGCTTTAGGATATTTCTGCTATGTTCATAGGTTACATTTTGTTTGCTATTAGGTGTCTGTTGTTGCCTGCCACTTCAAATGCATGCTTCCTTGTGAGTGGTGATATTACTTATTTCTCAGAAAAGCAAATCTGAAAAAGAGGGAAGATGGAACATTGTCAGTTTTGTAGAAATTTGTAAATCCTCATTCAAGGGCTATTACTTTGTTGAATAAAATAAAATTGTCGTCTTTAATTCAAGTTGCCTGAAATATGGATTATGTATTGTGCTTATAGACCATTAACTATGACAAAGAGAAAAATGCTGTTATGCTAACAGCGATTTGTGAGCTTTCATGGCCTATTACTCCTCCACACCTGCTGGGCTGCTTATTTCAGACTGTCTTTTCAGACTCTTCTGGAAGATATCTGCTTGTTTATAGAAACAGAGTTTCACTAGGAATGCCAACAAAATGTTTATTATGACTACTTGTTAACTCTGTAATACAGAAATATCTTGGAAATCTAATGAAAAATATTATTACTGTTGGATAAAGCAGGTAGAATGAACAGATATGACACATGCTGATTTCTTCTGTGCTTTTTTTTTTTTTCTTGAAATGACTATTTAAGTGTTTGGGTGTCATCATGTTCCCTCTCCCCTCCCACCCCAAAATGAAAGTATCATGTATTTCCTTTGTTGATTTTTAGGCATTCGAAAGGGATGTTCTTGCTGATTCAAGACTACACAGTTCTGTCCAGGACTCTACACTGGGGATAAGGACATGGGACTCCTCCTGCCAGATTCCAGATGGTTCATTACAACTGACATCTTGGTTGACAACTGTGAAAAGGAACTTTGGATTATTTTATTTTATTTTTGTGGGAGACCACAATCCCCAAACTGTAGGACATATCAGGTACTAAATCAGATACTTACTTAGACTTTTCCATAATGTTGTTTGGTTGTTGTTTGTTTTCTATGAAGGACTTGAAGTATTCAGATCTTATTCTTTGTTTCTTTTAAGAAATGTAAAATTCTTGTTTTTACATCTTGCACTGTAGCTGAGTAATTACAAGAAATTGTATTTCTTATTTCTTAGGGAAAATTGGGGTGTTTCTGTTACAGCTTTAATCATTAGAGTTATCTTTATATAGTATTTAAAATTATTATTATAAATTATAATAACTGGTAATGGTTATTATTATCATAATTACCAAAGCTGTCTCTTTCTTTCTTCTTTTGCTTTCGAGAGAGTGCTTAATTTTATTAAGACCAGTTTTGCCACATTTAGTAGGTAAGATAGTTCCTGCGTTCAGAACTTGTCCAGTTGTTAGCTGGCAACTAGGAAACTTCAAAGTTTTAATGAAATTTATGAATCTTTGCACACTCAGTGCATTATGGTTCATCTATTTACTTTCAACCCTTTTAAAATAAATCTATATGTAAGTCTCTTTTCCTTTCAAATGAGAAAAGCTTCCCTTGTTTCTGTTGGAACCTAGTTTGATTTGGAGAATCTGAATAGTCAGGTGTTTATTTTAAAATACAGAAAGGAAAACCTGCAAGCGTTATCCTATAGTGCAGCTCTTAGTTCTCGTTTGTATAGATGTCTGTTATTATAAGCCTCTTGATAAATGTGATTAAAAAGAAAATGGTCACTCTCTCCCTCTGATACAAGACAGGAAAAAAAATCATAACAGGAGGGGGAAATCTTTTCTGCAGCAAAATCATGTTTATTTTGGGTAGCTGTTTAGGTATGTAATTTTTTGAAATTAATTTAAAATTACTCAGTGATCTACTTTTTCTTTGTCCTAAAGGTTCCATATTTCTTGTAGAATTTTAAAATAACCTTTTCTAATGAGGATGTCTGATATTCTTACTGTAAAAGATGAAACTGATGCAATGAAGGGTTCAGAAGCTGAATTTAAAGATACAGACCCAGTTGAAAACCTTATAAAATCAGGAAGTCAGGAGCAGATTCAAGCAGAAAAGGATGAAAATTGTCCTGATAGCAAAACCAGTATGCCGGTAAGAAGCTTTTCACTTTATTTTTCATTAGTGTATCATATTAAATAAGTCTGTGTCTTGTTCTTCTCCCCTTCTCATGATCCTCTTACGTGTTTCTTTGGTACAGGCCAGGAAAACTTGACCGGTGTTAGGGAAGCAAGTATGATGATTATTGCTTCCTCTCTCCTCCTTTGCCCCACTTCTCTGTTTATATTCATGTTAATATGAGAGTCAGTCATTTTTGTTTGAAGTGGATGAAGAGTTTGCATGGGAACCAGACAATTTGTCCATATTTGTGTTTTCCTGAGTGCACATGTGAAGTTGAGTCTTTTCATTGTAGCAGAACAAGGGAAAAACTCGGCACTCAAGCTGTCTTTTGCTGTTGCTGAATCCTGACTGAGTTTCAGAGACTGGGCTGTGTTAAGAATACACGAGGTAGTAATAGTGTGGTTTGTTCAAAACACTGAAATGTTGAGTGTTGCTTGTATGAACAAAGCACTACAGCACAGCTCAGCGTGTCTGCCTTGAGTACGGGTGACCAATCTAGGGCTCTTGGGCTATGTGCAGCTCACAGGTGTAACTTTTACAGCAGAGCTGTACAGCATAAGGCTAAAGTAATCAGATGTAGGTGATCCAGATCCCCAGGTGACAGAGGAATCAAATCAGCAGAGCTCCTGAGGCCAGTAGGTCTGGGTCCTGCCCTAGCCACCCGCAGAAGGTCCAGCCTCTTTCTCCCTACATCAGTGGCAGAGTTAGCTGGTGAGCTATCATCCCACCTTGGCTGCTAGCCAGTACTCCCCGTACCTTCCCTTTTCCTGCGTTCTTCACTGCTTGACAATTTTGGCACATGATTTATTAGGTGGGAAAGCTTAGGCAGTCCTCATGCATACACTGAAGAGCTGATGCAAGGTGGGAGATGTACCTATAAAGAAATTGTAGCATCAAATTTAAAGTGAGAAAGAGAGAGGGGAAATAGTATGAAAATATCTTGTGTTAAAGGAGAACACACCAATAAGGATGGGTTAAGAATTTATGGCAGCAGATTTAATACCTCTGAGGTGTAGTTGTGCAGTTAGTGTTTATGCTCAAGAGTTCAGAAAGATGGGTCTCTTTCACGTGGGACAAACTAGTGAACTCCTGGCTGAGGCTGCCTGCCTGGTCATTGAAGACTGTAAGTGTCTTAGATGAGGTGAGGAGTTAAGGAAAGCAACTGAATTTTTCTGGCACAACCTAGAAGATGGGGCAAATTTCGAAGAGAAAGCACAGAAGCTTGTGTTAGACGAAAACTAGTTTTCTATAGGAATTTTGTGTCTGTGGGTTAATAATAAACAATTTTCTGATAAAAATCCTGATTGGGATATGGAGTATGGCAGTATTCTCTTGTGGGTTGCAAAAACAGGACAGTAGCATATTAGATTCTTGTTATTGAGAATTGAGTAAAAGGTTCTTTTGGGAGTAGTTTTGTTCAAGACTAACAATTCAATATTCCACTGAGTGAAGTAAGCTCTATCTGCTATGTTAAATTGCTTCCAAATAAATCTTGTAGACCACTGTGATAACAATACAGTTTTACACTTTAATATCTGCTGGCTTTATTAAGGCTGGCATCAGTGTAAATAGATAATTTTATGGCAAAAATAAATCCTTAAAATGAAATACTTCTTTGTAACATATGAGAAATAACTGCTACTGAAAAGCTGGTAGATGTTATAGCTGAGCTGATGCTTTCTTTAATCAATGGAATATTCCAGTAGTGAGCCTTAAAAATTAATTTAAGGTTTATTTTCATACAGTTCAGTAACTTGGAAAAATCTCATTCACATTTTCTCATTCAACAAATCTCATTCAACAAATTTTAGTGTGGAAACTTCTGTGAGACTCAAGTGGCAAATCTGCCTTCCTGCAAAGAAGTGTTGCTGTATAGTCAGGTGTAGTCTAGAGAAATGAATCTGTCGGTGCTGTCAATGGCTGTGGGGTTTGGCGAGGGGGTTGGTTGCTTGGTTTCATTCTTGTACAGGAGTAATATCTGGTGGCTGAAGTAATTACCTAGCATACGCACGATGAGCTGAAAAACTGTGTAATGAAGGCTGTTTGATGGAGACAGCTTTACTGTCATCTTCATTTAGTGTTGATGTGAGTGTTATGCTCGGGAGTCTCCATCAGAATCAGAACATTGCTGTTGCATGAGTAGCGTAATTAAAAACTGAGCTTGTAGGCTGAGGATGTTGATTTCCAGAGTGGTAGGAAGACAGTCAATTACAAAGTGGAACCTTGCTAATGTAAGCCCTTTGCAACAGTTGAAGTCAGTAAACGTTAATGTCACTTGTACTGTGGTAGCTGCTAGTGCAAATATATATGTCATATATTTGAGGCTTTTTCATTGAAAGCATGTCTTGCACTAAAATACAAACAAAAAATTTTGGCCTGTCCATAGTAAACAAAACTTCTGGGAACGGTAGAGTAGTCAACAAGTTTTTAACTAATGGATGATTAAATAGTTTGACTAGTGAAATTTTACTGGATGTACTACTTTTCATTAAGTGCAGGTTAAATGTTACTGCAGCGGTGGGAAAAAGAGCAAAGGATTTGCTGAGAAATGTTAGAGAAGATTATCAGAAGCTTATTGGAATTCGTTGTGTTCTTTTGTTTACTAATTGAGTTATATCTGAGAATGGGTTTTGGGGTGGGAGTTATATGGGGTTTGGTTTTGGTTTTCCTAGCTAGTAGCTAATTGCTTAATAGATTTCATACCTATTGGCAAACTACAATAATATTCCTGAGTACAGTTATCACTTGATTTCTAAGTTGCTATTTAACTTCTTTACAGCCAAGTAAGAAACAGGCTGTGATCTTTCCTCCGTCTAAACCTATTATGGTTTGAATTCAGGTATGTTTCTGGATCCTCATAGTTCCAGAAACTGGTGATTGTATTTTGAAATGTAAGTTTGGCTCTAAATTCCAGATTATTTTGAGGTTATGTGCATTAGTAACCTATTTGCTGTTGCATACACTGTTGGAGGTACAATGTGAATGAGAAAAATATCTTATTAGGGTACATGGCTAGCACTCCCAATTTCTTTAAGCAGTGCGAGAGTAGTGTAATTGATGTAGAGATTATTAGTGAAGATTTTTGAATTGTCATATTTTGAAGTGACCATCAAGTAACATTTAAATGGGACTGGAAATAAGAGGCACTCATATGAAAAGTACTTTTACAGAAGTCATGTGCATGTCAGCACTATGGTAGTTTTTGTGATCAAAAAGGTTTTGGTTCACCAGTCACTGTTGTCTCCCACCTGTTAATCTTATCCAGGTCAGATGACAGCATACTAATTCTGAATTAGCTAGAATACAGGGTCTGGAGTTTGCCTTTGTCACTGGGTGGTGGGACAGGCAATACTTCCTCCACTATAAGGACTGCTGTTACAAAGTTAATGTGTCAGGAAATATTGACAAAAAATTAAATAAACAGCCTGGATTTATCTTACAGGATAGTGCCCCTTATTCACTATTAGGAAATATTATTTTTTTTAAAACCAAAAAAAATATTTAAAACCTCCATAACAATTCACATTGGTTTATGTATAATCCAGAAAAGGAGGTTTGTTCTTATTCTACAATCCATACGTTATTGGGGGCTGGGGGGAGGAAGAGTGTTAATCTTAAATACTGTCATCTCTGCACTGAAAAATAACCATTAATAAGTAGATACTTAATGGGATGATGATTGCCAAGGCAGTAAAAGACTGAGAGAAAGCAAGCTGCATATCACTACGTATCAGGAAAAGCACTTGCAAGCTGTGGAAAGTAAAACCAAATACCACCAACACAAAAGCCTCATGGAAGGATGGAGGCTGGTGCATGAATTCAGGAGTTGTATGCATCCACCATATGATATGGGCAAATGTTGTATTAAGTGAGTATAATTCTGTTTTTGATTTATGCTAATTAAGCAGATATCCCTGTCCTTTGGAGGAAATAGATTAATTTTTTTACTTAGCAACTGGATATCTCCCTTTCTACAAGTTTCTTCCCTCCATACTAGCACAAACCTTTGTTTTCTCTCTCTGTTCCACAGCTTGAGTTCTCTGAAGTCTTCCTTTGCCTCCTCCCCAGCTCTTTTGGTCTTGTCAGGATTTACCTGTCTTTGTCTCTAAAATATGTGACAATACTTTTTAATAGATAAATGATCAGGCAGATTTGGTTTAGTTACTCTTGAACTGTTGAAAATGCCTCTGTACCCAATGGTGAAACTATTTTTCCATCAGTCATCCTCTACTGTGTCATGGAAAATTGCTGTCACTACTAATACAGCCCAGCAAGTAACTATAGACCATGCTGTTCTTTCCCTTAGTATTACAAAGCTATCTGTGGTTGTTAGGACTGTAGCCCTTACCTGGATTTAAAATTGAGACCTAATTTAAAAGAAAGGTGAAAAACTGAATGTCCTTAGAACACTCTCTTTGTTCAGGTCTGTCATGTCATGCCTGTCCTCTGAAATGTCCAAATGGTACTTCAGAAATAGATCTGGTAACATCTCACAAAACCTTTCACACTTCCACGTTTGCCATCTTGTGCCTGACCTGTTTTTATCCAACTTGTTTAGACAGCATGGTGGTGATAGAGGAAGGTGTGTTACAGCTCCAGATCTTTGCTTTGTATTTAATATATGTGATCTGTGGAGGTAATTAGGAAAAAATAAAATGGGCAAATACTCCTACTGAAAGCCTGGATATATATGATTATATGTGTTTGGTAAACTCTATCTTAATTCCCTTTTTATTTTGTAGTTGGAAATGAAGCACAGTAGTTGGTCTTAAAAGTTTTGTGTGTTTTCGTTTTTTTTAAGACAAAAACCTAATCGTTATTTTCATTATGCAATTGTTTGGAATACGTGCTTTTAAACACTGTCTTGAAATCATGCCCATAATGACTTTAAATGGGCATAAATTTATTTTTAATCTTGCTTTCATCAACACAGTGTTTTCTCAAGTCAGTAAAAGTCTGAGAGCTGCAAATGTAAAGAAATTGCTTAATTTGCCATCACTAAGGATTACATATTCTAAAGTAGCTATAAATTGTTTTTCACAAATGGGGAACATAAAGATGCTCTGTACAAGAAAAACTTAGTAAATGCAGAGAAATTAGGACAGAACTAAAATTCACGGACCTGAAAAGAGAGAAAATGTGCATTAACAGCTACAACATGCATTGACTACCTATGGTCCTGGAATTCCAGTGGAAATGCAGTTGTCCTCAAAACCTGGCATGGTTTTGCCTGAGAAAGGAACTGTGCCCAATCACCTTCAACTTCTGTGAGTGCAGTTACTGTTGATATCACAGGACTTTGGGTTTTGTATTTCCAGCTGCAGACCTTGCATCATAGGCCTTTTCTCACATTAGCTGTCCCTGCAGTCCAGCCATACCAGATTTATTCCAGTGCTTCTTACCTGTCAAGTGTGTGGTGCTTATTCCTCACAGTAACAGCTGGATGTGGGGGCTTGTATTTCAGGTTTTGACATCCTTAAAGTCATGCAGGAAAGCAAGGAATCCACGCCTATCAAAGGATTGTTTTACAAGGCAGTTGCTTCTAGATAACAAGTCTTAATATGATGGGTGGGATGATACTTATCTTGTGTAACTTTGAGGTTTGAGTCATTTCAGTCAAGGGAGAATCTCCCTCCTACAGTGGCCCCCCAGCTCTCCCCAATGGTATTGTTGATTTGGTCCCTAAAAAATGTCAGGTGCTCATGAAATTGAGCACCATGGTATTCAAATACCTTAGTTTACTACCCTGAATAACCTATATAGCTTTGCTTAACTTATTCCCCATAGGTTGCAAACACCTATCTTTAAAAAAAAAATCTTTAAATGCAGCATAACTGACAGTGTCAGTTGGGTTGGCTTTCCAACTTGGAAACAGAACTGTAATTCTGCAAACAAAATGGAAGATGCAATACAACTCACTTAAAACACTTAAAGGAATGTACCATCAAACTTGTCCTATTGTGATTGAAATCTGAAAACCACATTAATTTTAAACATTCTTACAAAGAATTCAGATTTGATACTAGATCATTTCAGTTCTGATATCTCAAATTTTGAGGCATTTGCTCCACTTTATCTGGCATGAACAAACATACCTAAGGTTTGCCTGCAATGGATTCCTGAGACTTTACTGAGGTAAGGTGAGGAAGAGATATATGCTTTGTACAGATCTTAATTAAATTTAATTACGATATGGTTCCTGCTTCCCAGCAACAATCTCTTCTCTGTTTTTTTTGAAATCACTCGTAAAAATAATTGAAATATGTATGTCTTATCTAATTAGTGAGCAGTAACTTAAGTGTAAAGTTTTGGTTAACAGTATTAGAAATTCTGTTTGGCTAGTTTAAAATGTTTTAGGCCCTGTAGAACTCAGTTGATCATCCCCCCCCCCCCCCCCCCCCCCCCAGTGGTGCTCTCTTTCTGGTTATATACTGGCCTCCAAAATTTTGCAAAATGTAAACAATTGCCCAAGTGTAGATTCTTTTGCCTGTTGTTTTGACAGTGGACTGAGGACTCCACTGGCAGTCCTGATTTGATTTTAAGTTTATACTACTGCTTTGAAATCACTGAAGATAATTGATGCTGGAGTAATAGATATGAGGCTGGGAAATTATCCAGTTCTTGAAAGTTTAGTAGCTTGGTATAATAGAAACTTTGCCAGGAATATGCAGAGGGAATATACATTTCAATATGCAAGGTATGCTTTCAGCATAGCTGATTGAAAGAAAAAAATATTTTGCAGGTAACAGCAAAACTCAAAGTCTCCGTATTGTTCCAGGTATGAGAACATTTGAACTGTCTTTGCTGCTCAAAGTCTCAGCAAGCTTCCTTTAAAAAACTTATGATGAGTTCAGTTAGTTTTCAGTGCTGCTATTTAAAATCCTGTTATATAGTGAAATGAGCTTAAATGAGCTCCCCTTCTGCTGCTCTTCAACTAAGCTGGCACAACATCCAAAAAAGACATTTGGGACTTGAGGAAAAGGAGAGAAATAGCAGTTCCTCTGCCTTTATGTCATAGAACCCTTTACTGTAGGTTAGGTGTTCTTCTTAGCAACATGTATGTCCTGCTAAGAAATTAAGGCACTTGATAGACATCTGCTCCTATGAGCGTAGGGCAGAGGGTTGTCTTCGTGTAGTTGTCAAACGGAGTTTTTATTTAGTTTCCTTCTGAAAGGATACACCTTTCATAAAGGAGGAAATATTGTCCATTAAACAGCATTTTAAGTTAATTACCAATGTTACTTTTTCTTTACAAATATTAGGCCTGTGCTCAGTAAAACCAGTTCTGTTAAAGGCTTGTCTATTCATCAGTTTTAGTTCTACAGTGAAACCAATGCTTAAATTATGTTATGCCACTGTAAGTGCCTCTATTCCTGTGTAACTGTCCCAGAGGGTTGAGTTAGTTTTAACTATGTAGTTAAGAAATTGTTAAACACTTTTGTTGATTCAAATGTACTTTTCAATCATATATACTGTAGCAAAATTCTGGTAATGCTTTTTTTTTTAAAAAGAAACAATAGTAATAGAAGAAGGGCTCTGGGAGGAGAAAGACCAAATTAATGCATAGTAAGTTACTAAAATGGCTCTGGGAGAAGAAAGAGCATATTAAAGCATAGTAAGTTACTAAATTAAAGAGAAAAAAAAAATTTACCTGTAGCCCATTTTAAATTCCACATTCATAGCTCCTAAGATGAAATTAAAACCCCATATGTTTTAACTGGCATATGATAGCTCATCATCAGTTCCCCTGGTAGAGGCAATGCTTTTTTCTCTCCCCCCCCCCCCCTTCTTTTTCTTCCCCCCCCTTTCTTTCTTTCTTTCTTTTTTCTTCCCCCCCTTTCTGTCTCGCTCTCTTTCTTTCTCGCGCGCTCGCTCTCTTTCTTTCTCGCGCTCGCTCTCTTTCTTTCTCGCGCTCGCTCTCTTTCTTTCTCGCGCTCGCTCTCTTTCTTTCTCGCGCTCTTCTCTCTCTCTCTTTATCTCTCTCTCTTTATCTCTCTCTCTATCTCTCTCTCTCTATCTCT
Organism: Mycteria americana; assembly: GCF_035582795.1. NCBI lineage: Eukaryota > Metazoa > Chordata > Aves > Ciconiiformes > Ciconiidae > Mycteria > Mycteria americana. Next base: position 36,845,376 of record NC_134373.1, read on the forward strand.
CTCTCTCTCTTTATCTCTCTCTCTCTTTATCTCTCTCTCTCTTTATCTCTCTCTCTCTTTATCTCTCTCTCTCTTTATCTCTCTCTCTCTTTATCTCTCTCTCTCTTTATCTCTCTCTCTCTTTATCTCTCTCTCTCTCTTTATCTCTCTCTCTCTCTTTATCTCTCTCTCTCTTTATCTCTCTCTCTCTTTATCTC